>NC_138129.1:88177719-89377719 GCF_964188305.1 Podarcis bocagei
CCTGAGTGTCCTGTCACCTGGCTGGTTCCTCCTTTCCCCCTGCCCATGAGTCACTTCCAGGAGACAAAGGGGAGTTTGCAGTTTCCTGCCCCCAGAGGGAAGATCTGATTATTGTCCTTTGTTTCAATCCATGCTGAATCCACTACCATATGCAAGTTCTTTGTGATTTTGATTGTCTTCTGTCTGGGATTATCAGGGTTGGCATAGCAACTGGGCAGGGCTCCTGTGGATGTGCTGGTATGCTGAAGGGATTATGGCTGACCAGAACCAAGCCACCCCCCTCTGATAGTCCTTGTCATATGGAGTAAAATAAAAATGGAACAGTGCAAATCCGATGTATGGTTGATTCTTCTATGAATTTATAACAGAAATGTGGCGTATGTAGTGTGTGAGTGTGAGTGTGTGTGAAGTTTGTACAAACTGAATGATTGGGGTGGGGGGTTCCTGCTACAAGCCTCAGTCAGCATGGCCAAGGGGTTAGGGATTATGATGGTTGCAAATCAGCAACATCTGGGGCAGATACAGGTTCTCCACCCTACTTTAACCAACCTGGAATATGCTACTAAATAAGGAAGGCAGCAAAGCGGTCAGATTTTGAATGCTGCTATCAAATTTCATTCGCAAAACCAGGAGGCTGAATCCCACAGTGCGAATTTGAGATCAACATTTGTCAAATATAAATAAATATATTTATTTAAATATTATTGGTATTATTAGTATCATCATCATCATCAGATACATTTCAGCTCTACCTCTCTAACTCACACTGGCCTTCATTTCAAAGGTTATACCCAGCTGTCATTGTTGGGAAACTGCCAGGGAGATAGTGTCCATCATGAGCCCCCAAGCCGGAGTTCTGGACGTCCATCGGCCTCCCGTAGTCACGCAGATCCAACAGTTAGCGGCACGAAGCCTCTGGAAATTCCTAGCTGCATTCCAGGCTTGTGCACAATGTTTATCAGCAGAAACACAGGCGAAAGCTTGCACCGCAGAAGAGTATATTTAGCATATTTACAGACTTTATTTAGCGTTTAACAGAACAAAAGAAAACGTGACCGTTCTGTGTCAGCATCTCTGTCCGACTGAAAAAACGAAAGGAATACAGCAAACATAAACATCCTGTGATTAGGACATGCGCAGACTCTGTGACTTGCAAAGCCTGCTCCCTTTTAAGGTGGAACGGAAATATCCTAACATCCTCCCCCTTTCCATGTAACCCGTTGTACCTGTGGTTCACCCAATTGCAACCTTTGTACATAAACCTTAAGTTGTTCTCTGTTAACAACCTTAGACAACAGATCAGCAGGAATTTCATTTCCTGGCATGTAGGACACCTGAATCAGTCCTTTCTGAATACACTCTCTTGCACGATGTAGCTTAATCTGCAAGTACTTGGTTCTCTGCTTGCAACTCTCGGAGTTCAGCAAAGCCAAACACGATCTATTGTCTTGATACACTTGTATAGGACATTTCACAGACACCCTGATGTCCTTAAACAGTTGCATCAACCATTCACAATCCATGAGTGAAAATGACAGAGCATTGAGTTCTGCTTCACAGGAACTTAGGCTCACTGTTGTCTGCTTCTTGCACAACCAGTCAAACAGGCAGTGGTTGTACATGTAGCATACTCCAGAAGTGCTTGTACCATCCGTGGTGTCACTTCCAAAACTTGCATCTGCAAAGATTTCAAGACCTCCAGTCTTCTGACTGGTGAACCTTAGCCTGTAGTGCATAGTCCCTTTCAAATAGCGGGCTATGCGCTTCAGAGCTTTCCAATCCTGAACCGTAGGATTGTTGGCATGTCTGCTAAGCAGATTACAGCTTACAGCTATGTCAGGTCTCGAACATCTGGCAATGAAATTCAGTTTGCCTAGAATGCATCTGTACAGCGTTGTGTCAGAAAACGCTTCAGCAGTACTGTCTACCTGGTAACCTGTCACCATCGGTGTGTCTGCTGGGTTTGCATCAACCAAATTCAACCTGGTTAACACATCAGCAATTTTCTGTGTTTGATGTACCAGAAAATTACCTGCTTGGTCTTTCTCCACCTGCAGAGAAAGATAGTTGGATACCTCACCAAGATCCTTCATGTCAAAGTGCTCCTTCAGCTGAGCTAGGGTGCTTTGGTAAAAAGCCTGATTCTTCCAAAACATCAGAAGATCATCAACAAAACATAAACAATACAGTTTGTTTTGCCCCTCCTCCTTGACAAACACACATGGATCAGCTTTGCCCTGGTGAAAACCTAGAGAAAGCAATGTCTCAGTGAGTTTTGTGTTCCAACATCTGGCACTCTGCTTGAGACCATATAAGGATTTCCGCAGTTTACAGACCATTCCCTTCTGTATCTGCATCCCATCAGGTGGAAGCATGAACAGCTCCTCCCCCAAAATCCCATACAAAAAAGCTGTATTAATGTCATGATGGGTAACATGCAGTTTCTCCTCCGCAGCGACCTTGAGCATCAGCCGAATGCTCTCATATTTGACTGTGGGAGAATAGGTCTCGTGGTAATCCTGTCCTGGTACCTGTGAAAAACCTCTGGCAACCAATCTGGCTTTGTGTCTGACTACCTTGCCATTCTGGTCTGTCTTGGCCTTGAAGACCCATTTGCTGCCAACCAGTCTCATTCCTGGGACTACCGGTACCAGTTCCCAAGTTTGGTTCCTGTTCAAGGAATCAACTTCAGCCTTCATGGCATTAAGCCAAGGCTCAGCATCTTTAGAGGTTAACTCCTGAACCTCTTTGAAGCTTGAAGGTTCCCATACCTTCTCTGAGCTACTAAGAACAGCAGTTGCTGTCTTAGCAAACTCATCAGCATACCTCTTTGGAGGTCTGCCTTTGGTCGCCCTTTCAGATCTGCGTACTAGACGCAAGTCTTCTGGACTCATCTCCTCTTTCTTAGGAGAAAAATGACCAATGGTGAACAGTGGTTCTTCCAGTTCATTGTCAGACGCATCAGATGGTCTGACTGAGGCCTGTGCGCTCTTGTAGTCTGCTGTGTCATCACTGTCACTGACATCAGCAGCAGCAGCAGCGCCGCCCACTGAACTGGAATCCGAACTCTGATCATCATCATCATCATCCTCATCCTCATCCTCATCATCCTCATCATCAGCAGCAGCAGCTTTCTCATCTTTAGCTGCTTGCTTGACATCACCTTCATCCTCCTCTGGGTAACTCTGGAAAATTCCCACATTTTCCCCCCACTTAGGATTGTACTCAACACTCCTTGTGAACTTAATGGATTTAGAGTCAGTCATCCATACCTTGTATGCACCTTTTTCGTACCCCATGAACAAACCATGTGCCCCACGCTTCCCAAGCTTGTTGGTTTGTTGTGTGCGTACCCACATGTCCGAACCAAAGATTCTCATGTGTTTGGTGTTGGGTTTCTTGCCAAACATCTTCTCATAGGGGGTACATCCAATGGGTGATGACAATCTGCGATTAACGGTATAAACCAAATTCCCCAGAGCCTCCCCCCAAAACTTATCAGGGAGATTGGCATCATGCAACAAGGTTTTTATCCCTTGCAGCAAAGTTTGATTTGCTCTCTCCGCAAGTCCATTCATCCATGGCGATCTGGGCGTTGACATGTCATGCTGGATTCCCTTCTCAGTCAGGAAAGCTTCAAACTGCTGAGAAGTAAACTCCCCGCCCCGATCAGTAAAAAAACAAGAAATACGTTTACCGTGCACATTCTCCAACCAAGCACAGAATGCCTTAAACTTTGGAAACGCTTGCGATTTCTGTTCGAGCAAATACACATGAATGTACCTGGAAAAAGAATCAATCAGAATCATGAAGTACCTTGCTCCTCCTATAGAGGGCGCAAGTGGACCAACCAGGTCCGCATGCACTAGCTGGTAGGGTTTGGAAGCCTGCCTGCTAGACTCCTTGCCTTTTGGAGCAACCTTCACCTTGTTCTCTGCACAAGATACACATTTCATGTGAAATTTACAGGGTTTGATGTTCAAACCCTCAACCACCTCTGGCATCTTGGCCAGTGCCTTCCAAGAGAGGTGACAAAACCTTCGATGCGCATCATGAATGCAACCTGCATGAAGAACTTTGTTAGTTTGTGCAACACAACAAGAATCAGCATTATTCACAACAGCAGTGTCATCATAAGTTATATGGAACAAACCATCCATAAACTTTGCATGCAAATAGTCCTCTTTGCCTTTACTGATGACACAGACGCTCCTCTTGAAGGAAATCTGAAAACCACGTCCAGTAAGCTGTGGGACACTCAACAAGTTGCTCGCCGCTCCTGGAACATAAAGTACATTACTGATGGTAGTGTGCAGACTTGCAAGTTTCACAGTCCCTTCTCCTGCAATTTGCAACGTCCTTCCATCAGCCAGGTGGATCTCACCTTCTTGGGGCTTGAAGGAGATAAAGAGATGCCTGTCCTTGGAAACGTGGCGATTCGCACCTGAATCAACAATAAATCTGCCTTTGGCTGTTGGAGCAGTCATTACAGCAAGCAAACCCTTGTTTTGCAACTTGCCCCCCTGCTGCTCCTGGCCACCAGACTTGCCTTTAGCCTTTGGTGAAGCTGTGCCAGCAAGCAAAACCTTGCTTTCCACTGGCGTGGGCTTTTGCAGCTTGCCCCCCTGCTTCTGATCAGCAGACGTGCCTTTAGCCTTTGGTGAAGCTGTGCCAGCAAACAACGCTTTGTTTGGCGCGGGCTCTTCACCCTCCCTCTGCTCCTGGCCATCTGCAGGTGTCTGCCTGTGGCTCTGTTTACCTTTGCCTTTCCGGCCTCTGCAAAGGCGATGGCCTTGGTTCCCATGAGAAACAGAGCTCTCAGCTGCCGACTCCTTGGCTCCCCCTGGAGGCTGGAATGCTGCCTGGGATGACGTGACGGTCAGCTCCCCCTGCAGCTTGCAACCGGTGCCCTCAGCATCCCTGCAATCACCCGCATTCTGGGAAACAGCTAGGACCTCCGATGCAGTCAAACTCTGGCCTGGGATTATTGGCTTGTGAGCTTTTTTTAAAGCAGACCACATTGCACGTGCAGTGGTGTTGCCAGCCAGCGTCTTAATTTCCTCAAGAGATACAGATAGGACTATTACGTCTATCGCTTTCGAATTTTGCGATTTCCATCTCTCTGTCAGAGGAACTGGGGGGGGCTCAAATACAGTATGCCAGACCCCAAACTGACGCAGCAAAGATTCACACCATTTTGCCCAGGATTCATAATTCTGCCCATGCAACTTAGGGGATTCAGCATTTCCAGAAGCTTGGAAAAACTCCATTCCAGCTTTTACTTTAGCCGTGAGTCTAATTTAACTCGAGAGACTCCTTATCTTGGCAGCCATTAATCACGAAGCCTTTTTGGCTCGGCTCCCAGGCCAATTAAGCCTTGCCGGAGATCAAAGACTCCTTGCCGAGGTAAAAACAGGAAAACGTCCCTTCCTTTCGCTTTCCCCACATACCTCAAACGCAGTCTGTTGCAGCTTTACTCTCCTGTAGGTGCCGTGAATCTGGGCCCATAACCTTGTTGTTGGGAAACTGCCAGGGAGATAGTGTCCATCATGAGCCCCCAAGCCGGAGTTCTGGACGTCCATCGGCCTCCCGTAGTCACGCAGATCCAACAGTTAGCGGCACGAAGCCTCTGGAAATTCCTAGCTGCATTCCAGGCTTGTGCACAATGTTTATCAGCAGAAACACAGGCGAAAGCTTGCACCACAGAAGAGTATATTTAGCATATTTACAGACTTTATTTAGCGTTTAACAGAACAAAAGAAAACGTGACCGTTCTGTGTCAGCATCTCTGTCCGACTGAAAAAACGAAAGGAATACAGCAAACATAAACATCCTGTGATTAGGACATGCGCAGACTCTGTGACTTGCAAAGCCTGCTCCCTTTTAAGGTGGAACGGAAATATCCTAACAGTCATTTCCCTCTACCCCTCACTGGATTTTATCTGTTACTTTATCTGTTGCTTCCTCATGGATAAAAGGAAAACAATCCATTCTACAGCTGTACCAGTGGCGGATTTACATATAAGCTAAACAAGCTATAGCTCAGGGACTCACTCTCTTGGGGGCCCCCCAAAAAAATTTAAAGGGGAAAAAACTGTATTAATTGTATCTCAGTTCAGCAATTACTTTGATAAAATACATATTTTGTTATGTGCAAATGGCTTTAGACACCTATTAGGTCCATAAATTACCATATAGCATACGGTATATTCAACACAAAAAACAGTGACAATTTGATGTTGACAAAGGGCAGCTGGACATATAAAGAGCCCCATTACCTTCAGTAGCTGAGGGCCTCATCAGACCTAAATCCGGCCCTGAGCTGCACATAATATTTGCTTCCTTAGGTGGATTATATCACTAGCCTGTCATTAATTTTATTTACTTAATTATTAATAGTTCTTGTAGATTTATTTATTCCCACTTATGAATCATTTCTGATAGAACATCTCAAAGAGGTTTAGCTGCTAAACATGCTAACAATAAAAATCAATTTCAAATATAGAAGCAATGAAAACACTCATGTTGACAGAAACATCCAAAAATGAGTCTTCGGAGTTGATCTGAAGGACCAGGTAAGTATATATGAGAGGAGTCAGTTGTTAGGTAACCTGGCCCCATAACATTTGGGGCTTTAAAAGCCATTTGAACCTGACCTGGAGAGACTGGAAGTGTAGTTGGGGGAAAAACAAAACACTCTACCAAGTCCCTTTTCAATGTGTTCTGGTTTTTAAAAGGGGTGATATACTTTATTTTCATAACATATCAATATAATGGGTCTCACTGAAGGCCAGGATATGTGAAATCTGACTTCCTTTGTTTTACTGCAGAAGCATAATAAAAACAACAACACACAATTCTGATCTTTTTGAATAAAGCAGGAATCTGTATATGCCATTCATTTTTTATCTAGTCACCCCCCAAATTATTTAAGTTTTAAGTCATTTTTTTGGAAAACCTTTGACTTTAATTCAAGCCTGTACCATAAAAATTGATTCAAATAGCTCAGGAGAGCACGTGACAACATCAGTAACCTAATTTCAGAATCTCCTGGTTTATATATGCCTTTAAAGCATCAAGATTGCACCTCAGAGGAATGGCAAAGAATTCAAATATGCACTGTGCACATTCAAGGTATCATTAAAGCTGTGTGATCATCCAAGCTCTTGCTTATCTGGATGCAGTAATAGAGGGGTCAAGAAACAGGAATGAATCTTCTAAGAAAGGTTTTGCAGTTTCTGAAATCCGTATAGCTAGGTCTAGCTTTTGTATCACACAATAGCTGATGAGACCCAGAACTCATCTTACGTAGCTTATATTCAATGCTTCCCAGAGGAATTAGTTCACTCATTCAGCTGCCAGTCATTAAAACTGTTATGTACTGAAGTTCTCACCCTGGGCCAGCGGGGGATACTAGTAGTAGATAGTTTTCACTCAGGTCCACATATGCAAATAAGGGATTGAAAGTGACATTCAGTGATTGGATAGTTACAGAAAATGGTTACTGTTGTGTTCTAGTGGAGCTATATATAAGCAGGCTGGCTGAACCTGTCAGGTTCTTTGCTGGAAGAAGTTTAAGAAACGCCCACTGACGGATTCTGCCAGCGATTGAGACAGCCACGGGTGAGTGGCTGTCCGGACAGGAAAGGTTCACTCAGGCAACCCAGCCAGGTGTTGGGACAGGCTTACGCACGAGCAACCCCTAGAACCATTACAGAACCCTTCAGTTCAGTTCTGTTCTGTTCTGGCCTGTGAATAAACAAGAGCTGTTTGAAGAATCGCTGTGTCATCTGATATGTTCACCCACAGCTTAACAAAAAACCAGTTCAAATGACTGGTGCTTGATTGAGATAATTGATTCTGGAAGGCTCATAATAATAACAACATAACAACCACCTTTCAGAATAACACCAAAGGCCCCTTTAGTCCAGCGTTCTGTTCTCATAACACACGACCAGATGCCCAGGGGAAGTGACTGGCCACTGGATGCCATATTCTCTGTGAATTTGTATTCACCCTCTTTTTTAAAAAAATAAATAATGACATCATCAATACATGAAATTCCAATAATAATAATAATAATAATAATAATAATAATAATAATAATAATTTATTTATTCCCAAGCCACTCTGGGCTACTTCCAACAAAAGATTAAGAATACATTAAAACATCAGTCATTAAAAAATACAGCATTAAATATTAAAAACTTCCCTAAATAGGGCAGCCTTCAGATGTCTTCTAAATGTCATATAGTTGTTTATCTCTTTGACATCTGATGGGGGGGGGGCGTTCCACAGGGCGGGTGCTACTACTGAGAAGGCCCTCTGCCTGGTTCCCTGTAACTTCGCTTCTCGCAGTGAGGGAACTGTCAGTAAGCCCTCGGAGCTGGACCTCAGTGTCCGGGCTGAATGATGGGGGTGGAGACACTCCTTTAGGTATTCTAATAAATAAACTGATGACACTATAATAAATTAAAGACAGCACAGGGTTGTACATGGTTATTTGGCTTACTGTTCTGGGACATCAACCCCCCGCTCCAAAAAATGTAGGATGTCCAGCCTCATATAACCAACATGGTTAAGTCCAATTAATGCATGAAGGGGTTAAGACCACAGAGTAAGCTGTACTGCCAGGTTTAGCTAGGTCACTCCCCATCACCTAGGGAGGAAGGGCTATCAAACCTTTGTACTTCCCCATTCCACCATATAAACCCTACCAGTAAGGAGACCTAAGCTGGATGCTCCAAGCTTAGACTGCATGGCTTAAGCAAGAAATCTTTGTGTTTATATGCAATTTAGAAACTCACACCGCTTTGGAACCTAAGCCTTACTGCCTCTGTTTTCTTACTTCTGCATGGAATAACACATGAATCTGACCTTTGAATAGTTTGTAAGTAAACCATTTTAAAATTGCAAAACCTTTGGTCTCTTTCTAAGCTAAGGTCTCAGCTGCAAATAAAACGTTTTATGTGCATTGTAAAGTGCAATATACAACTGTGTCACTAAATGGTGATAGTGAGCTATGGCAAATTCAATATATTTTTCAAAACTTTTTTTAAAAAAGCATTTTCACAGCGGGTTGTTTTTTTTAAATATGTGTGTAGATTCCACCCAAGGGAAATAGGAAACCTTGGAAGCAACATAAAGGTCTAACAGCCTATATTTCCATGCTTTACTATATTTGCATGCTTTGTGGTTTTAAATCTCTGCTGAGGTTCTCTCACCGTAGAGGGAATTTTCTTTTTATTCTATCCAGTATTTCTCGTGTAACCAAACCAGTATACAAAAACTAACAAAAACACACCCTTTCCCAAGGTGTCAATTTGGTGCTTGTGTGTTCCCACACTGCTGATCTTCCTACCGTCTCATCCCTCTTTTCCCACCTGGTAAGCAGCAGTGACTCTACTGATGGGGTGGCCAGGTGTTTGGCAGCTCTCCTCCTCACTGGCCACTACTGCAATCACATATAACTGCACAAAATTGCAGTGAGGGATGTGTCCCCTACTGCTTATACAATTGATCACTGTCGTTCAACCCCACCCCCATGCACATCCACACCCCAGTCTCTGTAATGTCCACAGAAACAGAATTCGTAGGTCGCTTTTTATATATGAAAACATCATTTACTTCTAAGCCAAATTTCTCTTTGCTTGAAAATGTAATGCATGACTTTCCCATACCTAATTAGCTTAGAACTTGATTGCTTCCATTCGAAAGGAAGGAAACAGGCTATTAATAACAGGCCGAGCCCCCAAACTGATAGGGACATCAATATTTGGACTGCAATTTTCACAATAAATCCAAGCCCATAAAGCCTTATGCACGCATTTCAGAGGTGGGATACGTTTTATATCCATTTACATGGAGACAACACATTGATTGCCTGCTATGACATTATTAAAATGAACCGACAAGGCAGCTCAGATGGGGGGGGGGTGAATACATGAAATAGTAATCCACCCCAATTAATCTCTATACTTTATAAATTTTAGATCTAAGATATTGACGTGGGTAGTTCATATTCTGATCTTGATCTTAAAGACATAATGAAAGAAGAATTCTGTAATTGACAAGAGAAGTTCTTTAATCATTTGCACGTACAGCAATTTCAACAATGTCAATAAATATTGGCATTGCAGGTAACTACCATCATACTCACGATAGGTGGAAGAAGCAATGTCAAAGGATGCAGACACTATTGCCAAAGTTATCCCTGGGACCGGTACAGTTCAGAATCTAGTCCGCATTCCTGCATCAGGATAAAGATGGTGCAGAGTGAGGCTTCAGCCAAATGAAGGCTTTTCCTCCTTTTTTGAGAGCTGGGCTACTTTCAAAATTGACCACATTTCAAAATATGGTGCCCATCCCTCCTTATGGTTACATGCAGTCCATCTCCATTAAAGCCAATTGGAACATTAATGATGACTGAAATGGGAGGTACATAGGAAATTCTGGAGCAAGAGGGAGATAGATTAAAATTGCAGAGCTTTGAGAAATTAAAAAACAGAGTGCGAGACTGGCTCCATTATTATCAAATAATGGAGGCATATAATTTGAACAAAAAATTAGGCTTATGAGTGGAGAAATCAAAATTGGAAACAGAATTGTTAGACCCCAAAGCTAAGAATCTGTCAAGAATGTATAACTTGCTGTTGAAATGGAATACTCAGGATGAAACGGTGAAATCTGCTATGATTAAATGGGCACAAGATGTTGGACATAACATAATGATGGCTGACTGTGAACAGTTATGGACCACAGGTATGAAGTTTATGGCATGTAATGCCTTAAGAGAGAATTTAATGAAAATGATCTATAGGTGGTACATAACACCAGTCAAGCTTGCAAAAATCTACCATTTGCCTGATAACAAATGTTGGAAATGTAAGGAGACTGAAGGTACATTCTTTCACCTTTGGTGGACATGCCCAAGGATTAAGAACTTCTGGGAGATGATTTATAATGAAATGAAAAAGGTATTTAAATATACCTTCTTGAAGAAACCAGAGGCCTTTATCCTGGGCATAGTCGGCCAATTGGTGCCAAAGAAGGATAGAACTTTTTTTATGTATGCTACAACAGCAGCAAGAAGACTTATCGCAAAGCACTGGAAGACACAAGATCTACCCACCCGGGAAGAATGGCAGATGAAGCTGATGGACTATATGGAATTGGCAGAAATGACTGGCAGAATCCGAGACCAGGAAGAAGAGTCGGTGGAAGAAGATTGGAAAAAAATTAAAGTATATTTACAGAAACATTGTAAAATTAATGAATGCTAGATGGATGCTGGAATGAAGTTACATGGTTTTATCAGAAATGTTATAAAGAACTAAGTAAAAATGGATTGTTAATGGGCCAAAGTGTAAAATTTAAGGTCAGATTGTGTTAAGGTAAATTATAGAACAAAAATTGAGAAAGATGGAAAGGATTTGCTGAAATAGCTAATTGAATTAGAATACAAAAAAGGGAGGTGTGAGGAGGTCGATGAAACAAGTAAATGAAGGGCAAAGATATGGAAATACTGGATGTGTTTTTAAATGTTTTTGTTTTTAAATGTTTTTGTTTTTTTATTGTTTTGCTGTATTGTTTTTTATTTTGCTTTTTATTTTTTGATGTATTGTAACTTTTTATTGTCTTTTTTTCTTTTTTCTGTAACTATTAAACTTTTAATAAATATCATTTTTAAAAAAATGAAATGGGAGGTACATAACACCACAGAATAGAGCACCACAGAATAAGAAGCAGAGACGATTATTTCTTTTATTGACTCAAGTTTAGGAGGGTTCCTTGTGCATTTTCACACAGCTGCCTTGTGAAAGGAAAGGCTTTTCACAGCCCTAATAATTTTTTTATGACCAGGACTGAGTCCTTGCCACAGTACAGAAAAGAAATAATTCAAAATGCATATCTTATATAGCAGTAGGGATGGGCAGAAGCTATCTATTTCTGGTCTGTGTCACTTTCATGTGTCTTCATTCATAAATCTGTTCTGTCCCATTTCTGCCTTAATCTGCTACTTTCATTTTTTAAAAAAAGCCTGCATGAAGATTTGTATTTAAATACAGATTGAAATATGTATTTAAATATGTATTCTTGCTGCTTACTAGGAGAGGAAGAGGTGAAGAAGTGAGAAAATTGAGGCTGAGGCTTGGCAGGGCACTGAATTGGCTCCATTGGTGGGCTCAACTACCATAGGGCAAGACCTACTGAGAGTGTTATTGAGTGTATGTTTGCTGCCTTAAATAAAAAATTAACTTCACAGACAACTGGCTTCTTCAGCATCATTCTTCAACATCAACTTCATTGGACTGGTCATGTTGTGCGGATGCCTGATTATCGTCTTCCAAAGCAACCACTCTATTCCAAACTTAAAAAATGGAAGGTGTCAACAAAAAAGGTTTAAAGACTCTTTCAAGGCAAATCTTAAGAAAATGTAGTATAAACACCGACAACAGGGAAACACTGGCCTGCGAGCGCTCCAGTTGGAAAACAGCCTTTACCAAAGATGGACTTTGAAGATGCTCGAACTCAGGATGAAAGGGAGAAATGAGCTAAGAGGAAGGCATGTTTGGCAAACCCTCACCGTGATCAACTCCCACCTGGAAACCTATGTTCCCGCTGTGGAAGGATGTGTGGATCCAGAATTGGCCTCCACAGTCACATATGGACTCATGGTTAAAACCGTGTTTATGGAAGACAATCTTACTCAGCTACGAGTGATCACAGAAGAAGAAGAAGAAGAAGAAGAAGAAGAAGAAGAAGAAGAAGAAGAAGAAGAAGAAGAAGAAGAACAAGAAGAAGCTGACCTGCATCTGACTCCAGTCCTGACACCTGGTCACATGTGAATGTATTCACAAGGATCTCAATTCAGGCTAAATGTTCTGCGTGTACTGGAGTCTACACAGCAGGATGCATTTCAGACTGGACCTACCATGAGATTGGTCCACAGCTGTGGATTAGGCTCAGAGAAGAGCTCTCCATCTACTAGGATGGCACAGATGTGGTGCAGGCAGTGTGTATGTGATGGGATTGCCAATTGTTTCATTTATATGCAAGGCCCAAACTGTTCAGGGCTTTAAAGGTCAAAACCAACATCCTAAATTATTCCTGGAAAGCTATAGAAAGACTGTGCAGTAGACCGTTGAGCTCTAATGTAATATGTTCCTGTAATGGGGAATGGGCACTCGGTTAAGTACCAACCTATTCACCCATGTTCACTGACAGCTTAATTTCACAAAGTAGTAAATACAGCTCACACCTTCAGGCAGATGTTCCATAGTCTATTTTGTCTACAACAGTCAATTATCCAAAGGTCATTAGGAGAGGATCCCCAAATCACTGTAAAGGCAACTGTTTTATGATCAGGAGATAAGGAAGTCATCTGCAAAGAGCAAATGCTAGTGGACTGACAAATTGCCATTGGCGCTCGTGTTGATAAAGAAGGAAAATGAAGAGCCATTTGCCTGGACAACATATTCTTACACTGCAATCCCCCCCCCCCCCAAATTGGCTGTTCATTGACTTCAATGGGATTTCATGTGCCAGTCTGCAGGATTGCAAACATGCAGTCTGAGCCTAAGCATGTTACAAATACAACACATTGAGTTCAATGGGATTTCCTCCTGAGTTACTTTGCCAGGGATGTAATATCTAGTTTTCAGAATAAATGGATTACAGTACTTGAAAACGACTGGTTAAATCCTCTCTCCCCCACCCCCCAAAAATAATTCAATAGCTACTATTTAGATTTAAGATTTGGGGTAATTTCTCTGCTATTTATAGCTATGTATTCCATAGTAGCACCTGTGTCTTTGATGGCCTCAGCAAGCCTTATTATTTCTAATTTCCTGCTTATTGAATGTCACATTTAATAACTATCTAATGGCTTTCTGTAAGTAGCTTCCATAAAGGGGAATTTTCAAAAACAAAAATGGCAGGGGGAATATTGTATGCTTAAGAGCGGTAGAAAATACGTCCAGTCTTTTAAAGCTCCCTATAACTATTGTTGTATTGTATTGTTTACAAATTTTCAGTAATAAATTGTTTTCAGCACAAAACATATTTTTCCAAGCTTGTCAACAAATAAGATCAAGCAACCTGCAGATCAGTATCATTAACACAGAATAATAGATTCATCTAGATTCATCTTGCAATGCAGGAATCTTTGCTATCAATGTGGTCTGGATGCCTTCATTTGTGTGTGTGTGTTTTAACTGAGCCCCTAACCCTAACCCTAACCCTTTCTGCAAGAGCTTGAGTTGTGCATCTCCAGATGGAATTCAAGCTGTGCCTACACAGGAAGATTGCTCTTTTGCATTCCCAACTTGAACTCATGGCAGGCAGCAAAGGGATTTTTTTTTAAAGAATGCATACCTGGTTAGTCCCTTTGAAGTAAGATCCTGTTCCCCACCTCTATACTATATAAAAGGAATACAGAATCTCAAACCAATGGCTAAGCTATTTAACACAACCATTAGAAATTAGGAGGTATGGTGTGTATAAGTTGCTAAAGCTGAAATCCATGCAGTTAATTTATGTGGGCGAGGGGATTGACAAGAAATCGTATATTTTTCTACCATGATTTCATGTAATCATTTCTAACTCTTTAATGCTCCCATCAAATAAGGGAAAATGCATGCAGAGATAATAATATAGATGTGTCTCTCCCACTTTTCTACCACAAGAATATTCAAGACAGCTATGGGAATAAATAACTAGCAATTGAATATCTCCCCTCATCAAAGCACAATAACATCACAATACGACACATGTAAATTAGATCCTGTGGAGTTCAGTGGCTTTACTCTGCTGAAACTTAAAAAGTCCCCTATCCATTGTATTAAGCCATATTGATACTCTGATCTGATTTTGATTTTTTTTAGGCTTAGAGGAATGAGATTTCACTATATCAACACACAGCCCTACCTTATTCCTTCACTTGGAGAGGGTTTTGTTGTCTTTTGCTGTTTATATATATATATATATATATATATATATATATATATATATATATATATATATATATATTACTACTGTATATTTATACACTTGTTAAGCAGGTTCAATAAGAGATGCAAAGAAGCATTTCCTAGCATGTACCTGAATTCTAATGCTTTATACACCTCATTATCTAGAATACATGCACAAAGTGAAAAGCCTTCAGGCACTCCAGTTGTTAAAATGATAATTTCATTTCCAATTAGACTTCACATTTAGTTCAGCTAAAAGTTCAGCCTGAGTTCAGACTTCAAGTTTTCTGCTAAGGTAATCCTGTAGTGTCAGCTTTGATGGTACACCTATGGCCTGTAGCTCAGCATGTCTGGCTACCATTAAATCCTGTCAGTTTCATCACATACCTGTGACAAACAGGGAGTGTCACATTTTCCTTGTATCCAAAGGGCAGAAAATAACACCATCAAGATAGGAGCCAAACCAATGTTAGAAAAATGTTAGGGGAAGGCTTTAGCTCAGTGGCAGAGAATTTGACTGGCATGCAGAAGGTTCCAAGTTCAATCCCGGGTACCAACCAAAAACCCTAGAGGGCCACTGTCAGTGAGATGAAACAGTGGTCTGACTGAGTGTAAGGTGGAATTCCAATGTCTCTACGTAAAGCACACAAAACCTTCTCATCTTGAACTTCTTTCTCAATTAATCACTTGTTTAAAAAGCCACATCTGAGGCTGCTCCATGTACCTATTGTTTGTGTGATGTGTACAGTTGGTGGGGGATGTGGGTGGCGCTGTGGTCTAAACCACCAGTCTTCTTGGGCTTGCCGATCAGAAGGTTGGCAGTTTGAATCCTTGCCACGGGTAAGCTCTTGTTGCTCTGTCCCAGCTCCTGCCAACATAGCAGTTCGAAAGCACACCAGTGCAAGTAGATAAATAGGTACCACTGTGATGGGAAGGTAAACTGTGTTTCCGTGCGCTCTGGTTTCCATCATGATGTCCCGTTGCATCAGAAGTGGTTTAGTCATGCTGGCCACATGACCCAGAAAGCTGTCTGTGGACAAATGTCGGCTCCCTTGACCTGAAAGCGAGATAAGCACCACAGCCCCATAGTTGCCTTTGACTGGACTTAACCGTCCAGGGGTCTTTTACATTTCTTTTCTCTTTTTTTACACTTGTACAAAACTTGATCGAGTCTCAATGTGTCTTAATACTGAAGTAGTAAATAATCTGTATTGTTTTGTTTTTTAATCAATGCTAAAATGAATGTTTAAAAAGAGCTCCATTTATTATTGAATAACTATAAATGTCTACCAGCACTGGAAAATACCCTCAAACTAAATATTAATATATGTATAAAACTTAGAACCATTATGAATTTTCCTAAATAACATGCACAACACACACACACACACACACACACACACACACACACACACACAAACTATACAGAATTATAAAGGATTTCAAAGACTTCAAAGCTTGTTTCCCAGAAACATCGCAAAAGGTCAAATTCATACTATAGTTATTGTCTGTAAAACCAAATGATCTCTTCCTTTTCCTGTAATAGCATTTAAAAATAGATTGGGGGTGATGTTTGATGAGTTTTATATGGCTGGCCCTGAAGGCAGCATCATCCAGGAAACATCTCAAATTTTTTATCAACCGGACTTTGCCAAGGGTAAGATGACAATTCACACCCCCATCACTTCCTTTATGGGCATAACAAACTAAAAACGATTCCTTCCAGTAGCACCTTAAAGACCAACTAAGTTAGTTCTTGGTATGAGCTTTCGTGTGCATGCACACTTCTTCAGATACACACAATACACTTCTTCATGCACACGAAAGCTCATACCAAGAACTAACTTAGTTGGTCTTTAAGGTGCTACTGGAAGGAATTTTTTTATTTTGACTATGGCAGACCAACACGGCTACCTATCTGTAACTGAAACTAAAAACGAATTTCACTCTCTTGGAATTATCTCCACTGTGACTGAGACTTTTGAGGATTCCTTCAAAGTCCTACAGCAATTCATCTGAAGGAAGGCACCCCACCCCTCGCATGGCAAATTTTGGTGGCAATTTCAAACTTGCTTCATCAGCCCTTGTATGTTTAATTGACAGTTTCAAACCATCTTTGAGGCACGCTGATCTCCACAGGTTCACATGAATGGATCCAAACACACATAACATTTCTGTCACATATTTTCACTAAGGCACTAGCTTTTATAGAAAAATCCATGCTGGATTCTCTTCTCTCATGATCACTTATTATTTATTTGCTAATTTTGCCAGTTGGCTTATCCTCCCCAGGGAAACGTGAAACAACTTATGACCAAACAGACAGACGGTAAGCCCCACTTAGATACATTAAAAGCAAGAGGAAATGGAAATGCATTAAAAACATCCCACACACTTCTAAAAGGCCACTAATATTTGACAACAATATCAATAATATCATTATTTGTACCCTGCTCATCTGACTAGTTTGCCCCATTTGTATGTCAAAGGCCTGGTTATAGAGGAAAGTTTTTGCCTGGCTCCTAAATATATATCATTATGGTACCAGGCAAGTCTCACTTGGGAGAACATTCCACAAATGGGGAGCCACTGTTTTTTTTATACCTCATTCCCCCCCCCCCCCGACAGGGACTCAAGGCAGCTTACAGGTAAAATAAGAAGAGCTAACAGAGCAATAGGCGAACTAATGCCAGTATACTGGGAGAAGCAAAGATCACCAGTGTCGAAACAATGATTCCTCAACACATCAACTTCATTGGACTGGTCATGTTGTTCAGAAGCTTTATTATCATCTTCCAAAGCAACTACTCTATTCCAAACTTTAAAATGGAAAGTGTAATGCTGGTGGTCAACAAAAGAGGTTCAAAGACTCTCTCAAGGCAAATCTAAAAACGTAATATAAACACCGACAACCAGGAAACACTGGCCTGCAAGCACTCCAACTAGAGAACAGTTTTTACCAAAGGTGTCGTTGGCTTTGAAGATGCTCAAACTCAGGACAAAAGGCAGAAATGCGCTAAGAGGAAGGCACACTTGGCAAACCCTCACCATGATCAACTCCTGCCTAGAAACCTATGTCCCCACTGTGGAAGGACGTGTGGATCCAGAACTGGCCTCCACATACACTTACGGACTCACTTTTAAAACTGTTTATGGAAGACAACCTTACTCAGTTACGAATGATCGCCAAAGAAGAAGAAGACCCCCCCCCCCCGGCTTAGGATTTACCACTCTGTTTCTGTTTTTTTGTTTTGTTTTTTTTAAATGATATTTATTAAGCATTTTAAAATTACAGAAAAAACAAAAAGACAAAGAAGAAAAACAAGGGAAAAACAAACAGAAATCAAACAATACAAATCGATAAAAATCAAAATCAAAAGCAAAACCAAAACACATAACACATCAAAATCAAAAAACAAAAGTAAACCACAAAAATTTAAAAACAGATCCAATATTCTCAAATCCTTAACTGTCATTACCTTATTTCATCGACCACCTCACACCTCCCTTTTTTGTATTCTAGTTATTAATTATCACAGCAAAACCTTCCCATTTTCATAATATTCTGTCATTAAATTACCTTAATCTATTTTAACCTTATTTTACTATAAAAAACCCTAAAACTTTAAAATTATTTATACCAATTTCTCATAACCATAACATATTCTTGCATAGTTCTTTTTAACATTTCTGCTAAAGCCAAATAATTTCGTTCCAACATTTTTCTAATACTCATTAATTTTACAAAACAATCCTAAATAATTTTTTTAAAAAACTTTCTTCCAATCTTCATCCAACGTCTCTTCCTCCTGGTCCCGGGTTTTGTCAGTCTTTTTTATCCCATCCATCTAGTTCATTAACCTGGTAATCTTATGTCCGAGGCCCTTAAGTCTATTTCATGTACCTTCCGCAGATCTTCTTCATATTTATACCTGTACTTTACTTTGTCTCCTGGTCCTTTCACTTGTGGAAACTCCAACTTGACAGTATTTTTGTCCCTTCTCGACAGATCAGCCCCTTTTCCATAGTCCACACTGAACTCCAAGTGGTATTTAAAAGCATGTTTCAAGGTCCCTCCAGAGATGAGGACCCCCACAACCCCAAACTCCTCACGGCCCATTGCCAGACTTGAAAAGTCAAGACATCCCTGCATAGGGGGGGTCTACCCAGCCCCCCATCTCCAAGCCAAACAAAACTCTATCTCTCCAAATCTGGCTTTTTCCAAGTTCATTTGTCAGATCCAACAACTCATGTTCCTCCTGGGCCACAGCTCCCTCCATCTCTGCCACCCGAGGTCCAGCAACAACCTCCTCCCTCATCTGATCTGTCAGAGCACACTCCTGAGTTGATTCCTGGGTGGGCTCTATATAGATACCCACTACCTGTCCAAAATTTCTAATCGCAACAGTCATCAAATCCGTCTTCTCATGTAACTGTTCCAATAAAGCACTTGTCTTGCAGAAAGCACGCACCAGAGCCTCTGAATACATTGTTATGCAAAGTCAGAAGTCTGTTCCCATGATCTTAATCTGTTTGCAGCTGCAAAGCTCCCCAGTTCAAATTTAATAACAATTTCACAAGCTCCCTCTAGGGGAAGAACTTCTATTTGTATCAATCTCTTTTCTTTCTTTCTTTTTTTTAACAGCAGATCTAACAACAAAGTTTCCTTTTTCAGATATTTTGTCAATATTTGTTCCTTTAAAATGCGAAAGAGAACAATGGAATCACTATGTTTCTCTTCTTTTAACTATCTGTCAAAAACATTTGTCTATAGTCAATGAAGTTCCCAAAAACGTCTGTCCTGATACCCCGCTCCCAGGTTCAAGACGGTGGAAATTTACTTTTCTTTACACTTTCTTCTGCAGGTTTAAACAGTCCGGAAAAAATCTCCCCCTCTTCTCCTGCTTCCGAAGGGGGTTCAGTAGTTTTAGATGATGAAAGTTGATCCTTTAGTGACGATTTTCTAAACTCTAGTTTGCCATGTCTTTGCTTTAATCTATCTACAAGAAACAGAAGGCTGACTTCCTGTTTAGACCTTCCTGCTTCAGTGCCAAATTAAGAGGAACTTCTTAAATCCAATTTTCCGTTCTACTCACAGATCGTTGTTTAAAGTCCCATTGTCCAAATTTGATCTGCTCACGGGTAGTTGTTTTTGTAGCCAAATTGTCCCAGGAAAAAGGTAGCGCTCTCGGGCAACGGCTGTGCGGCTTCGCTCCACGGAAGAAGCAGTTGACTCTCAGCACCGCGCCACTAGCCCCTCTTCGCTCCGGAGCCCTTATTTGGGTTCCTTTACGAATTGGGGGGGCACGAAAGGTGCCCGCTGAGTCCCATGGTCACAGGCTTCATCCGCCTGTGATTTTTTAAAGGGTCCCCGCTTCGCCGTAGCGGAACAGACCTGTTTTCCGTGGAGCCAGTCCCTCCGGATCAGAGGGAATCCGCCATTGCCGATGGCGCCACCCCGGAAGTCTCTTACCACTCTGTTTCTGACATCTTTGTAAAGCAGAGAGAAGAATATGGATATGCCACTTTTATGGAGGCTAATACTACTCACGCGTATTAGCCATGCCAACTATGTTCTCCACTGATGGAGGCAATATTGTTCACAATACCAGTTGCTGGAAACCATAAGAAAGGAGAGTGTGGTTGCACTCATGCCCTGCTTGTGGGCATCCCATAAGCATTTGGTTGTGAGAACAGCATGCCGGACTAGATGGGCCTTTGGCCTAATCCAGTCGTGCTCTTCTGATATTCTCTTCATTGCATTTCACTATAGTTTTCTGTGAAGGGCAGTGGAAGGTCATTTAAAATGGAACCAAGAAACTATTACTTACCGTTAACAGTATCTATCAGGTAAAAGGAGCAGGGAGAAGAAGAAAACAAACTGTTCAGGGAAGTTTTTAACGTGTGACATTTTACTGTATTTTTGGTTTTTATGGAAGCCGCCCAGAGTGGCTGGGGAGGCCCAGCCAGATGGGCGGGGTATAAATAATAAATTATTATTATTATTATTATTATTAGTTGGCGTGATCTGGAAGCTTCACACCATCCTGAGTGTTGTGCCTGCTTGCTTGGAAGAGCGCCTGCAGCTTTCGCCAACTCGCTTTTACCTTCAAGTTGACATTCATTCATGTAGCTTCCTGAAGCAGTGCCCTGGAAAGAGACAGCTTCCATTAAGCACCTGCATTAATAACAGATGACGATGTAAAGTAATGTTGAATGATGAATTGGTTAAATAAGCTTCTAGAGTCATTTTATTAATGACTTTACCATCCATGATCTGAAAAACAACAACCCACCAACACCAACAGGGGAGGAAAATAAAAAAATCCAGTTGTTTTTCAAGAGAAGACGCATTTTGTTTTTCTGTTCTGTGACATTATATTAAAAAAAAATAAACTGTCTGATCCAACATTATAACGTGTTATTGTGTTTTAAGAATGTGTGAGCCCATCTGCACAATAAATTGAAATCAGTCTCATACCACCTTATACAATCATGGCTTCTTTCAAAGAATTTTGGGAAATGTAGTCTCTTAAGGATGCTGAGAATTGCTAGGAGATCTCTGTTCCCTAAGCTACAATTCCTAGAGTTCCATTGACTGCTAAACCACATTAGGAATTTGTAGCTGCGGTGCTGTGGGTTAAACCACAGAGCCTAGGGCTTGCCGATCAGAAGGTCGGCGGTTTGAATCCCCGCGACAGGGTGAGCTCCCATTGCTTGATCCCTGTTCTTGCCAACCTAGCAGTTTGAAAGCACATCAAAGTGCAAGTAGTTAAATAGGTACTGCTCCGGCGGGAAGGTAAACAGCGTTTCCATGCGCTGCTCTGGTTAGCCAGAAGCGGCTTAGTCATACTGGGCACATGACCCAGAAGCTGTACACTGGATCCCTCTGCTAATAAAGCGAGATGAGCACCGCAACACCAGAGTTGTCTGCTACTGGACCTAATGGTCAGGGGTCCCTTTACCTTTACAGAGTCTACTAATGCCCTGAGGTCTCATCCCATTTGGATTCCAGGCATGGGGTCATCCTGGCAGTAGTGTTAGATGGGAAACAGTTCCATATAAGCTTTGTTAAACACCCTCTCCTCCTAGCTTTCCACTCTTCATTGCTGCCACTCATGGCAATTTTTTAAATAAAAAATGCACACAACTCTATACAATACATAAAGTCAACTTGGTCAGGAAGGGACCCCATTCACATGGGGTTTTTGTTATGTAATGTATAGTTTTAATGTTCCTATGCCGTAAACCATCTAATTTATTTTTGTTTCAGTTCAGCTTGCTCTGAGCTGTACTTTGAATTGAGTGAAATAAAAAGAGTGGGGGTTTTTTCTGCCCACAAAAAAGTTGTCCTACGAAATGAATGAAGTGCAACACAAGGCTGAATTTGGACTGAAGTGAGGAATTAAAAATCAATGGTGAAATACAGCCTCTCCACCGGTTTTCAGCAAAACCATGGGAAGCTGCCCTGAAGAGACTTTTTATGGAGTCTGCCAATTGATTTCACATGGATTACTTCAGAGTAGGTGCTTGAGGAACAGGGGCTAAATAATGCCCTTCAACTCCAGGCATTCCAAAGAACCGGCAGGACAATTCTGACTTAAATATGAAGCTCTTCACATTTGCTGGTATGTGACAGGCCATTAAATTTTAAATGTTTTATGGTGTGACTTTCTATAATAGATCTGTGGAAGAGTCGGGGAATGCTAAAACGGGTTCCTTTATTTCAAGAACACAATGAACAAAGATGTGAGTGCAAGATGTGAATAGATACACATGGTATCAGAAGAGTGATATAACTAGCAACATTGTCTCCCGCTGACACAACATTGGTACTTCTATCTGTGTGTGTTCTCAGAACTGTGGATTGCTACTTGTGCCCAGGTAGAAATTTGGAAGATCAAAGACAGAACCTGCCACAATGTGAATAGCAGCAATTCACAACTGCATAGCAAATATGAATCCATTAATATGGTTCTTTAATAATGCTTTTTCTTCTTTTTATTAAATGAAGTTTAGGGTTGCGGGGAATATCTGTGATTTTTCATTTCTCTTTGTAAAGAAAAATATATTCGCTGTTGTAGATGTGTTTCCTGAACAGGGAGCAAGCAGGTTTGAAATTCTGATTGCCAGATACAGTGGTACTTTGGGTTAAGAACTTAATTTGTTCTGGAGGTCCGTTCTTAACCTGAAACTGTTCTTAACCTGAGATACCACTTTAGCTAACAGAGCCTCCCGCTGCCGCCACAACGCCAGAGCACGATTTCTGTTCTCATCCTGAAGCAAAATTCTTAACCTGAGGTACTATTTCTGGGTTAGCGGAGTCTGTAACCTGAAGCGTCTGTAACCCGAGGTACCACTGTACAGGCAAACACTGATAGTTTTCCACTAACCCGTCCCATCAGTGCAAGGATTTTCCCTTGTGAAATGGGACTTTCCCTCCTCTCCTTGTTGCCATGCACCCTGTATACTCCCCAGATCTGCTCTGGGGGGTTAGGAGAACCCATAAAACAGATATAAAAGGTATGCAGGAGAATGAAAAGGGGTGGGGGTGTTCTGTTGTGCTAAGGAACTATTCCTTAATGATGTGCTGGATCCCACCTTATGATTTGTTGCAAGCCAGCAAGTAACTCATTAAATAATAATAATAATAATAATAATAATAATAATAATAATAATAATAATTTATTATTTATACCCTGCCCATCTGGCTGAGTTTCCCCAGCCACTCTGGGCAGCTCGCAATCGAGTGTTAAAAAGAATACAGCATTAAATATTAAAAACTTCCCTAAACAGGGCTGCCTTCAGATGTCTTTTAAAAATAAGATAGCTGCTTGTTTCCTTGACATCTGATGGGAGGGCGTTCCACAGGGCGGGCGCCACTACCGAGAAGGCTCTCTGCCTGGTTCACTGTAACCTTGCAATGAGGGAACCACCAGAAGGCCCTCGGCGCTGGATCTCAGTGTCCGGGCTGAAGGATGGGGGTGGAGACGCTCCTTCGGGTATTCAGGTATGACACAAAGGCAGGAGTGAATGTGGGACTTCAACAAGGATCTAGCTTCAAGCCATTTTCATTTGCACCTACATAACGTTAACATTGAGGGACTTGTCTATACTT
Source organism: Podarcis bocagei (assembly GCF_964188305.1). Classification (NCBI taxonomy): domain Eukaryota; kingdom Metazoa; phylum Chordata; class Lepidosauria; order Squamata; family Lacertidae; genus Podarcis; species Podarcis bocagei. Next base: position 88,201,810 of record NC_138129.1, read on the forward strand.
GTGAAAGGAAAAATGATGCGCTTGACAGCCTGTTGCAGGAGAATAAGAGGAGAGGCATGTTTCTCCAGTCATACTTTATCCGCACCATGGTGACCAGGGCTTCTTGCAAGGTGCAAGTAAATTAACTTCCGAGAAGCAGGATTCAGGCCAAGTCTGACATGTTTTTAAATGAGGTAGAAAATGTAGCTTCTGTTGTGCTGCATCATATTGTTAAGCCTATAGGAGTGACCTTTCAATGTTGTACTGAAATGCATTCTTGATTACTTTCATTTAAAGATAAGTTATCTGCAAATCAAACCATTGGCTTGTTATGCAAAACATGAATTTTGAAATGTAGCGTGTATGTCTATCATCCATTACAATCATTCTGTTCATGATCTGAGGGAATGAACCACCAGGGGGTTCCATTTTTTTCATTTGATCAACAGCAAAGAAAATATACAGATTGAAAGCAGCTCCACAAATACTTTGTGTATCTGAAATGTTGTAGTTACCAAAAGCAAAATAAATGAAAACAAAACAGGAACCTGTTTACTTGACACTCCTGCATACATAAATATCTCAATTATGAACAAATAAGAATGAGATATTTACTCATGTAGCATGTGTCCTTTGCCAAACTGATTTTTCATTTTATTCTTCTGGATTGCAGCAATGCTTTTCCCTAGAGGAACATGAAAATATTGGGGGGGGGGGAGAACATGAGCAGTTTTGATCCAAATTATCCTTACAATGCACTTAGTCAGCTGCCATTAGGGATTAATTTAATTATGGAACTTCCTCCAGATGAAACACACAGAAAACTTTGCATTCTCTTAAGTATTTAAGAGAAAGCAATGAATAAACCAGGTTATTTTTAGAAAGCCTTGTCGTCTTTGATGAGTAAGAGTTGTCTCCAGTTGACTAAGAAGTAATGGTGTACAACATGTTTAGATCACAAAATTGTGGACATGGGACACACCTGGGCAGGCATGCTTCTAAAGTGTGCTCCACTTGTGGGGTGGCCATAGAGAAACAGCACAGTTAGCTTGCAGACACGGTGCATAACCCCAGATCGTTCCAGGTGGACTTGGCCTGCAGTGATCTGAGACAAATCCTATATCAGCCGCAAATGACCCTGTTTGGTGTGAGATCCAGTGTAATGGTTCTAGGGGTTGCTCGTGCGTAAGCCTGTGCCAACACCTGGCTGGGTTGCCTGAGTGAACCTTTCCTCTCCGGACAGCCACTCACCCGTGGCTGTCTCAATCGCTGGCAGAATCTGTCAGTGAGCGTTTCTTAAACTTCTTCCAGCACAGAAGTTCTTTGACGCCTAGTCTCCTCCTACTCTCCCTGCGTAGAAGCTTTCTGTGCAAGGAGGGCGTAGGCAGCGGAGGACCCTTTCTCTCCCCGCTGGTCCCCGACAAGGAGTCATGTGACCGCCTCTCTGATTCCCCCATCTGCCCCCCTTCTCCACTGGAGCTAAGCTGATTCCCTTCCCCAGAAGATGGGCTGCCTCTCCCAATCCCGGGACGCTCTCTGGGATCCCTCTGGAGCTTGCTCTCTCCCTCCGGCACTGATGGCAGTTCCCTGACATCCAGGATTAATCCAAACTGAATGACCAGTCCTACAATATTGCCCAACTAAGACTCTACTCATTCTGTCTTCTGGGAATTTTTGCTGTCTAGGACAGCCTTTCTCATCCTTGGGTCCCCAGGAGTTGTTGAACTACCATCATCCATGACCACTGGACATGTCAACTGGGAATGATGCGGGTTGTTGTCACCAAATCTGGTAACCCAAAGTTGGAAAAGGCTGGTATATACTCCCTAAGGACTTGCAGCTCTAGTGGCTCATGACACAGAGCAGCTGTCCAAAGAGCTGGATTCTGGTTCTAATCCTGATTGGTCTGAATGTAGTGCTGACAAGCAACAGAACACGAGACACAGTTTAAGCACTACTGAAATTATATGAGACCCTTGGTTCCATATTTCCTTAAAATCAGCCAAGGGAGTGATCAAGAGTCAAATGTGCCATGCCTATTCTATTGAAATCAATACATATCTTGTGTGTGCTTCATGGATGCCGAAGTGTAGACGATAATCTTTGAATGCTCTAAATTCTTTAGGCGTGGATGAATCAGTCTATTTCAGCTGTATGACACTTTTCAATGTGCTATGTCCCATTCCATTTTTACAATAATCTGGAATATATATATTGCACAGTGTATGGTGCTGTGGTCTAAACCACTGAGGCTCTTGGGCTTGCTGATTGGAAGGTTGGCAGTTCAAATCCCCATGATGGGGTGAGCTCCCGTTGCTCTGTTCTAGCTCCTGCCAACCTAGCAGTTCGAAAGCACACCAGTGCAAGTAGATAAATAGGTACTGCTGTGGCAGGAAGGTAAACAGCATTTCTGTGCAGTGGCGTAGCGTGGGTTGTTAGCACCCGGGGCAAGGCAAGTAATTTGCGCCCCCTAACCCGTGGATTTGCGCCCCCTAACCCGTGGATTTGCCCTAACCCCAGATGTTGCGCCCGGTGCGGCCGGCCCCCCCTGCACCCCCCACGCTACGCCACTGTTTCTGTGTGCTCTGGTTTCCGTCACGGTGTCCCGTTGCCCCAGAAGCAGTTTATTCATGTTGGCCACATGACCTGGAAATCTGTCTGTGGCGAAACACCTGCTCCCTTGGCCTGAAAGTGAGATGAGTGCCACAACCCCATAGTCACCACTGACTGGACTTAAGCACCAAGAGGTCCTTTACCTTTACCTTTTTATATATTCCATGCAATATATACATTACATGGACAAAAATCACATTTCAATAAGTATTTAATGTTGATGCTATTCAACGGAATCATACTCAGAGCAGACACACTGAAAGCAATTTGACATAAGTCCATTGGCTGCAATGGGTCTGCTCTGAATATGGCTGCCATTGAATTTCACCCTCTATTTCCTTTCAGCACATACATTTCTGACCATCTTTTTCTCTCTCAAACACGTTTCTAAATGCATTGTGATACTGTGAGCCCAAACTGAGACAGAACTTTGAGAAATGTGACTGCTGGTGAATCATAGGTGCCCATAGAATTTTTTTATTAGGGGGCGGGAAGAAAAACACTGAAATGAAGAGGATAGTTTCTCACAATAGAAGCAGAAGAATGGTGTCTGTAAATTTGCTTCATATATCTATGAATGCCAGAAACTTAATATGTAGAAAAATAAAATGAAAACTGGGGATCTGGAGATTACGGTATATCTGGGGAGGGGGATGCCTCTCTTGCATGGCTGCCTATGTAGTAAAAAACTAAGATTAATACTGCACATTAGTCTCAGAGGTGTGGATTAGGGCCATTTGTACCAGAATTTGTAAAGTTGCAATTGTTTACATCCTCTCAGTTCTTAAAAGATGACACAATAATTGTGATGATAAACTTGTATAAGGGTGAAATTGCTTGAACACTCCCTGACAGCTCAATAGTTGCTTGTCTTCAGCTAAGCATACTGGACAGCAACATTGAAAAGCTGCAACTTACCATATTTTACAAAAGTTTCTTTTTTCTTTTTTTCACTCAAGAGATTTATTTCATATTTTTAGGAGTTGATGCGTGCCAAATAGCCCCCTCCCACCTTTCCCTGTCACATTGGAAAAGCTTTGAAATATTTCTTTTGCATGTTTCTTTCAGATGGCTCTGTAAAGAGACTGTCATCTTCTCTAGAAACCACTTTCGTTTGAGAAGAAAGCACACAGAGAAAAGATGGGGTGGGGAAACAAGTTCCTAGACCTTATGGTTGTGTAGGAAAGCTTAAAGATGACAACATGAAATAACAATGAATGCGGCTACATCTTGAGACACACTGGGATAAGCAAAATTCATCTGCATCCAACCTGTCAGATGACTGATAGATATGCAGGTACATCCACTGCTTGCAAAAATCAGGGCCAAGTTGTTGACAAGGCTAAGTAAATAAGCAAGATGTAGTTTTCAGAAACTGCACCAATCAACTCCTCTCGTGTACATCTGTAATCACATGGTGACCAGTAAGGTGAAATAAAGGTGGCACTGTGGGTTAAACCACAGAGCCTAGGACTTGCCGATCAGAAGGTCAGTGGTTCGAATCCCCATGACGGGGTGAGCTCCGGTTGCTTGGTCCAAGCTTCTGCCAACCTAGCAGTTCAAAAGCATGTCAAAGTGCAAGTAGATAAATAGGTACCGCTCCGGCAAGCCCTAGGCTCTGTGGTTTAGACCACAGCGCCACCTGCGTTTCTGAAATGAAGGATAGCATGCCTCATATATCACAATGTTCTCTGCTTGACATGGATAGCGCCAATATTTTGATACTTATCCCTGGTAAATCATTTCCATTTCATCTTTTGCAGAGATGTTACATCCAGGGCTGGATTTAGGTTTGATGAGGCCCTAAACTACTGAAGGTAATGGGGCCCTTTATATGTCCAGCTATCCTTGACCATGCAACCAATCCATGCAGAATGTAGGCACCCTATATATAGAAATGAGCAAACCAGTGATATTTTAGGGAGCAGGCTAGCAGGCGGCACCCATTACTTACATCATAGGAGCCTTCACAACACAAAACACTATTGCTGTATGTATGTTTTATTTTATTTGTTTTTTATCTTATATTTTGGAAAAGTACATCCAGGTTTCTTTTCTTTTAAATTTTTTTGGGGGCCCCAAGAGAGTGGGGCCCTAAACTATAGCTTGTTTAGCTTATATGTAAATCCAGCATGCGGGTGGTGCTGTGGGTTAAACCACAGAGCCTAGGACTGTCCGATCAGAAGGTCAGCAGTTCGAATCCCCGTGACGGGGTGAGCTCCGGTTGCTCGGTCCCAGCTCCTGCCAACCTAGCAGTTCGAAAGCACGTCAAAGTGCAAGTAGATAAATAGGTACCACTCTGGCGGGAGGTAAGCGACATTTCCGTGTGCTGCTCTGGTTCACCAGAAGTGGCTTAGTCATGCTGGCCACATGACCCAGAAGATGTACGCTGGCTCCCTTGGCCAATAAAGCGAGATGAGCGCCACAACCCCAGAGTCGGCCACGACTGGACCTAATGGTCAGGGGTCCCTTTACCTTTACCTTTAAATCTGGCACTGGTTACATCCACACAATATGTTTAAAACACTCTTATACCATTTTAACAGTCATGGCTGCAATTTGTTAAGCGTGCTGGGAATTGTTGCTCTCTGAGGGATAAGCTACAGTTCCCAGAACTCTTTGGGTAGAGCCACGAAGAAGAGGTATAAATGTGTTTTAAATGTATGGTACAGATCTTGCCTTGGTATCTTTTATCCCAATAACGGCAGATACTTAGATTTCCCATTCTTCAGGTGTTATTCTATCCCCTCAGGGAAATTAACCACACAGCGCTATGCATGTTTACTCAGAAATAAGTACTACTGAGATCAGTGGAACTCATGTAAGTAGGCATAGGATTGTAGCCTTACCCCGCAATGCTATGGTCCCTGGGAAGGTAAACCTGGGGCCATTCCCTGAGGCCCCTTCCCTGAGGCCTCCCAAGTATTGTCAGATAATGTAGGAGGTGATTTGAAAAGAAAGACACACACTTGGAGAGAGAGAGCACCCATCTATCCTTCAGAATTACCGTGTTGGAACAATTGCCAAATGTTTTCATGCAAAACAAGGAAATGCAGCCATGTAATTCAGCAGCGATTGATTCAATGGGCTCAGGTCAGGATTTGAAGGGCAAATGTGCAGCAAAGGATTAGAAAGGTAAGAGCGAGAAGAGGGAAGGAGAGGATCATTGGGGAAATATATATAATTTCCTGGCCTTTAGATGGCTGATTGTTTTAGTCTCACAGTATGCTTAAAATATCCTAGAAGGTGACTGGCATCAACTTATGTGTGGGTATAAAAGAACAGAGCTTTAAAGGCTCTTATTTCAGCACAGTGAATTTGTATTAGATAATCTGCATGGAATTATGTCTGATACTTAAGTGTAAAGTCGAGAGGACGTCTGAGGTAAGGGAACTGCTGCTGTAGGCAATCTTTCCTCCCAATGTGTCTGGACATAGCTTCTTGTATCAGCCTCTATTTTACTTTAATTGTGATTGCCATCCTCCTGGAACCAATTCAATTGCATTTGTCGGGACAAATAGACATCCTTCTTTTGCCAAAAGGCAAGCTTAAAACTGCAATGAATATCTCTCTTCCAAGCCTGCTGCAAAAGGCGCCAGAGTTGGCACGGTTTAATTATGGATCCTTCTTCCATTATTACCACTTCATTTGAAACAATGCAGCGCGGCACCAAGAAGCAGTCAGTGCTTGATTATAGCACAACTCAGTTGCTCCGCGTTTTCCCTCAATTTAGTAGAACCCAACTATCCTGTACTGAGATATGTCCTTTGCCTTTACATGCAGCCCACTTTCATGAGTCCAGAAATGTGTGTTTATCCAAAAGCCAAACCTTTATATTTAATAATAATAATAATAATAATAATAATAATAATAATAATAATAATATTTATACCCCACCCATCTGGCTGGGTTTCCCCAGCCACTCTGGATGGCTCCCAACAGAAATAATAATAATAATAATAATAATAATAATAATAATAATAATAATAATAATAATAGGGCCACCTTCGGGTGTCTTCTAAAAGTCAGATAGTTGTTTATTTCCTTTACATCTGATGGGAGGGCATTCCACAGGGTAGACGGCACTACTGAGAAGGCCCTCTGCTTGGTTCCCTGTAACCTCACTTCTCGCGGTGAGGCAACCACCAGAAGGTCCTCAGTGTCTGGACTGAACGATAGGGGTGGAGACGCTCCTTCAGGTATACTGGGCCGAGGCCGTTTAGGGCTTTAAAGGTCAGCACCAACACTTTGAATTGTGCTTGGAAATGTACTGGGTCTTGTAGGTCTTTCATGACTGGTATTATATGGTCTCGGTGGCCACTCCCAGTCACCAGTCTAGCTGTCACATCCTGGATTAGCTGTAGTTTACGAGTCACCTTCAAAGGTAGCCCCACGTAGAGCGTATTGCAGTAGTCCAAGTAGGAGATAACCAGCACATGTACCACTCTGGTGAGACAGTCCGTGGGCAAGTAGGGTCTCAGCCTGTGTACCAGATGGAGCTGGTAAACAGCTGCCCTGGATACAGAATTGACCTGTGCCTCCATGGACAGCTGTGAGTCCAAAATGACTCCCAGGCTGTTCACCTGGTCCTTCAGGGCCACAGTTATCCCATTCAGGATGAGGGAATCCTCCACACCTGCCTGGCCCCTGGCCCCCCAAAACAGTACTTTTGTCTATTTCCAGTCTATCCTCCAAGGAACTTAAGGTAGCACATATTGTTCCCCCCTGCAACACATTTTATCTTTCCAACAACTGGAGTAGGGTAGGTTGAGAGATGGCAATGGGCCACCCAGCGAGTGGGGATTTTAACCAGGATCTCCTAGTGTGAGAGTCCAACTACACTACCACACTGCCTTGATACATTTTGAGGACCAAATAAAATGCCCCCAAATAGTGAGCAAGCTGCTGAGTTTTCCAAAACGCTTTCTAAAAAGAATAAAGCAGGAGAGAAACTTCTGGGTTCAGAGTAGGTATGAAAGAGAAATTGGATTCACTTTGCATTTAAAAACATATCTAACTAATTCACATTTCTGTAACAGTACAGGAACTGGACTATGGCCATTCTTGGAAATCCAAACTTCTCTGAATTTCACCAATGCAGTTCGCCAGTAAAGTAACCTCCAGAAAAATGGACATATTGGTGTAAAGTGCGCATAAAAATGCATCTATTGGTGAAAATGTTAGAGAGAATTGCTTTGCAAAATTGTGTACATTTGGCTAAATTGGTCCAGAGAGCACACTTTTGGAACTCCTGCCATACCACAAAACCATTGCTACTTAAATGGTAGTAATTATTTCCCGTTTTGCTGTGCAAGACCTATAGTAGGAGGGAAATCTGATCTTCTTTCAGGAAAGCAAACCATGAGCATACTACTTGGGTGTAATCTAGGGTTACCAGATTTTTTCTATGAATCCGGGGACACTTTTCAACTTCAATAAGAATGATAGGATTTTGTCAGGGGACTGGTTTGTAAATCTGGGGACTGTCCCCGGGAAACGGCGACGTCTGGTAACATTAGTGTAATCCCTATTAAAGTGATTAGAACTTATTTATGCAGAGACATGTATAGGATTGCTGTGCATAGAAGTGTTTAACTTTGACTGGATCAAGCCCATTATTTGCCATGATCAAGACTAGAGACAGCAGCCCATTTTAACCCTGCACCGTGCCCATGTTCCAAGCTTTGTTGAGAACAACAAATCTTTTTTCTGTCGACCTTAGAAATTTTGTTTTAGAAGGTGACTAGCTTTTCTGTAAACAAGTGCTTACAAACTAATCCCTGACAAAACTTCAATTTATGGCCTCTTGTTTATAAGTTACTGCCCTATTGATTTTAGCATTTATTTGTCCTTGAAAGGCGTGCTTGTCTCCTTTAAAATGAATAATCATAATAAAGAAATATATATATTTCCATAGTGTGCCTGAATGACTCTGTGTATTTCCAGGATTCATTTGCACTCTGAAGTCATGGTTATTACATTTTAAAAGGCAGTTGAAAAATGTGAGCAAAGGGACAGGGAAATAATGCAAAGGTAGTTCATGTATTATAAGGTGGACCTTTAAGCTAATCTTTTTACAGTGCAAACCAATCCAGGTCTACTATGTGCCATTGTTTTAATTTGGCAGCCTAAAATGCCTAATATCTGCCTTCATAACAAATAGGTTCAATCTTAAATCAACATTTCAAAACCATAATAATAGGAGTAATATCCAGAAGTGTAGATGTGATCAAAAATAAGGTGAGTTTCAGGCAAAATCAAACCATTGAAGGTCAAAGAAACATAGGAAGATGCCTAGTCAACTCAGTATCATCTACCTCCTGGGTTTCAGACAAGACTTTCTTCCAGCCTTACCTGCAGATGCTATGGATTGAACATGAGATTTTCTACCACTGAGTTGCTGTCCTTTCCAACCTAAATTGGTTTGGTCAAAATCCACACCAGCTAAGATGCTAGGAGTAGTCGTCAATAAACTGCCAACAAGTTGAGCTCGGAGATTGTTGTACCACTACAAACATTTATCACAAGGATGGGTATACTGGGGAGTAACTGTGCATCATGGGCAGAAATGTCTGTATGGTGAGGTCGATTGATTGTGGGGCATAGTAATAATTGGATATTTTGGGATATGTTGAGTAAGACTCAACATTGGACCAGCAGATAGGATAGGACTTCCTCTTCCTCTCCTTTATATTCCCTGCCCCCAATCTGCTCAAGAGAGTCTCTCAACCTTCCAGATCAGATTTTGGTGACATGCAGGGGACTATAGCAAAGAAGAGTGGAAGATGGAATTTTGTTTGTGCATGTTACAAAATCACCCACTGTGCATTTATTTATTTTCTTATCTATTGTATTTTATGTGAACACTGAGAGCTTTAAATCTGAAAAGATATTATCAAGCTTGACAGTCAAAACCAACCAGTGGCGTAGCGTGGGGGGTGCAGGGGGGGGCGGCCGCACCGGGCGCAACATCTGGGGGTTAGGGTTAGGGGGCGCAAATCCACGGGTTAGGGGGCGCAAATTACTTGCCTTGCCCCGGGTGCTGACAACCCACGCTACGCCACTGAAACCAACAGTGTTTTAAAGAACCCTTCAGATAAGTGCATGATATCGCATGTAGTATTTCTGCAGACAATCTTTTAAAGAAAAGTAATCAATAAATACTCACCATGCACACGGGGGTGAGGGTTGGGGAGAGAGATTTTGGCCATAGAAATATAAGGATGTCCCCACTCCAATGATGAAACATTTTGTTTCTCTTAAAATACCTTAAAGACTTTGACTCAAAGGAATATTCCCTGTTAGTCTCAACATTTTGGTGGAGACTTGATTTAAGTAAGCATCTATTTAAAATCAAGCTATTTAAAAGTGCTTAAGTTTTGATGGATAATACCGCAAAGTGTGTCTACATTCACAAACAATTAAACAAACAGCGAAGATCATTATTGTTGGAACAGACTGGATTTTTCATCACTTGCCCTATTGAGGGGTAAACATGACCACTAAACTGATAGTAGAGGCTTAAACTTAGCACCTTGGATCTAGATATGTATTGAACGAGCACAACATGAGTTTTTGTAGCTTTCTGTTAAGCACAGATGGGAGTTTGTGCATTAAATGTCCTGACAACCAATGAAATGTGGGCATGTTTAATGGCATGTTTTCAATATAGGTAAGCTAGCACTCAGGGGTCATCCTTAGATCAAAAGTATTCTCCTCTGATGGATAAATGACCAACTAGAACTGCTTTTTTATGTATATGTAATTTTATTTCTTTTAGTCTTTCTGAGATTTTAAACTTTGTAACTGGTGATTTTATCCTGATATTGGTCATTGACCGCAATAACATGACTCACTTACAATATAGGCAAGACTGAGGCAGTGCAAACACAACCTCAGCAGGAAGAGTGAACAGGCACTGTGAATTTTTGAGTGAATATTTTCTGAGACCGATTTTATATTGGATCCATTTGGTTGGTTAAGCCCATTTGCTTTCTTTGTGGAAACCAAAATAAAATATCAGAAACCCAAGCTCACCCTCGCAGTCGCTGATATTACAGTGAAATGCTGCCTTCTGTATCATCCAAGTTTCCAAATATTCATGGTAGCAGGGACAAATATCAAGTGACCCAGCTATCTTAGATCAAACACCACAAAGAGGCTTTTCATGCTGTTTGATGGAAAGAGTTCAATCTCTTGCATGGAGTGCATTAAGCACCGAGCAACAAACCGATGTGCATGCATGACTGAACCAGCACCCCCACTGTTCTGAAAAAAGTGCCCCTAGTATTAACAGTATGAACCTCTGCTACAAAAAGAAGCACAAAAGATTGCAGCATTTTGCTGCTGAAAATCACTTTTGTGTAGATGGGGAACGTCATGGCTATGGCGGTTCTAGGTCAGCTGGTTTAAATGACAAGTTCCTGAACTTTTCTGGGGCTAATGACACTGGGGGCATACCATGCTATATATAATTGGCCTTCAGTTGATGGTTTGGAGGACGGGACGCAGGTGGTGCTGTGGGTTAAACCACTGAGCCTAGGACTTGCCGATCAGAAGGTTGGAGGTTTGAATCCCCATGAAGGGGTGAGTTCCCGTTGCTCGGTCCCTGCTCCTGCCCACCTAGCAGTTCGAAAGCACGTCAAAGTGCAAGTAGATAAATAGGTACCGCTCCGGTGGGAAGGTAATCGGTGTTTCCGTGTGCTGCTCTGGTTCGCCAGAAGAAGCTTAGTCATGCTGGCCACATGCTGTACGCCGGCTCCCTCGGCCAATAAAGCGAGATGAGCGCCACAACCCCAGAGTCGGTCACGACTGGACCTAATGGTCAGGGGTCCCTTTACCTTTACCTGATGGTTTGGAACCCACTACTTGCTGAGTCGCAGCTCAACCCAATGTTATTGCAACAGCAGTACTATCACCATAGAGATATATGGTAAAAAAACAGAAGAAGAACTCGGTCCTTAATTGCATGGTTGGGCTAAAGGAAGGTCCTCACTCTGAAAAGGTTGAAGTCTAGCTGATTTACAAGGGAAGTCAATTCCATAGATTATTTCAGATGCCCTGCCCATTTAGAAACAGCCTGCAAGGGCAATTGTGTGCTGTAGCACCATTCCAGTCAACTCCGTGTTGGATTGAGAAAGCCATTTGTTTGTCTTACATTTTTATTAAACTTACCAAATTTGCACTTCTCAAACTAATATGCAAACCGAAATACATCTCTCATTTGATTATTATTATTTATTTATTTTTAAAGTGTGCAAATGTATATGGAAATGAGGAGAATTGAAGACTGGAAAGATGAGAAACTATAATAATAATAATAAATAATCTTTATTGCGGTCCAACGACCCATAACATGGATTCAGAATAAAATGCAGATTCATACAGACAACCCCACAAGGAAGGGAGACTGAAGAGTTATTTGTTTAGTCATGGGTATGTTGATCTTTGATTTGTATGACTACTGAAAGAAACTTTGCCACAGCCACTGTGATATCATTGGACTTGTCACCCAGAAGATATTTGATATAGTAGGCTTCAGATTGACCTGGCCGATTTGCCAAGAGTGGTTTGATCAATAGTTCCCAAGCTTGATCATCTTGTCCGCAATGCAATAAAATATGCCTCATGCAGTCAATGTCCTGAAAGCATACACAGATCCTATTTTGATAAGGGATACCTCTTAGTCTGCCGTTTAACACTTCTGATGGGAATACATTTAATCTGGTTTTGGTGAAAAGACGCCGATATGTTGGTACATACAAATTTCTAAGATATGCAGGTGTCTGAAAATCGAACCCATAGTATTCCTACTGCTAATGGGCCACAGATAACCTGAGATTGATATCGGAGATCACTATGTGATATGTCCCAGAGCCTTTGCTTCAGTGATTCAAAGGTAGTATCATAGTCCAGATGGTACAGGAGAGAAGGTGCCATACCAATCAAAGTGGCTTTTCTAATCATAATTTTCATCCATGAGCTGGTAAACTCCTCGTTGTTTAGGTATGGCAGTAACCACTTCCCTAGGCCAAATGCTGAGTTCTTGAGCCACTATCTCAGGGCAGCTCACCATGCTTCAGTTGATAGAGGACACTCACCTGTTTCTAAAAATAGTATTGCATTTGGAACAAAATTTGGAACTTGTAGGAGGGACCAGAGGGACTTTGCCTGGAAGCCATCAAACCTGGAGAATGAGCCATTGAACCAGACGTTTGAGGCGTGGAGGAGTTCAGAAACTAAGAGAAACCAAAATTGACTGATTCATTTATCCCTGGTCCCAGTACAAATGAGTAAAAAAAACACAAAAAGACCCTTATTTACTGTGTAAAATTCCATATATGACAGACTCTCTACCTCCCACCACCACATGAATCTGTATTTCATTCCTACAGGAGTAAGCAAGGTAAATATTTCACCTGGTATGCTAAAATACTTAAGAGCAGCCCTGAAGTGATGCACATACAGATGAGAAACGATCAAAGTCCAACTTAGAAGAGCTTAAAGCAGGAGCTAAGGGACAACAGGTGTGAAGTGTGCAAAGCAACAGTGGTCAGCTGATAACAGACTTAATGTGCCATCTGCTAAGCCATCATCACCTTTATACAATAAGAAGGCAAACATTAAAGGAATACTGATCCATAACATTCAAAGCTTGATGAAAGCTCAGCACCTTTGTTGCAAGAAGACTCACATTAGCATAGACTGTGGGCAAGGAACAAGCAGATGGGATGGGGATAGGGAAGGAAAGTCCCATGCAGGAAATATTCAAAAACAATCCAAACACCTGGAACCAACTGAACACAGTACATCCTTCATAGTGGACTGCTAAGAAGCACAGGGTATTTTAACTGGCCAGCATTCTTATGAAAGAAATTGGCCTGGTTAGCTTGCTGAACAGCAAAGAAGGTATGCGCTCCAAAGCGAAAATGAAAATAAGCGAATGTGTAAAGCAATGCTCTTCGCCTGGTAGGTTGTGGACTGAGCTAAGTTGGGTCACGAAAGGAGCAGTATCACCGTACAAATATATGGTGAAAATAAATGAATTACAAAATGGGTCTTCAGACACCTGTATGGAAAGTTTTGTTTGAAAAACAAAAAGGGTCTCCGAATGCACGTTTGGGTTAAACCTGGGTCTGAGTCTTGAAGACTTATAATAATAATTTATTACAGTGGTACCTTGGGTTACAAACACCTCAGGTTACAGACTCTGCTAACCTGGAAGTAGTACCTCGGGTTAAGAACTTTACTTCAGGATGAGAACAGAAATCGTGTGTTGGTGGTGCAGCGGCAGCGGGAAGCCCCATTAGCTAAAGTGGTACCTCAGGTTAAGAACAGTTTCAGGTTAAGAACGGACCACCAGAATGAATTAAGTTCTTAACCAGAGGTACCACTGTATTTGTACCTCACCCATCTGACTGGGTTGCCCCAGCCACTCTGGGTGGCTTCCAGCATATATAAAAACATAATAAAACCTTGAAAAGCTTCCCTATACAGGGCTGCCTTCAGATGTTTCCTAAATGTTATATAATTAAGCATCTCCTTAACATCTGATGACAGGGCATTCCACAGGGTGGGTGCCACCACTGAGAAGGCCCTCTGCCTTGAAGGTTGAAGACTGGTGGTTTAGAAGAAGCTTGAAACTGAGCTGAATCACTCCCCTATCCCTAGCCTGCAGCATGGAGTGTTGCAGGTTTTTCCTCCTCAGCAAGAACTAGGCTGAGACGTTTCCCAGGTACAGATGTATGAGTCAAGATGGGGAGGCTGCCACGTACTACGAATGTTTCTGTGAAATGAAATCATTGTGAAGAACAGCAGACAGATTTGAATGCTGCAGCACTTGGAGGGAATGGTCATGAATATGCATCGATGAGTGTGCCCTCAGGCGCTGAGAAAATTCAGAGAACAACTCAATCTGCAACATTTCCAACTGCTTATGCCGTTGGTTCATTACCTTATTTTACTGGAAATTCATTGGGCATTTTAAATAGCCTACTTTATAATAGTTTGAAAATGTCATTTTGATGGCGGTGTCTTCTTTTTTTAAAAAAAAAGTGTTAGGATTTTTGTCTTGAGTGCTTTGGCACGATTTTGGGAAATGCTTCGTATGATTAACAGTAGCCTGGAAAAAAAAGTAAATAGCCGATTGTTATTAAATTTGGGTGTTTTTTTTATAAATCAAACGTTGGGTTGATAAAGGCAAGTAAATGCAATGCACCATCATCACAGCTGCTACTGTGCCCCCTAACATTTGACACTTTTTTCCTGCTGCCATGAGCAGAGAGTGAATTCCTGATTCTAATTTCTTTTAACTGCAGTTTAAAGCTGTGTCTTGAATTTTCCCACACCTGAAAGTTTGGGATGTGATTCCTAGGAAAGGTGTGTGTGGTTCATCCATAATGACCTGGTGGGCTGAGGTCTGAAGTTAGCAGTCCTATTTAGGTTCATAGGCCAGATGTTCTCCATCACTGGCCTAGACCAGGAATGAGCTACTCATGGAACAGTCATAGTCCTGATTTCATACATAGTGGACACTACTGCTGAGTCTACCAGAAATTTCAGAAACAGAACCAAGTGACTGTGCTCATTCCTAATCAACTGAAGGACATTCTTAAAATAGATTCCATGACTCACTTAGCACATGCACAGATAATACTACCATAAGGAAGTGCTGTAACCTTTTTATTAGCTGTGTTGACTTGGTAGATTTAACAAAAAGGAACGTAGCAAGTTTTTACTGTGTTACTTATTAGTTTGATAGGTTTGTACGTTGTTGTTTTTTAGAAAAGAAAAGAAAAGGTCTATCCGAAGGGCAAATGCTACTTTATCTCAGTATAGTCACAGGCTTAAGCTTGGCTGTCAACTTTACTTAAGTCTGTATTTTATCAATGGTTTAATAATTACGGTGACACGAATTGAATGTAAAGGCTGAGGTCAGTTACTTCAGTGAAACCGATCCGTAAGAGAGTACCTAATGACAGTGACACACATTGCTCAAAAATTGTAAGCAACATAATGGCATGTATCACCACAACAAGTTGAAGGCTACCATTTTATACAATAAATCACTATCTGTGATGATGAAAATAATTGTGTATTTATTTACTGACCCCTTCTGCCACAGGGTTAATAGAACTGTATACAGAATTTGCTAAACAATGGATCAATTTATATAGTTGGGTAGGGATTCCATTAGCTCCACAGAAAACACTTTGCATTGCAGCCGGAATTGTGTGTAGATATCATCTGGCTCATTGATGTATTGCAGAACAGTTTAAGCAAAGATGTCCAATTCTGTACAACCGAGGAGTTTCATCGCTCAAGGACAGCACTTGTAGGAAACAAGAGGGACCTGCAGCAACATGTTGCTATTTGGAAAGGTCCCATCCAGTCACACTTCCTTCCAAGATACTCCATTACATTCCCCTATAGTTTTCCAACTTGTATCTGCAACAGAAAAATAGCATGTGTTGCGCTGGTGGACCTTGAGATCTCAAATTTCAGCAGTGCCCTTTGCATTGCCAAAATTTGGGGCGTCCACCTCTGGCCTTCCATTCTAAATCATAGTTGTGTCCCCCCTCTGGCCTTCCTGATACTCTGCATACAGTGCAACTGAACCGGTCACACTCCCCTATGTTGGTAGGGTTCTTCTGAAGGCTGTTTTCCCCCCCATACAAAGTTTTTCTTTTTTTTCAGTCACTTATGTGAACCAACCTACTGGTACCACTTCTTTATGCCCTTCCTGACTGGCCTTTGATTAGGGTGGGTTTTTTGGGGGAGGGAGTTGGCCTCCCTAGAGTTGGGGGATTCATTCATTCATTGGATTAGTCCCGCAGGCATGTCCAAAGTCCGTTTCGGAGGTCTAATCCGGCCCGCTGGTTGGTTCAATCCGGCCCCTGTGGCAGTTTATTTCCTGGGGTAAAATCCAAAAATAAAAAGCTCAATGTCCCACGCCCACCCTGCGCAGGAGACTCCCGCGCAGTGAGAGGCGGAGACGCTTGGGCGTCAAACAGCTCTTATGTTGGCAGCGCTTTAAGAAACGCCCACAGACAGATTCTACGAGTGACTAAGGGCAGCCACGCTGAGATGGGCTGTGCAGTCCGGAGGGTTTAACCAGGCAATCTAATGCTCAAACGGAGCAGGATTACACACGAGTAACTCCCAACCACTACACTCAACAACTTCAATCCAAAAAAAAAAGGTCAACAACTTTGGTCGGCCCTCACGCAGGTTCACTTCATCAAATCTGGCCCTCTGAAAAAAAGTTTGGGCACCCCTGGTAGTGTCTCATTCGGCTGAATTCAGCCATATTGTTACATGTGTGCTTACAGCTTTGCAGATTGATCAGTGAGAAGGAGGACAAATTTTAATGCTTGGGGAGACTGGGGAAATGCTCTGAAGTTTCACCAGAGATAAAACTTTTTATATTGAATTATTATGCTGTGAACCACCCTGAGAGATCCTCAGATGAAGTGTGGTGTACAAATTTAATAATAATAATAATAATAATAATAATAATAATAATAATAATAATAATAGGATTACAGCCCAAATAGCAGGAAAACAGCAGGAACGTACCTGGCACTAAGCTATAGGTGTCTGTGAGATGATTGAATGAAAAGGCCCTGCATTTGTGTTTCTCTTGACTTTAGATTGATGTGACCTCCTAAGTGAGATTAAAATGTAGTCTGTCTTTATTCTAAATAAGGACCCCTTTCAATTAATTTGAAGCTCTTGCAAAGGTGAGATAATCCATTACTGGAAAACACTTACACCACTTTTAAAGTAATTTCATTCTGTTGCTCCCCTGTTTCTTAATCTGATTCCCACCCCCGCCCCCTGCCCCCTTACTATTCTCTTGGCCCATAAATGCTTAACAATATACATCACTGAAGAACGCTTCTGCTGATGAGAAGAGCTGAGGCTCTTAGCAGATTTTATTCTCTTGGAAGACCTTGACAATGCACATGTTTATTGATTCTCAAATACATTAGGGGAAAGAGGGCCGAACAGCTGTACCTAGTCATACCACAGAGACTTCTCTATGTTGGATTGCAAGCTCTTAGACTGACCTCTTGATAATGTCATGGGTGCACCAGCTTAGATGCGGAGTATTACACATACAGAGAAAGAAACACGGCAAGGCAAGCTGATGGTGAGTGCTCCATGCAAGGCACAAATGTTACTTAACAGAAATTCAGTAGCGCAAGATGCCATGAAGGCCACTGTGACATATCCATCTTTCAGAGGGGATTAGACACACCCAGGGACAATACACCTATCAATGGCTATTAGCTGTGATTGCTACATGGGATTTCAATGTTGAACTGCCGTTTATCTTTGCATCCAATATTCTGTCCCAATTAGGGGTGGACAAATCTGTCATTTTCACTTTATCGTTTTCCCAGTTCTCTTTGCTACATTTCTGCATCTGTTTCAGATTAATTTTTCCAAGTTGATAATTCATCAGCATTTGTATCCACATTTGTCCTTATATACACATATAATACATTTCCACCTATTCTATTCACTTGCATATAATTTTTCTCTCTCTCCACACTTCATTCATGTATATTGTATACAGTTTAGAAGCTTGGGGGCAGCAATTTTAAGATTGTTGCATTTGGCTAGGCCTTTGGGAGTCACTGCTGGCCAGCTGAGTTCTGTTGCTTACGAGGATTTAATTACTTACTTTTTAGTCTTATTATTAGAATCATAGAATCATAGAGTTGGAAGAGACCACAAGGGCCATCGAGTCCAACCCCCTGCCAAGCAGGAAACACCATCAGAGCACTCCTGACATATGGTTGTCAAGCCTCTGCTTAAAGACCTCCAAAGTAGGAGACTCCACCACACTCCTTGGCAGCAAATTCCACTGTCGAACAGCTCTTACTGTCAGGAAGTTCTTCCTAATGTTTAGGTGGAATTTTCTTTCTTGTAGTTTGGATCCATTGCTCCGTGTCCGCTTCTCTGGAGCAGCAGAAAACAACTTTTCTCCCTCCTCTATATGACATCCTTTTATATATTTGAACATGGCTATCATATCACCCCTTAACCTCCTCTTCTCCAGGCTAAACATGCCCAGCTCCATTAGCCGTTCCTCATAAGGCATCGTTTCCAGGCCTTTGACCATTTTGGTTGCCCTCCTCTGGACACGTTCCAGTTTGTCAATGTCCTTCTTGAATTGTGGTGCCCAGAACTGGACACAGTACTCCAGGTGAGGTCTGACCAGAGCAGAATACAGTGGCACTATTACTTCCCTTGATCTAGATGCTATACTCCTATTGATGCAGCCCAGAATTGCATTGGCTTTTTTAGCTGCCGTGTCACACTGTTGGCTCATGTCAAGTTTGTGGTCAACCAAGACTCCTAGATCCTTTTCACATGTACTGCTCTCAAGCCAGGTGTCCCCCATCTTGTATTTGTGCCTCTCTCTCTTTTTTTGCTCAAGTGCAATACTTTACATTTCTCCCTGTTAAAGTTCATCTTGTTTGTTTTGGCCCAGTTCTCTAATCTGTCAAGGTCATTTTGAAGTGTGATCCTGTCCTCTGGGGTGTTAGCCACCCCTCCCAGTTTGGTGTCATCTGCAAATTTGATCAGGATGCCCTTGAGTCCATCATCCAAGTCGTTGATAAAGATGTTGAATAAGACCGGCCCCACTAGTCACTCTTCTCCAGGATGAAGAGGAACCATTGATGAGCACCCTTTGGGTTCGGTCAGTCAGCCAGTTACAAATCCACTGAGTGGTAGCATAGTCAAGACCGCATTTTACCAGCTTCCTTACAAGAATATCATGGGGCACCTTGTTGAATGCCTTGCTGAAATCAAGGTAGGCTACATCCACTGCATTCCCTTCATCTACCAGGCTTGTAATTCTGTCAAAAAACGAGATCAGGTTAGTCTGACATGACTTATTTTTCAGAAATCCATGCTGACTATTGGTGATCACAGCATTCCTTTCTAGGTGCTCACAGACTGTTTGCTTAATGATCTGCTCCAGAATCTTTCCTGGTATTGATGTCAGACTGACTGGGCGATAATTATTTGGGTCCTCTCTTTTCCCCTTTTTGAAAATAGGGACAACATTTGCCCTCCTCCAGTCTGCCGGGACTTTGCCTGTTCTCCAGGAATTCTCAAAGATGACTGCCAGTGGTTCTGAGATCACATCTGCCAGTTCTTTTAATACTCTTGGATGCAGTTCATCTGGCCCTGGAGACTTGAATACATCTAAACTAGCCAAGTATTCTTGTACTGTCTCCTTAGTTATTCTGGGCTGTGTTTCCTTTGCTGAATCATTTGCTCCAAATTCTTCAGGTCGGGCATTGTTTTCTTTATCGGAGAAGACTGAGGCAAAGAAGGCATTGAGGAGTTCAGCCCTTTCTGTGTCCCCTGTTTGCATTTCACCATCTTCTCCTCTGAGTGACCCCACTGTTTCTTTGTTCTTCCTTTTGCTACGAACATAACCATAAAAGCCTTTTTTGTTGCTTTTAACCTCTCTAGCCAGCCTGAGTTCATTCTGTGCTTTAGCTTTTCTGACTTTGTGTCTACACGTGCTGGCTATTTGTTTGAATTCCTCTTTGGTGGTTTCCCCCCTTTTCCATTTTTTGTACACATCCTTTTTTAATCTTAACTCAGTTAAAAGTTCTTTAGATAGCCACCCTGGCTTCTTTAAGCACCTTCCATGTTTCCGTCTCATTGGTATTGCCTGACGTTGTGCTTTTACTATCTCCCTCTTAACAAACTCCCAGCCATCATGAACTCCCTTTCCTTTTAGTATTACTGTCCATGGGATCTCACCCAGCACTTCCCTAAGTTTTATGAAGTCGGCTTTCTTAAAGTCAAGAAATTGAGTCCTAGTATGCTTGGCTGCTCCTTTCCGCTGTATAGTAAACTTCAGAAGAGCATGATCACTCGCGCCTAATGATCCTTCCACTTCTACCCCACTAACCAGGTCATCAACATTGGTTAGGACCAGATCTAAAATGGCTGTTCCTCTTGTTGCTTCTCCCACTTTCTGGACAATGAAGTTGTCTGCAAGGCCAGTGAGGAATCTGTTTGACCTTATGCTCTTGGCTGAGTTTGACATCCAACAAATATCCGGGTAATTGAAGTCCCCCATTACTACTATCTCCCTTCCTTTTGCATGCTTGGCCATCTGTTCCAGGAAGGCATCATCTATGTCCTCCGTTTGGCTTGGGGATCTATAGTAAACTCCCACAATGAGGTCTCTGCTATTCTTCTCTCCCTTAATTTTGACCCAAATGCTCTCACTTTGGCTTTGAGGTTCTAAATCTTGGATCTCTTCACAGGTATACACATCCCTGACATATAACGCCACTCCTCCTCCTTTCTTGTCTGGTCTGTTTCTCTGAAATAGATTGTATCCCTCCATTATTACATTCCAATCTTATTATTCTGTTGTTTTATTATGCATTATTGCTTTCATTCATATAAAATATTTGTTGACTGCTTTTATTGATGGAGATGGAGGTCAAAAATACAGTGGAACCTCGGTTTTCGAACATAATCCATTCTGGAAAATTGCTCGACTTCCGAAACATTCAAAAACTGAGAATCAGTGGGCTGGCTGCAAAGTCAATTGGGGGGGGGGGCGGAAACATGTCTTGGAAGCCGTTTGACTTCTGAGGCATGTTTGAAAATGGAAGCAATTACTTCTGGGTTTTCAGCATTCGGGTTCCGAATTGTTCAGCTTCCGAGTTGCTTGAAAACCAAGGTACCACTGTATGTTAAATAAATAACTAAAATGAGTGCTTTGAGATTCTACCACATCAAAAGTCTAAGGGATAGAAATGATACACAACATGTTGTTTTTCTTTCATAAACTGGTTTAGGAATACAAAAGAAGGGTATAAGGGTTTTGTTCGTTATTTCCCCCTTTTCCTTCCAGTGCAGGAATTGAACGGCACAAACAGCCCTACTAAAAGGGAATGAAAATGTTTCATGGTATTCCAGTGTACACAAGGCTGAGCCAAATTCTTCTCAGAAAACAATTTCCTGACAAATGTTAGAAAGTTTTCTGTTTCAAACTCTGCTTGAACTGCCCCCTGGAGAATAATTGGCGAAGTGGCCTGACCTACGTTCTGCCTTCCATGAATTTGAAGCTGAGCAGGCTTGGTTCTAGGGTATGTGCTTGTATTGGAGAGCACTTGGGAGCCTGTGTCTTCACGTGTCTGTTGTACATAGAGCTCCTCAGGGGGAAAGCGTATGAATACAAATATATAAATGTATTTTAAAAAATACTGTAAAATATTTATATTCTGTATCTGCAGGAGCAAAGCAAGCCCATGTTTATAGCAAAGAAAATGTAGAACTACCTGTTCTTGCATTGGAATAAGCTTTGGGCAGTTCTATGCTTATAAACTAAAGAAATAATGTTATTAATAAGTAATTGATCAAGGGATGCACATACATCGGTAGACAGTTTATGGCTTCAATTTTTAAAAATAAATCGGTGTACATACCAGTTCTCTGTGTGATCCCAGGAAATGAATTTTTCATCTCTCTTCTGTTTGAGAACTGGGATGCCCCATTCCGCCTTCTTCCATTGTATAAGGCTCCTTAACTTGACCCAAGTAAAGATACGTCTTGCCCGTGATCTGTTTGCAGCCCTCTTACGTATGCTACTGTTCTTCCCTCTAATGTGCTATGCAGAACAGGGCTTCTGCTATTTGCTCATGCCTATTCACAAATATTACTGTATTAAAGTCTGAGCCGCAAAGGTAGTCATTTTCCCCAGGCCACTTTGTGTGGGATTCATAAGGATTGCCATGCTCTTGAATACAGATTGGCAAATTACCAATCTAAGAGGCAGATGTAGAAATCTTGGGGGAAAGAGGGGTAGTGGTGGAAAAATGTCTTGTTTCCAGTCCCTGCCTTACTTAAGGTAAATGTTAAATACTGAATATTAAAAACAACTCTGGGGTTGTGGCCCACATCTCGCTTTACAGGCCGAGGGAGCCAGCGTTTGTTGCAGGCAGTTTTTCCAGGTCATGTGGCCAGCAGGACTAAGTCTCTTCTGGTGAAACCAGAGCAGCACATGGAAACACTGTTTAACTTCCCGCCAGAGCAGTACCTATTTATCTACTTGCACTTTGATGTGCTTTTGAACTGCTAGGTTGGCAGGAGCTGGGACTAAGCAATGGGAGCTCACCCTGTCACAGGCATTCAAACCGTCGACCTTCCGATCAGCAAGCCCTAGGCTCAGTGGTTTAGACCACTGCACCACCCGCGTCCATTAAAAGACTACACTATATCAATGTGATATGATCCGTGCCATTGTATAGAGGATGTTCCCTGCAAGATTTATAGAAGGGGTGTGTGGAGACTGTAGTGTCTTTAGGATGTGTGGTTTATTTACACATAAACCAACCAGAGTCTACGATGGAGAGGCTCACAGCTTTAACACCCCAAGGGAGTCTTGCTTCTCTCATAACCAAAGCTTTGGATTCCAGCAGAAATCAGGCATGATTCTGTGTCACCAGCTGCAGCCTGCAGCCTGCATCTAGCTTTTGCCTCCTAGCTCACATAATTCAGCTCTCAACTCTGGCCTTTGTCTTTCTGACTACCAGTGAGTTGAGGGAGGGGAGCCCACCATTTGTTATCTGGCACAAAACCACTTCCTTTGTTATTTTAATGGCCCATACATAGAGGGCCATTACCAAGAAACCTGTCTGGCTATTTAAACAATCTAAATCCATGCTTAGATTTTAACCCTTGCTGGATCAAAGAATTAGAAGGAAGTCAGGCATACAGCTAACCCTGGCATGCAAATTCACATCTATCTATCTATCTATCTATATCTATCTATCTATCTATCTATCTATCTATCTATCTATCTATCTATCTATCTCTATCTATCATCTATCATCATCATCTATCTATCATCTATCTATCTATCTATCTATCTATCTATCTATCTATCTATCATCTATCATCTATCTATCATATCTATCTATCTATCATCTATCTGTCTATATCTGTCTATCTATCTATCTACCATATCTATCTATCTATCATCTATCTATCTATCTATCATCTATCTATCTATCTATCTATCTATCTATCATCTATCATCTATCTATCTATCTATCTATCTATCATCTATCTATCTATCTATCATCTATCTACCTATCATCTATCTATCTATCATCTATCTATCTATCTATCTATCTATCTATCTATCTATCTATCTATCTATCATCTATCTATCTATCATCTATCTATCATCTACATCTATCTATCTATCTATCTATCTATCTATCTATCTATCATCTATCTATCTATCTATCTATCATCTATCTGTGTCATGGTGCATTTGATCCCACCCCTTGAAAGATGGTTACAATGGTTTTAAGTTTATAGTAAATGCAGGATCCTTGTTTGCCATTAGAAACATATAACAATTTGATTTGATTTACTATATCGACAGACAAAAGAACTTTCAGAAAACCTTTAAAATCTGCCCTGATACTGAAATTCAACTATACAAATATAGCTCTCAATTTAATGTTGGAACAAAACTTTCCAAGCTGATGTAACCTAACTTTTTTAAATTTTGTAACTTTCAAGCTTTTGTTCTGAAGGTGCAAGTATGAGGAGCTCTGGGTGCTTGGTTCAGCATTTCCATGTCAGAACCTACCCCATAAATTTAGATCTCTCTTAAGATTACCTCTACTCTTTTGGTAACAGATGATACTTGCTGTGTATGCAGTAGTATAAGAAGGCAATAAAACATCATGTCAAAATGACCTAGCCGTGTAGAAGGCATCCTTTTGGTGCTGTACACTGCGCACAAACTGTCAACTAGCAGATGGCTTGAAAAGGTAAAGAGATTGCTAATAGGTCTCAAGGTACTGCATAGCAATTAAAATGAGTGACCAAGGTTAAACAGCCATTGTTAAATCCCTTTGACATTGTTGATGCCAGGACATGAAGAAGTACTTCTCTAAGTGATAAACCTATGGGGTAAACACTGGGAGAAGGTTAAAAAGTTTCCAGGCAAGGCGCAATAATGCAGAAGGTTGTCCTCTTCAAAACATACAGGAGCAAACAAGGCCACATCCTATCCAAGTTTATGCAAATCCTATTTAGAAGTAAAAGTTATTCCAAAAGTACACACAAAAATCTCCCTATACCCATCATTTGTTATAGTAAGTCAATTCCGCATCATTTTCCCCCCCGCCAAATGAAGCCCCAATTTGGCATCACCACCCAACTTTCATCTGAAGACATGAGGAGGGGGTAGGTGGCTTATATGCCTCATAACATGATCTTAATATCTCTACTAACCAAACAGCATGGATATTTAATAATTATTTTTTCCTACTGAGATCTTCTGGGCTAGGGCGGTCCAACTTTTCATACCAAGTGGGCCACAAGAGTACTTTGACACAGAACTCGAAGAGAACAGAGCGCTGAATTAAATTTCCATACTGTAAATTATAGTGTTCACAAAATATTATTTGATATTATTTAATATACACAATTAATGCATGTGTGTGTGTGTGTGTGTAAAATTAAAGACATAATTAATAGATTTAATATATTCAATTATTAAACAAATTTAATACAAAAACAAATGTACGTGCTTTCGTTAGCAGCGCATGACACAAAAATAAATGTTTTAGGCTTTAAGATGTTTTGTTTCCTTGAATGTTGCTGAGGGCCAGTAAAAAAAGGCCTCATGTGGCCGCAGGTTGGACCTCCCTGTTCTGGACTACAGTTGTACCTTGGGTCTCGAATGCCTTGCAAGTCGAATGTTTTGGCTTCTGAACGCCACAAACCCAGAAGTGGGTGTTCCAGTTTGCGAACGTTCTTTGGAACCCTAATGTCTGACAGAGCTTCTGTGGCTTCCGATTGGCTGCAGGATATTCCTGCAGCAAATCAGAATCCACACTTTGGTTTCCAAACTTTTGGAAGTTGAACAGACTTCCGGAATGGATTCTGTTCGACTTCCAAGGTATGACTGTATTATTATAGTCCAATGCTACAAATAATTTTTTCTTCTATTTATCAAATTGTAAGAAGACCTCTAAACAGTTTACCAGAAATATAATATTCATTCATGTTCACTTGGAAGCAAGTGCTAGAGTATTCAATGAGCCTTCCTTTTGAATAAGTGTGCATGGAGTTGAAGCCTTCATCTTCAAGTTGAGATGGGTAGATCTGTCAATTTCGGTTTCTCTCCGTTTCTTCTTTCTTTGATCTTAAATTTAGTTCTTTACATTGCCACATGAATTGTGTTTCTTTTAATAAGTCCTCAATAAAATTAATTAGTATTTTAGTTTTAATTTCTCCTGATACACATACACCTGTGTGCAATTTTGTGGAAAACAATTTTCTATAAGACATTGTGTTTGTGCATGTTCCCCCACCCCATAGATTATTTTTCACTAATATATAATTTTTAAATGCACACTTTGCCCCATTTTTGTGCATTGCACGATTGGGAGAAGTATGAGTTTTGAGAGATAGCTTTGTTTCGGATCACATAATGTTTGGAAAAGTGCACATTTCTGTAGGTATCCCTTTAAATGAGAGCTGAATAAAACTTTCCCCCATCTTCGCCTTCAAGGAAGTACCGTATTTTCCCATGTATAAGACTAGGTTATTTTCTTGAAAAATTAAGCTTAAAAATTGGGGTCATCTTATACATGGGGGCATCTTATAGACGGGAAAATACAGTAATCTGGTTTGGCTCTCTATCTCAGGCCTGGGGAATCTGGATCCAATCCATTCATTTCAGAATCAGAAACTGAATTTAAATCAATGGTAAAATTGTTGTTTCCTCTTTTTCTTTTTTTTATAAATATTTTTATTACATTTTTCAGATACAAAGTCAGAAATATAAGAAAAAACAAAAAAAGAAAGAAAAAAGAAAAAATCCAACTTTCCGAAGCTTTTTTATACAACCAACTGGACTTCCCCACATCTCCCACACCTTGCATTCTTTACAATAAAAATATCAGCAAATTATTACCTTGTTTCATGTCTTATTTTGTACCTTTCAGATATTATATTTTTAAGTTTGAAATACTTTTTATCAATTACTTATACCTTAAATTAAATATAATATTACTTTAAGTCTCAACTTTTTCTTACTTATGACTTAGTTTCCTATTTCACCGAATCTAATTGCTGAAGCTAAAATTTCCAAATCGTGCAAATTCTTAACATTCATACAACTTATAATGTTTTTGTAAATAGTCCTTAAATTTTTTCCAGTCCTCTTCCATTGTTTCTTCTCCCAAATCTTGGATTCTGCCAGTCATTTCAGCCAGTTCCATGTAGTCCATCAATTGCGTCTGCCACTCTTCCAGTGTGGGTAAATCTTTTGTCTTCCAATATTTTGCGATGAGTATTCTTGCTGCTGTAGTTGCGTACATAAAAAAGGTTCTGTCCTTCTTTAACACTTTCTGGCCGACAATGCCCTCTTTTTCTTTTTAAAAGCCCTTGATTTAAAAATCAGCCCACCATCATCGTCAGCCCTCGAGAACCACCAAAAAGGCGAACAATTCACTTTGCCAAATGGCAGAGCCATCCTTCAAAAATGCCGCAAGGTTTCCTGGGTTAATGCCATTGTTGCCTGCATCATTAAATTCAGCATGAGCTTGCCGTAAATCTCAAATTTTGCTGCCATTTTCTTTATCGTTCCCCTCTCTGGATTCTTTACCAACACCTGCAGTGTATATTTATGTGGTGGAAGTTGTTCTGAGAGATGTACTAGCAGATGACACGATGTTTATTGCTTTGCTTTCAAATGCCCTCTCCCCAGTTCCGCTCTGTGCCCTGAGAGGCTTCAACATTTGAAACAAAAATGCATCAAGGATTGCTCCCAATGCATATTCATTCCCCTGTCATGCTTTTCACTTATTCTAATTTCTGCAGACAGCTTAACAGCCATGTCACTTGCAACCATTATAGTGGCAATATCTCTGTTTTCTTTAGCCAAATTACATTTTTCTTTTCTTCTCCTTTGCCTTGTTTCACAGTAAATAAGACAGGGCAATATAAACAGTTCTGTCTCTATATGACAGTTCTGTAGATGTAAATCACTTTAACAGTCAAAGTTAAAACCAGTAAAAACCTTTTGCACTTGAATGTTCTCTCACAAATAGCTGCGAAGATATGGAGCTGCTGCATGCAGAGTCAAGTCATTGGTCTGTGGAGATCAGTGCTGTCTACCCTGGACGGCAGGTGCTCCCTTGAGCCTCAGGAATAGTTTCTACCTGAAACCTTTCTGGCTGGAGATGTTGTTTAGTCGTTTAGTCATGTCCGACTCTTCGTGACCCCATGGACCAGAGCACGCCAGGCACTTCTGCCCTCCACTGCCTCCCGCAGTTTGGTCAAATTAATGCTGGTAGCTTCGAGAACACTGTCCAACCATCTCGTCCTCTGTTGTCCCCTTCTCCTTGTGCCCTCCATCTTTCCCAACATCAGGGTCTTTTCCAGGGAGTCTTCTCTTCTCATGAGGTGGCCAAAGTATTGGAGCCTCAGCTTCACGATCTGTCCTTCCAGTGAGCACTCAGGGCTTATTTCCTTAAGAATGGATAGGTTTGATCTTCTTGCAGTCCATGGGACTCTCAAGAGTCTCCTCCAGCACTATAATTCAAAAGCATCAATTCTTTGGTGATCAGCCTTCTTTATTGTCCAGCCCTCACTTCCATACATCACTACTGGGAAAACCATAGCTTTTACTATACGGACCTTTGTTGGCAAGGTGATGCTGAATACTAATTCTGGGATTTTGTGTGTGTGCCTTTCTAGCCCAGAGAGCTCTGAGACTTCACAGATATTTTCCCCAGCCTTCTTACTTGAGACTCTTTAAACACAAACACACATGCTGAGGCTCAACTTGAGACCTTCTGCGTGCAAAGTGTGTGATCTATTGACCACCTTCCCTTTCTCAAGAAACCTTCTAAACTGAGATACCAAAGGAGCAGAAATGATTCTTCGTGTATGCAATGACAGCAGTGTGGATACTACTAGCTCAGAGATGGGAAGACAATAAAGTCCCGACCGGAGGCAAATGGTTGATGAAGATGTTGGACTACGCCGAAATGGCAAAAATGACCGAGAAAATCAGAAACCAGGAAGGTAGAAACTTTAATAACAAATGGGGGGGGGAATTACAATTTACTTTAGAGAACACAATAAACAACTAAAAACTTTGGCAGATTTGAGTAACACCTGTAATGTATTAAAAACTAAGGTAAAAATGGATTATTTTAAGAAAAATGGAGAAATTATATGATGCAGTAGAAAAAGTTTGATAATGGAAACCATGGAGGGGTGTTCGAAGTTTAAGGATTCTGGGAATCCTAAATGCTGATGCTTATGATCAATGTTTGAATTCAAATGTATAGTGTAAAACTGAATAAAAAAATTAAAAAGGAAACCTTTTAAATTTGTTTTCTTTAATCCCAAACTGTATTTATATTGGAATTTGATGCATATTTTTTATTGTTGTTATTGTGAAATTGATTTGAGATATTTTATGGGAAGTGTTTCATTAATTAAATTAAACAAATAAATACCAGAGTCATGTCCTCTTTCTCCCACCAACACATTGGATTGGATCCAGACTTTAGCATGTTTACAGTTGAATTCCCATTGAATAGGAATGAGGCACTGAGACTGGAACCAAGCCATTGTTTGTGTGCTTTATTGTGCAGATGCATCAACCTAATCCATAGTCTCATGTTACCTGTCAAAGGCAGTAGTTGTCAAGCTGTGGATCTTGAGGAACCCACCAGAACCTCTTTGAGCACATTGCCAAAGTGTGTTCAGAGCGTCTTCAGGGACAATGTAGCATTAAAGAACATTTAGCAGCTGGAGCTGACAATGAGCACCCACGTAATGATCAAGTTTGATTGATATCCTCTTGTGGGAAGCTCAGGTGACTGGTACACTGCCAAGTTGTTAAGCAGATAATTAGAAGGAAGACTGCAACCTTGCGCTTCATGAACAGCCTTGTTGCCACGTGAAGTGCTGTACCTACCACAGATCCTACCAGCCAGCTGCTCATGAGCAACTGTTTATGATTATGTTGGGCATGCCTCATCAACCCAACCGCTAGAGCTGAGAAACCTATCCCAGCAAAATACAGATCCTTTCTCCATACACACCTCAACTGCTGATGGACATTTCCCTTGTTTCTCCAGCAGTGAGACCATTTCTGAGAGTTGCAATGAAGACTAGGAAGAAGACAGTGAAATGGTGGCTTGGGCTTTACTGTCCTTGCAGAGGGCATGTCTGTGTGTGTCGTGGGTTGCTGTTAGCACCTCATATTGTACTGCAGTTCTATTCTGTTCTCTGTTTTTGGCAACTGTCCCTGAACTTTAATTCATTCAACTTGACCATAACATCAAACCGACTGATGGATTTCTCTACTTAGTAATTAAATTGTTGCCACATAGCTTTGGGCTTTTTAGAAGGGACCCAGGATGTGCCATTACTTTAATAAGATCTCTGCTTGCTTCACCGAAGAAGAAGAAGAAATCAATATATATTTTCAAATATGTTCAGAGCTTGGATGTCCTGGTATATTAAGTTTTAAGGTGCAGTCTGACCCCTGGTGGTCAGCAGCAGAGCTTTACAGTGTGTTGAAGTTACCACCACACCCAAAGTCCCATTGCTTGAAGGAAGAATGGAAGGTATGGAGTGGGGAGGAAAATCCAGCAATTTTTTGCTGCACCCATCTGATGCATTAGCGTGGCCTAGATCAGGCCCATTGCTGCAACTTGCTGGTAGCTGGTCTGGCTCGCTATATCGCCTTTCTGGGAAGACATGCAACTCCTGTCATTGTCAATGCCACAGGTGGTGAATGTTTTAGGTGGGCAAAATCAGAACCTCCCCCTACTTGTGAAACCCAGTGTAGCTAAGCAGAGTGGCATGGAGGGACACCTCCAAAACTCTTGAAGCATGGCAGCTTGTGGGGGGTGGATTGCTGTGTCTGGATGTGTGGAATATAGTTGCTTCTGGATTCTTGAGAGAGGTTAGAATGCACCAGGGTCTTTGATTCCACTCATACCCAACAGAAGTGAGCCGAGGAAGGTAGGGAACTAGCGATCACATTCAAAGGCCACCTGTCACACTGATTTTCTGTTTGCTGCATCTTCTACTATCATTGAGACTATTCAGGTTCAGGGCAGTGGGGGGGGGGAGGAGAGAATGATAAATGTTCCCCAGTTCAAAATAGCCCAGGCAGCATTTATTACAGCCTTTGCAGACCTAAAATATCCATGGTTTTTCTCTGTCATTCCTCAATGCATTTCAGAATCCCAGTTACACAAAAATCCAGCAATGTGTAAAATAGAGGGGGGAGGGAGGTGTATGTGTTGTTTACATGAAGAGAAAAAATGTGAACTTAATTAGTTTCTTGAAGAGAATAAACGCATTGTCAAAAGGGACAGTGCTGATCCCCGAGAAACATATTGATCCAGCACGATCCTTTTAAACATTAATAGAATGCTATGCTTGTTTTAGTTCTGCAGTCTAAAAAGCTTTCTTAGAAATGAGCTGAATACTCAGCCACTGTAAATGAATGGTTGTAGAACGGTAGAGTTTGAAGGGAGCCCAAGGATTGTCCACTGCAATGCAGGAATCTCAACACACGGTCTCCCATCCAATTTGAAACCATGCTGAACCCAGTTTAACTTTGCAAATGTGCTAGCGTTTTGATTGCTGCGCCACTAGGAGCTGTGTTGGCATACAGAAAAGGAGAATCCAGGGTTCAAACAGTTAAATAAATGGGAATGTGATAATAATGGCTAAAAGGTGGTCAGATGACATGGAATGGTTGGGGTCACTGCTTGAATTGATTTGGATATGGAATATAATGTTTATAAAATGTCATTATGGCTAGGACTTTTCATTCAAGGATGGGATGATGACCCAGAGCTCAGCCCCACTGCCATTTTAATTATGACCTTGACTCCAGAAATCTCATTTTTTTTCTGGGAAGGTGAACTAAAGCAATGCTTAGAGTATCAGGAAAAGAACAACATTTTAACGCCTACATCAGGAGTGTGTAGTATTTTCTTCTCTGCCTGGTTCCTAATACAATCAAACCATCCCATGGAGCTCCAGGCACTTCTTAAAATGTTTCAAAGTCCAGCCTGGGGCAGCAACATGTCTGAGTCACTGCATCCACAGAAAACACACGTTTTCATTCAGCTTCTGTGGTGTCTTGAATACCTTTCCCCTTCCTTGACCTAGGAAAAGCCCATCATTATGTACCCAAACTTTTAAGAAAAGATCCAAGTTTCAGGACTGTGGTCAAAGTACCTAGTTCTGCTCATCCTCCCACCCCTTTGCCTCAGTTTTCCTTCCCCACCTTTGCTGTTATTATTTTGGACTCTGTATCAGTAAGGAGAGGGACGTGGGTGGCACTGTAGTGTAAACCACTGAGCCTAGGGCTTGCCGTTCAGAAGGTCAGTGGTTCGAATCCCCGTAACGGGGTGAGCTCCCATTGTTCGGTCCCAGCTCCTGCCAACCTAGCAGTTCAAAAGCATGTCAAAGTGCAAGTAGATAAATAGGTACCGCTCCAGCGGGAAGGTAAATGGCATTTCTGTGCACTGCTCTGGTTTCGCTAGAAGTGGCTTAGTCATGCTGGCCACATGACCTGGAAAAACGGTCTGCGGACAAACATCGGCTCCCTTGGCCAGTAAAGCGAGATGAGCACTGCAACCCCAGAGTCATCTGCAACTGGACTTAACTGTCAGGGGTCCTTTACCTTTATCAGTGAGGAGACTCCTCTGCCAAACCTTTATCCCTAACGCCACACAACCTAGGTTGCTGGGCCTCCTTGCATCCTACTAAAATTGAGGGTATACATAATTTTATTTATGTGTCACATTTCTTTGGTTCAAACCGTGCCCAGAGTGGCTTACAGCATCTCACTGTGGAGCTCTAGAACTAGACGGGACCATCAACTTCTTCCACAAATTTAGAACAAAAGCAAAGAAGAAAAGAAGAAAAAAGAAAAGATGTCCTCTTCTGAAGCAGTTATGAAGTAGAAACAATTACTAATAGTAATCATTCCTTCCTGCTCCCTGCTGCCACACCGCCATGACACTTATTCCCCATTTAGTCCTGGCTCTGCAATATTGTGAAGCAGGAATGTGTCAGTTCAGCTTCAAAATAGGCCACATTTACCATGTCAAGAATAAATGAAGTTGTGTCATGCTGTCCCTGCAGAGACTATGTCATGACTTAATAATGCCACATTATGATGGCAAGACAAATTTATACAAGCCCTGTGAGGCTATCTTTCCTTTCCTCAATATGAGGAGGTCACATTACTCATACGAAAACTGCTGAAATATGCCCTGTTGTACGGACACACATCATCTCTTGTCAAAACCTAAAGCTGAAAGCCATGCAGTTTCAAGCACAAGGATGATATTGTGATGGGACAAAGTCACCTGCAGGCATACAGCCGAGCTCATACTGGTTTTACAGACGTCTTCTACCAAATTACATGCCCTTGCTTAAGGAAGCATTATGGGCAGCAAGGAAGGAAGAAAAAAAAGCCCAGAGCCATTCATCAAGAATGACTGTGGAGATACAGCAAGGAGCAACAGCTAGTTCAGCCATCCAGGGTGAAGTCATCACATGACATCTTTGGGCGGTTTCCATGGTAAAATGCAAGATCCAGTACCACTGTCTGTTCTGATAAGCCTTTTACTGTTATTTTTTTTCTGGATTGGTGCTTCCAGCAGATGGGCGATATCTGGTTTTCAACTTTGTGATATATTCCCAGCTAAACATCGTGACATGCTGATATATCACACTGTCTTAAATAAGGATGGAGCTATGTAGAGGCATTGGCTGGCTTCACAATTTTTCTCACATTGTGATTTTTGTATCACACACACACACACACACACACACACACACACACACGATTCACAATATATTGCCAGGTCAAGAATTATGAAACCAATATCATGGTATGGACTTCAAACCGGTTTTGGATAATATATCGATATACAGTCATACCTTGGCTCCTGAATGCCTTGGGAGTCGGACGTTCTGGCTCCTGAATGATTGAAAACCGGGAGTGGGAGTTCTAGCTTTCAAACTTTCTTTTGGGAGCCAAACGTCCAATGGGGCTTCCACGGCTTCCAATTGGTTGCAGGAGCTTCCTGTAGCCAATCAAAAGCCGTGCTTTGGTTTCCGAACATTTCAGAAGTGAAACGGACTTCTGGAACGGGTTCCGTTCAACTTCCGAGGTATGACTGTGTTGCCCAGGCCTAGGTATACACCTACCTTTTCCCACAATGAACCACTGGGGAAAATGCAAATGATAGCCCTCCCTACTCCCAGTGCTGCTGGGAACATTGCTGCTGCCCTCCACCACTGCCAGATAAGCCCACCAGCAGAGGGAGAGGCTGACCAGACAGCACTTTCCCCAGGACAAAGCAGGAGCCAGCCCTGTTCCCATTATTTGGTTGCTTTCTTGTGTGTGGTGGGCCCAACTGCAGGTGGAGCCCCTGACCGTTCTGAGTTACACCGCCAACAGTTATCTGTAATTGAAAATATACATTTTAAACAATTGAGAGAGAATGCCTTGACCTATGTTACACACACCAAAAAAGGCCCACTATTGTGAGATCTAATTTAGAGTCCCTATTACAGCAGAGAAGATAATCAACCATCAGAAACAGAGTGCACCCTCTTGGCCCTTTTAAAATAGCTGTTTATTTGTTTTTGTTTTAAATCGTGTAGCTCTTTAAAGGTTGGCTTCTGCTTTCATATTTTAGAATGGGTTCACTAATGCTTAGGTCAAAAACAGCATCTATATTGTAATAATAATAACAGGAGTAATGACAGGAGATATGATAGCCACAGTGGCGTAGTGTGGGGGGTGCAGGGGGGGCCGGCCGCACCGGGCGCAACATCTGGGGGTTAGGAGGCTCAAATCCATGGGTTAGGGGGCGCAAATCCACGGGTTAGGGGGCGCAAATTACTTGCCTTGGTGCTCGCTTCGGCAGCACATATACAAATTACTTGCCTTGCCCCGGGTGCTGACAACCCACGCTACGCCACTGGATAGCCATCCTCACATAACTAAAGGGCTATCACATGGAAGAAAGAGCAAGCTTGTTTTCTTCTGCACCAGAGGGTGGGACCCAAACCAATGGTTTCAAGTTACAAGAAAGGAGATTCTGACTAAGCATCAGGAAGAACTTTCTGATGGTAAGAGCTGTTTGAGAATAGAATGGACTCCCTTGGGTGGTGGACTCTCCTTCTTTGGAGGTTTTTAAGCAGAGATTGGTTGGTCATATGCCATGGATGCTTTAGCATTCCTGCATTGTGGGGAATTGGACTAGACAACCTCCAAAGTCCCTTCCAACTCCTCAGTTCTATTAGTATATGATGCTGATGTTGAAACATCAACATAAGCCTTCACCTCAGGAATCTTAAAGCTGAGGTTCATGACATTATCTCAAGAGTCAACCATGTATCCCCCCCCCCTTTTTTTGTGAAGTCTTACCAAAGTGACATTTTGGTCCACCATCTTAATTCAAAATGGCTGTCAATGTCCAAACAGTGATGAAGACTGCAGCCTGACCTCAAGAACCCTTGTAACAGATTTGGTGATGTTAACTTGAGAGGAGTTTGATAGTATTGAGAACAAACCACCTGACAAACCACTTTCCAAAGCATATAGTAGATAAGGCTGCAATCAGCTACTGTATTTTCTGTCTATAAGACGCCCCCATGTATAAGGCGCCCCCCTATTTTGGTGGAGTCAGATTTAAGAAAATGGGGGAAGATGTATCCATGTTTAAGATGCCCCCTAATTTTTGACATTGTTTTTTAGGGAAAAAACCCAGTCTTATACACAGAAAAATATGGTATATTCTCCTGGCTCCATTAATTTTTGTGAGACTTAGGATGTAATTCTAACCTCACTTACTTGGGAGTCTTCCATTAAATTCAATGTGACTTCTGGATAGACGTGGGTAGGATAGTGCTGCAAAAAGCATTTGCACAGCTGAAGATTTGCATTAATCTTCATTGTCACATATCTCATAGTCAGTCTTGAGTGTTCAATTAACATGTGTGCATAACAAATCTTACAAGTGGTGTTGGTTTTTATTTGATAAGGTGGTCATCTAATGTCAATGCAAAACAGATGAATCAGTATGTGGAGCTACAATCTGTGCTGCACTGTTTTATAAGTAGAATTATGGGGAGGGGGAGAACTGGGAAATTCATGAGAGCTTGGAGTGATTGTAAATAAGCTCCCGATATCAATTTTACACCTATCCCCTGCACACCAGCAGCGATTTTCAGAGCAGAAATTAGGGAATTACCTCTGACTTCGAAGGCACTTCACTAAGCCCTTCTGTATTGCCTTAATATTTGATACATGGAGGATGACAGATTGCCTTGCCTCTGCTTTCAGGAACAGATGGTTAAGAAGGATATATGAAAGGACTCCTGCCCCTTAATAATTAGTACATTTATTTTGATTCACGGGCTTTCCCAAGTGCAGCCTTATTCGCTGCTAAAATCAGGATTAAATCTAAAAGATGGAGTGGCTCCATAGGATTTGGTCCCATTTGCCCCCACAGTCCAGGAAGAAAGACACAAGCTTAGGAATGGGGGAAAGAGTCAGCTATAATCCACTCACTGATGACACAGAAATAACAGCACAAGAGCAAGCTTGGGAATAGCCACTAGCCTATTCATTTATGGCAAGTAAAAATTTCGTCTCAATGCTACCAGCCAGGAACTGCTTGTCCTTCCTTCCCTTCCGTAGCAGCAGCAGCAGCAGCAGGAGGAGGAGCCGACCACTAAAGCCATTTTGCACTTGGCTCTGCACTTGGCCCTGATTTCTTTTTTAATATGGGGGGCAGCCCCCTAAATATTGGGCCCCCTCAAAATGGTTGGTCCCCCAGGACCATTGAATTTCAATGCATTCCTATGGGATTTCGTGCTTCGCAAGACGAAAAATTCGCTAGACGAAAAAACTCGCGGAATGAATTAATTTCGTCTTGCGAGGCACCACTGTACATTTTATTCCCTACTCACCGCAGCCTATATGCCATAAGCAAGTCATACCAGATATAGCAGGGCGGGTGGGAAGGGAAATAGCTTCTCCATTGATTACAGTTCAAGGACAGCTTCAGTCAGATGGAATATTGCATTATTATAATTGGTAACCATTTCATTATGTTCCTCCATATACTTATTCAAAGGAAAGCGCAGAAGACACAAGGATCAAGGGCATTCTTATTTTCTTTTGAACAATACGAATTCACATCCAAGGCTGAGTGCTTGGAAAATGCAAAACTCATATATTTGGTTCTTAGCAAAGTTTCGTTCTCCATAAATCACCCATTGTGAAAGGTAGTTCCTGTAAGGAGCAATTACCGATAACTCAGAAAATAAATGATACACAAACAGATAGTACATTTTGTAATAAACATAATGGTTTAAATTGAGTCAAAGTAATATAACATACTGTCTGGTACCCTTCCCTGCCTTGACTCTGGAAAGTAATCTTGATTTGCTCTTTTTTGCAAGGTGGGGGACAGAACGCAGAAACATTCAACATATGCTTTAAGCTTCTAGATTTTTAAATAGTTGAAGATCTCAACTGTCATGAAGTGCTAACTTATTTACAACTGTGATGGAGGGCGATCATTTACAGCTTGAACTCTGGAAAGAATCCATCTGCTCACCCCACGACTTTATAGTACAGTACATATGCTGTGTTTTCTGTGCTCAAAGAAAGGATGCAGTGCAGTCATTCAAAGTGCCTCCTAAGTCCATCAATAATCACCAGATGCATACGCCATAAATTCCACTACATGACACTGAGCAATTTTTTGAAAGAAGGGTTGCCAGCTAAACATTCATTTGCCTACCTGGCCAGAAGTCCAGTCTCCTAGCTAGTTAACAGAATAGGAAGATATAATGGCAGTCACCATTTCATTTCATTTCATTTCATTGCATCCCTACTTTCTGTGGGTGGTAGGTGTGAAAGAGAAAATCGATACAGTATGCATTTAAAGCTAAATTCGTCAAGTTTTCGCTTTCTGAAATAGTACACAAAATGTAACACAAATGTCCTTTGAGATTTGCACATCCAAATTTTGTTCTCTAAGCAATGTTTACGCAAATGCATAAACTAGTGGGAGGTGTGTGTAAAAATGAAGATGTTAGTGAAAACAGCACACAAAATGTTATATTAGGGAATAACGTTAGGGGAAATTGCTTGCCCAAACCTCTACATTTGTCAAAACTGCAGATAAAAATTAGGAGAGACTTGCACTAAAATTCTGTTAATTGGTGTGTTGTTGTTTTTAATGAAAAATTGCTGCAAAATGTGGAGAACTTAATTTAAAACTGGAAAGATGAAAAACTGGGAAAAGCAGCACTGAGAGATCCTTCCACCCCTACTCTTGTGGGGCCCCCCAAATAAACATGGGGGGGGGTCTCTGCTAAAATCCCAAGGGGGGTTTTCTCCCAATGCAAATAGCACTGTCAGAGGAGTTTTCTTCGGAAGAATAGAAGGGGATGAAAGCAGGGCAGGTAGTGGAATGCCAAGAGATGGTGTCCCCTGGTTCGGGAAACCCAGCCAGATGCGCGAGGTATAAATCATCATCATCATCATCATCACCCTGCCCACTCAACCACCTCTGCCAGTAGTGGAGAAGTGGTGGCAGTAGTAGCTTCCAGCAAAAGTTTTCAAGAGCCCCACAAGACCTTGCTGGAAACCCGGACACACTTCCCCTGCAAGAAAGGCTTAAATTGCCCCTCAATGCTTATTGTGATAATTCCAGAATTATCAGCTGATCTTTCTGTCGACGTATCAGAAACATCCTTTTTTTTCTGTATCAGACTGCAATGGCTTCAAAAACAGCAACAACTCTGCAGATTAATGCAAACACACTTTCACAGTCATGCTTGGCCTCTCTCTCTCTCTCTCTCTCTCTCTCTCTCTCTCTCTCTCTCTCTCTCTCCCATCACCCTGCATTCCTAAGGGAGAAATTAACTGAGAGATGCCAGGCACTCAATCTTATCTGGAAACCAGAAGTGCCTTTTTTCTAGTGAGTGTACATGGTGCAGAAAGGTAAGAGGATTTAGGGCAGGGGGGCCACATGGATGCAATGTTGGAGAAACAGAAGCTTGCTTTCCGTCCTCTATAGCAGGCTAGGCACTAGGATCAATATTTTAAGCAGCATAGGTGAAGCAATTGCATGGAATATTTAACCCCTGTATATATTGAAGAATTCAATAAGCCAGTTTAATATTGACAAATTTGGTCATCTAAATGCCCCACACAAAGACACACCCATTCCTCTATGTGCCAGTCATACTAAGTTAGCTTATTTCTGAGAAAATCTACTCAATTCTTTGTTGCTACCACATCCAGCATGCTAATAAAAAGTCTGTGCAAAATATATTGGTTTTTCATAGCCCTTGCCTTATTATCTCTGTTCATAGGTGAAGATGCACAATGGAGAGTCTCGGCGTCTCTGGATTCATTATTGCTGCTCATTCTCATACCATATCATCACTATGGAGAAATAAGAAAATGCATTATTTTCTTTCCAAATAAGTTCATTATAACTCAGGTTACGCCTTTGTTGCGGTTCTAACTAATTTCATGGGCATGTGAAATCTCATCACTGCTTAAAGTCCCATGACGTTCAGACTTCTTTTCCCAATCAATCCGCATGAAATATGCACATTTTGCTACAATTTCCCATCAAATTGCAGAGATTAGTTACTTTATCTCTATAGGCTTCCCTCCCCCTTAGTTTTATTGGTTTTCCTTCCCTCTCCTTGGCTAGAACATGTGTTTTCTTATTGTACTGTGCCGGACCAAGCAGACACGATTTCTTCAGTAGAAATAAAACCTAGCATTGAGGTGTCAGGTCTCTGTGGGCCTCAGAATCCCAATGCCCACATTTAGGCAAGGTTGGGATTTGATCTTTTCTGGATAAAAAGGCTACGGAAGCTGAATATTCTGCAGCAGTTGGTTTTGCTTTGAACTGGCCCTTTCATGGACTGAAGAATGAGTACAAAACAAGAACAGTGTGAATGCAATCAGCAGCGTTGCATCCTTTGTGGCTGCTAGGGACACGCGTGCACCAGGGGATGGGCATGGCGGGTAAACAAAACCCACTGCACCAGTCCAACGCTTGCCGCTGCCAGGCAGGCATGGGGCATGGAGGGCACACCGGGCCAGGCTGTGTTGCCTGCCTGCCCACCCACCTGTGCAGGGGGAAGCCCAGCCAGCCAATGTAGCCCTTGGTGGGTGCATCCCCCCAATACTGGTTGGGTGGCCATTCAGTGAGGGGGCCGGAGGCATGGTGGCAAGGCCAGACTGGACTCATGGAACCAGAGACCCTTGGTAGCAAGCAGGGTGAGAATCCCTGATAAGGGGTGCTTGGCTTGTACACCCTCAAAATCATGCGCCTTGGGCTACGGCCCCCTGGCCCTCCTCACACTCTGTCCTTGAATGCAATGGCTACCCATGGTAAGCATAAGCACCTGAATGTTACTGATTAGGTAGCGAATACCCCATGCAGTTGCTCACCCCCTAGATGATTACGATACTCACTCACAGAGGCATCTTACCCATAGAGGCTAGTGGCGCAGGGCGCCAGGGCGCCAAGTTCTGGAGGGCGCCAGGGAAGAGGTGGAGGCTGGATGCGGCACCTCCTGGCATCAGTTCGCCGCCTTCGTCCACCTCCGCCATGCTGTGCCGAAGCAGCACCGCACCCGGAGCCTCCGTCTGCCGTGGCCACCGCAGCACAAAGCGTCCAGCCTCTGCCTCTTCCCCACCAGAGGAGCCGCCCTCCAGTCGCTGCCCGCCTCCTCCATGTGGAGAGACTCAGAACCTACAGGGTTAAGAGGTTCTGTGTGACGTCTTACATTCTGAGGCGTGGTTGAGTATACTGAGGGGAGTGTTTCCTGAGTTCAGTTCTGTTTCGCTTTTGCGGAGAGAGGATGCAAGATGTGTGCGTTGTCGCCAGGAAAGATTTAAGAGCTGTTTTTCTACACGAATAAAGACTTTTAGAAGATAAGGAAGACACCGTGCGTGCAGCCTGATTTATTATACACACACACAGCAACAGTTTCTCGCTGCGTGCACTCTGCTCCCTGCCTGGGTCAGCTTCAAGCTTCCGAGCAGAGCTGCGCAGGGGAAGCGCTGGCTGGACGGCAGGGTCAATTTCCAAGACTCCAGCCCCATCGGCAGTGCCGTACTCTCTAAAAAAAAGTGGACAACTCTGGAAAATGGGGGGGGGGGCAGAGGGAGCTTTGCACCACGACGCCGGATATGCTTAAGATGGCCCTGTTCACACACATGCTTCAGTCGACTAGGACAATATCATGAATGACTCTAAGACACTCTAGGAGTTTTTAACACCTGGATGAGTCAGGCTCATATGGATATCTAGTAACAATAAGATGTGAAACGATATTGTATTAGATACTGCACCCTTTATCTACCATTCCTGGATGACTATGCAGGCATTCGGTCCAACTGCACTCAAAGAATGTATGAAGGAGAAGTAAGGTTGCTCATGCTGGCCTCACTCCAAACATCCCCAGCCCTCCCGCTTCTGATATTTGTGTATTCGACACAAAAGTCTGAAGGAAGATTCTAAGCTGTGCTCAACTGATGACACTAAGACACCTTCAAACCTTTGTGCTGAACGCAGTGGCAGAGGAAATCGCTCATGCACCCAAAGCAGCAAACATGATGTGCAGGGCGGACAGGGCTATCCGACCAGGGGGTGGGGTGATCCGCCCATGAAGGCAGGGTGATCCACCCATAGGGGCATGCTGATCCTCCCGGGTGCCGGCACCACCAGCCGATTGTGCAAATATGCCCGGCGTGCAGCGCTGGCTGCTGGGGGGTGCGAATGCCACCCACTAGGGGGTGCATCCCTGGCAGCCAGCGCCACACGCCGGGCGTATTTGTGCAATCGGTGGGCAGTGCTGGCACCTCCCGGAGGATTGGCGCATTGGGGATGCAAGTGCCACCCGCCAGGGGGTGCATCTCCGGCAGCCAGCACCGCAGGCCGGGTGGATTTGCCCAACCAGCGGGTGGATTTTCATGACAATTGCGCCAATCGCAAAAATCCACTCACAAGGGGTTCAAGCGCCGCTACGCTGATCCATCCGGGGGGTTTTTTTGTCACACACACCGCAGGCATGACACCAGGGGCGAACTGCATCTGCCCACCCTCTTGCGATTCCCCTGGCTGAACATACAGTGATTAGAAGAGGAGAAGATGTCAACATTGGGGATGGGGTAGTGTTAGCAGCCCTGATCCTCTCTCTCTCACTCTCTCTGTGTGTGTTTTAATGTAAGCAGACCTAACACCTGCATATGGCTTACATCTTAAAGATATATCTCCAGGCACAAAGAAATAAGCAATGCATTGCACTGCATTGGCCTGTGATGAAATTGGATATGACATTCTGTTGGACAAGGCAATGGTGCTATTGCATAGGATGTCACATGGTGATCCAGTATCTGTGGCTGGACTTTGAATCAGAGCTCCAAAGTCAATGATAAATTAACCCCAAGTATATAGGATATCCTTACATGCTTTTCATATTCTTGCTCCCCAAACTTCTGAAGGCAGATGAGTGGAAGAGTCAGCTCTCAGAGCTTTCCTTTGCAAGGGAGAGAATATCAGGCTTGGACTCTCCGTTAAAAGGCAAGGCAGAGAGACGGTTTTGACAAAGAAAGGTCAACAATTGAGGGATCTTTCAAGAATGGACATTCTAAGGGAGAGCCATCACAGAATTTGGAAGCGGCAAAGCTTTCTCAAATCTAAATTTAGATGGAAGATTTGGTGGAATCTTACATTTAGAGAACAGCCTGTTCTAATTCTTTGTAACTTAACAGATCAAAATACCTAACAGAGGCTGAACCTTGCAGGTCTCCTTAGAGAATAACCCTTCTTGACTCTAAAGCACCCTATGTATTTGGAGGCCAGCATAGGCGAAACTGAAGATAAGGTTCAGGAATACAGAAAACAATAGTATCATTTATATCCAGGCAGACGTGTAATGCCTGAGAGAGCAGCCACGTTGTGAAAATAACACAAGAAATAATCTAAACTGATAGACAAAAACCCAAGGTCCACTTAATTGGATGGGTAAATATTAAGGGGCATGCAGTGCCTATTGGGTTTATGAGTCTTCAATAACTCCCATAATTCCTTTATTTTCACACTGCATAATACAACTATTCCATTCCTACCAAAGGAATTTATTTATTTCCTGTCATAGATGGCAAATTAACTGCATGTGGTTTCACTGGTGTTTCCCCCCCCCCCTTCTTAGAAACTATCAAATAAAAAGCAAAACAGTGAGCAGATGGTGCCTTTTAAACCCTGCACTTTGCTAAACTAAACTCTGCAATTTACTGCTACAAAGACAATCTACAGATCTATTTTTCCAATCTTGTTGCCTGCAATTTTCTCCTATCATATGCAAACAGCCTTTTACTTTTGAACCAAAACCCCATCTGATGAAAATGCCTAATCTTCTGCTCCCTTTTCTCTGACATTACATCTCAGGAAATATTCTCTCAACATAAACAAAACATGCCAGTTCTTAAGCCTATCTGGGTTGCCAACTGACCAAGACAAAACATATTCTTACGATTGTGTCGGGGGGGGGGGAGAAGACAAACAGCCATATTTGGCCTGGCAGAGAGAAGAGGAGGGAACATAGCAGTCCTCT
This sequence comes from Podarcis bocagei, assembly GCF_964188305.1. Classification (NCBI taxonomy): domain Eukaryota; kingdom Metazoa; phylum Chordata; class Lepidosauria; order Squamata; family Lacertidae; genus Podarcis; species Podarcis bocagei. Next base: position 88,245,160 of record NC_138129.1, read on the forward strand.
TCAATACCCAAAGGGTTGTCACCAGTCATGGTGGTAGCCCATTGGAACTGGCAGGGAGACCAACAGTATGCGGAGTCAGAGCCTATGAATATCAGAGCTAACCTATTCTCCTCCCTGCTGAGTTCTAGAAGAGCAACACAGGGGCTAAGGCAGTTGTGGAATTCGACAGGCAGTGCCACTCCTGGACTGGTGGTAAATAAGAAGTCGGGCAGGTGGAGGTTGGATGAGGTCCATGATGCAGTGCCCCATTTGCCCTAATGGATCTGCCTCCTCTGGCATTCCCAGCAGCAACCTTTGTTTTCTGCTGCCCCAGAGGACAAGATGAATAAGTTCATGTTCCAGGAGGGTAGTTTTTGGCTGAATGGTAGGAGAAAATTGCTGATGGCAGGAGTAGTTTGACAACAAGTCCCATTACCCAGAAGGGTGATGGTTCTCTTCTCACTTGAGGCCTTCGAACAGAGACTGTGCAGTCATCTGTTAGGGATATTCTGGATTTAGTTGAACTAAACGGCCCACAAGACCATCTCTAACCGAATCTATTTTAATGGAAACGTTTCCATTTGCTCTTTCTGAAACTATGAGCACACCAATACATGACTGTCCTTTGAAAGTCACACTTTTCTGAGTAGTGTGATACAGCTCTCCAACCTAAAACACATACAGTGGTACCTTGGGTTAAGAACTTAATTCGTTCTGGAGGTCTGTTTCCAACCTGAAACTGTTCTTAACCTGAGGTACCACGTTAGCTAATGGGGCCTCCTGCTGCCGCCGCCACCACCCAATTTCTGTTCTCAACCTGAAGTAAAGTTCTTAACCTGAGGTAATGCTTCCACATTAGCGGAGTCTGTAACCTGAAGCATTTGTAACCTGAAGCATTTGTAACCCGAGGTACCACTGTACATAAATTCATATATTACAGGGATATGTGCACAACATGACATATATTGGTGAAAAATAATATCCAGAAATGGACTCGATTAGGGGACAATGCATACAATTATATTTTTGCTAGGAGAAATGCACTGGAAAGTTGAATTTTCATAATGACAAACATGAAAAAAGAAGAAAACCTCTTCTCCTGTTGGAGAAATGTAGCAAACTGAATTTAAGATTCTGTGAAATTGAGAGAAGCCAACATTGTCAGATCTGGCTGTTTTGTGGGCTCCTCTCCATGAGTCATCTCAAACAGCTGTGCTGGATCTGCCCAGAATGTCTGGGTTCTACCGACAGACTCACTCAAAATACTCACAATGTACACACCCCAACACAAAGGGTTTTCATACCTTACATGGAGCCAATCTAGAAGCCCTTTGACAAAACGATTCTCCTCCAGTGTGGAGAGCCAGTGTGGTGTAGTGGTTAAGAGCGGTAGTCATGTAATCTGGGAAACTGGGTTCGTGTCTCCGCTCCTCCACATGCAGCTGCTGGGTGACCTTGGGCCAGTCACACTTCTTTGAAGTCTCTCAGCCCCACTCACCTCACAGAGTGTTTGTTGTGGGGGAGGAAGGGAAAGGAGAATGTTAGCCGCTTTAAGACTCCTGAAGGGGAGTGAAAGGCGGGATATCAAATCCAAACTCTTCTTCTTCTCCTTCTCCTTCCAATTCATTTAAAAAATGTGTTAAAGTTTTTAAAAAGAAAAAAGTGATTCCATCTGCAGCCTAAAATGGAAAAAAATTCAGAATCTAGCACTCATTCTGCATTATATTAAATACCTGTTCGACAACATCAAATGGGACAGCTCCCTGAGACCACTAGGCAAAGGAAACAGGAAAGCAGAGAGCCGACATGCTCATATGGCTCATGCTACAGCATCTACAATACATATACAACAGGATGCCTCCCTGAGACCACCAGGGAAAAGGGAGATATAGCAGTTCTATTAGCAAATCTGGTTGATAAAGCCCATGTGTTTAATTTCAATGCATTTAACTTATTTCAAGAGTCATTTCCTGCTTTTGGATTCCGCCACCCCCAGAAGGTGTCCCAAAAGATTAGGCGGTATTAAGTTGTATCATTAAATATCACAAAATATACTTCTATTTATCAGCAATGAACAGTTCCGACCTTGCATTTTCCATTTCAGTGCTCCATCCAATGAATTAGCTGATTAGGTGATGAGTAAGAATTCCTGGCAATTCATACGTCATCCAAAATTTAAAAGGGCGTTCAGGTCTTTGCATGTCAAATACAAGCACCAAGTTCCAGCTTAGTAAACTTCACAAGTATGAACCATGGTCTTCAGAACAGAAGGCCTTAAAAAGGATTGGGGAAAGAAGGAACCAAGGTAGGGCAAATCCAGGAAGGAGCAGAGTTGTGAGTGGCATGGACCCACTGGCTCATTTTCAGATCCTTTCTCTGACCAAGCTTCCTTAGCTATCCCTGCTATCTGGTAGCTACAGTACAGTATGTCCATTGTACTGCTAAGTACTCCCATCAATTATCTACCATCAACTGCTGCCCTCTGGTAAGATGTTACAGAAAGCTTAGAGAACACATTAGTTAGGAAGCTAGAGAAGAAGGGGTTTTGTTTTTTGTCTTGCTTCTTAAACAGAAACAGAACAACAATATGAAACTTCTGACTCCACCCAGATACAACTAAGGGATCATCCACATTTACATTTGTTCAGGGGTTCTTCTTTTTTTAGCCAGAATCAGGTGGGCATCATTGCCATTGTAAGAGGACAATTGTAAGAGGTGTTTGTGGTGAGTTCTGGCACCTCTTTTTTCTGGAAAAAATAGAGCTGCAGGCTTTGCTTCACATTTCTTGGCACAAGTCCACACTTTTGAAGCCCCTCCACAGATTTTGAAGCCCCTCCACAGATTTTTTATTTTTATTTATTTTTTTGCCCCGGCACTTTTCCTGTGGAAATCTGCCCTTTACTGCTAAATAAGAGCAAACAACAATCTGTGGAAAACCTAAATAATCATTCTGATTCAGCATTAAAAAGTGGGTTTTCCTGGGGAAAGTGGTGGGGCACACACACACACACACACACACACACACACAACCAACACAATGCTTGGATACAGACCAGGAAAGTGCAGAACTGCGTCTAGAAAGCACAGGGCAAAAGCTAAGTGAGGATGAGGACCAGCTAGTGACTAATGACAATATCCACACCGTAGGGTTATGGGAAAGAAAAGCAGACAGTCAAAGGCAACATCAGTTCAAACTGAAATGCTTCCAAGTCAGAGCCAAATGCACTAGTAAAAATACAGAATGAGAAATTAAAATTCCATGAGGAAGTGCTTGGGCTTGGGTGGGGAGTACATCTTTCACCAACCGCGTCTTGGGGAGAATCCTGTTACTGTATTTTTATTAGGGCATTTGGATCTGAATGTGGATGCTGCCTTGGGAGGTACCTGTGTGCTTGATGGCAGCATCAGGCATAATAAACAGATAAAATGGTACACATAAAGTTCCAAAAAAGCACGTTGCTGAGTTTGGTTTGTGTCATTTTTAAAACCATAAAATGGGTCCACTCCATTCAGCTCTGAAAGTGACGAATTGCCTTAAAAAGAAAAGAAGGAACTTTGCATGATTGATTTTCATGCATAAGCAAAATTGGTTCATTTGAGGTATTTATTCATGGCTGGAATGAAACTCTCTTTAGAGTGGCAAGCAATGACTTCAAGCAATTATCAGGCCTTGATCTTGGAAATGGCTCTGCACAGCTTTTGGGTCTGTTTACTCTTAACGGGCAGAAACATCAGGCCCAGAGAGGCATTTTGCAGCCCAGTGATTGGAATCCATTACACAAGGTGGGGGAGCAGGGAAAGTAGATATATTGTAGATGGGGACAGAAAGATGTGGGGAGGGAGGGAGAAGTGACAGTGATAAATAGGAGCCATGAAGCAGCGGGAAGAGAAAGCACGATAAAAACAGCAAAAATGGAGAAGCAGATAGATATATTGCAGAGTCAGAAAGAGATTGGAAAGCAAAGAGATACATAGATGGCTAGATATATTGGAGATAGGAATGGAAATAAATGGGGAGGAGAGAAGAGGGGGGACAGTTAAATGGAAGAAGAGATATAAACAGAGAAGAGACGAGGGTAAGATAAACATACACGAAGAGTGGATAGATATACTGCCCAGTTAGAAAGATAATCAGAAGTGTGTGAGAGAAAGGAGTCTTTAGATAGATGCCCTTGTCCATCAAGGGTTGTCAGCATGGAGAATCATGTTTTCATACATCGACCCCTTTGATGGATGAGATTTTCACACCCTGAGACGGGTGCCTGCATGGAATTAAACAAAACAGGCCATGCCTCCTGGTATCTGCACCGAATGTACCGTGTTGAGACCACCTACAGATTCTCTACTGCAGACTAGATTCAACTGCCAAAGCAATTTAACCCTGGGCTCTGCACCCCAAAGTAAATATTAAGAAGTCTTCCCATAGTTTCATTGAGGAAAAGGAAGATGAAAGAGATATATTTGGGGTGGAATCCAATGTAGTACTGACCATAGCTGTCAACTTACAGATTTGAAAATAAGGGACCAGCAGCCTCGAAAAGAAGGGATCAGCAGCCAAAATAAGGGATCAACAATTACTTAGATAAAATACACATTTTGTTGCGTGCAAATGGCTTTAGATACCAATTAGGTCCATAAATTACCATATAGCATATATTCAACACACAAAAACAGCAACAATTTGTTGTTGACAAAGCACAGCTGGACATAGAAAGGGCCCCATTACCTTCAGTAGCTTATTTAAGGGACATCATCAATAAGGGACAGCAGCGGGACATGGCGCTGGGATAAGGGACTGTCCCTCCAAATAAGGGACGCTTGACAGCTATGGTGCTGACCCTTGTTCCAACAGCACAAGGATTTTCCCCTTTGCAACAGAATGGCCTCCCACTCTCCACCTCCTGAATTCTGTTATAAGTGTTCCTGCAACCTTCTGGAGCGGATTTGCAGAGGACACAGAGAAAGGGAAGTCCTGCGGAGGTAGTAGAAATCCTTGCACTGAAAGGAGATGGTAGTTGAGAACCACCCACTTTGTACAAAATAGATACAGGCCACATTTTAATGCTACAACTGTCTTTGGGATTATTTGTAACAAGCCATCATGTTACAATAATGACATGCTATCACATTGTTATGTGTGCTCAGCAACTTTGTAATGCTAAATGGCAACATCCTAAAAATGGGGCCATTTTGTGTAGCAAAATGCATTTCTGGCCTTGGACCACTGTTTAAGATAGGGGAAAGTGGTCCACTGGATCATAGGAGATGAACATTCCTTTGCTTAAAGACAGGTTGTGTGATCACATTTGGCAGTATCAACCTACCTTTGTAGCAGCAGGATGACTAAGTTCAGGATTCTTGTATGGTCTCCAGTAAGTGAACAGCATTACCAAAAGCAAAAGAACTGATCTAGAGATGGGCAAATCTATTTCCAGTCCATGACACTTTTCTATGCTTTTGTTCATGATTAATTTCTGCATTAATCTGCATTAAACAACCCTCTAAATTCAAATTTTGATATATTTTAAACTGTGATGAAAAGTGTTACGGCAAAGCAAGAATCTAGTGGCTTATAATAATGTAGTAATAATTTTATCCTTTGCACCTACATTGGAAGACTTACATTGGTTCCCAGTACGTTTCCGAGCACAATTCAAAGTGTTGGTGCTGACCTTTAAAGCCCTAAACAGCCTCGATCCAGTATACCTGAAAGAGCATCTCCGCCCCTGTCATTCAACCAGGACACTTAAGTCCAGCTCTAAGGGCCTTCTGGTGGTTCTCTCACTGCGGAAAGCGAAGTTACAGAGAACCAGGCAGAGGGCCTTCTTGGTAGTGGCACCTGCCCTGTGGAACGCCCTCCCACCAGATGTCAAAGAGAAAAACAACTACCAGACTTTTAGAAGACATCTGAAGGCAGCGCTGTTTGGGGAAGCTTTTAATGTTTGACAGACTATCGTATTTTAATATTTTGTTGGAAGCCACCCAGAGTGGCTGGGGAAATCCAGCCAGATGGGCGGGGAATGAATGAATGAATGAATGAATAAATAAATAAATAAATACCCTGCCCATCTGACTGAGTAGCCCCAGACACTCTGAATGGCTCCAGCTAGTTATATTCCAATCCTGACTATTAGTTTGCAAAGAGCAGATCAGGTGATTTCATATCGGAAGGTGAAATTTTCACAAGCAAACCTAGTACTGACCATCAGATCAGCAAATGCACAAGCAGAGCTCTTCATGGGCTACAGCATGCATTGGAAGTCCGTCTGTCTGTCCCATACCTAGAGTGGCTTTGGGCATATAGGGAAACCAAGCAGAGACTGGGCTGGTTCCCCGTTCCAAGGGTCGATGGAGCACATTTGCAAAGGCAGGTGCAACATAATCCCACTTCCTCCTCTGCCTTTGAGGTCTGAGCACCCACAATCCATGGAGGCTCACAATGTAGCATTCTAGCCCCGGGCCACCAAGTTCCAGTCTGACTCAAGTCTCATGAATCCTAACAAATACTATGGACTGAAAAAGCAGGAACATCGCCGTAGTACTGGTAGCCTCCCAGCGGCACAGATGTATTGCCAATTTGATTGCTCTGGGAGCAAAGCTTAATCTTCTGCACAGTTACGTGAATGTAACCTGGATATGCATACCATCAGAAACACGGGTAACCCCTTTGCTCTCCATAAGCAGCTTGAGAGAAATAAGCCCCAACTGTTTGAGTTTGTGCCCACAAAGGAGCTCTTGAAAGCAGATGTTCCTAAGCACAAGATGGTCACTAGCATAATAGAATGCATTGTATCTTTGCTGTTGCTACTGGGCTAGCAATTCAGGGAAGCTCTTGTGCAGTACAGTATATTGTGCAAAGGACATTTGGGAGATAGCTACAGGGAGAAGCAAGGTAGAATTAACGCAGTGTTTTGCCAGCATTTTCTGATACAAAAAAATGGCCTTGCACTACTGAACTGCAGCAGAGAACAACAACTACCAGACTTTTAGAAGACATCTGAAGGCAGCCCTCTTTAGAGAAGCGTTTAATGTTTAACAGACCACTGTATTTTAATACTTTGTTGGAAGCCGCTCAGAGTGTCTGGAGAAACCCAGCCAGATGGGTGGGGTATAAACAATAAATTTTTATTATTATTATTATTATTATTATTATTATTATTATTATTATTAGACTGTTTTTATCATTGATGTTTTGTAATGTGCTTCTGGGACGCGGGTATCACTGTGGGTTAAACCACAGAGCCTAGGACTTGCCGATCAGAAGGTCGGCGGTTCGAATCCCCACGACGGGGTGAGCGCCTGTTGCTCTGTCCCTGCTCCTGCCAACCTAGCAGTTTGAAAGCATGTCAAAGTGCAAGTAGATAAACAGGTACCGCTGTGGCAGGAAGGTAAACGGCATTTCCGTGCACTGCTCTGGTTCACTAGAAGCGGTTTAGTCATGCTGGCCACATGACCTGGAAGCTGTACGCCGGCTCCCTCGGCCAATAAAACGAGATGAGCACCGCAACCCCAGAGTCGGCCATGACTGGACCTAATGGTCAGGGGTCCCTTTACCTTTACCTTTAATGTGCTTCTAATGTTGCACACCACCTTGAAATATTTTGATAAAGTGTGGTATATAAATTGAAACAATAACAGTAACAATGATAATGATAATGATAACGGAAAAGGGACAAACATGAATGGGTTAAATCAGGCATCCCCAAACTTGGCCCTCCAGATGTTTTGAGACTACAATTCCCATCATCCCTACTGGGTCCTGTTAGCTAGGGATGATGGGTGTTTAAGTCCCAAAACATCTGGAGAGCCGAGTTTGGGGATGCCTGGGTTAAATTATCAGACACAGTTGGCTTCCTGCAGAATATTTGTACCCTTAAAAGCCTCTAGATAGCATGAGAATACTTATTCTTACAAGGCTGACTCATATGTGGGTTCCATGGCAGCCTGCTAGATTTTAGAATGGGCACCAGGATGTTCACCACAGCATTCAAAAGTGACAGCGCTGCAATATTTGACCCAGATTCTGTCCCCCAGCCTTGGATTCTGGAAGCGATGCTAATTCCTCGCAGCAGGCAAATAACCTGACAGCGACGATCCAAATCTTTTTTTTTGCTCTCTGCATAAAATAAATGTCAAACATTACAGCTACTTAAAAGTCCCAGTGTAGCAACCCACATTCCTTGAGTGCAAGTAAATGTCTTCTGATTCCTGAAGGAAATGCATTATTGTTTTTAAAAATGTTGCAGTGATAACTGTGCATAAAAATATGATCTTCCGAAACCTTCCTGGAAACTCCCAGGTGCTGTAGCATTATAAACAGGTGCATTTGGACTGGATTAATTACTAGCTTTAATAATTCAATACTTGGTTGGCAGTGACCCTCGTGATCCAGACTTAAAAGTTCCACTAGGGGAAAGAGCTCATTAGCAGGCTATTAGGCTGTCTCTCCTACTTATCAGCTCTCTGCAGAAGGCACCCACGGATAGTAATCAGAATGGTTTAGGAAATCATTTTAATAAGGTTAGAGAAATATGGGTTTTTTTTATTTTAAGTGTTCTACGTATACACCATAATTATATCTATTTTATTTTTTAAAAAAATCCAAACAGCATCTCAGAATGGTTTGGAAAATAAGGACATGGATTCATGAACAAATGAATGAATCCAGATATCTACCTACACATATAATCTTCTCTCTCTTTCTAACATCATCATCATCATTTTATTATTTATACCCTGCCCATTTGGCTGGGTTGTCCCAGCCACTCTGGGCAGCATACAGCACATAATAAAATGTCAAACAAACAAACAAAAAAAAACTTCCTGATACAGGGCTGCCTTCAAATGTATTCTAAAAGTTATGGAGTTCATAATACTAATAAAGGTAAAGGTAAAGGTACCCCTGCCCGTACGGGCCAGTCGTGACCGACTCTAGGGTTGCGCGCTCATCTCGCTCAAGAGGCCGGGAGCCGGCGCCATCTGAAGACACTTCCGGGTCAAGTGGCCAGCGTGACAAAGCTGCATCTGGCGAGCCAGCACCAGCGCAGCACACGGAAACGCCGTTTGCCTTCCTGCTAGAAAGCAGTCCCTATTTATCTACTTGCACTTAGGGATGCTTTCGAACTGCCAGGTGGGCAGGAGCTGGGACCGAACGGCGGGAGCTCACCGCGCCGTGGGGATTCGAACCGCCGACCTTACGATCAGCAAGTCCTAGGCACTGAGGTTTTACCCACAGTGCCACATTATTATTTATACGTTATTATTTATACCCCACCCATCTGGCTGGGTTTCCCTAGCCACTTTGGGCCGCTTCCAACAAAAGTTTTAAAATATATTAAAACACAAATCATTAAAAACTTCCCTAAAGAGGGCCACCTTCAGATGTCTCCTAAACGTCAGATAGTTGCTTATTTCTTTGACATCTGATGGGAGAGCATTCCACAGGGCGGGCGCCACTACCGAGAAGGTCCTCTGCCTGGTTCCCTGTAACTTTGCTTTTCGCAGTGAGGGAACCACCAGAAGGGCCTCAGTGTCCTGGCTGAATGATGGAGGTGGAGATGCTCCTTCAGGTAAATTGGTTCAAAGCCATTTAGGGCTTTAAAGGTCAGCACCAACACTTTGAATTGTGCTCGTAAATGTACTGGGAACCAGTGAAGATCATTTAGGAGCAGTGTTCCTGGCAACCACTTCCAGTCACCAGTCTAGATACTGCATTTTGGATTAGTTGTAGCTTCTGAGTCACCTTCAAAGGAAGCCCCACGTAGAGCACAACGTCTTTAGCTGTCAATCTCCCTATGCAATGACCTCTGTTTGCTCCATCCATGGTGCTGACACATACCATGGCCATGCTGCAGAAATGCACATTCAGCTTGCGGGGGGAAATGTTCTTCATATCTACTGATGTACACAGATGGAGGACCTTCGTATGAGGAGAAACTATGGAGCAAATAGGGTTCCTCTGCTTGTGGAGAAACACTTGGGCATGAATGGGAGCAGACGCTTCTTTAAACATGAACAAATAAATGGGCCTGTCATATCTCATTTGCTCCCAAGATCTGACAGGGGAACTTTCAATCATTCAGAGTTTGGGATTCCACTAACAAATCCTGCTTATTCTGGAGAAATCTTGTTCCATGCAAACCTCCCTGGGAAGATGTTTCAGTGGAGTCCTGTATTGAATTCCATTTCGCTACATGGAATTTGGTCTTCTCAGTAGGGGAGATGCGGACAAAACTCCCAACTTTCTGGTAGAGTCTGATGAAAATGCATGTGTATCTGGGGAAATTGTACCAAAAGGCCAGTAATCATTGTTAAGGCTTAGCTTGACTCCCCACCCACCCCTCTTTTTTATATTGATGCTTTATGAATTTTGCTCTAATTTATTTGGGACCAATTCTAAGTTATGATTTTGTATTGTTTTAAAACTGAACACTACGGTAGTGTCTTTGATGATCCTGGTTGTTGGCATCTATCCATCATGAGAGACAATGGAGTGCACCTCTGGGGGTGAACTCAAACTGCCAGAGGATCACAGGGCTGCTGTGACTGCAGAGACCGGTAACTCATAAGTGCCATCTTCCACATAGGTTTTGCTATGTTAGCAGCACTGATGTGGCGCAAGCCTGGGCAGTGTGTATGGAGGTCCTGGGTTGACAAGACCCCCCTCTTGGCTTTGCTGATGTGGTCCAAAGGAAAGCAAAGCAATACATTTGGCACCAGCTTGGCTGCAGGAGTTGCCAGAAGGAGGCATACAAGACCGTCTTAGGGACTCCACTCTGGATTTGTGTAGGGTTTATTCCTTAGCCTTCCTTCTCTCGAAGACATCCTACAAGTCAACATGATGAATAAGTGTATAATGAAACAAGTCATAATCTAACCACTGATAAGCACCTAATCCTTTGGATTTCAAGTGGATCACTGAGCACGTACTTAAATTTGCCATTGGAAATCGATGGAACTTAAAAGTTACTGGGTGTTATTCTACTAAGTTTTACTTCAAAGTAGACCCATTGAAAGTTAAGAATGTCCCCATAATACTGGAGCATGCATACACACACTCATGCCCTCTCCACATCTAAAGTTATCAATCATTGGAATAAATTTTCACAAGCTGCATTTGATTGCCAAATATGACCATGCCACAGTAGCCTACTAAACAGTTTTTTTGCGGTTACTTCTCCTAATTTAAGCCTTTCCCAATGCATTAATTCATCTTAAAATATTAATGCATTGACAGTGATATTATTAATATGCTGCTAATGTTCTGGCCCTGAACAAGATGGATAAGGCTTATCAGGCAGAGATTAAATAAATGTTAGCTTTAATTATCTCCCAACCAAACCATGAAGTATACTAGAATGAGGTCACATGAGCAAAACCACTTTGATTAGGAAGCTTAATTGTGTGGACATTACCCTGCTTGTATGAAATGGATTATAAAATATTGTTCTTTATAAACACGTGCGACTTTACAAAATCTAAATCCTTCATTAAATCTATAGTTCAGTTCTTTAATTGTGTGAAAACTCAATTACAAAGGAAATTACATCACATAGGTCGCAATTTGGTCAAGGTTAGAGGAAGGAGCTATGGCTCATGGGTAGAGCATGTGCTCTTACTTATATGAGACTCCAGGTTTAATCCCCAACATCCTTATAGGTATCTCAGATACTAGCAAGGATGAGAGAAAAAACCATTTCCTGTGGACAGATGTTGCACTGGACTTAACAGACCAGATGTTTGACCCAATATCACACACCTCCACACATTCAACATACATATGTTTAACGCTTTTAGGTTAGCCTAAATTTAGTGCTCTCCAGATAATGGTGGACTAGAGCTCCCATTATCCCTAACCATTGGCTTTGCTGGCAGGGTTACCCCTGCACCAAACCATTGTTTTGTGCACCATGAACAAGCCTCAGGCTTGCCTGTTTCCCCCATCCTCTGTCTTTCACTGGCTGTGCTGGAGGAGAAGGAAAGGAGAGAGCATGTTCATGCAGATAATGATTTAACATTGCATCTGAACCAGGCATGGGTGTGAACAGTATTTCTAAGATGCTTTTTAGGAGAGGAAATTGTGATATAACAGCACAGATTATGAGATAGCATACAACATATCAGCATGTTCTTTGTATACAAACATTAAATGTCACCTTTACTAGAACAGGTAACTACCTATAGCAGTTGCTTATCTTACATGTAGGATAAAAAGACCTGCAAGAAGGAATACATTGATCTTCAACCAAATAATCTTAGCAGTCATCGAAAAGGTGGCTCTTAAGAAAGAAATATGTGTTTCTAACAGGGGACAAGAATTGCAAGATGTAGATAATAGGCTCTAAGAATGAAGAAAGAACAAAGACAAGAGACCAAATGTATACCTGCACTAGACTTGATGGAATTCTGAAAAAAAAGCAGAAAGATGCTTATCTGAGGATGCCAACTATTTAACGGCAAGAACAGAAACCAATCAAATGGCTGTTCCTTCTGACTGACTAATGAAATAGCCAACCATTATGATGGGTTGTCATCCACTAGTGATATTCTCAGTGTTACAATGAAAATCTATATTGCAAGCAGTTTGTGGTTAATGCATCTGTCCATAAAGAGATGCATTGCACACACCCTCCAAAGCATCCCTACTCTCAGAGGATACTGGGAAGGTGTCCCTACCTCAGTATCACCCACAGCACTTACCCCCCCCCAGCCCATGGGAGTAATATATCAGTTCTATAGAATATAGTGAAGGGAGATATTTGTGAATAGCACTGTATCACCTCTCACACCTTATATGTGTGGAAGCGGCTCCACACAATTAAACAGGGTGCTCAGGGTTCCAGATCAAATGTGCACTGATCTCTACATGCTTAGATTTTGCTTTGTCACGTGTCCACACTCAACTTACATCACAGACAATGCGTCCAGCAATGCGTCTCCAGTGCATTCTTTCCTTCATTTATACAATATTTGTAGGGGGCTTTGAGGGCTAAACCTGTTTCACTGATGTTTTGCCTCCTTCACAGTGCATTTATTTTGCCTCATGGAACTCTATGGAAACCAATGAGAACCACCACCACCACCACCACCCTTCAGCCCCCCCCCCCCCGCTGTGTGCTAACTTCTTCAGCTGCATTACTCCAGATTGGACTCCACTTCTTGGTCACTCTGTTTTGTGATGCTAAGGTGTGACAGAATGCTGGAAATGGCTGTCGTGTCCACAGAGTGAAGAAATAGCCAAAAGATGGTGATAATAATAATAATAATAATAATAATAATAATAATAATAATAATAACAACAATAACAATAATAATTTATACCCTGCCCATCTGCCTGAGTTTCCCCAGCCACTCTGGGCGGCTTCCAACTGAATATTAAAAACAATACAGCATCAGACATTAAAAACTTCCCTAAACAGGGCCGCCTTCAGTTGTCTTTTAAAAATAAAATAGTTATTTATTTCCTTGACATTTGATGGAAGGACATTCCACAGGGCGGGCACCACTACTGAGAAGGCCCAGTGTCTGGTTCCCTGTAACCTCACTTCTCGCAATGAGGGAACCACTAGAAGGCCGTCGGTGCCGGATCTCAGTGTCTGGGCTGAACAATGGGGGTGGAGATGCTCCTTCAGGTATACAGGACCAAGGCCTTTTAGAGCTTTAAAGGTCAGCACCAACACTTTGAATTGTGCTTGGGAACGTACTGAGAGCCAATGCAGTTCTCTCAGGACCAGTGTTATGTGGTCCCAGCGGCCACTCCCAGTCACCAGTCTAGCTGCCGCATTCTAGATCAATTGCAATTTCCAGGTCACCTTCAAAAGTAGCCCCATGTAGAGCACATTGCAGTAGTCCAAGCGGGAGATAAGCGGGTAGGCTCTCATCACCACCCAAACCCCCAACACAGAGTACACATAGCACAGTTGGCAGTTAGGTGGCCAAGAGAGGACAACAGTGGCGTAGCGTGGGGGGTGCAGGGGGGGGCAGCCGCACCGTGCGCAACATCTGGGGGTTAGGGTTAGGGGGCACAAATCTACGGGTTAGGGGGCACAAATCCATGGGTTAGGGGGCGCAAATTACTTGCCTTGCCCCGGGTGCTGACAACCCACGCTACGCCACTGGAGGACAAGCCTGACCACCAAATACCACCATTTCACAAAGCATGAAATATAGTGGTCCTTGCAGAGAAAGATCTTAAAAAGTAAGGAAAACTCGTTCATCTAAGATGTTCCCCTGCAGAAAGAAGGAAGGGGGGCAGAAGAGAAGGAGGAGAGCAATTAGTGATTACAAATGGGCAGCATTCACACCCTCAGACTGTAAGAACTTACTTTCTCTCAAATATTAGTGACTAACTGGTTGTCCCTAGACACATCCTGACTTTGTGGTTGCAGACTCTTCTAATCATAGATTCATATAATTGTAGAGTTGGAAGGGTACCTGAGAGTCATTAAGTCCACCCCCTACAATGCGGGAATGTCAACTAGATCATACATGACAGGAAGCCATCAGACCTCACCTGGAGTACTGTGTCCAGTTCTTGGGCACCACAGTTCAAGAAGGACACTGACAAACTGGAACGTGTCCAGAGGAGGGCAACCAAAATGGTCAAAGGCCTGGAAGCGGTGCCTTATGAGGAACGGCTGAGGGAGCTGGGCATGTTTAGCCTGGAGAAGAGGAGGTTAAGGGGTGATATGATAGCCATGTTCAAATATATAAAAGGATGCCACATAGAGGAGGGAGAAAGGTTGTTTTCTGCTGCTCCAGAGAAGTGGACACGGAGCAATGGATCCAAACTACAAGAAAGAAAATTCCACCTAAACATTAGGAAGATCTTCCTGACAGTAAGAGCTGTTCGACAGTGGAATTTGCTGCCAAGGAGTGTGGTGGAGTCTCCTTCTTTGGAGGTCTTTAAACAGAGGCTTGACAACCATATGTCAGGAGTGCTCTGATGGTGTTTCCTGCTTGGCAGGGGGTTGGACTCAGTGGCCCTTGTGGTCTCTTCCAACTCTATGATTCTATGATTCTATGATTCTATCTGCTTAAAAGCCTCCAAGGAAGGAAAGTCCATCACCTCTCATGGGAGTCTGTTCCATGGCCGAACAGCCCTTACTGCCAGAAAATCCTTCCCGAGGGAGATACAAGGGAATTTATCCTAGATGTGCTTAACAGTCCCTGACCTAGTCTAGACCTACAGCCAAGCTTTCTGTTGCTCTCCAACTGAGTTCTTTTATTTTTTTAAGAGAGCCTTAAAATAATAATAAAAAGAACCGACACACTTAAAGTATTTCATTGTATGCAGGAAATGGATGAAAAAGAATGTTTCAATGTTAGCGTGATTTGCAGAGCTGTTTAACAGAAAATCCTTCCCTGTTGAATATGCAGATTTTGATACAAGAAACAAAATTTGGAGAGAGAAAACCAGCCCTGCTCAATACAGGACAATTTTCTGCATATATCATGAACAATGGTAGGGAAAACATAGGGCTAGAAGACTGAATACAGAAAGCAGGCGTTTTTTTCAGAAACACTAGGGATGAATCCAGGCTAGTTTCTTTCAAAGAGCCAGGAAATTGTCCAACGAAAGCATAGAAACTTATTGAAAGGGAATACAAAGAGTGCAGATGAGAGAAACGAAGGGAGAACATTAAAGCAAGACTCCTGTAGAGGAGACAAAACGGTGGGAGCTGTTGTTGTCTTAGAGAGAAGTCCTTTGTGCATGGGACAACTTTGCCCGGTGGTGAAAGGCCTGCAAAGTGGGGGGTGGGGAGGCAGAGATACGTCTCCCCCATAGTACTCTTGTGAGCTTTCATGGGCTAGGGTTCTTCATGAGAAAGATTTCACCTGATTTCACCCAACACCTGTGTCCTGTATCAGTTATTTCGCCGCTCTTGCAGGGCCGCAGATTGCACCTGCCTGGCAATCTATTTTAACTCTGCAGAAGTATCTTGCTGTTATGAGGTTCCCAAAATTCTTAAAACCAACTATTTCCTTGGGGGTTTTAGTTGTAAAACTAAAACCACAGACTCCTGAGTAGTGTCTTGGGAATAAGTTATTTTTAGTTTAAGCAGTCTGGAAGTGAGCTGTGTGAAAGCCGGATTTTTTGCCTCCAATGGTGAACATGAGGTGCAAAAGCGAATGCTGCTGCTGCTCTTTAGTGGGGGTGAATTTGCTTCACACAGACCCCAGGAAAAGATTTGAGTTGGTCTTTCCACAGGGAGGGGGGCTGGAGATCCCATGGCAGGTGAGCCTAATGGGTGGAGGTTATTGGGTCACTATTTAGGTCTGCTCTACCTCCTCTCCTTTCTTCAAGGGGTTGAGTAAGAAATTTGTTTGTCACCTATTTAGCCCTGTAGGGTTATCTGTTTATTATGTATCTGTTAACCCGGTCAATTTGGCATTCTGTGCCGGTAGGTAAGGAGAATTAACACCTTACCTGACAACCAGTTTGTGGCATTATTGGGTTAAGGGCACTCTAGAATCAACTTCCACAGCCTGTAGCTTGGGGGTGCCTTTTGGCCATGATGTGCACACGTTGGTGACTATTGGACAGTGGGGCCCAAGTGTGCATGTTAGAATTCCTGCTCCGTGATTGCAGTCATGGGATTGTTGTCTATCACATGGACGGTATATGTTTTGACTCCACAGAGTGGGAAGTGATGGAGACAGGATATTTGTGTTACTGTGTTCTGTGAAGTGGGACTATTGTCCTTTGTTCTTTTTCTCTTTGCTGTCTGATGCTAGAGAGAGAGGGAGCCATGTTGCAGTGCTCTGTCTGTGTTTATATGTAAATAAAGTAGATTAGGCAAAACACTGAGTTGCTGAGGTCTGTTACGCAACTGCGCAGACTCTGCAGATCCCTAAGCGTGCCGGTGTTGGTTGGCATTGGTCGCTGTGATGTTTGGGCTGAAGAAAGCTTATGAAGCTCCCGAACGATCGAGCAGGAGGGAGAGAACATGCCAGTTGGGCATGTGTCTCTGCCAGGGTCCTACTCGAGTGTAGGCTGAACTCCTGACACAGTTCACATACTCAAACTTAGCAAGGAGGGATGATTTTCTCTCCATCCTCAGCTGGGGAGTCACAGAAGGTGGCTTGCTACATGCCTAGGGGACATGGGTGCAATCTCACCTGCCTGACATTGTGCTGGAACTGAATTCTGGTAAGTTTTGGCTAGGGAAAAAGTGCTGGGTACATGTGTTGAGCCGCATGTTTTTAATCCTTAGCTGGGGCTTCTCATGCAATAAGCTAGTCAGGCTGTGTCTCTTGGCTATTCCTAGTGGCTGTGGTGCTATGCTAGGACTTATTTATATACCACTTTTTGACCAAAAGGCACCCAAAGCAGTGAAAAACTTTAAGAAAGAAGCATACAATCAATCAAAATAATACAAGATACCCATAAATCACACTTGATCTATGTTAGGAACCCCAGTAAACCCTACAGCAAGAAACAGAATATGCATCACTTATAATTTTGGATGACCCAGAGATTAAGGGTCCCATGCTCTACCAACTGAGCTTCTTTCATCACACTGCAGCCAGCCAGCCAGCCAGCCAACAAAATGTTCATTAACTTCACGTTACAGTAAACAGAGCTTGGAGAAAATGAAAGCAACCCTACAATCCTAGCAGGGGGTGGGGACAGGATCCACAAGAATAAGTACATGGACCAACTGTTCTCCCTCTACTAGCATCTCCACCTGCAGATAAACATAGCATACAATGCCACACTTTTATGTAACAGCCTAGATTTTTCTAAAAAGTCAGTGAAATAGAACTCAAGAAGGCCACATCTCCCTCTGAGGTCTTGCCATCACATGGCTGCCTTTCTGCTTCTCCCAGCAGAGGCGATGTGTAAATTTGGTGTATTGCAGGGGAAGTTCAAAAGAGGAAGTTCAAGTTATTGGGTTTCCTCTTTTGCTGTTTTCTTTCATATGTTCCAAAACTTGAGGGATGAGTTCAAGATGAATGCTCATTGCTGTGTATAACCTCCCCGTGAAGAGCTAAGAACAAATGCTCAATAAAGACCAGACACGGTCTAACTTCTGTGCAAGCTTTGTGCAAGCAAAGCAGGATGAATGCTCAGGTTTACAGGAGGAAACCTGGGAGAGAATAAACCCAGACACATTGAGCATGATCACAGCCCAATTCAAGACTGAAGTTGAAGTACTCTACTGTCTTAGCCAAAAGTATAAGTGCTTAGCTATCTCTTCTTGTTAAAGGAGCCTTTTTTTAAAAAAGGAGCTACGTGGTTCATGGAACTTTTTGTAATGCTCGTTTGACTGTGAATACTTAATCCTCTGATTTCTATGCACAGTAATTAAGGTTTTGATTATGGTACACATCTTAGAATAAATTGTTACTACTTCCTATGGAAATGAAAATTAGTGTCATCTTTCTGCTAACCACATTATATTGCAAATGTGTACCATAAAACAAAAGGCAGAAATTGTATTACAGTTCTTTCTACCGCCATACATTTCTAAAAAACTGATGTATGGTGTGATAATTAAGGAAGGGGAAACTTACCTATATTAATTATAGAGGCATTAAGGAGGGGGGGGGGAAACCCTGCAGTCCGCTTTTAATTTTAAATGCAGGAGCAGATGCTCTGGGTATTATGGGTCTATTAATTTCACTAGAATTACATTTGCCTTTTTAAACTGTCAAAGTAAAAAAGAAGTCCCAGGATCTCCAAACACACAGCATTATCCTAACAAAATGAAAGAGTAATTACAATGAACATTTATTCTCTCCCCCCCTTTTTTGGGGGGGGGAATTTCCAGTGCAAAGGTTAGACAATATATTCACACTGCAATTTAGACCAAGAAAACCCATATCAGAATTGAATGGGGGGGGCGGGATTTAGGGGTGAATGTACAACCTTCATGAAGGTAAAAATACACTCTCTTTTAAACCTATATGATTTAAGTCCGATTCAGGCAGAAGATCAAATCCCAAGGCAAGAAGGAAGGTTGTGTTCTAATTTTGCTCTGTTTGAAGGAGAAATCTGAGTCTGATTTCTATTTAGCAGAAACTGAGTTGGCCAGTTAAGTCTTCCGCTTTAGTTCCTTCTGTAGCAACTGCCAGGTTAAGAAAAGAGTTAA
Organism: Podarcis bocagei; assembly: GCF_964188305.1. Taxonomy (NCBI): domain Eukaryota; kingdom Metazoa; phylum Chordata; class Lepidosauria; order Squamata; family Lacertidae; genus Podarcis; species Podarcis bocagei. Next base: position 88,264,236 of record NC_138129.1, read on the forward strand.
TTCCACTTTGTATCAGCACACAGAACACTTAGTGTTAAAGCATGAGCTTTCAGGCACACAACAAAAACATTTCCTTCGCTTAAAAGAACTTAGTCAAACATTAGGGGAAAGACAAAGATAAATAACCAGTGTTACAAACATAAAATATTGTTCCAGTAGTAGATAGGTAGCCATGTTGGTCTGCCATAGTCAAAATAAAAAAATTCCTTCCAGTAGCACCTTAAAGGCCAACTAAGTTAGTTCTTGGTATGAGCTTTCGTGTGCATGCACACTTCTTCAGATACACTGAAACAGAAGTTGCCAGATCCTTCTATATAGTGAGAAGGTGGGGAGGGGTGTTACTCAGAAGGGTGGTGGGAATGGGAGATAGGCAGATAGCTGAGAGAGCCTCTTGACGACTCTTAAGGACTGTAATAGGAAGGTGAGAAATGCCAACAGTGTCCTTCAGCTCTCTATATTGGACAAACAGGCCAAACCTTACGCCAAAGAATAAACGGACATAAATCTGACATCAAGAATCACAGAACAGAGAAACCAGTAGGAGAACACTTCAATCTCCCAGGACATTCTATACAAGATCTCAAAGTAGCTGTTTTACTACAAAGGAATTTCAGAAATAGACTGGAAAGAGAAGCTGCTGAATTACAACTCATTACCAAACTTAAAACCATGAAAAGACCTGGGCTGAACAAAGACATTGGATTCTTATCCCACTATACATGACTAAACCATTTCTTACCTTCCCACCCCTTGCCTTTTCCTGTAAGACCTATTACAGTCGTTAAGAGTCGTCAAGAGGCTCTCTCAGCTATCTGCCTATCTCCCATTCCCACCACCCTTCTGAGTAACACCCCTCCCCACCTTCTCACTATATAGAAGGATCTGGCAACTTCTGTTTCAGTGTATCTGAAGAAGTGTGCATGCACACGAAAGCTCATACCAAGAACTAACTTAGTTGGTCTTTAAGGTGCTACTGGAAGGAATTTTTTTATATAAAATATTGTTGCATGCCATCCTGATCTCTGGGCACTTAACCAGGTTCTGTGTTTCCTTTTGAAAATAAGGCACAGCGAAGACTGTGGTGTCTTTATGATATATGGTTTATTTACGAATAAATACAACCTGAGCCTATGATGGAGGGGTTCACAGTATTAACACTTTGACCGGGCCTTGCATCTCCCACATCTACAGCCTTGTATTCAAACAGAAAGCAAACAGCCTCTCTGACTGCACTGGGGAACAGCACTGTAATGCTACAGGGGTGCCGAAATGAACCAATGAGGTGCTGGAACTCAGTTCCAGTGAGTTCTGGCTGGGTGAAAAAAGCTCCTTCAATTCTGAAATCTGGCTTTTGTCATTTTCATTTTGCCCATTTCACACAGAGCCCCCTTCCTTTTGCTTTCTTAATGGTTCACCACCTTCCCTTTGTTCTCTAAATGGCCCATCACCCAGGTGATTGCCTGTCCTGAACACAGGGAGCTAGTCTTACTTGTTTTGCTTTTAACACTTGCTAGTTGCTCAGTCCCAGCTCCTGTCAACCCAGCAGTTTGGAAGCATATCAAAGTGCAAGTAGACAATTAGGTACTGCTCTGGCGGGAAGGTAAATGGAGTTTCTGTGCGCTGCTGTGGTTTTGCCAGAAGCGGCTTAGTCATGCTGGCCACATGACCCAGGAAAACTGTCTGAGGACAAACGTTGGCTCCCTTGGCCAGTAAAGCGAGATGAGCGCCACAACCCCAGAGTCGTTCACGACTGGACTTAACTGTCAGGGGTCCTTTACCTTTACTTTTTAGGTCCAGGGATTAGGTGTCTGGCACCCAGTTTAACACCTCAAGCCTTGATTAATTTTTTTTTTTAAAAAAAATTATTTAGAAAAATATAATAGTGGCGTGGCATCTATGGCAACATTTAAATGGCTTCTGTATAAAATAACAACAACAAAATAAGGAAAATAGATACAAAAAGGTGTTAGAAATTATAAGACAATATAAAAAGAACAAAGTAATAATTGTAAGTGCAACTGATAATGGAAATACACTGGGGGTGACGGGAAGTCTTATGCATTTTAGTAAGAATGTATGGTGAAATGGACCATTGAACTGATTTTTATTTGTATACTTGGACATGCCATACAAAAGAATGTTTTGTTATTAATCAATTTCAATAAAGCATATATATGAAATGTGCAACATGACAACAGGAAGCAGCATGACGACATATCCTTCTGGATCTTTATGTCATATCTCTTGTTCTGTTTAGCTCATCCTTGAAATATGCAAGAGGACACAAGGGAGGGCCTCTTTCTGATTCCCTCAAAATCCCTCCAAGATTTTGTTTGGAACTAGAAGTGACTTCTATTATTAAAAGAAATACATTATTATTAGGATTTATAAAGAAAAAAATACAAACATTATTATCATATATTTTTTGTTCAAACAAAAACATGAATCTAAAGGCAAGAAAGAGAAAGAAAAGAGGAGAAAGAGAGAGAAAAGAATATTAAAAGAATTGAGAGAGAGAGAGAGAGAGAGAGAGAGAGAGAGAGAGAGAGAGAAGTTAAGAAGCTAAAGAACTTACGATTCTTCATCTGACCACTATATAAGTGACTTTTAGATTTCCTTGATTAGGTATGAATGTATAATAACTTTCTCATCACTCAGTGGACATTGAAGACAACAGCCTTGCCAAGACATTATACAACCACTGTAAACAGCTACCTGTAATTCATCCAACATTATTTATTTAAGCCAGTGTTTAATGATCAGGGATTAGAATAAGCCCTCCCCACCTACAAATGTCAGTTTCATTTCATTCATATTTCACAGTCTATGTCTTGGATCAGTTGCACACTAAGAGGCTTAGGACTAGGGTAGGTCAACTGAAATGCTACAACTAAGGCTGTGCAAACAATAATTGCCTGGTTTACAATATGACATTTTTATACCCATTTTCTTTTCTTTTCTTTCTTTCTTTCTTTCTTTCTTTCTTTCTTTCTTTCTTGAAAGACAGAAAAAAGAAGTGATTTTTAGCTAAAATTGGTCTTGACAGCTTGGGGTTTTTTTATGACTCTTTGGAATTTATTTGACTTATGCGCTGTTTCACAATGTGCATTAGATGACATTCATAAACAACAGAAAATGCTTGCGTTGGTCCGTAAGCTCCATTATCTTGATTGAATGTATTTGTCTATGTCTGTTCTAATATTCAAACCTTACATTACAGGTTAATGAGCTTTAAAAATTATATTTTGGGTGCTCAATAAAAGAAAAATCATTGCATCAGCATTCATTTCCAAAGCAGGAGAGCTAACCAAAAAATAAAATTTAAACACAAACCCACACTTTTATATTCTGAAATGAACTAGAGGACTTTATCCAAGATTTTGACTGATATATCAGTCAAAATCTTGGATAAAGTCCTCTCTCTCTCTCTCTCTCTCTCTCTAGTTGTTTAGTCGCTTAGTCGTGTCCGACTCTTCATGACCCCATGGACCAGAGCAGGCCAGGCACTCCTGTCTTCCACTGTCTCCTGCAATTTGGTCAAACTCATGTTAGTAGCTTCGAGAACACTGTCCAACCATCTCATCCTCTGTTGTCCCCTTCTACTTGTGCCCTCCATCTTTCCCAACATCAGGGTCTTTTCCCGGGAGTCTTCTCTTCTCATGAGGTGGCCAAAGTATTGGAGCCTTGGCTTCAGGATCTGTCCTTCCAGTGAGCACTCAGGGCTGATTTCTTTCAGAACCGATAGGTTTGATCTTCTTGCAGTCCATGGGACTTTCAAGAGTCTCCTCCAGCACCATAATTCAAAAGCATCAATTCTTTGGCGATCAGCCTTCTTTATGGTCCAGCTCTCACTTCCATACTGCACCCAAATATATACCTTTGCTCCCATTCCCTCCACCCCACTTCTCCACCCCAAGCCACATACTATGCTACCTCTGTGACCTGTTTTACACTGACACACACATCCCTACCCCTACCTAACCTCATTCTCCCACCCCCAGAATATTTCCGCTTTGTTCTCATTTCTTACCATGTTCCATCAATCTCCTGTGGTATCATCGCCACCACTTCTCTCCACTATCTACCTCTCTCTCTCACACACACACACCCCCACACCCTCTTCCCTGATACATGTGTGAAAGAACCAAGGCCCAGGTCAAAGATCCATAAATTATTCTCCACCATCAGCACCCCTGAATGCCAGCTGCTGGGAAGGGGATGCTGTTGCACTCAGGTTTTGCTTGTGGGATTCTCAAATAACATCTGATTTACTTGCAATTAATTTGGATGGACTGCTAAGGGTGGAAGATGGGAATTGAGGCTTCTAGCCAAAGTACAGGCCTATCTGTTCTGGTATGAGATGAAACAAAGTGGTTTGGACATGTGCCTGAAATATGTGGTAGAAACCCAGATTTCCTTCATTATGGGATGTGTCATATTGGATAATTACAGGCACGAAGAAGAGAAAGTGAAAGTCACAGATGAAAATTAAACACCCACACAGAAACATACTGTTTTGATATAACTCGCTTGCTGGACGAACTCAGAGGTTGTGAAAACGAAGGAAGGATTAGCATTGGATTGATTTAGGGGAACCACCTGGAGCAGCATAAATGTGAGATGATGGCAATCCTCCAACCTCAGAGCATGGGAAGCCAAACAAAGATTTACGATTTGGCTTAATATTTTGACTGTTTGATTATTTTACAATTTTGAATGACTTTAATGTGGCTTTTATTGGATTGTTAAATTGGAAAACTTAATAAATATTATTTTTTAAAAAAACTGGACTAGTTTACTGTATGCAGGACTAGATGGGTCTTTGGCGTCAACTGGCCTCAACTGGATTATTCTTATGTACCGGTACTTCCCAAGATGCAATAAAACCAAAATAGATTTATTCAAAGAAAATAAAAATAACAGAAAGAACTGATGTTTTGCTCAATGTATAGGAGCCTTCCAAGTCTAAGGAGGCTAATAGTTCCATGTCTGGTGACCTCCAAATTGAGTTCATTTCTCCTAGCAGGGTCCATATTGCATTTGATCCTCAGCAATAAACCAATACACCGGGGACTAGCCATTCTCTCCAGTAAATGACCCCGGCAAAAATCTGGAGGGGCTTCTGTGATTTCACCTCAGGAAATCGTCTCAAACAGTATGATAATAGGATGGTAATAGTAGCAGCTCCTCCTTTCTTTAGCTTACGCACATGAGCAGAAAAACATCTGCAGTATTAGCTTGTTGTTCATCTGATAAAAATCCTCATCTTGCAGTACTTCTGTATTACTTGCATCCCTGGATGTGACTGCAAAAGGCTAGTTTGAAATGCCAATCAACCAGACTTCTGGGAAACCCCCCAAAAATGACCTGTCCCTGTAACATTTATTCATTGATGCATTTTAGTTAATTTATATACCTCTTCATAGTTCAACAAAAATTTCTAAATAGTTTACAAATTCCAACAAAAAGGGGAATAAATAAAAAGGATTTAAAGACAAATTCCACTTTCAAACCAAACACTACTACAATTAATTATTATAGGCACGGATTCCACTTTTTAAGCAATATAATTAAATATCTCCACATAGAAAAAAAGAAAACAACTAAGAACCTCAGAAGGAAATCATATACAAAACATCAAAATGCACTATGACACACCTAAATGCAACCTAATTCTGATGTTATGTAAACCAATTTGAGGTTTGTTTGCTTTTTACAGCCAAACAGTATATAATTTTTATGAAATCTATCAATCACCTGGAAAATTTTTAATATTACAGGAATACAATGACTATTCATGGCTGGAGTGAATGGTGCCAATACAGTATGCAATTTCTTCCTTTGACAATTGAGACGCAGAAATTATTATTAATAATAAAAAGGTAAAGGTAAAGGACCCCTGACAACTGTCTAGTCACAGATGACTCTGGGGTTGCGGCGCTCATCTTGCTTTACAGGCCGAGGGAGCCGGCGTTTGTCCGCAGACAGTTTTTCAGTAAATTTCTACACCACCCTTCAGCCAAAGATCACAGGGAAGTTTACAATAAGAAACACAAAAATACAAACCATAACAACAAACAAATACAATACCCCCACCTTCTTAAAAGGCCATAGATTGCCACAGGCCTAAGAGGAGAATCAAATGAAACACCACCCACACCCAAGATTCCTGGAAAAACATAGCTTTTGAGATACAGTCAGATATATCTCATAGGCTCCCAGAATCCTTCAGATCACCTTCTCCACTAATACCACTAATGGGAAGGAATGATTGAAGGAATGGATGAAGGAAGGAATGATTCAGATTATTATTTGAGCTACAGAATAATGATTTTATTCTAAGAACTCTGAGTAGATTGAATCAGGACAATGGATTTTATCACGCTTGTTGATTAGTCGCTTAGTCGTGTCCGACTCTTCGTAACCCCATGGACCAGAGCAAGTCAGGCACTCCTGTCTTCCACTACCTCCCGCAGTTTGGTCAAACTCATGCTGTCCAACCATCTCGTCCTCTGTCGTCCCCTTCTCCTTGCGCCCTCCATCTTTCCCAACATCAGGGTCTTTTCCAGGGAGTCTTCTCTTCTCATGAGGTGGCCAAAGTATTGGAGCCTCAGCTTCACGATCTGTCCTTCCAGTGAGCACTCAGGGCTGATTTCCTTCAGAATGGATAGGTTTGATCTTCTTGCAGTCCATGGGACTCTCAAGAGTCTCCTCCAGCACCATAGTTCAAAAGCATCAATTCTTCAGTGATCAGCCTTCTTTATGGTCCAGGTCATAGGTTATCACGCTACATGGGTTAATTGGCTTTCTAATGCAGGGTTCGGCAAAACCTTTTAGCCAGCAGCCAGTCTACTGTCTCTCAGACCTTGTGGCAGGCCGCAAAAGCAGCACCGGGGGGGGGGCACTGGAAAAAGAGGCAAGGGGGCAAGTAGTCCTTCTCCCCACCCCCCAGCCACTGCGCTTACCTTCCCTGGGGCTGTCGCCGCCGCCACCACCACCACTACTGCTGTTTCTCGTGGGTAGGCAGAGCGAACTCAGCCACTCCATTCTCTGGTCCACAGGAGACCAAGATGGCGGTGGTGGTGGAGAGAAGATGAGCAGTGCAAAAGGGCTGGCTCTGGAGAGGGGCTGCTTAAAATGGCACTCAGCCAGCTCAGCCCAGCCCCCTTCCTCCTCTAGGCAGGGCGGGGAGAAGCCAGGAGGAGGGAGGGAGCAGGCGCCGCCACAGTGTGTGTGAGGGAGGGGGGAATGGAATGGGGCAGGAAAAGAAATGGTGCAGCCCAAATGAACACGGACGGTCCGCAGGCCGGATCCTGAAGGCCACTGTGCCTGATCCGGCTTGCGAACCTTAGTTTGCCGACCCCTGTTCAAATGCCACGAGGTCTGTGTTATCAATAACTGTTACAGATAGGTAGCCGTGTTGGTCTGCCATAGTCAAAATAAAAAAATTCCTTCCAGTAGCACCTTAAAGACCAACTAAGTTAGTTCTGAAGAAGTGTGCATGCACACGAAAGCTCATACCACGAACTAACTTAGTTGGTCTTTAAGGTGCTACTGGAAGGAATTTTTTTTATTTTATCAATAACTGTGTTATGAATTACCACGGTTAATGACCTGTGTTTTCTGCATTTCATATTCTTTTGCTCCAACTGCTTACAATTACATCACCTGAAGTGTGTATGTATGTCTGCTATCAGCCACTTCCATGACTTTTCCTTTGTCACAAAGCTTCATAGACTTAACAAGGCTAGCTCTCTGGATATTCATTAAGTTTGAAAGGGAACACTCAGGGAAGGTAAAGCGATTTGCAAATATCTGTTGGTAGCCAATATGCGTGTGTCTCTTGTGTGCTTCATAAAAATATGTATATTTCCTGAATCAGTGGAAGGACTTGTGCAAAATAAGCCAATTGCAGATGAAAAGAAAACATCCAGTGAAAGTGTTACTAAATCTTGGGATGGATGGAGGCGTATCTGTACCTCCCAAGTGACAATGCTATATAGTTTGAGAGGAATTTGTTTTTGCAGTGGAACATAAAAATGGAGGGGGGTGACTATGGGAGAAGAAACAAATTTATGGTTATTTAAAGAGGCTTTTTTTTTTGCATCCCTATTTAACATTGGCTACTTTTAAATCCGTCACTTTTCAGAAAATTCAATCTGTATAGTACTATAGTTTACCATCTGCTCCTACTTATGTTCTCCATTCAGTTTTGAAAATTACCAGCATTTAAAAAAATGTTTTCCTGCTCAAAGTATCCAGTGTTGTAAATGCAAGGTATGCGCCAAAAATTTAGCACACTCAGGACAAAAGCAGACGAGACATTGGAGATCCATGAAGAGATCTTCTGTATCTTTTTGCAATTTTTGCTGAAAGCAGGTATCACAGAGGAAGACTCTCTATTGTTTCATCTGCTTGGGTGCTCAGATTACAGATGTTGCCACACTAAAAGCTAAAAGCCCTGATTCAGCCCAAGTTAATATGTGATTTTTGCAACTTGGTCCACAAATTTCAGTACAGTGGTACCTCAGGTTAAGTACTTAATTCGTTCTGGAGGTCCATACTTAACCTGAAACTGTTCTTAATCTGAAGCACCACTTTAGCTAATGGGGCCTCCAGCTGTTGCTGCGCCGCCGCTGCAGGATTTCTGTTCTCATCCTGAAGCAAAGTTCTTAACCTGAAGCACTATTTCTGAGTTAGCGAAGTCTGTAACCTGAAGCGTATGTAACCTGAAGCGTACCACTGTAGTCTGTACAAGGAAGTAAGCCCCATAGAATGCAACAGAACTTTCTTCTGAGTAAATTTGCATAGGATTGCACTGTTATTCCGCTGTTAATTTCAGATTGTCTGCATTGGGATCCTGCAGAACTGCAATCTTAAATTGCTTTAATTAGGAGATTAATAAAGTTTGGTTAGTTAATTAATGGGCAGAGTCCATTTTAATTAGTGGGGGAAATGTGAGTCAGGAAGTCTGAGAGTTAAAGATGTACTTGTTTATTTTTCAAGGCTTTTTCAGTACATTACTGAAGAAGGAATAAAGAAAGAAAACAGTATAATTTCCTTTCCTTTTTACACTATGTGGTAGTTTTTCATCATAAAATTTGCTTATAATAAGAGTTTGCTATTGTGGAAACATATTTAAATTGGATTTATCAGGTAAATTAATAACTGTGGTCAAACTCTTTAAACAGTGGACATTCTGAGGGAATATGGCAGAGCAAACCAACTTTAGACAGAATGCTTGCATTAAGAAAAGGGTGAATGGGAAATGAAGGTGCGATGGAGAAATATGGCTGCAGTTGGAATAACTTTAGTTAACCATCTGGACTTAAGAATTCAAAGTCTGGAGCATTAAATTGTAAAACTGAATGACAAGACGCTTTCACGACAACAAAGAAGCCAGCATGTATCAAAATGCATTCATGTGTGGCGGTGTATGTCTCACTCAGAAACAGCCTGTAAGCCAAATAATAGGGAATATCCCCCCCCCCTGTTTCCAGTGTGTTGCAAGCAGCTCCCCCATCCTTAGTCCTGACCACAGGCTTGGAACTTCCCATCCCACCTGCTGAAAGTGCAAGAGGGAGAATTGCTGGCAGGATTCTAATCCATGGTGGCCAGTGCCGGATTTATGTATAAACTAAACAAGCTATAGCTTAGGGCCCCACTCTCTTGCGTCCCCAAAAAAATTTTCAAGGGAAAAAAAACTGGATGTACACTTCCAAAATATAAGATAGAAAACAAATAAAATACAGTGGTACCTCGGGTTAAGTACTTAATTCGTTTTGGAGGTCCATTCTTAACCTGAAACTGTTCTTAACCTGAAGCACCACTTTAGCTAATAGGGCCTCCTGCTGCCGCCACGCCGCTGGAGCACGATTTCTGTTTTCATCCTGAAGCAAAGTTCTTAACCTGAAGCACTATTTCTAGGTTAGCGGAGTCTGTAACCTGAAGTGTATGTAACCTGAGGTACCACTGTATAACCTACATACAGCAACAGTGTTTTGTGCTGTGTATGGACCTATTAGGTCTATAAATTACCATGTAGCATATATTCAACACAAAAAACAGCGACAATTTGTTGTTGACAAAGGTCAGCTGGGCAGAAAAGGGCCCTGTAATGTGTATGGGTTGCTCGTGAGTAAGTTGCCACCTCTCCAGGCTTTGTTGCCTTGCTAAACCTTTCAGTCTGGACAGCCCTTCACTTCGTGGCTGCCTCAGTCGCTAGCAGAATCCGTCAGTGGGAGTTTCTTAAATCTTTTCCAACATAAAAGTTGTTTGACACCCAGTCTCCTCCTACTCTCTCTGCGTGGAAGTCTTCTGCGCAGGGTGGGCGTGGGTAGCGGAGGACCCGTGCTCTCCCCGCTAGTGTCCGGTGAAGAGTCCTGGAGCCCTCTCGCCGATTCCCCCATCAGCCCCTCTTTATCCCTGGTGTTGCGCTGATTTGCTTCCCCATCTGCGGAGCTGCCTCTCTCCCTGCTGGGCCCTTCTCCAGCATCATTTGAGAGCCTTCCCTCCGCCTCTAGCTCCGATGTCAGTTCCCTGACAGGCCCCATTACCTTCAGTAGCTTAGGGCCTCATCGAACCGAAATCTGGCCTTGATGGTGGCCCATGGAAAGCCCCCCAGATGGGGAATTCTAGGAAGGAGCTGAGAAAGTCCAGATTCAACAGAATCTGAAACCAGCCCCTCTGCCATCACTTGACTGTATCATGATGGATCTGGGACCCATTGTTATGACCGCTCCTAGCTGGAGTAGTATGGAGAAGTGTTTTGCCTGCCCCATGATCCCTGTCATGGAATTTTACTCAATATTGATCCAGAGTAGAATCCCAATGTATAGTTAGCAGAGTAGAATCTGAAACACATTGCAGGATTCCCCTAAAAAGATAGACCAGAGGCAATTAATATTTCTTTTCTTTTCTTTTAGTTTTTTAATTCAAAATTAAAACAAGACATATTATCCAAAAACATATCATCCTTGTTTCCCCTCCATTTTTCCTCCCTCCCCCCACGCTTCCACACAAACCCCCACCCCCCCACCCCCGACTTCCCTCAGTTTCAGTCTTTGGTTTCTATGAGACTGCTGTTTTCTGCATGTTACAAAGTTGTATAGATCCTCAAACCATTTAGCTGATTATTATCAATAAAAAGTTTGTGAATGTTTATTCAAAACCTGCCAAGGAGTTCAGTAGTTCAGTTCACTTTGTGAAAAATATGGAATGCTTCACGAATTTGCGTGTCATCCTTGCGCAGGGGCCATGCTAATCTTCTCTGTATCATTCCAATTTTAGTATATGTGCTGCTGAAGCGAGCACAAGAGGCAATTAATATTTCAACCAGCAGAGCTTTACTGCTTCTGAAGGCAAATGAGCATAATGGTCACAAATCCAATACATTCAGGATTGGACAGTCCATAAGAAATCCAGTTGTAGCAGACTTAACTTAAACTTACAACAACTTATTACTCATGTTGGGAAAGATTGAGGGCACAAGGAGAAGGGGACAACAGAGGATGAGATGGTTGGACAGTGTTCTCGAAGCTACCAGCATGAGTTTGACCAAACTGCGGGAGGCAGTGGAAGACAGGAGTGCCTGGCCTGCTCTGGTCCATGGGGTCACGAAGAGTGGGACACGGCTAAACAACTAAACAGCAACAACAACTTATAATAAGTCTAAACACTAAGCAAACTATGTACAGAACACCACACCAGAAGGAAGAGAGTTAGAGACAGTGAAACCCAGGCTCCTTCTGGACTTATTATTATAGTCAGCATGACCTTGACAGAAGAGGTAACAGACCCATTTTAATCCAGCTGTACAGTGTTACCTCGGGTTACAGATGCTTCGGGTTACAGATGTCTCAGGTTATAGACTCTGCTAACCCAGAAATAGTACCTTGGGTTAAGAACTTTGCTTCAGGATGAGAACAGAAATTGCGAGGCGGTGGTGTGGTGGCAGCGAGAGGCCCTATTAGCTAAAGTGGTACCTCAGGTTAAGAACAGTTTCAGGTTAAGAACGGACCTCCAGAACGAATTAAGTTCTTAACCTGAGGTACCACTGTTCTCTGCTTCTCTGAAGGAATAACCCAAACATCATGAACTTTCTGCTTGTTTTTTTCACACTGAGAAGCTTCCAGAACCCTCTTGAGCTAATTAGAATAGGAAAGATCTCTACAATACTTTGTGCTCTAAGAAATGCAAACTGATCCTGACTGATACGAGTAGCAGAACTGCAGGTGCCTGGTGCTGTCAGGCCAGAGTTAGGATTGTTCTGTATGTGTGGCATTCCAAATTGTGCCTCTAATAGAAATCTCACCGATATGGGGAGGAACGCAATCTCCAGGGAGGTTTTGGCTGGGAGGTTTTGGCAGGTATAAAGTGCTCAATATCCTCCAACATTTTGCTGATGAATATAGGGATAATAATAATAATAATAATAATAATAATAATAATAATAATAATAATAATAATACTTTTACTATTTATACCCCACTCATCTGACTGAGTTTGCCCAGCCACTCTTGGCAGCTTACAAATGTATAAAACATAATAAAACATTAAACATATTTAAAAACTTCCCCATACAGAGCTGCCTTCAGATGTCTTGGGGTTCAAATAACCCCATACCCTCCAATATGTCTCCAATGAAAAGAGGGAAGTCCTATGGAAAAGCCGGAAATTCCAGGATTAAATCATAAACCAGGACAGGTTCTGTAAATCCTGGACTGTCCCTGGAAAATAGGGACACTTGGAAGGTCTGAGTTCTCCTTTTCATGTCCCAATAACAACCTCTGCCCCTTCCTGTGGCTATAAACAAACAAACAAACAAATGTAACCTCCATGAAGCTACATCTCTTAAGAATACACACGTAGTTTGACTCTTAGTTCGGCATTCATAAGAGGCGTTGGCTTTGAAGATGAATCACAAAGCATGTTCTCCTTGAAATGAGAGCACGTGTTGCGGTGGAGTCTGCTATGCCAACCCTCTGTTGCCAGGCAGGTTAAATGGTTATTGCCTGAAGCAATGATTGGATGACCAGGTTGCTGGGGCAAATTGCATGTTGCAAATTGGGTGGGTGGGACCAAAGGTTTTAAATATTGGGGCACTCTGCTTTTGCTTTCTCTTTCGCTGAATGCATCGGATCACCCGCCTGCCCGCCCTGTGTTCTGGTTGACCTTGCTTTGCCTGTCTTGGGGTCGTCTGCCGTTGGGGCAGGGGCCTAGTAGGAATTTTGTCCATTTGGCTGATTGGCTGGTGCCATTTGGTTTTTGCCTACTACTTAGCAATTCATCACAACTTGTAAGGTTGTGGTTAGGCACTGGTTATAAAAAATGGTGGAGGAGGGGTCAGAATAGGCTGGGCCTGCCCCTCCAATGGTGGTGGAAGGGAATTCCATTAAAGGATTCCTGGGGCTTGCCACGATTTCGTCCAATCCCTGAAATGGGACCAGGGCCGGCAAGCCTTGGGGAGCAGGTTGGGTGAGCGGTGAGGGACTGACGCTCAGCTCAACTGATCCCCAACATTGCCTTTCCCTTCACTGGCTTCCAATGGAGTTCGGAATGTCAGTTCTGTCCCAGGCGGGGGGACAGATAGTCATAACCAATGCCTAAGCAACCACTCACAGATTATGTATTTTAATAAAGTTGTGGCCAAAATTATGCCAAAAACCTTAAGCAAAAATTATGTGTGATTTGTGAATTCTTTTTGAGGGGTGGCCTGGGGACCTCCACACACAAATAAGCTTCAGTGGCTTATTCAACTACTGTTCTACCATGAAGTCTCAGATTCTGCACTGCTCTTAACCTTGGGATATACAGTACCGGTATATGGAAATAAGCATAGAAGGCAAATGGAGAAGGAAGCAGCTTCCACTGAAATCCTGCTTTGCACATTCCATTCCTAGATTCATTAATTAATTCATTAATAGATTCTAAAGCATCATTATCCATGTATTAAAAGAATCTTGTCTTTCATGTTCAGCCGTAATTTAAGTCAATACTTTGTTGCGGTCCTTCAAAATTCTAATTGCCAAAGTTGGCATCCTGAAGGTTTTTTGTTCTACTCACAAGACACATTGAATTAAAGTGCATGTCTGTAAAAATAGCATGGGAAGCTTTTATCTTTGTGATATAAAAAATAGTGATACATAAAAAATTCTCCCCATCTCAATGTTTCATTGGTTTTGACAATTCTAGGATCCCTGATCTGTGCGGTGACATTAATTCACTGCCAATCTACCATTCTTTTACTTTTGATTTCTGGACTCTGTTCAGATCACTGCAGATCTACAGTTTGCTGCTTTCTCCAGTTCGTATTTTTTGTTGTTGTTGCGTGTCGAGGTTCCCAGGGCCATCCCAATAACTCACACATCACACCAAAATTTTTGATTAAGGTTTTTGGCATAATTTTGGCCACAACTTTATTAAAATACAAACATGTGAGTGGTTGCTTAGGCATTGGTTGCGACTATCTGCCCCCACTGTGGGAATACACTTGGGGGTAGTGACGGAGCAGGGAACCTGCCCTCAGCCCACCCCAAATGCAGCCAGGAGCTCTTGCAGTGGCCCGAGCCCCCTTGACAGGGTGGACAAGCAATAGTTAGCCCCCAATTCCTTTAACGGAATCCCTTGCAGCAGCAGCATTAGAGGGGCAGGCACAGCCAATCCATGCCCCTCAACCAACCAAACCATAAACCAATGCCTAACCGCAACTTTACAAGTTGTGACGATTTGCTACGCAGTAGGCAAAAACCAAATGGCCCCAACCCCAGCCAATCAGCCAGATGGACAAAATTCCTACCGGGCCCCTGCCCCAAAGCAGACGACCCCATGAAAGGCATAGCAAGGTCAAGTGAACAACCCTAAATATAGGGAGTGGGGGACGGGCAATCCAATACACAGGCGAAAAGAGGAAGCCCTAGCCTCGTGCAAGGAGTTTTAGCATTTCTGGCTGTCAGTCAACAAATGGCAACATTAACTTTTTCCCAACGACAAGGGAAGCCCAATCGCATCACTGGCCAATGGTCAGTTAGCCCGCCCCACAACTTTGGAGTGTCCTGGCGGCCCCCACCGCAACATGTGCTCTCCATGAAGGAGAACACGCTTTCACCTTACAAGTTGCCCATGCACATGACCATTATTAAAACTGAGCAAAAAGGGAAGCATGATGCAACCATGCAATGGGGCTGTAATTGCTTTCTGCAGGTGGTTTGAATCAAGGTACAGATTGACTGTGTGGAGGGCAGGGGACACAGAGAGATGCAAACAGAAAACTGCAGCAATTTAAGTCTACAGCAATATAAAAGTTAATTTTAGAAATGCTTCACGTTATGCTCGAAGGCAGGCAGAATGGCACATGGGACAGAGTCAACCCATAGAACAATAAGGAAACGGAATGTAGGACATTTGCTTATCAGTTAAAATGTTGTTTTCCTGCCAGTACCAGCTCAAATTTGCAATTAAAGTTTCTGAAAGCCTGTCAGCTTTCTTTAATCTGTCACATTGTGGTATTGGTTGAAGAAATTATAATTTTAAAAATAATTATAAGTTATGTCCAGCTTTCCTGTGCTGTAGGTTTTCCTTTCTGTAAATCTACCAAAAATAAATCTACCAGAAATAAAATAAAATAAAATAAAATAAAATAAAATAAATAAAATTGGGATTAAGGGGAGGCAGAGGGTGCGTGTTCTGTGTGCTGTTGGTATAGTGGTGGTAGAAATGCTCTAAGGGGGGGATGGGGGATCAAGACAGGTCAGTTGGAGGGAGTGAGAAATGTCCCTATTTTCATCTGAGGAATATATGATTTGTCACATTTGATGGTATTTTTCACACAAACAGTATGGCAACAATAATCGAACTCCCTGGGTGCTAGCATACCCAGAAACAAGTTCAGGCTGCTGAATGAGGGCATAAAATTTTGTGTCAGGAGAGTGGACTGTACCACTTCTAGCTAGAGAATGCCATTTTTTTACACACTTCCATACATAAAACTATCTACAAGGATGGGGGGAAAGTTCACCAAGTTGTGAACGCACACAGGACTTTATGAAACTTGTGGGCATCCTGAGATTGTGCCAAGTATTTATTTTTTCTAGCAGGCAACTCTAATTAATAATGAAATATCCCATGACATAAAAAAAAAACTCCAATCATTGAATTTGGCTATAAAATATTGTCCTAGGAGAAATACTGAGAACTCTCCCGAAGTATCTTCATTATAATTGCATTTTCTTTCAACTCCAACGTTTTGAAGATGTGAACAAAAGGAAACGGAGAAACTTCTAAGCATTGTTAGATATTTTTTTCTCCCTACAGTCATTGCAGCGCTTAACAATCATCCACTACCTTTGACTTTGTTCAAAAGCAAACCCCTAACTTTTTTCTTTCTTTCTTTTTTCCAGGGAAAGTCTGCTGAATTTAAATCTTTTGTCTTAAGGGCAGAAAAAAATGTTGAAGGGAGAAAAACAGAAATGCACCCAATTGTACTTAAAGTAAACAATAACTTTACACTGGTGTTTAAATACATAATATATCTGATTGATAGCATTTTAAATGTCGCAAAAAGGAGATTTGACCACTTCTCAAATGATTCGTGAATAAAGGATCAAAAGCATCATTTCCTTTTGCATTCATGAAGTCACAAAACTTTCCTCAGAAAAAAGTCACAAATGCTTTTCAGATTACCTATTCCAGTATGGAATAGAAGGGGAAGAAATGGAGGCAGTGAGAGATTTGACTTTCTTGGGCTCCATGATCACTGCAGATGGTGACAGCAGCCACGAAATTAAAAGACACCTGCTTCTTGGGAGGAAAGAAATGACAAACCTGGACAGCATCTTAAAAAGTAGAGACATCACCTTGCCAACAAAGGTCCATATAGTAAAAGCTTTGGTTTTCCCAGTAGTGATGTATGGAAGTGAAAGCTGGACCATAAAGAAGGCTGGTCGCCGAAGAATTGATGCTTTTGAATTATGGTGCTGGAGGAGACTCTTGAGAGTCCCATGGACAGTAAGAAGATCAAACCTATCCATTCTTAAGGAAATCAGCCCTGAGTGCTCACTGGAAGGACAGATCCATGGTCTTCGTGGTCCATGGGGTCGCGAAGAGTCGGACATGACTAAACGACTAAACAACAACAACAACAACAACAAATTCCAGTATGGATTCTTCAGGAGTCTTCTTGTTGTTATCAACTGGCTGTTGAAAATATGTCTCCCAATATTTGGCCTCATAGTACTGTTTATACATCTTTGAATTTGGCTTGGTTGAGTTTGGAAAGGGAAACCTAATTAAAAGGCAACTTTCTTAATGGAACAATCCCTTCCCTGTTCCTGTCACACCAGACATCCATAATGACTATGGAGAGCAGTGGCATAAAGCATAATATTTGAAAATCTTAGAGTGATATACTTCACCTTGCCACAAGCATTTATCTCCATCTTGGGCAGCTTTTATTTAACAAAGGCCACATTTTGTAATAAGGAATTTAAAGGTAAAGGACCCCTGGATGGTTAAGTCCAGTCAAAATAATAATAATAATAATAATAATAATAATAATAATAATAATAATTTATTTGTACGCCACCCATCTGGCTGGGTCTCTCCAGCCACTCTGGGTGGCTTCCAACAAAGATTAAAAATACATTAAAATGTTGCACATTAAAAACTTCCCCCAACAGTCAAAGGAGACTATGGGGTTGCTGAGCTCATCTCGTTTTCAACAATCTTTGATTATCCTTCTCAATGCAAAAGAAAATGTTTTAGCACACAAATAATTTTGAATAATCATGCAGATTGCACTGTTAAAATGTAAGTCTCTTAAAAGTATATTTATATGTAGTTTATATCTTCTTCTTCAGCAATCACTCGTAGCTGAGTAAGATTGTCTTCCATAAACATGGTTTTAAAAGTGAGTCCATAAGTGATTGTGAGGCCAATTCTGGATCCACACATCCTTCCACACTGGGGACATAGGTTTCTGGGCAGGAGTTGATCATGGTGAGGGTTTGCCAAACGTGCCTTCCTCTTAGCGCGTTTCTCCCTTTCGTCCTGAGTTCAAGTGTCTTCAAAACCCATGACACCTTTGGTAAAGGCTGTTTTCCAATTGGAGTGCTCGCAGGCCAGTGTTTCCCAGTTGTCAATGTTTACACTTCATTTTTTTAGATTTACCTTAATAGAGTTTTCGAACCTCTTTTGTTGACCACCAGCATTACGCTCAGTGGCGTAGCGTGGGTTGTCAGCACCCGGGGCAAGGCAAGTAATTTGTGCCCCCTAACCTGTGGATTTGCGCCCCCTAACTCTAACCCCCAGATGTTGCGCCCGGTGCGGCCGGCCCCCCCTGCACCCCCCACGCTACGCCACTGATTACGCTTACCATTTTAGTTTATATCATATACAGTGGTACCTTGCATTAAGAACTTAATTCGTTCTGGAGGTCCGTTCTTAACCTGAAACTGTTCTTAACCTGAGGTACCACTTTAGCTAATGGGGCCTCCCACTACTGCCACACAATTTCTGTTCTCATCCTGAAGCCAAGTTCTTAACCTGAAGTACTATTTCTGGCTTAGCGGAGTCTGTAACCTGAAGTGTCTGTAACCCGAGGTACCACTGTATACATAAACACAATTATAATGTGTGAATAACTTCAAAAGCGATAAAATTCTCCCAAAAATAAAATAAAAGTAAAACATCAGAAATTTGTATGGCATAACAAAAGCTTATCTGTATAATCTGGAAGTAGTAGATTTGTGCTCCAGAGAAACTGGCAAAGTTTTAAGATACACCCTTCTGTTGCGTTGGTTAAGCCCATGGAGCCTTGCAGACATATGATAATGCACATTTATTTTAACTTTTGTTTTTCATTAAAAAGGTCTCTACTGAGATAAACATACCCAGGAGCTTTGGAGAGCTGACTAGATAGATGAGGTAACAGATGCGCAAGCAGTGGCAGCCAACAGGAGCAATGTCTTATACAAAATGAAACAATCTCATATATATTTTTTTAAAAAAAACTGGCTTGAGAACAATTTTAATCACCATGGTAGCAGGAGTACTGAAGCTGTCACAACAGTCTATGCCATCAGTGCTCAGATCTTAAAATATAATGGCAACCCCTAGAACATGTGGAGAGGGGGGAGAGACAGAAGGAATTTGGAGGGAACTCACAAGTACGGAGACAAAGCATTCTGGGCCTTTTGGTAATCTCTGTTCCCCTTTTAGCCCCTGCCTAGAGATGAGGAAGAAAGAAAATTCAATTCACATTCCTTTGCACTTTCTGATGAGTAAGGGGTAGACATGACAGAGGTGTATGCAAGGTATATGTAATAGGTATGAGTTACTCTTGCCTAAGCTGGTGCCTTTCTCAGTTAATTTTGCCTTGTTAAACCTTTCTGACTGCACAGCCCCTTCTCATCGTGGCTGCCTCAGTCACTGGCAGAATCCGTCAGCGGGCGTTTCTTGAACCTCTTCCAACATAAAAGTTGTTTGACACCCAGTCTCCTCCTCCTCTCACTGCGCGGGAGTCTTCTGCGCAGGGAAGGCGTGGGTAGCGGAGGACCTGGGCTCTCCTCACTGATGTCCAGTGAAGAGTCCTGGAGCCCTCTCTCCAATTCCCCTGTATGCCCCCCTTTATCCCTGGTGTTGCACTGATTGGCTTCCCCCTCTACTGAGCTGTTTCTCCCCCTGCTGCTGGGTCCTTCGCCAGCATCGTCTGGGAGCCTCCCCTTCGCCTCTCCCTCCAATGTCAGTTCCCTGACAGTATAGAAAAAAATGGGGGGAAATGAAGGAAACCGAGAGGAATATGGGAGCCATTTGCTATCTATGTTTGATTCCACATGTTCCTGCCGTCAATCTATTCCCACACATTCTTCATCCCCAAGAGAACTGTATAAAAATACGTATGTATTAATACTTATGCAATTATGCTGCAGGGCTTGACTCATTATACATTGGACCTGAGGCATGTACCGGTATTTAGTATATGTACATAATTTATTATTATGTATAATATCATACCCTCCAACATTTTTCCAGTTAAAATAGGGACATCCTATTCCATAATAATAATGCTTAATAATAATTTAATTATTTATACCCCACCCATCTGACTGGGTTGCCCCAGCCACTCTAGGTAGCTTCCTATATATGTAAACATAATAAAACATTAAACATTAAAAAAACAACTTCCCTATAGAGGGCTGCCTTCAGATGTCTTCTAAAGATTGTATAGTTACTTATCTCCTTGGCTCGGGGGGGGGGGTGACATAACTCCATACCCTCCAACATTTCTCCTATGAAAATAGGGACACATAGTGGTACCTCGGGTTACAGACGCTTCAGGTTACAGACTCCACTAACCCAGAAGTAGTACCTTGGGTTAAGAACTTTGCTTCAGGGTGAGAACAGAAATTGTGCGGTGGCAGCGGGAGGCTCCCTTAGCTAAAGTGGTACCTCAGGTTAAGAACTGTTTCAGGTTAAGAACAGACCTCCAGAACGAATTAAGTTCTTAACCCAAAGTACCACTGTACGAACATACCCCCCCCTAAGGAAAAGTGGGACATTCCACGATCAAATCAGAAACTGGGATGGCTTCTGTAAATCTGGGACTGTCCCTGGAAAATAGGGACACTTGGAGGGTCTGCAATATACATTGTTGTTTTTGCAGTTAATTATCTGGAGTTCTTTTCTTTAAAAAAAAAGGCAAACATGAGCTACTCAAACATAAGTGGGTGTTTGATGCGAGAGGGTCTGATGGAGAAAAAGCTCAATCAGGTCTGAACCACCCAATTCCATGTATGGATCCATATAAAATGGATTCTTCCTCCATCCCTGTTGGGATACTGCCAGGGAGATAAAGTCCATCATGGCCCCAAGCCGTGTGCCGGACATCCATCGATCTCCCGTAGTCACGCAGTTTCAGCAATTAGCGACATGAGTTTCTTCTAGAGCTCATGCACGCTCTATCAGCAGATAATGCACAGCCAAAAGTTGCACGCAGGAGAGCATTATTTACAAGCTTTTATTCAGCGTTGATCAGAACAAAGAAAGACATGACTGTTCTGCGTCAGTGTCTCCGACAGAGAGAGAAACGAAAGCAACAGCAAACAAACATCCTGTGAACAGGAAGTACGCAGGCTGTGACACAAACATCCTGCTCCCTTTTAAGGTGGAACGGAAATATCCTAACCCTCAGAAAGTAAGCCTTATACAGTATATCTACACCCCAGCAACAGTAGACATTGTCTAAACAAAGGAACCCAAAGCACATTCTCTTCTCCATATCTTAATGGCCTAAGACCCAAACAGCAACTAATGCCCACCTAAGATTGAATCTCCATGAGTCCACTTACTTTGACATAGTGCCCACAGACCTCTCCCATCAGACCTATATCCCTTTGGGAAAATGAAGGGAGGCTGCTGCTTATTCATTCTCTAGGGATGCTTTCTCCATGAGTACAAATGAAAATTTAATGCAGGAAGGAAATAAGAGGACCATTTATGAGAAGGCAACTTTCAGTGCCTCCCCATATCTTACAGAACAGACTTGCCTTCCCCATTTTCCAGTAGCTTGCTTGGCTCAATGTATCAGCATCACGTACAACTACTGTCATTCTCACTGCATGGCTGTTCTCTGGGTGAAAGGATTTCTTTCATTTACTATTAGCTGATTCATCCTTAAGGAGAGAGGATATTGATCTGTTGTCTGATCTTTTATCGATTGGAGCTACTATTGCACTGATATACTCCTCTGTATTTCCATCTCTGATGGAATGATAGGCATGCTTAATTGACAGTTTACATAGCAGACTGGTCTAAAAATAACCGACACTAGCAGCAGATTGACATCTGTGACAAGTGCTATCACACTTCCTTGATATGTATTACTGAAGTAATTTGTATCACATAGACATCATCCCAAGCTAGTACCTTAAAACAAATATACCTGCTGTCCCTCCATCATCCCAGTGATGACCATCTGGAATGGTGTGGATCTGTCAAGGCAAACAAAATCCTTATGCTGAATCTTTAGAAAGAGGCATTGCTTGGAAAACCCCATTTTAAAAAATACTTGTGCAAATTTATGTACACCCAGGAACAATTTTGGCACTTTAAAAATTGCTACAGGACATGGAATCGGAACAAACAGCTCCTAAACATTAGTTACATCACTGGAGTGTGTTTCAGATTTTATGCAATGAGGAGAAGGAGGCGTACAAGGCACCATCCAACCATTTTAGGAACTCAGCTCTGGATTTGTGTAAGGTTTACTCCTTAGCCTTTTGTTCTCTGGAAGATCTCCCTCAAGACAGTGGAGATTTAGGATCAAAATATTCCTTCTCCTAGATGGGCTACCTTCCCAGGCTGACAAACCCCATCCCCCCCACTTCCCTCTACAGGAGGTGCAGTAACTGCCTTCTTGATCATTGAACCCACTATGGGTCTGTGTTGTTGTTTAGTCGTGTCCGACTCTTCGTGACCCCATAGACCAGAGCACGCCAGGCACTCCTGTCTTCCCCTGCCTCCCGCAGTTTGGTCAAACTCATGTTGGTAGCTTCAAGAACACTGTCCAACCATCTCGTCCTACATCTACTCAATCTGCAGGAGTCTGTCTTCTCATGCAGGGGGAAGCCCCTAATTCACTGGGGATTTGAGACCCATTGGCTACCCTCACCCTCACTGCAAGAAGTGAGGTTACAGGGAAACAGGCAGAGGGTCTTTTTGGTAGTGGCACTTGCCTTGTGGAACACCCTCCCATCACATGTCAAGGAAATAAACAACTATCTGACTTTTAGAAGACACCTGAAGGCAGCCCTGTTTAGGGAAGTTTTTAACCTTTGATGTTGTATTATGTTTTAAATATTCTGTTGGGAGCCGCCCAGGGTGGCTGGGGAAACCCATCCACATGGGCAGGGTATAAATAATAAATGATGGTGGTGGTGGTGGTGGTTAGATGGCTAGTCAAAGCTGTTCTTGGGGTGTGGTCCTTGTAGCATGCCGACAGCTTCTAGGAGCCACAGGTGAGAACTGAGTGCAGGATGGGGACCAAAGATGAATAAACTGCCCCAGAAGGAGAGTTCAATGATGCATTTCAGTCGGGCAAAAACAATAAATGAAGGCATGAAATAAGGTTGGTGAAGAGGTATGGTTTGGCAGGGTGTGTGACCTGGGCAGTTTGTCCAAGGACCAGGCAGAGAAGCCTGGAAGGCCATATCTAACTCCCAGACCTGAGGCAATCTCATCCTTGTTTTATTTTACCTATTAATAATAGGTAAAGGTAAAGGGACCCCTGACCATTAGGTCCAGTTGTGACCGACTCTGGGGTTGCGGCGCTCATCTCGCTTTATTGGCTGAGGGAGCCAGTGTACAGCTTCATGTGGGCAGCATGACTAAGCCGCTTTCTGGCGAACCAGAGCAGTGCATGGAAACACCATTTACCTTCCCGTCGGAGCGGTACCTATTTATCTACTTGCACTTTGACATGCTTTCGAACTGCTAGGTGGGCAGGAGCAGGAACCGAGCAACGGGAGCTCACCCCATTGCGGGGATTCGAACCGCCAACCTTCTGATTGGCAAGTCCTAGGCTCTGTGGTTTAACCCACAGCACCACCCATGTCCTAATAATAATAATAATAATTTGTGCGTGCATACATACATACATACATACATACATACCCC
Organism: Podarcis bocagei; assembly: GCF_964188305.1. Taxonomy (NCBI): domain Eukaryota; kingdom Metazoa; phylum Chordata; class Lepidosauria; order Squamata; family Lacertidae; genus Podarcis; species Podarcis bocagei. The sequence goes on from NC_138129.1 coordinate 88,287,906, forward strand.
ACCCATCTGGCTAGGTTTCCCCAGCCACTCTACCAAAGCTAGCTGGGGCAATTGTTCTGTAAATGCAGTGTTTTATACTCTGTTTGAATGTGGAGGACTTGCAGCAAATTGGAACGTCTCTGCCCTCAGGTGTTATCTTCATTTCCTCCATCTTTCCCAAGGAGTACAAGCATCTACCTCCCACCTTTCGATAAGCCAGAGCAACAGGTGCATTACAGCGCCAGTTCATTTCCCTTTCCAGACCCACATCTCCCAAGAGGAACAGGAGAGAGGATTTAGGCAGCAAGGTTGTGCAGGGCAGCAGCAGCAGCAGCAGCAGCAGCTGCAAAACCTCCCCTGGCCAATCTGTCTTAATTAGCAATTTCCAAACAGTCATAATTTGATGCTGCCAGCATCTCTTTGCCCCTGTCCTAGTTGTCCATATGGAAAATTAAGTAATCTACTAGTAAGTCCTGTCTAACAACCAGCCAGTATTGCTCTGGATCTGTTGTTCAGAGGACAGGTTGTTTTTTGCAAAGCAATATATGTTTGTGAGAACCTTTGAACAGTGGTGCATTCTGTGCACAACGGTGGGTCCCTTTGAAAGAAGGCTGAGGAAACTGACACGGCTTTCCCCTCTCTTCTGTAAGCGTTCAGAAAGCTCTTTAACTGTTTGCTGCAAAACTGGCAGGGGAGTTCCAAAACAAAAGCATTTCGGATTATAAAGATCTGTCAATTTCCATTTCTCGTTCTCCCAAGCTTAAATTCAGTTCTGCACATTTCCACACAGTTTATTATTTTTTCCCCTACTTAAAAAAAAAAAAAAATCCTCATGAGATTTCATCAGGGAGTTTTTCCTAGCATGCATGTTACTAAACAATTTTGCCTAATATGCAGATTGTGACAAGCAGTTTCCCTTAAAATAATAATAATAATATATTTATTTATGCCCTGCCTTTTCCCCAGCTTAGAGATAAAAGTGGCTTAGAGATAAAAATAAGAACCACCCCAAAACACGGAAAAACCTATCTTTAACTTTCGAAAGAATTAAAACTAATTCTGATAATTACAATAAAAACTGCACTGCACCAGCCCTTTCATTAAAAGGAGTCAATTCCCCAAAGGCTGATGGAAGAAGAAAGTCTTCATCTGCCTGCAGGAGAACAGCAAGGAGTAAGCCAGTCTAGCTTTTCCAGAGAGGGAGTTCCAAAGTCAGGGAGCAACCACCAAAAAAGGCCCTCTCTCATGTCTCTACCAAACGTGCCTGTGCGGGTCGTGGGACTGAGAGAATGGTGTCCCACAAGATCTTGAAACCTGGGCAAGTTCATGTGAGGGATTACAATATTTTAGGTACCTAGGATCTAAGCCATCTAAGGCTTCATCAGTGATAACCACCCAGGGCCGTCTTACTCATAGGCGGTAGGGGTGTGGGGCACCCGGGCGCTGGGCTCTCAGGGGCACCAGGCCAAGAGTCTGGGGCCCAAGAGTTGAGTCTGGGGAAGAGCCCTCCCGTTGGTCAGAGCACCACGACAGGCTCTTCTGCTGAGGGCAGCTCTGTGCTATGAGTTCAGCGGCGACCGAGCCAGCGAGATGCTGAGGCGGCTGGCTGGCTCCGCCCTCCTGCACACCTGGGACTGGGCAACCTGGGGGGGGGGGAGGCCGGGCGGATCTTTGCACCCCGGCACCAGATATGCTTAAGACAGCCCTATAACCAGCACTTCAAATTGTGCCAGAAACATGTTGGTGACATGTGGAAGTCAGTTAGTAGTTCATCACACCTCAACCAGTGTGATCTATCAGCAGAGTATATCGAGACATGACAGAGTCTTCAGAGACTTCCTGCTCCCAGCAGACAGTTTTTTTCCAGAGTCCCTGGTTAAGGGGAAAATTTCTTTCCCACACAGTTCAAAGGGTTCATTCTCTCCAGACACAAAGGTAAAGGTAAAGGTAAAGGACCCCTGGACGGTTAGGTCCAGTCAAAGGTGACTATGGGGTTGCGGCGCTCATCTCACTTTCAGGCTGAGGGAGCCAGCATTTGTCCACAGACAGCTTTCTGGGTCATGTAGCCAGCATGAATAAACCACTTCTGGCGCAACCATGAAGGAAGTCAGAGTGCATGAAACTGCCGTTTACCTTCCCGCCGGAGTGGTACCTATTTATCTCCTTGCACTGGCATGCTTTCGAACTGCTAGGTTGGCAGGAGCTGGGACAGAGCAACTGGAGCTCACTCTGTCACGGGGATTCAACCACCAACCTTCTGATCAGCAAGTCCAAGAGGCTCAGTGAATTAGACCACAGCGCCACCCGCATCCCCTTCTCCAGGCGCAAGACAAAGCTAAACAGTGCTATCTACTATACAGTTCTCCTGGACTTTGAAGTAGAGGTACATATTTGCCACAGGGTTCTGTCCTGGGCTTGTTGTTGTTCAACCTTTTTATAAATGACTCAGATGAAGGAATGGAGGGGATACTCATCAAATTTGCAGATGACACCAAACTGGGAGGAGGAGCTAATGCCACAGAAGACAGAATTGGGATAAGTTTCATATGGGTCAATGAGGGGGTCACAATGGATCAATGATACATACAAGCTTGGGGAAAATAAAGAAAAAGAGAGAAGATACATCCTGAATTGCATGCACCATTTCTTGAGAGCACCTTCATTTTGCTCTTGTCATCTGCGCACCTTTTAAAATCACAACCTTCCCAGAACACCTGTAAGAAATTATGGGATTTACAGCTGTGCTTGGCTGCATGGAATGGCTCAAAAATTGTAATGATATTCCAGGTGTGAGGTGCATAACTTGGAAAAGGGTATCAGTGCACATTGGCAAAAGAAAGGAAAGGATCCTAAAGTATAAGATATGGAAGTATTTTGAAATGTACATGTGGTTTGACTTTAGCACAGTGCCTGTGTCTGTTGGTGGGCTTGGCCGTCTGTTGGTAGATTTGTGCTCTAGGCAGTTGGACAATGAGCTCCCTTCTGGGCAAAGGTTGTTTGTGAGCAGACAGAAGCTCTGCTGGGAAGCTCTCTGGAGAGCAGATGAGCTTGAAGTGTTGCAAGGCTTTGTAGCAGAAAGAAGGACTAAGGGCTTTCTTTTAGCAAGAAAGCGCCATGCTTTTCATTCCTCACTATCCCTCAAACAGTATGGTTCACCCCACTCTGTGTTATTGACTTCAAGTGGAGTCTGAAGAGGTTTACTTTGAAAGTCTCTGGTTCACTGTGGAAATGAAATCCTTCCTTTAAAATATTTGGAAATGTTGCATGAAGTTTTGCCCATACAAAACTTTCCTTTTGTCTCTCTGCCTCTCTCTCTTTCAAACACAAGCTCTCTTGAAATGCATTGTCCAAAATAAAACATAAGTAATCTCCAGAAAAAGGAAAGAAAAGAGGAATGGTTGTTTAAAATATACATCCTTTTTCATGATGTCTCAGCATTTAATCTTTTTCACCTTTCACAACGCAATGTTTCAAAGTATTTTTAAAGTCAACTTGGATTAACCATCATTATCAACAGAATGTTAATGCGCCAAGAATTAACTCACTGATGAGCAACTGCTGCTGCTGCTGTTTTAAAGCAAACTTTTACTTGCGGTTTTATTTAAGCTTGACTTCTCCAATGATGGGGAAATTGTGATCCTCCATTGGGCTTGAACTCCTATAAGCTTGTCAAACTATCTGAAGAGGAGGAGACATAGCCAGCTGTGGGAAGGCAGGGATTTGTTTCATGGAGGCAATACCTGAGATGCTGTGCTCATCAGGCCTGACACTCCTGTGCAGATCCTGTTAACTCCAGCTTGATTGGTGTGATTTACTGCTGGCTCCGTCCTGTCACCAGGGATTATGGCAGGCATCCCCAAACTCAGCCCTCCAGATGTTTTGGCACTACAACTCCCATCATCCCTAGCTAACAGGACCAGTGTCAGGGATGGTGGGAATTGTAGTCCCAAAACATCTGGAGGGCTGAGTTTTGGGGATGGCCTGGATTATGGGAACTGTAGTCAAAGAGCAGCTGGTTTGCTCAGGCCCCCGACCCTTTTGCCTTTCATTGCAGCTAGATTTGTAGCCCCAGAAAGCTTCACCTGATCTACAGCCTCTGTAGATCAAGGATGGGGAACCCCTTTCAGTTTTTGGGACACATCTCCATTTGGGCAACCTTCTGGGGACTAGACGCCATTGATGAGTGGGGCCAGAGACAACAATGCATGGAACAACACATTTATTCTTTTGTACAGGAGGATTGCTTCATTCAGGCAAGCGAAATGATTATCAAAGGTCAAGGGCACATTCCAGCCAAGCAAATACACTGGAGGATGGTGGAATGCAGGACTGACAAGGCGTTTAGTTCAGAAGAATGTGTTTGGTTCAGAGGAATGTCCCAAAGCCCAGATAAAGGGGTTAGGAAGGCTAAATTTGACTCCCTACACTGAGGTCCCCCCATCCCTGTTTTATCCAATTTTTGACCACAACAATTGATCTTGAAATGAACATTCATTAGCTGAGCTCAAGCCCCTGGAATCCAGTAGGCTCTGAAGACTAAAATAAGTAAATTCATAAATTCATAGCTGTGTTAAATGAATTTAGGCAAAACTTGCTCAGACTTTCAGCATCCAGTGATATTGCAAGAGATTCATTGCAAACTGTATCACCAGGGATTTGAATGTTCTCTTTACATAGGTAACATATGTCATATCTTGGAGTTTGCATAAACATGACACAGCCATAAACAATAGCCTGAATCTCATCAGCTGGTGGAAACTTATCTGCTAATTATATACAAGGTTTTCTAGTGCAATGACAGATGTGAGACAACTGTTCTAGATTTCCTGCTTCACAACAAGGTAATAGATTGCCATATATCACATCTGCAAAAAAACAACAACCTAGAACATTGTGTAAATGATGAATTACTTGCTTACTATGAATTATCGTATTTTTCGTCCCATAGGACGCTCCGCCCCATAGGACGCACCTAGTTTTTTTGGGGGGAAATAAAGGACATTCCCCCCCCTTTATTTCCCCCCAAAAGCAGGTCGGGGAAACCGAACCAGGTCAAGGAACAGCGGGATGGCAGCGCTGCACCTCCCTGCTGTTCCCCGAGCTCGCCGGGTGGCAGGCTGCTATCTGCCGCGTGGGGAGCCCTGCGGGGAACTCCTGCAGGGCTCCCCATGCTGCGGATGTCTGTCCGGGGCGCGGGGCACTCTGCTTCGGGGCGCCCTGCCCGCCGGGCGGCAGGCTGCTATCCGCAGCATGGGGAGCCCTGCGGGGAACTCCCGCAGGGCTGCCTAGGCTGCGCAGGTGTTCCCGAAGCACCAGGCGCTCTGCTTTCAGTGCGCCCGACGCTCTGGGAAGCAGGCTGCAGATGTGTTCCCGAAGCGCTGGGCACTCTGCTTTCAGTGCGCCCGGTGCTCCGGGAAGCAGGCTACTATCCACTGCCTAGACAGCCCTGCCGGAACTTCCGCAGGGCTGCCTAGGCTGTGGATGTCTTCCTGAAGCCTGGAGAGTGAGAGGGGTCAGTGCGCACTGACCCCTCTCGCTCTCCAAGCTTCAGCGAAAGCCTGCATTCGCCCCATAGGACGCACCCAGATTTCCACTTCATTTTGGGAGGGGGAAAAGTGCGTCCTATAAGGCGAAAAATACGGTACACAGATCCAATCTGAAGAGTGATAAAATAGATTAGTACTGTGTGTAAAGTAAACTCAGGTGTGCTGCTGTTCCGCAAAAAACAAAAATGGCAATTTATTAGCCCTTGTTTGCAATACAGTCTCTGGTGTATTGACTTAGTGAGACTACATAGAAAGGGCTTGTGCCAGAGAGATTGCCTCACAAAATAGCATTACTTGTGTTAACAAGACACATGCAATAATTGAATAGGGATGTGTGCCCATATCTGCACTGGGAAGCATACACACACACACACACACACACACACACACATACATACACACAGACACCTTTGTACACCTTGTATGCCTGTTCAATAAATGATATGGCTCAGGGATCTTAGAACTGTTAGCATTTCAATATGCAGAATGATGTTTTTATTTATTTTATTACCCCACCCTTCCTCCTAAAGTAGCACAGGGCAGTGAACACATACATGATTTAAAAAAGAACTTTAAAATAATATAAAATATATTTTGAACAAATATATAATATATATAATATATTATATAAAAAAGTATCACACACTCTCCTACCTTGCCAGGAGCAGTTTGTATCAGCTGTCCAATGCCTGGGTAAACAGGAATACTGTTAAACTCATCATGAAAATGAATAATGAATGAGACAAGTACATCTCCTTAGGGAAGGCATTCCACAAATGAGAAATCACCACCATTACCAAGAAGGCCCTGGGTGGGTGAGATGGGTGGGGTATAAATAAAATTATTACTATTAGTAGTAAAGGTAAAGGACCCCTGGATGGTGAAGTCCAGTCAAAGGCAACTATGTGGTTGTGGCACTCATCTCGCTTTCAGGCCAAACGAGCCAGTGTTTGTCCACAGACAGCTTTCTGGGTCATGTGGCCAGAATGACTAAACCACTTTTGGTGCAATGGGGCACTGTGATGGAAGCCAGAGTGCACGGAAACTCTGTTTACCTTCCTGCCACAGCAGTACCTATTTATCTCCTTGCACTGGTGTGCTTGCGAATTGCTAGGTTGACAGGAGCTGGGACAGAGCAACGGCAGCTCACCCCATTGTGGGGATTCGAACCACCAATCTTCTGATTGGCAAGCCCAAGAGGCTCAGTGGTTTAGACCACAGTATTAATATTATTAGTATTATTAGTATTATTAGTATTAGTATTAGTATTAGTATTAGTATTAGTATTAGTATTAGTATTAGTATACCATGAGCACTAAGAAAATGATGCTGTGATTCTTAAGACCCAGCAAAGTCCCCCATGATATTCTTGCAGAAAAGCTGGCGACTGTTAGGTGGATTTGTAGCTAGTTGGCTGACAAAACCCAAGTTCTGTCTAAAGGTTCCACATCATCCTGGAAACAAGTGGCAAGTGGGATGCTGCAGGATTCTGTCCTGGAGCGGATGCTCACCAAATTTACAGGTGACAAAGCAGCTAATGCCACAGAAGACAGAATCAGGATTGCAGATGATGTCAACAGCTTGGAGAACTGGGCTCCAACTAACACAATGCTTTTCAGTTTCAGAGACTGGGTGTCCATCTGTCATGGGTGCTTTCTCCCGATTGAAGTGCAGAGTGTTTGAGGACCGAGACATTTGCAGGGAAACCAAAATGCTTGTTTACAAAGCTATTGTACTACCAATCTTACTGTATGCTTGTGAAACATGGACCACTTATAAACGCCATCTCCAACTCCTTGAAAGATTCCATCAATGGTGTCTCTGAAAAAAATTACACATCACTTGGGAAGACAGGTGAACTAATACCAGTGTACTGGAAGAAGCAAAGGTCACCAGTGTTGAAGCAATGTTTCTTCAACATCAACTTTGTTGGACTGTTCATGTTGTGTGGATGCCTGATTATTGTCTTTCAAAGCAACTACTCTATTCCGAACTTAAAAATGGAAAGTGTCAACAAAAGAGGTTTAAAGACTGTTTCAAGGCAAATCTTTAAAAAGTAGCATAAACACAGACAACTGGGAAACATTGGCCTGTGAGTGCTCCTCTTGGAGAACAGCCTTTACCAAAGATGTCAAAGGCTTTGAAGACACTCGAACTCAGGACGCAAGGGAGAAACATGCTAAGAGGAAGGCATGCTTGGCAAATCCACACTGTGATTAACTCCCTCCCGGAAACCAATGTCTCTGCCGTGGAAGGACGTGTGGATCCAAATTGGCCTCCACAGTCACTGTGTTTATGGAAGACAATCTTACTCGGCTACGAGTGATCGTCAAAGAAGAAGAAGAAGCGTTCAGAGTGCTGCATTGCAGAGAGTTGCACTAGATAACATCCGGGGTCCCTTCCAACTTTTCAAAATAACCATAGAATCGTAGAATTGTAATGTTTTTAGCATTTATTATTGCAATCATATCTAAATACTATATTAAAAGGTATGTTGTGCTGGAAGACACAAGATTTACCCACTCTGGAAGAATGGCAGATGAAGGTGATGGACTATATGGAATTGGCAGAAATGAGTGGCAAAATCCGAGACCAGGGAGAAGAAATGGTGGAGGAAGATTGGAAGAAATTTAAAGACTATCTGTAGAAATACTGTAAAATTAATGAATGTTAAAATGATGTTGGACTGGAAAGAAGTGGTTTTGGTAATAAGGTTAATAAGAATAGGTAAATATAGATAGTTATACGGATGAAAATGTATAGTTATAATAGGTTAAGTTTAGAGCAAAGTTAAATGAAAGAGGGTAAGGATTTGCTGAAAAGACTTGGAAAACGGGAATACAAAAGGGGAGGTGTGAGGAGGTCAAGGAAATAAGCAAATGTGATCAAAGATGCTGAAAAATGGATTTATTCTTTTTAAAAATATCTTTTTCCCCCTTTTTTTCCTATTTCTTTTCCTTCTTTCTAGGTTGCCTTTTTGTCAACTTTCTTGTTAGCTTGTGTTTGTTAGTTTTTGTTTGTTTTTTCTTTATGTGTAATTTTTTGTATAATCTCAATAAATATTCTTTAAAAATAATAATAAAAAGGTATGTTGTGTAGTCATTTTTATTCAAACATATACACACTTAAGATTGCTGGCTGAAAGAAAATCTCCCCCACCGGCACCACACTCACATACGCAATTTTGTTTGACTTCTAAAAAATAGTGTGCCACCTAGACAATTCTCATCTTTGTGAACTATACATTTTCTCATTTAAATTGTTATTCCCATTGTCAGACAGACAGGGATATTAATATAGATGGAGAGTAATACCCTGAAAACAAATATTTCTAATTAAAATGTGAAATATAGACTTGCCTTTTAAAACATAGGGATGACTTCTTGGTTATAATAAGCTTTCTTTCTCTTTTTTTCATCAGCAAAAACTTAAGTCATTAAAGAGTTTCGAAACTACTTCCTTCTCTGTAAAGTCTTCAAAGAGCAAAATGCCTTTGTCAGTTGAAAGGCCCAAGTCTAATGACAGTGGAGCTTCTGCGCTTAGATAAAACAGAATAAAAATCACTGTAAGACATCTTCACTTTCCTAGAATGTAGATCTCTAATAGAGTTCTGAGAAGTCGTGAAAGGCTTAAAAAATATGAATTCATGCAGCTTAGTGGGAAGATCAAAAGTGACCCCTGAGCCCCCTAACTGAAAATTCAGTATTGCCCTTGATTTGTGTTTGCCAGAGGCAGTGCAATTCTGTCAAAGGCTAATGGCTCAGCAACTGAGCTTAGACCTACTTGACACTTATGCCCAGTGGGGTGGGAAATGCTTCCTTGAGGATTGATCAGAGACCTCTTGAGCATAAATATGGGCATCCCCACTCAATGAGCAACCTTTTCCCTACCCATATGCCACTCAGATAGGTTGCTTCACTCATACATACTCCCCAACAGGGCTTTTTTAAAACGAGAACTCGATGGAACTCACCAGAGCTCAGTTCCTTTTTTTAAAAAAAAATATTTTTTATTAACAGGCCAATCACATCACATTATCACATTGATTCCAAATTATACAGCCAAATTTAAAATGTATGTACCCATACATCAAGCTCAGCTCGAGTCCAAAACAGCATCACTTATCTTACTGCATTAATTAGACAGTTCTGTCCAGTTTGATCCGGATAGTCCTTTATTACTTCCTTTCTCTTCTTGTTGTTATCATAAATTCCTTTCTTTGCGATCTCTGATGAGTTTCACAAGCAGGTTAAAAGCTGGCATTCTATGTGGATTTTGTACTCTTCCAAAAATCATATTGATCCGGGACAGCCTCTGTACAACACTTCCATAAACAAAATTAATCTCCGATCTGTCCTTTATTTTTCTCAGGCTTACCAAATAAATCAAATTAATCTGGGGGTTCTGTCAGGTCAAACTTACATTCCAGCATTCCTTCTCATTCAAACAATCCTGATTCTCCTCCTCCCCCAGTCCTTCTTCCTCCGGCAAACCTGTCATGGCGAGACGCCATTTTTTAACTGCGTCATAAATTTTTTCCTCTTTTCTCACCGTTCTCCAGTCTTCTTTCCTGTCATACTCCGTCCCACATAGTTCTTAAAATCCTGCCTGTGATTCATAGAAACGCAACGATCTTGTTTCTATCTGGAGTGAAGGGTTATTAATGTCACATCATGCAGAGAAAAAAAGAGTTTTTTCCTCCACCCCCCCCCCTTCGTTCCAAACATACAGTCTCCTTATGGTGATTCATCAGAAGATTTACTTATCCATCCGTCACTCCTGGTCGCAGAGATCCATTAATCAGCAGTCTTATCAGTCGAGCCTTACTTGATGTATGTGCTTTCAGCTTCATTTCCAAACGTATGTTTCCAGTTATAATTCCAAGCTGCAGCAACCAGCACACGCTAATTGGAATCGGCGTCAGGAAGATCTGACTTCACCGAGGGCCTGTGCCAAGTGTTCAGCACCCCCATCAATCGTTTCAGGGGGTGCATTGTGAACACCGCTGGCAGGACAGTACTCCCCCACATCCTGGGGGAGTTTAGGAAGGCTGCATACGTCCCATAGCAGCCCCTTAGTACCTCGTATGGGTCAGAGAGATGTTATTGTCGGCCATCTTCCAACGCGCCACCTGGTGGCCCCCCACCGGAGCTCAGTTCCAGCACCTCTCAGGTGAAAAAGAGAAGAAGAGTTTGGATTTGATATCCCGCTTTATCACTAGTCTCAAAGCGGCTAACATTCTCCTTTCCCTTCCTCTCCCACAACAAACACTCTGTGAGGTGAGTGAGGCTGAGAGACTTCAGAGAAGCATGACTGGCCCAAGGTCACCCAGCAGCTGCATGTGGAGGAGCGGGGAAGCGAACCCGGTTCTCCCATATTACGAGTCCACCGCTCTTAACCACTATTGCCATTCTAAGAGAACAAGGGAGGCATTCACGGTGAGTTCGGGCACCTCTTTTTCTAGAAAAATAGCACTGCTCCCCAGGAATGTGGAATCGTGCTCAGGTGAAGTGGTTTATTTCTTTAAGATATTTTGATATTAGCCTTTGATTCAGAATTTCTGGGAACAGTTATAGTGTCTAATAAAAGAAATAATAGATTGATATAAGGCAGTCCTACAAATGATTGGTGGAGTGTGGAGATATGGAGGTTTTTCAAAAGTTATGGTTTCTGCCTGGCCCCTAAACTGCATTAACATGGGTAGGCAAACTAAGGCCCGGGGGCTGGATCCGGCACAATCACTTTCTAAATCCAGCCCATGGACAGTCCGGGAATCAGTGTGTTTTTACATGAGTAGAATGTGTCCTTTTATTTAAAATGCATCCCTGGATTATTTGTGGGGCATAGGAATTCGTTCTTTATTATTATTTTTTCAAAATATAGTCTGGCCCCCCACAAGGTCTGAGGGACAGTGGACCGGCCCCCTGCTGAAAAGGTTTGAGAGAGAGCCTCTGCAGGGATAGGATTTCAGAAGTTAGGCTCCACTGCTGAAAAGATCCTCACTCCAGTGGCCACTCACCTTAGTGTAGTAGGTGACAGGGAAACCTAGAGAAGGGCATATTTCAGTATATGGGCAGGTTGATGCCCATAGGGCTATCTGAGTATATGGGCAGATTGATTTCCCTTAACCACCCAGCTCCCAAGCTGTGTACAGCTTTAAAGATATGCACCAGCACTTTGAATTGTGCTCAGAAAGGAACTGGAAGCCCTGGAACTCTTTAAGCGATGGCAAGTTAACTGGTTCTGGTTAGCAGCCTAGCAGCTGACCTGGAGTAGTTTGTGTTTACAACAACCACCAGGTTTATGCAACTACAGTGGTGGGAGAGAGGAAATATTTCTTTGCCACTATAACTGACGCAAAGTAGGTATTCAAATCAGCTTTTTTATTAGATTGATCATAAGTCTTTCTCAACTGTGTTTAGTAGGGATGTGCATTTGAAAACATTCTCCTTGTATTATCAAGACCTTCAAGATTTTGAGGTTAAGGCAACATCCATCAATGATCAGTTCCTGCCTAGAAATCCTGTGGGCCTTTAAATGGTTAATTGGTTTTTTTCATTAAAATTTCATTTACCACAGCTAGTCATATGTTGATGTGGCATCAGGTAGGAATCTTAATCTCCTGCTGATCCCATGTTGGCAGCTGGAATAGGAAATATTGACTAGTCTTGTAAGTTATCTCTGTGTGATGTAGTCCAGGGGTCGGCAAAGTTTTTGTGGCTTGGGCTGATTTGTGGTCCTGCAGACACTGTGGTAGGCCAGTCTGTGTGTGTGTGTGTGTGTGTGCGCACACACACACACACACACACACACACATATGCACAAATGCTATTTCTGGTCTCCTTCCGGTGCGGAGGAGGCGTGCGCAACTTCCCATTGGCTGCAGTACCTTCCTGCAGCCAATGGGAAGCCGGCCAATGTTGTGAAAGGCGGTCCCCGCGCTTGTGGCCCATGGGCCTTAGGTTGCCGACCCCTCATGTAGTCTTTCACTTTGGTGGGAATGGATATGTAACTGCAAAAAAAGGTGTGGCTTATGCAACTCCAGCAGCATATAAGCTTCAAGACCATCTGATAGATGGAATCCCAGCAGATACTGCAAATAATAATAATAATAATAATAATAATAATAATAATAATAATTTTATTTATACCCCACCCTCCCTGGCCAGAGCCAGGCTCAGGGCGGCTAACACCAGTAAAATTACAATAAATAAACCAATTTAAAGTACAGGTTAAAATATAATTTAAAATGCAGCCTCATTTTAATAGTAGCCCATAGATCAAAACCATAAAGGAAGGGAAACATAAGGGTCAGACTGAGTCCAAACCAAAGGCCAGGCGGAACAGCTCTGTCTTGCAGGCCCTTGCAGAAAGATGTCAAGTCCTGCAGGGCCCTAGTCTCTTGTGACAGAGCGTTCCATCAAGTTGGGGCCAGTACTGAAAAGGCCCTGGCCCTCGTTGAGACCAATCTAACCACCTTGCGACTTGGGACCTCCAAAGTGTTGTCATTTGTGGACCTTAAGGTCCTCCGCTGGGCATACCAGGAGAGGCGGTCCTGTAGGTACGTGGGTCGTGGGCCGCATAGGACTTTAAGGTCAAAACCAGCACCTTAAACCTGACCCTGTACTCCACCAGGAGCCAGTGCAGTTGCTAAAGCACTGGATGAATGTGATATGTACTAACCAAGCTCCAGCTTCACGAGTCATGTTCATTGCTGAAGGAGTTCCCGGCGACCACAGGAACGTAAGCACAATTGAAATGTGCTGTAGTTTCTTGTGGCTATTTAATAAAATCTTTAGCCTCCGCCCCATTTGTTTGCTCATTGTGTTCAAATCCAGACAGAACTTCTGCCCCTGGGCAGAACAATAATTTCATTTCATGCTTTCATTTTGCTCCTGGCAGTCTCATTCATTTCACTTGTCCATTCCATTCGTTATTCTGTAATTCATTTCATTTCTCTTCATTACTGTTTTGTTCATTTATCATTTGCTTCATTTCTCTGTTGATTACAAAGGAGACACGAAGTGGGTCCACAAACAAGGAGAAGGGCTGTGCTGCCAGCCCCAGCCCCGATACCCAAGCATTGACCACAGACATCTGAGGAGGAAGCCCTCTCCCATCTAGCCAGGTCTCACTTGTACCCCAAAGCCATAATTAAATCATGAATGACCTGTGTTTTCTCGAGAAATTGCCTTGCATTTAAAAGGAACACACAAAGCATCAGTGACTAGCAAGCCCAGGTCCCCACAATCAAAGAGCTGGGAGCAAGAAGAGAAGAAGAAAAGAACCATTACCAGTCTGGTCTCCCTTTCCTGAATTTGGAAAGTCACCCACTATATTTCCCTGAATTCCAAAGCCAAACAGCACAAAGGCAAAATCCTTGAACAGACCCAGACTTAGCTGTGATTCCTGCATTTCAGACCTTCTACCTCCCAGTTCTATGATTCTATGACCCTGTTATAATCCTCTCATAAAAGAATCAAAGTCCTCTTCTTAGAATAGAAGGCTAGCTAGTCAAAACACACTTCTTTATTCCTACTGGTAATTTTTAACGCCTATCACCAAACAAACCACAGTTTAAGAAACTGGGAACAAGTGACAGAACTGAATACACCCCACCCCACACCACTTCTCCTTCATTTCTGGATTGTATTAAGCCAAAGATCTTTGTTGCATCTAAACTATGAAACTTTCACATTACATCAATTGACAAGCCAACATAATAAACCAGGATTAAGCCAGAGATTCCTGATTTGGACATAATGGTGAATCGTAGGTTACTACAAACCAAGAACTAAGCACCAAAGTGACATGGAACTGGAAGCGGAGGGGGAGGAAAACATCACTCTGGTGCTTATTCCTGGCTTCATAAAACACTTTTTATGAACATGCTGGTATTGGGCACACAACCTTACACAACGATAGGGTAAACAGCAGTTGGTTTGATTTGCAAAGGCAAAGTAATCACAAAAACATCAAGGTCTTCGTTGAATCAAATTCACTACTTAGAAGATGCTTATGAATTTATGAAAGGATATTGCATCAATTCACAGCCCCTCACTTCTCTCATTTTAAGGAGTTTGTGCTGAGAGAAATACACAGCAAGGAACCCTTGTTGGGTTCTGTCTCAATTAGGGGGAGATGACTTGTTTGAAACAGTGTTATTTAGAGAAGCTATTACATTACTGTGGCCTGTGTATTTTCTCCCGTGAAATATAGCAGTATGGCAGTCCTAGTAATGGGGACTGTATGTATCCACATCTGCCTGATGATGTTGTGAGTGGCTATGTACCAAGAACACAATCAGAATTGTTGTTCTTAATTCACCTGAGGCATGTGCAGGTAGGTACGTGCATGACAACCAGATTTAGGGGGAAAGTTTTCAAGCATGTATCAAGTAACCACACTCACTCTTGTGGACAACAGGGTCTAGATCACAACATGGGGCACACGCCCCACAGGGGAACAATTTGATTTTTAAGGGGAGCAATTTGGAAGCTTGTTTTGTTGTTTAGTCATTTAGTCGTGTCTGACTCTTCGTGACCCCATGGACCAGAGCACGCCAGGCACTCCTGTCCTCCACTGCCTCCCACAGTTTGGTCAAACTCATGCTGGTAGCTTCGAGAACACTATCCAACCATCTCATCTTCTGTCGTCCCCTGCTCCTTGTGCCCTCCATCTTTCCCAACATCAGGGTCTTTTCCAGAGAGTCTTCTCTTCTCATGAGGTGGCCAAAGTATTGGAGCCTCAGCTTCACAATCTGTCCTTCCAGCGAGCACTCAGGGCTGATTTCTTTAAGAATGGGTAGGTTTGATCTTCTTGCAGTCCATAGGACTCTCAAGAGTCTCCTCCAGCACCATAATTCAAAAGCATCAATTCTTTGGCGATCAGCCTTCTTTATGGTTCAGCTCTCACTTCCATACATCACTACTGGGAAAACCAAAGCTTTAACTATACGGACCTTTGTTGGCAAGGTGATGTCTCTGCTTTTTAAGATGCTGTCTAGGTTTGTCATTGCTTTCCTCCCAAGAAGCAGGCGTCTTTTAATTTCGTGGCTGCTGTCACCATCTGCAGTGATCATGGAGCCCAAGAAAGTAAAATCTCTCACTGCCTCCATGTCTTCCCCTTCTATTTGCCAGGAGGTGATGGGACCAGTGGCCATGATCTTCAGGGGGGTTTTGATGTTGAGCTTCAAACTGTATTTTGTACTCTCCTCTTTCACCCTCATTAAAAGGTTCTTTAATTCCTCCTCACTTTCTGCCATCTGCATATCGAAGCTTGTTTAGACCAAGTTAATGGCCTTTTAGGCTTCCTCCATGAGAATAGGAGTTCACTTTTTGAATAATAAGAATTATGCATCACAGGGGGGCAGGCATCAGGGTTTTAGAGACACTTAGGTGGGGAATGGCCAAAAAAAAGGTTGGGGACCACTGGTCTAGATTCAATCTCAATTTAAAGCAGCATGTTAAAGAAATTTTTAAAAATCTCGATTGAGAAAAGCTACTTTTTTGGCTACAAATGGGTTAACGTGATAGGAATTCACGAAGTCACCGCCCTCACGGACACAGCCACAAGTTTGTTCGAGTGAAGTCAAAACAGTGTTCATAAGACTAGTGTAATTTCTGTTGAGCTTTCCAGACATCTCAACTCTATCCCCAGATTTCACTTCCAGTGAGATGTGAAGTGAGGGCAGAGGGGCCTCTGTGGGAGGAATTTCAAAGGAAGCCAAAAGTGGTTTCAGCAAAATGAGAAATTTCTCAGAGGGGTTTTTCACCAATTGTATATTCGCAAGGTTATTGAAGAGCCAGCAGTAAGATGGGTGCCTGAACCAATTGTCATGGGAATGTTGCAGCAAGAAGTGCAGGAACAATGCAGTGTGAATGTAGTTTAGTTCTATATTAAATCTTTGGAGTTTTGCATTCCAGTTTACCCGCCTCCTCTGATGGTGTGTGTGCGCATCTGTCCGGTTCGCTTGGTCTTTGAAGAGAGATCAAAATATGGCTCTAAGGAATTTTACTCATTGCAAAGCCACCTACATGGTTTGATATTGATTTATTCCAAACTTTGACTTTTCGCCCACTGCAAGCATACTTATAAATAAAGCTCAGTGGCGCACAGTCAATTTGTTTACATTTTGACAGCTTTTGAAAGAGCCTCGTATTTTTTGCAGCAAAAATGGCTGGTTCAAAAGGGGAAAGAAAAGTTAGACAAGACCAGCAGCAGAAATTCTTTCCCTTCCCAACCCCTTTATCAGTTGCCTGGAGAGCAGAAAAATGTTTTTAAATGTATACAAAAAATGGATCATTATCTCGAAATGTGGGGTGAAATGCCCTCAGGGTTGTTGTTGTCGTTTGTTTTGTTTTTTTAAAAAACCAAACCAACAAACAAAAAGTATAGAAACTGAACCCCCACCTCCACCTTTTCTAGGCAGCGAAGCTTCAGTGTGCAGGGCACAAATGTTAGTCAGTGAGCTATCTAAAGATATTAGAAACCAATCGCAAATAAAGGGTGCTTTGAGTTCTTTCAGCCCTTTCATTTGGACGAAAACAGAGAATAAATCTGTGCATGCTCAGAGGCAATTTTTAATGTGCCATTTCGTCTTGCGAGTGTCAGTAAATAATTAGATGATAAACAATAAATTATTAGATAAGAATTGTACCACAAATACAAATGTTAGCTCTACATTTCAAAAAACAATTATACAGTGTTTTTTGAATGACTTAATAGGGCTTATATCCCACCCAACAGCTTATTACTGCTGAACTTCTGTTGACAGGAGTACATCTTCCTTTAGACAGACCTTTGGCCTGCTGAGGTTATTTGTTGGTTTTGCTGCATTTTTATGGACTGCTTTTTAAATTTGAAAACACACACACATTACTGTCTTTCTTTTTTTTGGGGGGGGGAATGAGCTGCTGGTACCCATAATAAAACTATTGTCTGTACCAGCACAAAATGGCTGTCATGGGCATCAAAGAAGAAGAAAAAAAGGTGAATACTGTCCCAAAAACACTTGGTGTGTTTGTGTGATGAAAAACTGGGAGCAGTATGTTCTACAGCTTATAGTTACTGTATAGATTTGAAAGTTGGCAGTGTAGAAGAAGTACCGTATTTTTTGCTCTATAAGACTCACTTTTTCCCTCTTAAAAAGTAAGGGGAAATGTGTGTGCGTCTTATGGAGCGAACACAGGCTGCGCAGCTATCCCAGAAGCCAGAACAGCAAGAGGGATTGCTGCTTTCACTGTGCAGTGATCCCTCTTGCTGTTCTGGCTTCTGAGATTCAGAATATTTTTTTTCTTGTTTTCCTCCTCCAAAAACTAGGTGCCTCTTGTGGTCTGGTGCGTCTTATAGAGCGAAAAATATGGTACATTTGAGGAAGGGCCATGCCAACTTTGGAACAGTAATGGCAAGAAATAGCTTTTTTTGGAATAAATTAGACATGGGAAGAATGGCTATTGGAAGTTGTCAGGTGGCATGCTGGAGTAAGGACTTTTTTTAGGGGAGACATCTCTGTTTGTTTGTTTGTTTGTTTGTTTGTTTTGTTTCTTTTAGGAAACATCTGGTATGTGTCACACCCATTAGTTGTGTGACATGTTTGTAGCTTTTATTGAAAAGGCATTTTTGTATGTGGCCAATATTATTCGGTGAGAGTTCATAAGTGTGTCCCTTGCATATGTTCAGTATGAACCTGTTGTGAGAGAAGGTTAAGTATAAGAACTGACCTTCCAAGTGTCCCTATTTTCCGGGGACAGTCCCGAATTTACCGAAGCCACCCCAGTTTCTGATTTGATTCCAGAATGTCCTGCTTTTCTTAGGATGGCTCTATTTGCATCAGAGAAATGTTGGAGGGTATGGAGTTATCCAGCTCCCCAGCTGTCTGGAGGCAGCTCTGTATAGGCAAGTTTTTAATGTTTTATTATGTTTTTATATATGTTGGAAGCCACCCAGAGTGGCTGGGGCAAGCCAGTCAGATGGGCAGGGTATAAATAGTAAAATTGTTGTTGTTGTTGTTGTTGTTATGGAATAGGACGTCCCTATTTTCATTGGAGAAATGTTGGAGGGCATGTAAGAAGCAGGGGTTGAATGGGACATGGAATGGGACCACCAGAGAAGGTCATTTGGAACAAGACAGAATGTGGCTGTGTGGGGGACAGGGAAGACTGGGGAGGTTGAGATTAAATAGCTATAAAAGTACCCACATACCAGGCTTCAGCCTTGAAGTTCAGCTAATATGCACAAACTAATATCAGTCTTCTTGAATGCATTGCTTGAATGTAGAGTACTGCAAGTAGCCTTCCTCTCCAACAGAGCATGTCAAATGCCTGGTTTAACTCCAAATGGTTTCTAAAGTCAGGCCCTTTGAAATTCTGGCCTAGTCTTTCAACTAATGTCAAAATGCTGCCCTTAGAAGTGTCTCATGGGGGAGATTCAGCATGTTCCACAAACCAGCAGGCTGCCCCAGAGGGTGCAAGGTAAATTAAGAAAATGGAGGAATCTTTTTGGACTTGCGTGATTCTTTTATCAAGTAAGCCACTTTGCAGGTTTGTTAAATGAAAAAGTCAGCCTGCATATGATGACAACAGTGATAATGAAACAAAATTTTGACAGTGGAGAGAAGTAGCTTGTGGGATGTAAAGATGATACAAAATATATGTTTTCCTCTCTCTTCCTTTGTTCGTTTCTTTTGCAAATGCTGGCAAACGGTAGGATGGAAATACAGCAGTGAAGTCACTAAAGAATAAAATTTATCTTGCATGCAGTTTCAAGCCAACTCAAACCTAAGGGTCCCTTTACTGCCAAGTGACACAAGTCTATTTCTGCCACCAAAGTGTACTTTAAGTAATACTGGTAAGATTAGTAAACATGAATGTGCTACAGTATGTTTGTACATGAAATAAGAAAACACTTCTGTTATTGATCTTGCCCCGGGAATGCAACTTCCAATTTGTTTGTTTGCACAGTGTCTTTTGTTAACAGTATGAATTGAGGCACCAGGGAATTCATCTGAGAACGGGCTTTCTGATCTTCCTGGAGAGGTTATTGGTACAATAGTAGAGGTCAAAAAGCAACAGGCATTGGCAGAAGTCTATAACAAGTTGAGAAAGTTGCTTCCCCCCTCCCATTTCCCCCCCAGCCTAAAGTGATGTTAGAATTTTTAAAAATGTAGTAAGCTATGAGTCTGATTCCATGAATTCCTTTCCCAAAAGAATAGATCATAAGTTGATCCCAGGATAACCCCAGAGGACTATCAGGAGATCATCCTATACTCGAGTAGGACCCTGGCAGAGACACATGCCCGACTGGCATGTTCTCTCCCTCCTGGTCGATCGTTCGGGAGCTTCAAAAGCTTTCTTCAGCCCGAACATCACAGCCACCAATGCCAACAGACATCGGCACACTTAGGGATCCGCAGAGTCTTCACAGCTTGCATAACAGACCTCAGCAACTCAGCATTTTGGCTAATCTACTTTATTTACATATAAACACACACGGAGCACTGCAACATGACTCCCTCTCTCTCTAGCATCAGACAGCAAAGAGTATGAACAAAGGACAATAGTCCCACTTCATGGAACACAGTAACACAAACATCCCATCTCTGTCACTTCCCACTTTGTGGAGTCAAAACATACACCGTCATGTGAAAGACAACAATCCCATGACTGCAATCATGGAGCAGGAATTCTAACAAGGACACAAACACATGAAGTTACCTTATACAGTACTATCTCATCACTGTCTCATCTAGCCCAGAGCTGGCAATGGATTTCCAAGACCCCCAGAAGAGGAATTTCCCAACCCTGAAATCAGTAGAAATGAAGCTGCTGGAGTGAACCTTCAGCACTCCACTATCACGCTGCTGACACCAATGAGAGCTAGCCTTCCAGCAACAAATTTGCTAGCACATTTGCAAAATTATACACCAAAGAAAATCCCCTGTGTTGCAAAAAAACAACAACACTCTGAACAACAACAAGCAATGTGTCGGCTAATAATATACTGACAATATTTTTATAACACTATACCGTTTCAGAATTCATAAGCAGAAGACATATAATATCTGCATGGAGTCACAAACTAATAAGAATCAAATAAATGTTCCAAGAACAGGAATGGCAGGAGTGGCAAGTCACTGTCAAAGATCACTGAAATGGAGGCAGAATGCCTTTCCACAGTCAATATCCTGCAAAACTTTTTTGTGATCCATGGCCATTTGATGTACCTTTGGGGACTATCAATTTGCTGGTGAAGATTTATCATTGAAACAGTTCATTGTCCTAGAAGAACTGTACTGTCTGCTGCTGTGCTGAGAGCACCCTATTGTGACGTTTGGAGCACCCATCACCTCACGTTTGTAGCATAGTGTTATAAAAATATTATCAGTATATTATTAGCCAACATGTTGCTTGTTGTGAGTCGAGGACCCGCAACCCGCGTAGGGGTAAATAAGACACAAGGACACGTGTATTTTAGGTTAATGGGCTAAAGGAGGCCACAACTTTATTGGTTACAGCATGTGAGTGGTATTGGCTTAAGCATTGGACCAAACAACTTATATTTGACCCCACCCCACACAGCGGGGGGGGGGTCATTTGAAGGTTAACAACCAGTGGGAGGAGATTGTTGATGCAAATACAACTGGAAGCTCCCCATGATGTCACCGGGGGTCGTGCCATGGCCCTAGCCACCAGCAGGGCATCGGACAGATCTGACGACTCCAGGAAACAGAATGAGGTGCTGGGCTGTCGCGGCTGCTTGAATGCGGCTAGACCCCGCCCCCAAGCCAACCCTATTGGCTGGCCTGACAGGCACGGCATGGCAACCGGGAAAATGATGCAGGGGACCGAATACACCCCCCTGCTGACACGGGAACGGCTCCCGCTCACAACACCTCCCCTCTGGGAGGAGGAGAGGCTTTGTTGTGCAGAGCACTTTTGCAAAGCCAAGTAGGGTCCAGTGTAGTTTCAAACTGTATGGGGGACTGTGTGCTGAGAGTGCTGCATTGCAGGGCGTTGGACTTGATGACCCTTGGGGTACTTTCAAATCTAGACGAACCTTGGGGTACCTTCCAACTCTACAATTCTATTATCTCCTCGCCCATCACAAAAAAGCAGTATCACGGGGGGAAAGCATGTACTTTAATTGCATTTACACAATTTACATCTTCTTTTTCTTCTTCTTTACCCCACCAGCCAATACACCAATCATGTTATATCAATTAGCCATCAATAATACTAAATAGGGACGCGGGTGGCGCTGTGGGTTAAACCACAGAGCCTAGGACTTGCCGATCAGAAGGTCGGCGGTTTGAATCCCCGCGACGGGGTGAGCTCCTGCTGCTCGGTCCCTGCTCCTGCCAACCTAGAAGTTCGAAAGCATGTCAAAGTGCAAGCAGATAGATAGGTACCGCTCTGGCGGGAAGGTAAACGGTGTTTCCGTGCGCTGCTCTGGTTTGCCAGAAGCGTCTTAGTCATGCTGGCCCCATGACCTAGAAGCTGTATGCTGGCTCCCTTGGCCAATAAAGCGAGATGAGCGTCGCAACCCCAGAGTCAGTCATGACTGGACCTAATGGTCAGGGGTCCCTTTACCTTAATACTAAATATACTTACATTCATGCAAAAAGAAAAAAAGAAAAAGTATATTGTGGGATACAATACCCCTTTCTAAAACCAAAGCCTAAATGTCTTGCATAATGTGCATGTCTTGTTCCAAACTGAACCTGTAAAGTGCACTACTTCCAAACTATTTTAACCATCTACAGATTTCCATCTAGGAAATAGGTACGTTACACAGTTTTGTTTTGTTTTGTTTTGTTTTGTTTTGTTTTGTTTGTTAAGCTACATCTCCCTTCTAAGGTTAGAAGAGGCATCTTCTGTCTTTACATTGAATAAGAAGTGAAGCAGCTCTAAAAGAGGCACTCCATAACCTGAACAAAACAGAAACCAAAATAATTGCTTAACAAGGACTATGTGGAGACAGCGGAGGATTTCAGAAAGACCATATTAATTCAAGTGGAATAGATTCTCCATCATATCCACAATAGACTCCTGGAAGCAGACTGTGTACAAAAAAAAAAAAAAAGAGGTTTCAGGAGTCTTGGCTGCCACAGCTAATCTCCTTTTATGTTCGCTTAATCCCAGGCAAAATCCAACACTATTTTTCTAAAATATATAAAAAAATTTATAGATAACAGAGACTAAAGCTCCCATTTATACCAGGCAGAAGCGAGTGCTTAAAATGTTGCTGTTTTAGAAGGTCAGTGAAAGGAAACACTTTCTCGCTTCAGACACTAAGGACTCGGTTTTTTAAGATTACTGAAACTAAGTCACTATAAAATATAATCTCGCTCCAAAGGCAAACACTTCCTTAAGCCTATAGAGAGTCTTAGCAGCCCCTGTTAACTGCTTGAAAGTTAAAAGACTTTGTAATTTCTTTTCCTTTGATAGTATGACACAACACTTCTATTCAAATCTGAGGAGCCTGGAGATTTCAGAGTAATTTGGGTGCCAAAGATATACAGCTCACTTCAAATGCATATCCTACTTCACAGTCTCCAAATCAATGGGAGTTTTGCTTTTATTTGCTACAGTGAATGTGTCTCCGCTTTTGTCCCTTTCCACCAAAGTATTGATGCCACCTCTGACTTTTCATTTAGTTCTTTTGTAATCCTGCTACAAACAAACATAGCTAATCATATTATATTGCACGTGGCACAGTAGCTATTGCTATTCACTATCAGGATTTAACTGACTCTTACCTGGGACTAGATTCAGGGATCGTATTTCCTTTCCACTACCTGGAAGATTTCACATTGGTTCCAGTCCATCTCCCAGCTCATTTCAAGATGCTAATGATGATTACAGATGGGTGACTATTCTGCAGCCCCCCCTAGATTAACTCAGAAATTGCATATGTTCTTTTGGGGAGGGGCGTTTGGTAGGGTCAGAAAATCAATGGCTCGGAACGGCTACATTTGTTTGTGTGTGTATTGCTAAAATATGCTATAGCGGCAAAATGTGAGAATGGTTGAAAAGGCTACCCCATGGAGAGCTGGCAGGGCATTACCTTCCTTTTCCCTCAGCTTTTGCCCCCGCAGTGCTCTTCCTCAGGGGTTGCCAACCTTTTTGCACTAGTTGGCACATTTTGAATTTTGAGAGTGTGATGGGCGCACCAGTCGAAACATTCTATTGCAAAATTTGCCAACATTATTGCTATTATATGTTGATACCAGTGATGGATAGTCCAGCTTGCTCTGCTCACTAAGCACCCCTACCCTCCAGCCCCTTTGCCAAGCCCACTTACACCACTCCTGACCAATCTTCCCCCTTTAGACATCACCTACCTCCTCAGGTATCCCATCACAGCTTGCCCGAATGTCCCTTCCTTCTTTCCTCACAGCACACCCCAATCCTCTCCCCCTTCCTTCCCAGATCACCAGAAGCCCCACATCCTTTTAAAGGAGGGGGTGATACTTCACAGAGTTTAATGGTAAATCATTCACAGAAGCACCTTCCCGCTCCATTAAACCTTGCTGCAGCCGCATTTTGCAGAGGAACAAAGCACTTCAGATAGAGGTTCGGCAAGCTCCTCTGTTGCTGAAGCCCTAAAGGCATTTCAGAGAGTGGTTTGGCAGCTCACCTGAGCCACCTATCACCAGCTTGTTCATTCTCTGCCTGCCATTTTGTTGTCATGCTGAAATTGGTGGGGCCGCCTATTGGTGGCCATGGAAACTGCAGCATGACAACAGCCTTAGATTTTTATGTATATATAAAGAAATGTTCCTTTGAGGAAAGCTCATCTCAGTGATAAGGTACAAAGTCAAATAGAGGAGACAGAGGGGGGTGAGGAACTATTCAAACATATTTGAGATGATTTCTCTAGTTCACCTTCAGCTTGCTTTAGGAACAAATTGGGAAGTTCATACCCTTCCTCTTTTATTTTTCACTGTCAAAGAAAGAGCAGGGGAGGAAAAGGTTTATTGTTTGGCTGGATATAAATTTTCAGCTATGTTGTTGCTATTGTTATTGGCCTTTATTTCTATAAGATAAATTTTCATATATGTGTTTTGTATTGGTAGGAATTATTCAGAAATTCTGTAGGGTGATAGATTTATGAGAGGAAAGGCAGTCTAATAACAAGAAGGAGAAGCCAAAAAGAGCAGCCAGATGTGTTTGCATATTATCTCAGCCACATAACTGACTCTCTCTTTAGCCTTGCAGACCTTTCGTTCCTCTTGGAAGGAATATGCAAATCTGTTCCAGCTCTGAAGGGAATTCTGCTTGACAATTAGGGTTGTACTCTCAACCTAAAGAGATAAAACACTGAAGCTGAAGCCCCACATGATATATTATTCACTGGGCAGTACCATTTCAGAATGAAGGTGGGGAAAGGAATGCTTGAATGTAAAGTATTTTCACACAAAATGCTTCCTAAACAACCTATGAAACAAATGTGTTAGGCAGGCAGTTCCAGGCTAGCTTTTTCCCCTGCCAGGAAAGATTTCTAGTCTAACAAATATTTTATGTGGGCCAACATTCAGACATTTGATTCCCACACCTGCAGCAGTACAGGCCAGCAATGGATTATTATATGTGAGGCTTCTGCTCATCCATTGTAGGTCATAGAATGCTAGGCAAATAGAGCTGGACTGGACTAGTTAAAATCTTGGAAGAGAAATCTAAAAATTGTTCATAAAACAGGACTGGGCTTTCATGTTCCATTTGCCCATCTCCTGACAAGTTCTTGCTCACTTCACAAATTCCACCCACTTCTCTGGAGGCTTCTTGCAGAATACATTTCAGATAGTCTAGAGATTGCTGACTCCCATTGTAGTGGTGGTGTTGGGGACATCTGGAGCACTGGCAGGCTACTTGGTTGCATATCTTGAGGATAATGTCACTCAACTTCAGAGTGACCTTCACTCTGCAGTTATTGCAGTTCTGATAGACGTGTTCCTATGAATGTATAATTGATGGATTCGAAAGCACATGGACTGGAGGGGGGGGCAAAAGTAGACTCCAAGCTTGAGGTGGTCTTTGGCAAAGTTGCCTCCCCTCCTCCTTGTCCTCCCACCAATTCCTTGACCCTCCTTCTCTCTCTCAATCTCTTTCTTAATTTCTGGGTCTTCCTTCTTTATTGCTTCCTCTCCCTCCTGTCACTGGACTGACCACCTCCCTGCCATCGCAAGTCCTCTCTCTCTCTCTTTTCCCTCTCCGCATTGCTTACAAGGCAGCAGATGACCAAGGAAAGTAGAATAATAGTGAAGGCACACCCAGCAAAAGTAGATCTCCAGGGTGATGCTTTGTTGGGAGCAGAGCCAGTAGCTATCATGGGAAAATTCTAATGTTGGTTTACTACAGCTTTCAGGAGGCAGAAGAACAGAAAGGATGCATCATGAGCAATTCACAACAACAATTTTGAATGACATTTTCAAAATCTCCTCCTAAGCAATATAGGGGCAGAGATTTACCAGCCATTCTAATTCTTTATTATTATTTATTAAATTTCTATCCCATCTTCATCCAAGGATCTCAGGGAAGTTTGCAATATAAAAACACAAACATACATAACAGTGAAACAAAAACAACAACCTTCCCTACCCCCTATTTAAACAGCCTTTGTTGTTGTTGTTGTTTAGTTGTTTAGTCGTGTCCGACTCTTCGTGACCCCATGGACCAGAGCATGCCAGGCACTCCTGTCTTCCACTGCCTCCCGCAGTTTGGTCAAACTCATGTGAGTAGCTTTGAGAACACTGTCCAACCATCTTGTCCTCTGTCGTCCCCTTCTCCTTGTGCCCTCAATCTTTCCCTACATCAGGGTCTTTTCAAGGGAGTCTTCTCTTCTCATGAGGTGGCCAAAGTATTGGAGCCTCAGCTTCGAGATCTGTCCTTCCAGTGACCACTCAGGGCTGATTTCCTTAAGAATGGATAGGTTTGATCTTCTTGCAGTCCATGGGACTTTCAGGAGTCTCCTCCAGCACCATAATTCAAAAGCATCAATTCTTTGGCGATCAGCCTTCTTTATGGTCCAGCTCCCACTTCCATACATCACTACTGGGAAAACCATAGCTTTAACTATATGTACCTTTGTCAGCAAGGTGATGTCTATACTTTTTAAGATGCTGTGTCTTTTTAACAGCCATAGCTTGTTTAATTAGTCAAAGGCCTGGGAAAAGAGGATTTTTTTGGCCTGGCACCTAAAGATATGTATCAAAGGTGCCAGGAGAGCCTCTCTGGGGAGAGCATTCCACAAATGGGGAGCCACCACAGAAAAGGTCTGTTCTCATGTTGCCACCCTCTGGGCCTCTTGTGGAAGAGGGACAGAAAAAAGGCCTCAGAGGATTATTACAGTGTCGGAAAGAGATGGTCCAGAAAAACAGAACTGCTCCCCCTAAATAAGGACAGCTGGGACAATTGAAATCAATAATTGGAGAAGTTGTATACATCCAACAAAGTGTTCCAGATTTGTGTGTGTGTTTCCTGCCACAAACAAGGGGTTATATGGAAAGCAACATTTATTATCACTGCTCCAGCAAGCTCAAAAATGTTTTAAACCCTTTTCACCTAGCTTAACCCAAGATATCTGGAACCTGCTGGAACCTTTCAGCCAGCTGTAGTAGGTTGGAAAATATATCAGAAGTCATCCAAATTACTTTGTTGTCAGTTCATACCATTTGCAGCCTGTCTTTGAATGGCTGTCAAGTTATCAGCCAGTTTCAACAGGTCTGATACAAATGAAAAGAGGCTTATGTAAGAAAGAAACAAAAGGCTCATTTAAAACTCTGCTCTCTGCCAAAGTTCAGAAGCTGTTGCCCAAACATTTTAAACTAAGAATTCAGTTATCCCCTGCAGAGTTATTAAATTTGAAGGAGGGTGTTTAAATTTTGCCATTCAAGTGTAAAAGCAGAGGGGTTTTAATCCAGCTTTACTGCAAAAGTTGGTGCATTCTTATTTACAAAAGAGACAATGCCATCTCCATAATTAGAAGCAGTATTTCTGTAGAATGTGTAAAAGATTTAGACAGTCCACCAATAAAAAGAATGACATGGAATCATAGCAGAGGTGTTTCATAATAGTCTAGCCTGCTGGACATGATAGTTTAGTGTACTGCATCAAACAGGCTCCAAGCCTCTTAATTATTGTAGCTCAAAGTCATACTATCCCTATTCCATGTACTCTTAACTTTAGGGAGAAGGGTACTATTGTTATTATCACTGTGCAATTTAAAATTCCGTATTACAAATAGTTAAAACAGGTTACAGTCACAGGAATGGAGTGGATCATGAAAGTTCACATTTCAGGTGTCAAGATCCAGGGTAAAGACAAGTATTTTGTATAGTGAAGGTGCCAGATGGACCTTTGTAGGGAGGGAGTTTCTTAACTAATGGCTACCACGGAGAAGGCCCCTCACCCAAGCCATATACCTCCCTCAAATTTATAGGGGTGGCAGATACAAATATGGCAAATGATGTGAGGCAGTTGTGTCTTCTTCAAGCACCAACCAAAGTGCATGTTGCACTTTGATTCCCCCCCCCCCCAGGACAAAATACTCCAAATGCCCTAACTAAAAGTGAGTGAGGATTCTAATGAGAATTATTTCCTGTTGGGATTCATTCAGTGTTCTATGTGATTTTATTCAATGAATTGAGCAAATGCACTCAGCCATATCCAGTCCTTTAGCATTAAGCCTATAAAAACCTTTATTTTTCTAGCAGGCTCTTCCTACCATTTCTTCCTCTTTACCACAGGAGCGGATTTGTTTGGGAAGTGGGGGACACCAGCGCGAACACTAAAACCCCTTTTTGCTGAGTTCCTCCCACCTAAATAAGGCTCAGGAAACCACTGTGAGGCAAAGTAAATGAAACACACCCATCTACTTTTAGAAATACTGGTGGGCACTGCTATAATCTGCTGGGAGAGAAATGGCTCCTGTTTCTCTCAGTTGCTGATTATCCATGGTCACCAGTTTAAAAAGGTAAAGGTAAAGGAGCCCTGGATAGTTAAGTCCAGTCAAAGGCGACTATGGGGTTGTGACACTCATCTCACTTTCAGGCTGAGGGACCCGGTGTTTGTCCACAGACAGCTTTCCAGGTCATGTGGCCAGCAGGACTAAACCGCTTCTGGCACAACAGAACACTGCGGCAGAAACCAGAGCACAGGGAAACACTGTTTACCTTCCCTCTGCAGTGGTACATTTTATCTACTTGCACTGGCATGCTTTCAAACTGCTAGGTTGGCAGGAGCTGACACCGAGCAACAGGAGCTCACCCCGTTGCGGGGATTTGAACCGCCAACCTTCTGATCGGCAAGCCCATCTGTATCCATATTTCTCCCTTTAAGAGAAGGATTCTCAGCAATCTTTGCATCCACTGTACAGATTAACTGTGAATCTGTGCAAATGTTTTCTGTGAGTCACAGCCTTAGGATCTGTGACCCCTCCCCCAATGAAATCTGCCAAAAAACTCTCCCCAACACACAAAGTTCATCACATGCTTATCCTGTGCAGCAACCCCAAAGTCAATTCAGCATTTCATATTAGGAAAATTTAAGTGACAATCCAGCATAAAATCTTCTAAAACAGTGATGTGGAACCTGTCGTGCTTCAGATACTATGGAGCTGCTGCAGCCAACATGGCCAGAAGTCAAGGATGAGAGGAGTTGTAGTACAACATTATATGAAGAGCCACAACCTCTCTCACTGCCAGGATATGTCAATGATAGGGTTGCCATAAATCCAGCCGATTTCTGCCTGAACACTGCTGCCAAATGCATTATTCTGTATATTTCCAGCAAATTTCCGACATATGCCAACCCTACCAATGAATATCATCTAACATGGACAGAGATTTAAAACAAAAACAAAATCACCTCCATGATTATTCTGGAACTTGGGGATGGAATTGAATTGGCAATTGTTTATGTCTCAGATTGCAAGGGGACCAAAGCACCAAAGATACAGCAGCAGGAAAAGAAATGCACTCACTTTAATTTAACTAGTCATCTCTATTCTAGCAACTAAAATGTTTCAAGTGACCCATGATCATTTGGGGAAGATTTTATCTTTATTTTAGACCCTGCTCATCTCAGTAAAGTCTCTTAATTAGCACAATCCTTGTGGGAGCAAATTAATAAGCCAGTCTACATGTGTTAGCAAGGATTTCATCATCCTAATGCCATATATTTAAAAGAATCTAAAATGGTTTATTAACGATACCATTGAGTTTCATTTTCCTTTCAGTTATTGCTTTTATCTTGATTTTTCTTTCTTTCTTGAGGGAATCTTAAGAGGTAAACAACAAAGAGGGAAATTGCGCAATTAATACAAAATGCCGGAATGATAGTCAACAGAAGAAAACGCAATTTATCAAAATATAACACAAAAATGAATTTCATATTTTAAAAGTATCAACAATAAATAAATATGCTAAATCTATAAAAATTGATAATGATTTCCATTGATTGTAAAATGCGGCATGATGGTTTCTAAGAATTAGATAAAATCTTAAAAAAGCTTTTATCATGAGCAGTTAGTGACAAATGTTCCTAGTAGGTGGAAATTCCTGATCTGGATTTGTTTTTTTGTTTTTCTTGTTTCTTGTTGTGATACTGTTCTATTGGTACGTAAAGTTGGCTTTCTTTGGTAGAGTTTCACTCTCAGACAACTTTCTAAGCCACTTCAAAGTGGCCTGCATATCGAGGTTCTAATCAAACTGTGGATCCCATAGATCACTTGAAGGTGACTCATCTACAACCAGTAAGCATCTCTCCAGTAATGATATTTTCTGGTAGCTAGCTTTTTGTTCTTGTACGATGTTGCAAACGATATTGGATTAGTGCATACGTTTGAGTAATGAGCACTCATTCTCATCAGAAGGCAATTTATGGCAGTGATACAAATTTCAAACTGATTTGCAGAGTTAAATTAACGAATCCTACTTTAGGATGATTGGTAGGTGATTTTTCATCCAGTTTTATGTAAATTCAATTGTGAGGTAGCTGGTGTCTGTATAGTACAATAAAAGTGTGTGTGTATGCCATGGATGAAATTGAATCCATTGGTTTAAGACCATACGAGCAAGGTTTGCATTCATACAGGGTTGCTGAGAATACTGCTGTGCTTTCTTTAACCCATACACACACACACACACACACACACACACACACACAGAGAGAGAGAGAGAGAGAGAGACTGCAGTTCTTTATTACAGCTGATAATTCATTTACTCATCAATGACAGAATACTTCTTTCTTTTCCAATTACTGATTACTGAAATCACTAGGACCCTTTAAAATCTATCCCCCTCTAGACACAGAGGTTCATATGGGAAGGGTGTTGCCAGATATGCTTGTGGCGAAAGTCTATAGCTCAGTGGTAAAGGTAAAGTACCCTGGATGGTTAAGTCCAGTCAAAGGTGACTATGGGGTTGCAGCACTCATCTCGCTTTCAGGCCAAGGGAGCCAGCATTTGTCCACAGCTTTCCGGGTCATATGGCCAACATAATTAATCCACTTCTGGTGCAATGGAACACCATGATGAAAACCAGAGTGCACAGAAATGCTGTTTACCTTACCACCACAGCAGTGCCTATTTATCTACTTGCACTGGTGTGCTTTCAAACTGCTAAGTTTGCAGGAGCTGGGACAGATCAATGGGAGCTCACTCCGTCACGAGGATTTGAACCACCGACCTTCTGATCGGCAAGCCCAAGAGGCTCAGTGGTTTAGACCACAACGCCACCAACGTCCCTCCAAAGCTCAGTGGTAGAGTATCTGTGCTGCATGTTGAATGTCCCAAGTTCAATTCCTGGCATCTCTAAAGAGGGCTGGGAGAGAACAGCTGCTCAAAGCCCAGGAGTGCCGCTGCCATGCAATGCATACAATACTGCGTTGGATGGATTGGTGGTCTCACTTGGTATAATGCAACATCCTATGTGAACCCTTTAGTTACATTTGTGTCCATGGAACTACTACTTTGCAGATTTGTACTGGAAATAATTGCACTTTGTTCCTTAGTTCTAAGTGTATGTATCTGCCTCATCCAGTATATCGCAGAATGCTCTGGTTGATCGACTCTGGAGTCTACTAAACTACAACAACCCACTTATGTCTACTAATATTTCTTTTTTTGATGGCATCCATCTGCCTCAAAAGACAATAGAGTGTGCCTCCAGGGGTGAAGTCAAACTGCTGTGTTAGCAGCACCGAAGTGACTGCCCCAGGGCACAAGCCTGGGCAGTGTATATGGAAGTCCTGGGCTGCCTAGATAACAATACCCCCCTCTCAACCTCACTGATGTGGTCCAAAGGAAAGCAGAGCAATATTTTTAGCACCAACTTGACAGAAGGAGTTGCCGGAAGTAGGCAGACAAGGGGCCATCCAAAGATTTTAGGACTCCACTCCAGATTTGGGTTGGGTATACTGTTGGGGCAATGCAGTCAGATGGGTGGGGTACAAGATAGATAGATGATAGATAGATAGATAGATAGATAGATAGATAGATAGATAGATAGTAAGTAGATAGATGATAGATATTCCTGAAGATGTCCCCCAAGGCAGTGAAAGTTTAGGATCAGAGACATTCTTCTGCTAGATGGGCTAGCTTCCCAGGTTGACAAGCCCCATTTGCCCTTCACGATATCAGGCCTAAATTAATTACATGTTTATCTTACATCAGGGGTTGTCATCCTGGTCCCTACCACCGATTAGTGGGTGTTTCAGGATTCTAGGTGGGTGGTACGGTGTTCTAGGGCACAAGCTAGAGCACTGCTGGCCCTAAGGAAATTTTACTATCAAGAAAGATGCATTAGTGGGCGGTAGGTATAAAAAGGTTGACTACCCTGTCTTACATAATTACTCACTATATGAACGATTTAGTCCTTGCAAAGTAAAAATGCAATTCCTTTAATTTTAATTCAAACCGGAGATTATCCCTTTTCCCTGAAATTATCCCAGCAAAACTGCTTTTTTGAGGGTGTGTGGTGTGATGGCGGCACTTTTCAGAAGTAAAATCCACCAACATATGTCAATGATGGAAATCATACTGAAATATACTGATGCTTAGTGGCAGTACCACTTGCCAGATTACACAATAAAATATGGGTGAAATTCAACTGTATAAAATTGTAGCATTCAACCAAGAGAAATCCCCATCGAATTTTAATGCTCTCAGGGTCAGTTGCATTGTTAAGGGTGCTTCTTTTATACCACATTTTGTTTACTTGCAATGAATGCTGGGGCCCATGGCTTATGGCTTTTCCTCCATTTAATGAAGAAGAGAACCTGTGACCGAGCAGATGTTGTTGGACTCTAACTCCCATCAGCCTCTGATTGTGTGACCAACGTTCAGGGATGATGGGAGAAGTAGTCCAAGAACAGATGGAGGGCTACAGATTCCTGAGTTAAAGGAACATAAAGATGCAGGTAAGCACGTGAAAAAGAGCCTGAACAGAGTGTCC
Organism: Podarcis bocagei; assembly: GCF_964188305.1. NCBI lineage: Eukaryota > Metazoa > Chordata > Lepidosauria > Squamata > Lacertidae > Podarcis > Podarcis bocagei. The sequence continues at coordinate 88,320,885 of NC_138129.1, forward strand.
AGAATTATTTTTAAATAAAACGCACACAGCAGAATGAATGATCTGCATAATGGACCACATTTAATTCATGGTGGAGATCTTTGTATGAAATAGATCTTTTCATGGGAATAATAGGTCTCACAATGCTAGCTAATTGAAGCAGAGAAAACTACAGTTTACTTAATTTTCTAGTCCACTAACTTTTAGGAGAGTCAGGATTTCACATTTCACTTCAGTGCTATATAAGACGCCGTTTAAACTTCTAATAAAGTTTAATATTATTCTTGGAAGAGGCTCATTTCAAGGTTTCATTTTAGTGAGAGAATCCAAAAGAAGATTGCTGTAACAAATCATGTACCATATTAGAGAGAGAGAGAGAAACTGGCTTTAATTTGTAGGCATTTCTGCTGAAGCAGATAGTTTAAAGGCACACTCGTAAGAAAAAAGCAGAAACATCCAACACTGAAACACTTCACAGAAATGAAAATGGCCACCTTTCTAAATATTGTCCAGGGTGCTTCAACTGATAACAATTAATAATAAAACCCATTCCTGCTTGAGATATCTGCTACCTAATTACAGGTTTGGAGGCCTTGCAGGAAAGTTCCACCTCACCTGGCATTCCATGACAAGAACTGCCTTCCCCTCCGCTAGCTGGGAAATTTGAATTCAGCCTGGCTGCTGAATTGGCCAATGGCAGGCAGGCTTAGTGGGCTGGTGACTGGAGGAGGGGCAGACCTGACTGAGCCTCCAGGCTTCACTCAGGTCCACTCCCCCTGTATTTAAACAGGCCTGTGTCTTCCATGGCACACAGTTCTTCATTGGCGCTCCAGCCCACCCTCCCTATGTATCCTACTTCTACACTGGAGGTTCCCAAAATTATTTGGCCTACCGCCCCGTTTTCAGAAAACAAACAAACAAACTCAGCACCTCCCTGGAAATCCACCTTCTTTAAGCAAACAAACAGAAAGATGCAATGACAAATTCGTGTTCTTTTATGTGTTTATATTTCTACCTACATCCTACAACAGAGAAAAGAAAGATGTCACTGTAATTAAGACGCACTGAGGCTTGAAATTATAAAATTATTTATTAAATCAACCATGGTAACATCCACACTACACACAGGAAAACAAGGATAATAAAAAGAAGGATAATACTAAAATAAAAATTACGAATGACATTGAAAACAATCCCAATGGAAAGGATGAAACTGAGAATTTCAAAATTTCCTTCTCTTCTTTATGCTTCCGCTGCCCCTTACTTTTATTCAATGTCCCCCAACTGCACCTGACGATATTACACCCCCCCGGGTCATTCCAGCTCCCTCCAGAGGGTAGTACCTCTCACTTGGGAAACTCTGTTCTACACCCATCAGTTGTTGTGTTATGTTTTTCACCTTGCTATGGACAAAGTTGGTCACTGTATTCAGGACCGGGGAACAACTTTTCCCTTCAGACCAATTGGCCCTGTCTGATACCCTGTTTCCCCGAAAGTAACACATTCCCCCCAAATAAGACCTACTTCCAGTTTTGCCTCTCACTGTAATATAAGGCCTCCCCCAAATATAAGGCCTCCCCGATAATAAGGCCACCCCAGAATATAAGGCCCCCGAAGCTACCGTAAGGCATTGTACCGTATACAGGTAATAAATTTCCAATTTTTTTGTTCAACAATAAATGTGTACCGTATTCTTCTTCATGGAAAAATAAGACATCCCCTGAAAATAAGACCTAGCGCATCTTTGGGAGCAAAAATTAATATAAGACACTGTCTTATTTTCAGGGAAATGGTAGTTTTGCCTACCTGGTAGCAATCATCACAACCTTTGGTGGTTTAGGCATTGGGCAAGCCTTAGGCATGGTTGGAGGAGAGGTTTCCTCCAAAGGATAGGGATAACCCATTAAAGAGATCGTGAAGGATATGCTTCTGTCCAAACACCCAGACGGGGTCTAGGGTCACAACACTCCTTAAGGCAGCAATCCTATCAGGGTATACCTATTTGAATTAAGTTTCCGTCTATGTGAGACAGTGTGCAATGGAAAAATGGAATGACTATGTTTTTGAATATATACAATCTGATATATTTGAGCAGGTAATGACGGAAGATACATGGGAAAACAAATGTCAAAAGATTTTGAATAAATGGACAAGATATAGGAATTGGATAGCACTGGGGGAAGCCAACCCAAGCACCCAAATTAGAATGAATAATCTGTGCACATGGTTAAAGATTTGAAGAGAGAACATTTTTTGGGGGGAGGGGTTAAAGGGGAGGGAGGAAGGGGGGAGAAAAACACCAAATTAGGATAAATGAGTAGGGACAAAAGTATATATTGTTATGCATAACTAATAAGAGGATGATTTTGAGGCATGTTATTGTTAGATTTTCGACTGAATGATTTTTTTGTAAGTTATTCAACGTCCCTGGATGAAAGTGTGATTATAAAGAAGAAGAAGAAATAATAATATGTGAGACAGTGTGGGATAGCCACGCCCACCTTCCAAAGTCCATATGCAAGCTGTGGGCGTGGCCACCCCACACTGTCTCACATACACTGTCATACTCTCACACAAAGTGCACACAGCCCTCCCAAGCAGAGGCCCATTTAGGGCAAGAGGTGTGGTTGAACTGGCTGTGCAGCCAAGCACTTGCCTGGGGCTTTAAAGTAATTAGAAGATAGGTTTTGGCACAGAGTTGGATTGCACAGAACAAGTGTGCTCCCCTGAGACCAAGATAGTTGATCCAGAGAACTTAAGAAAGAGAGAGAGCGTGAGAGGAGACCCACATGGACATATTAGAGGTGGAGTCCCACTGCCAGGGGGGACATATTAGAGGTGTCCCACTGCTTTTCAAAAGGTCAATCGCGATTTACCGGTTGATCGCGGGATGCCCCTGGCCGATCCTGGCCGATCGTGGGATCCTCCTCCCTGTTCCCCGCAAAAAAAGCTCAGCAACTTTGATGAAGCTTTCCCCAAAAAAGCTCATCAACTCTGGTCAATCCAATGGGTAGATCACTGCCAGTTTTTTTAATAGTGGTTGTAGATTGCAGTCTCTTGGAAGTTGGACAGCCCTGCCCTATTCAATTAACAACAACAACAACAACAACAACAACAACAACAACAACAACAACAACAACTACAACTATCGTATAGGAATTGATGGATTGGACTATTTCTAGTCCATCTTTATTTGATTGAGAGCCAGTGTAGTGTAATGGTTAAGAGCGGTAGTCTCATAATCTGGGGAACCGGGTTCGCGTCTCCGCTCCTCCACATGCAGCTGCTGGGTGACCTTGGGCCAGTCACACTTCTTTGAAGTCTCTCAGCCCCACTCACCTCACAGAGTGTTTGTTGTGGGGGAGGAAGGGAAAGGAGAATGTTAGCCGCTTTGAGACTCCTTCAGGTAGTGATAAAGCGGGATATCAAATCCACACTCTTCTTTTTCTTCTTCTTTTGCATATCTTCACTCACAAGTCTGTTCTGACCTGTTTCTGCATTAATATCACCCCCCCCAAAAAAAAGTCTGTGAAAAAATTGTATCTGAATGCAAATATTAAATTCAAAGTTGCTTCCCACCCCCCTCAATGCCTCTAAATAGGTGATTTATCTCAATGTGCACATTTGCAAATGTATTTTAACATACAAAATGCATTTTAACATACATTTTTATGGATTTTTGTATATTTTCTGCATTCAAGGGCGGCATTGCAAAATTCAGAGAACTGCAAAATCGGAAGGCTAATGACATTCCGTTCCATGCATTAGTACAGGACGTGTGAATGACATTATTTCATTTCAAAATGTGGACCAAACTAAATCACCTTCTATCCCTTTGGTAACGTTTCCTGTTCATGAGACCAATGCTTCTCCCAGAATGTCATACCTTTTCATGTTAACACCCTGCTCTTCCAGAGGGCAGTGGTCCAAAATTATATTTCTTTCGGGGGCCACTAGGGGGCGCATTGGAAGATGGCTGACAATAACATCTCTCTGACCCACACGAGGTAATTTGGAGGCTATGATGGGGGTAATTAGCCTCCTTAACCCCCCCAGGATTGTGGGGGGGACAGCCCTTGTCTGCTGTGCCCTATACCACCCCCAAATTTGTGGGGGTGGGGGCACTAGGCACAAAGCCCTCCTGTGGGATTTCGGCACCTCCTGGACGCCGTCCCTGATTCGCGCAACTAGATGCAGAACTTCAAAGGAAACAATTTGGATGAAAGGAATGCACATATTTCAAGAAAGAAGGGGGAGTAAAGACTGCTAACAGAAGATATCTGTGACAAAACAAGATAAGAATAAAACATGAGAAGATGCGCTAAGACAAGGTACGGCAAATGACTGATGGGGGAGGGGGGAAACTCTCCCTTCTTTCCCTATGTGATTAAACAAGAGTCCCCTCCCCTCACGAGTCAGAAATGTTGTTTTAAGGACTTAAGCTGTGGATTTAAGGCTGTGTGGAGATAAACTTTCGAACCAAAGCACGTTTTAAGAAGAGCATGGAATGTGTAAGAGCTCTGGAATGACGCAAATTAAAAATGCCGTCGCCATATTGGGAAGTTCTGTCGGAGGTCTTGAGTCTGGGAGGAGAAAGAGAGAAATAGAGCTGTTTATATATTGTGGGTTAAACTCCTCAGTGGGACTTAAGAGCGACAGTTTTACGAAACTATGATGGAAAGAGTGATGTTATCTATGAAGGAGATGATATATGGAAACCATCTCGATTTGAGGTTTGGAAGAACGGAAAATTCTCACAGGACTATTATTACTATTGGTGTTTATCGGCTTAAGGAGACTATCAGAAGAGATCATAAAGAAAAAAGAGAAGATATATGAACAAGATGTGATGTGGAAACAGCAAGATAAGATGGGATAGAATTATGAACTCTGTTTGGACTGATTTGGATTGATTGGGACATTAACGCAGCAGCAAGAAGATGATCAGAATCCCCCTTCGGATCTTGAAATATGGGTCCCCCCAACAAAATTTAAAATTCGGCTTTGTAATTCGGAATTTATGTGATATGATTTAATTTGATGTGATTGGCCAGTTAATAAAAATTATTTTTTTAAAAAAAAACACAAAAAAGCAACAAAATTATATTTCTTTCTATTAGTATATGTATCCATCTAGCCAACGATTATTTTGAAGTACTTGATCTCTCTGCCTCAACCTTTCTCTGCATACATTTCATTCTTGGATGCTGCACCACAGTCCTTGAACACTGTACAGTCATTAATCTGACACCTAGGCTGTGGCAGCCAGACATTTTCCACATTGACATTTTCTTCCCCATGAAGTGGCTGAATTTCAGACTTTGATCTCGTTTTCATTAGTGCCACTGCATATTGTGAAGCCCAGAAGCCTGGCTTGATCTCTCTTCTTCTGCCATGAACATCACCCCTTTCTTCTGGCAATCACATTCCATCCCTGTCTAATCACGCTTCCCCTTGGGTGACAGCTTTTCAAACATGTTGGCATATCAGTTGACAAAATGGCTGAGAGATAATAACACAGGATGGGGAGTGGGAGGAAAGGTCCAACGGTTCTTAAAAAAAAGAAAAGAAATCGCACTGCCTTGCTGGTAATTAAATTTGGGACATTGCTTCTGCCTTTTCTTCTTCTTTGTGGAGCTTTCTTAAGCCAAAGGGAAAGAGTTACAGGTTGCCTTTAGATGTCTCTATTTCAACTATCTTGGAAGAAAACCTGTTCTCCAGTCAAATGACTCCCAGCCCAATTAGCATGAGCGGGGGCAAAGAATACAAAATACGACAATTTCCCTGAGGAAATATGCACAACTTAGTTTGTGTTTATAGGAAAAGAAAGAAACAGTAGACCACATTCTTACATATTTTCTGGCCTAATACAGTGGTACCTTGGGTTACAGACGCTTCAGGTTACAGATGCTTCAGGTTACAGACTCTGCTAACCCAGAAATAGTACCTTGGGTTAAGAACTTTGCTTCAGGATGAGAACAGAAATTGCGAGGCGGTGGCGTGGTGGCAGCGAGAGGCCCCATTAGCTAAAGTGGTACCTCAGGTTAAGAAAAGTTTCAGGTTAAGAATGGACCTCCGGAACAAATTAAGTTCTTAACCTGAGGTACCACTGTACATATTAGCAATGCAGGCTCAAACACTGTGAGCTAAGTGGGGATCCAGCTTCCATGGATACTTCCCTACCTGGAGGGGGAAATCACACAAACCTGCAGATTCTGTGTGTGGCTCAGCAGTCTCTGTGTAGCACTGCATTTTAAAACAAAACAAAACCAAACCAAAAACTGAAATCTAATGTATCAGACAAGGGTGAGGAGGCTAGAAGGGTCTGCAAGCTACTTCTGACAGCCACAGATTACTGTTTTGGGAGTTCCAACCTGGGAGAATCCAGGGCTATCTCCACCCAACTTGGAAGAAGCTCAGATCACGCTCCCCTCTCAAATTGGCCATATTGGGTTCAGGATGCAGCTAGATTCAAAGGACAGCTTCACTAGGTTCACTTCCTCTATACCAGAGATGGGCAATCTGCAACCTTCCAGATGTTGTTTGACTCCAACCTGCCTGGAGTCATTTGATTTGAGCTCATTTCTCAAACATCAGAATTGGGGTTTCTCCAGCTACCTAATTTTGAAAGCACAGGATCATGGTGATGCTAAATAACCTGCAGTATGTTTGAATATGTGGACGTGGGCAGCGCTGTGGCCTAAACCACTGAGCCTCTGGGCTTGCCGATCGGAAGGTTGGCGGTTCAAATCCCTGCGACGGGGTGAGCTCCTGTTGCTCGGTCCCAGCTCCTGCCAACCTAGCAATTCAAAAGCATGTCAAAGTGCAAGTAGATAAATAGATACCACTCTGGCGGGAAGGTAAATGGCATTTCCATGCAGTGCTCTGGTTTCACCAGAAGTGGCTTAATCATGCTGGCCACATGACCTGGAAAAACTGTCTGCGTACAAACGTTGGCTCCCTTGGCCAGTAAAGGGAGATGAGCACCACAAACCCAGAGTCGTTTGTGACTGGACTTAACTGTCAGGGGTCCTTTACCTTTTTCTTTTGAATAGGCTTGAACCCAATTCTGCTTTTGCACCTCATTTTGGTTTCTTTGTTTAATTGTTTGATGAAATAGGGAAATGGCGCTTCGAGAAGATAGGGGCAGTAAGGGGATCGGAGCTCCTTTCAACCTGATTGCTGCACTGCCTTCTGGGCAATAGCCCAAGGACTGCAGGCCGGTGGCAGGAAGGGCCAGAATCAAAAGTGGAATGACAAATCTAAATCTTTCCTTCTGTCTGGACAAGCAAGATGCAGTTTCATATTTCAAGCGCACATTCACTCTAGGCAAAAGCAGCACCAGTGGAGTGTGTGGCCTGGGGACAATTTGGGGGCTGGATCGAGTTCCTGGGAGATCGACACGTTTGGCCCTCAGGTCTGAGGTTTCCCCACCCCTGGGTTACAGCATTTAAATGGATACGAGCCACAATCCAGTGCAGTGCATTTAGACTGATTGATATCAGTGAGCTTTAGCACACTTAATTCTTCGTCGGACTCTGCGTTGATAGTAAATGGCTTCTTAATCACCTCAGTTCCAGGATACAGCCCCCCCCCATTAAATTCATTCAGTTACTGCAAAAGAAATGGGGGGGGGGGGAATTGTTATCTGAGCACATCCCCTGTATAGTATTTCACTGAAACCTCAGTGCTCCTGATTAAGTGCAGAACAATGGATGCCTTTTGAACAGCACTTTGACCTGAATTAAATACATGAATTTAAACAAATTTCTTAGGCTTCCATTTCAAATTGCCTGGTGAAACAGGGCATACAGGCAAGGGAGTGAAAATTCCCTCATATTGACCACTTTATCGGGATCCAGATGCTTGAAACTGAAGTTTAAAATGTGAAGTAGCAGCACATAAAGCTTGTGAGAGCTGCATTAGCAACACTGATCAGTGTGGCACGGTACCGGTTTGAATGGGGTCTCATATTTGGCTTCTGTATTGGATTAGAATTGATTGTATGTATGTGCTGATGCTGTTTTAAACTATGTACAGTGGTACCTCAGGTTAAGTACTTAATTCGTTCTGGAGGTCCGTACTTAACCTGAAACTGTTCTTAACCTGAAGCACCACTTTAGCTAATGGGGCCTCCTGCTGCTGCCACGCCGCCAGAGCATAATTTCTGTTCTTATCCTGAAGCAAAGTTCTTAACCTGAAGCACTATTTCTGGGTTAGTGGAGTCTGTAACCTGAAGCGTATGTAACCTGAAGCGTATGTAACCCGAGGTACCACTGTATGTGTATATAAAAACATGTTCTATATGCTATTGTTTTAGCTGGTTTTTTATGTATGTAACTGTTGTACATATGTTTTTATCATATTGCAAATCTCTTTGGGAGGCCTCATGGGAAGCAATTCATAGAAGATTATAATGGTGGTGGTGACGGTGATCATTTATACTTTTACTTGTAGAAGTTACACACTCAACCTACAGGCATACAGAAAAAGCAACAGCAGGTGAGGGAGAAAGTGAACGGAGATATTTCTCTCCCTCCCCCCTTCCAGGCTATTTAATTAATCTTGAATGGCAGGAGGTTCAAAACACACCAAACAAAGTCCTTCTCTTGGAAGATGTTAACACGTAGTATTCACTGCCATAAGATGTGCTAGAGGGGTTTAAAGGGGGGTTAGACAAATTAAGGATAAGGCTGTCATTGATTAGTTATTTACCTCCAACATCAGACACTTTAATAATAATAATAATAATAATAATAATAATAATAATAATAATAATAAAAAATACCTCCCCCCCCAATCTGGCTGGGTTTCCCCAGCCTCTCTGTGTAGCTTCCAACAAAATATTAAAAACACAATACAGCATCAGACATTAAAAAACTTCCCTAAACAGGGCCACCTTCAGATTGTCTTTTAAAAGTTATTGCCTTGACATCTGCTGGGAGGGCGTTCCACAGGGCAGGCACCACTACCGAGAATGCCCTCTGCCTGGTTCCCTGTAACCTCACTTCTCGCAGCGAGGGAACCGCCAGAAGGCCCTCAGCGCTGGACCTCAGTGTCCAGGCTGAACGATAGGGGTGGAGACACTCCTTCAGGTATACGGGACTGAGGCCATTTAGGGCTTTAAAGGTCAACACCAACACTTTGAATTGTGTCAGAAACGTACTGGGAGCAAATGCAGATGAATATCTTAAAGCATGGGTAGGCAAACTAAGGCCCGGGGGCCGGATCTGGCCCAATCGCCTTCTAAATCCAGCCCGCGGACGGTCCGGGAATCAGCATATTTTTACATGAGTAGAATGTGTCCTTTTATTTAAGATGCATCTCTGGGTTATTGGAGCATAGGAATTCATTTTTTTTAAAAAAAAAAAAATATAGTCCCCCCCCCCAAAGTCTGAGGACCGGCCCCCTGCTGAAAAAGTTTGCTGACCCCTGCGCTTAAAGCATATGAATGCCCATTGCTGTGCAAACAATAGCATGAATAAGCTATTGCCCTCAAGTCTAGTTTGTGAGCTTCCCAGAGGCATCTCGTTGAAGACTATGTGAAAGAGGACCTAGATCAAAGCTGTGCTTTTCTTCTGCAACGTATAAGAAGCATAAAAATAATGAGCAGATTCATTTAAGGATAGGCTCACCTGAACAACTTATGAAAGTCTATCTCTTGCCACCCAGTTTACTTATTTTATTTGGGATGTAGAAAGTTAGCATAATGAAAAGAGAAGACTGAAAAGGATAGACATATATATCAACTGTTTGTTGCATTCAGGATGGAAATACTAATACTCTATATATCTTGCTATTTGTCTCAGTGTACCTTTTGGGGAGAAAATAGTCTCTGGCCAACCATTTCCCAATGACATTTTAGTAGCAGCTGGAAAATAGCTTGTAGTTAGTCAGGTAATGAGAACTGAAATAGGATTGCGGAAGACATGTAAGAACGGGGGAAAGAACACACACACCCCAAATGAGTGTTGAAACCAGAAACCAGAAATGGTAAATATAAAATCCAAGAGGCAAAAGTGAAAATAGTGTATATGGCTGTGTTGTGTGAAAATATGAGGTGGGTGGGAGAACCATAATTCAAGTTATGGGGAAATGATGGAATTGCCACAAAACCCATTTTCTTTCCACAAAATTCAACAGCAATTTAGGGCTATTTTGCACAACATGTGGTAGACGGGTTCGCATAAATTCAGCATATTTCTTACATTAGACACTGTGATGCTTGAAAGGCAGGTGCCAACAAACACACCTGTGTTTATTGTGGCTGACATGTGCTTGGAAGGCATGACCCCAGGTCTCTGGTGCACCTTTGCTTCAGGTGTAAAGTTCCCCTTTAAGGCATTGGCATGCTGAAACCCCATCTGTAGCAAGTGCTAAGTACACCTCCGTCATGCTAACTGAACTCAAGACCGGACAAGGATAATAGATTTTTGTTCAGTTTTCTAACATGGGCTGTTGTTGGTTTTTGCTTCCTTTTATGTTTTGCCCAAGTAGGAACCCTCAAAAATTGCCTCTGAATTTCATCTTCAGAGTGAATTTGACGGTAACTCTAGTCCCAGGACTGATCCGTTTTGCTCACATTGTGAAACGTTTCTTCAAACGCCAAAAGAATTACAATGTGATATGTCCACTATGACCAGTGACAAACCCTCTTTCACAACACTTCTGTAACTTATTCTTTGAAAACACACCTCCACCTATAATCTCCCTTTCCAGCTGCTGCCGCCTCCATCTCCTCCTCCTCCTCCTCCTCCTCCTCCATTCACCCTTTAGCATATACTACCCTTTAGCAGAAATTCCCATTACATTACATTACAGAACATCAATGATAAAAACATAATACAAAACATAATGACAGACTGCCTAACAGTAAAATAATCATCATAATAACAGTCCACTCTCCCACACTTTCACAGGTGGACGTTCTCCAGAAAGTCCTTTTCTAATGGGACTTCTATACTATTGATGATAGAATAGTGTGAAATAATTAACTAAGAGTTTGTTGAGATGGTAAATCTGTATCTGGACTATGCCATTTCAAAATCAAAGTTCCACCATATTCCTTCCCCCCAAACAAATTTCCTCGACGTAGAGAACGAGTATGGAAGAGTGAAGACTTGACTCAAAACTTTCTCCCTGACCTGTGGTTAGTCAAAGGGTCTTTCGGTCATCTGAAGAAGCGTTCCATCCATTAAGCCCTAACCTGCAATGTGAAATAGTAAAATACAGACAGAAACATGTTTTTGTGTGTATTTTTTTCCCCTCAAATCAGGGTGGGAGAATGCTAGACTGCTGCCGTGGTTATAACTATGAAAACTAAACCAAAAAATGATTTTGCAAGTGGAATGTGGAGGTTGGGTTGGGTTAATCAGTACAGCATTGCCCTGACAGATTCTGGCTCTCCTACAGTTGGAGATAAAGAATGATTACATTTTGCCTCAGTGTGAGCAAAGATTAAAGAGATGGATCATAATTAATGGGATGTGCATTATAACATTATGTTCTTTACTCAAGAGGAGGGGCAAAATGATGAATAATTTTATCAAAGCAGATAAGCAAGGAAGAAAGGTTGGGAATACCAATTAACTTCTGACCAGCATGTCATAACTAACCGTATTAGGAGTTTCATATGACAAACAGCCGCAATGCCTGAGGTGGGATCAAAGGCTTTCCCAGAACACTGCAGTCAACACTACGGAATGGCGTGTTTAATGGTACCATAATTAATTTCACTACGCAGTATGAATTGAAAGGGTAGCACAGCACAGGATCTAGAAATTTTTTTGATATGGCAAACTCATAGGCAGAGAAAATTTATGCAAACATGGACTTTAAGCTAATCATATCTAAGGCCAGGATTCGTTACTACCCACAGGTGTGAAATCTTGTACAAAACCCTACCAAAGCAAACTGTAAAAGAGTGTCTATTCTCCTTAGATATGAAAGGATCCTGCTCATCTCATCAGCGGTCATGTATATATTAAGGCTGAATGTTTAATTGTCTCAATTGGCAGATTAGTCAACAAAAGCTTTCGCTGATTAATCACTGCAGACTAAATTTAATGGTGGATCTGAGAGTTTGTTTATTTTCCAGTTTATTTTAGTCCTGCTGTGTTACTGTAATACAGAATGGGGGAAAATATTACAGATGACCTTTTCTTCTACAAAAAGCCTAGATTTCATTAATTGGATTGTAAGCTATTTTATACTACCTTCAAGATCACAATATATTCCCTAGTTAGAGGCTGCAGTAATATGCAAATATGTTAACGTTGCAGTCCTATAAACAAATAGAATCAAACTGTAGAGTTGGAAGGGACCTTGGGGTCATCTAGTCCAAGCCATAGCTGTCAGTGTTTCCCTTTTTTTAAGGGAAATTCCCTTATTCTGAATAGGATTCCTTTCAAGAAAAGGGAAAAGTTGACAGCTATGGTCCAATACAGGAATCTCAACTAAAGCATCAATGGGTGTAAGTCCCTTTGAACTCAGTAGGGCTTACTGCCAGATAGACATGTATATGACAACACTGTGAGGCTGAAATATTTACCTGGGAGTAAGCCTTGTTGAACTAAATCAATTTATTTATTGTACCACCATCTATCAGAATTCAGACGTTCATTGCCACACTGCCATAGGTCCCTAGGCCCCACAGTTGAACCACACATTATCTTCTTAAGGACAAACATGAGTGATCAAGGTGGTGGAGCTGTGCCATATACCGGTATTTGTCATGTTTGGATGATTTTGTGTTGGAAAACAATTTTGAGGATGGAACTGTTCTTAGCTCAGTTGGTTAGAGCGTGGTGCTGATAACGCCAAGGTTGCAGGTTCGATCTCCTTAAGGGACAGCTGCATATTCCTGGACTAGATGTTCCTCAGGGTCCCTTCCAAAATAATAATAATAATAATAATAATAATAATAATAATAATAATAATAATACATTTATATTTATACCCCACCCTTCCCAGCATAGAATCAGCATAAAATACAGTATAAAAGCATGAATAACAATAAAATTCAAAGTTCAAAAATCAATTTGGGGGAATCTATGATTCTATAATTCTTCAGAAATGAATGCCACCGTATAATATCAATCTTCCAGATGTTTTTGCCACTTCTCATAGTGCACCACATTTGTCACCTTCCGCTCATCTTCATGCCCTGCAGAGAATTAATGAAATATTTCTGCCCGTACTTTGCTTCCGATACAAGGTGTTTCTGTAAATGGGATTACTTGCGATTTTACACAGCCAATAGGTTAAAACATAGAGAGCATGGCAGTCTGTGTTGCTTTGTATCATTATGTCAGTAAATGTCATCATATGAGTCTGTAGAGCCAGCTAGGAGATCAGGGCTTACAAACCCAGGGACTTTGTAGTGCACAATGGCAGGATCCAATGAAGATTTGGGCTACTTCCTTGTGGGAGAATTGCCAGTGCCTTATCTGAGGTCCTCCTGGCTAGACTTACAGCCCTGCCACCTTGAACTGACTTGGAAGATGAGACCCCTTAAGTACTGCTGTCTCTCCACCCAATCAGAAACACCTCCACCCCCAAAATAAGGTGAAGATTCTTTAACCTACCAGCCACATCTGCTCTTGGAAGAGACAGCATCTTCCTGTTATCAGGGACTTTTGGAACTCTCCATGGTACTGGCCACAAGAACTGGAAATTCACTTTTCCTGCTAAATACAAGTGGAGGTGTCAAATCACACCTCATCCACAATACTCAAAAATTGGGGCACCGAGTCTCTAAACAACCTCTGAACTACGAAAAAAAATGGTGGTATGAACAAGCAGATAAAGAGAATGTTAACCTTGTTTACTAAATATATACGTCAAGGCATTTTCGGCATCTTCAGTGCATAGTTCAAAACAGTCCCAGTTGGACAAGGCAGGCAATTAGCAGAACTAGTGTCTGACATTTAACAAGCTTCTTTCTTTCTTTTTTACAGCACAGCCTGTGACCTCCAAGCATGGAGCAGAACTACAGCTCACTCCATCAGCCTGTTCACCTTTTTCTTTTCTTTTTTACTTCCATTCCAAGTAGATGCTATTAATTAACCAGCAACCTATCAATATGGTAGCCAGGGGCTCTGTTCAGCTAACCTGTACTCCGAGTAGACCTATTGACATTAATGATCACAACTAACTTAGCTCCATTAATTTCAGTGACTTTATTCTGAGTAAAAGTTAGGTGTCTCCTGCGCAGCCAAGTTTCTTGTGCTTACTGATTAGCAAAGGACTTGCAACAGGATTTACATTTGTTCTTGTCTGGGAAGCAAAAACAAAGAAAGGCAAACTCTTTGCCCACTGAAGCTGAGATAATTCAGTAGGCAACTAGGCACAGGATGACACTACTGTAACCTTTACTAAATTATAGAATTAAATAAGGATCTGACAAACTACCCAGAGAAATTCCACTAGTTATGGAACCTCATTTGATTTCCCTCGTGATTCAAATTGGACTTTTGGGTTATGAACCTGCCAGCAAGTCTAGGGGGCTGAATGAAGTGCGCTCTCTCTCTCTCTCTGGCCCTTGGATCTCTGCCCAGCCCATACCAACCCCCCTCTCAAGGTCACACCCTTTGCTGGTCTTGTTTTGCAGCCTGAGAAATGGGATGCAGGTAGTATTGTGATCTGAACCACTGAGCCTCTCGGGCTTGCCGAATGGAAGGTCGGCGGTTTGAATCCCCGTGATGGGGTGAGCTCCCATTGCTCTGTCCCAGCTCCTGCCAACCTAGCAGTTCAAAAGCATGCCAGTACAAGTAGATAAATAGATACCACTGCGGCGCTCTGGTTTCTAACATGGTGTTCCGTTGCACTAGAAGCAGTTTAGTCATGCTGTCCACATGACCCTGAACACTGTCTGTGGACAAACACCGGCTCCCTCAGCCTGAAAGCGAGATGAGCGCCACAACCCCATAGTCGCCTTTGACTGGACTTAACTGTCCAGAGGTCCTTTACCTATTTACCTTAACCCTTTACAGCCTGAGAATTTATCCCTGGCTGGAATATGGGCTTCTTGCTTGCTGGTTGGAGGATAGAGAGGGGAACATGAGTATGCAGAAACTAGCCTGCTCTACGCAAACTTACATTTGCCGCTCCACTCACTTTGGCCTCTGGCGCTGCCCACCATGAACATGTCACCCTCAGGAGGTTGCACAGAAGGGAGTGTGACTCCTGGGCTGGATAAATTTCCTCACTACGGTTCTACAGGCTTTCTGAGGTAAGTGTGCAGCAAAAACATCTGCCCTGGGCCTTCACTAAGTGCATGAAAGTTGGTGAGCCAGCATCAAACCCCCACCACCTAAAATAGTTTGGCACCAACCTCTGACACCCCAAAGGCTACTCCATCCTCACTTACTTTGCTTCTAAGTTGAAAAATATTAGAGGCCAGCAGCAATCCTCACAGTGCTAGATTTGGCTCAGGAAACTCAATTTGCTGACATCCACTTTCCCAATATGTTGCTCCACTTAGGGAATGCAGGAGAGGGGAAAATACTTAGGTATAAAACATATTAAACAGTATCACATTATTCAAATACATATTAAACAGTATCACATTATTCAAAGTGTTATTATTTTTGACCTTTTCATTTCATGATTTCTTAGGGAAGCACCAAACAAGAAATACTGTCAGATGTCAAATACAATTACATTGACATTGGAATTGGAACACTGGAATATTTTTGTTCCACAGTTTCTTTATTTAAATGTTTCTTATTTAAATGTTCTCTCTTTTTTCAGAAAAAAGTCTTCCAGTGCATACTAAATAGTTTTACGTGCCAGTAATTAAAAACTGAAATACTTTAGCATAACGCCTAACAAATAGTGTCATAAACTAAATGACATTACATGTTAACTATCAAATATTGTCTAACAAGCAAGCAAATATTAAAGTCATATATTGCAGGATAACAAATATAGATATCATATATTCAGGGTAGTTGGCAAATATTCTTTGGAGAATAATTATGACAGAAGAGAATTGGACAAACTTTTTGCTGTCCACATTGTTTCAGCTGTAATTTGTGCGTGTGTTTTAATGAATGGTAGGTATTTAGTATGATTTTTTTAAATGATTTTGCATATTTATGTTTATGTCTTTAAATATTTTGTAAGTCACTTGGAGACTTTTGGATAACAAAAGGCTAAAATTCTAATAAATAATATTTAGGATCTTTTCTCTGAAACAGCATTCCCAAACACAGTAAATTTAGACTCAAGTACCAGAAAAGTCATTCTCCAAATCATTTGAATGGCAGAAGCTTTCAGGGCCACAGCATACCCATGGTGCTGAGCAGCATTCCTGTTGAGTTATTATGGGTATTCACTTTCTGAATATTGTCTTGGGTGCTCCTTCTCAATTGTATGATCCATGCAGGGCTGGATTTAGGTTTGATGAGGCCCTAAGCTACTGAAGGTGATGGGGCCCTTTATATGTCCAGCTGTCCTTTGTCAGCAACAAATTCTTGCTTTTTTTGTCTTGAATATATGCTATATGATAATTTATGGACCTAATAGGTATTTAAAGCCATTTGCACATAACAAAACATGTATTTTATCAAAGTAATTGATGTAGAAATGAGCAATCCAGTGATATTTTAGGAAGCAGGCTAGTAGGCAAGGCCCATTACTTACACAAAACACTGTTGCTGTATGTAGGTTTTATTTTATTTGTTTTTTATCTTAAATTTTGGAAATGTATATTCAATTTGTTTTTTCTTTAATTTTTTTGATGACCCCCAAGAGTGTGGGGCCCTAAACAACATCTCTGTTAAGATACCACAAACACTCACAATCTGTACTTTCCAGAAACAACAGAAGACATTTTTGTTTCAGAAAGCTTTTCCAGCTTAGGCATCCATTCTTTTAAATCTACCTTCATTTTTTATGCCTTTTAAAAACTATTTTAGCTTTATTGTGGTAGGTCTGTGAATTGCTTTCAGAAAGATGCAAAAGCCGGTCCGTTTCACACAATACAAAAATTGGGCATTGAGTGGTCTGGAATCTACCCTTTGGGCTTCTCTCACCTTAGATATGAGGCAGTCACTGCCTCTGTTGTGTTTCCAGTTCCTACTGAAGACCTTCCTCTTCTTTTAAATGGAGATCTTTCCCAGTCTTCATCCATATTGGAATTGTTTTTAGGTGTGTTTAGATGTTTTAATTGCTTTATGGCTTGTGTGTTTGATGTCCTGGGCTCCTTTGCAAGGACAAGAAGGATAATATTATTACTATCACCGTTATTAATTATTATTACCATTAATAAAATCATGAACATGGAAATGATCCATAGATGAGAACTTATAGCATGGTTTCTTTAAATGGGCTTTCCCTGGAAGTGGTCAGGTATCAAAGTGTGACTAATTATAAAGATTTTTTTTTGTCTGATTTTGTCCAGTTTAACTGGATCTGCCGAAATTCCCTCTTTCATTCAACTATTCAATGTGCAAGTGCCCTGTCCACGTTTGCATCGGGTCACCCTAAGTCATGTCACATAGCATACTTGCGTTGCTAAGCATTGCAGTTGCTAAGGTTGAAGTCGCAAGAGGTTAACCTCAAAATCTGTCCTAAACATCACCATAAAGTCAAGAAAAGGGGAGAAAATCAAGTTCTTCCTTGACCAGAAATGACCTCTGTACTGATACGGCTTGAGATCTAATAAAGGGAGAAAACTAACATCAGAGTTTCCATTATTTTATGGAAAAGTGTTAAATTCAGAACAATCTCAGCCTTCTTCATCCAAGCATGATTGAAGACACAATTGACTTTAGGAAAGTTAGTGCTTTGATTGAAACAAGCAGTTTGAAGTAGAATGTTATTGCAACTCCCAGCTGCCAGAAGTGTTGTTTGCTTCCCGAGCAGATTTTTATATGTTAGGAATGAAGAATGAGCTTTTTGCGGGCAGGTTGCCAAAGAGTATAAAGGAAGTATTGGAGGGTTCAGCTTGGTGGAGAAAATCAACAATATTTGTTTTCTCTCTTGACTCTCACATGAAAAGGTAAAGTTTGCAAACTTTCTAAATGCCTCTTAGTCACTCAAACCCTTCCTCCTAATTTTGACCACTTTGAAAAGTGCTTTGTTCTCAAAGGACTACTAAGCAGCATGATGAACATTGCTTTAGGGAACACCATAAAAAAGCAACAAAATATTTCAATGTTTGAATGCTTCATCTACTATATACAACTCAACACCACATATTTCCTTTCCCTTAAAGATCTCAGGATCCACAGGATCCTAAAAATGGATGCGTCTTTAAAACTGAAAGTGTGTTGAAACACCTTTCTGACAAACCTTGGGCAGGTTTAAGACATTTTAGTGTCTGAGGCAAAGGGCAAGAGAGTGCCTTCCTCTATTCCATTTCTTGCAACTGGGAAATGAACTTTGGGTCGGATTCAACTAATCTTGTGCAAGAAGATACCCATATAAGAATTCCCCTGTCTCCTGCCTTCCTCTCCTCCTTCCAAGTACCCCCCTGCACATCCCACAAATCAAATTGGGGGGGGGGTGTTCAGGAGAACTCCCAGAAAACCTATGTCAGGAGGAAAGGGGAGGTTATGCTTGTCTAGGAAGCAGAAATTATTGAGCTGATGGAACAACTGTATTAGCACGCCATTTAATTCCACCCATTATGTATACCGCTTATTTCACGTTACCAAAGTGTCATAAAACTGGATTCAACCCAACTCTGGTGTCAGCATACATACACCAATGGATTCAGTACAACTCTGGTAACCCAATATGCATCATTTGGGGAGTTCCCACCCATATCAACATTTCCAGATTCCAGGAATCTTCCCAGATGATCTACATGGAATTAAAAATGATTAAAATGCAGCAATTGATTGAGCTGTGAGAGAGTCTCAGCTATATCAGGCCAATAGCAAATGACTCAGGCCTATGTGCGGTCTTATTCCTCAAACTGTGCAGGAAATGAATGTAACCTATGAAAGAAAGCAGATTTTGTGTTCCCTGACACAATAACAACTCTAAAGTTAGCTAGTGTCTTGAGAGAGAAAAGTCAGAGTATATTCTTGCTGAATGGCTGATGCAATTTCTCTCTAGAATTCAACAAGCAGTGCTTTTGCAGTTCAGCACCTTTCTGCGTGGGTTGCAGCAAAAGGTTATGGAGGCATACATACTCAGTCTGCATCCCGTCTCTTGTTAAATCTGTCTTAAGGGAAACACAGAATAAGAGACTATAGGGGGAAGAGGTCTTGTCTGCCATGTATAGGGAATGCCAAACCTCCTGCACTTGGACAGATAACTGTGGAATTCTTGTTAGGCTAAATGTGTACATATACATCACTCATCTGTACCCGTGTCTAGAGAAATAAAATGACAGTACAGAAAAATATATATATATATATATGAATCTTGAAGATGGCATTTCAGATGAAGGACTAGCACAAATTTGACACAAGGTAGAATTAAATTGTGGCTTATGGGGTGTGGGTGGTTGTAAAATGAAGACCCACATTCTCCAAAGAAGATCACAAATGTTACTAGCCTGTCAAAAAACAAATAAATAAAATACTAGCTTGCTGTGGGCTCATGGAGAAGAGATGGGAGTTCTGCCCTTTCATAGCATCTGCTACATTTCTAGCATCAACCATCCCAGGCCCTATGACCAGAAGAGGCCCAGTTGGTGTTGCCCTCACTAGGGGGTTGCCTAGCTTGCATAAGAGAGTCTTCTTTGTGGTTGCCCTCTATTTCTGGAAGGCCCTTGGTAGTGTGGTGTGTTAGTTTCCCTGATTATTAACTTTTATGAGAAATGCCATTTCGGGTGGTCCATTTATGAAGGCTTGCCACTCAAATTCCAATCATCACTCTTGCATCTTCTGCCCTAAAATTTGTTGTTGTTTAGTCATTTAGTCGTGTCCGACTCTTCGTGGCCCCATGGACCAGAGCATGCCAGGCACTCCTGTCTTCCACTGCCTCCCGCAGTTTGGTCAGACTCATGTTTGTAGCTTCGAGAACACTGTCCAACCATCTCATCCTCTGTCGTCCCCTTCTCCTTGTGCCCTCAATCTTTCCCAACATCAGGGTCTTTTCCAGGGAGTTTTCTCTTCTCATGAGGTGGCCAAAGTATTGGAGTCTCAGCTTCACGATCTGTCCTTCCAGGGAGCATTCAGGGCTGATTTCCTGAAGAATGGATATATTTGATCTTCTTGCAGTCCATGGGAATCTCAAGAGTCTCCTTCAGTACTGTGATGGGATGATGAGCTGCTTGTGCGTAAAATCGTGGTCCCTCAGAGTTTGTGCAACTCCACAAACCTCTGTGTGTGACAGAGCTCCTCAGACATGTCTGCTCTAGTCACTTGCAGATTCCGACAGTGGTTGTTTTCGGAAGCGCTTCCAGCATAGAAGCTCCTTAACGGAAACACGCCTTCTGGACTCACGGCGTGACAGCTTCCGGCGAGGAATGGGTCTCCCTATGGGAGCTTCTGACACCTCCCCACTGTTCTCGCTGGACGTGTCCCTGAGCCCTCCCTCTTGCTCGCTTTCCCTCAGAGATCCTCCCCTTTCCCTGCTAGTTCCTGCTTTAGCTGCTGCGTCTCTCTCAGCCTTCGTGAGACTTTCCTCCAGAGACCCATCTCTCCCCCTGCTGGTCCCTGCTTCCGCTGCTGAGTCCCTCCCAGCCTCCGTGAGCCCTCTCCCCACCTGTTCTTCCGATGGCAGTTCCCTGACATCCACCTCCCCTCCAGGACCCCCTTCACCCCCGCCCATTCCCTCTCCTCTGGGCGGTGAGGAGGTAAAACCCCGAAAAGAATCCTCTTCATCTTCAGACGTCTCGAACATTTCCCTCCATCGGTCGCCGTTCCGGCTCGCTGAATCCTCCTCCTCCTCGGAATCTGTGAACCCCTCCAACTCTTCTTCTTCGTCGGTAGTGGCAAAGTATTTCCTCCGGAACCTCGCCACTGGCTGAGGTTTATGTGGGAACCTCTGATGAAAAGTTTCTATTAAAACCTCGTCATTGACATCCTCTGCCATGACCCAGGTGTTTTCCGACTCCGGTTCCCCTTCCCACGTTACCAAATACTCTACTTGATCTCCCTTCCACCTGGAATCGAGGATCTCTGCTACATGGTAGCTGTGTTCCCTTTCCTCCATTGCTGGTCCCCGAGTGACCCTCCCTTCTCTGTCCCCTTTATACGGTGACAGCAACGACCTGTGGAAAACTGGGTGCAGCTTCATGTGGTTCGGTAACCGGAGTCTGAAAGCCACTGGGTTGACCTGTTGCGTGACTTCAAATGGGCCCAGTCTTTTGCGTCTTAACTTCTTACAACCCCCTTTGAATGGTAACCCTTGGGTTGACAGCCACACCTGGTCCCCTACCCTAATGGTTTCACCTTCTCTTCTGTTTTTGTCTGCCTGCCTCTTATATTCCTCCTTGGCCCTGTCTAAGTTAAGTTGGAGCTGGCGATGGATCGCTTCCATTTCTTCTACGAAATGTTCGGCAGCTGGAACGCTCCAGTTCTCCCCTACCCCCCCTGGGAAAGCCCGGGGATTGCACCCGTAATTAGCCAAAAAGGGGCTCATCCCCGTGGACACGTTCTCCGCATTGTTGTAGGCAAATTCTGCCAACGCCAGCTTCTCCACCCAATCATTCTCTCTGTCATTCACATAACACCTCAAATATTGCTGGAGGATGCCATTGGCTCTTTCCGCCTGCCCGTTGGTTTCAGGATGCCGGGCAGTCGAAAAATTGACCTCTACATGCAGTAAGCTCATGAGCTTCCTCCAGAACCTGGAAGTAAATTGTTTCCCTCGGTCTGAAACCACCCTCAAGGGGGCGCCATGCAACCTAAACACATTTTCTACAAACAATTTAGCGGTTTCTTCTGCCGTGACAGCATGTGAGCAGGCTATAAAGTGGGCCATTTTGGTTAACAGGTCTACCACAACCATGGTGGCTGTTTTCCCTCTGGACTTTGGCAGATCAGTCATGAAATCTATTGCCACTGCTTCCCATGGTCTTTCAGGTGTGGGTAGTGGTTCTAATAACCCTGCCGGTGCCTGCCTCTCCCCCTTGGCTCGCTGGCATTGGTCACACCCTCTCACATACACCCGCACATCTTCCCTGACCTTGGGCCACCAAAATTCCCTGGTAACCAGCCACATGGTTTTGTGTTGCCCAAAATGCCCTGCTGTGGGGCCATCGTGCAGTTGCTTGAGTACCTTCTCCCTCAAATCACCTTCAGGTATATATAACGCTCCCTTTTAATACAACACCCCGTTTCTCTCCTCAAAACCCCCGGGTTTGTCTCCCTCCCTCCTGAGACCCCTGAGTTTGTCCTGGGCGTATTCATCATGCACCGTTCCCTCTACCAGTTCCCTTTGCCCCACCAATGCCGCCCCACACACCCAGCGGTCCTCTGGAATGACATGTCTTTCTTCGGGTGCTCCCTCCCCCTCCAAATATTCAGGTTTGCGTGAGAGAGCGTCCGCCCTAACGTTCTCTGGGCCTGGCACGTAACAAATCTCAAAGTTAAATTTGGAGAACTCCTGGGCCCATCTCAACTGCCGTTGGTTGAGCACTCGCGCCGTTCTCCAATACTCTAGGTTCTTATGGTCAGTGCACACTTGCACCTTATGTTGTGCGCCAATTAGCAGGTGCCTCCATCTCTGGAAAGCCTCATGAATAGCAAGAAGTTCTCGGTCGTACACCGTGTAGTTCCTCTCGGATTTGTTCAGCTTTCGCGAAAAAAAGGCACACGGTCTCCACTCTGACTCCTCCTTCCCTGGCTGCAGAAGAAGCACTGCCCCTATGGCTCTGTCTGATGCGTCTGTTTCGACTCTCATCTTTTTTTGTAAATCCACATGCAGAAGTTGTCCTTCAGAGGCGAAGGCCCTTTTCAGTTCCTCAAAAGCTCGCTCCGCCTCCTCAGTCCAAACAAATTTCTTCTTACTGCTGAGACAGTCCGTAATGGGCGCCGTCAGGTGTGCAAAGTTTCGGATGAACTTACGATAAAAGTTCCCAAACCCTAGGAACCTCTGCACATCCTTCTTGGTTTTGGGTGTTTTCCATTCCAGCACTGCCTGGACCTTGCCGGGATCCATGGCCAATCCCTTGTCTGACAGGCGGTACCCCAGGAATTCCACCTCCTTGGTATGAAACTGACACTTCTCCAGTTTCACCCACAGCCTGTTGGCTTGCAGCCTGCTCAACACTTCTCTGACGTCTCTCACATGCTGCTCCTCATTCTCCGAATACACCAACACGTCATCTAGGAAGGCCACACAATTCTTGTAAAGCAAAGGCCCCAGTACGTGGTTCATAAACGATTGGAAGCACGCCGAGCCTGCTTGTAAGCCAAATGGCATCACGAGATATTCAAATGCCCCCAAAGGGGTGAACATGGTGGTTTTCCATTCATCCCCTTTCCTTATACGTATCAGGTTGTACGCCCCCCTTAGGTCCAGCTTTGTAAAAATCTTTCCCTTCCGCACCCTGGTCAAAATGTCGTCAATCCTGGGCATAGGGAAAGCCAAGGGTTCTGACACTGCGTTTAACGCCCTGAAGTCACACACAAGTCTTGGCTTGTCCGTGTTTTTTTTATCCACAAAAAACACTGGGCTACCTCCCACTGCTTTGGACTCTCTGATGAAGCCTCTCTTCAGGTTCTTGTCAATGAACTCTCTTAGCTCCTGCATTTCTCTGTCTGACATGGCATACAACTTGCCTACAGGAAGCTGTGCCCCAGGGAGTAAATTGATTTGACAGTCAAAGGGCCTATGCGGGGGTAGTTGGTCAGCTTCCTTCTCGCTGAACACGTCGCTGAGATCTGCGTATTGTGGTGGTACCTTCACTTTCTCCATTACTTCCATCCCTGCTAGGGTGGCTTGGGCCCCTGCTGAACCCTTTCCCCCTTTGCAGTGTTCTAAGCAATGTGCTGAACCAAAGGAAACCACTCTCTGATGCCAGCCCACCAGCGGATCATGTAACGCTAGCCAGCTCATCCCCAAAATAATAGGAGCCCCTCCCAAGGTGGCCACATTAAACGCTATCAGTTCTGTGTGCCTTGCCACCTTCATTATCATTGGGACGGTCTGCAAGCTGACTTCTCCTCCCAACAACTCCCTGCCATCGATCGTGGTCACCTGCAGGGGGTTGCTTAAAGGGATAGTCTGTATCTGGTGTTCAGCTGCAAACTCTTTGCTCATGAAATTGCAGGAGCTGCCTGAGTCCAACAGCGCCTTTATCTTTAGGGGGTGTCCATTTTGCAGCTCTAGCGACACTTCAATCACTAGGGCAGGTTGAGGAGCTTCTGGCATGGGCACTTTCACTGCTCTTTGGCCTGGCTGCTGTGCCCCGACTGTGGCAACCAGGCGTTGGCTTTTACCTGCTCCGGTTTTTCCTCCTCTCTTCCCTCCACAGCTCCCACCATCCCTTGCCATTCCTTCCTCTGGGGGCAGACTCTGGCAAAGTGACCTGGCTGTTGGCAGAGATAGCATTTCCGGGCGCCTTTTCCCTCCTTCTTTCCCCCCTCACTGGGCTTTGAAACTGTGCGCGCGCGCGCTGTTCCGATTTCCATCGGCTCTGCCGGCGGGAAAGTTGTCTCTGGAATGTCAGGAATGCGGAACTCCTTCCAACGTTCCCCCTTCCCTTCCCGCCTCTCCAAAGCTCTCGCCTCCTGGCGCGCTCCTATGGTCAGCGCAGATTTAGTCAGCTGATCCATAGAATCCGCCCTAGGACCCCGGGAAGGTTCGTCTTTCACAGCCGAAGCAAGGCCTTCTTCAAATAGCATTTGAATGGGTGCCGCCGATAAGTCCCACCCCAATCTGTGAACCAGCATGGTGAACTCAGTCCAGTACTCACGGACAGATCGGCTTCCCTGCTTGCAAGCCATTAGCTGTCTGCGCACCACTCCCTCCTCAATATCGCTGGAAAACATGAGATCCATTGCACGAAAGAACTTCATAGTGTCCTTTAGGACGTCATTATGCGTTGCCATCAGGGGTCTAACCCAGTCCCTCGCCCCTTTTTCAAGATGCCCAATCACAAAAGCCACTCGCGATTCCTCGTCAGGGAATTCATCAAACTGCACATTGAGGGCATATTGCATCTCTGTTCTAAAGGCATGGTAGTCCTTGGGGTCCCCCCAAACTTCTGCACCAATCCTGGTACCTTTCTGGTGAACTGGGTGGCTCTCCCCTTCTTGTCTGCATCCTGAGCCCTTCTCTCCTCAAGCCTCGCCGTCTGCAGCGCCAGTTGGATTTCCAACGCTCGGTACCTTTCTTCCAAGCTTGGACCCGCTCCAACTCCTGCCTCTCCGGTTCCGGCTGGGTCGCTCATGATGCCTTCTCCTGCACAGGCAGCTTACAGAGACTGTCGGAATGCTGTGATGGGATGATGAGCTGCTTGTGCGTAAAATCGTGGTCCCTCAGAGTTTGTGCAACTCCACAAACCTCTGTGTGTGACAGAGCTCCTCAGACATGTCTGCTCTAGTCACTTGCAGATTCCGACAGTGGTTGTTTTCGGAAGCGCTTCCAGCATAGAAGCTCCTTAACGGAAACACGTCTTCTGGACTCACGGCGTGACAGCTTCCGGCGAGGAATGGGTCTCCCTATGGGAGCTTCTGACACCTCCCCACTGTTCTCGCTGGACGTGTCCCTGAGCCCTCCCTCTTGCTCGCTTTCCCTCAGAGATCCTCCCCTTTCCCTGCTAGTTCCTGCTTTAGCTGCTGCGTCTATCTCAGCCTTCGTGAGACTTTCCTCCAGAGACCCATCTCTCCCCCTGCTGGTCCCTGCTTCCGCTGCTGAGTCCCTCCCAGCCTCCGTGAGCCCTCTCCCCACCTGTTCTTCCGATGGCAGTTCCCTGACAAGTACCATAATTCAAAAGCATCAATTCTTCGGTGATCAGCCTTCTTTATGGTCCAGCTCTCACTTACATATATCACTACTGGGAAAACCATGGCTTTAACTATACGGACCTTTGTTAGTAAGGTGATTTCTCTGCTTTTTAAGATGCTGTCTAGGTTTGCCATTGCCTTTCTCCCAAGGAGCAGGCGTCTTTTAATTTCGTGACTGCTGTCACCATCTGCAGTGATCATGGAGCCCAAGAAAGTAAAATCTCTCACTGCCTCCATTTCTTCCCCTTCTGTTTGCCAGGAGGTGATGGGACCAGTGGCCATGATCTTCATTTTTTTGATGTTGAGCTTCAGACTATATTTTGTGCTCTCCTCTTTCACCCTCATTAAAAGGTTCTTTAATTCCTCCTCACTTTCTGCCATCAAGGTTGTGTCATCTGCATATCTGAGGTTGTTGATATTTCTTCCGGCGATCTTAATTCCGGCTTGGGATTCATCCAGCCCAGCCTTTCGCATGATGAATTCTGCATATAAATATATATATATAAATATATCAGTCCTAAAATATATATTTGCTATGTTATCTATAATTATTTCTTTGGGGTTTTCTTGGGCAATATTCAAATTATTTGGTCAACATGGTAAACATTTCACAGTATATTTCCTCAAATAATTACCCAAGAAGATTCCGGCAACTTGGATCCCATCACCATTTAACATATTTTTAAATGAATGAGAAGATACCTATGATTCCATTTTTGTTGTTATTTCAAGAGACAGTTGCACCTCATCTTCCTCTAGGTCTGCCTTCTGGTCTAACATGTAGAATTTCTAAAGTTAATTCTGGAGCTTAGCATATGTACAGATTGCCTCAGTTTTCAGCCCATGTCCTTTTTCATGGAAGTTAAACATCCCGTGATTCCTCCAGATGTTGTTCAACTCTCATCATCTCTGACTGTTGACCATACTTGCTGGGGATGATGGGAGCTAGAATTTAACAACAAATTGAGGGATATAATTTTCCCCAGCTCTATGAAAGCTGCAGTTAGGCTGCCCTTGTAAGCAGTGACCTAGTACATTACATTGTACTCAACACTATGGACGACAAGCGTGGTGTAGTGGTTAAGAGCAGTGGACTCGTAATCTGGTGAACCGGGTTCACGTCCCCGCTCCTCCACATGCAGCTTCTGGGTGACCTTGGGCTAATCACACTTCTTTGAAGTCTCTCAGCCCCACTCACCTCACAGAGTGTTTGTTGTGGGGGAGGAAGGGAAAGGAGAATGTTAGCCACTTTGAGACTCCTTCGGGTAGTGATAAAGTGATAAACTCTTCTTCTTCTTCTCTTCAAGCCAAGGATTGGTGAGAAAGGAGGGGAGGGAGGTAAAGAACTCCACTGAATAATATGGAGAGATTGCCTTCATGCAGGCATGGAGAGGATATATCATACCCATGAGTTTTAAGACTTGCCAGATCTTGTTGATTATTGACTTGGTACCCTTTTAGAGACATCTCTCCAATCTTTTTTTTCTCTCTCTCTCAAAAGGTGTGCAGGATTCTTAGTATGAAGTTTATCCAATTTAAAATGCTTTACTGCAAAAGTACTGAAAGATCAATAACCTAATGCCATACACATCTATAGGTAAGTCAACATGAGAAACAAACGGACCATTCCAAGAGGAGTGGCAGAATCAATACATCTAATAAATTGTTGCTTCTCCCATCTTGAAAAAGTACACATATTGTTGCAGCTAAGATGTGTGTGATGGAAAAGCATAGAGAATGGAGAGACAGCTGGGCTGAAATTGCATCTGAATTTATCTCAGCTCTTCAATAAAGATACCATAAAGCACTTTCAGGAATGCAGTGAGTGGTTGTTGTCCCCCACCCCCATCCAGCTAAAATCTAAAGCCAACTCCATTCGCACCCCACCCCCCTTGCCCTGTTCTTGAAAGGATTTTTTTTGTTCTGGGTTGTTATCTCAAGGAGAAGCCAGTTATACATAAAAAATGCATACATGCATTTCCTGCATTTTAAGGTGTTTATTTTCAAGGCAAAGGAAATGAGCACACACGCTTTACATTGTGGGTGCCCTTTGTGGGATCGCGCACGGTGCTACAGTTCCCAGGGAGCTTAATGGCAAATCAGGGGCTGGCCTGCCTCTCAGTGTTAATTTTTGGAGGTTCACGCCCAGCCTCAGCAGTCAAGTTTCATTGCTGGGAGGTGGGGCCAGTCCCCTTATATATAGGGGCTGGAGCTGACAATAGCCAGGCAGTTGGCTCTGGAGATTCACCCTCCCTCTCCTCCCTTAGTTTATTGTTTTCTGGTTTGCAGGTTAACTTTTTCTTCCTGTTTAGCGGGTTCCTTGTGCCTTTTCTCTGCATGCATAAACCCTTATACATTATGTACAGGAGAACCTCTACTTACAACCACCTCCACTCGCGGACGTTCCAAGTTGTGACCACGGTGGACCCGGAAGTAACCGGTGGGTTTGCCACTGTTTGCGCATGCGCAGGAGTGGTGATCACCGTTTGCACCTGCGCAGAAGTGGCAATTGCCATTTGCGCATGTGCAGAAGCAGGCAACCGCTGCCCGCGCATGCACACAATGGCACCT
The DNA here is from genome assembly GCF_964188305.1 of Podarcis bocagei. Classification (NCBI taxonomy): domain Eukaryota; kingdom Metazoa; phylum Chordata; class Lepidosauria; order Squamata; family Lacertidae; genus Podarcis; species Podarcis bocagei. Next base: position 88,349,297 of record NC_138129.1, read on the forward strand.
CTCCCAGCGACCCGTTTTGCCATAAGGATGGGCCTCTGGAACAGATTGTGGTCATGAGTAGAGGTTCCACTGTACATATGATACGCACGCACATACATTTGCTACATGGAAAGATCTGCCTATCTCTCCACACATTGCTGTCTTGTTTGTTTGTTTGTTTGTTTGTTTATTATTCCACCTCTCCTCTTAGGAGCTCAAGGCAAAGTTCTCCTTCTCCCCATTCTCCTTCTCCCCATTCCCCACCCCCCCTTACAACAACCCTGGGCGGTATGTTAGGATGAGAGACAGCTATTGAAGGGTGCCAGTCAGTTTCTTGGCTGAGTGGGGATTAGAACCCCAGCTTCTCAGGTCTTAGTCCAATGCTCTAACCACTACACCACACATGATTTCCTTTTCATTGGGAAGTAGTGGTCAGGGATGATGGGTGTTGCAGTCCAGCAACATCCAGAGGGTTTAGCTGATGGGTAAAGGTAAAGGGACCCCTGACTATTAGGTCCAGTTGTGGCCGACTCTGGGGTTGCGGCGCTCATCTCGCTTTATTGGCTGAGGGAGCCGGCGTACAGCTTCCAGGTCATGTGGCCAGCATGACTAAGCCGCTTCTGGCGAACCAGAGCAGAACACGGAAATGCCGTTTACCTTCCCACCAGAGCGGTACCTATTTATCTACTTGCACTTCGATGTGATTTCGAACTGCTAGGTTTCCAGGAGCAGGGACCGAGCAACGGGAGCTCACCCTGTCACGGGGATTCAAACCTTCTGATCGGCAAGTCCTAGGCTCTGTGGTTTAACCCACAGCACCACCCGCGTCCCTAGCAGTCCCCAAAAATGCATGATAATTTTTCAGCACAGTACTATTGAGAATTGTGGCCACTTAACATTCCCCATGTTCAAGCAAGTATTATGCAATTAATTTCAATCACAACTAATTAGAATTTGCTTTCTAGCAATGGCTCTCTAAGATTGCACTGACCCACATTTATATGCACCTTTGTTTATGTTAATTATATTTTTGTGACCTTTTGTTTCGAAGAGCTAGGCTATAGCCCTGTTCTGTGGGATGGGATGTGAATATATGGCAATCCAAATATGAAAAAAATGTAATTGTTCGAGCTCTGTATGAAGGGGGAAAAATAATCATGCATTTGCTATGGCAGCTGTTAGAGGAAATTATCCAAGATGTCATATAATAGCGGAAATTTCAATAATTAATCCATCAGGAAACTTACAGTAAAATTTTTACATCAACTGAATTTAATGGGAAATAATTATATTTAAGTGTGTGTTTTTAATGTTTCCAGGAATGTCTTCTTACCAGCACTTTATTGTCGGTTTACTATCAGAATTATCGTAGGAAGTGTTCTTACACATTCCCAGTGCTAGTTCAATATCTTATATTACCACCAGATGAAGCAGTAGCTTGCACAACCCTCAAGCATCATGGCTAACGTTATAGATTGCAGCAAATTATTTTATGCTTTCCCACTACAGTGGTACCTCAGGTTAAGTACTTAATTCGTTCCAGAGGTCCGTACTTAACCTGAAACTGTTCTTAACCTGAAGCACCACTTTAGCTAATGGGGCCTCCCGCTGCCGCCGCACCGCCGGAGCACGATTTCTGTTCTCATCCTGAAGCAAAGTTCTTAACCTGAAGCACTATTTATGGGTTAGCAGAGTCTGTAACCTGAAGCGTATGTAACCTGAAGCGTATGTAACCTGAGGTACCACTGTACAACTGAAAGCTGAATAATAACAATAATCATAGCTTCTGAACATGAAGGCTATAACCCATACACTCCAACGTTTCTCTGATGAAAATAGGGGTGTCCTTAATAATAATAATAATAATAATAATAATAATAATTTTATCATTTAATTATTTAAATTTATTTGTTTTGTTTTTCAAATTACAGTTTTACAATCACATATCTAACATAAAAACAAGATTCCAAAGAATCTCCAGGACTTCCCTCCTTCCCTTTGTGGGTCCTATTGTTAATCATTTCCTCCTGCATCTTTTATAATAATCCAGATCTTTTACATCTCCATTATATCCAAAATTCCCCATTAAACTACAAGTGTTATTCCAATCTTACTAACAATTTTGACTGTTTACAATGGTTTTTAAGATAAATTATAAATTTCCCCCATTATTTATTAAAAAATTTGTCTTCCGGATTTCTGATTCTTCCGGCATTTATGCCATTTCGGCATAATCCATCAACTTAATCTGCCATTCTTCTCTGGTCGGGACTTTATCTTCTTTCCTAATTTTTATCATTTATTGCCCCAGCTACTATAGGCTGCCCCAGCCTCTATGAGTGGCTTCCAACACACTTTAAAACATAATATAACATCAGACATTACAAACTTTCCGATACAGAGCTGCCTTCAAATGTCTTCTAAAAGGTGTATAGTTCTTTACCAACCTATCCATTTATCGTTTCCTGCTCTCTTGATCCCCCCCACACACACCACAAGCCTCAACAGGGGCTTTGTGCAGCCGCTTTATTTATTTATTTTATTTTATGGTTTGCTTTGTTGTTGTTATTTATAGCTCTCCTCCTCCCAAAGCACAAGGTAGCTTGCAAAATACAAAATAAAACACATCCATAAAAGACAGCAAGCGTAAAATCCCAAAATGTCAACGAATAATAAAACAGCCAATACATCAACATCAACAGTGACCACATTTTCCTCACGAAAGACCTTGAAACACCTGCTCGTACAGATTGTCGGTAAAGGCAACGGGGACTTGTACCAGTGAACAATATTGGGAAGTGAATTCTGAAGGACTCAAGAACACATGTAGAGAAGGTCCTTGTGGCGAACACACAGGGTCCCCGGACGTTTGACGGTCTATTGATCCCTGTGCCACTACTATGATCACTTTCCCACTGCCACCAACCCGTTTCTCTTGGGTACACACTGAGTCCAGACAGTTGTTAACAGTAAAACAAATAAGCAAGTTTATTTTATAAGCCTTCACAAGTTTATGGTTTCATATACTTTTTCTTGTCAGTTTCTTATTCTTAGTTTCTATACCGGCTTATACCTTTCCTAATAACTGCTAACTAATTATCCCAACTGTCTATTTGACTCCTCCTATCAGTTTCTCTCATTCTCTCACAACACAACTCGACCAACCCACAGACTTATCCTCCCTCTTCCTTCTCCAACTCCCAACTCTCAACTGACTTCCACACACCCCCAACTCTGACATTTACTCCTCCCCTCGAGTTCCCACTGGCCAATGACTTCACACTCATTTAACACTTTCCTTATGACCCACCTAGCAGGCAAACACCACAGTCCTCCTCATCGGAACCCTGTTAAAACTGGTGATCTGATCGGCGCTGAGGAGCTGCCATTTAGATTTCCCACAGCACCTTGGGGCAATGCTATGCCAGGAACATTGTGGGCAACAAAGATGGCACACACTGCCCACCAGCATAGGCGGGGACCCACCAGAATCCAGCACCAGTACTCCCTTGAGTAGGAAGGAATGAGTGCATTGCATCCAGAAGATCCCAAATTCAGTCTTCAGGATCCACAGGTATGGGTGGGGAAGTCCTCTGTCCAAAACCTTGGAGGACTGCTGCCAAGTATTCTTCCCCTCAATCTCCTTTATTGCTCCTTTATTGACTTGGGTAGGGATGCAGGTGGCACTGTGGTCTAAACCACAGAACCTAGGACTTGCCAATCAGAAGGTCGGCAGTTCGAATCCCTGTGACGGGTTGAGCTACTGTTGCTCGGTCCCTGCTCCTGCCAACCTAGCAGTTCAAAAGCACGTCAAAGTGCAAGTAGATAAATAGGTACCGCTCCGGCAGGAAGGTAAACAGTGTTTCTGTGCGCTGCTCTGGTTTGCCAGAAGCGGCTTAGTCATGCTGGCCACATGACCCGGAAGCTGTCTGCGGACAAACGCCAGCTCCCTCAGCCTATAGAGCGAGATGAGCGCACAACCCCAGAGTCATCCGCAACTGGACCTAACGGTCAGGGGTACCTTTGGCTTTACCTATGGACTTGGGTGGACCAATTGATCTGACTTGGTACAAGGGCACTTCATGTGTTCCTAGTATTCATGTGTTCCTAGTATTGTTAAGCAGGGCGAGTAAGGAGTAGCAATGTTGGATTCATACTGCAGAGACTCAGGTTCAAATCCCCTCATGGCCATAAAGCTGACGTCACCAGCTCTCACAACCAGCAGGGTTATATTGATGATAAAATGACGGGTGGGAGAAGCAACCCTGTACATTCCCTGTACATTGAAGTACAGGAGTGCATGAACTGACAAATTTATCTGATAATTTGAGAGGATTTCAAAATTAGAAAATGGGAACAACAGACTGGGAGTTTCCAACAGCCCAAAAAAAGGTGGATAAGTTCCACCATTATTATTATTTTTATAAACATAAACTCACTCTACATACTGAGTATGGATGAGAGAATGTCTTTCCTGAGGGGAATGGAGTATGGTTCAATGGTTGAGTTGATACTTTGCATGGAGAAAGTCCCAGTTTTGATGTTTGGGACCATTAGCTGGAGCAAATCAGGTAAAATTACCGCCCGCCCCCCCGGAAATTCTGGAGAGGTCCTGTAAGATGATGCAAGAGTGCCAGTTTGGGTCAACCGAAACAGTTCATATGAAGGAGGTTGAGCAGATCCACTAAACTATTAAAATTAAAAGGGAGGAAAAAATAACTGTGAGGACTCGGGGGGAAGAAAAGCAGGGTTAGTTGCCACTTCCATTAAAAATATATTATGGTGAGTCTTCCGTGTGCATTATGTTATGGATATTACCCAGGCATTCTATTTTCTATGGTGGGGTTAAGTGCTCAACTATAAAACCTATAATTAAAAGCAATAGGAGAGCAATAAAATGCTCGGTACTATTACTTTACAGTAAACATGTGGTAAAATGAGTAGCTGGCTTGTATTTGTAAGTAGCTAGTGTAACTTGACTATTTAACAACATTTCATTTCAGGAATGGGGAGATTTTTGAAGAATATAATTGCAAAAGGGTATCCGGAAGCTCATACCAATAACAAACTTAGCTGGTCTCTAAGGTGCTACTGGAAGGATTTTTTTTTTATAATTGCAAAATGTTTGCAATGGTGCTCAAAAAACATTTCCTTTTAAATGTTTCATTTCCCCCCCCCTTTTTTTAAGAAACCTACATGAATTAGATATGTGGGAGGAACAGGTCCCCTACAGGGTTCTTGATGCTGAGACAATCTGTGGTTTCTCTTCAGTTAAGATGTTCTGCATAGTGAGTGTTTACTCCAAAATCACAAGAAAAACTATATTGTTTTACAACAGAGTTTGCATTGTCTGTTTCAGGAAGTCCCAATCAGTTCCATACCTTGATGATAAAGGAAGTACTGCCTCATAATTTTGTACTGTTCAGCCCAGACACTGAGGTCCAGCGCCGAGGGCCTTCTGGTGGTTCCCTCACTGCAAAAAGTGAAGTTACAAGGAAGCAGGCAGAGGGCCTTCTCGGTAGTGGCGCCTGCCCTGTGGAATGCCCTCCCATCAGATGTCAAGGAAATAAACAGCTATCTGACTTTTAAAAGACACCTGAAGGCAGCCCTGTTTAGGGAAGTTTTTAATGTTTAATGTTGTATTGTGTTTTTAATATTTGTTTGGGAGTTGCCCAGAGTGGCTGGGGAAACCCAGCCAGATAGGCGGGGTATGATAAACAAATAAACAATTATTATTATTATTATTATTATTATTATTATTATTATTATTATACTCTTGGGTCACAGCCACACCATACTAAAGCACATTTACAGCTCATGATTCCCCGCTCCCCAAGAATCATGGGAACTGTTGTTTGTTGAGGGTGCTGGGAATTGTAGCTCTGTGAGGGGAAACAGCAGGCCCCAGGATTCTTTGTGGGAATCCATGTGCTGTAAATGTGCTATAAATGTATGCTGTGGATGTGACCTTGGTTTTGCATATTTATAACAGTATTTCTCTATCATCATCAGCGTGGTGTGCAACATTAAAACATAAAACACCATTAGAAACAATGTGGATAATCATTAAAGTTAATAAAATAAGAAATAAACAGCTGTAAATTCCTGATGGCTTATTTATAGCCCTGTTCTTTGTTCACACAATCTGAGAGCAAACAACATTAAAGTACAATAAAACAATGACCTCAGTTCTAGGCAGGTATATAAAAGGAGCAGGCAGTGTGTGCCCCAAGCTAAGAATTCAGGCTTCTTTCTATTCATATCTTATAATGAGTTCACACCTTTTAAATGATTCTTCAGTCTCCTGCACCAAAGACATTCAGTGGTCTTCTCGAAATTATGTTAGTATCCTTCAAAACCCCTCAGGTATTTCTCCTGACGAGCATCCTCCGAATATATTTTGAATTTCTCCGTGCCAAATCTGACCACTGTCAGAGGATATGCAGAACCCTCCTGCAACATCTCTTTTGTCTCTCTCCCTCCCACCCATCTGTGAAAGAAGCTGTCAGGGCTGCCTCAGGTCTCAGCTCACAAAAGACCAACGCCAGGTTCTTCTTATATACAAGGATGTTTATTGCAGTTCATTATTGCTTTCACAACCGAGGCGCGCAGCCCCGCGTCTCTTAGCCTAGACGTATTAAGTCCCCTCTGAATCGGTCCCGCCCCTACACCAGCTTAAGAGGCTTGTGCTAGTCCACCTCTTCCTGTCTTTCCTTTTCCGCAGGGTCTTTCTGCCCCCCTGGGTCCCTTCTCTCCTGCTCTCTCCTGAAGCGGATTCCTCAGATGCCTGTTCCCCCCCCTCCTTCGTGCTTTGGGGCCAGGCTCCTCCTCCGGGCTCTCTCCATTTCCGCGCGCCTCCACATTTGAACTTGGCGCGCGTTCGCTACCCCTGACCTTCCTCTTGACACTTACACTACTCCCTGTACTACTCTCCGCCTCTTCCGGCAGGACGTTCTGCCCCGATCTCCTTCCCCTGTCTCCTTACTGCTCTGCTCCGTGTGTCACACTGGGAACTCCACTCTCTTCACTTCGTTCCTGCTGGGAAGCCGGCCCCGATCTCCCACTCCCACTCGGGGTTTCCCTGCTGCTTCCCTGCCCCTGGCATGTCCCCCCTGTGAACCCCCTTGGCCTGACTAGGGGCGCCCCCTTCTGGGAATCCTCCGATTCACTTGAGAGACTCATGGACGACCTCAAGTCATTGTCCTCCTCTTCCTCACAGTCCTGGGATTCTTCCCCATCGCTCTCCGTCTCCCCCCTCACCTGTGCCTCTGTCCCTGAACCCCTGACAGAAGCCTACATTTTTTGCCTCATTGATAAGAACGTAAGAATTTTGTTAGCATTTTTTGTCTGGTGAAGGCCTTAAAGCTAACCTTATTCTTGTGAAGTGGCCAAGAGCGATGCATGTGTTTTTATTTCTAGTAAACATTTATCCAACCTCATTTCGACACTTCGTGATCTGAAAAAGCCTCATGGGACATGTTAAATCTCAAGGGCTTGACATTGGCCTTAATTGAAGTATGGTCACGCAGGGAGGCTGCAGAGTGCAGACCACTGTTGAGACAATCTGTATAATCAAAGGAAGGACACTTGCAAACCCCCCTCCCACCTCAGAAGAAAAGTAAGCATATCAAAAGCTCTGCAGCCTATCCATGAAAATTTAACCATTTTCTTTTCCCTTTCAAGATTATTACTATTACCTTTCTCAATAATTGATAGGGAATGGTCAGGAGGAAAAAGCAGAATAAAATTTCAACATAGCACTACATATGCACTGCTGCCCCTGAGACATTTAGCTAGCATTCTTGCGCTAAATGAGACCTTTAACTAGTTCTGTACCCTGGCATGTGCTGCACTGTATTGATTTTTGGTACCCCCTGTCAATGTTGAGAAGCACATAGTATCATAAGTGAACAGAAGATGTTGTAAAAGGGTATACTCAGCCGGAAGACTCCTCTATGTGTTTTGGAGCCGCTATTCCCGCTCGCATCCTTTGTGTGGTGGAAAATTTGTCAGAAAATGGCCTCAGGTTCATGTCTTTGAACTACAAAAGCGGACAAATAAAGGTTAAAAAACAAAGGTAAAGGACCCCAGGTCCAGTCAAAGGTGACTATGGGGTTGTGGCGCTCATCTCGCTTTCAAGCCGAGGGAGTCGGCGTTCATCCACAGACAGTTTCCCTAGAAGTCTGCTCACCACCCACACACTTACAGTAAAGGTAAAGGGACCCCTGACCATTAGGTCCAGTCGTGGCTGACTCTGGGGTTGCGGCGCTCATCTCGCTTTATTGGCAGAGGGAGCCAGCGTACAGCTGTGGCCATGTGGTCATGTGGCCAGCATGACTAAGCCACTTCTGGTGAACCAGAGCAGCACACGGAAACGCTGTTTACTTTCCCGTACCTATTTATCTACTTGCACTTTGACGTGCTTTCAAACTGCTAGGTTGTCAGGAGCAGGGACCGAGCAATGGGAGCTCACCCCATCGCGGGGATTCAAACCACCGACCTTCTGATCGGCAAGACCTAGGCTCTGTGGTTTAACCCACAGTGCCACCCGCGTCCTTTACACTTGCAGTACATATCTACAAAACCCACCTAACAGTTCACACATTATTGATGGATAGGTATGCAAAGGCATCTTCTCTCCACAGTCATGAGGTACTGAGATTGGAGAAGCAACAGGAGAGGTGATCCCATACTTGGGTACTTTATCTCTAGCAGCTGTGATAGCCCTTTGGCCTAGTAGGAGCAATCGTAAAAAGCAGTTGGCAAGGTTAGCTCAGTGGTATGGCAATTGGCTTGGCAGGACGTCCCATGTTCAAGCCCTGGTGTTTCCCGGTAGGTCTGGGAAACACTCCTGCCCGAAACCCCAAAAAAGCTGCTTTGTATCCTGAGGAGTTAGGAGTAATGCTCTGCAATTACCCTCCAAGGAGTTCAGGCACAGGTTTGCTTGAAATCTGGAGTTCTCCAAGAATCACAGTATACTAGAATCAGTCCTTATAGAAAGGCATCCTAGAGACAGGGGGCCATGTGCCCTCTAAAGTTAGGGACACCTGGGCTCAGGGGCAAAAAGTGTGAGGTGCCAGTGAGGCCATGGCCCCAGACACACCATTTTTGAGGGCGTCCCCATGCAGGCAAGCCTTACCTGATGCTCATTTCCACCCTCCATGGTTCTCATTGGCCAGCTGGGCTCCCCTCTGCGTGGGTGGGCAGGCGGCTCAGAGGTGCCCCACTTTGCTCCACTGAGGGTGGGGTTGCTCTGGTGGTGTTGGTGGCTTAGGGGCCCCGTATTTACAGGACCGCCTCTCCTGGTATGCCCTGCAGGGGACCTTAAGGTCCCTGAATAATCACAGTTTAGAGGTCCCAGGTCCTAAGGAAGTCAGATTATTCTCCACCAGGGCCAGGGTCTTCTCAGTGATGGCTCCGACCTGGTGGAATGCTCTGTCCCATGAGGCCAGAGCCCTGCAGGATTGAACTTCCTTCCACAGGGCCTTTTAAGACAGAGCTATTCCACCTGGCTTTCAATTTGAACTTATCTTTTATTCCTCTTCCTTCCCTCCCCCTCCCCTTTTTATTACCCGCTCTGGGATCCCACAGCTAATTCTCCCCTGGTCTCCTCGCTGGCCCAAATAGGACTAATTTAGCCAGCTAGCCCTGGCGATCATCTAATGTTTATTGGATGGATTTCCCCCCTAAATTGATTTTTGAATTCTGGATTTATTGTTGCTCATGTTTTAGACTGTTTTTATGCTGTTTTTGGTCACATTAATTAAGTGTTTTAAATTTGTTGTTAGCCACCCTGAGCCTGGTTTTTGAACCGGGAAGGGCGGGGTATAAATAAAAATTTATTATTTATTATTATGCTCCCCCCCCCCCCAGCTGGCATGTTCATGTGCCTGTCCCCGGCACCAGCAACTGATGCTACACTGCTGCCTTCACTCCCACATTAAGCACAAGCACCGTAAGTGATGTGTACAGTACCATAGGGATGTCCTGACTGTCACACCTTATTCTAGTCCACCTCTTGTTATGACTGCTCCCCTGAACTTACCAAGTATAAGCATTAACAGGGTCATGGGAATAGGACCACAAACATAGGTAATCAGATATTGTCAGCACTAACAGATAGTCTATAAGACTTAAGCCCATCTTGAGGAAAGGAGAACCTCCAGGCAGACCATATTGTCCAGATGTTGAGCCCATTGCCTGTGAGGAGTTTGGACTTACTGCCCACCCAGAAAAGGAGGAGATAATCTGGCAATAGAAAAGGCTATAAAATGATATCTGCTTCTTCTTGCTTCTTTATTTCCTTCATCCTTTAAATAAAACCAATTGAAGGGCAAATTCAGTGGTCTTTATTGCCTATTTGAATCCAAAAGAACCATGACCTTAGGCAGCCTGAACCGTTGGCAAAACCATTGGCCAATGGTCTGTCTCTGAATAAGGCATATTCCTATGCTTGTGTGTGGTTAGTTACCCATCACAAAAGAAATGGAGATTGGGGCAAATACCCTTCTTGTTCTCAAGACTTGATACTGTAGTGATAAAGAGATTTTGCCATCCAATTTATTTCTCTTTTTTTAAAAAAATAAAAAGTTGAAAATTACTCTGATTTTTTTTTTTTAAAAAAATTGGATAATGAAGTTACACAGCAAAGACAGTATCATCAAGGAGGCAGGTGATAACTTTGTTTATTGCTGGAAGAATGGAGCCACCTTTTTAAAGGTGAGATTGTCTTATTGAGTTTATAATTTGATGCAAACTATTAGCTGCAACCCCAATTTTGAGCTGAGCTATATTAAGCCATACCCTTTCTCTGAAATACCTAATCAGAAGTAGATTAGAGAGCTCTTGAAATCAGTTCAAGTGGGAAAGGGAGATGGTTTAAAGAAAGAAAGAAAAAATAGCTTTAATATATTTGGGTTCTTCTGCATGTTCCCTTACAAACTAAAACAATAAAGGCTCGAGAGATTGCTATGCACCTCAGGGAGTTTAGACTTTCATGGGTTTGTTATAGTTGGTTTTATTTTATTGAGGGGAGAGAGATACTCATACAAATGGTTAGAAATCTGAAGTTTCTTGAGGCTACACATAATCTTCACCGCAGTGAAAATGAAGATGCTTTGCAAATACTTACTAGGGTGCTGTTTGTTAACTCGTTATATTGTTACTCTGCTCTGTGGTTATTTGTGCAAAGGAAAGGACTACATTGTACATAAACGTGGGACATTGTTAGACATTTCATAGCCTTCTAGAATCTTCCCTCTTCTCTGCAGTCTGCACCTCTGTAGCAGCAAATTGTGGCAGCAAAAATAAGAGATTAAAAAGACGGAAATTGTGTCGAAGAGTGTAAGGGCAGAAAACAGTTTGAGCCTGCGCTAAAAATATTTGGCCGAAAAGTGATCCCTCAAATGCTTTATTATGCAGTTGAAATCTGGGGCGAAGGATGAGAGTGCTATTAAAGGGTTTGAAGTAGTGCAAAACCAATTTCCCAAGAGACTGTTTTCCCTACCCAAGGGAACAGCTGCCACACTCTTAGGCATGAAAGTTGGATGGCCAACGTTAACTGGAAGAGCTGATTACACTAGATTTAATTACCTGGAAAAACTGTCCTTCATGTCTTGCGAGCGCTTGCCAGGTTTGTGCTATGCAGAATTGGAGAACAGCCAATGGTGAAAATCTAACACCTAACATTATTGGAACTCTTATTATGTCCATAAGTTTGAGATTATATCCACAGACAAACACCAATTAAGGGATTGTTGCCACTGGACAAAATCACTACAGTGGTACCTCGGGTTAAGTACTTAATTTGTTCCAGAGGTCCATGCTTAACCTGAAACTGTTCTTAACCTGAAACACCACTTTAGCTAATGGTGCCTCCTGCTGCCGCCGCACTGCTGGAGCACGATTTCTGTTCTCATCCTGAAGCAAAGTTCTTAACCTGAAGCAATATTTCTGGGTTAGCAGAGTCTGTAACCTGAAGCGTATGTAACCTTAAGCATATGTAACCCGAGGTAACATTGTACATGATCTGCAAGTGAGCAAATCCTCTAAATGTTCTCCTTGGTTTCCCCTTCTAAAAAAGGTCAATTTTTGAGCCAGTTACCTGTCAAATCTCCAACCGACCTCACTAAGAGTCACTTTTACTGAGAGGTGTTTTCAGGCTATGTCTTCTGCCACCCTAGATGGATGATATAACGGTACTATACGAAGACAGACTCTGTATATGTGGGCAACCGCAGGTGGAAGACATCTTGCACTATTTACTATATTGCCCAGTATACCTTGGACTCAGGAGGTGATTTCTCATTTTATTATCTGTGTCTCCCTGGCAGAGAAGGTCCTATGGCTTCTAAGCGATGTAAATGCTTAAGTGACTCATAAAGTCACCCTTTTTGCTTTGGCAGCCTTAAGTTCAGAAAGAAGACCCTGGATAATATAGCAGTAAACTGCAAGAGAGACACAGAGACTTAAATAGAGACGATTATTTGTGGCATGACACTCCTTTTGCCTGTGTTTATTTTTGATTTAGATTTGTCATGGGCAATGACTAGTACAATAAAGTTATTTGGATTGGATTGTCGAAGAGTGGAGATTCTTTTCAGACTATTTAAGAAAAAATTACAGTCAAGTGAAATTGTGAGCAGGGTTTGAATTATAGGCAAGGGAAGGGGAGTAAATAAATGAATGTAATAGAAATTACAATGTAATAGGGAAAAATGGTAGTTATGGCAGCAGATTAAAGATTATAACAGGAGCATCACGGATGTACGGATGGGAAGTCAAAATGTAAGAAATTATTTTTTTAAAAGTTAACTGAACAATGTCAAAGTCTCTGTAAAAAGACTAATAAAATTTTATTATTAAAAAAAACAAACTACGGAGGGATAACAGACAGAAAGGAACAGAAGGGTTTAATGTGAATTTGCCCATAGCTTTGTGTGAAGCAAAACTAGTGCTCATTTTTAATTGTCTTTCACGAGCCGCATCTCAAGTTGCTTCCTAAAAGAGTTTATATTAAAAATAGCCTGAAGTGCTCACTTACACTAATTAAAAGCGTTGAGTTAACAAATTACTGCAGCCCTTTTTTTTGACTGGGACAGACTGAGCTGATCTTTTTAATGTCAAAAGGCAAAGATCTCAGAAAACCTTAGAGAACAATTAACAGTGACTCTGACACCTGCCAGATCTAGCCTATATTTGGAACTAATTGGTAAAAGCTAAGTAAGACTGTAAAAGAGGAGAGGCTATATATGTTAGACAGATAATGCCACTGGTTTTTTTGGGGGGGAGCTTTTTTAAAAAAGATGAATGCAAAAAAGTCTTCTAGGTTAAATGAAGAACTTTTGAAACCCGTTCAGTTTTTTTTGGTTTTTGTTTAAAAATGAGACAGTGTGTTTGCAAAGGAATGGAAAGAATGAACATGGCGTTCTTGGGTGGAATTTATCCTGCCTGTGAATAGGACACTTCTCATCACAGTAATCAATTCTTATAAATATAAGAGCTCTTCACTTGAAACAGAACAAATGTCTTGCAAGTTTACACTGTGTGAATCTGCAAATCTAAAGCCATCCAAGGAAATAAATGAGACCCTTGGAAGAGCTTTTATTAGTGAGTTATAAAATTGTAATTCTTTTCTGCTCAAGTTGATAAGAACATTAGAACACAGAGTTGCAATGATTAGATATTTAAATCCAGGGTTTGTTTGCAGTGTGTGGTGTGGATATTGTATATAAAGTGTTTTAGGGCTTATTGTGTTTGCATTTGTTTTTATTGATTTTAATTTACATTGCAAAAACCCTCGGGATATATATCGGGAAGGGCATTCTAGGAATGCTCAAATTCATTAATTAAATGTCCAACAATTTCTAACGCAGTTCTGCATGTCTATCTGTGCAGGAAAATTATTTGAACATATCTTGGATGCAGGTGTTCCTATAAGCAGATTGAAATATGGAGCGATGTGATAGGCTAAGTTAATTTTCCTTCTTATGCTTGCTAGTAGTTTCATGTGTTGTGTTTTTTTACGTCTGGGGAGGGGGGGAGCAAACATTTGCAAATAATATGGAAATGAGGGCTAAACTTGTGCTATATTCCACTAGTTCCAGAAATGTGGAAGCTCAAATATAATGTGGAAATCAGCAGTTGTGAAAATGGAATAAACTAGCACCTGACATATGTTGTCACTGAATACATTGATGCCTACTCACATAGAAATATTTTTTAAAGGATTAGACAATTTCATGGAGAACTTAATTAAAAGCCAGTTATCCAGGATAGTTTAAAAAGAAGAAAGAAAGAAAGGAAAGAAAGCTCCTTTTGAGAGGTTAGGGACAAACAGGTGTTGGCCATATCTATTGTGCTCCAGTAGCAAACTCCCTAGGGGTATCTGGCTGGCTGGCTACCAATAGAGACAGAGGTTTGGATCCAGACCAGTTCATGCTTTACTGCCATTTAAATCAGAGGAACTCAAGAAGAAGAAGAAGAAGAATTTGGACTTGATATCCTACCTTTCCCTCCCCTTAAGGAGTCTCAAAGCGGCTAACAATCTCCTTTTCCTTCCTCCCCCACAACAAACACTCTGTGAGGTGAGTGAGGCTGAGAAACTTCAGAGAAGTGTGACTGGCCCAAGGTCACCCAGCAGCTGCATGTGGAGGAGCGGGGAATCGAACCCAGTTCACCAGATTACGAGTCCACCACTCGAGTTACACCACACCATTACGAGATACACCACACTGGCTCTCTCACTGACTCAAGTTAATGATGACTGTCTTGTCCCATACAACATTGGGTCCTGAATTATGTAGATTCTGATCCAGGAAGGCAAATCTTAGTGTAGTGAAGACTGGGCAAAGCAACACTAAAAAAAAATATTGTCAGGGTCAGGAGTGTTTATTTCTCCTACCAATATATAGCAGTCTGTTCATTTTTATATATCAAGGCTTATGATGCGTGGGCTTTAAAAAATAATAATTGTTATTGTTGCAGCTCCCTTAAAATGGAGCTATTTAATATACTCCACTGATGTCCTCCTCCCACTCAAACAAATTGTCCAACTCTTCAATTACAAGCCCTTTGGAAACATTTTTTTTCAAGTATCTACTAATGCACGAGACAATGCAGGGTTGAGTGTGTAGTTTTTTTTTAATCAGCAGCATTCAAATACCCAATCACAGAAAGAAAGAAAAAAACTAGGAAGTCAGAAGGTCAGATCAAGCATCGTCTCTCTTTAGAATTCACTTGATTGTGGTTTTTAAGTGCTCTGTATTGCGGGATTCAAAAAAAACACGGGTAAGTATTAAAGTGAAAATCACTTAAGATAACACAATAGTAGTGAGTGAATGTGTGTAGTGGGGGAGAGGGGCTACATATTCACTTGAATTTCTAATGTCTCCAACAAAGTCATCCTGGTCACACAAGGACTTCTCCTTCAGCACTGGGACTTCCCCATCTTTTGCCCCCCTGCAGGTGGGGCACCTCCAAAACCCACAAAGCTATGGAGTCTTTTCTGTTCTTTTCACTCCTAGTTAATACATTACCTCACATTTAGAGACACTCTGGGCTTGTTTGTGTGCATCTCCTGTACTGGACAACCATCTCTGGACAGCACAACCATCTCTAGGTCCTGATCTTGTCCTCAAGGATTTTAAAAAAGCTTCTAAATAATACATCCCAGCAGGAGTGTCTTAGGGAGGGCAGGACACCCTGCAAAATCTTCTAATTTATTTTACTTCCCTTGGAATAAACTCTAGCCCATCAGAAGTCCCTCAGAAATGCATGGAAAGTTCCATTGCATGTGGGGTGAAAGAAGGCAATTTCTTTCCCATGTGGTGGTCATGTGATAAGGTAAAAACGTACTGGGGAAAATATATACAATGAGCTAAAGAAGATCTTTAGATGTACTTTTTTGAAAAAGCCAGAGGCATTCTTGTTAGGAATGGTAGGAGAAGATATAGTTAAGAATGACCAGAAACTGTTTTTATATGCAACAGTGGTGAGGTTACTGCTAGCCCAGGTTTGGAAACAGCAGCAATTACCAACAGTAGAAGAATGGTGACAAAGGTAATGGAATATGCAGAAATAGCCAAACTGACAGGGAAAATTTGACAACAGGGCGAGGAAACATTTTTTTAAAAATGGGAAAAATTTATGTTGTATATAGGAAAGATAAGATGAAATAGTAAAACCAGTAGAATTGGAAACAAACCTCATAACGGGAAGGATTAAGAAAAGTGATGGATAATGAAAGTAATAAGAAGCAAAATGTATAAGGAAACTAATATAACTAACAGTAGTGGTGAATGAATACAGACAGACAACAAGAATTGTATAAACAGGAGGACTTATTTGTTTATGGATACACTATGGACTAATATGGAAAATGAATAACAATATATAAAACGTAAGACTATAATGCAATAAAATTATATGTGATATATAAAACCAGAAGAAGGAAGGAGGGAAGTCAGCTCTGAAGAGCAAGTATAAATGTAAAATGTAATACAATATGTGTATGTGGAGTATCTAATTGAAAAACTAATAAAGATTATTTGGGGGGGGGGGAGAAAGTTCCATAGCATTAGGGCAGGATCCTGAGAAGCCTCTCCAACCAGATGCATGCATTTCAGTCTGTTCCACTCAGATGTAACCTGCTTTGCAACCGGCTTGTTGCTCTTTTCTGAGGGTGAGATCATTTCCTTTCCTTTTGCAAGCACTAGATTAAAGCAGCTAGTCAGTTTCCCAGTTTTTTTTGCACTCTGCCGTACACAGACCCTCCAAGTGTCCCTATTTTCCAGGGATGTCCCTGATTTAGAGGAGCCATCCTGGTTTCTGATCTGATCCCTGAATGTCCCATTTTCCCTTAGGTAATGTAGCACCCTGCTTGTGGTTAACGCTTAGCTGGAATGAAATATTCAACGCAGCAATAGAGAAATTAAAATAATTATTTATTTGTCAGACAAATAAATGAGAGGCACAGTGGTATATGGTTACCAAGCTCTGGCCTGGCCTCCTGCCATTATGGCCAGCACTTATATTCCCTTAATCCAGCCCCCTTTGCTCCTCCTTTGGCTGCCTCTGTCCAATCAGCCTGGTTGGATTTCCTATTGGCTGATTGCTATAACCAATCCTAAAAGATACACCCATATCCTCCTGTCCTTATATGGAACACAAAGAGCTATATATTGTTACATCTATAAATGACAAATAAGTAGTAATATATCTTACATGTGTCTCAACAAGGAATCTTAATTACCAGCTCACCTCTTGCCCTCCTTGCCCTATTGCCTTCTAAAACAAATGGTTAATCTTAAATTTTTATCTTAAACATATGTCAAGGATCTTGAGTTTCACATCAACATTGAAAGATCTCCTTCATTTGAAGGTTTCTAAACAAATGTCTGACAGCTTATATATCAGGACAGCTTGGATGGCGTCTTCCTGTCTGGCAGGGGGGGCTAGACTGGTGGCTGACTTAATTTCAGGATAAATACAACTCTTACAACTATATGAAATAAAAATCTAGCATTTCTTAAATCCTTTGCATAATTACATCTATGCCAATACACTTAATACACAACACAGGTAGCCTCTTAAAAGGAATAAGGTCTTTGTAAAGTAGAAAAGGGAACTCAGTAAAAAAAGGAACACAGTAAAAAACCGCTTTAAAAGAAGCCTCTTCAGTTTAACACCCCCCCCTTCAGCCAGCTGCTTTTCCCAACATTTATTGCCCTCTAACTCTCTCAGTTTAAGAAAGAAACAGCTTTAAAAAGACTTCCCAAAAATTGCTCTCTTTCTCCATTTGGTCTTTAACCTTAGAAAGAAGATCTGGCTCATTTTACTGGGAGGCACATTGGTATTATTTTACTATTTACTCATTCCTAATTATATTTATCTCTGCCTTTGTTATCTTCTGTAACATGTAGGGTCAGTGTAGCCTTGCTCTTCAGCCTGTAATTCCAGCTTTTACGACTTTGAGAATTGTTTTCTGCTATAAATCAATGGGCCCCTTGTCTAGGAGGAAAACATTGCCAGTGTTTTCTTAAGCAGCTGGTCTGCCTGGCATGAAACTTTTGAAAATCTAAGCCCTCTCTTTAATATACAAGTCCTGATCAAACATTAATAAAATGCAGGCTTATGCCTGATGCCTCATTCCCCCCTTTCAAGCTCAAGGACCTTCATCCCAAGTGTCCTTGATAGCTTGACCTTCATCATATTCCTGAGGTAAAGCTCTGTATAGGGCCATGATATGAGGTAGAGTTTCATTTGAAACCATCTTGCTAATTGTACTTCTAAAACATGAAATGATACATGGCATCATACATAAAACCATTACCACTACTGTCAAGAAAAACAAGCAAGACAATAGTATCCCTTTGAGTCCTGTGACATTAGGTAACCAATTGGTGAGCCATCCCATATCCCATCCTTCCCATGTTTGTACTGGGACATGTGCTATATTCTCCATCTTTGTGGCCAACACACGGATTGCCTCACCATTATCTGAAATGTTAAAGCAACAGGCATTCCCTGTCAAGTTCAAGACTCCACATAGGCCTCCCTGCTTGGCAAGTACATAATCCATTCCCATTTTCAGCTGCAAAATGGTGGCTCTACTTTCATCCAGCTGTCGTGCAATAAGTCTCAAACTCTGGGCCGTTGCATTGGTTACAAGTTCCACTACTGCTTGCAATCGAATTATTCTGTTTAGATTATAAATAGGATCCCGTGCCCCTTGTATGAGCTCACCAGGATTCCAGGAGGCAGGATCATAATAGGCTATAATGCGCTCTGGTGGCCAATCATCAGTACCGCTCCAACTTTGGGTACTTCCTCCTGCTATATGAGAAATATCAGCGTTTCTTCGTGTACGCTTGGCCAAATTAGTGGGCATAATCCACATTGGTGGTAATACCCATCCCAGGAAACAAGTCCCACTCCATTTGGAGGGGAGTTTCTTGTATGCCCATTCTCCACATATCCACCACAACCATCGGGTCTGAGGTTTTTGGTACGTGGAGTACAGAAGGCGAAATATCAAAAGAGGTAGAGAGTTCACAGTGCAGTATGTTAGATTGCCTTTTTCTGTCACAGTTATGTTCCATTCCACTTTCCATGCATGAATAAAAGGAGGTGCACAGGGCAAGGCATTCCGAGTTCGATAGGTAGTATCATGTGCCCAGGTATTCTTAATATTATCCCAAGTATAGTGACAATGAGAAGAGCCTATTATGGTAGAATCAGCTGCACCTGATGATTTATGTACACAGAATTCCCCTTGTACAGGTATAACTCGTAATGGTTTAGTTGAGTTCCATCCGGGGAAATTCTGTATTTCTGTTTGGTGTGGTATTTCGCTTACCATACCAATGGCATCTAATGGTATCGGTAATAAGGGCATACCTCCCTCTGAATCATCTGGCCCAAGAGAGCAAACAAGGCAATTGGTCCTATTTGCAACATTGGCTACCATTTCAGCTAAACCTACCCACATATTGTGGTCATGGCGGAATCCATATTTAGTCAATTTGGTCAGATTCAAGGACCCTTCCCCTTCCCAAGGGATCAGGATTAATAATAAAATCATGTTGATGTCTAGCATATGCATTCCTTCCACAAAAGATTACCTTATTGTGATAGCAAATAAATATTAGTCCCAATATAACTCCCCCAGTGACAGAAATGGGGAACCACCAAGACCAAAACATATATCCCGAGGATCCCCAATGAGTAATATCTCTGATAATTGTTCCACAAGGGGGGGCAGTCAATTAATTGTATAAGAGAATCTTCCCTTTCACAATCGCTGGTTCAGATGCTCCTCAAGCTTCAGGCGTGCGCAGGTCAGCCAGCTTCCAGGTTGTGGCTGCAGCAGGCCGGTCGTCTAATGTTGCCCGTGACCTAGCCCGTTCCCGGTAGGGCTAGATACAGGGGTTTTTGGAGAGAGTCAGTTTAAGAGGATTAGAGGGGTCACCTTTGCACGTCCAACTGCCTTCGGACTTCTTCAAACGGGAGTGATGAATCCAGGGGGTCACCTCAGCTACCTTCACCGCTGTTGGAGTAGAGAGCAAGACGGTGTAAGGTCCACGCCACTTAGGTGCAAGTGGATCACGTTTCCACTCTTTCACCCATACGCTATCGCCAGCCTGGAACTGATGAATCGGCTCGGCAATGCTGCACGGCGTGCGCTCGAGGGCCCACCTGTTAAGAGAAACAAAAACACGGGAGAGAGATTGCACTTGTCCCTGTGTCACATGGTCTCCTATTTGTTTAAGATCAGCTGAAATATCCTGAACAAAGGAGGGCGGTCTCCCATACAGGAGCTCAAAAGGTGACAACTTAAGTCTTTTTGTGGGTGCACACCGAACACGAAACAGTGTTATGGGTAACACATCTACCCATCCCAATCCCGTTTCCTGGGTTAATTTTGCCAATTGGGTTTTCAGAGTCCGATTCATTCTTTCAGTTTTCCCTGAACTCTGAGGCCTATAGGCTGCATGCAGTCTCCATTTCACTTGTAGGACTCGACATACTTCTTGTACTACTTGATCAATGAACGCTGGCCCATTATCACTTCCAATGCATCTAGGTAACCCAAACCTCGGGATCAATTCAGTGAGGAGTCTCTTAGTTACCTCTCGTGCCTTTTCAGTTCGGGTGGGAAAAGCTTCAACCCATCCGGTAAAAGTATCTACAAACACAAGGAGATACTTGAATCCCTTAGAAGGGACCAGCTCTGTGAAGTCCACAATTAGGCTTTCCATGGGGACATATCCCACATGTTGGATTCCAGGAGGTTGTACCGGTCCCTGCCTGGGATTATTTTTAGCACAAAGAACACATTTCTGTGAAATGCAAGTTGCTAATTGTGATAGATTAATAATATACAACTTCCGACTGAGACTTTCTCTGGTTGCAGTACCGCCAAGGTGAGTAGATTCATGATAATTTCTTACAATTGTGCCTGCTAGATGATGAGGTACATAAATCCTATTGTCCGGCAGGATCATCCAACCGTCCTTCACAACTGCTCCTTCCTGTTCAGCCCACTTCCTCTCTTCTGGGGTATAGTGAGGTTTAACTTCTTCTGGAACTACCTCTGGTATGAGGGCTGCTATAAATCCTCCCACAGGCTTTTGGGCTGCCTCTCGGGCTGCTTTGTCAGCAGCATGATTTCCTCTGGTTATTGGATCCCTTCCTCGTCCATGACCTTTGCAGTGCATTACAGCAATCTGTTCTGGAGCCCATACTGCTTCTAACAGGATTTCTACTTCAGGTCCATATTTCAAGGCCTTCCCGTGGGCTCCTATTAGACCTCTTTCTTTCCATAGAGCACCATGTGCATGCAGGGTTAAGAAGGCATATTTAGAATCAGTATAGATGTTTGCCTTACATCCGGCTGCCAATTGCAGAGCTCTAGTTAAACCTATAAGTTCAGCTTTTTGTGCTGAGGTGCCAGCAGGCAAAGCTTCAGCTTCCACAACTTCCTCATTGGTGACCACAGCATATCCTGCTCGTCTGGCACCTTCATGCAGGTAACTGCTACCATCAGTATAATATACAACATCTGGATTTTTCAATGGTTCATCTTTCAGATCGGGTCTACTGGAATAAACTTCATCCATTATTTGGAGACAATCATGTGATTCTTCATCATCTACCTCTGGTAGGGGCAGCAAAGTCGCTGGATTGAGCATATTCACTACTCGTAGATGAATCCTGGGATTTTCACACAATAGGCCTTGGTACCTAGCCATCCTTGGGTTCGTTAGCCAATAACTACCCTTATATTCCATGAGCGTCAGAACAGCATGAGGTACATTCACATACATTGTCTGGCCGAAGGTAAATTTATCAGCTTCTTTAACAAGGCTTGCAGTGGCCGCTACTGCCCTTAGGCATGGAGGCCATCCTTTTGCTACGGAGTCCAATTGTTTTGACAAATAAGCTACTGGACGGTTCCAACTTCCTAATCTCTGGGTCAGGACTGCCGCTGCAATCCCATTCTGTTCATGTACATACAGCTGAAAGGGTTTTTCCGAATTAGGCAGTCCAAGGGCTGGGGCCTCCATAAGTCGTTGTTTAATAACTAAAAAGGCTTGTTGCTGCTCAGGTCCCCATACGAATGGGTCCTTTTCTGCACCTCGAGTGCTTTCATGTAAGGGTTTGGCCAGACTGCTGAAATCAGGTATCCATAGTCTACAAAACCCTGCTGTTCCCAGGAATCCTCTGAGTTGTTTCCTTGTGGTAGGTTCCTTGATAAGGCAAATAGCTTCTTTCCTCTCTGGTCTCAATGCTCGTTGTT
Source organism: Podarcis bocagei (assembly GCF_964188305.1). Lineage (NCBI taxonomy): Eukaryota > Metazoa > Chordata > Lepidosauria > Squamata > Lacertidae > Podarcis > Podarcis bocagei. The sequence continues at coordinate 88,371,576 of NC_138129.1, forward strand.
GGTGTGAGATGTCAAAGCCCAAATATTTGACCTTTTCTAAACATAACTGTGCCTTTTTCTGGGAAACTCGGTAGCCAGCTTCCCAGAGCAAGTGGAGCAGTTCCTCTGTACCTTCTTTACAGGTATCAAAATCCTTTGCCGCAAGTATAAGGTCATCTACATATTGCAGAACCACCTTTTTTCCAGGTATTGAGGGGTAACTTGTTAGATCCTTCGCCAAGGCAGTGCCAAATAAAGTTGGGGAATTTTTGAATCCCTGGGGCAATCTTGTCCAGGTTAGCTGGCCTTTTGTTCCTGTCAAAGGGTCTTCCCACTGGAAGGCAAATATAGGTTGGCTCTGTGGTGCCAGCCGGCAACAGAAGAATGCATCTTTCAAGTCCAATACAGTAAAAAATGTTGCTTCTGGTGGGATCAAACTCAGCAGGGTATATGGGTTTGGTACATTTGGGTGCAAGGTCTCGATAGCCTGGTTTACGAGCCTCAAGTCCTGCACTGGCCTGTATTCATCTGTCCCAGGTTTTCGAACAGGCAAAAGGGGTGTGTTCCATTCTGATTGGCAGGGCTTAAGCAGACCATATTTTAATAGGCGGTCCAAATGTTTCTGGATGCCCTCTGCTGCTCGCCGGGGTAAAGGATATTGCTTTACAGATACAGGGGTAGCCATAGGTTTTAAGGTTACTACAATTGGAGCTATATTCTTGGCCATTCCTGGTGGGCTATTTTCGGCCCATACTCCTGGTGGCACCTGTAGGGTTCGGAGGAGCTTGTTTAACTCTGTATCCAATGTGGGTTGGACTTGCAGGGCTGACATTAGGCGCCATGATTGTTCCTTAGGTACTGAGAGGGAAATTATTCCTGCTGCCTTTGATGGCAGTTTCATTTCTGGACCTCGAGGAGTGAAGGTGATTTGGGCCTGCAATTTGGACAGCATATCTCTACCTAAGAGAGGTATTGGACACTCAGGTATATACAAAAACTGATGGGTTAAACGATGTCCCCCAATCTGGCATTCCAAAGGTTGGAGGAAAGACCTCTTAGCTGACTGACCAGTGGCACTTTTAATGACTACACTTTTGGATGCCTTTTTCTGCAATAGTTCTGGGAGTACTGAGTATTCAGCCCCAGTATCAATCATAAAGTCTATTAAATGGCTTCCTAATTGAATCGTGACCGTGGGCTCCTGGAAGCCTAACTTTATGGAGTCCGGTCGTTCCTAGTCTTGGGTAAAATCCTCCTCTGCCAGTCCAATGACATTGTCCCTACTCCGTCCTTGTCCAGGTCTCTGATATCTTCCATCTCGGATCATTCCCCGTCCCCGTCCCTGGTTTCTTGGGCCGGAGCCTGGGCCTGGGCCTGGGCGTACTTCTTCCAACCTCAGGGGTTCAGGACACTCCCGCTTCCAATGACCCTCCTTCTTGCAATTCGCACATTGATTCCTTCCCAGTGGTGGATTCCTTCCCCGCCCTCTTCCTCCATTTAAGGGGCGGTAGTCTTGCTTCACTGCTGTGGCTAGCATTACCATCTTTTCCTTCTGCCACTTCTTCTTCTCTTGTTTCTCAGCCTCATCCCTATTCCGATAAACTCGGCGTGCAATGGCCATAATTTGGCTCATCAGCATCCCTTCCCATCCTTCTGATTTCTGAATTTTCTTACGAATGTCAGAAGCGCACTGGGCCACAAATGTAGCAGTAATCATTCTGCTGTTTTCAGGGGCTTCAGGGTCAAAAGGAGTCCATATACGATAGGCTTCTTGCAGCCTCTCTAAAAAGTCTCCTGGACTCTCATTTGGTTTCTGTTCTACTTCTGAGACTTTAGACATATTAGTGGGCTTCTGGCATGCCCTGCGGATACCTTGCACAAGCGTCTGGCGGTAAGTGGTAAGTCTGGCCAGGTGAATTGCATTGTTTGGATCCCAATTAGGATCTTCCAAGGGAAAGTTGTCTTGGAGATGACGGTCAATATTAAAAATATTTCCCACTCTGGCCTGCTCACGCAAATATATCTGTGCCTTTTCAATTATGTCTCTCCTTTCCTCAGTGGTGAACAGAGTATTCAGGAGCTGGCGGCAATCTGTCCAAGTAGGACTATGAGTATTTATTATTGAAGTCACCAAGTCCATCATAGCCTGAGGTTTTTCTGCAAAAGATGGGGTGTGTGTTTTCCAATTCATCAGATCTGTAGTCGTGAATGGAATATATTGCAGGGTCGAAGTTCGAGGTGGCCGTGGTCCGAGTTGCCCGTTAACCAGCACAGGCTCCTCAAGTGCATCAAATACTCTTCTGAGAGGGGCTACTTTCTCTTCGCTTTGCTCTAGGGGCCTCAAATCATAGGGGATGGTATTTGTCCCAAGGCGTTCTTTTAGCAGCCTTATACACCTGGCTGTATTGCTTGCTGACCGATTAAGGTCTCCCTGTAACTTCTGTAATAATTCTCTAGGACTTGGATGTACAGGAGTTTGGGGTAGGCAATCAGTTGTTCCACTAAAAGAGACTGTAGATGGAGTTCTACTGGGACTCACAGATGGAATAACCGCTTCTGCTTGGGCTTTATTATAGGCCTCCAATGCCTCCTGAAGATATTTATCATAATCTATCAAGGAATCAAGTTCTGTGACTCCAGCCCCATTATTCATTCCACTTTCTTGCCTTGGGGTTACAACTGGTGGAGTGTTTGGATTAGGCTCCCTTCGATGTGGAGCATAGGGTGGAGGTGGAAGCAGCTCTTCCTCTGGTCCCTCAAAAATGGGTTTGAGTTTATTTGGCAAGATTCCTTTCCTAGCTTCGGCTTTTACAGCCAATAATTTGCATCGTTGGACTTTGCATTCCCTTATCCATGGAGGATTTTTATTTAATGTGCTCAGCCAAGAATCTATATATGAAAATTGTTCTGGGCACCCTCCAGTTTCTTTGGCGATGTTAGACCAAAGTTTGCTTACTAAATTTATATCAAAGGTTCCTTGAGATGGCCATTCAGTATTTTGCTTCGGCCACTCTAATTCACATAACGTTCTCAGGCGCTCTGGCGTCATTTTGACTCCATACGCCCCTGAGAAGGCTTTCTTAAAATTATTTAACATACATTCAAGAGGTGTATTTTCCCCCTTTGAACCCCCAACTCCCATTGTATGGCCCTGTGAAGTATCCACTCAGTCACTCACACACACGCTTCGTGGGTTTCCTTGCCTGGTGAAGTCGCCTTACCAGGAACCGAAGTACTGCCCACTCCACACTCAGGTCAGCTACAGATTGCTCTGTACTTTCTCACACATACAATGCGCTAGATACTTCACCACACTCTACCTCCCAACTTTCCTTTCCCTACACCAGATCACCATCTGATGTACCCAACCACCTAGCGTACTCAGTTCCCACTTACTGAGACGCAGAAGTTTGATCAAGACTTCTCTTCCTCCCAATTAATTGGAGGGCCAAAAATCCCTTTGTGCACTTACCCTTGGTTGGTTCCGTTTCCCCCCGGTCCGTCGCCGCCAGTGAGCAGGGTATCAGACAGACGAGACTTCTGCGTTCCCCCTGGAGAAATTTACCAGTGCGCGCTGGGTAAGCAGTTTAGAGATCCTCTCTCTTGTACCCTGCCCAATAGGGTGAAGGGGCTGCGTTCCAGGAGACCACTTATCCGAGTCACAGGAGCACCATAAAATGTAGCACCCTGCTTGTGGTTAACGCTTAGCTGGAATGAAATATTCAACGCAGCAATAGAGAAATTAAAATAATTATTTATTTGTCAGACAAATAAATGAGAGGCACAGTGGTATATGGTTACCAAGCTCTGGCCTGGCCTCCTGCCATTATGGCCAGCACTTATATTCCCTTAATCCAGCCCCCTTTGCTCCTCCTTTGGCTGCCTCTGTCCAATCAGCCTGGTTGGATTTCCTATTGGCTGATTGCTATAACCAATCCTAAAAGATACACCCATATCCTCCTGTCCTTATATGGAACACAAAGAGCTATATATTGTTACATCTATAAATGACAAATAAGTAGTAATATATCTTACATGTGTCTCAACAAGGAATCTTAATTACCAGCTCACCTCTTGCCCTCCTTGCCCTATTGCCTTCTAAAACAAATGGTTAATCTTAAATTTTTATCTTAAACATATGTCAAGGATCTTGAGTTTCACATCAACATTGAAAGATCTCCTTCATTTGAAGGTTTCTAAACAAATGTCTGACAGCTTATATATCAGGACAGCTTGGATGGCGTCTTCCTGTCTGGCAGGGGGGGCTAGACTGGTGGCTGACTTAATTTCAGGATAAATACAACTCTTACAACTATATGAAATAAAAATCTAGCATTTCTTAAATCCTTTGCATAATTACATCTATGCCAATACACTTAATACACAACACAGGTAGCCTCTTAAAAGGAATAAGGTCTTTGTAAAGTAGAAAAGGGAACTCAGTAAAAAAAGGAACACAGTAAAAAACCGCTTTAAAAGAAGCCTCTTCAGTTTAACACCCCCCCCCTTCAGCCAGCTGCTTTTCCCAACATTTATTGCCCTCTAACTCTCTCAGTTTAAGAAAGAAACAGCTTTAAAAAGACTTCCCAAAAATTGCTCTCTTTCTCCATTTGGTCTTTAACCTTAGAAAGAAGATCTGGCTCATTTTACTGGGAGGCACATTGGTATTATTTTACTATTTACTCATTCCTAATTATATTTATCTCTGCCTTTGTTATCTTCTGTAACATGTAGGGTCAGTGTAGCCTTGCTCTTCAGCCTGTAATTCCAGCTTTTACGACTTTGAGAATTGTTTTCTGCTATAAATCAATGGGCCCCTTGTCTAGGAGGAAAACATTGCCAGTGTTTTCTTAAGCAGCTGGTCTGCCTGGCATGAAACTTTTGAAAATCTAAGCCCTCTCTTTAATATACAAGTCCTGATCAAACATTAATAAAATGCAGGCTTATGCCTGATGCCTCAGTAAAGGTAAAGGGACCGCTGACCATTAGGTCCAGTCATGACCGACTCTGGGGTTGAGGCGCTCATCTCGCTTTACTGGCCGAGGAGCCGGCGTACAGCTTCTGGGTCATGTGGCCAGCATGACTAAGCCGCTTCTGGTGAACCAGAGCAGTGCACGGAAATGCCGTTTACCTTCCCGCTGGAGTGGTACCTATTGATGTACTTGCATTTTGATGTGCTTTCGAACTGCTAGGTTGGCAGGAGCAGGGACCGAGCAACGGGAGCTCACCCCATCGCGGGGATTTGAACCGCCGACCTTCTGATCGGCAAGTCCTAGGCTCTGTGGTTTAACCCACAGCACCACCCGTGTCCGTTAGGACGTCCTTATTTGTATTAGAGGAATGTTGAAGGGTATGGTGTTATTCAACTCCTGAGCCATCTGAAGGCAATCCTGTATAGGGAAGATTTTTTTTAAAAAAATGTTTAATGCTTTATTATGTTTTTACATATGTTGGGAGCTGCCCAGAGTGCTGGGGCAACCCAATAAGATGTGTGGGGTATAAATTCCAAAAATATCATTATGGAGTGGGAAATACCCATTTTCATCGGAGAAATGTTGGAGGGTATGAATTCATTGTTCAACTTCTGGGTTCATCACTGCCAGAGAGGGGGAGGGGAGATTTCATGGAATCTGATTTCTTCATGGACTACATGACTACAGTGACTACATAATCGTATGAGCACTGTTCCAGAGTATTTTTTCATTATATCTATTCGAAAAAAGATTGGTTAATGAAGAAATTACATATCTTTCCACTTACGAGTGTTGAACTAATTGGCTATTGAAGAATTCAACGAAACAGTAGTTGTTATCAGGAAACACTGATCAGCAGAGTTCAGAGTTGCACATCAGAATTGGACATTTGCTGATTATACAAAGCTTCAAAGCTTGCTCTCCGCCAGGTAAAGTCTGGCACCGTGATGCATTTAAGGACTTTTAGAGACTTTCAGAGACTTCAGTTTGTTAGTTTTGGTGTTTTGAATTATTCCATAAAGTTTTTCACATTGTTATTGTTTCTGGCCATCGTGTTGCTTTTGATATTGCTGACCTTCTACGTGGACCAGACTGGGGCTTTTCTATTCTTGGGGTTTGGGGAAGGGAGAGGAGGAGAGGAGTTTTTTGTGGCAAACTGCACCCAAAAATGTTTGGCATCATGGGAGAGGGGAATCTGGTTTCTTTAGGCACCAGGCAAAATTTTCTCTATAAGCAGGCCTTTGGCCTTATAACTATCTGTGGCCTTTTAGAAGTGTGTGGGATATTTTTTAATGAATTTCTTTTTCCTTTCACCACCTTGGCTTTATTGTATCTATGTAGGGTTATTTTTGTTTGTTGTTTGGTTGTACATTGCTTTCTGTTACCTTGGGCAAAATAAAGTGATGAACAAATTTAATAAATAATAATATATATTATTAATAAACAACAACAACAATGGATAAAGAAGATATCTCAGTCAGTAGAGAATGAGATTCTTAATGTCAGGGTCATGGGTCATAAACCCCATGTTGGGTGAAAGATTTCTGCATTGCAGGGGGCTGAATGAGATTATCCTCAGGGTCCCTTCCAACTCTATTTTTCTATGATTATTAGATCCACCACTTTTATTTCTGAGGATACACAAGGGTACACAGTGCCAGCACCTTTTTTCAAATGTTAAAAGTGTTATGTATTCAGTGGTCTGTGTTTGCCTGAGCTTGAGACTGGACGAAGGATTCTGAGCCCCTGTGTTCTGATTCGACACATGATATCCAATCACAGAACATTTCAGGATTTGGCCCTCTGCCATTGGCCCTGAAACTCTGGGTCATGATTCGCAGATTGGAAGTTTAGACAGCCAATCACATAGGGAGTGGGAGTGGCCCAGGCCTTCAGAAATGTATATAAGCAGTTGCTTTGTCCCTGTTGTTCAGTTCTGTTAGTTCAATAAAGGTTCTTGCTGTTATCACTGTGTCTTGCCTCGTGGGAACCCACCTACACTTCAAAAAGTGTGGTACTTACTGTAATAACATCATGGTAAATACTGACACCCCCTCTTAAAAACCCCCAACACTGATTAGCTCTAATAAAGTAATTTTCATTGGTCCAGTCTGGCCCTGTTTTATTTATAAATATTTATGTTTCACCTCCATTATCAGAGACAGTATACCTCCAAATACAGTTTTTGCAGAACAGAAATGGGAAGCTTGCTTCCAGGCTTGCTATGGTTATCTGGTTGGCTCCTATGATACGAGGATATGGGACTAGATGGGCCTTCTTACATTCAAAATGTTGTTTATATTTTCAATAAGCAACCAATACAGGATTATGTAAATATCCCTACTGTGCATAATTTATAACCGTTATCAAATTCGGGTCTTATGGCTATAGGACTGAGGATTTTTGGGAAAGAATTCAAGGCTTGCTTGTTAATGAAAACAAAACTCTGCCATGCACCATGCAATATTCCCTTGCAAGAGCTTTTGCCTCCCGCAGGAGCAAAGCTTCTGGATGCTTAATATAATTATTTTTCCCATGCCAGTTTTCTTTTAATACGGTATAAATATTTATAAACATTTCAGGGCACTGCAGCAGGAAGAGATTTACCATGTCCGATTCTAGCATGGGAAAGAACAATGAGGACGGATGAATGATGTGACCTTTTCTATATACAGTTCGTAAATGGCTTCTTCTGTGGGTTAGAAATTATGGAAGCTGCATACTGAGTCAGACCATTGGTCTATCTAACTCAGCATCATGTATACTGAGTGACAGTGTTTCTCCAAGGTTTCAGGCAAGGTTCCCTCTGAGCCAGGAGAGGCCAGAAATTGAAAAAGGAGACATTCTGCATGCAAAATAAATGCTATAATAATAATAATAATAATAATAATAATAATAATAATAATAATAATATTTATTTATATCCCGCCCTCCCCAGCCGAAGCCGGGCTCAGGGCGGCTAACAACAATAAAATAGTGCAGCATTCTAAAAACATTTCATTATAAAAATTAATTAAAATCAAATTGATGGCAACCATAAGCTAAAGTTCTGTGAAGATTGCCAAAGGAGGGAGTCAGGCTGCGCCCTGACCAAAGGCCTCGTGGAACAGCTCTGTCTTGCATGCCCTGCGGAAAGATGTCAAGTCCTGCAGGGCCCTAATCTCTTGTGGCAGAGTGTTCCACCAGATTGGAGCCGCAGCCGAAAAAGCCCTGGCTCTAGCTGAGGCCAGCCTAACCTCTCTGTGGCCTGGGACCTTCAGGATGTTTTTATTTGAAGACCGTAAGTTCCTCTGTGGGACATACTAGGAGAGGCGGTCCCGTAGGTATGAGGGTCCTAGGCCGTATAGGGCTTTAAAGGTTAAAACCAGCACCTTAAACCTGATCCTGTACTCCACCAGGAGCCAGTGCAGCTGGTATAGCACCGGGTGAATGTGATCTCGCAGCGAAGACCCCGTAAGGAGTCTTGCCGCGGCATTCTGCACCCGCTGGAGTTTCTGGGTCAGTTTACTATGGGGCTACAGCCTCTTCCCGATTTAGAATCTAATCATCTAAGTAGAAACTAGCAGTTTGGGTGAAACCCAATACACTGATGCTATCTATGCTATGGAAGGAAGAGTACAGTGGTACCTTGGTTCTCGATCCATTCTGGAAGTCCATTCGACTTCCAAAACATTCAAAAACCAAGGCGCGGCTTCTGATTGGCCCCGGAAACGATGCCGACAGCCGAAATGGATGTTCAGCTTCCAGAAAACGATCGCAAACCGGAACACTTACTTCCGGGTTTGCGGAGTTCAGGAGCTAATTTGTTCATTAACTAAGCCGTTCGGGAACCAAGGTACCACTGCAGTTAAAGCTTTAAACTGGGCTTCAACTGAAAGAGCTCTTCTTCATCAGTGTGTGAAATTTCACCTCCCTGTTTTTTCAAGCTTATTTCCAGCTCAAAATGTGCCACTTCCATAAGTGGTTGGTTGGCATCCCTCTGTCTTGGGAGACAATGGAGGAGTGTGTGTTTGGGGGTCAAACTATTGGAAGTTTACATCGCCTGCTGTGGCTGTAGAGATCAATACAGGAGAGAGATGTTTTGTTGCAGCTGGAGCAGATGAAGTCACCCACTTGTGCTGCAGATGCACGATGGCGTTTTCTTCTCTCTGTTTTTCTCTCTGATTTTTGAATCAGTGATGCATGTCTCAAGCTGTTTAGGGAAACCCATGAAAGCATATATGTAAGCTGTACATTGGGGTCTCTTTTCTGCAGGGCAAGGTGGCTGAGACAGCAATCTTGTCCAATAATTTTTTATTTTTTTATTTTTATTTTTTGCATTGCTATCCATTGCCTGGTTATTGGTCTCCACTGGACAATTTGAACCTCAAAGTGGCAAAGTTCCACACCTCTGCTAAAGCAAACTTTTGAGGCAAATGCTGAGATTCTCGTCCAATGAATTTCAAAATAACCAAAAAAGTTCACTTGCTTATTTATTTCAGCTGTTTATGTGCTGCTACCTAAATTTGCTGAGAGAATTGTCTTGCAGGTGGGGCTACCTCAGATCTTGAAAAATAAATAAATCCCATGCTGCTCTTTCCTGTAGCACTGGAATATCTTGAGATGCCACAGACTATTTGGGAAATGCTGATGTCAGGGGTCAGCAAACTTTTTCAGCAGGGGGCCGGTCCACTGTTCCTCAGACCTTGTGAGGGGGCCGGACTATATTTTGAAGGGGGGGGAAGGAATGAATTCCTATGCCCCGCAAGTAACCCAGAGATGCATTTTAAAGAAAAGCACACATTCTACTCATGTAAAAACATGCTGATTCCCAGACCGTCTGCAGGCCGGACTTAGAAGGCAATTGGGCCGGATCTGGCCCCCGGGCCTTAGTTTGCCTACCCACGCAGCTCATTTACCATACCAACTGCTTCTCCTGCAATTGGATCCCTGTGTGACCCAGGGCTTTTCATATTAAAGTCATACCTAGGGTTGAAGTTGCTTCAGGTTGAGCACTTTGGGGTTGTGCTCCACAGTAATGCGTTACTTCCGGGTTTCGCCACTAGTGCATGCACAGACGGTCAAAATGACGTCACACGCATGCGCAGGCGCGGGTTGCGTTCGCTTCAGGATGTGTTTGCTTCAGGATACAGGTACCACTATACTCCAGTGGCAGAGAAAGGAGCCATATTGTAGCACCACCTAAGCACAGACCTAAGCTGCCTCAAGCCAAATGTAAAGCCAAGAACCTCAAGGGGAACCTAAAGAGATTTAATGACAAGTGAAACTCCTCAAAGACGTTCGGCACCACCGTATTCCATGTGGATTTACTTTCATTTTTTTAAAAAAAGAATTAAATGTTTTTAATATGGGGCATGGTTGCTTTACAACCCTTCATCTACAATATAAAACTAAATTGCCTGTCTTTCCATTTTATTTGTACACAATTTTCCAGAACTCTGAACAGAATACATGTGTCTATATGTGTGTGTTCTTATCAATTTTCTGCCACATCTTTTAACATATTCCCCTTAATGGTTTGCCTCAAGGTACATAGTCAAACATAGTTAAGACCCTTTATTTGCTCCCCAATTTCTAAACACAAAAATCAAAGGTCTCTGAGGAATGTGACACAAATTAGACCTTAAAGCATAATCTCTCGTCCCCCTCCCCTGATTTCACAGTCTGAAGAAGTGAGAGATGTTTTTAAGCAGGAACAAGTCAGTTTAATTTGCTTAGGGCCACATTGCACACACTAAAGATTGTTTTCCTGTTTATTTTTCTTTAAAGGTCAGATTTCACTTTTTTATGTAGGAAAAAAAAACTACTTACATGGGAGGCACTTACTGACACTGAAGAAGGATTTGAAAACAAACAAGCAAGCAACAATACTGATTTTTATTAGGAAAGTAATAAATAAATAAATGAACAAATTCCTCTTGACATTTACAAGTTTTCTTGGCCAGTTTAGGGGAAACCAGGCAATTTAGGGCAGCCCAATCATTTCTGTTGCACTGGGTGCTGAACATAGAGGGTGCCATAGGGTTTCAAAACTGTGATCTAGTGCATTGAGCAGAATGGAATGCTAGAGGTGGGGACTGCTGAATTTCAGCCTCACACAGGGCACTGTTGAAATTTGAAAGTCCAAAGTCCACTCTTGGGAAAACTCATGTTTCCTGAGACCTCTCTCTTGGCTTGCGATGCTATACTCATCTGCCTTAACATATCACTCTCCATGGGTGTCGACTCCCTATGGCTCTGGGTGCCTGAGCACCCACAAAATTACCCATGAAGGGGCTGGTCACCTGCAAAATTTGGCACCAGGGACATGCACACTTCATGGCACCCAATCTCTATCATCTTAGTCCTCTCTTACACTCTGACCTTATGTCCCTGTACCCCTTTGTTTCTGGAAACTACGACATTTTAACATTCATTAAGTTTATAGTAGTCCTTAAGATAGCTTTTAAATTTTCTCCATTCTTCTTCTACCGTCTCTTTTCGTTGGTCACGGATTCTGCCTGTCATCTCGGCCAATGTCATGTAGTCCATCACTTTCATCTGCCATTCTTCCAAAGTGGGTAGGTCCTGTGTCTTCCAATACTTTGCGATGAGTATTCTTGCTGCTGTTGTGGCATACATGAAAAAAGCTCTATCTTTCTTTGTCACCAATTGGCCGACAATGCCCAAGAGGAAGGCCTCTGGTTTTTTAGAAAAGGTACATTTAAGCACCTTTTTCATTTCATTATAGATCATTTCCCAGAAGGCCTTAATCTTCGGGCATGTCCACCAAAGGTGATAAAAAGTACCTTCAGTCTCTTTACACTTCCAACATTTGTTATCGGGCAAATGATAGATTTTTGCCAGCTTGACTGGGGTCATGTACCACCTGTATACCATTTTCATAATGTTTTCCTTTAAGGCATTACATGCCGTAAATTTTATACCGGTGTTCCATAACCATTCCCAGTCAGCTGACATAATGTTATGTCCAACATCCTGAGCCCACTTAATCATAGCCGATTTAACTGTTTCATCCTGTGTGTTCCATTTCAACAACAAGTTGTACATTCTAGATAAATTCTTAGTATTGGGTTCTAACAATTCGGTTTCTAATTTTGATTTTTCCACCTGGAAGCCGACTTTCCTGTCCTGTTTAAAAAATTCCATTATTTGACGATATTGGAACCAATTTTCCACTTTATGCTTCAATTTCTCCTGACTTTGTAATTTGAACTTATCTCCATCCTGTTCTAAAATTTCCCAATACTTCGGCCATCCGACCTCCATATTGAGTTTTTTCACTGCATTAGCCTCCACTGGTGACACCCATCTAGGGGTTTTGTTTTCCAATAGATCTTTATATCTTATCCAAACATTAAACAATGCTTTTCTGACAATGTGATTTTTGAAGACACTGTTAACTTTATCATACCAAAGATATGCATGCCAACCAAAAGCGTTATTGAAACCTTCCAGATCCAAGATGTCTGTATTCTCGAGGAGCATCCATTCTTTGAGCCAGCAAAAAGCTGCTGCCTCATAATACAATTTTAGGTCCGGCAGGGCAAAGCCCCCTCTTTCTTTAGCATCTGTCAATATTTTAAATTTAATTCGGGGCTTTTTGCCCTGCCAGACAAATTTCGAAATATCTTTGTGCCACCTCTTAAAACATTCCATCTTATCAATAATCTGCAAGGTCTGAAACAAAAATAGCATTCTAGGCAATACATTCATTTTAATTACTGCAATTCGGCCTAGCATTGACAGTTTCAAATTTGACCATATTTCTAAATCTTTTTTAATTTCTGACCAACATTTTTCATAATTGTCCTTATACAAATTCTGATTCTTGGATGTTAGATAAACCCCTAGATATTTGACCTTCTTGACCACAGTCAAACCTGTTTCCTCTTGAAATTTCTCCTTTTCCATATCTGTTAGGTTTTTCCCTAAAACTTTGGTTTTTAGCTTGTTCAACTTAAATCCAGCTACCTGGCCAAACTGTTGTATTATTTCTAATACCTTTTTCGTGCTAGTGTTTGGCTCTTGCAAAGTCAATACTAAGTCATCTGCGAACGCTCTTAACTTGTAATGTTTAGCTCCGACCTGCACACCTTTAACCTGCTGGTCATTTCTTATCATATTCAGCAACACCTCCAGAACTGAAATAAAGAGTAATGGGGAAATCAGGCACCCCTGTCGTGTTCCTTTTTCTATCTTAAGTTCCTCAGTCACAACATTATTTACAATCAGTTTGGCTTTTTGTTCAGAGTATATTGCAGCCATACCATTCTCAAAACCCCGGCCTACCCCCATCCTATGAAGGTTCTTCTTCATAAAACTCCAAGAAATATTGTCGAAGGCTTTCTCCGCGTCCACAAAGATCAATACTGCTTTAGTGTTTATATTCACCTCTAGCTTTTCCAGAATGTCTATAACATTCCTTACATTGTCTGCCAGGTGTCTTTTAGGGAGAAAGCCTGCTTGGTCCCTATGAATCATCTCCATCAAAACTCTTTTGAGTCTTTTTGCCAAAATGTCTGCAAAAATTTTGTAATCCACATTGAGCAATGATATTGGGCGGTAGTTCTTGAGTTGGGTCTTTTCAGTCTCTGACTTTGGTATGAGTGAAATATATGCCTCTTTCCACGATTCAGGTGCCCTTTTTCCTTCAAGGATCTCATTACAAACTTCTCTTAATGGTTGAATCAACCATTCCTTCAGCGATTTGTAGTATCTAGAAGTCAGTCCATCTGGTCCCGGAGATTTACCCAGTTGCATATTCTGAATGGCAGCCTCTATCTCTTGTTCTGAGATTCTCTGGTTCAAGTCCATCTTACTTTGCTGAGAGATGTTTTGTAATCCATATCTTCCAAGGAATTTGTCTATATCTTCTTCATTTTGCGGGCCTTGAGTGTAGAGTTTTTTGAAATAACTTAAAAAGCAATTTCTGATTTCATTGGGTTTAGATATGTTCTTTCCATCCACCTCTAGGCTTGTAACTGTATTTAGTTTCTGCCTTTTCTTCAATTGCCATGCCAAAAGTTTACCACATTTATTTGCTGATTCAAAAGTTTTTTGCTTCATTTGCTTTATCTTCCATTCAATCTCTTGGTTCATCAATTCCATATATTGAGTTTGATATAACTTGATCTCTCTTAAAATGTCCTGAGACTTTGGTTTTGTTCTTAATTTCCTCTCTCCTTCCTTTATCATTTCCAAGATCTTCTCTTTTTTCTCATTTTGTTTTTTCCTCTTTATTGAATTTTGTTGAATCAAAAATCCTCTCATAACCGCTTTACTTGCATCCCAGATCACTCTTTTCTCCACGTCGGTCCTCAAATTTATTTCAAAATAGTCTTTTAGGGTCTTTTGGGCCTTCGTGAGAATCTCCTTATCTCGAAAGAGGGTGTCATTCATTCTCCATCTAAATTGACCAGTTATTGTGAGTTTCATCTCCATCTTCACGGCGTTATGGTCGGAGCAAGTTTTTGGGCAGATTTCCACTTTCTTAATCTTTGGAGCCAGTCCACTAGTAACCCAGATTTGGTCAATTCTGGTCCAGGTCATCATTGCTTGGGAGAAAAAGGTTCCCTCTCTCTCCAGAGGGTTCCTTGTTCTCCAGATGTCTATCAAGTCCATGTTTTCTGTCATTTCGAAAAAAGTCTTAGGGAGTCTCCCTTCTTTAGTGACTGTTAGTCTTTGTGCCTTGTCCATATTAGTGGAGACCACGCCATTCATGTCTCCCATGATTATCATATTGTAATCCAAATAGTCCGTCAAAGTTTCATGAAGTCTCTTAAAGAAGTCAGATTTGCCTTCATTTGGTGCATAAATTCCAACAACTAAGAATTTTTCTCCTTGTACTTGTATCTCCACAGCCAGATATCTCCCTTGTTCATCTTTGAATATCATTTTTGGAGCCCATTTCTCCTTCACATATATTACAACTCCTCTCTTCTTAACTTTGTCTGATGAAATAAATTCTTGTCCTAGCCTTTTATTTGAAAGTAATCTCCTGTGGGCTCTGGTTATGTGAGTTTCTTGTAAGCATATCAAGTCCAATTGTTCTTTATTCAATATATGAAATACTTGTCTTCTCTTCAAAGGCCCATTGAGCCCATTACAATTCCAACTAAGGAATTGCAGAGCCATCTTGTTATTTTCTTAAGGCTCCTCCAACAGCTCCAAGTTGTTGCTCTTCTTCTGATGGTGGTGGTTTTTGTCCAAACGAGAGATTCAGGATGTCCAGTGCTCTCCTCTGTTCTGCAAGTACGTCCACAGTCCCCTTCTGTAAATCCTCCTGATATCTTGCCAAAAATTTGTCTTTATCTTGAATTGTCTTTATTTTCACTTTCTTTGCCTTGAAGTCAAATGACAGTCCTTGTGGGAACTCCCACCTAAATCGAATAGTGTTCTTCTTTAGCAAGAGAACCAAGTCCTTGTAAAAGTTTCTTAAATCCAAAATGTATTTTGGGATGTCTTTAAAGATCTGTACAGCTGAATTTCCAATTTGCAGGGCCTTTTCAAAGTGTAATCCTAATATTTTGTCTCTTTCCTCCTTGGATCTGAGTGTAATCAAGCAGTCTCTCGGTGTCTTTCTATCTTGCTTTTTACCCAATCTGAAGGCAGTCGTAATTTTAAATTCGTCTTCCTCAAGGTCCCAACAATCCGCAAACTCCCGTGTCAAGTATTCCACAAGGCTGTCTCTTTCGTTCTCCGGAATCAGTCTTAATTTTAAATTTCTCTCTTTCCTCTGTAACTCCCACAAGGCCAAAGTTGCATCATGCTCATAGACCTTCTTGGCAAGCGGCTCTAGCTTCTCCTGTGTCTCTCCGGCAGTGGCTTTGGCCTCCTCGGCAATTTGGCGCGTGGTGGCGTTCTCCTCTACCAATCTATTTATAGATTCTGTATTCTGGTTTAATCTTGCTGATATTTCTGTTAATTTTTGTGTGTTCTCTGAAGTCTGTTTTGTCAAAGACTCCAGGGTTTGGTTTATCTTGAGCAGGGCCTCTGTCACAGCTTCCATAGAAACGGCTGCTCCTTTGTCTTGACCTGTTGTTCCTGCTGATCCGGCTGTTGCGCCTGAGATTGAGCCTCTTTTCTTTGCCTGTTGCAGCTGCAACTGTTGTTGTTGCTGTTGTTGCTTGATCTTGGCTCTTGTGACTATCTCTTCTTGTGGGCCACTCATGTCAAGGTCAATTCCCACGGGATTTGTTCTCCCTTGGAAAATTCCACTGTCTTAAGCCGTGCCAAACTTTACTTTATCCTCTAGAGGGAGCAAATCAAAATGGCCATAGAGCGAAATTTCCAAGTACCAAAACAAAGGAGACAATCCAAAAAGTAAGAAAAAGGGAGATTAACACAGTCAAAGTCAATGTTACTAAATACTTGTAACTTCAAATTGCCACAGTTGCCCAATTTATACTGTTTCTTCTTATAATATGCAATAGTCAGGCAGTGTGGAAACTTTGTATCAAAGTATCACTTCACAGGGAAAAGTCAGTTCAGTGTACTAAGAAGGCAGACCGTTTCGTACTTTCAAGCAAATGAGACAGCAGAGGTTTTTTCCCTCCAAATAAGTCATGCAGTTAATGGTCAGATTCGCCTCCCCTCTGCCCTGCTTGCTAGAGGGGAGATCAAAGGTTTAAATGTCCGGTTTAGCTGATCAAAGGACGGATTTAAACGGATGCAGGTTTAGAGCTCCGTTGCTTTCACTTTCATGCAGTCGGGGGGAGGCAGACTTCCTTTGTTTAAATCTCCCCCGTTTTTAGCCCAATTTTTAAAATTGAAAAAGTCCCGGTTATTTTTCAGTTCTTACTCACGGGGAATCAGTCCGAATTTCTTTTCAGGAAGGAATCGGCGCTCTCCGCTTATGGCGACGCGGCTTCACTTCGCAGGCTGGGTAGCGACTCTCAGCACCGCGCTCACTCCCGATGTCGATCCGTAGCCTTTAAAAAGGCTCTTTCACGGTACCGGGGGGCGCGAAGGTGCCCACCGAGTCTCCTTGTTCTCAGGCTTCAGCGCCTGGGATTTTAGGGGTCCCCCGCTTGCCGTAGCGGGTAAGACCCGAACTTGCGAAGCAGTCCTTCTCCGGAGCTCGGAGCTAGGACCGCCATTAAGCGCTGGCACCGACCGGAAGTCCCTAAAGGTTGAATTCTTTTGTGTTTTCTTTTTTCTTTTTTGTATTTTTTGAAACTCTAATAAATATTTTTTTTTAAAAAAAAGGAATTGTAGCTTCAGTCACAACAGCATGGAAGACTGATGCATACAGACTAAGACCATTGATGCATTTAGCTACGATGCCTGATTGCAGTTCCCCTGGGATCTTTTCCAGCCTAACCTACAAATGCTTGGGACCTTTCTGCACTCAGAAACATAGCAGAGAGCCACTTGGAAATCCCTTCCCTTTCCAACAAATAAATAAATAAATAAATAAGAGTTCAGGATATGGGTGTGGAACAATGGTCACAGAAAATGTTCACAAGAAATACCTGAGAGAATAGATTCAGCAGGGAAGTTACCAAATGTAAGACCATACGTTGGGTGACCTGATCACCCAGGATTGTATTAACTAAATAATTGCACAAGTGGAATTAGGATTCCCCTGCCCAATAAGCCCACTAAATCTGTTTTTGGTTTTTTCACCCAAACCTCCAGAAATGGGGGGATGGGGGACGAGAGAGGGGAAAGTCTCATTTTGCAAGCAGAAGTTGACCCACTCATGCAATTATTTAATTTAATACTGCCAATAGTTTGCAATTCACATCAACATGCATTGATATTTTTAAAAAAATCCTTCTAATATAGATATACTATTTAATCAGAATCCTTTACATGCTATGTGAGAGTAAGTCCCACTAATGTCAATAGGGATTATTTCTGAGGAGGCATGTTTAGGACGGCACTGTTAATGCTATAAATTATGGTATGATATTATAACAATAATCATATGAGTATGATAACTGCTGTCGTATATCATCATTTATAAGAATATGCCAGGCAAAGCATTGGGAAAGAGCATCAATTCCTAAAATAGCTGGATGGAAAATTAAATTGCATGGATACGTCAGCCTGCTGAAACTAACTAATTATATACGAACAAAAGAAGGAATGCAACAAATTAATAGATTTGTTCAGGACTAGATTATTTTTATTGACTGCTGGAAAAATTAGGCTCACACATCTATAAATACATCATGTATGCTCGATTTCTTGTAGCAATTTCCATCTTCTTTCATGAAACCCATGTGTGTTTTGAATGTTATACTTGATGAAATTTTATTAGGATGGTAGTCATCCTACAATTGCAGAGTTGGAAAGTACACTAAGGATCATCTGGTTTCCCAACCCTTGATCATCTTGGCACATGTTTCAGCTTGTAGGTATATCCTTCTTAAATTTTGATGCCTAGATCAGGACATAGGAATCCTGTTGTGCTCTGATCAAGATAAAACAGAGTGGTACTATGACTTCCCTTGATATGGACACTGTACTTCTGTTGATGTAGGCATGAATAGCACCAGCCTTTTTTGCTGCTGCATCACCCTGTTAAGCTTGTGGTCTACCAAGACCCCTAGATCCTTTTCACATAAATGGCTAGTAAGCCAGGCATCTCCCATCTTAGTTTTGTGCAGCTGGGTCTTCCTGCCTAAGTGCAAAACCTGATTTTTGTCCCTGTTGAAATTCGTTTCAAAAGGACTGGAGCAAATTTATATGATATATGAAAGAACGTTGTAAACATCTGAAAACGTTCGTAGGTTTGAGTTGAAATGTTTTGTAATGTGACCATAAGAAACTGATTTGCATTGAATGAGGGGAAATACAAAAAGGAGAGAAGGTAAAAAAGTGGTCATAGAAATGCTAAGAATTACTGTATTTTTCGCTCTATAAGATGCACCAGACCACAAGACACACCTAGTTTTTGGAGGAGGAAAGCAAGAAAAAAAATATTCTGAATCCCAGAAGCCAGAACAACAAGAGGGATCGCTGCACAGCGAAAGCAGTGATCCCTCTTGCTGTTCTGCTTCTGGGATAGCTGCGCAGTGAGTCCTATAGAGCAAAAAATACAGTAAGTAATTATGTTTGGAAGTCAGAAAGAGGGATGGGGGGAGGTCAATGATCAGTTTGAGCAATGCTTGTGGTTATGGAATTATGTAATGGAACTGTGATTATGATCAAATTGAAAATTTAATCAAAAATAGTATTTTAAAAAATCGTTTTGTTAGGTTGACTCCTGTTCTCCACTAGAAATAATAAAACACTCACTTTTTTGTAATCTTATGTAATCTTTGGGTCCTGCTCCACATCATACTACCAATGGAAGTGCAGTTGTTGGAATTCTGGGACAGGAACTTTTGGGTTGCCATGTCAAGACTATGGAATGGTTTGTTCTGAGTTACTGCATATCTGATGGTGGGTTGGCTTTTGGTGAAAACTAATTTATTTTGCCATATGTCTGGGCTTGAATGACTCATCCCGTGTGTTAATCTTTCTACTCTGCTATTTGCTATTGCATTTTTCTTTTATTCACTCCTTTATTGGCTGGTTTAGGACTGCCCTTTTAGGATCAAAGGCTATTCCCAAACTACTCAATAAAAGAGAAGTATTTTAACAGATGCATACACTCTTATTCCTTGCTGCAATTGAAAAAGCTTCTGTTGCAAAAATCAAGAATCTGTCCATGAGAGGCAAGGAAGAGAGCATCTTAGTTATACAGTGTTAAGTATTCCATCTTTAAACTGCCACAAGTGTCCTACACAGATAAAAACTATTCCAATGAGAACTATACAGAAAACACTTCTTTCCCACTCTTTTTTTTTTAATACCATGCAAGAATTAAACGTTACCTTGCAAATACCAAAAATAAAAACCAGCATATTGTGGCCTCCTTAACTCCATTAACATAATCAGTCAATATAAAAAGAGAATCAATTTGCTACCGTGGAGCTGTGGAAAAGCAATTTGCATTAGAAAATGTTCTTTATGAGGAGGTTGCACTTACAGGCTTCCATTCAGTCTCTCTTCTGCCATAATAAGGGTACCTGCTATTTCATGGAAATATGTTTTGGAGTAGAGTGAAAAAGAACGAAAGAAAGTGAAGCAAAATGATAGGCTGATTGGACTGGAGGAGCCAAGAATCAGCACAGACCATAATTAAGAAACAAGACAGAAACCAACAGCAAACTAATACAAACACAGTATTTAAATGGGTAATTGGCACTGAGCAATATGGAGCCACCAATTTTATTTTTATTTTTTTGAAAAATTCACAGTGAACCTGGAGATTCTCCTTCAGTCTAAAACATCCAAGGTTATTTACTCATACTGAGGAGATTTTTTGATAAAACTTGAGATGTTTCTCAGAAGAGTATTGTGTATAGCAGAAATGCAGTTGCAAGAAAAAGAATGTCATTTGACAAGTATTAAACAATTTTGTAATTCTTATTTTTATGCAGAAATTTGACATTAAAGCGTTTCCGTCTATATTTTGAGGGGCAAACACATGAGATCATGGCCAGACACATGCTAATTGGAAACCATACTCTAGAGTGGACATAGGCAAACTCGGCCCTCCAGATGTTTTGGGACTACAATTCTGACCATCCCTGACCACTGGTCCTGTTAGCTAGGGATCATGAGAGTTGTAGGCCAAAAACATCTGGAGGGCCTATGCCTGCTCTAGAGTTTCTAACTGCCCCCAAATCTAAAGAGTGAGTGCAGCAAATTAACACAGATCCACGCTGAAGAAAAATATAACAACAACAGTTTATAACTTATACCCCGCCCATCTGGCTGGATTTCCCCAGCCACTCAGGGCAGCTTCCAACAGAAGATTAAAAATACATTAAAACATCAGTCAATAAAAACTTCCCTAAACAGGGCTGCCTTCAGATGTATTCTAAATGTCATATAGTTGTTTATTTCTTTGATATCTGATGGGAGGGCGTTCCACTGAGCGGGCGTCACTACCGAGAAGGTCCTCTGTCTGGTTCCCTGTAACTTCACCTCTCGCAGTAAGGGAACCACCAGAAGGCCCTCGGCGCTGGACCTCAGTGTCCGGACAGAATGATGGGGATGGAGACGCTCCTTCAAGTATAAAAGGAAGGAGCACAAAATCAGACATTAGAAATTGATGCTTTTGTGAGAGTTAAGCTCTCCCCTTTAAAATCCCGTACCAGCAAGGCAACAGAAATATTTCACCTGTTACTTTGGTCTATGGTCCAGTGAAGTGTAGGAGTGATCTATGGAATCAATGTGCAACAGAAAGGGAGTTCCATTGTAGCATTGAGCCACCTAACTATGGCTAGACACACCTTGAATCTAACTTCTATGTAAAAAAAGGAAGGAGGTGTTATTCAAGCAAAAGTCATCTGAACTATGTTTGCTCCTTCTAGTTTACTATTTTGTTCCTGTGAAAGATGCTTTAAGTGAAGAGGACCCAACCTTAGTTTTGTAGAGATGACATCTTGTACTTACACTTCCTGAATCATAAATTTATCTTAAAAGCAAACTTCATTGTCTGTTTGAAACCAGGTTCTCACTTACAGGGGCTGATAATCATAGCTCCCTGGCAAATACAAGGATTATTGCTCTGATCTTTTTTTTTAATTATTATTTAATTATGTAGCTCTTTTTTCAGGACAAGTGAAGGATGGGAGATGTACCAGGGTCATATAAAAGTTGTACCTTTTATATTAAATTTATTCCAGCAGTACTAATGCTATGATCCATAAAAATAAACCCTGTAAAAAGTCCAGACTAGCACTCTTTGCTAGTGAGCCGTGTGGCGGGGCCTCTCAAACTCTGGTCCACAAACTTCATTCAGGTGATCTGAGGCATGTCTGTGGATTTGTGGTGGAAGTTGGGAGACAGCGCATCTATCGCATTAAATATCTGCATTGACTGTAATTGTATTTTATTGCTTCTTTTATTTCTTCTTTTGTTTCATTACAATTTGAATTTTATGGAATTCAAATAGCGGTACAGTAAAACACAATATATAAGAAATAAAAGAAGCAATAAAAAATATACTTAAAAATCATCCAGCAGCTAGCACAACACATTGCAAGTGCTGCGAAAGGAAGAAAAATCATATGTGGTTTATGAAGTGTTCTGCGTGGGGTGGAGAGGGAGGAGTTTGGGAATCAGTGCTATATAGTATTGAGACATTACCAATGCACCCTGGTAGAAGACTCAAGCGATGGAATAATGATGAAAAGATCCTAAGTGGTATAATCTTGTTTACTGTGTGCGCTCTAATTGTGTGTGACTCCCCGTATGACCGGAAGGAGGAAAAAGCAGCTTTAAAACACACACACATACACACCTATAAATGGCACCAAACTAGTAATAGCCATGGGAACACTGACACCAGATAACATTGTTCCTGGGGAATTCTTTCTGTCCTAACAAAGTTACTGTATTGTCAGGAAAGAGCCAGCTCCGAGTGGAACTTTACAGCCAGCTGCAGAATATGGGCAGGAACAGGGAGGTTTTGATTTGACACAGGCTGAGCAGAGGCCAGAGCTGCCAGCATTGAATCCCTCTCACCTCGGACGGCCGGTTGCCAAGGGAACAACTGAGAGCTGGCTGGAACACAGCCAAAGCTCTCAGGAAGCTCAAACAGGCGCAAACAGACACAGAGACAGTCTTTTGGAACAGGAAGAGGTTGGAGCTGATCCAATAAGTCTGAAGAGTCGGCGAATGGGAGGGCTGCTGGACAGGAAGCAAAACAAGAGATGTAAGGGGCGAAGGTTCAATATCTTCTGTAGGCACCAGAAGGAGTCTTCAGAAGGGTCAACTTGAGTGATAATGTTGGTGGCTTTGTTGGAGACGTCCAGAGCAATCTGTTTGTTTTTGCAATAAATCCTCCTTTTTAATTACCCACACTTACTGTGTTATCAAGCCGGGACCTGGACTCCTGACATGTATACCTGAAGGAGCATCTCTACCACCATCGTTCAGCCCAGACCCTGAAGTCCACGTCTGAGGGCCTTCTGGCAGTTTGCTCACTGTGAGAACTGAGGTTACAGAAAACCAGGCAAAGGACTTTCTTGGTAGTGGTGCCCAGCTTATGGAATGCCCTCCCATCAGATGTCAATGAGATAAGCAACTATATAACCTTTAGAAGACATCTGAAGGCAGCCCTCTATATGGAAGTTTCTAATGTTAAATGTTTTATTATATTTTTGTTGGAAGCCACCCAGAGTGGCTGGGGCCATCCAGTAAGATGGGCCAGGTACAAATAATAAAATAATAATAATAATAATAATAATAATAATAATAATAATAATAATAATAGCTACCTTCTACAGTGGTACCTTGGTTGTCAAACTTAATCCATTCCGGGAGTCCGTTCAAATCCTGAAATGGTTCAAAAACCAAGCCATGGCTTCTGATTGGTTGCAGGAGCTTCCTGCACACTATCGGAAGCCGCAGAAACCACGTCGGAAGGTCGACTTTCAAAAAACGTTCGCAAACCGGAACAATTATTTCCGAGTTTGCAGCGTTCAGGAGCCGATTTGTTCGGGAGCCAAGCCATTTGACAACCAAGGTACCACTGTACTTGAAAATGAATGGGGAATGTTTTGCACAGCTCTAATTCAGACACTGATGTTTTTAAAGACAGAATTAACAAAGACATATAAAAGTCACAGGTAACCTTGAACTTTCAATGAACAGTAGCTAGGGCCAACACCTATGATTTATACCAGGTGAGAATGTTCTTCAGTAGGTGATGGGAGCCAACTAGTCTGACCTCTGTCTTGCGGCAAAGCACTCTTTCCAGATGAATAGATGCTGCGCTGTTTTACATCTGCCTTTGCTAATACCTGGAAGGGGCTGTTGCTGGATGCATTACCAAAGGCCACCTTGACCTTTCTATCCTCTTATACTAAGGTGGGGGCAGGAGAGTGCTTTGCTGTTGTGAAAACAAATGCAAATGTCAACTAATGTGAGAGTCTTTAGTATGAACCACTGAACCAGGTACAAGCCATTTTATTGTGAAAAATAATAATAATAAATGTCCCCCGGTGCTAAAAATCGGTCGTGTTTGTTCTCTTGGGGGGAAATGGTGACATTTCATACTTTCTGATGGCTCTATGCCAGGTGTCAAACCTTCAAATAGCTATTGCTGGAAATTTTTGTTTTTCTAGAATATCTGCTAGGTCAAGCCATGAGCAAATTAAGTTCATGAGCAAATAAGTATGGGAGCTGCTGCAGGACTGCTCTTTCCCAGGCTCCCTGGGTAATGTGAGAATCCTCAGAACATGCAGGATGACCACATGTTGAGGTCTTTACCCATATCAGTCTCAAACAGGCCTGGCAATAGCATCTGGCTAACTTGGCTAACACTGGCTTACACTAAGAAATGGGAGTGCCTGATCACCTCATCTGTCTCCTGAGAAATCTCTACGTGGGACAAGAAGCTACAATTAGAACTGGATATGGAACAACTGATTGGTTCAAAATTGGGAAAGGAGTACAACAAGGCTGTATATTGTCTCCCTGCTTATTTAACTTATATGCAGAATTCATCATGCGAAAAGGCTGGGCTGGATGAATCCCTAGCCGGAATTAAGATTGCCGGAAGAAATATCAACAACCTCAGATATGCAGATGACACAACCTTGATCGCAGAAAGTGAGGAGGAATTAAAGAACCTTTTATTGAGGGTGAAAGAGGAGAGCGCAAAATATGGTCTGAAGCTCAACATCAAAAAAAGTAAGATCATGGCCACTGGTCCCATCACCTCCTGGTAAATAGAAGGGGAAGAAATGGAGGCAGTGAGAGATTTTACTTTCTTGGGCTCCATGATCACTGCAGATGGTGACAGCAGCCACAAAATTAAAAGACGCCTGCTTCTTGGGAGAAAAGCAATGACAAACCTAGACAGCATCTTAAAAAGTAGAGACATCACCTTGCCAACAAAGGTCCGTATAGTAAAAGCTATGGTTTTCCCAGTAGTGATGTATGGAAGCGAGAGCTGGACCATAAAGAAGGCTGATCGCCAAAGAATTGATGCTTTTGAATTATGGTGCTGGAGGAGACTCTTGAGAGTCCCATGGACTGCAAGAAGATCAAACCTATCCGTTCTTAAGGAAATCAGCCCTGAGTGCTCACTGGAAGGACAGATCATGAAGCTGAGGCTCCAATACTTAGTCCACCTCATGAGAAGAGAAGACTCCCTGGAAAAGACCCTGGTGTTGGGAAAGATGGAGGGCACAGGGAGAAGGGGATGACAGAGGATGAGATGGTTGGACAGTGTTCTCGAAGCTACCAGCTTGAGTTTGGCCAAACTGCGGGAGGCAGTGGAAGAAAGAAGTGCCTGGCGTGCTCTGGTCCATGGGGTCATGAAGAGTCGGACACGACTAAACAACAACAAGACACTAGGTCAAAATATTTCAAATCAGGGAGAGGGCTAGACCAGGGTGGCTAACCTGTGCATTTCCATACGTTATTGGATTACAAATCCTATCAGCCCCAAATGGTATGGTCAGTGGTCAGGGATCATGTGAGGTGTAGGTCCAGCAAATTCCAGAGGGTCAAAGGTTAGCCACACTTGGGCTGGATGAAATAGGCATACCATGCTGTGGCATTATTCTGGGATGTATGGCAAAAATTCTAGGCATGGGGGTCCAACCATTTTGGGAAGAAGAAGCAGAGAGTTCCATTTCCTTCTCTTTTTTTATGGACCTTTGCTGCTGTTCCAAGTCGTGATGGATCTGCAAAATGGCCCATTGGGAATGGTGCTACATACTGATGCCCCCTGGGACACTTTTGGGTGGTTCGTGGGATTGTGGGAAACTGTATCAAACTTAGTGTTTAGGCTGAAGAAAAAGTCACACAGCTATTTGAGGAAAACAATAGGTGTTTTATTGCAAGCAATAAAAGACTCAGTGGGATTTCTTTTCCAAAAGCTGAGCCCCACCTTGAGCGAGAGGGGCTTCTAATATACAATTCTAAGGCAATGCATATGAAAAAGCTGAGATAAAATCCCGCCAATAAAAGGTTGCTAGGTAAAGGTACCCCTGAGCATTAGGTCCAGTCGTGGATAACTCTGGGGTTGTGGCGATCATCTTGCTCTATAGGCTGAGGGAGCCAGCATTTGTTTGCAGACAGCTTCCGCGTCATGTGGCCAGCATGACTAAGCCCCTTACTGCTAGGTGGGCAGGAGCTGGGACTGAACAACGGGAGCTCACCCCGTCTCGGATACAGTAATGCATCAAAGCTTCCCTAAAGAGGGCTGCCTTCAGATGTCTTCTAAAAGTCTGGTAGTTGTTGTTCTCTTTGACATCTGATGGGAGGACGTTCCACCAGGTGGGCACCACTACTGAGAAGGCCCTCTGCCTAGTTCCCTGTAACTTGGCTTCTCGCAGTGAGGGAACTGCCAGAAGGCCCTCGGCGCTGGACCTCAGTGTCCGGGTAGAATGATGGGGGTGGAGACGCTCCTTCAGATATACTCGACCGAGGCCATTTAGGGCTTTAAACCAACACATTGAATTGTGCTCGGAAACGTACTGGGAGCCAATGTAGGTCTTTCAAGACTGGTATTATGTGGTCTCAGCGGCCACTCCCAGTCACCAGTCTAGCTGCCGCATTCTGGATTAGTTGTAGTTTCCGGGTCACCTTCAAAGGTAGCCCCACATAAAGCGCATTCATTAGGTACAAGAACAAAGGGCGCTCTCTCTCAAGGCAGTATCAGGCATGTGGCCCCCTTTGGATTCCTTTCTTTTGGGGTTTACCTGTCTCAGAACATAGAGCCAGGCACTTCCCTCCTTATGCAGGCACATCTATCTTCCAAGACAGAGCAAGGTCAAGGAACAAAGACTACTCTTAGAGTGTATGCAGACCTTCTGGAATCTGTTCAATTCGAGATAAGGTGCTCCCGCTGGCGTCAGGATGATCTGACTCTAAGGATTCTGTGCATCAAAACTACAGTGATGGCCCATGGCCACTTTCTTAGTGCTACTGCCACTACCTAGTAAGCCCGAAGGAAGTCACAAATGTAGCAGATGGCCCATCAGGAGACAATTTTCCCAATGCACCCTCAAACCTGGAGCAAGTTGGGTAAAGTCTGGGGTGAAGAAGACCTGCTGTGTGGGCCTCACATGGGCCCAGGTCCTGCTTCCTGCCTAACATCTATTCAAATCCCAAGCTAAGCACAGATCTGAGAGCTCTGAAACCTGTGCATTCTGTGACATATTGCAGAGAAGGCAAAATAGTAGTGGCCTGGCTGTCAACACAATTGCTGTCGCTGCCACTTGCAGCCAGAGCACAGGGCAGAGAATCTCAAGAAGCCCCTTCCACACAGCTCTAGCTCTCACACAGAGAGCGCAATGGTGTGTACATGTGACCCAGTTTATTAGTCATGCTTAATCAGACAACAGGACCTGGGGGGGGGGGGCTATCCTGATCTACATGGAAAGTGGGCAGATATATGTTAAATTCAAAGCAAGATTTTAAATGTTTTATTCTGTCTCTGTACACACACACATTCATGCCACTGTGCAAATTTACCATCGTTATTTGAGCTACAGTTTCATGTGCCTCTTTTCCCTGGCTATGGAAATGTCTGCCCTTTCATTGCCTGGTCATACAAACAAAAATCTTAACTATTTGTGACTTTTTCAGGTGCAATATTCCTTTACTCTAATTACAATAATTTTACCACAAATCACTTTCCTGCCGCGCTGAATAATAATCCCTCCTATATAACGTATATTTTAAACGCCTCGCATTTTGATGCCACTCTGAAAGCTGCATTCATCAAGCGAGTGTTATGCAGATTGCTAAATTGAGCTTAACCTCCTTCCAGCTGAATGAGTTGACATTCTGAGCCACCGCTTTTATACATTACTCACTTTGCTGCCTTTTCATCACCCCCTCAGCACAAAGAAAAAGTAATGGGTAGCACTTTTGTATATTCCACCCAATCATTCAAAGTGTGCCATTCATATAATAAGACTGGGCTCAATCCGCAAGCGCATGTCATGGAATATTCTGAAGTTAGCAATTAAAACGTAGAAAATTAGAACACATTTGTAAATTTGACATTTTGCTACAACTGAAGCCCAAAGTACCTTCCTTCCTGAGGGGGCAACATTACTCGCCTACTTTTGTTTCACCCTATCTAATGAGTAAAGGTAAAGGTATAGGACCCCTAGACGGTTAAGTCCAGTCGAACTCAACTATGGTGTTGCGGCACTCATCTCCACTTTTAGGCTGAGGGAGCCAGCGTTTGTCCGCAGACAGCTTTTCCGGGTCATGTGGCCAGGATAACTAAACCGCTTCTGGCACACAGGACACTGTGATGAGTGCCAGAGTGCACAGAAACGCTGTTTACCTCCCCACCGCATCCTTTTTGTTGTTGTTTAGTCGTTTAGTCGTGTCCGACTCTTCGTGACCCCATAGACCAGAGCACGTCAGGCACTCCTGTCTTCTACTGCCTCCCACAGTTTGGTCAAACTCATGTTTGTAGCTTAGAGAACACTGTCCAACCATCTCGTCCTCTGTCGTCCCCTTCTCCTTGTGCCATCAGTCTTTCCCAACATCAGGGTCTTTTCCAGGGAGTCTTCTCTTCTCATGAGGTGGCCAAAGTATTGGAGCCTCAGCTTCAGGATCTGTCCTTCCAGTGAGCACTCAGGGCTGATTTCCTTCAGAATGGATAGGTTTGATCTTCTTGCAGTCCTTGGGACTCTCAAGAGTCTCCTCCAGCACCATAATTCAAAAACATCAATTCTTTGGCGATCAGCCTTCTTTATGGTCCAGTTCTCACTTCCATACATCACTACTGGGAAAACCATAGCTTTAACTATACGGACCTTTGTCGGCAAGGTGATGTGTCTGCTTTTTAAGATGCTGTCTAGGTTTGTCATCGCTTTTCTCCCAAGAAGCAGGTGTCTTTTAATTTCATGACTGCTATCACCATCTGCAGTGATCATGGAACCGAAGAAAGTAAAATCTCTCACTGCCTCCATTTCTTCCCCTTCCCCCACCGCATTAGGACCTATTTATCTACTCACGCTGGTATGATTTCAGACTACTAGCTTGGCAGGAGCTGGGACAGAACAATGGGAGCTCACCCCATTGTGTGGACTAGAACTGCCAACCTTACGATCAGCAAGCCCAAGAGGCTCGGTGGTTTAGACCACAGTGCCATCTGCACTGAAGGATGTGCTTGCTATTACATTAATTTCACAAGAAAGTTCCTATCAGCAGAGAACCTAGTCTCCAGCTATCCATTCTCAATGTTACAGTTTTTAGGGAGCATAGCTACCAAGCTCCAACAAGAGTCCATACTGTTTCTCTGCCAGGAAGTTAAGAGGCATTTTTTATTATTTGATAATACTGTTGCTTCCTAAAATAGACAATATGCAACAAAGTACTTGCCTATAATACCAAAAATAGCAGTTTCGCTCTCTGCAAACTAGGAGGAGGAGGTGCAAATGTTGAAAAGGATAAAGGTTCTTATAAAAATAACTCCAGATTCTTATATGTCAAACTTATGCACATGGAAAGTTCATCACAACCCACATTATAATAATAGAATTTAATATGCCTACCACTGACTTAATAGAAAGATGGAGATCCATCAGTACCGATTAGAAAGAGTGTTTTATTTACTTGTTTAATTAACTGTGAAGTTATGTCCTTGTTAATGTGTCTCCTTTTTAAAATTAATCTAATGCTGTCTGATCTGGATAGATTCTGGATCATTATATGTTACCCTGTTTCATTGCCTTGTGCTTCCTTAGATTTTAACTAGTATGAGATTAATTCTTTGGGGAGTTGACAAAGTGGTGGCTCAAAATCCCATTCAAATATCTCCCCCATATACACACACACTTTTGAGTCTGCTGCTCTGTTAATTCAGGAGATGGTGGTAGTGGCAGCTAATTTATTTGGATATTTTAGGGTATTTGGATATTCCCAGTGGTAAAATGGGAGTCGCCCCAAGCCCCATTAAATTGGCTTACCTACCCTGGGGGCTTAGCTAAAAGGAGAGAGTTAAGGACTCTGTGAAGAAGCCCAGGATATGTCATAGGTTCCACACATTCACACACATGATTCAGACAGTGTGCGATTATTATTCAAGAGCTCATATATTTCATGGAAACTCACTGGTTCTAGAGATGGACAATTCTGTTCAGTTTCTCTCAGTTTCCTTTTTTTCCAGTCTTTTAGTTCAACACATTTCCACATCGGTTTTCAATTTTTAAAACAACTCATTTTAAAGACTTGTCAGCATTTTAGTGTGCACTTCTCCTAATAAACACATTTTGGTCTGCAATTTTGCCTTACATGCACATATTGCATTTCTCTAAATATTTTCCCTTAACATGCACACTTTGAACACATGTTCTCATTGAAGAACTGCATTGTCTAGCTCCCAAAAGTAAAGATTCCAAAGGACAGCTGCATGTTGGTTGTCAAAGGACAGCTGCATGCCTATGTGAACCTGAGAGACCCTGGCCACCTAGTGAGTGGATAATAGTCACAAGATTTTATCTGGAGGCCATTCCCAGTTCACAGCTCAGTCACTTGAAAGCAATTTCATCCCTGCCTAAATGTTAACATATTCAAAGCTTATAAAGGTACTAATTTGCAACTCTGTAAAGCCGGCATTGCATTCGCCTCACCTTTTGACCATACCTCAGAACGTTCTGCTGATCTGCAGGTTAAACAGCAGAGAAGTCTAAAACTCAGAAGCATTTAGACTCTACAGGAAAGAGAAGATTCGCTTGGTATCATTTAGAGCACTGATCTTCAACTGGGTAAGTTGGGACCCACTGGTCAGCCTGATCCAATGGTGTGCCTCAATTTAAGGCCAAGCAAGAAAGAACAGCATGCATAATGTACACTGAGCTCTGCAAGCAGGATTGTAATTGATGCAGCAAATTATCTTAGGGCCCAACAGCTACATCATATAGAATAACTTCACATACATCACCTCAGTAATACAAGTGGAAGAGCAGTCAACATTGTTATCAACACATTATCAACACCTTGCACAAGTAGGACTGAGGCTCAGATGGAATGGCTTGCTTGAAAGATGCATTATCAAAATGTTGGAATCAGGTCTAAATTAGAAATGTGAGGAAATAAACCAGTGTCAGGATTTACAATCTCCCCCTCTCACACCAAGAGATGGCAGGCTGGCAGTTTTATAATGTTCAGATTTATTGGTATTTACACAGTAGCTCAATGCTAGCACACAGTTTAGCTTTCCGCGCTCGATGGGTCAGTTGAGCCCTCTGGAGGGTGGGCTCTTTTCCAACAGGAAATATGCCATTGGCTCCTCCTCCTTTTGTGGTCTTGATGCCAAGCCTGAACTCTGCCCAACCTCCTAGAATGGGGGGATTCCGGAGCAGATAGTTTATTTTGCCCCTTCTTCCCTGAAAGCGAGTCTGAAAACTGAGTCCCCTCTGCCTGCCTCACGTTGTCCTTTGAATTTATGACTTGCATTCCAGGACTGGAGAGGCTCGCTTCACTCTCTGCATGTGAAGAAAGCAAACCTCCATCTCTTTCTGCCTGCCCCTCCCCTTGGTCCTCGGAGCCCTCGTTGTCACTCTGGGAAGGAACATTCCTGACAATCAGTAACTGTGACCACTTGCAGTGCCCTGGTGAATTCTAATTATTTGTCAAGTCCCAATCAATGTACAGAAGATTGTACAACGGCACAGACTGTTAAGTTGTGGGCGAACATATCAGACGACACAGCGATTCTTCAAACAGCTCTTGTTTATTCACAGGCCAGAACAGAACTGAACTGAAGGGTTCAGTCAGCCTGCTTATATAGAGCTCCAGTACAATGTTACTGTACCAACTTTCTAAAACTATCCAATCACTGAACGTCACTTTCGATCTCTTATTTGCATAACTATCTACAGTATCCCCCTGCTGGCCCAGGGTGAGAACTTCAGTACATAACACAGACTACTTTGTATTACACAAATGCATGTGTAGTCTGAGAGAAAGCTCATTATTTCATCCATGGGTTCCTTCTTGTAATGGTGGCCAACCAGATGGCAAATGGACTATAAGCAAATAACGTAACAAATACAAATAACTTTCGTGTCAATTTTTGTTCTCTCTCTCTCTCTCTCTCTCTCTCTCTCTCTCAGCAATGCCTAAGCAACCCTGCCCATTCTTCTAGTCTGAGTACTATTTCAGAGGAGTGGACATGGCAATTTCAAATTATGCTTCTAAATCCTGGAGCCCCCAACAGCCTGTGAATATCTGCAAAATGGAAGAGGGCCATGGAAAAATACGGAGAAAGAAAGAGATTTGCAGGTTGTCATGAGCACATTCATCAGGGTGCAGATAAGTAAGGATGACAAGAAGGATGGTGAGACAGATTGCTAGTGGTGAGAAATATTAATCAAACAGGACAGCATGGATTCTGAAAGTAATAGTTCTCTTAGAGAATGCTGTGCCTGTCCTCTTTCTCTGTTGGACTTTGCTAAGATGAACCATAGTGCATCAAACCAGTGGCTCTTTGCTGTAGAATCTTCTCTCTGACAGAGTCCTCAAGGTTTATTGGGAGACCTGAGCAGACAACAGGGTCTTAGACCCATTGAGAGATCTCTTCTTGCCTTCCCTTTGATGTAAAATTCATATTTAAGCTGATTGTACCCCTAAACTCTCTATCATTCTCTGAAAAAATTGAGTGGGTCAATTTTTTCCCCTCCAGCAGGAAGTCCAGGACTCTTTCCACCACAGAGCATCCAGACTTATCAATTATTATGTTTTTCTGCCCCTTCCTAGTTACAGAACCTTGCACAATTCTGTCCTCTGTTTATGGAATTCCCTTCACTCCTGTTAGCTGTAAATTCTCCGCTTATCTTGTAATCAATTTGTGAGTCTGTCCTGTTACACCCTCTTACCTTTTCCTTTTGAAGTCAGTTGTTCTCAGTTGTACACTGTCTTGCTCTCCCTTGCCCAGCTGTACCCTTCCCTTATATATAGCCTCTAACATTTATCAGATGAAAATAGGGACGTCCTAGTCAATAGAACACTAAGTGACGCATGAGACCAGAAGTATGGCTATGTTCCAACCTGCATATCAGTCTGGGAAACGTGCATCTGATCAGTTCATAACATATTATTTTTGCTTCTTGCTTTGGAGGGAAGTGATTCTTCTTAAATAGACTGAAGCCGTGGTTAGGTGTCTGCCTTCCCCACTCTATTCAGCTTTTAAATTTTATTATTATTGTAATAATAATAATAATAATAATAATAATAATAATAATAATAATAATACACTCATACCATATTCCTTCCTCTCTAACAATTCAGCCATGTAAAAAGACTGTTTCCCCAATGTTCAGAGAAGTGAGGGGCACGAAACAATATTAACAATGTATTCGTCAGCAGGTAATAGGCTTTTCATTTCTCATTAGTTTAAAGCTTTATTTACATCCCATTAACGGTGAGCTTTATTTACTTCATTTGTTTTAATTGCCTATTTTATCATTCTTTAGGACCAAAATCCCTTCCGAGAACAGCCCAAAATGAGGATATGCAAATAGTGGTGTGCCGTGTGTACTTATTTCACACAGATTCATATATAAATAAATGGTGCGCTAGAGCAGTTCTGCATGGCACAGTGACAGTAATGCCTTCATTATGAAAGTCTAGAATCCTAAAAGCCACACTTACACAAACACAATTGCTTTTCAAATTCAGCCAGGGCCTTGGATAAATAAAGGGCCACTAGACATAATCTAGCCTGGGTTTAGATTGGATTTGTTTATCTTTATAGCTTGGCAGATGGTAATTCTCTTGGAAACATCATTAATAATTGCCAGAAGTTCTATTTGGAAAGAGACATTTGTGCACAAGGGTTTGCCTTAATGAGGTTCCACTTGAAAATGAGCTAACATCTATTGAGTTGATGCAAAGGACTTTTTAATTAGTCCTCTTGGAGTGTGTTAGGGTGGTGGCATTTTTTAAAAATGTGCTGTTCTTGACCTCGCATATAAATGATCAAATGATGTACACATTCAATGAAAAGGTTAGTTCTTCCCCATCAGTATGACTTCGTTGTAGTACAGACCTGCCCATCTGCCATAAACAGAGCAAATACCCTATGCTGCAGAATCCTAGGATAGTCATCGTTGATACTCTGTTCACCGGACAGTTGTCTGGGCTCCCCACAAGCACATTTTGCCTCTTTTTGCATGGCCAAATTCTTTAATAGGAACAAAGAAATATTGTCTCATACCAAGTCCCATCTAGCTCATAATTGTCAACATGGCGGTAGATCTCCGGGGTTCTGTGGGAATGTTTAGGATAGTAGGAGAGGATATATTGATTAAATATTATCCTTCCTCACTCACGCTAGTGAGTTAGTAGCAGAGCACATTCCCTTGTACAGTGGTACCTCAGGTTCAGTACTTAATTTGTTCCGGAGGTCCGTTCTTCATCTGAAACTGTTCTTAACCTGAAGCACCACTTTAGCTAATGGGGCCTCCTGCTGCCGCTGCGCCACCAGAGCATGATTTCTGTTCTCATCCTGAAGCAAAATTCTTAACCTGAAGCACTATTTCTGGGTTAGCGCAGTCTGTAACCTGAAGCATATGTAACCTGAAGCGTATGTAATCCGAGGTACCACTGTACATATCAGGAAGCTAGTTGATGGATTCGTGATAATCGTTTGAGTTAAGCAATCCAGTCTGGCTTGTCCAGATTGGATTCTTCCTGGTAAATTCCATTTAGTTCCCTCTTAAAAACAATAATGACACAACAGTCTTCTTTTAAAAGTAATAGTAAAGTTTACTTACATTCAGTTCACAGTACAGTCCTGAAGGCAAGCTATATCTTGTAGTTAGAGTTACAGAGAAAAGTGTGGGTTCATCCTCTGTGAGCGAAGAGCCCATGTGTTGCTGGCTGAGAGCCAGCAGACAGCAAAAGGCAAAATGTAATAAGGTGAAAAAGGGGAAAGGGAAGGTGGCTGCATGACCAGGGTCACACTCATCTACCTGGTCTCACACAGGGGGAGGATGTTCCAGACCAGGTGTGACAGGAAGTCCTCCTGGCTGGAGCAACATTCCTCTGTGTGTCCACTCTGGTCAAACAGGAAATGTTGTATTTGACTGCTTCAGTGATGTTACATCCCAAAGGTTCCAGACCTGGGGACTGAACCTGGCAACTTCTACGTTCACAGCAGATGTCCTACCACTGAGCTGCTAGATAGTGCTAACTTATGGAGAATGGATGCTATGGAACTAAGCTTCACTTTTGTTTGGGCATAGCTGAAGCATGACAGACCAATTCCAGAGAGGGATGCTGTATGATGTTGAGAAGGATGCTATAATAAATTAAAACAAAAATTATAGGACATTTTCATAGCCTCCATTACTTTGATCACATGAAATATTTTACAGCCGTCCTTTTAAACTTGAAATGTTTTGGGTTACGTAACATTTTAAAAAAATCATCACCTCTTGAGATCTTCTCTTTCTTGTTTCTGCTAGCCTTCAAGAAGAAAAGTCTCACATCAGATCAAGAGTGGTGTTTGTGGAGTGATAATATGGGCGGCACTATGGTCTGAACCACGGAGCCTCCTGGGCTTGCCAATCAGAAGGTCGGCGGTTCGAATCCCTGCGACGGGGTGAGCTCCTGTTGCTCGGTCCCAGCTCCTGCCTACCTAGCAGTTCAAAAGCATGTCAAAGTGCAAGTAGATAAATAGGAACCACTCTGGTGGGAAGGTAAACAGTGTTTCCGTGCACTGCTCTGGTTCGCCAGAAGCAGCTTAGTCATGTTGGCCACATGACCTGGAAGCTGTACACCGGCTCCCTTGGCCAATAAAGCATGATGAGCACAGCAACCCCAGAGTTATCCATGACTGGACCTAACGGTCAGGGGTCCCCTTTACCTTTTAATAGAACTCTAGGGTGGCACTATGGTTGAACCACTGAGCCTCTTGGGCTTGCCGATCAGAAGGTTGGCAGTTCAAATCCATAAATCTCATTACAAAGCCTGCGAGTAACAAGTTTCGTTTTTAGATCAGTCTGTTTGCCAGTTAATTGGTGGAAGCCATTTTGAATGGTAAGTATAAAGGAAGCATACCTCTGACTACCAAATGCTCCGGGACACACAACAGGGAAAGGGGTGTATCCTTTAATTCCTGCTTGCGGAAGCAGATTTAGGGAAGCATGACCATTTCAGTCAGACTGGATACAACACTGGAAGTTGAGACCCCAGGGAACACCACTGCTGCCTGTGAGGAGGAGGAGAAGAAGAAGAAGAAGAAGAAGAAGAAGAAGAAGAAGAAGAAGAAGAAGAAGAATAATTTAGATTTGATATCTGCTTTATCACTACCCTAAGGAGTCTCAAAGCGGCTAACAATCTCCTTTCCCTTCCTCCCCCACAACAAACACTCTGTGAGGTGAGTGGGGCTGAGAGACTTCAAAGAAGTGTGACTAGCCCAAGGTCACCCAGCAGCTGCATGTGGAGGAGCGGGGAAGTGAACCCGGTTCACCAGGTTACGAGTCTACCGCTCTTAACCACTACACCACACGGTGAGCTTCACAGAGGGATAGTGCTGGCTGGATACAGATATTTGGGCAAGATGGACTGAGAGTCCTAAACCAGCGAAGCAATTGTAATGATCTCCAATATCTCCTGTCTCCAATTAAGATCTGCAGGCAAGGCTGTGCTCTGCTTCTACCTTTAAGGCATGAGAGTTTTTTTGCTTCTTACAAAGCAGCAGAACGGAGCCTTAGTATTTAGGCATCCTGACAAATGGGACAGAGAGACACTCTTTGAGGCTGAGATAGAATTCTTTTGGTCTAGACAGCTGCCAAAATTAGAGCCTGGAAATCTCTCCCGAAAGCTGTCAAATCTTTCTTGGCTTGGGTTGGCTTTCAGTGATCAGAATGAAACTGCTACATGGAGAGCTGAGCTTGATATTTTATCTTTCATTGTGCTGTTACATTGGGTGATAGCTGGTTTAATAGAAATATCTAGGTGACATGGAAATCACAGAGCATGTCTTCTTTGCCTGAAAGTTAGGGTGTTGTGCATTTGAAGCCCAATAACTGCTCTGCCAAGATTTTAGTGTCCATACCCTGCCTATTCATGGGCTTCGCCTGCTCATGATGGACCACAGAGGACCATGTGCACAGATTTCAACCACATGATGCATATACTGTAATTTTATAGTATCCCTGGAAAAGCAGGGATCTCACTGCAGGTGAGATAGATGCAGCAGGGACAGGACTGGAAACTGTACTCTCAATTTCCTCAGCCACACATAGATATAAACATCTGCAGAGGGTTAGATGTCTGAAGGTCATGCAGAGCAAACCCTTTTAGGCATTAAAGGAATGCATTGAGGAGGAGGGGGGAGATTGCAGCAGCAGTCACTACCCCAACTCAAGTGTGTTCACTTCGAAGAAATAAATAGATTTCCCCACATTTACAACTGCATACAATGGTACCTCGGGTTAAGAACTTAATTCATTCTGGAGGTCCATTCTTAACCTGAAACTGTTCTTAACCTGAGGTACCACTTTAGCTAATGGGGCCTCCCGCTGCCTCCGTGCCGCCATCATGCAATTTCTGTTCTCATCCTGAAGCAAAGTTATTAACCGAAAGTACTATTTCTGGGTTAGCAGAGTCTGTAACCTGAAGTGTCTGTAACCTGAAATGTCTGTAACCCAAGGTACTACTGTACTTTTAAGCCTAAATCTCAGTGAACAAAAACTCCCTTTTCAATGGCTCCTGAGCGTGCAGAGAGAAATTTAAGCACGTACAGATGTACACATGGCAGTTCTCCTATTCATACTTTCACAATGAAATGTTGTCATGATTCTACTCCTCCACTCCTTCACATTTTCATGCATAAAAAAGGCTAGAGAGGAAGATCACACAATGGTATACATACCAAGTGGAGAATTAATCTGCTTCTAGAAGGTACTCAGTATTAGAACATTCCTAAAATTATGAAGGATCCTATAAATACATTTCAGTTCAAAGACAGAATGCATATGTAAATATAGGTACCGTAAGTATTTGTTTCAAAAGCATTTAGCCCAATAGCTTTTTACTAAATTTCACAGGCTAAAGTACATGGTAAAGTAAAGGTAAAGGTAAAGGGACCCCTGACTGTTAGGTCCGGTCGTGTCTGACTCTGGGGTTGCGGCGCTCATCTCGCTTTATTGGCCAAGGGAGCTGGCGTACAGCTTCCGGGTCATGTGGCCAGCATGACTAAGCCACTTCTGGCGAACCAGAGCAGTGCACAGAAAAGCCATTTACCTTCCCACTGGAGCAGTACCTATTTATCTACTTGCACTTTGATGTGCTTTCAAACTGCTAGGTTGGCAGGAGCTGGGACCGAGCAACGGGAGCTCACCCCATTGCGGGGATTTGAACCGCCGACCTTCTGATTGGCAAGTCCTAGGCTCTGTGGTTTAACCCACAGTGCCACCCACATCATTAACCATCATTAAGAATTGAATGGCCATCCTCTGTAAAGGGGAAAACTTAAAATAGCATTGAGCAATTATTAAGCAAAGTTTTAAAAGTGCATTAAAAATGTCAACAGCCTCAGAATTTATTTTGAATCTTCAAAATTCTTATCTGTTCTTCAAAAAATGAAAGCCACCATTGAACATCCTCTCACCCAGCTTCATTTATTCCTTCATGTTGCTCAGATTTACAACCCCCCTAAAACCATTTTCCAGTGGAGTAATTTTCTTCCAAGTTTAATTGCCAGCTTCCTTAGTGTTGCCGTTTTTAGAAATGTTTTTGGAGATGGCAGAATTCAGGGAGACAATGCAACAAATGACTGAGCCCTTAAGTGATCACAGGAAGAGCAGATGAAAAGTTTCGGCTTTGCAAAGCAGCAAGCATGCTAATGACGACCCAGGTATTTCCAAGTGTGTTCAGTTCTAATTGATTTTTCACTGCATGATCTCAGAAAGTGGCATTCTAAAGTCTTTATCCAGGAATCAATCCAGGTAGTTCATTTGCAAATGTATTTCAGAACAAACACATCAAGCCCAGCTCCATTTTTAAAACGGGTTGGGAAACAACATAAATCAACGTCGCATAGTCCTTAGGGCAGAGGTAGGCTACTGGATCTGGGAGTGAACCCGATCCTTGTGTCCCCAAACCCCCACAAACCAAGCTTGAAAGGTGAAGTGGATTTTTTTTAACCTTGGAAGAGCAATCCTAACTACAGGAAGCTGACAGAAGTTATACTAGTTTAAAGCGTAGCCAACATGTTACCATATTTTTCGCTCTATAGGACGCACCAGACCATAGGACGCACCTTGTTTTAGAGGGGGGGGACAAGAAAAAAAAAATCTCCCCCACTCTGCTCAGCGCCCCTTCAGCCAAGCGGCAGGAGAAACGGAGCCCCATCCATTTCTCCTGCCGCTCGGCTGAAGGGGTGCTGCACAGCACTCCATCTCTGCTGAAGCCAGGAGAGTCTTGCTCTCCCAGCTTCAGCAAAAGGAACCTGAAGCCTCCGGAGCGCAGCGGGAACTCACGCTGCGCTCCAAAGGCTTCAGGTGGCTATCCCTGGAGCCTGGAGAGCAAGAGGGGTCGGTGCGCACTGACCCCTCTTGCTCTCCAAGCTTCAGCGAAAGCAACCCAAAGTCTCCGGAGCGCGAAGGGAGCGCTCCCTCTGCACTTCAGAGGCTTTGCGTTGCTATCGCTGAAGCCAAGGAGCCTGCATTCACTCCATAGGATGCACACACATTTCCCCTGAATTTTTGGAGGGGAAAATGTGTGTCTTATAGAGCAAAAAATACGGTACCTCTTGTTCATGTACCTACTCTACAAGAGGTCTGGTGGATGGCAACACGGGAACAAGCCCTTTCTGCAATGACTCCCCGTTTGTGAAATGCACACCCCAGTGAAGCTCGCCTGGTGCCATCATTATACAGTGGTACCCCGGGTTAAGTACTTAATTCGTTCCAGAGGTCCTTTCTTAACCTGAAACTTTTCTTAACCTGAAGCACCACTTTAACTAATGGGGCCTCCTGCTGCCGCGCAATTTCTGTTCTCATCCTGAAGCAAAGTTCTTAACCCGGGGTACTATTTCTGGGTTAGCGGAGGCTGTAACCTGAAGCGTCTCTAACCTGAAGCATATGTAACCTGAGATACCACTGTATATCCAGGTAAAAACTTTCCTTGGTAGGTCTTTGGCCTTTGACTAACTTCAGCCTTTTAAAAGTTGGTGGGATATTTTTAATGCATTTTTCTTTCCTCTTGGTTTGAATATATCTATGTGGAATTTATTGTCTATTTGTTTGGTTGCAAGTTGCTTTTGACAAATGCAATAAAACAAATAAATAAACAGCCCCTAGGTTAGACTACTGCAATACATGGTAAATGGGGCTACCTTTGATGACGGTTCGGAAACTACAGCTTTTGAGGGATAGGTTGGCTCAGCTGTTAACTGAGATACAACATCAGTTCTGGCCAAATTGCACTGGCTGCATATTTGTTTCTGGGTTCAATTCACGTTGCTGGTTATTTATTTATTTGAAGGGGGTGGTAATTTACAGTGGGAAAGCATCAGGCAGACAAAAAGTAATAGTCCCTCCACACTTCTCCATGCCACCTCCCTCTCAATGTGGCACTTCTCCTTTTCAAATAAACCAGGAATAGGGAACCTTAGGCCCACCAGATACTGCTGAACTACAACATCCACTATCCCTGGCCATTGATTATGCTGGTTGGGCTGATGGGAGGTGTAGTTTAGCAACATCTACAGGACCAACTGTTGGCTGTTTTTCTGAGTCATACAGAGTGATGCAGCGGTTTCATTCTTGAATCCCTAGTGATGAAGACCCAAGACGTTGGAGATGACTTCTTACGTGCAGGATGGAAACTCTTAGCAAGCAGTATTATTTCTGCAATACAATGCATCTCTCTTCCTTGTGCCCAAGAGTGAGGGCGTCTTCTTGCTTCCTCCAAAACTCCTTTGAAGCAGTCCATAATTTATAGCTTGTTTGTCCTCACCAACTCCTTTGGACACAGCAAAACAACGGTGAAAAAACCAACCAATCTCAGCAAAACAATGGTGGAAAAACCAATGGTGAAAATCTCCAACTCCCAACCCTCCTATCACTACCTAAAACACACCCATTCTCACTTTTAAATGGAGTTAACAAATTGACAATTCAGCATTTCTGTGACCTTAATTGGACTCACAAGATTTTGCAGCTGTTACATTACATTACAAATTTCTTTCTCTCTCCCCAATCCAATTTATTCTTTGTCAAATACATTTCCTAACAAATACAATGAGCACTCACACTTTAAAATGTGGGTGCCCTTTGCTGGATCGTGTACGGTGCTACAGTTCCCAGGGAACTTACTAGTAGAGAGGGGGCTGGCTTGCCTCTCAGTGTTAATTTTTGGAGGTTCACGCCCAGCCTCAGTAATCAAGTTTCTTGCTGGGAGGTGGGGCCAGCCCCAATTATAAATAAGGGGCGGAGCCAACAATAGCCAGCCAGCCGGCTCTGGAAATTCACCCTCCCTACCGTCCCTTTGTTTAATGTTTTCTTGTTTGCAGGTTAACTTTTTCTTCCTGTTTAGCGGGCACTTCTGTGTTCTTTGACTGGTTGCTGTTGAAGGACCGGGAAGCAATTTTCCTGCATTGGCAGGTTTTGTCTTCCCTGTAGCAATTCGTCACAACTTTGGCGGTTTATGGCCTTGGGTGGAATCCTTTAGTCTTTTCTTCCCTAATAATGGGGGGGGGGGCATGGAGTGGTGACTCACGCCCCTGCGGCAGTGATCCCAGGGTCACCTCTTAAAGGGGTTATATAATGGGTGTCACTGGCCATACACTGAAAGGTTGTCAGTGAACTACCCTGCGTGCGGGGATATGGACTGGGCTGCCTGTTACACCTACGTCTCACAGAGCACCCCCATATCCCATTTACCCTGTTGTGCCCCAGTTCCCCTGGCTGGGGGGCTGGGAGGGATACACGCCCAGGGCCTAAGCCAAGGTCTTCCTACATTTAGAAGTTTAATAAAGTTGGGGCCTAATTTTAATTCCATATAACGTTGTCAGAGTCTTTATTCCTTTCTTATGATCCCTGAGGGCTGAGGCTGTCGCTGCTGGTCACACAATTCAAATACTAACACCAACAGTTTCCCACACCTGGTTAAGAAGAATCAGACTGAAATATATTCTAATGTCAAACTTCTGTGTAGGATGACATGCTCATTTAACTACAGTCTCCTCCAGCACCACAATTCAAAAGCATCAATTCTTCGGCGATCAGCCTTCTTTATGATCCAGATCTCACTTCCCTACATCACTGCTGGGAAAACGATAGCTATAACTATACGGACCTTTGTTGCCAAGGTGATATCTCTGCTTTTTAGGATGCAGAGTGGTACAGTGGTCACCTCAGGTTAAGTACTTAATTCGTTCCGGAGGTCCATTCTTAATGTGAAACTGTTCTTAACCTGAAGCACCACTTTTGCTAATGGGGCCTCCTGCTGCTGCCGCGCCAACGGAGCATGATTTCTGTTCTCATCCTGAAGCAAAGTTCTTAACCTGAGGTACTATTTCTGGGTTAGCGGAGTCTGTAACCTGAAGCGTATGTAACCTGAAGCGTATGCAACCCGAGGTACCACTGTATGTATATGTGGTCTGCTGTAAACAGCTCACAGGAGATAACATGACTGAGGAGCTGATTTGGCAAGAATGGCATGAAAATGAAATGAATATTCAAAAGGTAGCAAAAGTTTTACTGGTGTGGAAGTATATTTGTGCTTTTCTGCAGCTGTTAACTATAGCTCAGGTCTATCACTCCGCTTCATTTTTGAATTAGCATCTTTTAACGCTGCTGAAAAATGTGCCTCAGTGCAGGTGTGACAAGTTATCTCCCATTGTCTCCCAAAAGAAAAACGCCTTTAGCATATGCCAGTGTTGGTGATAATGGAAAATTCTGAGGTCAGGTACCTGCAGGCGGCGTGATTAATTTTCACTCAAAGTCTTGCAAATCCTAAAAGAATCTAGTCCCAATGAAGCCAGTTGTGAGGCAGGTTGTATTCAAATCAGCTCAACAGATGGGGAGCACACTCAGAAGAAATGCTCACCCCCTGCTGACATATATTGCCATCAGTGTGGATGATGGTTGTGGCGATCACACAGGGTCCCCAGATGTTTAATGGTCTATTGACCCTGTGCCACCACTGTGATTGCCTCTTCTCTGCCACCAACTCATTTCCCTTGGGTACACACGGAGTCCAGACAGTTGTTAACATTAACAAATAATCAAGTTTATTTTATAGGCATGAGCCAGTGTGGTGTAGTGGTTAAGAGCGGTAGTCTCGTAATCTGGTGAACCGGGTTCGCATCCCCGCTCCTCCACATGCAGCTGCTGGGTGACCTTGGGCCAGACACACTTCTCTGAAGTCTCTCAGCCTCACTCACCTCACAGAGTGTTTGTTGTGGGGGAGGAAGGGAAAGGAAAATGTTAGCCGCTTGGAGACTCCTTAAAGGGAGTGAAAGGCGGGATATCAAATCCAAACTCTTCTTCTTCTTCTTCTTCTTGGCAGTTTCTTAATTTTAGTTTCAATAATAATAATAATAATAATTTATTTATACCCCGCCCATCTGGCTGAGTTTCCCCAGCCACTCTGGGCAGCTTCCAATCAAGTGTTAGAAACAATACAGCGTTACATATTAAAAACTTCCCTGAACAGGGCTGCCTTAAGATGTCTTCTGAATGTCAGGTAGTTGTTTATCTCTTTGACATCTGATGGGAGGGCGTTCCACTTTACTGTCCTATGTGTTCCTAACAACTTCAAACTGATTATCCCAACTCTATCTGACTCCACCTAACAGTTCCTCTCACTCCCTCACCACACAACTCGACCAACCCACAGACTTATCCTCCCTCTTCCTTCTCCAACTCCCAACTCTCAACTGACTTCCACACAACTCCGACTCTAACTCCTCCCCTTGGGTTCTCACTGGCCAATCACTTCACACTCATTTAACCCTTTTCTTATGACCCACCTAGGAGGCAAACGCCACAATGGAGCACCAGGACCAGTTTCTGCCCCGAGGAGCTTAAAATCTAACTATTATCCCAGGGGAAACAACAGGGCCTTGTTTCTAAAAGCCCTTGATCCAGCTATCATGCTTGCCCCCTGCTACAGGGCAAGGAATGGAAAGGCGTTCTCCTGATATCTCACTTACCGGTAATCACATCCATATTAAGAATTCATCCAGTCCATGGCAATGAAAGGACTGTTGCCTCTATTCCTGTTTTATAGATTGCACCACTGGGAAATTATTCAGTCTAGTTATTTCTTTGATCTGTTCCATCTCCCTTTCCCTAACTTAAACCCCTTTATAGTGTCCCGAGCAATTTGTCTCTAATGTAGTGTTACACTTAAATCTTAGTCATCATGCAGACAAAAAGGGTTTGCTTTAGTTCTTTAAACCCATTTGTAATCCCCCCCACTCCCCACCCCGGTCTCAAATTCCCCAGATTCATTTTGCGCTACTACAATCCCACGAGTACTGTGTGTTTATGGAAGCTGTGGAACAAAGCTCAGCATGAGAATGACAAAACTAACAATTTTATTCACAAAAGGGAGCCCCAAAGGCAGAAATTATTCACTGCCACCCCTTTCTCACTCTCTCCCGTTTCCAAATTCCTTTTAAGCTGTTTTATCCTTGCTTTGAAGTGAGCATTTTATTCTCTTGGCTATGTCTTCAGATGAAGTCAGCATCATGCTAATGATGGCCCTCAAGCAGGGTCAACTTCCACCAGCTGTCCCCTAAATGTGTTAGCCAGAAATAAGAGAATTGTCATCACTTGGGGCACTGGCTTGCAGGTTGTTGTGATCAGAGGGACATTGTTTAAAATGACATTGTTTAATGGCATGGCTTAAGAATTTCTCTGAGGTCAGGGCCCTGCCCACTACTGCAATGTTCCATCTAACTGCTCTCCAAGACTGGAAGGGCATGTTGAATTTTTCAACTATCGAATTAGAAAATGAAGGATGCCAACACGACAGGAATTCAAAAGATATTTTGGATAGATTAATATAATTTAGTTTTGCTTG
Organism: Podarcis bocagei; assembly: GCF_964188305.1. Taxonomy (NCBI): domain Eukaryota; kingdom Metazoa; phylum Chordata; class Lepidosauria; order Squamata; family Lacertidae; genus Podarcis; species Podarcis bocagei. Next base: position 88,416,572 of record NC_138129.1, read on the forward strand.
TTAAATAAATGTGTGTCAAATTGCATAGAAATCATTAAAAATGATTGCCAAGTACTTGTTGTTGTTGTTGTTGTTGTTGTTGTTGTTGTTGTTGTTGTTGTTATTTACTACTACTACTATTATTACTTAGGATTACCTGACATTTTCAGAAGGTAAAATTAAAATTCATTGGATTTCTGAAAACAGTGTATGTGCTTCTTCATCAAATGTCAACTTAACAAGCTAAATGTTGCCCGGTTGCAAAAAATAATAACAGATTTGAATTCCTCATACAGAAAACATTATTTTTAAGACTCCCTCAATTAATAAATGTGCAAAAAAATACCCCCCCCCCAATATGACACACCTTACCCAACAGGGAACTGTGACCCTAGGCTTTCTTACCACTATGGTTTACATATGAACAGTTATGTTAGGCTACAATGGTGATACCACAACCATCTTTTGGAGACTGGAGTGGGGAGATTAACAGGGAGAGAGACAGAAAGAGAGAAGGACAAAAAAGGAGAGATGCTAAAGATGGCTGGATAAAAAAAAGATGGGTTCTTTGTATTCAAGATAGAGAACCATGACATTCTTTCTGTTCCTTTTCCAGGGCTGTGACACCATGACAGAGAAAAAGAATGGTGAAAATGTTGCACCTAGGCAGGAGGTTGTTTCCAAAGTTGTAAGCGTAGTGTTATTTTTGTGAGCATGTAAAGTTTTCTTTTAGTTATTTGAGGGCACTAATCTGGGGTTTTGCCTCTCCTCTGTGTCTTTCAATTATAAAACACCGCTGGGAAGAAAAAGAAAGGGAATGGGAAGGACCAAAAGGAGAAGACCTTGAAGCAGAAGATGATCTTCATGGTCTCCAACCTCATCCATGCCATCAGAGGACAGATTGTTTGCCAGCCACTAATGATCTGCAACACACAATGCAAATGAGTTTTTTGACACCGCGTGTTCATTTATTGCCCGTGATGTGACAGTGTAGTCCAACAGGTAACCTGCTGTTGAGTATTCACTGTAGAACATTTCTCAAATTCCTTGGTAACATTCATCAGTTGCTTGGCAGATACTCATGGAGTTCCACAGTTGACAAAAAGATGAAGAAAGTACTCTTCTTACCAAAGTGATTTTCTTTCTGTTTTTCAATCTCTTTTCCAATTTCTAAAATATTTCACTCAAGCAGAAAGTTCCAAATTCCTTCAGATGTTGCTCTATGTGAAATTCAGCTAGAGCGCATAGAAAAATGGGTTGGCCTGCAAATTATGCTAAAAATTTGGGTGAAAGATTATAAACTGTGCCAAATCTGGATGTTTTTCATACTCAACTCAGTGTTTCACAACTGTCAAAGACTAATGATAGTTTGAGCATAAAAATAGTTACTTGGAATAATTAGATTGCAGAAAATTAAGGTAATAAAAGTACCTGAGTTTTATTTTTATTTTAATCAGAAAGCAAACAGTTTCTGCCAATGCAATGGGAATTAAGTGTTAGTTAAATGCTGCTATCACTTGTTAATAGCCTGTGGTGCAATAAGACCAACTGTGAACAGGTGATGATTACTGTACTTAGCACTTCAGGAGAATGAAAAAAGAATGACGGTAATCATTATCAAAATTACTCCTTAAGTGTCGTGCTGTTAATTACTGTTCAAAGAATTAGCATCTGGTTGGAATTTTGTGTTTTGGAGCTAGGCAGATTTGATATGACAGGGAATGCATTTAAAGAAACCTTAATCATGACATAAACCGTGTTGGGGCTAGATTGGCATTCCAAATTTACTACTCAGTGACTCCCACGCAACCTGGTCTACAACGATATAATAGGAAAACCCAACTCACTGAGCTAAACCTGACTGGAACTGTTATAGATAAGGAGGCACAGATCCAGAAATATGGTTAAGAGAGTTTCCACACATCCCAAAGTTGTCACCAGAGTGCACTTGAAGTAGAAGTAGAAGCGAGTCTTCGAGTTCTGGAGAAATGTCAACAGAAGCTAAAATAAGGCCATTAAGCCACTGGATATATATTTTAGGAAGGCAGGAAGCATCATTACTATTTGAATGCACAGTTTAAAAAATGTTTGGAGATCATTGCCTTAAGGTTTAAACTATGTACAGTTTAATTTCTATTTTACTAAATTGGAATGGTGGGGGGAGAGATATGCGGACAAGCTGTTGTGCAGCAGCTCTTCTTGTATTCATTGAAAAATCTCTTTTGCTAAATGTACCATTAATTGAAGGACACGATGGAATGAGTTGAAATTTAGAGAGGCATTCAGCAGAGCCGGATCGAAATACCTATTTCCCATTTCAGTGTAGCTCATGTTTAAATCAGCTCAACGTAGGGGAGATCCTTTGGGGTATGCCTCATCATATAGTTCTCATCTTTAATTTATACACAGCAAATGTTCACATGTGTGTTTGCATTTGCTGCCTTTGATTTACTGCTTCATCGTTGTACAATTTAGCTCCCCCTCATTTAGCATGTTAATCTTAATGTATGTGGCTTGAATCTTTTTTTTTACAATTTCTCGTTGAATAGCATTCACAGGCGGTGTGTTCTTAAGAGAAGCTTATCAGCTGTGTTAAGCAATATCGTTCAAAAGAACCTAGCGGCGCAATGCAGATCACACAACAGTCCCATTCAGGCATTCAGACTGTGTGTTCGATCAAATTACATAAGAAGAGCATTGCTCTATCAGACCAAAGGCCTATCTCATCCTCCATGCTGTTTGCACAGGGGCCAATAAGATGCCTCTGGAAAGCCCAGAGGATATGAGCACAAAAGCATTCTCCTGGTTATACTAGGGGGAATATCTAATCAGCATGAGACATAGAGAGCCTTATCCTCCATGGATTTGCCTAATTCCCCTCTAAAGCCTTCTTTATTGCATGGACAGAGCCCACCATGCATGCAACTGTATCATATCTTCCAACGTTTCTCCAATTAAAATAGGAACATCCTATTCAAAGACAACAGCAACACTCTGGGCAGCTTCCAGCACATATATAAAACATAATGAAACATTAAACATTCAAAAAAATCCTTCAGATGTCTTCTAAAGATTGTATAGTTACTTATCTCATTGGCTCAGGGGTTGCATAACTCCATACCCTCCAAAATTTCTCTGACGAAATTAGGGACATCCTGGCACTGTGGTCTAAACCACTGAGCCTAGGGCTTGCCAATCAGAAGGTTGGTGGTTCGAATCCCCGTGATAGGGTCAGCTCCCGTTGCTCGGTCCCAGCTCCTGCCAACCTAGCAGTTCAAAAGCATGTCAAAGTGGAAGTAGATAAATAGGTACCACTCCGGCGGGAAGGTAAATGGTGTTTCTGTGTGCTGCTCTGGTTTCGCCAGAAGTGGCTTAGTCATACTGGCCACATGACCCGGAAAAACTGTCTGCAGACAAACGTCAGCTCCCTCGGCCAGTAAAGCGAGATGAGCGCCACAACCCCAGAGTTGTTCGTGACTGGACTTAACTGTCAGGGGCCCTTTACCTTTACATTTAAGGATAAGCAGGACATTCTGTGATTGAATCAGAAACCATGATGGCTTCTGTAAATCTGGGGTTGTCCCTCAAAAATAGGGAAACTTGGAGGGTCTACTGTATGAGTGAGGGCTTCATTCATATAATTAATAAGTGCATGGAGGCAGAATTTGGGGGCCTGCCATGTTCTCCTTTTATGTGCTGATTTCAGCAAGTGGGCTGCCCTGAAGAATACAGATAACCATTTGTTGTTGTTGTTTAGTCGTTTAGTCGTGTCCGACTCTTCGTGACCCCATGGACCAGAGCACGCCAGGCACTCCTGTCTTCCACTGCCTCCCGCAGTTTGGTCAGACTCATGTTTGTAGCTTTGAGAACACTGTCCAACCATCTCGTCCTCTGTCGTCCCCTTCTCCTTGTGCCCTCCATCTTTCCCAACATTAGGGTCTTTTCAAGGAAGTCTTCCCTTCTCATGAGGTGGCCAAAGTATTGGAGCCTCAGCTTCACAATCTGTCCTTCCAGTAAGCACTCAGGGCTGATTTCCTTCAGAATGGAGAGGTTTGATCTTCTTGCAGTCCATGGGACTCTCAAGAGTCTCCTCCAGCACCGTAATTCAAAAGCATCCATTCTTTGGTGATCAGCCTTCTTTATGGTCCAGCTCTCACTTCCATACATCAGTACCGGGAAAACCATGGCTTTAACTATACGGAGCTTTGTTGGCAAGGTGATGTCTCTGCTCCATGGACAAACTCTATGGACAAAGGCAACAGATAACCATTTAACATGTCATAAATCCCATACCTGCCAAATTGGGTCCTGCATTTCCTGGGCCCTTCTGATAGACCTGCCAGTAGGAGTGGCCCTGTGTTCAGTAGCATGAAATGGGGAATCCCTCTCATGAATTATATTTGAAAGGCAGCTGAAAACACATTTCTTCATACAGTCTTTGGGTGGAAGACTGCAGGATCCTTGGGCTTATTTTAAACTGCTGATGAATGGTTTTAATCATGGAACAGGTTTTTGTTTTGTTTTTTTGTTATTGGTGTTTGATTTTATTTGTTATTTTATGGTATTGCCAGCAGTCTCATACCTGGCATTGCTCAGGAACTCTTAAGAAACACACACAAAATGGGTAGTTTTGAAAAGCTCAGTCTGCCATCTTGATTCAAAATGCTGTCCAGTTGTATCAAAACATAAATGAAATCCCGCTCCTTGATCTCAGAAACAATCATGCAAAATTTCTTTATGGCCACATAAGTAGAATGTGCAGAATGTACAAAAAACTTTCCAAACATATAGTAGATGTGCACTACCCTAAGATCCTTTTGGATGAAAGGCAGTCTGTCAAGCAAGCAAGCAAGTAAGTAAGTAAGCAAGCAAGCAAGCAAGCAAGCAAACAAACAAACAAATATACTACATTCCAGAAGTTGCCACTTGCTCAAGTAATCATCTGTTTGCAGGTGAGATAAGGCTCACTTCAAGAGGAATACCATAGAGCTGGAAAACACATCAAAAGAATAATAAAAATGATCAAGGGGTCAGAGAAATTTTCCCACAATGATAGATGAATGTTGTGTTTTGTTAGTTTAGAAAATAGCCTACTAAAACAAGCTGGCATGATTAGAGTTTTATGTATATACAGGGTGGCGAATAGCAGATTGCTCTCCCTTTCTCATAAGGCTAAGACACAGGGTTAACCAATGAAGCTGACTTGAAGAAGGTTCAGGACTGACCATAGGAGCTACTTTGTCACACAAGCACTGATTAACTTGCACCATTCCATCTTACTCTACAACAGCGAAGGAGAATGTGTGGCTCTCTAGATTTTGCCCTACTACAACATCCCTGATGTCTAACCATAATGGCTGTAGGTGATGGACATTGGAATCCAACACCATTGTGGGTGATACACCTTCCACATCCACAACAAGATGCAAATGGTAGCCATTGGCTTATATGTCTTTAAAAGGAAATCCATCAAAATCATGGAGGACCGGTCTTATCCACAATTACTAAATAAAACATAATTGAGCAGAGTCAACATACCTCAAAATACAAGGAAAGCTTCCTAGACAAACAGTCATACCTCGGGTTACAGACGCTTCAGGTTGCATGTTTTCAGGTTGTGCACCGTGCTGAACCCGGAAGTACTGGAACGGGTTACTTCAAGGTTTTGGCCCTTGCACATATCCAGAAACACTAAATCGTGCTTTGCACATGTGCAGAAGTGCTGAATCGCAATCCTCGCATGCACAGACGCGGCGCTGCAGGTTGTGAATGCTGCAGGTTGCGAACATGCCTCCTGCACGGATCACGTTCACAACCCAAGCGTCCACTGTATCTGGCTGGCAGCTGGTAAAAACAGAAAGTTGGACAAGGCAAAGTGAAACCATCATCTCAGGCACCAGTTCCTAAAGGGGTGAGGTGAAACCCTCTTACTCTTTTTCACCTTGCACCCTCTAAGCTAGCCTGATCCTGTCAGGTGCAATGAAGTATGTTGACCCATCAACAGTGTTTGAAGTAAGAGAAGGGCAACCAAGATGATCAAGGGTCTGGAAACCAAACATTATGAGGAGCAGTTGAAGGAGCTGGGGCATGTTTAGTCTGGAAACTGAGAGGAGATATGATAGCCATCTTCAAATATCTCAAGGGCTGTCACATGGAAGAGGGAACAAGCTTGTTTTCCCCTGCTTTGGAGATTCTGACTAAATATATGGCAAAAGTTTCTGAAAGTAAGAGTTTTTTGACAGTGGAACGGTCCACCTCAGGAGGCTGTGGACTCTCCTTTCTTGGAGGTTTATAAGCAGAGGTTAGATGGCCATTTGTCATGGATGATTCGGCTGATATTCCTGCATCAAAGGGGGATTGGACTAGATGACCTATGGGTCCCTTCCAACTCTCCAATTCTACGTCTTGTCAGTTTCTGTACATGGAATGGAGCAGGAGTACCATCTTGTCCTTTGCCTCCTGCATTAAAATGTTGACCTGGCCCTGGCTGCAGTGGCTGGGCCTTTGAGCAAATCACCAAGGCAATTCCTTATGTCCTTAAGACAGAGGTGAACACTAGAAACTGGACTAGCACAGCACCGGAGTTGACATGACTGCAGATTAACAGATACAACTTAAACAGACTCTAGCCTCTGTAGACGTTTTGCAAAGATGTTCATATTTTCCTTTGAAGTGATATTGAGCAGACCATGTATAATGTGTTTCTTCTACAAGCTGGTGCTATCTAGATCAATGAATACACCAGGGGAAGAATTGGTTAGCCTTAGCTGCTTCGCACAAAATTGCTATTTTTTCTCCTTCCCTGAACAGATCTTTCCCCCTGTAACAAGTTGAAAGCATGCTTGAGACATCCGCAGCTCCAAATAGACATTTGCAATGTCACTTTCAGATAAATCAGAATTATGAAACCACCATTTAAAAAGAGTTTAACCTGGTATATTTCCTTGAAACTAGATTTCCTGCATAAATCATTGGCGAAGGGGCTGTGTCACAAATTTCTCTGTGCTAATGGGGCCTACGAACGATGAAATATATTGCTTCATATGGTGTATCAATCAAGGCTATTTGAAAATATAAAGCATTACTACATCCTTCCTTTGTAATTCTTCAGTAGATGTTTGAAGTCGGATCCCCTTTGGCTTCTGTCCCATATTTTCATTCAGTCCCTTGGTGTCTGTGGCTTTTTTTTTTTTTTTTTGAAGTGTGCAATTGCTTTTGCCAGCTCTCATGCATTTATGTATATGGATCTTATCAAGGGACTGCAATCCCCTTGTCTTCATCATGATTTGCGTTAATGAAATGTTTCCTCTGAAGATGACAACTTCATAGACTGCATTTTTAAAAAGAACTGATTGGTATGGGACCGAGATGTCTCACCGGCTACTAAGTACTTGAAGAACGCTTGTACTCAAGCCTTCCAGAAGCCTGTCTATCAAGATTCAGATGTGGTGATCAGAAAGCCACAAGGGGATTGCATGGACTCGGCGCCAAGGCCTTAACGAAATCCACAGGAAGGTTACAGCTACAGCTACAAACCACTTAAGAGCAAGTCGTTAGTCCATCTAAAATGTCATTGAATTTACTTTGCTGGGGAGCCACGACTGGGGAAAGAAAGAGAGGGAGAGAGAATCCAACTATTGGCTGCCCTTGCTGCTTTCTCATGAGGAGCCTTTCTTGTGTCATAAAGGATTTCTATAGCTGTCCTATAGCTGGACAGATCGTGAAGCTGAGGCTCCAATACTTTGGCCACCTCATGAGAAGTGAAGACTCCCTGGAAAAGACCCTGATGTTGGGAAAGATTGAGGGCACAAGAAGAAGGGGACGACAGAGGACGAGATGGTTGGACAGTGTTCTCAAAGCTACAAGCATGAGTCTGACCAAACTGCAGGAGGCAGTGGAAGACAGGAGTGCCTGGCGTGCTCTGGTCCATGGGGTCACGAAGAGTCGGACACAACTAAATGACTAAACAACAACATAGCTGTCCTCTGGCTTCAAAGGGAAACACTTCACCAGAAAGGAACACGGGAGCAGAGTGGATTCTGTTTTCATTGTCGAGCAAGGTAAGAGGATTTGTTGGCCACTGTGACAGACACCCAGACACCCAGCTCAACAAAACTCCAGCTACCCCGTCCAAGGAAGGCAGCTGGCACGGAAATTGCCCACTCACAAAAAAACAACAACAACCCAATATACAGGATTCTTCCAAGACCCTGTAATTAGAATGAGTGCACTTTATAACATTTAATGAAGATCCGTTGGAGGGCAAGCCTGGTGACAGCTGCCGTGGTAATTCCAATGTGGTTTAGTGGTTAAGAGCAGTAGTCTCATAATCTGGTGAACTGGGTTCATGTCTCCGCTTCTCCACATACAGCTGCTGGGTGACCTTGTGTGACACTTCTTTGAAGTCTCTCAGCCTCACTCACCTCACAGAGTGTTTGTTGTTGGGGAGGAAGGGAAAGGAGAATGTTAGTCGCTTTGAGACTCCTTACGGTAGTGATAAAGCGGGATATCAAATCCAAACTCCTCTTCCTCCTCCTCCTCCTCTTCTTCTTCTTCAGTAGTGTGCATTAAATTTGCTGCAGTCAAGAAATCCTCGTTGTTGGATCTTGGGATCAAGTTGGTGGTCCAGTCCACCATGAGGTAATCTACCACCTATCTCAGCCTCTGTCTCAGCCCCTTAGCATTCTCTCAAAGCACTGAACTTAGGATATATAAAGGTAAAGGGACCCCTGACCATTAGGTCCAGTCGTGACCGACTCTGGAGTTGCGGCGCTCATCTCGCTTTATTGGCCGAGGGAGCCAGCGTACAGCTTCTGGGTCATGTGGCAAGCATAACTAAGCCGCATCTGGCGAACCAAAGCAGCATACGGAAACACCGTTTACCTTCCCACCGGAGCGTTTATTTATCTACTTGCACTTTGACGTGCTTTCGAACTGCTAGATTGGCAGGAGCAGGGACCGAGCAACAGGACCTCACCCCGTCACGGGGATTCAAACCGCCAAGCTTCTGATCAGCAAGTCCTAGGCTCTGTGGCCTTTACCCAAATGTGATATGATTTTCATATTATTGCCACAGTATTACTGTCCCCACAATGCCCATCCCTGAGCAGGAGCTGTACCTGCAACCTGATAACCATATATTTAAGGAGGAAGACCATGTGAGAAATCTCCACTAGGGCTTTTTGAAGAATTTGGCCTTTGTGAATTCCTATATGAACTGATCGAAGCTGTGGCTTCAGAATTAACAGGCATATCATAACTGGCTTTCACACATTCTTGACTCAAAAAGAAAGACAGAAAAGGAAGCAATTTAAAATATGCATTTTGAAGGAAATGCAGTTTAAGTGCCCATTATCATGCAAATTATGCAGACAATTTGGATTATCAGAGAGATTGGATTTGCAAATAAACACATGGGAACCTGTCAAATGATTCATCCATTTTGAAAATGGAGAGGTGCTGGTGTGGGGGAAATAGTGTTTTCTCTCTCATCTTGCAATGGTATATACCTTCTTTCCTGAATTTAGGGATTTAAAGTTGCATCAAAAGCAGCATTATTTCATGATTCCATCAGCACTACGATTTTTGGTTGTGCAGCACCACTCTATTTATTCCATTTATATACTGTTATATACTGAAGTTCTCACCCTGGGCCAGCAGGGGGATACTGTAGATAGTTATGCAAATGAAGGATCGAAAGTGACGTTCAGCGATTGGATAGTTTTAGAAAGTTGTTACAGTAACGTTGTGTTGGAGTTCTATATAAGCAGGCTGACTGAACCCTTCAGTTCAGTTCTGTTCTGGCCTGTGAATAAACAAGAACTGTGTGAAGAATCGCTGTGTCGTCTGATATGTACACCCACAACTTAACATATACAGTACCACCTTTCCCTCCAAGGAGCTCTCTGCTCTCCACTTTATCCTTACAACAGCTCTATGAGGTTGGTCAAGCATAGGCAAACTCGGCCCTCCAGATGTTTTGGGACTACAACTCCCATGATCCCTAGCTAACAGGACCAGTGGTCAGGGGTGGTGGGAATTGTAGTCCCAAAACATCTGGAGGGCCGAGTTTGCCTATGCTTGAGGTAGATTATGCTAAGAGGCAGTGATTAGCCCAAAGTCACCCATTGAGCTTCATGGGTAGGGACTTGAAGTCTGGTTCCTGGGTCATCACACAACATTGCCTCCCCTCCCTACTGCCCCATGAATTACTAAATCCTTGCACTGACAGAATGCATTAGTTGGATACTGCCCTTACTTCAGAGTAGGCATGCGGGTGAATTGTATTATTAGTAACATGATTGTCAGGTGACTAATATTACTGCTGTAGCTTGGGACACTTGCATGCTGAAGCTGGTTTTCGGCAGCAATGACAGCAGCATAATAACATCAGAATCGGGAGAGCTAAAAAGCTTTCCTGAATCTCACTTGCCTTTTCTGTGCTCCCCTATCAATGTCTCATCCAAAGCCGCTCTTAGCTTGGAAGGCCCAGAGGGGCTCATATTGGATAGTTTTAATAGAAAAAACAAGAGTAAACAGACGAAGGAATTATCTGAAGTGCAATTTAATCAAAACTTTGGTGGGAAGCTTATTATAGCTGTAAATCAGTTTGTGTAAATCAGCCCACATGATATAAAAGAAGATATTTGTCTTTCAACCGAGCAGCTGAATGTATTGATATTATTTTACATTTTAATAAAAAAAGTTAATATATAGCTGCTATTAATTTCAGTAGTTTGATTATGGCAATAACATACAGAGTGAAGCAAGGTGCAGTAAATTATCTGGAGAGTCAATAATCAGAGCTTATAATGGCAGTCCGAATTTGGGGAGGAGGCACATCTTATTGGCAAACCCCATCTTAGAAGTTTTTAACATTATCTAGACTTTCTCTTAAGGGACGCGGGTGGCGCTGTGGGTTAAACCACAGAGCCTAGGACTTGCCGATCAGAAGGTCGGCGGTTCGAATCCCCATGACGGGGTGAGCTCCCATTGATCAGTCCCTGCTCCTGCCAACCTAGCAGTTCGAAAGCACATCATGTGCAAGTAGATAAATAGGGACCGCTCCGGCGGGAAACAGCGTTTCCATGTGCTGCTCTGGTTCGCCAGAAGTGGCTTAGTCATGCTGGCCACATGAACCGGAAGCTGTCTGCGGACAAACGCCGGCTCCCTCAGCCTATAGAGCGAGATGAGCGCACAACCCCAGAGTCGGCCATGACTGGACGTAATGGTCAGGGTTCCCTCTACCTTTACCTTAGACTTTCTCTTGGTTAAATTCGAAGTAGAGTCTCAGTTGTTGAGTAATTGTACAATAGTTGCAGAACCAGCCTAACAACAGGAAGTCTAAGCGTGTGGCAGATTGGATTGGAATGGCAGAATTCCAATTGGTCCAAGCTAATTGAGAAATCCATTAGTGTGGATTATAGCAAAGAAGATCTAGGTATACTGTACCCATCACTGGACTAGCTAGGGAAAGATGGGTGGGTGGTGGAGTCTGAAGAGACAAAACAATAAAAACGAAAAACAGTTCATGGCTATAGGTAGAGTTAGAGGTAAGGAGAAGGGGGAAAAAATGGAGAAGGCGAGGCAAGGGAAAGATGAGACAGAAAAACATTTGAGAATCCAGAATGTGAGAGTAATGGGAAAACAGGAAGAGATAAGAACTACCTATGGTGGACTGACAATGAGCACTCACACTTTACATTGTAGGTGCCCTTTGCGGGTTTGTGCGTGGTGCTACAGTTCCCAGGGAGCTTAATGGCAAACAGGGGCTGGCTTGCCTCTCAGCGTTAATTTTGGAGGTTTACGCCCAGCCTCAGTAATCAAGTTTCTTGCTGGGAGATGGGGCCAGCCCCATTAATGCTGTATTGTTTTTAACACTCGATTGGGAGCCTCGCACAGTGGCTGGGGAAACTCAGCCAGATGGGCGGGGTATAAATAATATAATATTATTATTAAATACAGGTGGAGCCGACAATAGCCAAGCAGTCGGCTCTGGAGATTCACCCTCCCTACCCTCCCTTTGTTTAATGTTTTCTTGTTTGCAGGTTAACTTTTTCTTCCTGTTTAGCAGGTGCAGCTACGGTCTTTGACTGGTTGCTGTTGAAGGACCGGGAAGAAATTTTCCTGCATTGGCAGGTTTTGTCTTTCCTGTAGCAATTTGTCACAACTTTGGCGGTTATGGCCTTGGGTGGAATCCTTTAGTCTTTTCTTCCCCATATTGGTGTGTGTGTGTGTGTGTGTGTGAAGTGGTGACTCACCCCCCTGCGGTGGCGATTCCAGGGTCCCCTCTTAAAGTGGTTATATATATGGGTGTCACTGACCATACACTGAAAGGTCGCCAGTGAACTACCCTGCATGCGGGGATATGGACTGGGGTGTCTGCTACACTTACGTCTCACAGAGCACCCCCATATCCCATTTACCCCGATGAGCCCCAGTTCCCCTGGCTGGGAGGGATACATGCCCAAGGCCTAAGCCAAAGTCTTCCTACATTCAGAAGTTTAATAAAGTTGTGGCCTAATTTTAATTCCATATAACATGGTCAGTCTCTTTTTTCCTTTCTTATGATCCATGGGGGCTGGGGCTGTCACCGCCTGGTCACGCAAAAACATCTCTTTTGCACAGATGGGAGACCTTATCAGGTGTTTGGGAATGTTAAGTTGTGGGTGAACATATCAAACGACACAGCGATTCTTCAAACAGCTCCTGTTTATTCACAGGCCAGAACAGAACTGAACTGAAGGGTTCAGCCAGCCTGCTTATATAGAGCTCCACTACAACGCAACTGTAACACTTTCTGTAACTATCCAATCACTGAACGTCACTTTCAATCCCTTATTTGCATATGTGGACCTGAGTGAAAACTACCTACAGTATCCCCCTGCTGGCCCAGGGTGAGAACTTCAGTACATAACAGGGAACCATGATTATGGAGCAGGGAGGGAAAATATGCATCCATTCTTTCTTCCCGCTCATGACCTATGTGTGCTGATTTAAGAGTAGGTGAATAGTGCTTAGGTGGGTAGGCTCTATTCAAATCTTCAGATCAACATTTGAGAGTTGGGAAGAGATACCGTCGCTGCTACCCTGCTCCATTTCCAAATATTTATCACCTACAGGTCATGCCATGCCAGCCCAGGAAGGGAGAGAGGGAAGTTGGAGAAATGAATTTCTCTATAACCAGGCCTTGGGCTGACTGAACATTCTATGGCTTTTCAATGTGTTCATGGGAAGGAGGTTATTGGTTTGTTTTTTGTTCTTTTTTATTACGTATTTTGTGTTCTCATTTTGTGTTCTTATGCTTTGAATTGCCCTGTGAACTTTGGATAAAGGGTGGTATACAAGTTTTAATAAAAAAAAATAGTAAATGTATGGCTAGATGAAAGTGGAGAGTTGGGAGGGGGGAAGGGGCTTAAAAAGTGGGTGATGTTTCTGATGTCAGAGTGACTCAGAATTAAGCCACATTATTTCCTGATTTGGGGAAAAACATCTGATTTGGGGAAAACAGCTTCTGAGCCAAATTGATCCATAAACATGGGGAAAGTTGCACATATCAATGTCTGAAAAGTCCACCCAACACACACACAGATTTTTCAGACCCACTATGCAGGCTGATGCTGTTTTATGTAACTTCCACAATCAGTTTTGAAATAAGATGAACCTGATGGACCAACAGTGGCAGCTAAACACACATGTAAAAATAATCTTAAAAAAGGAAAGTTCAGTCTTCACTTAGTGGAACACAAAATTACAGTCCCATAATACTGAGTGCATCAAAGATGCAGGTGCATTATACTATAAAAGAGAGGAAGGCATTTTTTTTTTTTTTTTTTGTAGTGCTTACTTTCCCTAGTATAGTGTTCCCTGACGTTCTAGCACTTGAATGCCTGGAATGAATGGAATTGATTGTTTTTAAAAGTACATATCAGTCATACAGTTAAAACAGCACTCAAAGTCATACTCAGAAATTACAAAAAAAAAATAAAAATGAACAGTAAAATCCATAAAATCATTCTACCATTATATCAAAAGAGAACCAACTTTCACAACTTCAAGCTGCATGTCTTTAAAGGAAAATTTCCAGAAAGCCTCAGCTGATTGGCAGAGATAGATGCTGGATTGCTAAGGGTAGGGAATGACCCGGGTGAGAGGCATCTGCCCACAGTCCAATAAAAGGAAAGCATAGGGTTTACTGTTTCCAAGGGTGCTTAACTCTGAGCCTGATTGTGGCCATATCACCTTGTGGCACTAATTATCGAGCATTAATGAGAATAGGGACACAGGTGGCACTGTGGGTTAAACCACAGTGCCTAGGACTTGCTGATCAGAAGGTCGGTGGTTCGAATCCCCGTAATGGGGTGAGCTCCCATTGTTTGGTCCCTGCTCCTGCCAACTTAGCAGTTCAAAAGCATGTCAAAGTGCAAGTAGATAAATAGGTACCACTTCGGCGGGAAGGTAAATGGCGTTTCTGTGCACTGCTCTGGTTCACTAAGCGGCTTAGTCATGTTGGCCACATGACCCGGAAGCTGTACGCTGGCTCCCTTGGACAATAAAGCGAGATGAGCGCTGCAACCCCAGAGTCGGCCACGACTGGACCTAATGGTCAGGGGTCCCTTTACCTTTATAATTCTACTGGTACATTTTATAATAATAATAATACAATAATAATAATTTATTATTTATATCCCACCCATCTGGCTGGGTTTCCCCAGCCACTCTAGGCGGCTTCCAACAGAACACTAAAATACAATAACCTATTATACATTAAAAGCTTCCCTAAGCAGGGCTGCCTTCAGATGTCTTCTAAAAGTTTGGTAGGTATTTTTCTCCTTGACATCTGGTGGGAGGGCATTCCACAGGACAGGTGCCACTACAAGTAGAATTATAGTAGCAGAGAATTGTAGCGATGGACAGAACCTGAGGCTCACCTAGTGCAACCCCCTGCAATACAGGAATTCTGCCCACAGCCATCCCTGGGTGGGCTCGAACCACCAACCTTCTGGCTAACAGCCAGGCACACTAACCCATTGCACCACAGGAGTAAAGCTGTCTTCTTGTCACTTTTTGTTTCTTTTTTCTTGTTGCGTGTTTCTGCAAAATTGAAGTTTCATCGGAAAGCAAAATAATAGGATTCATACTGGGGCTTCAATCAGCTACACAGAGTTGTTCACAGGTGACCTCCATACTAACCAGACTATTTGACTTTAATGGAAAATTATCCACTTAAAAGAGAAATGAAAAGCAATATTCTGCTGACAGCTTTGGAAAATGATAATAATTCATTAAGCCAGAGGATGGATTAATTTAGTTGGAAACCTTCCTCACCACCACCACTTTAACTCAGGTGTTCAAGTTTATTTTTCAAACCTAATAACAACTGTATGTGCAGCAATTGAGAGCTACAAATTGAGATGGTTGATTTTCTCCATAAGATTATATCCTTCTGCTCAATCTTCTCCTTCCAAACTCAACAAATTTCCGCAATGTAACATAGATTTCACTTATATTTGCCACCAAATTTTTCTGAAAGTGGAAGTTGAAGCCAATTGCAAGTCCTTTGGTGGGTGAAACGGCTGAATGTTGTTGTTGTTGTTTTTTTTTTTAAAAAAAAGTGGTTTAAGAGATTTTCTGGAGTAATTTTGCTACAGTTATTTAAGTTGTATCCCAACACTGCTTGAGCTGTTTCACCCACAAATTCTTTGTGTATGTGTGTAATTTAAATTAATAAAGATCTTTTTTAAAAAAGTAATGTTAGAAACCTAGACAGAAGCACTAGCATTATAAATTGTGTCCAACAAGGAAAACCAATTCAGTAGCCCCATGTCTGAATGCACCCCATGTGGTCATAATAAGTGTAGGCTTTATGGGTGGGAGTTATGCTGTGAGAAACTCACAATGGGCGAACAGAGCCTATGATCTGTTAGTTGCTCATACCTCTGTCAGCAAGAATCCTGAAAGTTGAACTGCAAACTCTCCATCTTTCTTCCTAGAAAAGGTCCTGCCGAGCCACTGAGAATTCTCCCGATTTGTCTCCCTTCTCAGCAACTTCTTCAGTCTGGCAGCTGCCAGAGCTCAGAATGAGAGGCCAGGCTACTAATTTAAACACTGGGAAAAGAAACCACATTTACTTTTTGAGTGACAGATTGGATATTTATTACAAAATTGGATACCAACTGTCATGCTGAGATCCTGGATTTCTGATGTGATTCTGATATTGCTGTGAGGTGGCAAAATATCTCTGGGAGTTATATATGTCATTTCCTGGCCTCTCCCCCCCCCACCTCCAATATACTAAAACTGCTCAAATATTGAATGTATAGCTTATGGTTTTTTCAGTAGAGGGGGAGAAATTCAGAAAATTTGGAGCAATTGCTCTGCAGATGAAATTTCTAAGGGTGCATTTGTTAACTAGGTAATGGAAGATAGTTACTGTTTTGCTGTTGCAGTTTTGTTACGTTGTGTAGTGTTTTATTGCAATGGCACAATAACTGTATTCATTCTTGTGGTTGAAAAAATGTGTTATCTTCATAACAATCATGACTGTTACATCATCATCATCATCATTAATGATAGTGATGCTGATAATGTTGATAATGTAGAGTTGTACACACACACACACACACACACACACACACACACACACACACAAAACCTGGGAACCCAAAAACGCTGAATCCAGCCCCAGAACAATTTGTGGTGGGGCTAATGTTTAATTAAGGTTTCTAAACCCTAATTAAACATTTGCTGGGGGGGCAAGAAGGATACACTGCATTTCCTCCCTCCCTCCCTCTTGCTGAGTGCTCATTTGCAGCTGCCTTCACTACAGGGAAGACCCTCTCAAAGGAGCACCTAGAAGTTTGCAAAATTAGGAAAAAGAGGGAACATTTTATCACATGTGGTGGGAATGTAAAAAGGTGAAATGCTTCTGGGAGATGATATATAATGAATTGAAAAAAATGTTGAAATATACATTTATAAAGAAACCAGAAGCATTTCTCTTGGGTATTGTTGGAAACGATATAAATAAAAAGGAATGTAAGCTTTTTCTATATGCAGTAACAGCAGCAAGAATACTATTAGCCCAAAAATGGAAGCAAGGAGAATTACCAACGATGAAAGAATGGAGGATGAAATTTATGGAATATGCGGAATTTGATAAAATAACGGGAAGGATCCGAAACCGGTGGGACCAGAAGTTTACCGAGGACTGGAGTAAATTTACGGAATATTTGAAAAGTATTTGTGATGACCAGACGACGTTTGTAGGTTTGCAAGAAGCTCTGTGAGGAATAATATTAGAAATATTGCAAAAATTAAGAAGGAGATGGGATATGTTAAAAATGTAAAGGCAATATTAAGTTAGGAAATGTGTAAGAAGTGAATAAGATGGAGGATTATCAGAGGTGCTGATGGAAGTCCAATAAGAATGTATTTGTGATAATTTGTGTGGTATGTTTTATAATTTTGTATTTTAAAACACACACACACACACACGTGTGTGTGTGTGTGTGTGTGTGTGTGTGTGTGTTTGCAAAATTCAATCCTGCTGGGTGCTGCTTCCCAAGTGCCTTCCCAGCTGCTCAGGAGAGGATTCAGCCATGTTGGGGTCTGCACAGAGACCCCAGCGCGGTCTCTGTGGGGAACATGCTGATGAAGTAGACCCCTGCAGCCTGCTTCATCAACCGAAAACACCAGATTGCACTGGGTAACCCAATCTGGGTTGCTCCAAGGCTCTCTCAACCCATCTCAGCCCAAGCCTGGATCTCAGAAAACTGACCTTCAGTTTGGGATTCATCAGAATGTGGTACACAGCCCTAGATATCCTCATGATCATGTTGATGATCTCCTTGACTAAGCTTCTACTTAGCGGCCCAGTTGTCCCACCAGGCTCATTAGCCACCACCGACCATTGCTAGGCATTATGGTGTCAGGTATTCCCGGTCCCCCAGCCTCACTTGCCTACACCATGAGTATCTGTGTCTAAGTTTATTTAATCATTTTCTGTGTTTGGTAGTTTTGGACATGAGGTGGAGTTCACAACTTGAGACAGTGGGAGGGCTGTCACATACTTGACAGGTCACAACATATAGCATTTGGCTTGGTGAGTCAGAAGTTCTGGTGAGTCAGAAGGTGTGGGCTTGTACTACATCTAAGGGATTGCAGTATTTCTTGATATTCTCAACTGTGATGCTGAAGGCAACATATATAAACTTTGGACAAACGTAGAAAATGAAAACAAGGTGCAGTAAAATGGCATTGACAAAAAGTGTATGGAATCATTGGTGGCCATACAATTGAAAATGTCACGGTCTGGTTCACCGGCGATCAAAGTCCCGTCTTGGGATGTTGGGACCGGGAGGCAAGATGGCATGGTGAAGGTAGGAACAGGAGTCCAGAAGCCAAGAGTCCGAGGGTCAGAGAGCCAGGAGTCAAGAAGCCAAGGGTCTGAGGGTCAGGAAGCAAGGAGTCACGAAGTCAAGGGTCCGAGGATCAAGAAGCAAGGAGTCAAGGAGCCAAACACAGCAAGGCAGGGAACGTGTTGCTGTGGCAAAGAGCTGAAGAGAAATGCTGACCTTATATCCCTTCCCGGTTCTTGCCACCAGGTACTGTGAGTTACCAATCGGCCTCACCTGTGCAGCCTCACATTGCCTCTTCAGAATAAACTTAGGAAGGCCCCAGCCCTGCAAAGTCCTACTGGTCACAGGGCCTGGCTCCTGCATGCACTCCTGACAGAAAATCAGGCAGCAGAACACAAAACAATATAATGTGGGGGAAAGGAAATATCTTCTTTTAATGTTTTAATAAAATTCGGGTTGAGCTAAAGGTTATGTTGTTGCTACAGTGCTGAATTTGAACAACCCACTTTCCATTTTTAACACATATTTACCTCAGAATGAATGGTCTTGATAACAATCAAAAAATCAATAAGAAATCCAGTATTCAAAAAAAGAAAAGAAGAAATATAAAGTTATGAAATATAGGAAACATGCATAAGAACATAACTCACTGATGACATTTAATAAGGGTTTAAACCTTCAAGCTCCAGCCATTTCCAGCCCCATCACATAGTGGTTATAGACAGGTATACACTCTGACAGAACTCTAGAAAATTCAGAGAGGATGTCAGATTCTCTCATTCATTGTAGGATCACTTATGGTTCCATCATATCCTGCATTATTCAAAACCCAGTACAGTCATACCTCGGGTTACAGACGCTTCAAGTTGCTTTTTTTTGGTTACGGACCTGCCAAAACCCGGAAGTACCGGAATGGGTTACTTCCGGGTTTCGGGGGTCGCACATGCACAGAAGCGCTGAATCGCAACCCGCGCGTGCGCAGATGCGCCACTGCGGGTTGCGAACGCGCATCCTGCATGGATCACGTGTTGGTGCTTCACAACTTTGACCTGTAGCAGGACCATCAGTTGCAGGCACAATGGATGAAGCAGGAGCAAAATGCTGCTACTAGTAACTTGGTTACTTAGATGTGTTTATTATTTACAGCAGACTCTACAAGTTACTAGATACGAAAACAGACACACGGAACTTTACTAGCTCTCTCTTAACAAACTCCAAACGACTCTCAGAACTCACACTGACCAACACACTCTCCAGTCAGTAAGGGTCATAAGACATTATGCCTGTGTGAGACCTTAGCCAATGGTAAAGCTGTTTCCAGGGTCTCATATCTCCAGGCAGATAACTCCTCTCTGCTCAGTCATCCTTGGCTGTTGGCCAACTCTTAATTGACGCTGTGTGAAGCTGCACAGAATGGCACGTTGTTAAAAATCCCAACATCATGTCCGCAACCCGAGCGTCCACTGTAGTGACAATCAATGGATGTGGAGAGAGGATGGAGAAATGTAAACTATGATGATGTCACAATATAGGTAAGGGCACAATCCTGGTTCGACATCCACTGGGATGAGCAAGTTAGGATGTGACAGATCTATAGCTCAGCCAGTAGGTCCCCAGCTCAGTTTGGCAAAAATTTGGTCAGATAATTGGCTCTAAAAAAATGGCTAACCTATAAAAAATTATTAGAAGAATGTCATAATAATAAATTAAGATTAAAGAATTATGACACTTTAAAACAAATTGGCATAAGTTGGCTGCAATATTATCAACAGAATCTTTGAGCAAGATAAAAGAAAAAAGGGGTTTGAGAAAATAATCTCTGATTTAGACTAAGAACTTCTCTCAAATAACAAGAAAGAATCTGTCGAAAATGTACAAATTATAATTAAAATTGCATCTTAAAGATGTAATGGTAAAATGGGCACAAGACCTGGGATATAATATAGAATTAGAAAAATGGGATAACCTCTGGAAAAATGATATCAGATTCACAGCCTGTTACATGATTAAAGAAAAATTTCTTAAAATGATGTACCGGTGGTATATGACTGCAGCAAAATTGGCTAAAATGAACAAAAAGATTAGTAACAAATGCTGAAAACGTAATCAAAAAGAGGGGAGTCTTTTCCACATGTGGTGGACGTGTCCCAGAATCAAAACATTCTGGTACATGATATATAAAGAAAGAAAGAAAATGATTAGACATAAATATTTTTTTAAAAGCCAGAATTATTTTTATTGGGAATTTTCACAACAGACATCCCAAAGGAAAATAAAAGAGTCTTTCTATACGCAATCATAGCCACAAGGATCATGACAGTGAAACAATGGAAATGTAATACAATTCCCACAAAAGAAGAATGGCTCTTAAAATTAAGTGAATATATAGAACTTGCCAAATTAATGGATCTTATAAGAAATTACTCAAAAGAAAGAACAAGGAGAGAATGGGCTGTCATTACTAATTACATGGAAAAAGAAGGTTTCCAGAACATCACCTGGTTTAGCATAGATTAAATCCCACTGACAGTCAGACTGTCTCTCCAATTTACCATTTGAATACAGTTATCTGGAAAAAAATGATTTGCTAAGTATGTTCCTCGATAGCGGAAAGTCAAGATGCGAATAAAGGAGCCAAGCCAAAGCTGTTTTAAAAAGGCTTGAACTCCCTATGTAGAAGTTGATATGAAAATATATTTTTTTTTGAAGTTTGTTATCTATTATTTTATTTTCATTCTTTGTTTTGTTTCTTTTCTCTTTTTTATTCTTTACTTTTCTTTTTAGTTTTATTTATGTATATTTTATGTATTTATGTGTTTGCAACTAATAAAAATCTTTAAATAAAATAAAATAAATATAAACTAATGCTCTGTTCTCAAAAGGGGATTCTAAGAGGGCAGCGGGGGGGGGGGGTTAGTGTTTCTAATTAGTTGCAGGTCCTTTCTGTATTCAGTCCAGAAGAGCCAATCCCTTAGTTGACGTCTATTCAAGCTCAAAGCCAAACTCAGTTCTGAAAGAGATATGGTTTTCAGAGTTGGTTAGCATCCGATTCCATATAGCGCAGAGCAGGAAAATGCTCAATAGCCATACCGTGGTACCTCGGGTTACAATCACTTTGGGTTGTGTGTTTTCAGGTTGCGGAGCGCAGGAAACCCGGAAGTACCGGAAAGGGTTACTTCCGGGTTTCACCACTCGCACATGCGCAGAAGCGCCAAATCCCATCACGCGTGTGTGGAGTGTCGCAAATTCTCTGCGGCGCTTTAGCAGAAATGCTCAGAGTTCCAGGTTCTTCAGTGCAGTATATTTATTGTGAGCTATATATACAAATATCTACAGGCTATAATACACGAGCAATTCATACAGTCAAACAGAGTACCTGGCTGCACCTTAAGGCAAATAGGAAGACCTTTCTATCTCTCTCTCTCTGACCACACTCCTCTACACCAACCTCTTACTACTGAAGGTTTCCCTTTTAAACCGATGACACCCAATCAACTGACAGCACTTTACGGCTGAATCTTTCTGACCCAGCACTTCCATAGAAAGTATTGCAGGCTGACTGCATCAGCCAGTTGCAGCAGCTAGCAAACTCAAGCCTGCAGACTTACTATCTCACACAGCATTCTGTGAATCCCAACACGCAGATGCGGCATTGCAGGTTACGAATGCTGCGGGTTGCGGACGTGCCTCCATCATGGATTACATCCACAACCCAAGGTTCTACTGTAGTAGCATTTTAAAATATATATATATATATTCACTGAGCACAGTCCCCTCTTGCTGGCCACCCAGATTCTGTACAATGAAGAGCTTTACACCATCTTAACTGAAGATGGCATGAATTATGCTGGTTTCCCATAGCTATGATTGTTTCCTAAGTGTGCTAATAAAATATATGGATAATGGGAAGACATGATATAGGGGGTGTAGATCTCTACTACTGTCATTCTGCTGCTAGGGATGGAGGAGGAATCGGTTTAAAATGGATTTATACATGAAAATTTGTGGTTCTGATGCAATCAAGTTTTGCACACATTCGTTTGTCGTCACATTGGGTGCCTGTTTATGTCTGAGCTGCATTGCCTAGGTTGTTGTTGTTAGGTTAAAAAAACCCCCAACAAATTATATGCAAAATTATATGCAAATAAATTACATATATGTGTAATACTTATCAAGGAATCAAGTCCCAGGTTGTACTATATTTCTACAGTGTTATATTATAAATATATTAATACACTTTTTTAGAGTTTCTTTCTGTTTATGCACTGGTTAGTTTAGGAAATCTGGTGTGCATATGCATATAATCAGTGCCAGATTTATGTATAAAGCTAAACAAGCTATAGCTTAGGGCCCCACTCTCTTGGGGGCCCCCAAATAAATTTAGAGGGGGGGAACTGGATGTACATTTCCAAAATATAAGAAAAAATAAAAATAAAATAAAACCTACATATAGCAACAGTGTTTTGTGTTGTGTAGACTCCTATGATTTAAGTCAGGCATTGGCAAACTCAGCCCTCCAGATGTTTTTGGACTACAACTCCCATCATCCCTGACCACTGGTCCTGTTAGCGAGGGATGATGTGAGTTGTAGTCCCAAAACATCTGGAGGACGGAGTTTGCCTATGCCTGATTTAAGTAATGGACCCCACCTGCTCCCTAAAATATCACTGGTTTTAGATACCTATTAGCTCCATAAATTACCATATAGCATATATTCAACACAATAAACAGCCACAATTTGTTATTGACAAAGGACAGCTGGGCATATACCTTTAGTAGTTTAGGGCATCATCAAATCTAAATCCAGCCCTGCATATAATTGTTCGTATTTTCAACAGAACTGGGAGGGTTCGTTGCTTGTCAGAATGAAGGAATGAGATGAGACTTAAGAAAAATATATATGCAGATAAACTCAAAAGCTGGCAGGCAGCAGCACTGCCTCCAAGACAGAAGCAGTGTAGCTCTGCACTGCACAACCAGCCAACCAGCCAGGAACCCTTTTTGGGGGGCAGCGGTGTTTACCTGTTCGTTTGAAAATGTCTGTACAGGGGGAAGAGAAAGGGTTAAAATGTAGACCAATAGGAAAGCCGGAGGTGGAGCCTACCTGTTTATAAAAGGGCTTAGCCCGAGGTTTGGGGTGTGGGTAGTTGGCTGGTTTTAATGGGTTGGTTGGTTGGGAAAGGCAGTTGGAAAAGCAGTTGGCAGGCAGTTGGAAATAGAGAGATAGTTAGGGCAGTGGGTTCTTGTGTGAGGAGAGGTATACCTGAAGGAGGGTCTCCACCTCCATCTTTCTGCCCAGACACTGAAGACCAGTGCTGAGGGCCTTCTGGCAGTTCCCTCGCTGCAAGAAGCCAAGGTACAGGGAACCAGGCAGAGGGCCTTCTTGGTAGCGGCACCCGCCCTGTGGAACGCCCTCCCACCAGATGTCAAAGAGAAAAATAACTGCCAGACTTTTAGCAGACATCTGAAGGCAGCCCTGTTTAGGGAAGCTTTTAATGTTTAATAGGTTATTGTATTTTAGTGTTTTGTTGGAAGCTGCCCAGAGTGGCTGGGGAAATCCAGCCAGATGGGCGGGGTATAAATAATAAATTATTATTATTGTTGTTGTTGTTGTTGTTGTTGTTGTTGTTGTTGTAGAGACAGGAAAAAATAAGACTAAGAAGGTAAAGAGTAACAACATTTGGAATGCAGTTAAAGTTTGTGTCTGCAATAAACTACATTTTTCTTTGTTAACTTGAGAACCTGACTGAGACTAAGTGATTTACCGGGGAGGAGCTGGCTGGTGCGAGCGGATTAGTGGTGTATGGTTCAATAGTCTGTGAGACGACCGGGAGCTCCGTATGAATGCCACAGGGGGCTCGGATGTGGAGGCAGTGCGTCCCTGCCTCCGAGCCCGAGGCCCTCCCTGCAGAATAGGGTGCCTCGCTGTCTGCAGAGAGGAAGAGGGAGCTTCCATCGCCAGCTGCCGCAATGCAGATGTGTGATGTGACATACACATGCCTTCACGTTGTAGCCTTTCAGACATTTTCCATGGGTTGGGTGAGCGTTGCTCCCAGGAGGGAGGGAGGAGTCAATAGACACCGAGGGTTGCTTCAGAGAAAGAGTTTATTCCTGCTCTCCGGAGCAGCAGAAAGGCACTGCGTGATCGTTCACAGCAAGTGCACTTAGAGAGCAATTACATACAGGTTATATCCCTTTTAGGTCCCCTTTCCCCCTCCCCAGGAATCCAGCCTCGTGTGTGTTTGTACATGTAAGTTTACATCCTTGAGCCTCCTTGAGCATGAACAGACCTTCCTGTTCCTTTACTCTTATCTTGGAGTAGAAAGGTCACCCATCTATAGGAGTACTCCTTACTCCTGGCACCATCCCCGGGCTGACAGGCCTGTCTTGCAAGGTCTGTGCATCATCGTGGTCAGCATATTTACAACTGGTAAGATAAGACCATCCCATCTCCGCTAGGAACTGACAAGGCCATCCATTATGCCTTCAGGAACTGATAAAGGAGAAGGCTTTGTTTATACAGCTGGTTTGTGTTATATAGCTCAAGCTAATGGATTTTAGCTAATTATCGAAGAAGAATGAATTAGGGAGTTTTGGGGCTGGGGCCCGGTTCGGGTGACCGCACACTGAACAGTCAGGTTTGGGTAACCTGTTCCTTCAACGTAATGTGTGTGACGTCACACATACTATGTGCTGGCATGTGCATGTGAAGTTGCACATCCATGTTGTGGCAGCAGGCACCCTCAATCCTGAGGGTGAGTTGGCCCTCCTGGTTGGAAGTAAACCTAAAGAACATCTAGTCCAACCACTTGCAGTGCAGCAATAGACAGCTGTCTCACACATGGATCAAACCGGCAACCTTGCTGTTATCAGCACCGTGCTCTAACCGACTGAGCTGTAAATCCTCCTGCATCTTATAATTAATCTTTCTATCAGTCTATGGTCATGCCTCAGCCCAGGCGCATATTGTAGAATATCTTGCATCTGCAACCCATGTGTTCTTTAAAAATGTTAAGCAAATGTGGAGTTCTTCAGATTTTATTGGTGTGGGAAAATACACTTTAATTAAAGTTTCTAAAGTTGTAGGGGGTGGAAATCCCAGCAAGTATATCAAATGTACTTTTGCAAATGTAGCCCTTAGGACAAGTCTAATTACTTTCTTTCCCACCGTTTTCATCTTTCTGTTTGTTTTGTTGATAATGTTCCACCATCTGATGACATTAACAGAGAGCAAGCCTGGTGACTCATTCCATGGCTCAGCTAGGGAGCCTGATGCTGTTCAGAATAGAGGGGGGTGCCTGTGTGTGTGTGTGTGTGTGTGTGTGTGTGTGTGTGTGTGATAGATTATTTGTGCTATTCTGCTGGAAGTCCTACTGTGGCAATCCTTGTTGTGCTCCCACAAGAAAAATACAAATAATACACTAGGCCAGAGACTCCCAACTTCTGTATTCTTGAGACACCTCTGTTGTGCCAGATTAGCAGTTGGTTGAAACTAATATTTGCAAATTCTCAACATTTTTATTCATTTAGTTAGTCTACTAGGAGCTACTGGGTATGATCCCATGGTCGGAAATACTCAGTGACAAGGGAGCCCAAGAAGGAGGGGAGTTTCTAAAGGAGAAATATTGAAGGCCCAACTGCAGACGTTAACAACAAGAAAGAAAAGTGGGAGGCATCTAGGGAAACCTGTGTGGCTGCATAAGGAGCTTACAGATGAGCTGAGAGTTAAGAAGGGCATGTGTAAGAAATGGAAGAAAGGGGAAATTACAAAGGAGGAGTATACACAAGTAGTCAACACTTGCAAGGGGGGAAGTCAGGCTGGCTAAAGCTCAGAATGAGCTTAGGCTTGCAAGAGAGGTTAAAAATAATTAAAAAGGTTTCTTTGGCTATGTCCGAAGTAAGAGGAAGAACAAGCAAGTGGTAGTTCCTTTGTGTGGGGAACATAAAGAAATGCTATTGGGTGACAGAGAAAAGTCAGAATTACACAACACCTACTTTGCCTCTGTTTTCACCCAAAAGGAAAGTGACGCCCAACCTGGTGATAACAGTACAAATGATGTAAGGAGGGAGCTGTATCCCAAAATAGGAAAAGAGGCAGTAAGGAAACACCTAGCTACTTTAAATAATTCAAATCTCCAGGGCCTGATGAGCTGCATCCAAGGCTACTAAAGGAGCTTGCAGAGGTAATTTCAGAGACTTTGTCTATTATATTTGAGAATTCTTGGAGAACAGGTGAGGTCCCTACAGACTGGAGGCAGGCAAATGTTGTCCCTATCTTCAAAGGGGGGGGGGAGACGCAGGTAACTAACGACTGGTGAGCTTGACATCAATACCAGGGAAGTTCTTAGAACAGATAATTCAACCGTTGGTCTGTGAGCATTTACAAAAGGATGTTGTGATTACTAAAACCCAGCATGGGTTTCTCAAAAATTAGTCATGCCAGACCAATCTGATTTCCCTTTTCTTTCTTTCAAAACTGCTTCCCACCCCAACGACTTATTGACTACTATATATAAATTATACATTAAAGTAGACAAATAATACAGTGGTACCTCAGGTTAAGAACTTAATTCGTTCTGCAGGTCCGTTCTTAACCTGAAACTGTTCTTAACCTGAGGTACCACTTTAGCTAATGGGGCCTCCCACTGCTGCCACACCGCCACCACACAATTTCTGTTATCATCCTGAAGCAAAGTTCTTAACCCGAGGTACTATTTCTGGGTTAGCGGAGTCTGTAACCTGAAGTGTCTGTAACCCAAGGTACCACTGTAACTTACAAAAAAGGATCAATAAATGTGTCACCCATTGTCTAGAAACCTTTATCATAATCACATGTCAGATTTTCTTTTGTGAATGAAATACAATGGTTTCAACAATAGCCAATAACCAAATGTAGAGCTTGGGGTAAATTAAAAAAGGCATACAACAACTCCCCAGATGTTCAGTGTCCAGGGGTTCAAAGCCTGGCACCTAGAAACTCATGGCATAGGAGAGTCTGGCACCCACAAACTCATGACATTTCACTTCCTTAAGGGGAACAATTCATATTGTTAAGCAAGGTAGCTAAAGTAATGGTGTCATGTCCTCCATTGTGACACGTCCCCCTGATGAGTGACTTGGCTGAGAAATTTGGGGAAAGCAACTATTTGAGGATAGTTGCTCAGAAGAAAAGAGGCTTTTCAGAAAATACAGTTGACACAAACAATGAAGATTTCTTCAACCCGTTGCAAGTAGGATCTCTTATTCTTTCCACAGTCTATTTCTTTTGCTATCCCTTAAGATTTAGAAATATAGGGAATCAGGTCATGGTTAGATTAATTTTTAAAGATTGTCCTCAGGGCCACCTTAGATGCTTTGAGGTAAATTTCTAGAACCCATTCCTTGATTATTTCCCCTCTTCTTCCCTAGGTTTTGAAGTCCAAAGACTCAGTGGGCTGCTGGTCTCCTGCTGCTGTGAACAGTGGGAGGAGGTTGATGTGATCAAAAATGAGAAGAAGGTGGTAAAAATAAGGCACGCCTCCCCTATCCAAACTGGCTTATGTTTCCTTTTGAAATAAACAGTACAGCCGACTTGTGGTGTTTGGGTAATACCTCATCATTCACCACGGAGTTGTAAGTGACCAAAAAAAGGGGAACTGGTAGTCAAAATCAGAGTAACCCATGTTCGACGCAAGGCTCAGGGGATGGATGTCACTAAGGTAAGAGATCACTTGTGTTCATGAGGAACAGAGAGGCCAGAGAGAATCTGGCTCACTGGGGAGGAAGGAGGCAGATCACTGATTCCAGAAGACTTCAGGGACATCCCTTTTGAAGAAGAGAGAAAACCATTTCTCTTTACTTCTGCCCTGTTCCATTACGGTGTATAGTGCCCACTGCAGTCTCTCAGGTTTGCAGGTGTGCCCATGGGTTCAAAGGGTTGGCAACTCAAGTTAGACTGCTGGACTAGGACTGGGGGACCAGGGTTCAAATCCCCCCTCACCCATAGAACTGAATGGGTGGCCTTGGGTGCTCACTGCCTCTAGGCCTACCTCACAGAGCTGTTGTGAAGATGGGATGAGGGGAGGAGACTCACGTAAGCTGCCCTGAGATCCTTGCAGGGAAAAGGGGATATCAATGGAATAATAAATGCATAGTGAATGAAAAAAATAAGATTCTTTTCTTTTTTCTTCCAGGCAGAAAACAATAGGCTGCAGCAATAGGAAAGCAGAAAACAATAGGCTGCAGCAATAGGAAGTCCAGCATCTCCAGCCCAGCTCCCCTCCAAAAGACCCATTTTCACCTTCCCCACAATCCAAAATAGACAAATAACTAGATAAGTTACACCTGCTTTTGACTTGGATATATTTTTCTTTGATTCTAATAAAGGTTCTACTGCAAACATGCTACTCCTGGATCATGATCTTATCCTTGGAAGTGATTTTTCCAACCATTGTGAGCATGGAAGGAAATCCTGGGTCTTGCTGCAGGAGTCAACAGTTTGGCTCCTTCCCTTGTGGTCTTGTTGCTCCTAGATGGAAGGAAGTGTGCATGTGTGAAGACAAGACAGAGTTTGGGTGGGGCGAGATATTCCACTCAGTTCGTGGCTTTGAAAGCGGGCCTATCCCATAGCCACATTCTGGAACGATATTGTAAGAAGCCACTCCAATGTATGTTGAGGGGTGCGAGGTTCTAGGGGTCTTGGCACTAAACCAGGCTTTGTGCTTCCTTGCAATGAGGCACAGCAGCCATCATAATGTTTTTGGTTGGCATGCTTATTTATGGTATGAAAAGGTGAAAGTACGTAAAGGATTTATAAATCATGTAATTAGGAAAAAATTGTATAGATTATGGAATAAATACACAAATTTATTAGAGGCAAAAACACCACTTTGGCTCGCACCATTGTAAACTATAACAGTAAAGAAAAAGAATATGATCAAAGGTCTTAAGCCTTATGAGGAACGGTTGAGAGAGTTGGGTATTTTTAATGTTTATGGTGTTTTAATGTATTTTAAAGCTTTGGTTGGAAGCTGCCCAGAGTGGCTGGGGGAAACCCAGCCAGACGGGCGGGTATAAATAATAAATTATTATTATTATTATTATTATTATTATTATTATTATTATTATTATTATTATTATCAACCTGGAAAAGAGGAGACTGAGGTGGAATCTCCACACATGTTAAAAACATTGTGAAAATGCTTTTTTTAAAAAAAATCCTTTGTAAAATGCACTGAATTTGCTATAGCTCACAGTGTCACAACTGTATATTGCACTTTACAATACATTTAGAATGTTTTATTTGCAGCTGTACAGCTGAGTCCTGAGAGGAGATATGATAGCCATCTTCCAATATCGTAAAGGTTGTCTCATGGAGGATGGAGCGAGCTTCTTTCTCCTGCTCTAGAGGATAGGATCCAAACTGAAGGCTTCAAGTTAGAAAAGAGATTCCAACTAAACATCAGGAAGAATTTTCTGACAGTAAGAACAATTCAACAGAGGAATGAACTCCCCCGGAAGGGGCTGGACTCTCCATCCTTGGAGGTTTTGAAGCAGAGGTTGGATGGCAATCTGTCATGGATGCTTTCGTTGGGATTCCTGCATTGCAGGTGGCTGGACTAGATGACTGTAGTGGTCCCTTCCAACTCTACAATTCTTGGATTCACAGCATATTTCACACACCGAATGGGAGACGTTTTTGTCTCAGCACTAATTATAGTGAGTATTCTCTGATGCTGGAGATTAAAAGAAAATAAAGCAGCTAGAAAAAGTAATTAGTCTCCATGGGTAATTCTTTACAGTGAAGGGCTATCTCATCATCCTCATTTTAATCCTAGGAAAACCTCTAAAAAGCCTTTAGGGTCATTGTTTGACTCAGATGTGTAGAACTATAGCAAACAGCATGAGTCCACATGGTCCCCGGCTGAGCCACATCTGCACAACAGTGTTCCAGGTCTCTGAAGCCTATATCAAGGAATGACTGGGTGCTTCCAGATCCTACACTCCTCTTTTTCTTTTTTCTTTTAAAGCACCCTGCAGCAAGACCTTAAGGCTTCAGATCCAGCTATAACACAATGGGAATCATAGCTCTCCTGATGTTGTCAGACTCCAACGCCCAGCATTGCCAATGAACGACCAGCATTGCCAATGAAGGGTGATGGGAGGCATAAGCCAATGACATCTGCAGGGCCACAGGTCCCCAATCTACATGGCGAATCTCCCATTACCATGTGCCAAAGAAGAAGAAAGAAGAAGACCATGTGCCAGAGCAGAAGGACAAAATGTTTGTTTTCTGATCTTTCAACCTATGACCCAGAAGACTGGGAATTTGTGACAGATTCATGCACACCCTCTCTCCTTACTTCCACACTTAGATTTTACTGCTGACCTCTTTCCACCCAGTATCTGGTATCTGAAGAAGTGTGCATGCACACGAAAGCTTATACCAAGAACTAACTTAGTTGGTCTTTAAGGTGCTACAGGAAGGAATTTTTTTATTTTGACTGTTTCCACCCATATGAGATCAGGTCCTGCAGAGAGGGACGAAGAGTTACTTTGCTAATCTCATCAAGCGTCTTCTGCCTCCAAGGGATTGTTTCTCCTCAGTGGGAACTGCCACGTTCATCTTGCAGTTGCATTTGGTGAAATTTGATGTTGGCAATTCTACCCAGAACAATTAGAAAAAGCAAGTCTTCAGGCAAGTTTTCAAAGCATACCTCTTACAAATCAGGGTGAAATGAAAGGTGTGATTATCACTTACAGAAACAGTAGTTACAGGCTTTAGAATTTGATTCATATGACAAAATAAAAGTCCTATGAGTCACTATTAAATCCAACATGAAACAGGGAAGAGAAGCACAATGAAATTAAATGAATTTAGAATTGGAAGATTATTAATGGCAACTCTGTATCTCTATTGCTAATACATTCCTAGGCTGCATAATAGTAAGAACACCCTCTCATTCAGAGACAAAAAGAATAATAATGCAGAGGTCATTTTTAGGAGGTGGGATTAATTTTGAAGCTGGGGGGGCATGGGACATCCTGGGGTTTCTCTTGGCTCCTGCAGCTGATGGCCAAATTTCCTATGTGCTCTATCACACCACATGAAAGTCACTTCTGGAAATGTAGCAGAAGTTTAACGCTCATTTCTGTGTTAATTTTTTCCGGGGGGACGGGACCGTTTGCAACCCCATTAACTTGGAAAATCATGAAGTATACATGGAGGAAAGAACATGCTTGTATTCTCCTGCTCTGGAGGGTAGAACTCAAACTACTACTACTACTACTACTACTACTACTAATAATAATAATAATAATAATAATAATAATAATAATTTATTCTTTGTACCCCGCCTATCTGGCTGGGTTTTCCCAGACACTCTGGGCGGCTTCCAACAAAGATTAAAAATACATTAAAATGTCACACATTAAAAACTTCCCTGAACAGGGCTGCCTTCAGATGTCTTCTAAATGTCAGGTAGTTGTTTATCTCTTTGACATCTGATGGGAGGGCTTTCCATAGGGCAGGTGCCACTACCGAGAAGGGCCTCTGCCTGGTTCCCTGTAGCTTTGCTTCTCGCAATGAGGGAACCGCCAGAATGCCCTCGGCGCTGGACCTCAGCGTCTGGGCAGAACGATGGGGGTGGAGATGCTCCTTTGGGTCTTCAAGTTGCAAGAAAGGAGATTCCAACCAAGCATTCAGAAAACTTTCTGACATTAAGAGCTGTTCAGCAGTGAAACTGACTCCCACAAGAGGTGATGGGCTCTCCTTCCTTGGAAGTTTATAAACAGAGGTTGGATGTCCACCTGTCATGGATGCTGTTATGTACTGAGTTGAATAGGATTCAAACTGCAGCAGTCTCATTGGTCCTAGAACAATAGGATCCAAATTGCAGCAGTCTGATTGGTCCTAGAACAATAGGATTCAGAATGCAGCAGTCTGATTGGTCCAAGAACAATGCAGCAGTATGATTGGTTGGCAGGAACCACCCAATCATGCTCCAGATATAAGTGAATCCACAACCTGATTGGCTTACAGTAGAATTCCAGAATTAACCAATCATGTGCAGCCCATTGGGTAAATAATATATATATAGCAGGTACTTGAGGGGACTTTCATTCATTCCTCCTCACCACTATGAGCTGAATAAAGAGCATGAAATCACTTTGCGACTCTGAGTATATTTCAGATGCTTTAGCTGAGATGCCTGGTTTGCAGGGGGTTGGACTAGATGACCCTTGGAGCCCTTCCAACTCAAAGATTTTATGACTCTATGTCTGAATTCCCAATTCGTTCAAATTTTGAGTAGGAGGTTTTAAGCCTCAATATTTAAATGCTTCATCTCTTGATTGTTTGGGTTCTTGACAGGCATCAAGAATGAAATAAACTGTCAACTGTCGAGTAACTCCCCAAATCCCACACACATTTAAATTATGGAAGGAAATGGCTTCCTTTCCCACTGGTTATTTGCCAGTGTTTGAAATAATGGGGTGGAGGTGGCAAAGAATGGTGGGGGGCTGAAATCTTGTTTCCACTTAAGGGAAACTAGAATAAAGTACTGGGTGATACATGTTGCCCTGCACATTGGAAGGACACACTAGCAAATATTTAATCTTAGAATCTAGATTTATTTATTTCATGCAGTCATATAAATGGAAAAATTCCGCTGATGTTTGATGGAGTTCAAAGAAGAGCTTGCACGGGAAATGTCTAGTAGTTTCTGTAAGAGGCAAGCAAATCTGATATTAGCAATATTTGCGGGGGGGGGGGAATTCTTCCAAAATATTAGTACTAAGCTACATCAAAGCAGATAATTATAGGAACAATTGTGGGATTTAGGTTAGCTTTAGGCAATTTATAACATAAAATAATGAGGGACTAAAATGAATTTTGTTGAGTAGCGCTCATCTCGCTTTCAGGACGAGGGAGCCAGCGTTTGTCCACAGTTTTCTGGGTCATGTGGCCAGTATGACTAAACCTATTCTGGGGCAACGGGACTTTGGGACATTGTGCTGGATACCAGAGCACATGGAAACTCCATTTACCTTCCATCACAGTGGTACCTATTTATCTAGTTGCACTGGTGTGCTTTCAAACTACTAGGTTGGCAGGAGCTGGGACAGAGCAACAGGAGCTCACCCCGTCATGGGGATTTGAACCGCTGACCTTCTGATCAGCAAGCCCAAGCGGCTCAGTGGTTTAGACCACAGCGCCACCCATGTCCCACAGGGTGTGGTTAGTGTGTGTTTGTTGTGGTCCTCCAGGACTCTCTATCTGGCCCATGAGCAGCATTTAGTATTTCCTGGCTGGAACTTGTCCTTGAACTTAGCTAATGGCTCTTGCTTGGCTATATGGAGGATGGACAGGGGCCTGTTTACATATGTGTAAGGGCAGAGATTTTGTGCAGATTTTGTGCAGGTGGTCAGCAGAAGCTGCTGTGAACCCCTCAGACATGTTTCAAGTGGAAATGTCCAAATTAGCCCTATAAATTTCACTTTGGGCAAAATATGGTGGCGAGAACCTGCATGTAAATATAGAACTAGTTCCAACTGTTGCAACGAAGGAGTGATTTCTTCTGAGTAGACGTATAGAATTGTTCTATATCTTGCATGTCTCCTTCATTGCAACAGTTGGAACTAGTTCTCTATTTACAGTACATGTTGATAAACAGGGATCTTTTTTCTCCTCCACACACCTTCACGTTTTCAATTTTCTTCTTCATTTGTCAGTACGCTCCTGGGGGAGAAGGGCTCTGCACATTTCACAGTTTATGCATCCTACCTTTCCCCATCTGACAGAAACAATCTATGTCAAAGTCATTAGCTGCCATAACATTTTAACTGTCTCTGTGAGGT
This sequence comes from Podarcis bocagei, assembly GCF_964188305.1. Lineage (NCBI taxonomy): Eukaryota > Metazoa > Chordata > Lepidosauria > Squamata > Lacertidae > Podarcis > Podarcis bocagei. The sequence goes on from NC_138129.1 coordinate 88,450,747, forward strand.
GAGGGCCTCAGATCTGGTGACAATAATTAAGAAGGCAAATACAAGGAGGAAAAACCTGAACTGTAACAGGCGAACTATTATAATGGCAGATTGCTAATTACTTACAGCTCTTTATTGATGACACTTTCAAGAACCATTAGCCACATTCCTTTGTTTCATTAGTTTCATTACAGTTTATCTCCAAGAAACATGTCTGGAGATGTTTTTTAATTGTCTTTCTAAAATCAGATCCATTTCAAAGTGTTTATTGAGTCTCCACACAGGAATGCAGAGATACCCACCCATAAACTAGGTGCAGTCAATGCGAGATGTGAACTTTTTTTGCTTCAAGAAAGAAACAAAAACCACATATTGGATTATTGTTTGGAGGAGAGAGATGGGAAGGAGATCGCTTGGAGTAAGGAATGTGAAAGTACATGGAGGTCAGAAGCAACATGGCATAATAGATAAGAATGACGGATAGGGAGAGGGAGGGAAGTTGTTGGAGGTGAGGTTAGGTGTTAGGAGATTAATAGTTCTTTTCACATTAATCCAAGACTCCAGTTTAGTGTGATTCCCCCACACCATAATTTATCAGATAAGCAATCTGTTGTTAAATTTGGGTAATTGTCAGTGAAACTATGCTGAAAGGGTTTGGAGGCTTACTCTTGTCACAATAAATTGTGGCACTTTTGAACTCATAATCCAAGGATAGCAAACATATGACCCTCCAGCTGTACTTAGTCACAATCAGGTAGTGGACCAAAGTTCCACAATAGCTGTTGTCACCATAGGAACCATTCTACTGAGTAGCTCTCTGGAAAATATATTGGAGGGATTTTTAACCACATAAATGCCGTGCAGAATCTTGTGTTCTGAAACTTTCGCTATTCAGGTGTTTACATTAGTAACAGATTCCCAACTTCTAGCTACTTATAAATAACTTCTAGTTATTTATGAATTTCTTTTTTTGGGGGGAGAGTAATCATAAGTCAACATGTGTTAAATTCGAATTCTAAGCTATTTTACTATTTGTGATAAGAAACAGTGGAGGTCACTTTAAGCACTGGCTGATTCTCATCAGCGCTATCAAATTAAAAAAAGGTAAAAGGTAAAGGACCCTTGGATGGTTAAGTCCAGTCATAGGCGACTATGGGGTTGCAGCGCTCATCTCGCTTTCAGGCCGAGGGAGCTGGCATTTGTCCACAGACTGCTTTCTGGGTCATGTGGCCAGCAGGACTAAACCACTTTTGATGCAATGGGACACCGTGACAGAAACCAGAGCTCACAGAAATGTTGTTTACCTTCCCACCGCACTGGTCCTATTCATCTACTTGCACCGGCATGCTTTCAAACTGTTATGTTGGCAGGAGCTGAGACAGAGCAACGGGAGCTCACCCCATCATGGGGATTTGAACCGCCAACCCTCCGATCGGCAAGCCCAAGAGGCTCAGTGGTTTAAACCACAGCGCCACTCGTGTCGCATAAATAATATGCATATCGAATATGCAGAGGGTATTTAGGAACTCACAAGAGGGGGCTGAAGGTCTGATATTAAAAACTCAGTAGAAAATGAGGAAATGAGTTGGGGATAGACAGAGGCTGCACTCAGAGAGGTGACCCAGTGACAAGAATGGTCCTTGACTCCTTAGGAAATAAGGGATCCACCAGGTGGATCCTAAAGTAAGAATATAATCTAAGGATCTGAATGATCCCTAAAGTTATTCAGGCTAACGGAACCAAAACACGACAGTTTTTTAAAATGTTTGTTCAAATTGTGCAATACTTTAAATCTGCATTGAGAGCGGTGCTTAATTATCAACAACCTTGTTTAGACAGGAATGGCACACAGAGAAGCAGCATTCTATACAGGCAGCCCAGGACTCATGTAGCTGAACCCACTGCCAAAAGTTATGGAAAACCAGGGATCCTGCAGCTCAGCCATTTTGGAAGGCAGAGTTGGAGGTTGCATTCAGTTCTCTGTACTTTCCCCTCCAAACCATTGCTCGATCTGATTCCTCTTCCTTTCGTCAGCCGAACTGGCCCATCCATGGGGCAGGCCGAGGCAGCCGCTTTAGGTGGTGGAACTGCAAGAGATACCATCCTCACAGGCAACCCACCGACTGCCTCCACCACCATTGGAAATGCAACCAAACAATTAAATCCCTGTGTTGCAAGCAAATTATCAGTTGCCTTTGGATATTACTGACCATTGGAAAAGCGGCAGTGGCACCTTCAGAGAAGATCATGATGAAATCTCACGAGATCTCATGAGACCTTTGCAAGATCTCACCAGAACCTGCTGCTGCCACTTTGTGGTCACTGCTGTAATACCTACCAAAGAGAGGCTTCGGCAGGGGTGGAGTGACACCTGCCCCTTTGCCTCAGGTGGTGGTGATACAGGAGGTGCTGCCCCTGTTTATCAGAGTACACATGTGCCAACCTAGCTAGTGCATACTGTGTTGGGCTGGAGCTAATAATAATAATAATAATAATAATAATAATAATAATAATAATAATAATACATTATTTATACCCTGCCCATCTGGCTGGGTCCCCCCAGCCACTCTGGGCGGCTTCCAACAAAACACTAAGATACAATAACCTATTAAACATTAAAAACTTCCCTAAACAGGGCTTCCTTTAGATGTCTTCTAAAAGTTTGGTAGTTGTTTTTCTCTTTGACATCCGGTGGGAGGGCATTCCACAGGGCGGGCACCACTACCAAGAAGGCCCTCTGCCTGTTTCGCTGTAAATTGGCTTCTTGCAGTGAGGGAACCACCAGAAGGCCCTCGGCACTGGACCTCAGTGTCTGGGCAGAACGATGGAGGTGGAGACGCTCCTTCAGGTATACTGGACCGAGGCCGTTTAGGGCTTTAAAGGTCAGCACCAACACTTTGAATTGTGCTTGGAAACGTGCTGGGAGCCAGTGTAGGTCTTTCAAGAGCGGTGTTATATGGTCATGGTGGCTGCTCCCAGTTACCAGTCTAGCTGCCGCATTCTGGATTAATTGTAGTTTCTGGGTCACCTTCAAAGATAGCCCCACATACAGCGCATTGCAGTAGTCCAAGAGGGAGATAACCAGAGCATGCACCACTCTGGCGAGACAGTCCGTGGGCAGGTAGGGTCTCAGCCTGCGTACCAGATGGAGCTGATAAACAGCTGCCCTGGACACAGAATTGACCTGTGTCTCCATGGACAGCTGTGAGTCCAGAATGACTCCCAGGCTGCACACCTGGTCCTTCAGGGGCACAGTTACCCCATTCAGGACCAGGGAGTCTTTCACACCTGCCCGCCTCCTGTCCCCCAAAAACAGTACTTCTGTCTTGCCAGGATTCAACCTCAATCTGTTAGCCGCCATCCATTCTCCAACCGCCTCCAGACACTCATATAGGACCTTCACTGCCTTCACTGGTTCCGATTTGAAAGAGAGGTATAATCAATATTCACTTGCAAGTAAGTCCCATTGACCACAGGGGGACATTTCTGAGCACAATATTTCACTGTCGGTGTGATCCTAATAGTCCGAGCTTTGGTGCAATAGAGCGAATTCTCCATTCCTCTCAGTTAGCAGTGATACCAACATTTTATTCGTTGAGTTTCTGGTTTTTTCTGGCAATAATGGTAAGTCAACTGCAGCAATGTGGGGGAAATTGTTTTAAAATTATCAGTCACCATTTATCTGACTTCTGTCATGTATTCCTCTCCTCCAGTCTTAACTTTCAGCTCAAGCAATAACTCCCCTGGAGAAAAGGGGCATACAATGCTTTTTGCGACTGTCATATATCCAATTTGCAGTCTTTTCTTCTCAATTCCATGAAATTTTCACTACTGACATCCATTTGGAAAGGGGGCCCCCCAAGTTTTTGTCTAAATAATTGTGATATTTTTCTCTTTACTAATGAAACATTCAATATATATTCTGCTCAACATTCATCTAAAACTAAGGTCAGTCTACGTGAGGAGGAGGAGGAGAACATAAAAAAGCTGAGGGAAATATAAAGAGTCCAATAAATTATAAGGATTAGCTTGAGAACAAATAACAGGGGCTAAGAAAGTGGGTGGCCATATTTTGTCTCTTGACAAGTCTGTTACCTAGGAAACAAAAGACCAAATGATTGCTTAAATGACCCTATGCCTGTAGATTTAAATTGATGAAATTATATAGGGCTGCAATCTACAAAGAACAAGGAAATGTATTGTCAGAGCCACTATTTATTAGGTGAAATAAAAAAAAAAAAGAGAAAGTAATTTTCAATCTGATGAGACTGGGATTTTTGTCTCTCCAGCATTTATTGCCTAAGTCTTTATTATCAGACCCCTGATCCAACCAAGCAGAGGAATTAAAAGCAACCAGTCAACATATCCTGCTGATTAATCACCATTTTTTTAAAGACTTCTGTATAGGAAGCTAATCACCAGCTGAACTCCAAGCTCCAAACAGCAGGAAGGAAGTTGATTCCAGCCAACATCCAGATGGTATCAGTAGGACATCATTTTGACTTGTGGCAAGAAGTTCATTAATCCTCCTGCGACTGCTGGACTTCCAGCAAAGGTAAGCCAGTATAATTTTTATCCAAGAAAAACCACAGTGAGCCCTCGCAGTAAACGGCAAACAGATATTGCTCATTAATTTTACAACACAGAAACCTAGTGACGCATCACCCACAATCAGTATAATAACATTCTGTGAACATATGAGGGAAACCACTAAAAAAAGAAAGGCAGAGAAAGAATAAACTTTGCACCTGTTGGATGAAGCGATCTGAGGTGTTTACACAATTCCCACAACAATCTCCAAAGATTGTGGCCTTTTACACAGTGAAAATCTTCCAAATTGGCTGCATAGGTAGGGACTAGGGCTGGGTGACACTTGGTTTTCAACATTGTGATATATCACCAGCTAAACATTGCAATAAATTGATATATTGCAATGTCTGAAATAAGGATGGAGCTATTTAGAGACATTGGCTGGCTTCACGGTTTTCCCACATCTTGATTTTTATTTTTTTTACATAGCACACAAACATCATGATTCACAATACAGTGGTACCTCGGGTTAGAGACACTTCAGCTTACAGATGCTTCAGGTTACAGACTCCGCTAACCCAGAAATAGTACCTGAGGTTAAAAACTTTGCTTCAGGATGAGAACAGAAATCATGCAGCGGCGGCGCAGCGGCAGGAGGCCTCATTAGCTAAAGTAGTACCTCAGGTTAAGAACAGTTTCAGGTTAAGAACGCATATCCAGAACGAATTAAGTTCTTAACCCGAGGTACCACTGTATATATCGCCAGGTCAAAAATTATGAAACCAATATCATGATATGGACTTTGAACCAGTTTTGAACGATATAGTGATGTATCACCCAACCCTAGTAGGGTCCCATGGAAAAATGTTCCTGAACTAAAAGCAGAAATGTGTTCATTCAAGACAATCCATCGTTCCTTGTTTGATCATTTTAACTCTGAAAAGGCATTCTCTCACACAACGTAGAGCAGGAATTGGGACCCCATGGCCCTCCAGCTATTGGAGTCCAAACCATCAGTCCTAGCCACCAGCAATGGTGGGAGTTGGAGTTGCAGATTCATTGAGCAGCTGTAGTGGGATCTTTTCGTAGAAGCAGACAACACTCGCTGCTTTTTTTAAAAAAAACCTTTTTTATTATTGTGTTGTATAAACAAGAATAATGTTATACAAATAAGTATACTAAGTTTTCTCATGTCATTTGTATATCACAAAAATACCATAATAAATTTGGAAAAATATGTACAACGTATGTTTCATTTTTGTTTATTCGTTTAGTCATGTCCGACTCTTTGTGACCCCATGGACCAGAGCTCGCCAGGCACTCCTGTCTTCCACTGCCTCCCGCAGTTTGGTCAAACTCATGTTGGTAGCTTCGAGAACACTGTCCAACCATTTCGTCCTCTTTCGTCCCCTTTTCCTTGTGCCCTCCATCTTTCCCAACATCAGGGTCTTTTCTAGGGAGTCTTCTCTTCTCATGAGGTGGCCAAAGTATTGGAGCCTCAGCTTCAGGATCTGTCCTTCCAGTGAACACTCAGGGCTGATTTCCTTCAGAATGGATAGGTTTGATCTTCTTGCCATCCATGGGACTCTCAAGAGTCTCCTCCAGCGCAATAATTCAAAAGCATCAATTCTTCTGTGATCAGCCTTCTTTATGGTCCAGCTCTCACTTCCATACATCACTACTGGGAAAACCATAGCTTTAACTATATGGACCTTTGTTGGCAAGGTGATGTCTCTGCTTTTTAAGATGCTGTCTAGGTAATAATGAAACTGTATGTTTCATTATTAGTGGTCAATGAGTTATTGGTTTATGAATTGGTTTAAACAATTAGGAAGAAGAAGAAGAACACTAGCTGCTTATGATTGCAATACCAAAGGTTTATTTAGACTAAAAACAGTGACACCTAGAAAATTATATTGGCTTGAAAGACTAACTCACAAGAGGTGCAAATTCAACCTGTACTAGAAATTCTGTGATAGCTTGATGGTGACACCTGATCTGGAGCTGGACTGAGCTACTCTAAGTCTCTTGTGAACATCTTCATGGTGATACCTGATCTGGAGCTGAACTACTAAAAATCTTGTGAACATTTTCAGTGGTGCTAAACAGCGTTTCACGTTTTCTGTAGAATTATTGCCATTCCTTGTTGGAAATGTAATGAGACTGAAGGTACATTTTTTCACCTTTGGTGGACATGCCCAAGGATTAAGACATTCTGGGAGATGATTTATAACGAAATGAAAAAGATATTTAAATATACTTTTCTGAAGAAACCAGAGGCCTTTCTCCTGTGCATGGTCGGCCAATTGGTGCCAAAGAACGATAGAATTTTTTTTATGTATGCAACAACAGCAGCAAGAATACTCATCGCGAAGTATTGGAAGACACAAGATTTACCCACCCAAGAAGAATGGCAGATGAAGTTGATGGACTATAATGGAACTGGCGGAAATGACTGGCAGAATCCGAGACCAGGGAGAAGAATCGGTGGAAGAATACTAGAAAAAGTTTAAAGACTACTTACAGAAATACTGTAAAATTAATGAATGTTAGAAAAATGTTGGAATGAAGTTATATGGCTTTAGTAGAAATGTTGTAAGGAATTAAGTATAGATAGATTAATAGAGTATTAAAGGGAAAAATAAGGTTAGAATGTGTTAAGATAATTATAGGATAGAAAACAGAGGAAGATGGAAAGGAATTGCTGAAACAATTAAATAGAAGTGGAATACAAAAAGGGAGGTGTGAGGAGGTCGTGGAAATAAGTGAATGAAAGATAAGATATTGAAATTGGATTATGTTTTAAATGGTTTTTGTTTTGTTTTGTTAGTTGTTTGTGTGTTAGTGTTTTGTAGTGTTTTTTGTATTGTATTGTATTGTTGTATTATTTTTTTTGGTTTTCTGTAGTGTTGTTGAAAAATTAATAAATATTTTTTTTTTTTTAAAAAAGAATTATTGCCATTCCTTTCCTTTGGGAAATATGAAATATTATTATTTTTTCACTTGCCCTTAATCTCAATTGTTTTTACTTGCCCTCTGTGACATTGTCATAGTCAAGTCTGATGACCTAGTACGTTGACATCATCTCACCCATTGTGTACTTCCTTAACTGGATGGATCAGCTATATGCCTATGAAGCTGCCCTATCCTGAGGGTAGAGTCCTATCTTGGATATTAGTCCATTGATCACAGTGTTGTCTTGTTTAAACTGTCAGTAGTCCTCTGGGGTTCCAATCAGGGGTCTTTCTCATCCCTTTTTCTTTTTAAGGTGGAGATGTCTAAACGCAAGCACTGAGTTGCAGACAAATTTAAGCAAGGGGAAATAAACAGTGGCAAAGGAGAAAAGCAGGACTAGAGTAACAGCAGTAGCCACCATGGAAAGAGCAACAATAGCACCAAAGTCTAGATCAGGGTTATTCCTAGTCTTTACCCCCCAAAATAAACTAGAGATTTTTGGGTACCGCTCTGATTTGATCCAAGAAAGGAATGTAAGGATGCTAAGCATCTGAGAAGGTTTCTTTTTTTAATTTTTTAAAATACAGGTTTTTAAAACATAAGCAGACTTGAGATAATGAGAAATAAAGTATTGCCATCGCCCGAAGTCAGGGCAAGAGCTTACATCTCTTTTATCTTACCTGAGAAATGGAAAACTGAGTCTCTCTTTTCATCATTTTGGTTTATATCCCCCAGTAATATGCAATGCCAACCTCTCTTCTGCATTCTCTGTGGCTTTTGTTAATTATGTGATCACTTTTTTATCTTCCACTTAGGGTACTGGCCTTTGTTTTTCAGAAACGGCTTGGGGAAGTAGAAATATCCCACCAGGTCTCACTAATTGCTCCTGCTCTTCTTTGTGTTTCATTATTTTTTCAGTGCTCGGAGTTTACTTTATTCCAGTGTTTGTATATCTTATTTCAGTTATTAATTTTGCAGGTGAAGCTTCGCTTTTATAAACAAAGTTGGGATGTCTGAGTGCACAGGGACCTAGCTGCTCTTTAACTGCAAAAATCGCCTGCTAGTTCCTTTAATGCCTAACTTCTAACATTATCTTCCCACAAATCCAGCTTATTATAATTTAAGTGAGTGAGAAATGAGTTCGTAAACACTTCTCAGCCTTCTTCTATGGATGACCCTTCCTTGAGGGATACAACATACACACTTCTTTTCAGTTTCCCCATGATGATCATGTATGGGATGAAAAGAATTCAAATTAAGCAGAAACGGGGGTGTCCTTATGATATATAGCTCATCCCCAGGCTGTCACCTCAAAAGGAAATTAGCCTGACTTAATTACCTTTTAACACTTGTTGATTCCCTAGGATTAAAGACGTTTCTGATGCATAGCCTAATACACACAGGTCTTGATTAGATTCTAACACACGGTGTCTGGCACATAGTTTTAACATACAAGCCTTTATTAAATTCTAACACTAGCTTGATCTGGAATTTAGGGTTTCTTACACCCACAAACCCTTAACAATCTTGGTTAAAATGTAAAGTGAGAAACAATGCTCATGACAAGTTGCCTTACAGAACATGAGATGACTGGATGGGAGGTGATAAGTTAGAAGTTAGTGGACGATAACTGCCATAAAGTAGTATGCAAAGCACCTGTTCTGGGTTGCTGTTCAAACCAAGCTGATTTTATTGGACTGCACAAAAGAACAAGAGAATTGCATTTAAATATGGCATTTTCAGTATGCAAGGCTGACATGGAGGAAATGAAACTGGCTAGCAGCCGATATCACTGGCTCCAGAAGTTTGGCAGGAGAGAGGCGCAACAACGAGAAGATACCTCCAATACTGCCCAAGGCAGCCCTTCCATTAGTATGCAACTTGGCCATCCTCCACAATTCCATTCGACCTACCCATGCCATTGGTCTTGGCAGTTCCAGCTCGATAGTCATTGACTTTGTGAGCATTGCAGCTGGTCTTTGGTTCAGATGAAGATCATTTAAAAATTAAACAGAATTACATTGCCCTCACCTGTTTTGAAGCACGAACCACAGCAAGGAACCACAGCTGTCAAAAACGGAGCCAGCAGTGTCAGTACTTAGGAAGACATTTCAGTAGAAACAGAAGAGGAAATGAAGGGTATTTTGTTCTACTTCAGGGTTTGCCAAATGTGATTTCTGTCACTCTACATCTAGTGGCCTTGGATGCCAGAAGACTCGAGATTCTTACTCTCTTCACCTTTTGTTGACCTCTGACACTCATTCCTCTCCTGTGTTCCCCTTCTTCTTCCTCAAGGATGTCCAATATGTCCACTGCCTGTTGGGTTTACCATCTAATTTATGGGCAGGAGCCTTCAGCTATGAGGACCACGGGCAAAATGCTATTTTGGTGTGCAACTTCCAGCATGATTGGGCCTCCCTGGCAGCAACAGTATTCTGACCTATGGTGGGTGACTGTGAGCAAGAACAGGGAAATATAGGGAAATCTGTCCATTTCAGTTTCTCCCTGTTCCTCATCTTTCCAACAAATTTGTAACTTGATTTTTAAAGAAGTCCTCATGAAAATTAACCAGCATTTCGGAGTGAATATCTCCTAATAATACAATTTCTTTTGTTTGCAATTTGTCCTGAGGCTCCAACTTGTGGACACAGTACTTGGACTCTCGCCTTGATTATTCCCAACAGCTTTATTCAGAAAAAAAAAAAAAAACTTTACATGGCTTCAACATAGGTCAGGCTGCAGATTACATGGTTCAAGAGTTCAAAGCAGAGCTCTAAGCTAGGAACATGCTAAGATGTTTTTTTCAACATGTGACATGCCCCCTTTCCCCTTCTTTTGAAGAGCAAGACAGACACAGCCAGTCACACATTTTATTTATGGAGCAATGGGGCTGGGGCAAGCAAGCAGGCTGGGTTTGTTCATGCTTGTGCATTCAACAGAGCATTCTTGGAGATGGAGGCAAGGTCTGCCCATCCAACTCAGTGTGTGATCCAGGCTCAGGCACTTCCCCAGTTGCCAGAGCGATTTCACTAGTAAGAGGCAGAGCAGGGGCTGGTTCAGATGATTCTCTCTCCTCTGCTGGGACATCCAACACCAGTGAGATGGATATGCCTCCTGATAGATTACTTGGCTTCTCCCCAGCATCAGCCTCTGTGCTCTCACCCAATTCCTTCTCCCCCTCTTCCACGTCCTGCTGAGAAGTCTCATGTCAGGCTTCAGGGAATCAGCTTCCTCCACCCCACCCCCCTTAGCAGTAGATAAGCAGAACAAAGGAAAATGAGTCTTCTTGCCAGTTAGAAACTTTAATGATCGCAGCGAGAGAACAAAGAATCCATTTCTTAGGAATGGCGGTGCTCCCAGTTAAGAGTTCCACCCATTTCCTCCCTATAGTCACCCATGTCATGACTGCGTCTTGTAACCTGAGCTCGTAACCTCTGTTCTTTCTTTTCTGCCAGCTTATCAGCTCTTTTTGTCCTTGGGCAGGGCAGAGGAAGGTGGACTGATATTCATTCTTCCATACTTTCCTTTCCACCTGTCTTCAAGTCCTGGGGTGGATGTTGGAATCCTGGTCTGGATCAAGGAATGGATCTGTCAATTATTTGTTTGTTTGTTTTATTTTTACAACCTTTCCCTTTTAATTCCACTTTCCCTTTCAGTTCATCATCAACCAGTGTGGCCACCTATCCAATGGTAAAGAAAGCGATGCCTTGCCAAATGGGCACGGATTCTGTGATACATTCATTTCAGTAGCCTTCCTTAAAAGTTCTAAAAGGATCTGTAACAGAAGTGCATGTCTGGCTTACCATTTGATATTCTACTCAATTTCTCAGTATTTGCCTCTGCCCCCGTCCAAATTATAGCAGCTCAGAAGACACACCAATTAAGGCTTTCTGTGTTTATTTTCTTCCCCCGTCACACACACACCTTGATCCACATTACTCTTTTATTCTGTGACAAAAGGCAAAACTTCAAACCAGGCATAGCCATTTTAAGATCATTAGTAGATCGCACCATGACAGTTACTTTACTGTTGCGGTATCGGCCGCGAAATGAAATTACCTGACCTATCTGGGGATGTGCAAAGCGCTGTTATTTACATATGTAGCCTCTTCTGCCAATCTCAAGTAGGTTTTAGCACTCTACAAGTATGCTGGTAAAACATGCAGTAAAAATAATGACAGCCCTCAACTGACCTATGCTCCTATTGTTCTTACTCCATAAATTCAGTCAGTGAACTGGAACAATCTGAGAAAGGAAAAGTCTTGTTTCTGCTGTCAAGCTTCTCAACTTCATATCCCGAAGACACAATATTATTTACCAAGTTTATCATTTTATAGTTGACCGGCCTACTGGGAAGAAGGGGGGGGGGTGGACCAAGCACAGTGCTTTAAACAATTGGTGTTTGAAAATGTCCAAAAAAACAACAGCTCATTTTTGTCAAAATGGACCATAAGCAAAGTGAGCAGAATGGATGCCCACTATGAAATATGAGCATATTTTCACTCAGACTTTGGAGCTCCCTGTTTAGAGATGTTTATTTTGTCTTTTCCTTATTGGCCTTCAACCTCAGGTTTAAATTCTTCCTGTTTAGGAAGACTTTGGAGCGTGGATAGAAAGTCTATGACCCTTCTTACCAGATATGTAAGTATGTCTGTACACACATACATGTGAAGCTGTATCTTGCATGCATTTTGACAGAAAATTATAATTTGGGGGATTAGCAATACTGTTCTTGGGATCTTCACTGAAGACAATTGAGAATAGCAAATGAGATTCTGGGAGCCAGTGTTTGCCACAAACAGGTTGCTATTGTTCCCTACCCCTGCTCTAAAGTACAATATACCGTATTTTTTGCTTTATAAGACTCACTTTTTCCCTCCTAAAAAGCAAGGGGAAATGTGTGTGTGTCTTATGGAGCGAATGCAGGCTGCGCAGCTATCAGAGAAGCCAGAACAGCATGAGGGATTGCTGCTTTCACTGCGCAGCGATCCCACTTGCTGTTCTGGCTTCTGAGATTCAGAATATTTTTTCCCTTGTTTTCCTCCTCCAAAAACTAGGTGCGTCTTGTGGTCTGGTGCGTCTTATAGAGCGAAAAATACGGTAGATGTTCCATATTGGTACTGTTTCATAAAGGCAGGAAGTATCAAATTCATTTTGAAGAGCTCATCTTAACAACACTCATGTTTGCATTTGAGTACCCTCAAAACAATATTGCTACCTGCTCTGTAGGTTTCAAGGCATTCTTTTTCAAGTATAACATCCAGCCAGGTGTAAATGCTTTTTCATTGCCACAAGTCATATGGTGTAACAAGAAACAGATTACCAGCTGGTGTACTTGAAATCCTAGGGATGGGTGGGTCAGAGTCTGCCAATTTTGTGCTCACCTGCTATGAAAAATGATGTGTCTGGAGTCCTAGTGGTATATATTTAGCAACTGCATCCTCTTTCTTCATGGTACTTTAGTACTGGACACACTGAGTTCAATCACAGCTTCTGAGTGTGTTCGCACATTGAACCCACACTTTACAAGTGAGGGTCATGAACTTTTTCGCTGCAGTATCAAAAGGAAGGGAAGTCCATGGAATAATTCTGTCCTTCTCTTCTCAGTCAGCTAATCAAAATAAGCTTCCCTGAAATGGATATGTTTCCTTCTGAACCTGCTCTCTCTTTACTGGATCATCATGCGATCCTACGTACATTGAAGTCAGTCCCATTGAGTTCAGTGGGGCTAGTGCAAGGAAAGAGGATATAAGAACCCATAAGGGACAAACGAGGGAAATATTTTCCTTGGGTAAATTAATACTCCATCTCAAGGAAATACTTTACAGTTGTACCTTGGTTCTCGAACACCTTGGTACTTGTCTGTTTTGGCTCCCGAATGCCGCAAACTCGGAAGTGAGTGTTCTGGTTTGTGAACGTTTTTGAAAGCCGAACGTCTCTTTTCTGATGAGAGCAGCTTTTGCATCTCATTTGGAAACCAAGGACCCAGAGTCTGGAGGCACACAATGCCAGATGCTTGAAGTCCAGTGTGAAGTTTCCACAGTCTGTGTTGATTTGGGGAGCCATGTTATCAGCTGGTGTTGGTCCACTGTGCTTCATTAAGTCCAGGGTCAACACAGCCGTCTACCAGGAGATTTTGGAGGTCTTTGTGCTTCCTTCCGCCGATGAGCTTTATGGGGATACTGACTTCATTTTCCAGCAGGACTTTGGTACCTGCTCACACTGCCAAAAGTACCAAAACCTGGTTCATTGCCCATGGGATTACTGTGCTTGATTGGTCAGCAAACTCGCCTGACCTGAACCCCATAGAGAATCCATGGGGCACTGCCAAGAGAAAGATGAGAGACATGAGACCGAGGAATGCAGAAGAGCTGAAGGCTGCTATTGAAGCATCCTGGTCTTCCATAACACCTCAGCAGTGCCACAGGATGATAGCATCCATGCCATGCCACACTGAGGCAGTAATTGATGCAAAAGGGGCCCAAACCAAGTACTGAGTACATATGCATGCTTCTACTTCTCAGAGGTCCAATATTGCTCTATTTGCAATCCTTGTTTTGCTGATTTCCTTTAATATTCTAATTTTCTGAGATTGCTAATTTGGGGTTTTCATCAGCTGTATGCCATGATCATCACAATTATAACAAATAAAGCTTGACATATCTCGCTTTGCATGTCATGAGTCTATCTCATATATTAGTTTCACCTTTTAAGTTGAATTACTGAAATAAATGAACTTTTCCACAATATTCTAATTTTCTGAGTTTGTAGAGCCTTTTGTATGGAAAGCAGATGCCCTACCACAGAGCTTCCCCCAACTCTTATTAGCCCCTGCCAGTATGCCCAATGCAATAGTCAGGGATGATGGGAGTTCCAGGACTACTGAAATATTTATTCATAAAAGTTAAAAAAAGAACACTGGACTATAATGCAAGGCTATCACCAGAACATGCTTTTCCAAACTTGGATATCCAGCTGTTTTTGTACAACAACAACAACTTATTATTTATACCCTGCCCATCTGTCTGGGTTTCCCCAACCACTCTGGGTGGCTCCCAACAGAATTAAAAGCACAATAAAACATCAAACATTAAAACCCACCCTAAACAGGGCTCCCTTCAGATGCCTTCTAAAAGTCAGATAGTTGTTTATCCCCTTGACATCTGATGGGAGGGCGTTCCACAGGGTGGGTGCCACTACCGAGAAGGCCCTCTGCCTGGTTCCCTGCAACCTCACTTCTCGCAGTGAGGGAACTGCCAGAAGGCCCTCGGAGCTGGACCTTAGTGCCTGGGCTGAGCGATGGGGGTGGAGACGTTCCTACAGTTTTCATCATCCTTGACCACTGGTCCTGTTAGCCAAGGATGATGGGAGTTGTAGTCCAAAAACAGCTGGAGATCCAAGTTTGGGAAGCCCTGCACTAGAAGCTACTTCCAGTGCTGTGTTGAAACTTCTCTGGTTTCTTGAACGCTCCCCCCCCCCCCCATGAAACAGGCTTCAGTTTTTCTGCTTCATTTGCAGGCTGCTTTAAATTTGTGTTAGGCTTTCCTCATCACTTCAGCAAGTGCAGGGTTGAGCTTACCTTATCATTATGAGGTAGCCGAAGGTGTTGTACAGATTTTTCTTCCCATTAAACATTTCTCCAGGGCTGTTCAGCCTTTCCAGCAGAGCACAAAGCTCTGGGGAATAACATTAACATTAGACACATCACAGGGCTTCTGTTATTAAGGAGTGGCTGTCCTTGCTTTTACACTGGCAGCTCGTGTCTCCTCCTCCCTCCCAACCACATAACTCTGTGAGGTCCCCAGAGTGGAATAGGGTACAGATCCAAGTTGGGCTGACTTGTCATAGAGCAATCCTGGTTTGGAGTGGAGCCTCTTCAAAGTGCTCGACTGAGCCCTGAATTTGATCAGGGTCCCTATGCACAACCTTGATAAGTACTACCACCCTCCACCAATGAAAAGTTCTGATCTTCATCTTGCTCTGCAATGTCCCTATGAACCCAACCTATCCCCATCTGGTTCCTTAATCTCAGCGAGAAGTGAATAGCCCACCCTAAGTTCAACAAAAAAGAGCAGTCTCCACATATTCTATACATTATTATATGTATAATATTATATGTATACATAAACCCCACGTTTCCAAAAGCAACAGGTACAGTAACTAGGAGTGGGGAACCTTTGGCTCTCTTGATGTTGGTAAACTATAACTCCCATCAGCCATAGCAAGTATAGGAAATGACCAGGGATGTTGGGAGATCTTGTTTTCCAGCATCTCAAGGGCCAATGCTTTCTCACTCCTTTCGGAGCCTCGGAAAGGGACTGGAGAGCTCAAAATTCAGTGCAGCCAAAACCAGTGCCCAAAATCCTCTCTCGGGCTTCTTCTGGGGGTGCATAGCACCCTTGTGCTTTCTCCCTTCACCCCTTGACGATCGGACCTCTCTAAGGGGATCAAGGTCCGTGATCTGCAGCCATTAGCGATAACCCAGAAGTCGGGCCAATGCTTTGTCACACCTGTCATGAACAGAAACTTACAAAAATGCACATAACTGTATACAAAGTACATATGTATTCATACAATAGATGGAGAGAGAGAAATGCTGCAGAAATGAAGTACAACAAGGGGCTTGATTAATTTATGTATGCTATATACAGTGGTACCTCGGGTTACATACGCTTCAGGTTGCATATTCTTCAGGTTACAGACTCCACTAACCCAGAAATAGTGCTTCAGGTTAAGAACTTTGCTTCAGGATGAGAACAGAAATTGTGTTCTGGCGGCGCGGCAGCAGCAGGAGGTCCCATTAGCTAAAGTGGTGCTTCAGGTTAAGAACAGTTTCAGGTTAAGTATGGACCTCCGGAATGAATTAAGTACTTAACCCGAGGTACCACTGTATATATATACACACACACACATTTTTATTTTTGCATATGGTTAGTTAGGCTGTTCTTTAAAAACAAGAAAGTGCACCAGTGGCTCAGAGATAAGTGGGAACTTGATGCAAGAGGTGCACACAAAGTTCCATTGTGTCAGAAGAACCATCTGATTCTGTGTATACATCCTTTTGAGAGATTTTCTTCCTCTACCCTAGTGGACAGAGTCCTAAGGGAGTCCTTTGGACTGGTGCCTTGCACTTTTCTGCTTCTAAATCAGCTCCTGCTGACTTAAATCTGCTCCCGTACAAGCTCAGTGTCAGGCCCAGAGTCTGGGTTCAGCACCTCTGCAGCTTGTACAGCTGGTCTTCCTGACCCAGCTGGTTCCTCCCTCTCTTTGTCAGAGGCCTGCCTGCTGCTCAGGGTCAAAGTCATGACAAGTCGCATCTCTGATTCAAACAGAATCCAAGGAGATAATTGCAAGGGGAAATGTAAAGAATGATCTTCATCGTAAAAGGAAAATTAGCTCTGGAAGGAAGCTACCTGAAGGAAGAAGCCACTTAGTCCCAAAGACAGAACTAAAAATACACTGAGGACCAGAAGGCTGCAACCAATTTCTCTATTTCCAATGCACATAATTAACCTCAGATGGCATATTAGGGTTTATAGCCATTTTGCCACCATTCTACTATCCCACCCCCCCACCCCCCGGATCTGTGACCTTCATATTGAGAAAAAGGCCAGAACGTTGCAACACAGAAAACAAGCTAAAACAATATGAATGAATTCTGCAATGCTTAATTTTGACTGCTAGATCGAATTCCATGCTTGCCAAGCCAAATTACAGACCTGTGGCACACACACTACCTTCCCAACAGGAGAGAAAAAAATGGGCACAATTTTCATTCCCCAGAATGCTCCGCCCAAATTCCTCTTGCAATACAGGGATGTCTCTCATCTCTCTATTCTAAGAGGCACATCCTGCCAGCCTCGAGACGAGAAGAGAATGTGCGCTGATTCCCAGCAGGGGATTGCAGCATTCAACATCAAAGCCCCCAACAAAAGGAAAAACCAAAGAGCCGCAGCATATTGTTGTGTTCTCCAATTCTTCAAACTTTCACACTGTGAAAGCTGGAGGCTCCTTATCTTGCAGGTACAATCAGGCACCATTCCCCTCATGTGTCGACAGTGACCCTGCAGTTGCTTGTTTTTCTCTATGTATAAAGCTCTGCTGATAGAGAAAACAGGTGCTCCCATAGAGTTTGGAGGGAAACAAAATGACTATATTAAGCTTGGAATTTGTCAGCAGAGAAGCCCAATAGGAAAGAGAGAGAGAGAGAGAGAAATACATTTAATGCAAATGTTACAGGCATTACTAGCATGCTTTGAAGTCACGGTGGGAGTGGAAGACAGTGTGACTGAGGGATATTACTTCCAGATGAACATTTTTTTCAGATGCAAATGTGTGGAGTTTGCAGTCTTTGTACTGACGTGGTATAGCCTTCAAACAATTCTGCTGTTAAAACTTGCACAATTCAGATTGAAGCTAGAAGTTCAAACAAGCCTTCAAATGGTGGTTAAAATTCTACTGGCCTTATAAAGTTCCACAATGCTTTCCGTGGGGCAAACCTTTCACCATTGGAGTTCCAAGGCATTCCCACCTTCACAGTATTGAAGTATTTGTTCCATGCCCTTCTAATAGTTTCCTTTTGTACACACCAAAGCATTAAAACACTATATGCTGCTATTCAGGCTCTGGCCAGATATGCTTATACAGCAAATATGCAACAATCATTCAGTGTTTCCATATGATTTTAATACAGCTCCCACTGTATGGGAAGACATTATTAAACTTAATGCCATAACTTCTGTCTTTGCATTTAAGTGTTAGGTAACAATGAGCATTGTGCATAACAATTTCATGATGGCAATAATTTGCTTCTAATGAGGAACTGAACTGAAATAGGGATCAGTTTCTATCCAGTGAAAGCTACTTCAATGTAATGGCTAAGTGACTGAGCTGGGCAAGAAACTCCAAGCTCAAATTCCATCACTGCCATAAACTCTGGAAGTGGCCTTAGCCAAGAAACTAGTTTTTAACCACAGCTCCCATGTACAATATGAGTATAATAATACTGACTCACCTTACAGGATTGTTAAAAGGTTGCCCAAGGTAATGTGAAGAACATTGGGTGTTATGTAAATGCTAATTCTTCTTAATCTTCTGTTGCTAAACTAGTATTAATATGAATGACATAAAGCAACCTTCCTCATTTTGATGCTGTCCAGATGTTGTTAGATTGCAACTCCCATCTGTCCCAGCCAGCATGACCAAAGGACACTGATGACAGGAGTTGTAGTCCAACAAGATACCGAGGGAACCAGGTTGGGGAAGGACGATGTAAGGTGTCTTGCGGGAAGCCATCCTCTGAAGATTCACCCAATAACAAGAACATTTTCTACAAACAGATGGTTCAGAACTTCAGTGGCTAAAGTACAATCCTCTTATAGCATTGCACCACAGTGATGTGTGAAATCCAACCAGGAAATTGTGGGTGTCTTACCAAAACATTTTCGCTTCCCTAGAAACTTATCATATGCTTTATCTGGAAGACAGCCCCACCACAGTCCCCTTGGATTCTAAGTTTGTGTTCAGTGGAATTTCAGCACCATGGACAGGGAAAGGAGCACTATTTTCCAGATCATTAAAAACTTCATCCTGGAAACAGACTCACAGTAGCCAGGCTTAGGGTGTGGCGGGTTAGGTAAAGGTTTCCCTCTACCCAGCTCTCCCAGATAAGATGGATTCTCACCAGGCAATGAAGATGTTGACAGGTGGGTGGCCCACTGGTGGTATCCACGTCAACAGGAGTCAGTGGGAAGTCCAGAAATGGGGTCTTCCAAGGGCAGGGAAGGATGAGGATGAGCCAACAGCATCAGGCCTGATCATCCTATGCTCCCACCTTCCTCTCGGGGTGGGCACTGACTTCTTATTCCTGCACTACATCTTCTAATGCCAAAATCTCTAACACTTTGGACCCCAGACTGAGATGAACACAGAAGGCCATTGGCTTCCCATTAGCCCAGTTGCTGCTGAGGACTCATGCCTATCTTCTTCTCTTTGCTACCAGTGTGGATGTCAGGGACTGCACAGAGGAGGAATGGTGGAGACCATCTTTCCAGCCTGACCCTTCCAAAGAAGAAGAAGACAGTTCAGAATTACAACAGGGGTTTGAGGGAGATCACAGCTCAGAGGAAGATGAGGGGGAAAGTTAGGAAGTAATGGGAGAGGAGGAGGCAGAGCCGGAGCAGCTGGCTGACACATTATCACTAGAAAGCATTCCAGACCCACCATCTCCCAGAACCTGGCAAGCCTTAAAAATAGGAGAGCAAAGGGATCAGAAGCAAACAGTCCTTAGCACCACCCATAGACGAGATAATGAAATAAGAAGGGGAGCGGAGGTTTACTTGGGGCAATTCCATTATTCCAAGAGGCTGCATTCCCAAGCCTCTCTGTAATAATGAATAAATGGATGGTAAGGATTTTAGTTAAAGCTATGGATTTCCCAGTAGTGATGTATGGAAGTGAGAGCTGGACCATAAAGAAGGCTGATCGCCGAAGAATTGATGCTTTTGAATTCTGGTGCTGGAGGAGACTCTTGAGAGTCCCATGGACTGCAAGAAGATCAAACCTATCCATTCTGAAGGAAATCAGCCCTGAGTGCTCACTGGAAGGACAGATCCTGAAGCTGAGGCTCCAATACTTTGGCCACCTCATGAGAAGAGAAGACTCCCTGGAAAAGACCCTGAGGCACAAGGAGAAGGGGACGACAGAAGACGAGATGGTTGGACAGTGTTCTCGAAGCTACAAACATGAGTCTGACGAAACTGCGGGAGGCAGTGGAGGACAGGAATGCCTGGCATACTCTGGTCCATGGGGTCACAAAGAGTCGGACACGACTAAGCGATTAAACAACAACAACAAGGATTTTACCTTGTCTTATCCATTCCTGGCAACCTGCCATGGGAGTGGGTTCCTCTGCTTCCTGACAGTGTAGGAACTTAGGAAGCTGTCTTATACTGTGTCCAGCCATTGGCCACCTTGCTGAGAATTGTCTACACTGACTAGAAGCAGCTTTCAAGGGTTCCAGAAGAGGAATCTTTTCCTGCCCTACTTGGAGATGCCAGCGATTGAACCCAGGACCATCTGCATGCAAAGTAGATACTCTACCACTGAGTGATGTCCCTTCCTTTAGGAAAGTATTTGGCCAGATATGCAGAAATTTCCTGCAGAAATTGGAGGAAGGCACCCACTCCTGCCTTCTCCCTCCTCCATACTGAGTATTCAGTATTCTCCATGCAAGAAGCCCTCTTTACTAATATGTGGAGTGAAACGACTTACTTCTGTTTTCGCTTTCTGCTGTTCCCAGTTGATTCCTCAGTTTCTATGGAAACTTTATATTACCCTTAATGAAACTTTTAATACAAACCTAACAAAAGGCAGAAACTTTCTCGCAGACATGTTCTTGCACCTGAAAGCAAAATGTGAAGGACAAATAATGAGAAAATTATCCCTGCTCCTATGTGTGGGTGTGAAGAATGTGTCTTTGGGAAGCTGAGCTAAAGTAACATTTTTCCCTTCAGAGTGAACCTAAGAGTTTAGCAGGTAACAGCAGAGTGCTCCTGTACTCCAATAAACCTAATTGCTTCCACCATCATGTCATTCTTATTGGATTTCCACACAATACTTCTATAGAGAAATATTACAGTGCTTCTAACACAAGACACCATTCATGCATTAGTCTGAAGTCCTATCAGCATTACTGCCATACTTGGCAGAGTGCTTGAATGGCAATGGGGAGTGGGGCAGCCCCCTTACTTAGATTATGGCCTCCGAAAAGGTCAATGGGGCTTTCGAGTTTCATTGAGCATCCCTCTGTCTTTGCTCTCATAATTGACTCATTGGTATGGTCTCTTCTTTCAGTATGTGCCCATTCAATCAGCTCACTTTTAAATAGCAGGCTTTGCCCTCGCCATATGCCTGCTTCATCTTGGCTTCAAGCCCCTCTTATCTTCAAAAGACAGTGTCACAATTTATTTCTTAGGTTGGCTTCAAATAGCTTTGGGCAACAGCACATGCAAAACAATTCCATATATGCGCAGCATGCAAACATAGGCTCATTTCTCCCTTCCAGGCATAGGTAAAGGTAAAGGACCCCTGACAGTTAAGTCCAGTCACAAATGACTCTGGGGTTGCGGTGCTCATCTCACTTTACTGGCCAAGGGAGCTGGCGTTTGTCCGCAGACAGTTTTTCCAGGTCATGTGGCCAGCATGACTAAGCCGCTTCTGGCGAAAGCAGAGCAGTGCACGGAAACGCCCGTTTACCTTCCCACTGGAGTGGTACCTATTTATCTACTTGCACTGGTGTGCTTTTGAACTGCTAGGTTGACAGAAGCTAGAACCGAGCAATGGGAGCTCACCCCATCGTGGGGATTTGAACCGCCAACCTTCCAATCGGCAAGCCCTAGGCTCAGTGGTTTAGACCACAGTGCCACCTGCGTCCCATAGCCTCCTGAATTTATTGGAATGCTACTCTAGTACAGTGATGGAAAACCAGTGGACCTCCAGATGTTGCCACACTACAAATCCCATGATATGTGGCCATACTGGGAGTCCAACAACATATGGAGGGCTACAGGTTCCCCATCCCTGCTCTGAAGCCATGTACAAATATCCACAGAAACCAGCATAGCCATAATATTGGCTTCTCTTAAGGGGTCAGTAACCCATCCAGAGAGGAGAAGCTTTACTTCTGTTACTTTGATTGAAATTAGTTATCTTCAGCAAAAGAAAATGAACTCCGCCCTCAAATTAGTAGCTATTCCAAGTTAACGTAAAACTGCTAAGATAGAAAATGAGCTTCATGGAGGATGAATAGGCCGCAAGACTCAGGCCAGATGGGGAATTAGCTTTCTAGTGGTATTTGCTCAACAGAGCTAAGAACAGGAGAAGTATAGCAAATATGAAAGGGGGGAAAGGGTCACTATAAAAATGATTCAGTTAAGCCACTGTGACTCCTTAATCCACATGAAAGATTAAGTTGCCATATGTGATAGAATATAAAACATTGAACAATGTGGCTTTTCTAGAGGTCAACAGGGAGAGAGAAATCCACAAGCAGTAAGGAAACGAGTCACATATAGTCAATAAGCTTGGTGACGAACCTTCAGGTATTACTTTTGGAAGAACTTAATCGGAGGTATTAGACGAGTCAATAATAGGAGACATATTAGAGGAACTGAGTTCTGCTCAAACTGATGAGCTGGGAGACTTTTAAGACTTGCTTGCTGCTTTATTGCTTTTATTTTGTATTGAGTACAGAGCCTGTAGTCAGTGAAGAAATTAACCTCAAGGGTATCTCTTGACTTATACTGGAGACCAGAGGCTGCCCTCTGTTACCCCAAAGCCCTCGAGTGTCATTCACAAAGGCCCTAACAGTTGACTGCAAAATATAACTCTGCCTTTTCCAAATAGTGTAGAAGTCATGTTTGCTGAGATCTATGGTGGAACCTGTCATTTGACAGGGTGGGAAATAATGTGCTGTATATCTTAAGGAAAATTAAGATGGATGTGACCCTAACAAAGGTTCATAGGGTGCATTCACACAACATCAGTGGCTGCATACAATTCAACTTATAAGAAAGATTAGCTGAATTTTTGACAGTTTTCGTTTTCATGTTGAACTTTGCATGGTTACCAAATATTGGACAATAGGTAAGAAAGACATGGCATGCATAAGATCATGACTTACAAGCATTTTTTAGGAGGAACGAAATTACTCTATAAAGATCTCTTAAGAAACAATCTTCATTCATGAACATCTTGGACAGAGATAGACCAACAGAATTAACTGGCATGGATCTGATGCAGAGTGAACATATTTTTATTTTATATGAAGTTGGAGAACTTGAGTTTCTGTGCAATTTTGTTAAACTGATTTTTAAAAAAACCTGCTGGAAATAAACCAATTTATTGTTGCTATTTTATGTTCTGGTAATAACAAATAAAGGAATTAGCTTGATTGATTAGTAAGAATGACCTCTGTGCAAGTAAAGGTCAGGAGCAGGAAGGATATGGAGCCAGTTAGCATATATATATTATTTGTTTCCATGATGACTGTCTGCAAAGCGCTTATGAGAGATAGACCAACAGAACTAGATGATGATGATGATGATGATGATGATGATGATGATGATGATTAAAAATGAGTATCTGTTTTAATGAACAAGTACAAAATTGGTGGTACTGTTGAATTTATTGCTCCATTTCAAATATATATCTAAAACAAGGAGGTATTTAAAACATCCTCTTGAAAATGTTTTCACCATAAATTCACATACTCCGCCACCCTTCTTTGGTGGTGAAGGAGTGTGAAGAGAAGAGAGCAACAAATCTAATTGTGTAAGGGCAACACTGCCACCATCATAATTGTTGTGCAGGACAAATAGGCTGCAAATGTAGAAAGGAACTGTATAATACGAGGTTTGATGTATTCCTCCCATCATGAAAGTTAATGGAGCAGAGAGTAAAGTCCAAAGCTAGGTCTAGTAACATCTGTTTGGTCTAAATTTGACTCAATCTGCACATTTGCTATGTAGTACATGAAGCTCTGATGGTCCCAGGGAAAGGCACAGATGAAACAGTATATGGCGATCCGTGCTGTTATGAGATGGATCTACAATAGAGATCTAGGTGTTAATGAAAAAAGAGCCATCAGATTATGTTCCATGAAACCGTGATGTTCTGTAATAAGAGACAGGCATTTCACTCTCTAGGGTTCATTGTGGAATTTGGTACAGTCTGAAAATAAATGTTCCTTCTAACAATGGCCATCTGGACCGTTTATTTCTGTATAACTCTATCTCCCCCCACCCCCGAACATTTTCTTTCACCTTTGTTGGTCTAATGACATACCTGCCAAGATTTCGCAGACGAAATCAGCAACTCTCCTGTATCACGGTCACCTTCTTGATACCAAACCACTGCCTGATCATACCCAGTTCACATTCCTCCTGCAACAACCTGTTCTACACCAGCTTCTGAAGCAGATATATTAGCAAACTGACCTTAAGATGTATGAAAATTTCCTAGAATGTTTTATCTCACAATGGCTCTGGCTCTACATGTGGCACCAAGTTAGTATAAAGTAGCTGCAACTCAAAGCACATTGGCTTGGAGTCTAATGCAAGTTCATGGAATGGATGCAATTTCCCCATCTCTTCTTTCCTACAGCCACTTGCAGTGCTGTTAAAACTTCACTGGAGGCGGGGGCTGAACAAGTAGAGTGGAATGCAAGGAACTGGTTGTGGGAGCAAGGGAGAGGAGCCATTTTGTGAACTTCTTGAAGTTAACTTACATTAGAGTCACAAACCATTCACTAGAAGGTACTGGTATTTGAAGGAGCAACTATTTCCATATGTACCTACTAGGGGTGTGGAGAAACCACAAGATTAGATTTGTATCTTTTGTGCTTGGAAGCAGCCTGAACGGTTTTGTATTGTTCTGGTTTGCTTTATTGTTAGGGTTCAAATACAGTTATTTAAATCTGAAGCTCTGTTTCTTCTTCTCCTGACTATGTTGCAGAATCTAAAATCTTTCCCCTTTTAAAAATTGATTTTTCATAAAGATATGTACAAGCTAACACATAAGCATGTAAACAATAGCAGAACCATAGACAGAGAATATGCCATATAATTTTTTTTTACAGGTATAAGGTTAAATATAGCAATTTTTAAATATAGGTCTGTGTAACCCAACCACAACAAGGAGTAAGTCATGAGAGGAGTGTTTATATGACTCTCCCTATTTATATAATCAAATAATAGTAAGTAGTCTGCATCAAAACTCTCTGATTTGGCTTTCTCCCAGGCTTTCTCTTCCCTACATAAGTGGCTGAAATCTGCAGGCATAGTTGTCTCTCCTGAGGTTTGCAAGCGTGGACACCCCTATATTTAGAAATGTAGATGTGGCAGCTTTTCTGCAAGGGCAGACTTTACTAATTGGGCCGAGAAAAAGAAATCATGTTCCCTCCCCTGGATTTTTTGTGGAGGGGATCAGCCTGAAATCTGAAAACATTAGGGAAGTTTCCCTTGGTAAGAAACCTGTCAAAGTTCAGACAAATAGATCCAGGGGATATTGGGGGAGGTGATTTTACTTTGATTATTTTTTTAAAAATGGGAAACATCACTGTTTTTATCACTGCCCCCCTGCTTCCTGGAAGAGTTCTCTCAAAAGAAAAAAATGAAAAGTAAGCGAGCTATGGATTGGGTTGGGTTGAATTTGTTTGCTAAGAAAAATGTGGAAGAAGCAAACTACCCCTATAATCTTATAGAACCTTTAAAGACTTGCTCTCACACCCAGATCTCAGAGGAGAATGATGCCCCATATGAAGAACAACTCTCTTTGCTTACCTCAACATGCCGCCCACCCAAGTCACTGCTATTAAAATCTAGGCCTGTCCTTCAAAATGAATATTTCTCCCCTCTCCACCCCCACTATCCTACTATCCTTTCCTCTAGCTTCATCTAGAGATCTAGCTTTGTTTCATTGTTCAGGAAAGAAAAGGAGGGTGATAACATGTTATTAACTCTCTCTCTCTTTTGGAAAAACCAAGACCACAGAGCATCTCAGACGCTTTGGGGGTCCCTGAGATGGCTTGGAACACCTTTTTTACAGTGTGATCTGACTCAGGAAAGTAAGGTCATGACCCCAAGCTTTTAGGATCCCAAGCTTTTAAGGTGCAATTAACTGTTTTATGCTGCTTTGATGTGCTTGTGGTGTTCATTTACATTTCAGTCGTTTTATTCCTTTTGCAAACAACTGTGGGAATACAATGGACGGGTGGCATGAAAATACATGTAACAAAGAAAAAATCCAGCAACATTTTACTCTCCTGATAGACATGGGTGGAAAGACGCTTGCACTCTTTGAAGCAATGTGTGCACAGGGGAAACACTTTGCTGTCTGTTCCTCATTTCAAAGAATGGTTCCTTGTTTAATAATGCTTCATAAGGAATTGGTGGGAAGTCCAAGCAGGGGAGACAATTGTACATGGATCAAGGCAAATCAGGCCCCCTCTGTCCAGTCTAACTTGGATCTCCCTGTTTGACTTCTGATCCACTTTGTTCTGCAGGCCTTGTCCTGCAGAGGGCAACCACTTCAAGGATCTGGTCCCAATAATATCAGGACCAGTCTGAATGAGACCCGTGCTGGCCTGGGTCTCAGAAAGGCTGCTTGGGTAACCATTCCAGTGTGCAGCTATATGAGAAAATAATACGAATCTCCCTTTCTTCTTCTTTAAAAAAGTAGAAGGAAGCAATCATGTACTTGAATGGAAAGGCTGGAGAGGCTGAAAAGAAACAGGAAATGATTTTAAAGATGAACCCCAGAAGACTAACATTTGCTTTGCAAGTTTGCCAGTCATCTTCTGCAGTTAGCCTGTGAATGAAGATAAACTCAGCTTAGGAGAGAAAACCAAAGAAAAATTCAGCCATTTAATCTTCTTAGACTGATTATTGCAAGCTGTGATAATTCTTTCCACTATGTGCTTTTAGTACTTTCATATGACAAGGCTTAGGAAGCCCTTCGTATTTTAGCTCAAATAAATGCTGACAGTTTTAAAGCCTGCTTTTTGATTGGCATTGCAGTTTGCATTCTCCCTTCTACACCAGAGATTTCCTCTTTCCTTTCCCTTTTTAGATTACTGGGTTCATTCTTTGGGCAAAGTCTGTGCACCTGCAGTGGATGGATTCTTTGAAGGCTGATCTCTCAACTGATCTGTCAACAACTTCTTGTCTTGGCTACTGCAACATGGTGGGGCTGCCAAATAAGGTAGAGCAGAAATTTCAGTAGATCAAAAATGGTATCAACCATTAGGGCATATAGCATCTATAAAGAAAGAGTTCCACTGGTTGCTAACACATTTCCAGGATACACTGGGGAAGCAAGTTCTTACACTTAAGGTTCTTGTTCTGCATACTTTAGAGAGCTAATTCTAGTGTGTAGGTGTGTTACACGAATGCTTCCAGAGCTCCTTCTGGGGCTGGAAAGTGGTTAGTTTAACCTCTGGTTTGCTAGTAAAGCTGAATTACTGTGTTGCAGAACAATGCATGTCTAAAAACTGTGTCCCCAACATGAAAATACAGTGGTACCTTGGTTCTCAAACTTAATCCGTTCTGGAAGTCCATTCCAAAACCAAAGCGTTCCAAAAACAAGGTGTGCTTTCCCATAGAAAGTAATGCAAAATGGATTACTGCATCCCAGACTTTTAAAAACAACCCCTAAAACAGCAATTTAACCTGAATTTTACTATCTATCGAGACCATTGATCCATAAAATGAAAGCAATAATCAATGTACTGTACTATAAAATAAACAAGACAGTATTGTAGATTATAAAAAAATAAAATTATTATTATTTTCTTACCTGCACTGATGATAGTCATTGTTTGGATGGGGGGCTTTTATCCATTTCCGCAGTCACACAGTCAATCAACCAGTAGCTGAACTGGGTTCCACACAGTCACAAAAACAAATTAGCTGGAAAAGCCTCAAAAACAGAAATGCAATATACCGTATTTTTCGCCCTATAAGACGCACTTTTCCCCCCCAAAAAATGAAGGGGAAATGTGGGTGCGTCTTATGGGGCGAATGCAGGCTTTCGCTGAAGCCTGGAGAGCGAGGGGGGTCGGTACGCACCGACCCCTCTCGCTCTCCAGGCTTCAGGAAGCTATCCGCTAGCTGTGGGAGACCCAGCTCTCCCAGGGCTAGCGGAGAGCTTGCCTGCACCCAGAAGCTTGGGGCGCGCTGAGCTCCGCACGCCCCAAGCTTCGGGATTAGTGCAGCGCTCCACTAGCCATGGGAGAGCCGCGCGGCTCTCCCACGGCTAGCGGACTGCTTGCGCGCACCCAGAAGCTTGGGGCGCTGAGCTCCGCACGCCCCAAGCTTCTGGTGTAGCGCAGTGGTCCGCTAGCCCTGGGAGAGCCCCGCGGCTCTCCCAGGGCTAGCGGACTGCTTGCCGGCACCCAGAAGCTTGGGGCGCGCTGAGCTCAGCACGCCCCAAGCTCCTGGTGTAGCGCAGCGATCCGCTAGCCCTGGGAGAGCCCCGCGGCTCTCCCGGGGCTAGCGGACTGCTTGCCGGCACGCAGAAGCTTGGGGCGCGCTGACCTCAGCTCGCCCCAAGCTTCTGGATTAGCGCAGGGGTCCGCTAGCCCTGGGAGAGGCGCCCGGCTCTCCCAGGGCTAGCGGACTGCTTGCCGGCACCCAGAAGCTTGGGGCGCGCTGAGCTCCGCACGCCCCAAGCTTCAGGATTAGCGCAGCGCACCTGGGGGGGAAATAAATTTTTTTCCCTTTATTTTCCCCCCAAAAAACTAGGTGCGTCTTATGGGCCGGTGCGTCTTATGGGGCGGAAAATACGGTAAGTAGAAAAAACAAAGGCGCCAAACTTAATCCATTCCGGATGTTTGTTTGACTTCTGAAATGTTTGGAAACCAAGTTGAAGCTTCTGATTGGTGCAGGTGCACCAGAAACAATAGCCAACAGCCACATCGGATGTTTGGATTCTGAAAAACATTAAAAAACCGGAACACTTACTTACGGGTTTTCAGCATTTGAGAACAAAAGTGTATGCGTACCAAGGCATTTGAGAACCAAGGTATCACTGTATATATCTGTGGCCAGCAGCAGACAGAATGATGCTTATTTAGCTTCCCTCCAGCAGAGCAGCTGCTGCAAACTGCAAATGAGAGGGGGAAGGATGAGGCATCAGCAAGGTCAGCATGGTACAAGCATGTATGACACAAGCAATGGACTGACTCCACCAGTGCATTTGCACCACGCAAACCTTGCCCCTATTGGCAAAACCTATTTGGTGTTTTGCAACTTTCTGACTATTTGCAGGACCTTAGCCAGACCTAGCAGAGTAAACGCAGGATCCACGGAAGCAATTGGCAACTTGGCTGCAGACAGGACAGATGAAGCAGGAACTTGTAGTTAGGTGTTTATTACATACAGTGGACTATTTACAGGAACAGAACACAGATCTTTTGCTAGCTCTCTCTGACACGACTCACAACTCCTACACTGGCACACAGAACTCTGAACCTCTGAACCAACACATTCCAGTTAGTAGGCCATTAATTATCACTCCCTTGAGAAAGCTTGACCAGTTAAGGAGCTGTTTCCATGCCTCTGTTATCACCAGGCAGACTTACTCCTTCACATGACCTTCTGGCTGGCTGCCAAACCTTAATTGACTCTGTGTGAGTAGCTGCATGTACACAGTTTCCCAACAGCTCCTCCCTCCTCTGTCATGGTATGGAGCAGCAACTCAGCTGAAGGGAGGTCAAGTATGCGGTGCAGCCCCACTGTGTCATCTGCTATTCCCTGTGACCCTCCAGATGTTTTTGGACTACCCCTCCCAACTTCCCTGGCTTTTGGTCATGCAGTCTGAAGCTGCTGGAGACTGGAGACCAACAGGATCTGATGTCAGGGACTGGCTTGTCGAGGAGGAGTAGTGAGAGGCTACAGCCAGGGAGAAGCATCAGAGAAGCATCAGAGGAAGAATGGTGGGAAGCTCCAGCTGGGGAACCCCCAGGGAAGCATCTGAGGGTGTTACATGTAGCAGAACAAAAGGCATGAAGAGTCCCTCCCTGAAGGAGTTTGAGACTATTGGGAAGACAGCCAGTTGGAGAGGAGCCTTCTGAGGAAGTGGGAGGCTCAGTCCTCATAACTGCTTCTTCAGGCTTGTCCTATCATGGAGTTCTCTGTTGTGTTTTGTCTCTCTGAATAAAGAATCATCCTTACTACTCATCTCTGAGTTTCTGTGCTGAACTGCAGCTGAACCAGCCTTGACATCTGGTGGGCCACAGATTCCCCATCTGTGATAAAAGCCGTCCCATTTGTTGAGTACACTAGAGAAAACTTATTGCAGATTCTACTGCCATTGAAATGGGTTGTTCTCGGCTCTTAATGAATCAAGAAGAAGAAGAGGAGGAGGAGGAGTTTGGACTTGATATCCCGTTTTTCACTCAACTTAAGGAGTCTCAAAGCAGCTAACAACCTCCTTTCCCTTCCTCCCCCACAACAAACACTCTGTGAGGTGAGTGGGGCTGAGAGACTTCAGAGAAGTGTGACTAGCCCAAGGTCACCCAGCAGCTGCATGTGGAAGAGCGAGGAAGCGAACCTGGTTCACCACATTATGAGTCCACCGCTCTTAACCAGTACACCACGCTGGGTCTTAATAATGACCTCTTGTGAGGGGGGGGGGATCTAGCTGCTTTGGGAGGACAGTTAAAAGCTCTCTATCTGAGTCTTTGGTGTTCCTATGTTCATCCCGGGCTTCTGCCAAGGCTTCCACCTCTCAGCCTAGCAATCCCAAGAGCAGAATGACTCAGGGAGAGGGGTAGGCAGGAGGGAGTGCTGCGACAGCATTCTCTCAATTCTTGACATGAGTCTCCTGCTTTAATTGTTGTGCTGTTTTAATGGGATTGTTTTATTCCATAGCTTAACCATGGACATTTATATTTCTATGTTTCAATGTGATTGTTTAATTGTGCATTTCAATGATGGATGTATTCTTTAGATAGTATGTACGGTATTTCATCCATGTCCTTCAGTTGGTTTTTATGTTTTATAAGCCGCTTGTACGTCATATTGGCATATATAAACTAATAGACCGTCATAATAACTGGCAGTTATGGCATTCAAAGGCACCACAGCTGTGGTAAGTACCATTAAGCAGGGGAAGTAGGCCGAGGATGGCAGGAAGTAAGAGGACTGGTAGACAAAACTTAGTGGGGGGTTGCCATTCTCCCACTCCACAAAATCCCCAGACCAACTCTGAATCATGACATGATGGCAGCATTGATTCAAAGGGAGAAGGCAAGACGAGGGGATGCACAGCTTGTAGTAGAAGCAAAACAATATTTTTAAAAAAATAAAAAAGAGGAAAACTACTACCCCCCCCCAAAAAAATCATGTAGCTTCTATTGTTTTATTCTGTTTATTGCAGATCCACAGCCAGGGCAAAAGATTTTGTGCTCACTTGAGGAGCAAAACAATGTGGGGGTCGCTGTCCTGAGTGAAAGAGAGAAGGGGAGGTATCTGTCATGAATGAGCCAGTCACCAGGGAAGGTTTGCAGCCAGCCCCCTCTGAAGGGTTGCAACCAAATCCCAATGAAGGCTTGCAACAAGCTGAAGAAAGCTGCCAGGAACAGAGAGGGTTAACTGCCAGCCAGGCAGAGCATCAGCGAGTGCCAACTCCCCCACCCCTTGGAATGCCAGTTGATAAGAGAATGGCTGGGAGTGAGCTGGAACCCAGGCAATGCTCTACTGGCGAGAACAGAGAAAGAAGCAGTTTGTCAAAACAGGAAGAGATTGGAGCTGAGCCAATCCCTCCTAAGAATAGACTAAGGGGAGGACTGTTAGACCGGAAACAAGGCAAAAGGCACAAAGTGAGAAAGTTCGATATCTTCTGTAAGCAGAAGGGAAGCTCAGAAGGATCATCATGATTGATGAGACTGGCAGCTTATTAGAGCCGTCCAGAGAACTCTGTTTCTTTTTGCAATAATTCTTCCTTTTTAATTAACTACGCTTGCTGTGTTTTCAAGACGGGAACCGGGACTCTTGAAAACCTAGTATCTGAAAACCTAGATTGGTGATTTTGGAATTGGATACCTTTTAAGCCCCAGATTCAAAATGTTTAGCATATGGAGGATAAGGCTATCAATAGCCACTAGCTGGAGTCATTATGTCTCTGGATACCAGTTCCTGGGAATCACAAGTGAGAAGAGAACTGTTGCAGTCAAATCCTGATTATAGGCTTTCCATTGGCATCTGGGGTGGATCTACACACAGTGGAAAAACCCCGCTGTAAGTAAGTCAGAAATTAAATTGTTATAACAAAAGGGGGGAAAACACTATGGAAAATCAGATAGAAACTTTCTTTTGCTCTCCAGTGCCACCTGGTCTTGCATGTTTATAACACATTCAAAACACTATTTTTTTTTACTAATGTAGCTGAGTCCTTGATTGGCCACTGTAAGACCAGGATGTTGGGCAAGATGGTGTGATCCAGCAGGGCTCTTCTGATGTTTTTACATCTCTTCCCTTTTCTAGTTGACACACATATTTGCCTTGGACTATAACCGACAGAGAAACAGGCCATATATCTCATACCCTTGAACATTCTGAACTACAACAATGCTTTGGGAGCTTCTATTAAATGACTTAGCAGATGCAATCTTATTTCTTTTATAAAAATAAATGAAGACAAGACAGGAGAGAAGATCAGATAAGTCAAATAAAACTGGCAGAAGTGGTCTAAAGGTTGACTTAACCTTTCTGCAGCTGCTATAAAGGATAAGTCATCAGTTTAAAAAGAAAAAAAAATTCAATGAATGCTCCAAATGTTCTTAAAAGGCATTTTCATTAACTTTGGTTTCCTTCAAGGCTCCTCTAGTAATTCATTAGAGGCATCACAGAAAATGAAATGAATGGCACAAAAAGTGAGTTGTTTGTGGCATAAATTATATTTGTGTCAGGCTTTGGCGGTCCTAAGGGACGTGGGTGGCGCTGTGGTCTAAACCACAGAGCCTAGGGCTTGCTGATCAGAAGGTTGGCAGTTCGAATCCCCGCGATGGGGTGAGCTCCTGTTGTTCGGTCCCAGCTCCTGCCCACCTAGCAGTTCGAACGCACGTCAAGTGCAAGTAGATAAATAGGTACCGCTCCGGCGGGAAGGTAAACAGCATTCTGTGTGCTGTTCTGGTTTGCCAGAAGTGGCTTAGTCATGCTGGCCACATGATCCAGAAGGTGTCTGCAGACAAATGCCGGCTCCCTTGGCCTATAGGGTGAGATGAAAGACTTTCTTGAGAAGAAAGTCCTCTGCTGAAGGCTTTCTACTCTCAGCTAAGCATTGCAGTGTTTTACATTTCAAAAGGAGCTTCAGGAGGGGGCAGTTCAAGGCAGAAAATTGATAAGGGAAGCGGTGCTTAACCCTTTCCCCATCTGATAGTTCTCCACTTCAAATCAACACACACACACACACACACCAGTTCCCCCTAGGAATCCAAAATTGGTTTTAAGAACCCACCTTCACTCACTACTTCTCCAGATTGAATTCTCCCTTTCTGAAGTAGTTCTCTCCCCCCCCCCCATTTATTATTATTATTATTACAAAAGCCAGGACTGAATCTGTTCCTACTTAGGGATGCCATACATCTGGATTTTCCCAGACATTACCAGGATTTCAAAGATGGAACTGACATCTGGGGGAGGGGGGATTCCTGAAAGGTGGCAACTCTATACTCCTACCCCCAGAAGAATACCAGCAATCCCAGTTGCCAGAGGCAAGGGAAGTGTGTGTGGCAGAAACAGTGGCTGTGGCAATGGGACGGATTTTGTGACAGTCCACTGTGGGACAAGGTGTGATCTGACTCACCACGCCATACTTACAACTTGCTGCAGATTAGGGATACAAAGTCTAGCAGTTTAAAAAATGCCCCAGAAATGTATCTTTATATCAATGGAATCCCCGCCCCCCATACCAATTCAGCAGCTCACAATGTTATTTGCAAGTGTTATTTTACAAAATGCCTCAAGGAAATCAACAACTATCTGATTTTTAGAAGACATCTGAAGGCAGCCCTGTTTAGGGAAGTTTTTAATGTCTGATGTTTTATTGTATTTTTAATATTTTGTTGGAAGCCGCCCAGAGTGGTTGGGGAAACCTAGCCAGATGAGTGGGGTATAAGTAAGTAAGTAAGTAAGTAAGTAAGTAAGTAAGTAAGTAAGTAAGTAAGTAAGTAAGTGTTTGTTCCACACTTTGCAAGAACTTGGTTCTTCAATATGGCCTCCCCTAGACTTTGGAACCCCTTGCAAACTGATATTAGGCAAATACACTCACAATATTGTTTTTGGTGCCTGCTTTAAACTTTTTTAGTTAAGCAAGCCTGCACATTTGAAATGTATCTTAATATGTAAATGGATGGCAGCTATTAACCTCTTAACAAAGCAAAACAAAAAGCAAAGCAAAACAAAACAAAAATCCCATGGGTTTTATCATCAGTTGTGCAAATTTCCCTCTCACCTTCCATCCCTGCACTATGAGAAAACACCTAAAACTATTTTATGAAGAAGAAATTAAGAAGAGTAGTTGTTTTCGTACCCAAACTTTATCTAATTCAACCACAACTCTACCTTCATCTTCATTAACTCAAACTTTCTCTAGACATTAAACTAAATTAGGCCCTGTATTATCAGGGAACTGTTAAGATTAATTTTCAGGAAAACGCTATTCTAAGTGAGGGTCCTTTAAGTGAGCAAGCATACAATCTCTCTACAGCAGTAAAGCTTTATCCACAGTAAAACACCTGAGTAACAAGAGGCAAGAAATAAGGCCATTTCATCATTTAAACTGCAACTACCTCTTTATTTCCTGCTACAGTTTTTTTTTTAAAGGCTTGGAAATGTTTAAAATTGAGACGGTTCTCCCACTGATAAAATACAGTGAAGTGGAGGAAAAAGCAGGAGGGGAAAATCAATACCCAAAGAACTACTTACTACTTTATTTTTCTCCTTCTAGATCTTATGCACTTTCTCATACTGTATATGGTTGAACAGTCGTCTTTTTTTTTTTTTTTTAAGTGACATTATATTGTATTCTTATTTTTTGCGCCTGTCCTTTTGGGCAAGAATATATTTTGTAGATGGAGTTCTTTCTTTTCTGTTTCATTTTTATTTCTTGTATGGGAAATGTTGTATGAGGGATGGGGTTTCTGTTCCTTTTCCTCTTCCCATGTAACCCCAAAATCTGCTCCAAAAAGCCCCCCAAACATCAGATCTGATTTTGAGGGTTTAGGGGGCTGGTTTGGAAGGGACAGGAGAATTGGGCACATGGAAATTGGTTGCACAAGCAGAGCTGCAATGTTGGATACTGCTTATATTTTCTAAGGGGGTGGGGAACTACTTTCTGGTCTAGCGCAATCTTCTTTCTTTCTTTTTGTGAAGCCCCAGACATGCTTGGATTATAAAACTGTGGTGTTGCTTTTGAAAAATGTAAGATATTGATCCCAAACTTGGAGCATAGCAATTACCTCTTATTTTCTTCAAAGTTTCATCACATTTTGAAAAGATAGGCATTCATGAAGCATTGTCAAAGCCGCCAGGAATGATTCCTTTCTGGTGCTCTAAAATTGGGTTGTACTGGATGATTCAGGAGGGACGAACAACAGTAAGCTTCACAGGCACACTGGCAACTTCTTACCTAGAGCAGTGTTTCCCAACCTTTTTTGGGCAAAGGCACACTTGTTTGATGAAAAAAATCTCGAGGCACACCACCATTACAGCCCCGTGACGTCAGCGCGCAGCGTCACGCCGGGAGGGACGCACGAAAGTGTAAGTTTCAATTTTTTCCCCTCCCCCTTGCCGGGGAACCTCCAAGCTTTGGGGGTGGGGGGGGAGGAGGCAGCAAAGCGAGGCAGGAAGGAGAGCGCGGCTTGGCTGGGTGAGCTTTGGCAGGGGCAGGGAATGAGAGCCGCGAGGCGGGCGCTGCGGACGGAGGCGCTGCCCGCCGAGCTCGCAGGCAGCCAGGCAGGCAGACGGCGAGAGCCCCGTGCTGGGACGCCTCTCCTCGCCGCCGCCGCCCCGCCTCTCGCCGCCGGACTCGCCCGCCTCCCTCCAGGCAACATCTCGCGGCACACCAGGCAACATCTCGCGGCACACTAGTGTGCCACGGAACAGTGGTTGGGAAACACTGACCTAGAGCACAGATCTTGCCAAGCCACTATCTTTCAAAAGGGCAAAGAGAAAGGAAAAAGGAAGGTCGCAGCTCTGTGCACATGTGACTATAGTGCTTTGCAATGTCATCAGTGTGGACACAGCTAACGACAAAGCACTTAATGTGTGGAGGGTCATGACACAGTGGCAAGACATAGAGCAGGGGTCGGCAAGGCTTACTGGGCATGGGTTGGATCACTGGGATGGACCGGTGCAGCGTGACACCGGAAATTGTATCTGTGCCCGTCTGTGGCGCCAAAAATCGCTTCTGCGCATGCCTGGACGCAGAAAACCACACCTGTGCAGAAGCGATTTTCGGCATCTGGGCATGCGCTGAAGTGATTTCTGGTACCGTGGACATGCACTGATGCAATTTCCAGTGTCTGGGCGTGCACAGAAGCAATTTCCGGAGCCGCGGAAGAGAGTCCCTGTGTAGTGTTGCACCAGTTTAGCGCAGCACACGGGGACTCGCCAAGCGGATGGCTCAGTTCAAGGGCGGCTCGTGGGCTGGTTAAACGGCCTCTTTGGGCCACTTCTGGCCCATGGGCCACAGCATGGGGACCCCTGACATAGAGGATAGAGCTAGTATGCTCACTCCCATAAGGAGAGTACAGTCGTCCTTGGTTCTTGAATGGAATCCATTCCAGAAATCCATTCGAGTTCTGAAAACATTTGAAAACCAAGGGGTGGCTTCTGATTGGCTGCAGGAGCTTCCTGCACTCAGGCGGAAGCCGCGTCGGACGTTCGGCTTCCAAAAAAAGTTCGCGAACACTCACTTCCGGGTTTGTGACATTCAGGAGCCAAAATGTTCAAGTCAAAGGGCGTTTGAAAACTAAGGTACGACTGTACTAGCTTTTTTCCTGAGTCATGCAGAGTGATACAGCGGTTTCACCCTTGAAGCCCTTGTGATGAGAATTTGAAGATGACTCTTTATTTGCAGGATGGCAACTATTAGCAAGCAGTAGTATTTATGCATACGAAGGCCAATGCAATGTGTTTCTTCTTGCTTCCAAAACTCCTTCATATCCAAGCATAAGTTATCAGTCCATTGCTGGCCTGTGTTCACACTCTGCAAAACAACGGCAAAATAACCAGCTAACCTCCAATTTCCACCCCTCCTATCTAAAGCACACATGCATGCTCACTTTTAAAGGGAGTTAACAAATTAACAAGGCAATGATTCAGCATTTCTGTGGGCTTAATTGGAGTCACAAGATTTTGCAGCTGTCACATTACGTTGCATAAGTTTTCTTTTCCCCAGTGCAATTTATTCTTTGCAAAATACATTTTCTAACAAATACAGTACAAATAGTAAGAGGGCATAACATCCGAAGAAGGTTCTTAACTCATATATCTGTTGAGGAATATTTTGTATAGTTAGGAAGAACAGGGTTGACCTAACCCATTTACATTTGAATAAATATGACCTTCTCACAATTGCTCTGTCTCTCAAGTATTTTTTCCAGTGTGTGTTGGTAATAGAACCTGGATGGGCGTGACCACACAAGACATAATAATAATACAGTGGTGCCTCGCAAGACAAAATTAATTCGTTCCGCAAGTTTTTTCTTCTTGCGAGTTTTTCGTCTTGCGAAGCACGGTTTCCCATAGGAATGCATTGAAAATCAATCAATGCGTTCCTATGGAGACCGT
Organism: Podarcis bocagei; assembly: GCF_964188305.1. Lineage (NCBI taxonomy): Eukaryota > Metazoa > Chordata > Lepidosauria > Squamata > Lacertidae > Podarcis > Podarcis bocagei. The sequence continues at coordinate 88,488,567 of NC_138129.1, forward strand.
CCGGGGACAGAGGGGGCCTGTTTTAAAGCAAGGGAAGGGGCAGTGGGGAGATTGTGGGGCTGGCAACGGGGAGAGGCGATCTTCTCCCCGCCGCCCCTTGCTTCAAAAGAGGTCCGGGGTGCGGGGGCAAGCTTCGTTTTGCGAAGCAAGCCCATAGGGAAATTCGTCTTGCGAAGCAACTCAAAAACAAAAAAAACCTTTCGTCTTGCGAGTTTTTCGTCTCACAAGGCGTTCGTCTTGCAGGGCACCACTGTAATTATTATTATTATTATTATTATTATTATTATTATTATTATTATTATTATTAATTTGTACCCCCCTCACCTGGCTGGGTTTCCCCAGCCACTCTGGGTGGCTCCCAACCGAACTTTAAAAACACAGTAAAAGATCAAAAATTAAAAACTTCCCTAAGCAGGGGTGCTTTCAGGGGTCTTCTAAAAGTCAGACTAAGGGTGCATTCAGAATGGGTATTATTGCTTTAGTTTTCCTAGTTATAATGCTAGCAATTCTGTCCCTGTTTCCAGTGTTTTACTCTGCATTGTCTATTCTATTATGAAACTGCAGTGTTTTGATCAACAGACCACCATGACATGCTAAATTTCATTCATGCCAGTGGGCATCATCAGTGGGACAGAAGAGCAGAAGTCACTGAACATGGTGCCACCCTTTATGGGCATGTCTGTTGTGCCATTACTAACCCATGAAAATGGCAGGAAATAACAGTATGTTGGAATACTGCCTCAGTTTTCATCACATGGCATGATCCATGAAAACAGTGGGAAAATTACAGTTCAAAAGTACTTCATGATTTCCCAAGCTAATGGGGTTGCAAACAAGGTGTGTGTGTTTTTCCCACCTGGAAAAAATTAACTCAGAAATGAATGTTAAACTTCTGCTACATTTCCAGAAGTGGCTTTTACATTGTGTGATAGAGCACATAAAATGTGGAAATTATCAGGTAAGGAAACGTCAGGAAAGTAGGATAAAGTGCTGTCTGAATTAAGACTAACGCTGAACAGCCTTCCTCCTGGTAACTATGAATAACTTTGGGTTTTAGAAGAGTCCTAGAGTGCAGTCCCGAGGGATGCGGGTGGCGCTGTGGGTTCAACCACAGAGCCTAGGACTTGCCGATCAGAAGGTTGGCGGTTCAAATCCCTGCGAGGGGGGGAGCTCCCGTTGCTCGGTCCCTGCTCCTGCCAACCTAGCAGTTCAAAAGCACGTCAAAGTGCAAGTAGATAAATAGGTACTGCTCCGGTGGGAAGGTATGTGGCGTTTCCGTGCGCTGCACTGGTTCGCCAGAAGCGGCTTAATCATGCTGGCCACACGACCCGGAAGCTGTACGCCGGCTCCCTCGGCCAGTAAAGCGAGATGAGCGCCGCAACCCCAGAGTCGGTCACGACTGGACCTAATGGTCAGGGGTCCCTTTACCCTTTACCTAGAGTGCAGTCATACACACACACACACACATATATGTATATACACACACACTGATTATATATATATATATATATATATATATATATATATATATATATATGCTTTCGTAGATTTTCACGGGTACAGGAATGTAGGTTTTGGTGTCTTCGGGTGTCTTCCCGTGTAAGAGTTGGGGTGTCTAGGCGACGTTTCGACGAGGTCTCACTCGTCATCTTCAGGCTGGTGCTTTCGGCTTCTTGTTACTAGAACAGAGCAGGATCTCAGTGTTTGAGTTCCTATAAATACTGTTGAGGGGGTGTGGTGTATAGCCTCCAACGTTCTGGGCAGAGAGGAAGTTCCTAGGTTAATGTGCCTTTTCTTCTTTTGTTCATTAATTACTTGAGGGATATCTTGAGTGATTACTTGAGTGATATTCTGGGTACCACTTAGGAGGGTCATTAGGTGTGGATTAGTTGCTAAAGCTTTCGTGTCTTGACCTCTTGACCTTGTAAAGAGTTTTTCTGAGAAGATGGCTGTACTGCACTTAGTTGTGCTCTGGCTTGGCTTCGTGTATAGGGGCGAGCTGTGGTTTTGTGCCCTGTGCCAGCCAGATCTGTGTAGGGATTGCAGGGGGGTGCAGCATCCGGAGGTGCCACTATGGTTTGGCTACTGGATGGTGTCTGTAATTTATCTGTGGAGAGGGTCTGGGTTTGGGTCTGGTGTGGTTGATTGGAGATGGCGTTCTGTGTGCCTCTGGTTCTGGTGTCGGTTTTTGTGGGGAGGGCTAATTTCCAGATGTCTGGCAGGCGGGACGTGTCGTCACGCTTGTTCATGTTGTGAGGGTGTTTCTCTATCTCGATGGCTTCCATGATTATTCTCTTGTGGTGATGTTCCATGTTAAAGAGCAATTTGGAATCTGCAAAATTAATTTCGTGTCCTGTTTCTTTCATGTGTTGGTAAAGAGAGGAAGTTTTTTCTTCTTTTTTGACGGCATTCTTGTGTTCTGCGATACGTGCATTTATTCGTCTGTTTGTTTGTCCAATGTACGTGGCTGGGCAGACTTTGCAGGGTATTTCATAGACCCCTTGGTTTTCTAACTGGATTTTATCTTTTGGGTTTCTGAGGATATTGGCTATTTTTTGGTAAGAGTGTAAGAGTTGGGGTGTCTAGGCGACGTTTCGACGAGGTCTCACTCGTCATCTTCAGGCTGGTGCTTTCGGCTTCTTGTTACTAGAATATGTCCTATTGGGTTCGGTACGACTTATTCCCGAGAAAGTGGGCATTGCAACCTTAATCTCATACTGTAGGGAACCTAATTTCAATATAACATCTGATTTTAATTGCTGCCTATTTTTTGCCAGTATTACATTGACAGGATTAGGCCTTTTTGCAATTTTTTTAGGGGGTGTGTGTGAAAGCAACACCCACTAGCAGCACCGCAGGAATTTTAATTTTCCAATAAGGCCCAGGAAAAGATAATAATTTAGTATTAGAGAGTATATATATAGTCTCAACCTACGGTAAGTTAGCAACTGTTTAGTTGAAACATTCCTAGGCTAAGCAAAAAAAAATGTCCCTCTCCTGTCAAGACCCCATTCCAACACTGAAAAAAGTGTTCAGGGATGGGGTGAATTCTGAAGCCACATGAAACTGCAATCCACTTCGTTCACCATGTTGTTGTTGTTGCTGCTGCTGTTTTTCATTTCCCAATAATGGTTTGGAATTACATCATTTTGAAAAGCAGTCTGTCACACACATACCACAACCCAACAGCCTGAATGACATTTGTCAGTACTCTGCATAGCCTTGTTCTGGGGCAAGATAGAAAATTTGGTCATCAACTGCAGGAACCAAGAGGAGCACGAGGGTGTTACATACCCCCCCTCCAGCTTCAAAATTCATCCCACCTCCAAAAAGTGACCTCTCCATTATTATTATTATTATTATTATTATTATTATTATTATTATTATTATTATTATCTCTGAATAAGATGGTATTCTTTTTCCATTATGCAGCCTAGGAATGTATTAGCAATAGAGATGCAGAGGTGCCATTAATAATCTTCCAATTCTAAATTCATTTAATTTCATTGTGCGTCTCTTCCCTGTTTCATGTTGGATTTAATAGTGACTCATAGGACTTTTATTTTGTCGTATGAATCAAATTCTAAAGCCTGTGACTATTGTTTCTGTAAGTGATTATCACACCTTTCATTTCACCCTGATTTGTAAGAGGTATGCTTTGAAAACTTGCCTGAAGACTTGCTTTTTCTAATTGTTCTGGGTAGAATTGCCAACATCAAATTTCACCAAATGCAACTGCAAGATGAACGTGGCAGTTCCCACTGAGGAGAAACAATCCATTGGAGACAAAAGGCGCTTGATGAGATTAGCAAAGTAACTCTTCGTCCCTCTCTGCAGGACCTGATCTCATATGGTTGGAAAGAGGTAGGAAAGGGATGTCAAAAAGAAAGAGAGAAGGAGATGGCAGAAAGAAAAGAGAGAGAGAGAAGGAGATGGCAAAAGGAGAGGGGGAAAGAGTAGTATGTGGCCCCCAGCAAATTAGTCCCTCGAATTATTCTTGAGGGAATGTGGCCCTCAACAGAAAAAGGTTGCCCATTTAAGGTCTGGGCTAAGAACATTTAATAACACTTTCCACCTCATATGCCTTCATCAGTCACCACTGACATTGTACATTTTTGTTTTGCTTTTGATGAATTAATTTCCTCTTATTGCCAGCTACCTTGGAGGTCTGCTGTTGGGGAGAAAAGCAGAATATGGATATTTAAAATTAATAAACCATGTGAAGTTATCTTCTGAATAAAGTAGCACCGGATATCATTACTTGATGAAAAGCTAAAGGAAGATTGCACCCACTGTCTCTCGTCTAGTTTGGGAAGGTTCCCATTGCCTCACATGCTCAGATTGAGTCACATCAATGTCAATCTCCCCATTCCCTCACCATGAAGATACAGCAGGTTAATATATGCCTGGCTGCCTGATTTTCCATGGGGCAAAGACATGGCCCTTCTACAGAACATATGTTGTGGGACTGGGGAAAGAGGGACTTCCCAGTTTGAATGTTAATGGTAAGGCATAGTTTGCCAGACTGAGTAAGTCCGCAGTAAAATCTGAGTGTGGAAGTGAGGAGAGAGGGAGTGCATGAGTCTGTTACAAATTCCCAGTCTTCTGGGTCATAGGTTGAAAGATCAGAAAACAAACACTTTGTCCTTCCGCTCTGGCACATGGTCTTCTTCTTTCTTCTTCTTTGGCACATGGTAATGGGAGATTCGCCATGTAGATTGGGGACCTGTGGCCTTGCAGATGTCATTGGCTTATGCCTCCCATCACCCTTCATTGGCAATGCTGCTTGGGCATGGTAGACGTTGGAGTCTGACAACATCAGGAGAGCTATGATTCCCATTGTGTTATAGCTGGATCTGAAGCCTTAAGGTCTTGCTGCAGGGTGCTTTTAAAAAACAAACAAAAGAGGAGGGTAGGATCTGGAAACCCCCAGTCATTCCTTGATATGGGCTTCAGAGACCTGGAACACTGTTGTGCAGATGTGGTTCACCTGGGGACCATGTAGACATATGCAGTTTGCTATAGTTCTACACATCTGAGTCAAACAATGACCCTAAAGGCTTTTTAGAGGTTTTCCTAGGATTAAAATGAGGATGATGAGATAGTCCTTCACTATAAAGAATTACCCATGGAGACTAATTACTTTTTCTAGCTGCTTTATTTTCTTTTAATCTCCAGCATCAGAGAATACTCACTATAATTAGTGCTGAGACAAAAACGTCTCCCATTCGGTGTGTGAAATATGCTGTGAATCCAATAATTGTAGAGTTGGAAGGGACCACTACAGTCATCTAGTCCAGTGTTTCCCAACCACTGTTCCGCGGCACACTAGTGTGCCGCGAGATGTTGCCTGGTGTGCCACGAGATGTTGCCTGGAGGGAGTCGGGCGAGTCGGGCGGCGAGAGGCGGGGCGGCGGCGGCGAGGAGAGGCCGCCCAGCGTGGGGCTCTCGCCGTCTGCCTGCCTGGCTGCCTGCGAGCTCGGCGGGCAGCGCCTCCGTCCGCAGCGCCCGCCTCACGGCTCTCATTCCCTGCCCCTGCCAAAGCTCACCCAGCCAAGCCGCGCTCTCCTTCCTGCCTCGCTTTGCTGCCTCCTCCCCCCCCCACCCCCAAAGCTTGGAGGTTCCCCGGCAAGGGGGAGGGAAAAAAATTGAAACTTACACTTTCGTGCGTCCCTCCCGGCGTGACGCTGCGCGCTGACGTCACGGGGCTGTAATGGTGGTGTGCCTCGAGATTTTTTTCATCAAACAAGTGTGCCTTTGCCCAAAAAAGGTTGGGAAACACTGATCTAGTCCAGCCGCTTGCAAAGCAGGAATCCCAACGAAAGCATCCATGACAGATTGCCATCCAACCTCTGCTTTAAAACCTCCAAGGATGGAGAGTCCAGCCCCTTCCAAGGGAGTTCATTCCTCTGATGAACAGTTTTTACTGTCAGAAAATTCTTCCTGATGTTTAGTTGGAATCTATTTTCTAACTTGAAGCCATCAGTTTGGATCCTACCCTCTAGAGCAAGAGAAACAAGCTTGCTTCATCCTCCATGAGCAGGGACGCGGACTTAGAAAAAATATTGGGGGGGCCCGGGAAAGCTCATGAATAATAAATAAGCTCATGAATATGCAAATAAAGTGGCTCCGGCCCTAAATAGGGCAAGCCACGCCCCCCAGCCAGCCGATTGGCTGGCTGGGAGGTGTGGCCAGTCGGGATTCCCCTGTTCTCGCGGGATTTCCGGCAGTGCCTCCGATTAGGGCGTGCGGCTGGCTGGCTGGCGAAGGAGCAGGTGAGGAGGAGGCGGCGGGGGACGGCGGCGGCGCTCTGCTGGAAGGGCGCCCGCCCGAGATTATTGGGGGGGCTGAGCCCCCCAAAAAAATTTTTTGAGGGGGCTCGAGCCCCCTCAAGCCCCATGGAGTCGGCGCCTATGTCCATGAGACAACCCTTAAGATACTGGAAGGTGCCTATCATATCTCCACTCAGGACTCAGCTGTACAGCTGCAAATAAAAGGTTTTGAATATATTGTAAAGTGCTATATACCATTGTGACACTGTGAGCTATAGCAAATTCAGTGCATTTTGCAAAGCAATTTTTAAAAAAGCATTTTCACAATGTTTTTAACGTGGGTGTAGATTCCACCTCAGTCTCCTCTTTTCCAGGTTAATAATAATAATAATAATAATAATAATAATAATAATAATAATTTATTATTTATACCCCGCCCATCTGGCTGGGTTTCCCCAGTCACTCTGAGTGGCTTCCAACAGAATATTAAAATACAATAACCTATTAAACATTAAAAGCTTCCCTAAAGAGGGCTGCCTTCAGATGTCTTCTGAAAGTCTGGTAATTGTTTTTCTCTTTGACATCTGGTGGGAGGGCGTTAACAGTAAAAATTCTACAAACACCCTCCATATCTCCTCAAAATCATTTCTCCTGCATATTTCCCATCTTACCTTAATGGCACATGTTAATTTATCATTAATACCTATATTCCACACCTCTTTATAGCATTCTTCCACTTTATATTCTGCTTCCCCCTTCCACTTCCTAGCTATCATAATTTGTGCAGCTGTCAATAAATTTGTGAGCAAGTCCTTCATAGCCTGTGAAGCTTCCACTTCATCATAAATTGATAATGATGCTACCTCTGGACTTTTGGTCAACTTTAACCCAGTGATTTCTGTTATCTCCTTAAACACCCTTTGCCATTTTTAAAAACATATTTACACCCCCACTACTTGTGAACATTATTCTGTTTCCTGGCATCTGAGCCCATTATTTTAAGATGCAGCTCAGTCTTTTAAGATGCTGGGTACTTAACCGGCCAACCAAAGGCCATTACCTTGACAAACAAAATGGTTCCACAGGCTTCCTCTCATACATTCTACCTCCACTGATCCAGGATCACAGTGGGTTCCATCCACACTGAAACCCACCAAATTGATAACAAAATGTATACAAGAAAATTAGAAATAATCACTATTTTTTGACTGAATATCATATAAACAGAAGGAAGAATACAGGCAACCATAGATTACCACAATGTGTTATACATGGGGCTGCCTCTCTAAAATGGTTCAGAAACTTCAGCTGGTGTCAGCATATAACGCCAATCCTGGCCCAACTGCACGGGCTGCCAATTAGTTTCCGGGCGCAATTCAAAGTGCTGGTTTTGACCTATGAAGCCTTAAATGGTTTAGGACTATTACACCTCAAGAGGAAGAAGAAGAGTTTGGATCTGATACCCCACTACCCTAAGGAGTCAAAGGACTGCCTCTCCCCATATGAACCAGCCTGGGGGTCCACAAGAGGTCCGGAGGGTGGCAACATGCGAATGGGCCTTTTCTGTGGTTCTCCCTGCTTCTGGAATGCTCTCCCCAGGGAATTTGCCTGGTGCCTTCATTATACACCTTTAGGCGCCAGGCAAAAATGTTCCTTTTTAATCAGACTTTTGGTTGACCAGTAAGATTATTTTTCCAGTAAGATGTGCCATTTCTGCATATTCCATAAGTTTTGTTATCCATTCTTCTTTTGCTGGGACTTCTTCTTTCCATTTTTGGGCAAGTAACATTCTTGCTGCTGTAGATGCATACTGTTAGGGAAAAGAACCGTCAGGGATAAAAAAAAAATGACCAAAGACCAGCATATTTATAATACAATCTTTATTTATTAGGGAAGGGGGAAACTGGGCCTTGGTGGGGAGAGCTGCTGGCCTCACTGTTGCCGCTGCCTGGAAGAGAAAAGAACAGAAAAGATTCTTAATATTTTCATTTATTATTACTGCAAGGATCTCCAAGTGGCCCACATCATTCTCCCTTCCTCATCCAATCCCTAAACTCTTCTTAAATCAGGGAGCTGCCTCCCCCCCCCGCCCCCCAGCCAGCCAGATTCTCTCTAGCCTCCCTGTTCTTCGTGAACAAAGATCAACACTCACCACTGTTGGAATCACTGGTGGCATCCATCCCCTGGTCCCTCGGTCTCACATAGATGGTTCTCAGTTTAATTTTCCTCCCGTCCACGATTACACTTTCTTGCCTCATACAGTCCAGGGGATGGATTTTAGTGGCACGGCAACAGGAGGCCAGCAGCTCTCGAAACCTGCGCAGACAGCGGGATCTAGGAAAGAAAAGGAAGAAGGTCACGAAATGGATTATTTCCTCGATACTCTCTATCCCTGCACTGCCAGCTATTTCCCTGAAATCATCTAAGGGGGCCCTGAGGACAATCTTTAAAAATTAATCTAACCATGACCTGGTTCCCTATGTGTCTAAATCTTAAGGGATAGCTAAAGAAATAGGGGGAAGAATAAGATATTCTACTTACAAGCGAGACGTCTGAACCTTCATTATGTTGAAGACCACAAGTGTCAAACTAGCTCTTCTCTCACTAAATTCAAATAGTTGCTCTTCCCAAAGTTCTCAGCCAAGTCACTCAGCAGGGGGACGTGTCACAATGGAGGACATGACATCATCACTTTAGCTACCTCGCCTAACAATGGGCACCACTCCTCTTTTCAAATGTATCTTTCAGTGGGTTAAGTGGTTTTAATTAAATAATTTAGAATATGGTTACCAGATTTTTTTCAATGAATCTGGGGACACTTTTTTAAAAAGTTTTTTTGGCTGAGTAGCAACAGGGAGCCCGTAGTGGGGATTGTGAAGCAAAAGATCCTGGGTCCAAGCACATATGCATATTGTATAAAGGTGCAAAGTTCTTCTTTTGCACGCTGTGAAACATAAATGCACAGTTTTTTTAAAAAAAACCTGGGCAACAGCCACCCGCCCACAACTCCCGAGCCATCCCCGATCAGTCAAAACAAAGGGGGAAGGGGGCAGGAGATCTGTACCACCAGATGTCCCTGGTTCCCCTTCAGAAGTGGCAGCAGCAGTGGCTGTCAGCAGCCCGGAGCCAGCCTGGTAGCGCAGTTGGCTCTGGCTGGCTTCAGGAGCAGCTTGCTTCTGTGGCACCCGCCAGTTTGCTTCCCGGAAATCCCCATATGATGTGTTGCACAAAAGACACATCATATGGGGACTTCTGGCAAGGAAAAATGACGGGCACCATGGCAGTGAGCAGCAAGCAACTCCTGAAGCCAGCCAGAGCCAACTGCCCTGCCAGGTTGGCTCTGGGCTGCTGAGGCTGCCGCTGCCATGTTTCCCGGGGACAGATTTGCAAATCTGGGGACGTCTGGTAACCCTAATTTAGAAAAGATCCACAGCTGGCTTCATGCAGCACGGTGCATTTCTGGACAGGACAGGAAACACCTTGCAAACACACACTTTTCAACACGGAGGGGTCACCAAGGGACAACACTTTCGGCCTAGACTACGGCTACTGTTTCTCACATAAGAGTTAAAAATAACCCCGCTCAACACCCTGTAGTAAACTGTCTAGTATTATGATGGACAGGAACAGGATTTCACCCTTCTACCTCCTCATCCCTGTGTTCTGTTTCTTCCCAATGTGTTCTGCCAATAAACAGCTTTCCTTAGGTTGCAAGGAAGTGAAATGTTTTGAGTTTGTGGGTGCCAGTCTCCCCTTTGTCTTGAGTTCCTGGGTGCCAGGCACTGAACCCCTGGACACTGAACATCTGGGGAGTTGATCTAAGCTTTGTTTCAATGTACCCCAAGCTCTACAATTGATTCTTGGTTATTAAAAACTGTTTGAAACCATTGTATTTCATTCAGAAAAGAAAATCTGGAATGTGGTTATCTTAAAGGTTTATAGGCAATGGGTGACATGTTTATTGATCCTTTTTGTAAGTTATTATTTGTCTACTTTAATGTATTATTTATATATAGTAATCATTTAGAGGTTGGGGTGGGAAGCAGTTTTGAATATGACACTGGTGGATGGCTGTCATTGATCCAGATCCATTTCATAGAATCAGAGAATCTTAGAGTTGGAAGGGACCCCAAGGGTAATCTAGTCCAACCCCCTGCGATTGGACACGTTAGTCCAGGTGTGGTCTGACCAAAGCAGAATCAAGTGGTACCTTGGGTTATATACGCTTCAGGTTACATACGCTTCAGGTTACAGACTCCACTAACCCAGAAATATAACCTCGGGTTAAGAACTTTGCTTCAGGATGAGAACAGAAATTGTGCTCCGGCGGCATGGCAGCAGCGGGAGGTCCCATTAGCTAAAGTAGTACCTAAGGTTAAGAACAGTTTCAGGTTAAGAACGGACCTCCGGGATGAATTAAGTACTTAACCCGAGGTACCACTGTATTACTTCCCTTGACACTATACTTCTGTTGATGCAGCCTAGAATAGTGTTACCTTTTTTTGCTTCTGCATCACACTGTTGACCCTTGTGAAGCTTGTGGTCCATCAAGACCCTTAGATTCTTTCCACAGGTACTGCTAGGAAGCCAGGTATCCCCCATCCTATATTAGGGAATCTAGTTCTTCCTGCCTAAGTGCAGAACCTTACATTTGTCCCTATTGACATTCATTTTGTTGGCTTTCGTCCAGTTCTCCAATCTGTTAATGTCATTTTGAATTCTGATTCTGTCTTCTGCGGCATTAGCTACCCCTCCCAGTTTAGTGCCATCTGCAAATTTGATAAGCATCCCCTCAATTCTTTCACCCAAATGATTTATAAAGACGTTGAACAATAACAGGCCCAGGACAGGACCCTGTGACACACTACTGGCCACTTTTTTCCAGGATGATGAGGAACCATGAATGAGTACTCTTTGTGGGAGTGTTCAGGGATGCAGGAAAGGATATATTGTTTGATTATATCCTTTCCAACTTGTGTTAACAAGTTCTACAATTTAGCAGAGTAACACTTCCCTTTTTAAACTTACACAGCTGATGCGTTTGCTCAGGCTTGCTAGAGCCTCTAAAATAAGTTATCTGGTAATTTCCCCTTTAGTCCCTCATAAAAGAAATAGACACGGCACAGTCTTCTATAAAAGTATAAAAAAGTTTACTCACTCACATTCTGTTCACAGATGGATCCCAGAAGGCAGACTTAAATTACAAAAGTAATATACCTGGAATCTATCCCATAAAGAGATAGTCCCTTTGTCCTCTCTTGGCTGGAAGCCAAGAGAGCATCTTTGGCTAAGCAGATATTGCTTCTTTGACAAATGTAGTCAGAGAGAGAGATGGCGGCCTCCGATGAGTTATTTTGTTACCTGCATAGGTGAGGTCATACCCACCTCTGGACACATGTAGAGGAAGTCTGTCCCAGCCTAGGAGGAAACAGGAAGTTCCGACTGGCCGGTCCAGGCATCCCCTTTTTATGTCCACTCTAGGGATGTTGTACTTGACTGCTCTGTGTTTCACATCTCACACTCTTCAGATTCAGTCAATCAATCAGCTACAAATGTACCTAACAGTTACATCATCCATCCCACCTTTTACCAGCTTCTCCACAAGAATATAATGGAGGATTTTGTAAAAACCTTACTGAAATCAAGATACACTACAGATCTCTTGACCTTAGGTGTTCATGAAAAGTTATATTACATAAAGAATACAAAATAAAACAGAGATTCTAGTTAGCATGATGGAACTTCCTCAGGTCATATGCAGAGTAACATAACATAGACTGCTTTAGGGTTACAAGGAGACATGCTAGAGAAGAATCCCCCACCCAAGATGAACTTTTATTTTTATACTTATTTTTTTATTTACTTAATTAATTAATATTTAAACTAAAATAGAAAGAGGGGAGGGGGACAGAGTAGAGTGGACCGAGTGGTGGTTGACTGATTGCAGCACAGTGGTACCTCAGATTAAGAACTTAATTCGTTCTGGAGGTCTGTTCTTAACCTGAAACTGTTCTTAACCTGAAGCACCACTTTAGCTAATGGGACCTCCTGCTGCTGCTGCGCCACGGCTGCACAATTCCTGTTCTCATCCTGAAGCAAAGTTCTTAACCCAAGGTAATATTTCTTGGTTAGCTGAGTCTGTAACCTAAAGCGTATGTAACCTGAAGCGTATGTAACCTGAAGTGTATGTAACCCAAGGTACCACTGTATATTGAAAAATGGGGTGATGTGAATTTTTTTACCAAATTCATTCAGAAGTAGATTTTAGTTAGCATTTCAGTGATGAAACTTGGGTTCATGGAAAAGATACCGATTTTGGGGAAGAAGAAAAAACGCTTTTCAGAGCTGCAGGGTATCTTTAACCATCTTTGGGGCTTTGAATTTCTACATTTAAAAAGTGAAACCCAAAACTTACATTTTGTGGGATCAGCTTCAGTTGTTCAGCCTGAGATTGTAGGCAGGACTTTTGCAGCAGTGTGTCTAAGTGCCCTCTCAATTCTTGCTCCTCATGGCTGATAAAATCTAGCAGGAGGGGACTGATTGAATGGGTTAAGTGAGGTGATTGAAAGGGTGATGGCCAGCCATCCATGGGATGATTTTTTTTTAAAAAAAAAACACATTATTGATGGTTGTTCCTGGCAACCCTGAAATGCTGTCTGAGAGAATGAATCTTTTAAACCATTTTTTTAAAAATGTTTTTAATTATGTGTTTGCTTCAACTGATGTGTTTGCTTTCCTAGGCTCCTTTGGGAGGAAGGGTGAGATATAAATTGAATAAATAATATTTTTGTGTGTGAATTCTTACATATATTTATGCAATTTAGCCTCTCTCTTTTTGTAAGATTTTGTAAGATTTCCTTTAATATTTCCTATCATCGTTTCTCCTAGTACCGTGGACTTTAGTTATTATTCTGACACTGTTGGTGAAAAATGAACACCCGTCTCTGAACGTAGCCACTTTTTATGTAATTTGTGTAACTTACAGTCACATCAGAATATTTTTTATTAAGTTATTAGTACATGGTATGGGTGGTGGGAGGATTTCTGATGGGATTGTGGCTGGGGATGGAGAGTTAAATCTCCCTTCCCTTTATGCTGAGGTCTGAGTGGAAACGATGTCCCCTCCTGAAGCCTGAGATTAAATTTAAAACATTCTCAAACATGGTCATAAGTCATTAACAATTAACATAACATATAACTAACACAATTATTGACACTTGGACTTATGGGCCAGAGGAGTGGGCTCTGCTTGCCTAGAATTCACACCAAGTTCAGATAAGAGTTTGAGTGGAAACCGAATAAACCAGTCCAATTCACCTCACAACTTTTCCTTAACGAAACCCAACATGCAAAATTGCCTGCATAACAACAATCAAGGTAGGAAATAGATCCCCCCTCAAAGTTTAAAAATAAATCCCTAGCTGCGCAATATTAACAATTAACCATTTATCTAAAAATTTGAGGTCAGCTTGCCCCAGAACACTGAATAAAATGTGTCCAGATGGATCTCTGAGTGCCATTAGAAAGCTGGAGCTTGGCAACATGAATGGCAACTGCTGTTTTAAATTGGCATGTGAGGCCAGAGTAATGCATACCCAGTGTAATGACTGCAGAAGAGCACAGTGTGAAGCTCAGTAGCAAATAGTTTTGAAAACTGAGGTAATTTTTTCTCTGCGAGTATAATGTTTTGAATGGCAAATGGAACTACTGGACTGTGTGACCTGTTCTCAAATGGGGAAAAAAGTATATCATATTGCTGAAAGTATGAAGACCAACTGATACCATTAGTTTTTGGAGAAGTCAACAGGCATTAGTGAGCCATGTTTTTTGTGCTGGGCTGTCACATCATCCCAAGCAGTATATTATTCCAAGGCTCTTGTGACATTCCCTCCCCCCACCTCATCTCAATTCAATATTAGGAAGACCAACATTCCTTAAGAGGTTTTGAAGACTTACTATTAGTATTGACAGCAGTTACTTGACTGTTTTATTTGCGTGGATAGGCAAAGACCCCCCAACCCTGGGCGACACCCGTGTGGAACAATGACTCAAGACAATGTGTTATGGGATTAAAATTTGGCCACAACTTTATTAAAACTTCAGATGTAGGGAGACCTTGGCTTAGGCATTGGGTTTTTATCCTTCCCAATCCCCAGCCGGGGATCTGGGGAACATCAGGGTTATCCAGAATGTGTAGGGATTGGGCTGGCTCTGGAGAACATCTGTTCTGCCCCCCCCCCCATTTCACCCACTGTCGCAGGGGAGAGCAATGACAACCTACTTGTTTATGGCCAATGCCTCCCCTCAAAACAACCCCTTTAATGGGGAACCCTGGGATCGCTGCCACAGGGGGGGGCGTGGGTCACTGCTCCACACACACACCCCATTTAGGGAAGATAGACTAAACAGATTCCGCCCAAGTCCTGAAACTGCCAAAGTTGTGATGTTTTGGTACAGGGAAGGCAAAACCTGCCAATGCAGGAAAATTCATTTCTGGCCCTTCAACAGTGACCATAACATAGCAGCGCCCGCGTACCTGTGAAGAAGTGGTTAACCTACAAAAGAAGGCTTAACTGAGGGACAGCACGGTGGGAGAAGCTCTGAAGCCGACTGAGAACTCCCAGGTAAGTTCCGCCCACTATTGTGTGGGCTGGGCGATCCCTCCCCTTACCCAGCCAACTCTCTCCTGGCAACGCCTCCCCAGCTAGGAATTGGGTAACTGGCAGAGGTAGGCGGCTACCTCCAGGTGTCCAGCGGGGGGAGGGGAAAATCCAGGCTGTACTGATAGGAGCTGCATGGGATCTGGGGGGGGGGGGCTGCAGACGACAGCACAAAAGACACCCCCCATTTGATGTGGGGAGCTGTCAATCTTTCCGTCTTCTTTACTATATATGGTTGCCTTTTGTGACAGCACAGAGCTCTTTTCACTGATTGCCAACAGACAGCAGCCACTCCCCATCACTGAATGTCCCAGATGCAGCATTATTTTTGAGGAAAGTAACACCTCCTAATAGGGACGCGGGTGGCGCTGTGGGTTAAACCACAGAGCCTAGGACTTGCTGATCAGAAGGTCGGCGGTTCAAATCCCCATGACGGGGTGAGCTCCTGTTGCTCAGTCCCTGCTCCTGCCAACCTAGCAGTTCGAAAGCACGTCATGTCAAGTAGATAAATAGGGACCGCTCCAGCGGGAAGGTAAACGGCGTTTCCGTGTGCTGCTCTGGTTTGCCAGAAGCGGCTTAGTCATGCCGGCCACATGACCCGGAAGCTGTCTGCGGACAAATGCTGGCTCCCTTGGCCTATAGAGCGAGATGAGCGCGCAACCCCAGAGTCAGTCACGAGTGGACCTAATGGTCAGGGTTCCTTAACACCTCCTACTGGCAACAGTCATCCCTCTCCCCCCAACACAAAAAAATGCCCTGGAATGAGATATGAGAGAGAGAGAGAGAGAGAGAGAGAGAGAGAGAGAGAGAGAAAGAGAGAGAGAGAGAGAGAATGTGTGCATGTGTGTGTAAAGTAAAGAGAGAGAAAGACCTGAAACCCATGTGGCAAGCAACTATCTTACAAAAGAAAGATTGACTGCTGCTCAGTTTTCTCCTTGTTAGTTTCACCTCCAAATTTCTTCCATCCTTCGTGTTGGTTCATGAAAGTTCTTACTGAAAACTTTTGGGTCAACCATACAAGCTTCTGCCATAGCCTTATACATCTAAAACTGTGAGGTTCAACATACCTCAGGACACTGGGAAACTTTTCGCTTGATCTCACATACTTTACAAAGTTAAGTCCCTTAAAACAAACACTCCTCTGTCCAAGCTGATCAATGCAATTCCAGTGTGTCATACCATACTTGTATACTTATTATTTAGTTTCCCTACAGATGACTGTTGTTGTTGTTGTTGTTGTAATATCTCACTCTTCCTCTCAAAGTAGTCGACAGTTGTAGAATATCTTTACTACATTATCTAAAGTGTATAAAGACCATGCACAGGTAAAGGTAAAGGTAAAGGTAAAGGACCACTGGATGGTTAAGTCCAGTCAAATGCGACTATGGTTGCGGTACTCTTCTCGCTTTCAGGCTGGAAAGGAGCTGGAGGGAGCTGGCATTTGTCCACAGACAGCTTTCCAGGTCGTGCGGACCATGGTGGAAACACTGTTTACCTTCCCGCCACAGTGGTACCTATTTATCTGCTTGCACTAGCATGCTTTTGAACTGCTAGGTTGGCAGGAACTAGGACAGAGCAACGGGAAAGCAAAAGCTATATACACAATGGAAGTTCCCAGCAGGCTGTGACGGTATGTAAACAGACATGGGACATGCAACAGTTCCATGTCTGCAACTAAAGGTGGAATGGATTTTTCCAACACATTGCACAAATGCCTCAGAATCACATTGTGATCTCTTGTGTAATCTTGAGGAAAATGGTGACCTGTCCACTGAGAGTAACTCCTCTTCAGCCTCTTAAATTTGAGAATGAAAAGTGCTGCTGCTGCATAACTACCTCACTGACAATGGTAAGCCCACCACCTCTGAACCCTTAAATCACAACAAAAAGACTCACAAGGAAAAAAATACCCCTAGTTTGTTTGTTTTTTAGTCTACTGGTAAGACGCCACCCCCTGAACCTTTTAAGTCAGAAAAAAATTGTAAAATCAACCCCTGGTAGCAAAAGGTAGACACATTACTAAATTTGTGATAAGAGAGGGAGAGCGTACTAAAATTCAGAAAAATCTTCCCCATCAAAAATACCTCCAGTTTTGGTGCTTTTTGGCCCTGTACCCCAAATTCCGTATAGTAAAAGCTATATAAGTATAGTATAGTATAGTATAGTATAGTATAGTATAGTATAGTATAGTATACTAAAAGCTATATAAAGGTCCGTATAGTAAAAGCTATGGTTTTCCCAGTAGTGACGTATGGAAGTGAAAGCTGGACCATAAAGAAGGCTGATTGCCGAAGAATTGACGTTTTTGAATTATGGTGCTGGAGGAGACTCTTGAGAGTCCCATGGACTGCAAGAAGATCAAACCTATCCATGCTGAAGGAAATCAGCCCTGAGTGCTCACTGGAAGGACAGATCCTGAAGCTGAGGCTCCAGTACTTTGGCCACCTCATGAGAAGAGAAGACTCCCTGGAAAAGACCCTGATGTTGGGAAAGATGGAGGGCACAAGGAGAAGGGGACGACAGAGGACGAGATGGTTGGATAGTGTTCACGAAGCTACCAGCATGAGTTTGGCCAAACTGCAGGAGGCAGTGGAAGACAGGAGTGCCTGGCGTGCTCTGGTCCATGGGGCACGAAGAGTCGGACACGACTAAACGACTAAACAACAACACCCCAAATTCAGGACAACCTTTCTCTGCTACCAATTGCTGAAGGTGTCTTAATGTGCCCAGACTCAATTTTCTCCAACCTCTCTATCAAATCTTCCAAATACAATCCAAATATTTTATAAAGGGGGTGGGCATTTTCTCAGTGGAAACATCAGGGGGGCAAGGCAGCATCCCTACAGATGATAGGTCCCCCCCATGGTTCTAACATTGCCAGCAGCCCCAATTTAAATGTGACACCAACCTCACAGAGCTGTGCATGGATCAGTTGCTTTATGCACTTTGTACCACATGTTAACCAAGCATACTCACTATCCTACACTGCTTTCAATAATAAATACCCAAATATAAACAACACAGCATGAGCACCCTATCTGGGACTCTAATATTCAGCACAGTTGTCCTTGACATGTTCTACCAACATTGGTAAGCATAGTTTGAAAAGTCTTCCCCTTTAATGAAACAATGTCTCTGAAGTAATTTCAAAGTGAAAAGAAGAAAGTAATAAGCACAGTGGTTGGTATATTGGAGGCTGTTGGAATAAGAGTGTTCAAAGCAAAACTCTCTTATCTAAATGAAGAGAAATGAGACGGCAGCAGTAAAGAGAGAAGCACCATAATGTAGCTAGATCTATTTTGACTCCACTTATTTTCCCCATCACCGAGAAGGGGCAACTCTGCCATCAATCATGGTCAGATCATTTTTATTTATTTTTTGTAACCCCTCTGCGAAAGAGACAACTTGTCAGGCAGGTTACTAAATGTGTGCCACGCTTCGGCAATGTCACTTAGGAGCAGAATCAACATACTCTCTTTGACTTTCACAATGCAGCAATTTGACACTAAGAGAGTATTGCAATGCCCAATAAAGCTTGGAGCAGAGTTGTTAAAGAGACATTCAGCAAAGGCGGACAATGGTTGGCTGAAATACTTAAATAATAATAAAAAGTGTTAATGGCATGGAGAAGAATGGGGGTGGCAGGGAGCGAAATCAAGTTTCTTCAGCAACTGATGTTTTACTTTGCTTATGAGCTGCAGAGGCTCTGCGCTCAATTATCACATTGAACTGGGTTTCACCCAGTTGGTTTTGCTTAGTGAAGGAATCTGAACACAAAGCATTGGAGGTAGAGGCATTTTTGCTCAGTCCAATTATAATTGAGGACCAATGAGGTCTTCTGAGGATCCATCAGAGGTCCACTGGTAACGATGAGCACGTGAAGAGGCCTTGAGACTTTCTTGTGCCATGTACTATCACCGCCCTCAGTGAAATGGGGTCACATGGAGGGCAGAAAAGATGGGGTGAACTGCAAGTTGCTGCAAATGACAACAACAATAACAACACCCTGATATCTGTTTGTGGTATCGATGCAATTCAAGCCATTGTTCTTCATTGGAAGCATTCATACCTTCAGGTTTATTTGTTGTTTTATTTAGAAACATTTCTAAACCACTTAATGTTTAAACATCTCTAAGAGGTACAGAAAACAATCTCTTGAGAACAGAGATACAGAATAAAAACCAGTTAGGGAGTATCATAAAAAAGAAAGAAATATGAAAACATTATGTTCTTAGAGGGGTCTGCCTTCCGAGAGTCACTGTTCTTGGTGTGTCTTCTCCCACAACAGGAAGTTCTATTGTTTCTTTGTGTTGAACAATCTAGTTGGAGAAGTGGATTAGAATCAGAAGAAACAGAGCATTGCATCACACAGGGAGCCCAAACCTAGTTGGAGACAAGGCTGTAGAGTGGGCTGCAATCCCGTAACCAAGTGGTAAAAAGGGAAGCTAAATTGTAGGACATACTTTGATACAAACTGAATTCCATGCATCTGTAAACCCATGGAACCCACTGACTAGATTTGGTGCTCCTTTTCCTCCTTTTCTGGAACTATTTAGAAGCAAAAGACTGTGCCCCCCCCCTTGACTGCAAAAGGTTTCCCCACACCTGCTTTAGAGACTTCTAAATTAATCACATGCAGTTAATCATATAAAATGATGAAGCATCTCCACCCCCATCACTCAGCCTGGACACTGAGGTCCTCCTCCGAGGGTCTTCTGCTGGTTCCTTCACTGCGAGAAGTGAAGTTACAGAGAACCAGGCAGAGGGCCTTCTCAGTAGTGGCACCCTCCCTGTGGAACGCCCTTCAGATGTCAAGGAGATAAAGAATTACCCAACTTTTAGAAGACATCTGAAGGCAGCCTTGTATTGGGAGGTTATTTATGCTTGATGTCTTTAGATATGCTGTAAGTCGGATGTAACAACAACAACAATTTCAGATTCCTCTTATCTAGCAGGGAGGGTTGTGGCTAATTTGTAAAGCATGTCAGGAGCGGAGGATGCTCTCCTCCCCCAGTTGCATCAAAGGCAAAAAGAACAAGCAAGTTCATATTTATGGTTTTTATTCAGTCATCTGGTTGCAAGACAAAGAATCCATGTCTCCATGGAAAGGAGACGATGCCTACGCTAAGTCTCTCCTCTTCTGTCCCCAACAACATCCTGAGTACCAGGAGTCACACACCTCTGCATTCTCTGTTCTTGACTATGGAGTGATTGACTGGCCCTTGGAGAAAGAGGACCTCCCAGAATCTCCAGGGAGGTCTCTGCTGGCTGCTCTCTCACTCCAGCCCCCCCCCAATCTCTGTAAGGAGTCCCGGTTCCCAATTTGATAACACAGCAAGCGTAGTAAATTAAAAGGGAAGATTTATTGTAAAAACAGAGTTCTCCGTATGACTCTAACAAGCCACCAGTCTCATCAGTCATGATGACCCTACTGAGCTTTCCTTCCGGTTACAGAAGATATTGAACTTTCTCACTTTGTGCCTTTTGACTTGTTTCCAGTCTAACAGCCCTCCCCTTAGCCTATTCTTACTACTACTACTACTAATACTGATACTACTACTACTACTACTACTACTAATAATAATAATAATAATTTATTTATACCCTGTCCTTCCCGGTTTAAAAACCGGGCTCAGGGTGGCTAACAGCAAATATAAAACATTGATTAAAATGCGACTTAGAAACAGCATAAAACAGCATAAAACAAAACATAAAATGCACCATCAATATCAACAAAATTCAAAAATTCAGGGGTCATTTTTTTTGGGGGGGGGACCCAGTCAATAGACATCAAATGATCACCAGGGCTAACTGGTCAAGTTGGTCCTGCTAGGGCCAGTAAGGAGACCAGGGAAGAGTTTAAATGTGGAGTCCCAGAAAGGGTTTCTTCATAGAAGAGAAAAGGGAAAAGGGAATAGAGGATCAGGCTAATTCAAACTGAAGGCCAGGTGGAATAGCTCTGTCTTACAGGCCCTGCAGAAGGAGATCAAGTCCTGCAGGGCCCTAGTCTCGTGGGACAGAGCATTCCACCAAGTTGGAGCCGTCACTGAAAAAGTCCTGGCCCTGGTGGAGGATTGGCCCTTAGGAGGGATTGGCTTAGCTCCAATCTCTTCCTGTTCTGACAAACTGCTTCTTTCTCTGTTCTCGCCAGGTTCCAGCTCACTCCCAGCCTTTCTCTTATCAACTGGCATTCCAAGGGGTGGGGGAGTTGGCACTCACTGATGCTCAGCCTGCCTGGCAGTTAACCCTCTCTGTTCCTGGCAGCTTTCTTCAGCTTGTTGCAAACCTTCATTGGGATCTGGTTGCAAACCTTCAGAGGGGGCTGGCTGTAAACCTTCCCTGGTGGCTGGCTCGTTCATGACAATCTTGTAACTTCATTCAGCTGTAATTTAGCCCTGTCTCCTTTTCCTCTTCAAACTGCTGGAGACAAGGGGGGGGGGAAATCTTTCCCCTTCCCCTCCTCGTCCGAGAGGGGCCGAGCAGACCGAGGTGACATTTCCCAGCCTTCCTGTTCAGTCCAGTCCATGACAGAGCATGTGCTTTGCATCTACAAGGTCCCTGGTTTAACCCCCAGGTTCAGTTCCCAGAAGCTTCAGGTAGGGCCAGGTGAAACTCCTGGAGAGCTGCTACTAGAAGATTGAGCTTGATGGACTCAATATGAATACGTTCCTGTGTTCCTTATAATTTGTTAATTTTGAGGGTTTTCACCTAAGACAATACAGCTGTATAACTTTTTTTTTAATGTGGAGAGGCAAACTGCACTGCATTATTAGGGAACATGATTTTCAACACACATCACTTTTAGCATATAAAAAAGGCTAATTTATATGCACAGTAATGAGCTGTACTGTAAATGCTAAAAGGGTTCTATTATACATGGAGGGAAATGTTTATAGCTAAGTAGAGAGGACACAATATATTTGTGCAAATAAAATTTCTATAAAATACCTAATTACTCAAGGAGCTGGTTTACCCTCTATGGTGAATTAATGTTCATTCTGAAATCCACTTTTATTCAATTCAGTTTAAAATATTATCTATTTGTGGAATAAAAGCTATGGACATTTGTTTGTCTCCATGTGGACATCATAATCTAGGGACTCAAATATCATTATTGTTGACTTTGCTAAACTTGAAGCTCTGGATAATGAGCATTGTGACCCCTGAGCCAAGAAGAAAAGAAACTATACAACCTTTAGAAGACATCTGAAGGCAGTCCTGTTTAGGGAAGTTTCGAAATGTTTAATGTTTTATTGTGTTTTTATATATGTTGGAAGCTGCCTAGAGTGGCTGGGGCAACCCAGTCAAATGGGTGGGGATATTATTATTATTATTATTATTATTATTATTATTATTATTATTGATGTCCCTATTTTCATCAGATAAATTTTGGAGAGTATGCCAGGTGAAGATCATGCCTGTGTGGACCGGCTTTCAGTCAATGGATTATAACTCACTCCCTCATGATAAAAGGGAGAGGCAGGCTTCTTGGACCACAATGTGCTCCAATGTCTCAGAGCAAAAACTATGCTGATGGTAGTATAAATATGGCTGAGACCCTACCTGCCCGAGGACTGTCTCGCCAGGGTAGTGCATGCTCTAGTTATCTCCCACTTGGACTGCTGCAGTGCGCTCTACGTGGAGCTACCTTTGAAGGTGACCTGGAAACTACAAATAATCCAGAATGCGGCAGCAAGACTGGTGACTGGGAGCGGCCGCTGAGACCACATAACACCGGTCTTGAAAGACCTACATTGGCTCCCAGTACGTTTCCGAGCACAATTCAAAGTGTTGGTGCTGACCTTTAAAGCCCTAAACGGCCTCTGTCCTGTATTCCTGAAGGAGCGTCTCCACCCCCATGGTTCTACCCGGACACTGAGATCCAGCATTGAGGGCCTTCTGGCGGTTCCCTCATTGTGAGAAGTAAGGTTACAGGGAACCAGACAGAGGGCCTTCTCAGTAGTGGCGCCTGCCCTGTGTAACGCCCTCCCATCAGATGTCAAGGAAATAAGCAGCTATCTTATTTTTAAAAACATCTGAAGGCAGCCCTGTTTAGGGAAGTTTTTAATATTTAATGGATTTTTTATATTTAATCGATTGGGAGCCACCCAGAGTGGCTGGGGAAGCTCAGCCAGATGGGTGGGGTATAATTATTATTATTATTATTATTATTATTATTATTATTATTATTATTATTATTTCTAGTGTAATATGTAGAAGTCTCCTCCATGTTTCATCCCAGCAGTTCTAGCAAATCTGACTCCAACGCAGTTCCAGCCCAGTTTTTATTAGGACTCTGTCTGTCTTCACCCAAGCAAGACTGAATCAACTGGCCATGAAAGTTTCTGATAGGCCACAAGTATTTGTTTATATGGAAGTTGTTTTAGTAAAACCATACTCTCAGTAGTGATCTGTGGGGTGATGAAGTTGTGGCAGTGTTGCACACCTGGCTTCTGCTGCTGTCACTTCCTGTCTCTTTAACATCAGACAGCAGAGAGAAAAAGAACAAAGGATAATAGTCCCACTTCACGGAACACAGTAACACATCACTTCCCACACTTCCCATCACTTCCCACTCTGTGGAGTCAAAGCATGTGAGAAAACAACAATCCCATGACTGCAATCATAGATAAGGAATTCTAACATCCTCCCCCAATTCATGATCTGTGTTGCAGTCATCAGAATTCTAACAGTGCCAGGAGGGTCAGATTCATGGCAGGTTTATCCAACCATTCCTGCCTTCCATTCCAGCTATTGTGACAGTTGTGCGATAAAGAACAACGTTGTGTTCGGCCTTTGCATCAATGTTAAGGGGATTGAAAAACCACAGGACACTATACCCCATTCTACTGCTGCTTCTGTAATACAACTTGAGGACATTAAAAAAGGCACTTTCCAGGAAGGACTTGTGTCCATCCTGACAGCTGACATCATCCCTCTGCAGCTTGTGAATCACTGCTGTCTTATAAAAACTCTAAGGTTGCAACAGCGTCCCGTAAATGAAACAGTTTCTCAGAGCAAAACTTCCCAGTTTCACAGGCAACCAGGCCTTAGCAAATTTAGGATTTTACATACTAACGTCAAAATTGTTCTCTAATTAGAAGCTAGAAGGCAGTCAATTTCAAGTTCATGGAGCATGGATTATGTGCATTTTGCTGCACCATTTAATAATGACAGCCATAAGCTGACATGTTTTGTTTTAGTTGCGGCTTCCAGATGGCCTCCACATATCACATTTTATTCACCCTGCCTTGATGCAGGCAGCAGTAAGGAAATCTCTTTGAAAGGAAAGGTCATATTTATCTCCGCTTATGACGAATATGCTTTCTTTCAGCATACTAGCCTTCCATTTTAATTTCTCATGACTGTTTCCTTTGCTAACGTTTCCAAGCACAATATTCTAATATTTCTAATACATCTAAGCTTAATATTTCTAATCTTGGATGTGCTCACCTATGTTTTCAACACATTGCTATTTTCCATTGTAGGGGTCAAAAAGCACAAGCTATCCTCCCTGGGGCCCACCTGCGCACAGTGGGGTGGGTTGGCATATTAATGGAACCCTCTGCTAACTCCCCACCCCTTCTTCAGCCAATGCACACACTTCCTATTGTGAGCACCAGTGAAATACACAGAAACAGAGGGAACTACCTTATATTGAGTCAGAGCAATGGAGCAGCATAGACAGTATTGTCTGTACTGACTACCTTGAGATGCCAGGGACAGGAGCTTGGAGTGCCTTGTTGTTGACATCCATCTCTCTCAAGAGCAAGGAAGTGCACCTCCAGGGATGTAGTCAAATGTGTATGGAGGATCTTGCCTGCCCAGATGACAAGACCTTCCTCTTGACCTTGCTGATGTGGTCCAAAGGAAAGCAGAGCAATACGTTTGGCCCCAGCTTGGCTGCAGGAGTTGCTGGAGGGAGTAGTACTGGGCACCATCCCACTGTGTTAGGAACACCACTCCAGATTTGGGTTTACTCGTTAGCCTTTTCTTCTCTTGAAGATAAACCTAAAGGCAGCAGAGGTTTGGGATACGAGTCTCCCCTTCTTCTAGAAGATGCTACTTTCCGAGGTTGATGAGCCCTATCTGCCTCTCACTTCCCTCTACAGCGTAAGCAGAAACTGCCTTGTTGAGCATTGGACCCCTATTGGTCTCATCCAATCAATCCTCCAGAGTCATTCTTCACTTTCTTAATCACTGATGTTTTGAGATTCATCAGCTACTCTCAGCTGGTTTGTCCCACCAGTCAAAGCCATTCCTGGGGTGTGGCTGCTGTCACGTGCTGAGAGCTTCTAGGAGTACAGGGTGGGGACCAAAGATGGACTGCTTATATGCAAAGTAAATGCTTTACCACTGAGCTATGGTCCCTCTTCATGTGTACTGCTAGTCAGAGATATGGAGGAAGGGAATGAATTTTAGAGGGCCCTGTGTGTTCCATCAAGGGTGCGTTGAGATAAGCTCTGCCTTTTAAATAGCTGCATAGCCCCAGGCAGCAGATCTATACTTTTCACCCCAAGGAAGTGTGTGTTTCTACCAAAGCTGAATGAGACTAGCTCCAGCTCTCCTGTAGGAAACTGTTAAATGTGCTATTGCCTGGATGATGTCAGCCTTTGTGGGTGGGAGGAAGGTCCATCAGGGTTAGGGTTAGTGACAAGAGGGCAGCACCATGGCTTCACCCCACCAGCTGCCAATGTATGTGATTGATTGATTGATTGATTGATTGATTCTATTTCTATGCTGCTTTTATTCAAATAAATCCCAAAACAAAAGATGTTGTTGTTTGTCGTTTAGTCGTGTCCAACACTTTGTGACCCCATGGACCAGAGCACACCAGGCACTTCTGTCTTCCACTGCCTCCCGCAGTTTAGTCAAACTCATGCTGGTAGCTTCGAGAACACTATCCAACCATCTCGTCCTCTGTCGTCCCCTTCTTCTTGTGCCCTCAATCTTTCCCAACATCAGGGTCTTTTCCAGGGAGTCTTCTCTTCTCATGAGGTGGCCAAAGTATTGGAGCCTCATCTTCAGGATCTGTCCTTTCAGGGAGCACTCAGAGCTGATTTCCTTAAGAATGGAGAGGTTTGATCTTCTTGCAGTCCATGGGACTCTCAAGAGTCTCCTCCAGCACCATAATTTAAAAGCATCAATTCTTCAGCAATCAGCCTTCTTTATTGTCCAGCTCTCCCCTTCATGGATCACTGCCTTGCCGTGGCAAAGGGGCTTGAATAACTCAGAGAACTATGCCGAGTAGGGCACCCAAGATGGACAGGTCATAGTGGAGAGTTTTGACCAAACGTGATCCCCCTGGAGGAGGAACCGGCAAGCCACTCCAGTATCCCTGCCAAGAAAACTCCATGGACAAAGACAACAAACAAAAGATAAAAATAACATAATGGAACATCACAAACACAGCATAAATCATATTGAATACTTCACAAATCATCAGTAAAACAATCCCAAATCCCAAATAAAACAATTACCATCCATGTAACTCTACTAACAAAACAACTAAAAAATAAGCTAAACATTACAGTTACACAAAAAATCATATTATAGGATTCATAAAGTACAACAGCATTCATATCTATAAAACAACATTAACAACATTGACAAAATAGCAACAAAACAAGCAATCAAAGCCCTGCTGAATTTGTACACATGCTCTCCCTTCCGCCATGACTCATAAACCTTCATTCTATTCAATGCATCAAAACACACCTGTACATAATGCTCCTGGCAGCAATTCCCTTCTGAAGGATCCTTGCAACGGAGGTGGTCAGCACAAAGACTCTCTGTTATGCTTTGTGCTTCATAACAATGTGTTGTAATACATCTTCTTGTAAGCCACATGGTAAAGATTTGGATCCCGAAGGTGAGATATAAGTAATTGTAGTAAAGCCGAAAGCTACCACTCATTATCAAAAGGTAAAGCCATCTTTAATAATTCCCTTTTCATTCTCTTTCATAGTATCAGAACCAAAGCGGCTTCAGAATATGAAAGGAAACAAGTGTACCTTTAACTCCCAGCACCAACAATTAAAAGGTGCCCTCGCTGATTAAAATTGACAGCCACCAATCAATCAACTAAAGCTGTAGTTGATTACTCTACCAATTGAAGCTTGTGGCTCTAATTAAAATTGGCATGCAGTATAATGAGAAGCAATATGTTACAATGGTGCACAGTCACTCTGAAAAATGGGACAGAAAGGTTTTTGAGAATGAATAAACTGACTGAGGGAGCTTTACCTAAGTACTAAGTATGTTTGTATATGGCTATCGGGCTCATCTTTGCTCTGCATTTCTAGGCACAGGTCCAGGTTTTCCAGGTACATATCCATCAGCAGCAGCAGCGGTGTCTCCAAAAATTTTTACACATCACTTGGGAAGACAGGCGAACTAATATCAGTGTACTGGAAGAAGCAAAGATCACCAGTGTTGAAGCAATTATTACATCAACTTCGCTGGACTGGTCATGTTGTGTAGATAAGAGAAACATGATTTCTCTCCAGTTCTGGGCACCACAATTCAAGAAGGACGCTGACAAACTGGAACGTGTCCAGAGGAGGGCAACCAAAATGGTCAAAGGCCTGGAAACGATGCCTTATGAGGAACGGCTAAGGGAGCTGGGCATGCTTAGCCTGGAGAAGAGGAGGTTAAGGGGTGATATGATAGCCATGTTCAAATATATAAAAGGATGTCACATAGAGGAGGGAGAAAGGTTGTTTTCTGCTGCTCCAGAGAAGCGGACACGGAGCAATGGATCCAAACTAAAAGAAAGAAGATTCCACCTAAACATTAGGAAGAACTTCCTGACAGTAAGAGCTGTTCGACAGTGGAATTTGCTGCCATGGAGTGTGGTGGAGTCTCCTACTTTGGAGGTCTTTAAGCAGAGGCTTGACAACCATATGTCAGGAGTGCTCTGATGGTGTTTCCTGCTTGGCAGGGGGTTGGACTCGATGGCCCTTGTGGTCTCTTCCAACTCTATGATTCTATGATTCTATGATTTTCAACACACATCACTGTAACTTAATTGTATGAAATTTGCATGCAGGCGGTCTCAGGTTCAACCCTAGGGACAGACACTAGTCTAGAAACTCAGAAAACCATTGCCAGTCAGTGCTGAGTTAGACGGACCAGTGTTCTGACTCAGGGTAAGGCAATTTCCTATGTTCCCTCCAATTTTGCATTAAGCACAATTCAGTGATAATGCTACAGATTATTCATATGATTCTGGAAGGAAGAAAGGAAGAAAGAGAAAGAGAGGAAGGAAGGAAGGAAGGAAGGAAGGAAGGAAGGAAGGAAGGAAGGAAGGAAGGTGTCACCACATTCCACACACTGGAAACCCTTTTTTAATGTCATAATTGTCACTCCTGCATTATTTCCTACTTAGGTCCCCCCCCCCGCTCTCCGAACCTGCATGACTATAAATCCTTCTTATGAGCTTACCGACTTTCATTTCCTCATACAGACTGTAAACTCATGCATTCAATATATTACATTATGGTAAAACTGAGTCTCTAGCCAGCTTGTTCTCTGCTAAATGACAGACAGCAAATATTTAATGACTTCATTATTTTACTGTTTTGGAGCACAATATGTCACCTCAACTGTAAAATACGTTGTATACCTCATTAACGGTCATATCCGGGGTTTGTTAAAGAGCATGCCTGGGATGTAAGTACCAAAAGCTCGTGCACATATAACAACACAGCAGCAAACTCAAGCAGATGCAACACTATATTCAACTGCACACATAGACTAAGAGAACCTTTCACAGATGGAGAGCATGTTTGTGTGCTACCACCTGAGTCTGCTGCCTCTACCTTGCCCTCCAGTTAGAAGATGGAGAAGCAACTGCCAGGTCACCTGTACCCTGTTGTTGTCCTGGGTGGCAGCCATAGCATTAAGCTTTGAGGGAAAACAGCTGAGTCTTGTTTGTCCTGGAAATGACTTCTCGTAGCAGGAGAATGAAGCCACACACATGCCAGCAAAGCTTGGTGTTGTGGCTGCTAGTAGGAAGAGGATGCCATGAGTTATTCTTCCATCTCTACCTCTTCTTCCTTCCTGGGGTGAGCTTCTCTGTTCAGTTGAGGACTTGCCCCATTATTACTGACATGTCCTCTGTACAATCACCTGATTTAGAAGAAGAAGAAGAAGAGTTTGGATTTGATATCCCGCCTTTCACTCCCCTTCAGGAGTCTCAAAGCGGCTAACAATCTCCTTTCCCTTCCTCCCCCACAACAAACACTCTGTGAGGTGAGTGGGGCTGAGAGACTTCAGAGAAGTGTGACTGGCCCAATGTCACCCAGCAGCTGCAGGTGGAGGAGCGGAGACGCGAACCTGGTTACCCAGATTACGTGACTACCGCTCTTAACCACTACACCACACTGGGTCTCGAAGCAGTAGCAGTGGGGTGGGATGGCAATGGCACCTACTGGCCTCCTATGCTTAGTGTTGCTGTGGCTTGCCAGGAAGGAGAGAGGATCAAATGCAGCTGTGGAAGCACCTCATTGGTTCCAGAAAAGACCAAGATCAGCTGCATTTGTTGCCAATGAGCTTCCAGGCCGCAGTGTGCTAGTTTGAACCTTTAGACTAGAGCAGTGTTTCCCAAACGTTTTTGGGCAACGGCACACCTGTTTACCGGAAAAAAATCTCGCGGCACACCACCATTAAAGCCCCGCCCCCGTGACGTCATTCGGGGAGCCGGCGGCCCGGGCCTGAGCTGGAAGGAGAGGCGGTGCTTTTCGGCACAAGGCAATCGGCCTGGAATTGTTTCCCGCGCGCTGCGAAAGGGAACAGCTGCGGTCGCGCGAACCCTCCGGCGCTGGGAGGGGAAAGGGCGGAGTCGCAGAGCACCAGCTGGCTGAGCGGTTGCGCGCAGCGTTGCGCTTTTGGAGAGCGTGCGGCTGCTGCTAGGGGATCCGGGGACGTGAGCAGGCCTGGCCCGACCCGGGAGCGCGCCAAGTGCCGGCAGCGCGCCAAGTGAGTTCGGTTGCGCGCGACGGCCCCCGCTCCCCCCACCCCCGCCGGATCCTCGCCACCGCCGCCTCTCGCCCGCCTCCCTCCCACGGCACACCAGCCGATGTCTCACGGCACAGTAGTGTGCCGCGGAACACCGGTTGGGAAACACTGGACTAGAGCACTAAACAATTTGAGCAAGGAGTATCTTGCCCTTTTAAGGCCTGTCAAAGAGGCACTCCTTGTTCATCCACAAACTAAGTCAGCAAGATTGGTAGGCCCAAGGGAGAGGGCTTTTTCTCAGAGGCGTAGGAAGGTCAGGTGGTACCCAGTGCAGAAAACTTCTTGTGTCCCCCCCCCCAACACATTGATTTTGTTTCCTGTTTGCAAAAATGGTTTTACATTATTTCATATTTTATTACGAAGGAATAATAATAAACTTTTATTTATATCCTGCCCTCCCCGGCCAAAGTCAGGCTCAGGGCAGCAAACATCAGATACATAACATTGGTATAAAATCAAACAATAATTAAATTGCCTCCTAAAAACATGTCAAAATCAAATTAAAGTCTAATCAGATGGCTTTCTGCAAGGTTAGGGTTGGGAACAGTAAGCGCTCCACTGAATTGAAATTTCAGCCTTCACGACATAGGAAAAAGGCCAAGTAAACAGCTATTTTCGTGGAGGAGGGTCAAGATATTAACTGATATGCATGAAATTTCATATATAGCTATATAATCCCTAGCGTAGCAAGATAAGGCCTTTGGAGCAGGCATATTTTATTTTTTTTAAAAGTTTTTTATGAACCGCCCTAGTAGGGCAGTAATTGTTCCTTGATAATTTGTCACACCCCCTCCATGATGGAACTTGGGGCGCACCGCCCCCCGGCCCCCTTCCCATGCCACTGCTTTTTCGGTGGAACATTTTAGCTGTTGACATCTGGAAGTCCACCCACTCCAGTTTTTAGACAAAGTTGTTCAGCTGTCAGGGGTCGGGCAGCTTTTATTGCTTATTATACAAACTGTGCTTACTGTATTTTTCGCTCTATAGGACGCACTTTTCCCCTCCCAAAATTAGGGGGAAATGTTTGTGCGTCCTATGGAGCGAATGCAGGCTCCCTGGCTTCAGTGAAAAGAACGCAAAGCCTCCAAAGTGCAGAGGGAGCACTCCCTCTGCGCTCCAGAGGCTACGCATTGCTTTCGCTGAAGCCTGGAGGAACTCCTGGCTTCAGCAAAAGGAACCCGAAGCCTTTAGAGCACAGCGGGAATTCGCGCTGCACTCCAAAGGCTTTAGGGTTAGCTGTACAAAGCCTCTGCAGAGCAGTGGGGTGCCTTCATCCCGCTGCCCTCCGGAGGCTTCGCGGACTGTCCCAGAAGCCTCCTCAGGGCATGGGGATGAAGGCTCCCCATGCCCTGCGGAGGCTTCGCACGAAGCTAGAACAGCTAGAGGGAGTGCTGTGCAGTGTTCCCTCTAGCTATTCTGGCTTTTGGATAGCCCCATGAAGCCTCCGCAGGGCACGGATATCCCAGTGGCTATCCCAGAAGCCAGAACAGCAATAGGCTATCACAGAAGCCAGATGCCTCTTGCTGTTCTGGCTTCTGGGATTCAGAATTTTTTCTTTCTTGTTTCCTCTCCCCAAACTAGGTGTGTCCTATCATCTGGTGCGTCCTATAGAGCGAAAAATACGGTATATAATTTGCTATCTCAATTGTGCATTGGGAATTTTGGGGAGACTATTTTATTCTGTGCTCTTATTTTAATCTAGAAGTTGCCTTGGAGCATATTTATTCAGAGGTTATTTAGAATTTTATTCTCAGCATGCTGCAAAGGTGGAGAGAGACTTCTGGTCAGGCTTGACCTCAGATGGATGGAAAAGGACAAAGAGACAAATAAAGTGGCTATAGTTTGGGGTGTAGGCACTAGAATCCCTGCTTTGCAGTGAATCTCATGGGTGACTCTTAGTAAGTCATCACAGCCCTACATAAATGTCAATTCTAGATAGAAATGAAACATGGAGGAAGTTTAGGAATCAGGCCTTTTATATAGACTTTCTGTTGAAAAAGCACATTGAATGTGATGAGGTGAAGGGTAGAGCCGGTGGACATCTCAATTTGCCCCCCACCCATTTATTTGTGCTCAGAATAATAACATTCACAAATCTTTCCTGCTAGTGAAGGTACAGAAATGTTCACACAGATGATATCCTGAGCTTCAGCGGTGGAATGAAAGACACCCAGAAACTTTGCCAGAGACATTAATAGAAGAACAAGGTGTCCTGGCTCTTTTAATTGCCTGCTGAAATATAAAAAAGATAGCAATGAATCAATGACAGGAAAGGTAAAATATGAATTACTAGATCACATGAAAAGAGATAAATTAATAGAGCCATGCACATAATTAAAATGCATATGGGTTTTAAAGTTACATTCCTTTTACTTTTGAAATAAGTATATAGTGCCCTTCCAAAACAATTCAAAAGGTTTTTACACTTTTTTGTGTTTGTGTGTCATCTTGATTTTTGACTCCAGTGTTCTCTTTTGGGTCCCATTAGCTAGATAGCTCAGTTGGTTACGATAAGGCCAAGGTTGCAGGTTTGGACAGCTGCATATTCCTGCATTGCATGGGATTGGACTTCCAACTCTATGTCAAGATCTGCCTTAATCCTAGTCCCTTAACATTCAGGCACACAACTGCCCATTGTCTCAGTGTTCAATTCCCTCTGCTTGCCAGTACATAAGACTGCATAAGAGTTGCAATTTGGAGTTTTGGAAACTCAAGTTAGTGATGAGTCTCCAGGGTTGTTGTTGTTGTGGTGGTGGTGGTGGTGTTTTCCACCTATCACACACTGATCCAAATGCAGCAAACATAAAAAGAGCCCAGGCCAATGGCCCAAGTGGAAGGCTTGCATCCTTAGATCTGCTTCCTAAGCCTATGGAGCTAAAAGGAATAGGAACAGGAGCTCTGCTTGGGACATGTCTAACTTCCCCATCCAAATCCACGAGGCCTGCATGGACCAAAATGGGGAGCCCTCCCTCAGTCCTGTGACTTTAGGGCTATCAGTGATTATCAGCCAACAATGTAGGGGCCCTGAGCTAGGGAATCCTGCTTAGTCAAAAGGCTGATGCTGAAGAAGGAATGTACTGATGCTTCAGAATCAATAGGGACATGCACTGTGTCGTATTCTTTGTACACGACATCCTTCTAGATGTTGCTTGACTACAACAACAGCCATCCCTGTTCATGCTGCCTGAGGCTGATGGGAGCGTTAGTCTAATGACATCTAGAAGGCTGCAACATTTCACAACTTTGATGCACACCCTGTGGCATGCCCTGTTTCTCCATCACCACAATATCCCTTGAGCCGCTAATAGGCAGACAAAGCATCAGAAGCAGTCTTTGTGAGATAGTCAATCTGTTAGAAAGTGCCTTTTAAAGGTGTACTTTTTAATTTGCAAACTGTGCTTGACAGATTGTGCACAGTTGCCAAACATTAAAATGATGGTGGTGATGAGTGCTATATAGAAGTGCATTGTTCTTTTAATGCGGCCTTTTCTGAAGAAGTGATACGTCAACTCTTTCCTCGTGGAGTTTGACGGGTCTTTGTCTCTGAGATCCTCCTGTAGGAAAACCCTTGCACCATCTGCGCTGCAAACTCCACATCTCAGGGTTCCTAGAGGCAGAGATCAACTTGTGACCCTTCCAACTTTCGTTCCTACCCCTGTCTTCGTTTGACATGTCTGGTATTTCCTTAGGCATTTATCACAGCTGTCATCCTAGTAGCTATTCCAGATGCCTTGAAGGAAGAGGGGAAAACATACGCACACACACTGTTCTGACTTGAGGGCACACCTCCTGCAAACTTTCAGAGATTGTATCCAACTTAAGATGGGGTTTTGTTTGTTTGTTTGGCCAATCTTTGAATAGGGAGAGCTTTTCATTCTACCCTGAGGAGCAGCTTATTATGTCACATACATCACACTTTGATTTAGGCCTGCACAACCTGGGACCAACAGCGTTGGTAAGCTAGAATTTCTTAGGCATGTTTTCTGGAGGGGGAAAAAAAGGCAATGCCTTCCTTTTCTCTCCTCCACCTGTAGAAAAAGAAAGCCACTTTGCAGAATGTTCTCTAAATATTCCCCACCATTCTTGGCAGCTGGTTTCACCACCACATACATGCACAAGACCGTGGCCAGACAGT
The DNA here is from genome assembly GCF_964188305.1 of Podarcis bocagei. Lineage (NCBI taxonomy): Eukaryota > Metazoa > Chordata > Lepidosauria > Squamata > Lacertidae > Podarcis > Podarcis bocagei. The sequence goes on from NC_138129.1 coordinate 88,522,655, forward strand.
CAACACAGTTGCAGCTGTTGCCAAGTGCAACAGCAACAACAGAAACCCACAAAATGGAAGGAAGAAACTGTCCTGCTGATGATTATTTTCAAAATAATTGAAAAATGCAGCTACTGCTGGAGAAATTCACTGTGATCTGCCTCCCTCCCTACTCTGATCATGAACAGAGTGGACAATTTTGAGGTGGAATTTCACACACAGCTCTACTAAATGCAACCCCCTAGTCCTCTACTTTAGCCTCCTTGATAAGCCCCCTTGATTTTGTAGCTGAAGGCAGCTGGCAAACCCCAGAGATTTATGAAACCCCAAATGCCTTGTTCTGCTGTGTTCAGGTTGGTGCGGTCACGTGTCATGCAGGCATGTGTTGAAACCCCTCGTCCAACTGATAAAAGGATTATTTAATCTTCCATCACAGCTCTTCACTGTAAATCCATATGCAAAACACCCAATAGCTTACACTAGGTTCATATAAGAAAGGTGGCAGGTTTGATCCAGGCTTTCAGAGTTCTGCTTACAGAATGCTCCTGCTGGAATAGCAGGTGATTTCTCTTCTTCTGTGGGACACAGGAATGTAGGGTTATAGCATACGCATGGGAGCACTGACTGATTGCAGTGTGAGATTGGGTGAGAAGCACACCTGTTTCTTCCTGCAGTCTCTTCAGATGACCTCCTCCTCCTTCTTCATCGCCTTTTTCCATGACAGGGACTCAAATGCAGCATTCCGATCACTTTCTCCATTCTAAACTAGGCTGATTAGGATTTTGATTGGCCACGGGACATCATTTTTACCCACGTAGTATCACTTTGAGTAGTGATTGATTCTGATTTGGCAGCTTTGTTGATGCAGTTTCAGTGCAACAGGAGCATTGTGCAGGCATCTGAGGAATGGTGTTAGAGTACCCTGGAAGGGTTGAGTGAATCTGTCAATCCAAGTTACTCTCAGTTTCTCAGTTTCCCATTTCCACATCAGTTTCCAATTTTTTTTTATTAAGGGCCTCGTAAAAAATCCTCATCATTTGGCTGCAAATGTCTCATAATATACATGTTTGCAAAACAATTCTCGCTAATATAATGCATGTTTTTCTATGTTATTTTCACTGATATTGTGTTTTTAGTCACACTTCAGTTTCTCATTTGCATTTTGGTAGATGTTACTTGGCTGGAGAACTGCATTGTAATTTTGGTATAATTGCAAATTTTGAAGGATGGCTTTCCAGTTCATGCATTGCTTTAGAAAGTGTAAATTAGGCAAGTTCATTCTTAAGCAAAAACTGAATAGAATTTCTCCCCAATCTCTGTACCTGGTAAGCACCTGGAGACTGAAGGATCCTTGCTCAACCTCCTTCCCATTGCCGTTTCCCTCAAAAGGACTGGAATAAAGGGACAGATCTGAGCCCCTCAATGCCATCAAATGATGCCCAGCAAAGGTGGTTGTGGCAGACAGGGGCCCATCAGCTCATCTTTTGGTGGACAGACTATGAAGGACACATATAGACAAGACGATAATATTGGTAATGCCCATCAGCAGGAGACTTCCCAATAAGTCTAATGGTCTCAAGATGGTGCCTGCAGTTTGACTTATTTTTCACGTATGTTGCTGAGCCTGTTGATTATTTAATAGTTGTGACTTCTAGCCAAATATATCCTCTTGTGTCTTCTTTCTTAGTTGGAAGAAAGAAAACAAAAAGCCTGGAGCAACTTATGCTAGGCTGCCAATAGTCTCCCAGTTATTTCCAAGCACATGTTGGAAAGATACATGGGCACATTACAACATGCACACATCCAACCTTGCAAAGGCATTGTGTATCCAAAACATGTTGTTGAAATCAGCCTTCTTTTTCTCGTCCAAGCTCCAGCAAAACACTCTGAAATGGCTAAAAGTAGCAAACAGAACTCTGTTTGAAAGCACTGACAAATATATGAGCAAGATCGCTTTGGCCATGGCTGTAAAAGAAGAGTTATGGATTGGGCATTATGGAAATACAATTTTGCAGTAGAGTTCTGTTCCCATTTCAGCCACATTGCTGCAAATTGGCCACCATTTGCAGTGATTTTCATAAACGGCCAGAGTCTCTCTGAAAGAGTGTCCATCAACAACCTAGTTATATTTAGTGTACCAGTCATTAAGGCAGCTAGGCAGCACTCGAATTTGTTGCCAAAGGGAGATCATTGTTAAAGATGTGGTTTTACGCAGGGATTTACCAAGGAAGTGAAAAATGTAAAATAAATAAATTTCTCTAGGCAAGTAGGGGAAGCTGTGAGTTTATTATCCTTTTATAACAATATTTTATTTGCAACACTAACAAAGGTATTTAAAAGATCCTGACTTCTGCTCCTGTTAGGCCAAATGAAGCTGCCTTATACAAAGTCATATTATTTTCCCCATCTAGTCCCATATTGTCTTTTTTGACTGGCAACAGATCTCCAGGTGTTTCATGCAGAAGTCTTTCCACATCACCTGTGAACTGTTCCTTTAAATTGGAGGTGCCAGGGATTGAACTTTTGAATGCAAAGCATGCCCTCTGCTACTGAGATACCTGCTTTTCCCAAAGAGTAAGTTCTACACTGAAGGAGACACTCCCCAGGGGCAGAGGAGAGGGGGAAAGGGCTACAGAGTGGTAAAGATAGTTTAATATGCATAAAATGTAATGTCTGCATGTGCTGTGTTTGAAAATCTTTTGCAGAAAGAAGTTTGCATGGGGCACAGAAAGTTTCACTCTGGCAAATATGGCAGAAAAGGTTAGATGTTTCCATTTCACAGTCTTTAGGCTAATTGATGGCTCATCCTGGAAAACGGAGCTTCTCTCACAGCAGGAAGGTGAAACTTGAGACCACACTATCTGCACCAGTGATGGAGCCAGCAGCAACAGTAGCTGTAGTGGCTAAGCTCCAAGACGATGAAAAAGCAAGTTGCTTAGGAACTTGCTCTCTGGGACCAGAGAGAGGAAAGTTCATAGAATCTTAGAGTTGGAAGGGACCCAAGAGTCATCTAGTCAAACCCTCTGCAATTCGGGAATCTCAGCTAAAGCATCCATGACAGATGGCTGGCCAACCTTTGCTTAAAAACCTCCAAGGAAGGAGAGTCCACAACCTCTCGTGGAAGTCTGTTTACTGAACAGTTTGAAGGACTTAAAGAAGATGGGACCACATTGCTGTTAAAGACCAAATGGGTTACTTTGTAAAGTTTGTTTGTAACTATTCTAAAACAGTTTCCAGTAAAGCTTTGAAACTCATTCTTGTGGATTCATGACTACTCTAGCCTAGGGCTGGGCAATAGCAGGTTTTCAACATTGTGATGTATCACCAGGTAAACATTGTGATGCTGTGATACATCACAATGTTAAAAAGGAAGCAGCATCGGTCCTGGCCCTGCAAGGCACTGGGGTGAAGCCACAGGCACTCCTTCCGCTGCCAGAAACCGGCACAGGGATAAAGGAGGCAGCCTGCCCGCTTGGCTGGAGAACGAAGGCAAGGTGTCACCAAATAACTTGGTTCTTCTGACAACTGGAGAGGACTTTCAATAAGACACGTCGGAGACCAGATCTTGGTTCACACACCTTTCATGTAACATTTCAAATAGTCAAGTATACATTAATACATTGGTACCAAGAAGGTCAAACACTCGCACATTCATTCATCCATACTCACAAGGCCCTTCAGGTGGGTTGATCATGCCTCACACAAAAGCTGTGGGTGTCAAGCTGTAGCTCTAGTCCCAGCACACTGAGGGCATGCAGAGAGTCCTTTTTATAGTCTTCTTCCCCCATTGCCTTCTGTGGGCTGGCTTGGAGAAGGACTGAATTTCCACTGCTCTCCTCCTGCTTTCCTCCTGGACCACCATCAAGACAATGCTTTTCAGTCGTACCTCAGAGCAGACAGACAGTATGTTCCATACCTTTATCTCATGTCCGTGGCCCATTGCCAGTTCCTCCCTGTTTTGGTCTAGGGTTTTTTGCTTTCCGTAAAGAACAGCCTAAGACAACACCGGAGTCATACATTCCTCTTTGATTTCTCGCTTCGCTTACCGACATATTGTGCCTTGTGAATTCTCCATCTCCTTTGGGGCCTAACATTCATACTATTCATGACAAAGGCGCTGGCTGCCAGGCAAGCCCCACTTGCGATATACCACTGGGTGAAAATGCCTTTGGAACCTGACCCCCAAACCAGTCCTGGACAATGTATCAATACACCATCCAGACCAGGTTTCCTCAGCCTCAGCCCTCCAGATGTTTTTGACCTACAACTCCCATGATCCCTAGCTAGCAGGACCAGTGGTCAGGGGTGATGGGAACTGTAGTCTCAAAACATCTGGAGAGCTGAGGTTGAGGAAGCCTGATCCAGACCTACTCTGCACAAGGCCAAGGTCAGGGATTCTGTTGCAGCAATTCCAGCATGGACCTCAGTCCTGCCCTACATTATTGGCATTGCTGAGATTCCTAGGCAAGCAACCTGGACCTCGGATAATGACTCTTCTACCTTGGGTGAAGACTTTGGAGGTATGTATGGGTGTGTAGATACTAGCATACTACATAAAGGTGACATTTATATATGCTGCTCTTTCCACTTTTGCTTCTGGCCTGGCCCATTTCTGCTATGTGGCTCTCAGAAAGGAATGTGTCTGAAAAATACCCCCCACATCTAGTATATAGGATAGGTTTTGTAAAAAAAAAAAAAATGCATGCTACATGGGGGGTACCAATGGATGTGTTTAAAGTAGGGGTCGACAAACTAAGTCCCGCGGGCTGGATCCAGCCCAATTGCCCCCTGGATCCAGCCCACGAATGGTTCTGCAATTGCCGATTGGATCAGCGCAATTGCCTCCCCCCCCCCATTTTTTCCTAAATGCCATTTTTTGCCCTCCCTCCCTCACCCCAGTGGTGCCTCCTCTCTTCCTCTTCCTGGCTTCTCCCCACCCTGCAGAGGAAGGGGGCTGGGCTTTGATAGGAAGCATTACCGCCCACCTGTTGGCCTCTCCCCATGGCCGCACTGTGGGCTGGAGCTTTGTGCACCTGCTGGCCCCACGCTTGGCGCCCAGGAAAGCTGGCCCAAAAAGGAGAGGCGCCATCGCTGCCACTAGCTCCCAACCACAGCAGAGCGGTGGCGGTGGTAGACAGGGTGAGGGGAGGGGCTGGGAGAGAGGGGGAGAGAGAAGCCCCTTCTGCTGCGTGCGCTCCTGCGCACACAGTCTGGCCCACCACTAAGTCTGGGGGGCGGTGAACCAGCCCCCTTCAAAAAAAGTTTGCTGACCCCTGGTTTAAAGTCTTACATCGGGCAGGGGAAGTCAGGACTCTGAAACACTTTGCATCATGGCCAAACTATACATGCCATTAAATCAATAATTGGCCCTTGTGCATAAGCTTTTCCTTTCATATATTTCCAGTATGAGGTCCCCGATCTGGTAACGGTCCCTGCATGGTGGTGGTATTTTTTTTGTTTGTTTTTTAACTTTTCCTCTGCTGTGGTTCAAATATGAATTTGTCCCTTCATACCTGCAATTTGCACAGGAGGGAAATCTCCTATTGAGACGGGGGGGGGAGAGAGAGAGCGAGAGCTTTCCCTCCATACAAAATGGAAGTTTTCCCTCCCCCGGTGCTTATTGGGACCACAGGAGGGGGCAAAAGCCCCACCCTACCCCCCTGCTGCTTTGGATCCGAGTTGGGGAGGGCACACTGACAATACCTTATGAAGTAAAAGCTTAGTTCTCGGAGATCAACTTTGCTCTGTCTGTACTGGAAATGTTGCTACTATTCTGTTCCAAGGAACTCAGATGCCAGCACCAAGAGATCTTGGTCCTATAAAATGAACGGGCTTAAAAGTAATTTGTGTTTTTTAGGAGGTGAAGCATCTAAAAGTCATGGTGCTCAGACAACAAACACCTACAATTCTAGTTTATTGTTTTTCTTGGAAATGCCAAACTCGCCCATGTTTTTAAGACATCACCGAAGCCATATATTTCAGTTCTCTCTTAGGCTTAAACATTTGCCTGTTCCAACTTGTGGTTGATTCTGAGCTGCAAACAGCCTGACAGTGTGGTGCAGCTGTCAAAATAAAAAGTAATTTAAAGTGCTGCAGAGATATAAAACCTAAACATAAAAAGCAGTCCCAAACAATTCGAAGACATGGCAGGCAGAATTAAGCAGAATCCAATTGCAGTGATTCAGATCGAAATGTCCAGTTTATTAAATACTGCTAGACTATAGAGCAGCAGCTAAAATTCAGCCAATAAATTTGGAAATATTTGATTCAGCTGAGTCAAATATTCCCTAATTTTGATATTTGAAGGCAGCACATGTGTGCCATTTTCCTTCTCTTGTGGTTGCTTCTTCACTTTCTTTGACATCACCCTCATTTGCCCACACTTCCACTTAACGATTTGTTTGGGTTGCCAACCCCATCAGATTAAAGAACTGCATGAGCAAATCACTGAGAACAAAGGAAGAAAATGCACATGGAAGAACACTGTTGATAGATAGTGTATCTTCTTAGCAGGTGTCACCCTCCACACACACAAAAATACACATGCACAGATGTCGCCAAATGCTCCCTGACAAACATATTCAAACAAAAACTTGTGCATTTTTATTTTGATACAGGGAGTGAATTTTTCACAGAAAATGCTACAGTCCTAAACATAGCCACTAGGGAATATACCCCACTGGGTGCCTACTCCTGAGTAAACATGCATCAGATTGCACTGTATATTTATTAACCTTCATTTTATTCTATGTTCCTCAACTCTAGGGCTTCTTCAGTGCAATTCTAGAGATTCAGAATTCAGGAATCATGTAACAAGCATGATGAGGTTTGGTTATGACATGACATTACTGAGGGCAAACAAAGCACTTGCATGGAGCTTTGAGGCTAGAAGGGGAGAGAATCGATTCAAAAAGACCTCACCCAATAGGTGTGGCTACCAGAATGGGGTAGTTGCACCATTCACATACACACCCTGCATGAGTCAAGTTAGCCTTGCCTTCACTATTAGAAAGTCTGTGTTGCCAGAACACTCCATAACTTAGCATAAAGCTCCACACAGTTAGTTCTTCCTAATCCTGATTTCTTTGTAATTAAACATAACAAAAATTGTGGCTACTCCGGGTCTTGTCTGATGATGCACATTGACAAACCGGAGAATGCCAAAAAGGCAAGTTAAATCAAAGATGTCACTTCACTGGGATAACAACTGCTGCTACTCTTCCTTGTGAAGTGACTGTAGACCAGAGATTGGGAAGGTGGGGCCCTTCAGGTGTGATTGTACTCCAACTCCCATCAGCCCCACCCAACATGGAGAGTGGTTAGGGATGGTGGGAAGGGGAGGGGAAATGTAAAGAAAAAGAAGGTACCTTTTTCATATGTGGTGGGAATGTAAGAAGGTAAACTGCTTTTGGGAGATGATTTATAATGAATTGAAGAAAATGTTGAAATATACATTTGTTAAGAAACCAGAAGCTTTCTTCCTAGGCATTACAGGTAATGAGATAAATAAGAAAGAAAAGAAGTTATTTTTATATGCAGTGACAGCAGCAAGAATATTGATGGCCCAGAAATGGAAACAGGAGGAGCTACCTACGATAGAAGAATGGAGATCTAAAATGATGGACTATGCAGAACTGGATAGAATGACTGGAAGGATCCGGAATCGATGAGATCAAAGATTTACAGAAGATTGGGAAAAGTTTATCCAATATATGCAAAAACTGAGTAATAATCAAGTTACGTTTGTAAGTTTTAAAGAAGCTCTGTGAGGGGAAATGGTTAAAATGGTAGAAATGTGTTAAAAGTAATAAAGGGAAGAAATTGCAGACAAATTGAGGGAAGTCAAAAAAGAGAAGTAAAATGTAATTAAGATATATGGAGTGTATAAACTTGTTTTTTGTATTTGAAAACCAATAAAAATATAATATATATAAAAAAAGGAAGGGGAGTCCAGCAGCACCTGTGGGATCGCAGGTTCATCATCCATGCTACAGACCAAAAGAAGAAGAGTTTGGATTTGATATCCTGCTTTATCACTACCCTAAGGATTCTCAAAGCAGCTAACCATCTCCTTTTCCCTTCCTCCCCCACAACAAACTGTGTGGGGAGTGAGGCTGAGAGACTTCAGAGAAGTGTGACTAGCCCAAGGTCACCCAGCAGCTGCATGTGGAGGAGCGGGGAAGCGAACCTGGTTCACTAGATTACGAGTCCACCGCTCTTAACCACTACACCACAGTGGCTCCAGAGGTGTAGCATGGGTTGCCATTGCCCGGGGCCACTTAGAGTAATGGGAGGAATGGAAGTGGATAGAGCACACATGCACATTCAGCTACCTAACAGCATCCACAGAGATCACAGTTGCAGAGCTAAGAAAAGAAGAGTCATTCCAATGACTGGAGAGGTCGCTTCCTGGTTTACATTGAGAAGTTGTTTTTTTTCAATGGAGCCCAGTGATGGAAGCATGCAGCTGCATTAAGGCAGCACTTCTTGTTGAAATTTTGCACTCCTAAGAATTTCGCACCTGGGGCAATTATCCCTGTGTCTCTCTCCCCCCCCCAACACACTATGTCACTGCTGTAGACCATTGTCTTTGGTCGTGGTTGTTTTCCTCCATTGCCTGTGGTTTGGTGGTGTTTTCTCTCCCCGCCCCCCATCTCCTCTTCCCAGCACTATACACATCATTTCATGAAGAAATGTATTGAATCCCACACTGAAATGCGACTGGTGAGTGTAGCACACATGAAAAATTGAATATGGCTGTATGAAAAATGAGAGAACAAATGAAATGAAGCAGAATGCTCCTTACAAAACAGACATAAAGAACTTTGGATTTGCCAGCTATTGGGACACAGCAAACCCAGGAGGCATGTATGTATGTATGTATGTATGTATGTATGTATGTTTGTATGAATGAATGAATGTATGTATGTATTTTTTTACTTATGGGCACTGCCAAGGTAATTACCAAGACAGCTCAGAGATGGGGTGTAAAATACAATTCACTATGGAAATACAATTCACTATGGAAATAGAAGCCAACAACCAACTTCCCTTCCTTGACGTCCTAATCTACAAAAAACCTGATGGCTCCCTAGGACACACTATCTACCGGAAAAAAACACACACCAACCGCTACTTACATGCACAATCACACCACCACCCTGCACAAATAAACTCCGTAGCCAAGACTCTCATCTCCAGAACCAAACGCCTGGCTGACAAAGACCACTTGACAACTGAGAAAATCATCCAGATGCCCCAAACTCTACGGTCTCCCCAAGATACACAAAGAAGGAACACCACTCAGACCAATAGTCAGCTCCATAGGCTCACCTCTACAAAATCTCGCTAAATTTCTCGCTAAGCAACTTCAGCCCTATGCAGAATCTATCGCTTCACACGTTACAAACTCCTTCCAGTTCATAGAAACAATAAAGAAGCAAAACCTACATCCCGATGACCTACTTGTGAGCTTCGATGTTGTATCTCTCTTCACACAAGTGCCCATTAATGAAGCCTTGACAGCCATTCAAAACAAATACAATCCCCCCGAATACATCCTGGACCTGACCAACCACTGCCTAACCAACACGTACTTCATCCACAATGGACAAAGATACAAACAGATAGAAGGAGCACCTATGGGATCACCCCTCTCACCGGTCATCGCAAATCTGTACATGGAACACTTTGAAACCAATGCTTTAGACAAGTCAGAACACAAACCCAAACTTTGGCTCAGATATGTTGACGACACCTTTGTAATTTGGCCACACGGGAAGGAAAAACTAGATAGCTTCCTCACACATCTCAACAGCCTACACCCCAAAATACAATTCACTATGGAAATAGAAGCCAACAACCAACTTCCCTTCCTTGACATCCTAATCTACAAAAAACCTGATGGCTCCCTAGGACACACTATCTACCGGAAAAAAACACACACCAACCGCTACTTACATGCACAATCACACCACCACCCTGCACAAATAAACTCCGTAGCCAAGACTCTCATCTCCAGAACCAAACGCCTGGCTGACAAAGACCACTTGACAACTGAGTTACAGAATCTCTCAAATGTGTTAATCGCCAACGGATACCAGCAAAACAGGGTTACGAAGCTAATCCAAAAAGAAACACCCCCCAAAAACCAAGACACAGAAGAAAACAATGGCATGGCCCTCCTTCCTTATATCAAGGGCACTACAGATAAAATTAGCAAAATCCTCCATAAACACAATATCAAAACAGCCTTTTGCACCAACCAAAAAATAGCCAATATCCTCAGAAACCCCAAAGATAAAATCCAATTAGAAAACCAAGGGGTCTATGAAATACCCTGCAAAGTCTGCCCAGCCACGTACATTGGACAAACAAACAGACGAATAAATGCACGTATCGCAGAACACAAGAATGCCGTCAAAAAAGAAGAAAAAACTTCCTCTCTTTACCAACACATGAAAGAAACAGGACACGAAATTAATTTTGCAGATTCCAAATTGCTCTTTAACATGGAACATCACCACAAGAGAATAATCATGGAAGCCATCGAGATAGAGAAACACCCTCACAACATGAACAAGCGTGACGACACGTCCCGCCTGCCAGACATCTGGAAATTAGCCCTCCCCACAAAAACCGACACCAGAACCAGAGGCACACAGAACGCCATCTCCAATCAACCACACCAGACCCAAACCCAGACCCTCTCCACAGATAAATTACAGACACCATCCAGTAGCCAAACCATAGTGGCACCTCCGGATGCTGCACCCCCCTGCAATCCCTACACAGATCTGGCTGGCACAGGGCACAAAACCACAGCTCGCCCCTATACACGAAGCCAAGCCAGAGCACAACTAAGTGCAGTACAGCCATCTTCTCAGAAAAAACTCTTTACAAGCTCAAGAGGTCAAGACACGAAAGCTTTAGCAACTAATCCACACCTAATGACCCGCCTAAGTGGTACTCAGAATATCACTCAAGAAATCACTCAAGATATCCCTCAAGTAATTAATGAACAAAAGAAGAAAAGGCACACTAACCTGGAAACTTCCTCTCTGCCCAGAACGTTGGAGGCTATACACCACACCCCCTCAACAGTATTTATAGGAACTCAAACACTGGAAGACACCCGAAGACACCAAAACCTGCATATATATATATATATATATATATATATATATATATATATATATAATATGCACAATCCACAGAGGAAGCAGAGGAGGGAAGGGCTCATTGTGAACCATCCTGCGATCTTTGGGTGGAGAGTGGTATACAAATTAAATAAATAGACAAAACAAAATAAAATTATGCAAGCAGAAATATTTGCACTGACAGGACTCTGTCATTGAGCACTGCCCATGGCTGCCAGCCTGCTGTTCTCGTGTATTGCTGTTATGTTTTAATTGTTTTAACCATTTTGCTGTTCATTGCTTTACTCATTTCTTGCCCTAGGATCATGCAAAGTCTTCAGCTGCCCTCCCCAAATCCCAGGAAGATCACAAACCCTTAAGCTACTGTGGCTTCTCACTATGTCATGCAGAGTCCTCAATTCTGCAAGCGGGGAAGGGTGGGGTTAAGGGGAGGAGGAGGTGGCCTGGACCCTCATGGAACCCATGGGGAAGAGAGGGGGCAGGGTGCTGACCATAGAGGCTATTTTGCTGCTGTTGAAGTGTTGCCTTGTAATGCTTCCTCTGACCACCAAGGCAGGCTGATGGAAGCCTCATGGTTTCACCATTCTTCTTCTTCTTCTTCTTCTTCTTCTTCTTCTTCTTCTTCTTCTTCAATCACTCGTAGCCGAGTAAGATTGTCTTCCATAAACACGGTTTTAACAGTGAGTCCGTAAGTGACTGTGGAGGCCAATTCTGGATCCACATGTCCCACGTATAGCGAAGACATTTGCCGGTACGGTATTGCTACATACAGTGGTACCTTAGGTTAAGTACTTAATTCGTTCCGGAGGTCCGTTCTTAACCTGAAACTGTTCTTAACCAGAAGCACCACTTTAGCTAATGGGGCCTCCCACTGCTGCAGCGCCGCCAGAGCACGATTTCTGTTCTCATCCTGAAGCAAAGTTCTTAACCTGAGGTACTATTTCTGGGTTAGCGGAGTCTGTAACCTGAAGCGTATGTAACCTGAAATGTATGTAACCCGAGGTACCACTGTACTCCTGTTGGTAACAGGCTTTGGGGCAGCTCAGCCAGCCCCACCCTTTCCCCATATTCCATTGGCAGTGTACATATATAGGGGAATCAGAGAGGGGCACACTGATGTAGGCTAGAATGTCCCAATTTTCATCTGAGGAATGTTAGCGGGTATGGGTCATGAAATGCTGAAAGGTGGGGCAGAAATTGCAATAATAAATCATCTACATCTTTCAGCTTGTCATGGTTGGGTGGGGGTTATTTTTCAGGTTGTACGCTCTGCATTTTTGCAAAGGCCTTCTTTTTTTAGATAACAGTCACAGCATGGGATTGTAAATGACAGCGGTCCAATCAGAATATACATTTTCTAGTGCTGTGCACAGAGCCTGGTACTTTGTCCCCAGTAAAACAACTCTCTTTCGGTGGTTAGTTATAAAAAGATAAAATAGTCCATATTGTTTTCAGATCTCTATTGTGAAGACAGCTCCAGCAACATTAAAAGCTGCTTAGCATGAGGAATCTTGCAAGCAAAAGAAACTACAGGGCATTAAATACACTTTTTTTTGTATTCTTGAAGGATTAATTCATCAAGTACCACCCAGATGAGCTGTTTGGCACAAACAAACGCACACAGAATGAGTTTAATTCTGGGTGTTTTTTTAAGTTGCCAATTTCCTTTTTGCTTTGTCTCCCCCTTTGTTGGCTATATGTAGAAAAGCAAAGCCTGCTTTTTAGACTTTATTGAAAGCATTCATGTGTAAGCCTCAGCTGAACAAAGATAGGGTTGTAAAACAAAGCACATTGTTCCTGCAAGGCAAGATAATATTTGGAGTCTTATAGAGATATCTTAGAAGAAACAAGAGGAAATGGTATTCTTTACTTTAGGGATAGGTGCTTGAAAAAGAGGGAGGTTGTGCAAAAGGCAAGAAGGAATCTACAGGAAAGGCCCGAGTATGCAGCAGAATTTTGTAATTGGCAAAAGCAAGATATGACCTTGCTTGTTCTGTGCACAGAAGCTAGAAAACGTAGCAGGAGCCAAATGCACATAACCACAGTGTCACTGAAAAACATAAAATGAGACTAAACAAATAATGCAAGTTTGGCGGCAAAACCAGGCACGCCAAGAACTGTGTGGACTTTGCCACAATAGACAAGTGGCTTCAATGTGACACTGTTGCCAGCAACCTGACAGATCTCTCACTCAACAGTGTGGACTTCACCACAACAGACATGTGAAGCCGATGAGACACAGTAACCAGCAAAATACAGTGGTACCTCAGTTTACGAACTTAATCTGCTCCGAAGGGCTGTTCTTAAACCAAGGCGCGCTTTCCCTAATGAGGCCTCTCTCACTCAACAGTGTGGACTTCACCACAACAGACATGTGAAGCCGATGAGACACAGTAACCAGCAAAATACAGTGGTACCTCAGTTTACGAACTTAATCTGCTCCGAAGGGCTGTTCTTAAACCAAGGCGCGCTTTCCCTAATGAGGCCTCCCGGTGCCGGTGCCCTTTCACCGTTCAGTTCCGTTCTTAGACCGAGGTAAAGTTCACAGACCGGCGTGCCCAAAAGTTAAGGCCTTCTGGGAAATGATCTATAATGAACTAAAAAAGGTATTTAAATATACCTTCCTTAAGAAACCAGAGGCTTTCCTTTTGGGCATCGTCGGCCAAATGGTGCCAAAGAAGGATAGAACTTTCTTTATGTATGCGATAACAGCAGCAAGAATACTTATCGCAAAGCACTGGAAGACAGAAGATTTGCCCACTCTGGAAGAATGGCAGATGCAACTGATAGACTACATGGTATTGGCAGAAATGACTGGCAGAATCCGAGACCTGGGAGAAGAGATAGTGGAAGAGGACTGGAAGAAATTTAAGGACTATCTGCAAAAGTATTGTAAATTGTATGAATGTTAGAATGATGCAGGATATAAAGACAATGTGGCATTAGTGACATATTTGAAAGGAATTTGCAAAATTGGTTTATAAGAACAGAGGTAAAGTTTGAACAATATTATGTCAAGCTTAAAGAACTGAAAAAAGGGGAAAAATTGGAGACATAATAGCTGAAATATATAATATAAAATAAGATTTGAAAGGTGAAGTATTGCTGAATAAGGATTTCTAAATGGGAACACAGAAAAGGGAGATGTGAGGGAGTCAAGAAAGAGGGTTATGGAAATAGCATCTGAGAAATTGAATCTTTTTTTATGTCTTTTTTATGCTTTATTTTTTCTTTCTCTTTGCTTGTTTGTATGTTTTGTATGCTTTTTTATTTTCTTTTTGGTTTATTGATTGGAATGGTGTTTGTTGAATTGTTGTACTGTTTAAAACCTTTAATAAATATTTATTTAAAAAAAAGGTAAAGTTCACAGACCGGGACACTACTTCTGGTTTTATGGAGTTCGGAAACTGAATAGTTCGTAAACAGGGCTGTTCTTAAACCGAGGTACCACTGTAGGTTTGAGCCAGTGAGTCCAGATCCATTCTCCAGGGGGATTTATTTATGTATATATTTAGATCACTTATATGCTGCACTTTGCAAAAGCCACAGGCTTGTTTATAACAAAATCAAATCAAATCAAATCAAATCAAAGAAAAAGAATCCCTGAAATAGAACAATCCTTAAAACTAACAATATAACAAACCATTAAATAGCAATCATTAAGTAGCAATAGTTGTGTGTATCTTTTATCCAATGTTCTCTTTTTAAAAAAGCAAAAGCATGAGGGATTCTGAGGGGGGGGGGGTGCTGAATTTTGTCATGGTTTAGAGACCAGATGAATCAAGATGGCAGAATGAAATGTCCTTTGGGCATATCTTTGCTCCTTTTGACATAGGTTTGACTGCCTCTTGAGATACCATCACCAAACTCAGCATGAAGGTTCCCAGGTGGGGCAGGTAGTCTTTGTCCACATTTGGTCACCAGGAACTATTTTGTTTCAAGATGGTGTTCAGTGACTTTGGCAAGACTTCAGCCATTTTGGGGATAGGTCCAGATGGCTCTCGGGATATCGTTGCCAAAATCAGCACAGTGGTTCTTGAGGTGGGGGAGGCAGTCTTTGTCAATTTTTGGACACCAGGTGCTATTCAGAATTAAGACAACAGTCCAAAACATGATTTCGACAAGCCTTTGCACAATTTTGGGCATGATGGGTCAATAGGAGATGTAAACAAACTCTTCAGAGTTTAGGTTCATGTGGTTTTCCATAAAACAGTCAGAAAGCACAGACAGTAAAACCTGGCTTAGTTACAGTGCTGAAATTTCACAAATTATAGGGACACAAGAAAGGCTTGTTAGAGCCATGTGGTCTGAATTGCAGTAGCCAGCAAAAAACGCCCTCACAGGTTGAGCTTCTTGGGTGGACAGAAGAGAAGTAATAGCCTTGATTACCTTCCTCCCCAGGAGGAAGTTTGGCAGGACAGCTTGCTCTATGGCATTAACTCCTTCATGCATTAATTAGACTTAAGCAAGGACACGGGTAGCGCTGTGGGTTAAATCATAGAGCCTAGGGCTTGCCAATCAGAAGGTCGGCAGTTCGAATCCCCACAACGGGGAGAGCTCCCATTGCTCAGTTCTTGCTCCTGCCCACCTAGCAGCTCGAAAGCACGTCAAAGTGCAAGTAGATAAATAGGTACCACTCTGGCGGGAAGGTAGATGGCATTTCCGTGTGCTGCTCTGGTTTGCCAGAAGCGGCTTAGTCATGCTGGCCACATAACCCAGAAGCTGTACACCAGCTCCCTAGGCCAGTAAAGCGAGATGGGCGCTGCAACCCCAGAGTCATCCACGACTGGACCTAATGGTCAGGGATCCCTTTACCTTTAAGTTGGTTATATGAGGCTGCTTACTCCACAAAGATATGTATGGAGCCTCTTTTCCCATAGAAAATTTCACACAGCCCATTAGAACAATGTTAACCTTACTTGAGATTCCTCTGATGTTTTGTCTGGGCCTGAAATACAATACAAAAAAACAAAGCAGCCATCCTAAGGAAAAGTTATTCCCACTCAGACCTTTTGCCCTCCCTCATCACACCAAGAGACTGAATCTATTTAGAAAAGAGACTTGTAAAGAGAGAACAATCTATAATATCCCCTTTTCCTCCAAACATTAATTTGCTAGCATCAATATAAAAGGGAAAGCTTTTGACAAGGCCTGGTTTAAGGGCTGTGACTGGAAAGTAATTGTGATTCATTATCTTGCAAAGGAAGTGATTTGTCAGAGGGCACAGAGGGCAAGGCAATGGCTCCTGCAGGCAACTCACCCATTTGCGGGAGCAAATCTCCCAAAGCTGGAAAATTCTGTTCTGCTACAGGATCAGCTTTGGAAAGCTGTCAGGAGATGTAAACATTTCCCAGCAAGACTTTTTTTTGCACCTGGGAATACAGGTATATTAAGGTATTTTGGCAATTGTTCCCTTAAAAAAGTCTTCAAGAACAGTTTGGCAACTTCTATTTTGAAAGGGTTTTTTTTTGTGAAAAGGAGAATGGGGAAAATGTCAAAGTGAGCTTTTGTTACTTTAGCATAGATGTTGGAATGGGTGTCGAGAAGGTATTTTACTGCCTAAAAAGAATACTAATTGAGTGCTTTTGTGGTCTGTGGATGCAGCAATTGGGGTTTTCTGAAATAAATCTGACTGGCTGGTTTTCCTTTATGAGTCTGTATTGCCACTGCTTCTGCCAGAAAGCTGTTGATCATGTATTCCTGGTCAGTTTGACCCAGACCTTGACATCTATTCTGGCTTCACTGAAAAATCAGCAGCAACAAAAATAGGCAAGGTATGAACAGCACACTTCTCTTGCAGCACAGATCTCTGCATGCCTACATGAATTCAGTGGGACTTAGGTTTGAGAAGACATGGTTAGGATCGCAGCCTCTTCCTTAGTTTTCCATGTTTACTGTGCCTCTTATCTTGCTGTATTCCTAGGTTGTGTGAACAGCCTCATTCACTCTTTTCTACACCACCCCAGGCCCTTCCAATGAACGGTATTCTAAATGGCAGACAGTCCAGATTTTTTCAACAAAGCATACAGCCTTTTATCATTTATTGAAATAAATAACAGCAACAAAGGATGAGATGATAACCATGGATATGATTAGGGTCAGGGCTTTTTTTTCAGCCAGAACTCATTGGAGCTCAGTTCCGGAAACTCTCAGGTGGGCATCATTGGCATTATAAGAGAACGAGGGAGGTGTTCTATCAGGGACTGGGCAGAGGAGGAATGGTGGAGACCACCTCCCCATCCTGACCCTTCCAGGGAGGAGGAAGAGGAAGACAGTATAGATTTACAACAGGGGTTTGAGGGAGGTCGCAGCTCAGAGGCAGTTGAGGGGGGAAACTGGAAAATCATGGGAGAGCCACAAGAACAGAATGACATGTCACTAGAACAGTGGCGGAGGAAGGAGGGTGTGGGAGGTGCGGTTCACCCCGGGTGTCATCACTGAGGGGGGTGACAAAATGACAAAGATATGAGTTTTTAAAAAATAAAGTTGGGCTCACAAAACCCTTTTAGTTCAGTCAACAAACATAACGAAACGTGGCTGGCACTGGGCACCACACCATGGGGGCCGACACTTACTGTGGAGCCTGCAGCATGCCCAAGCCACGTGTCACTCCTGGGCGTGACGTGGTGGCTTGGGTGCCTGAAGGCTCTGCACTGCCTGAAACGGCAGGGTGGGACTTGAGTCTGCCCACCACCTCTCCCTAAGCCACCCTACAGCTGAGGGGGAGGTGACAGAGAAGCTCCACACAGCACACCCCGGCTGCAGGATGCATGCATGCGCCGCACCAGACACCAGAGCAGCTAGTTACACTGCTGCATTAGAAAGCATCCCAGACCCTCCATCTCCCAGAACCTGGCGAGCCTTAGAAGTAGGAGAGCAAAGAGCGCAAAGACAGAGGGCACTTAGCAGCACCCATAGAATTCACTTGGGACAACACCATTATCCAAGAGGCTGGGTTCTATAGCCTTTTTCTGTAAAGATTGAAATAAAAAAGGACGGGAAGAAATTTCCCCTTGTCTTTATGCTTTCCTGGGCAACCAGCTGGGAGCCGCTGACAGCATCCTGGCATGCTCATGGTGAGTTCCAGCACCTCTTTTCCTAGAAAAAATAGCACTGATTATTATGATACAATTTGGTGGTGCATGTTTAATAATATGTGGTGTGGTGTGTGACTGGATCCTTGAATGACTTAAGGAACGTTTTGTAATCAGGGAATGTGTATGTGTGTGTGTGTGTGTGTGTGTGTGTGTGTGTGTGTACGCACACACACACACACACACATATATATATGAGAAATAGATTGAGAATGAAAATGAACCATGCTTCTTCTCCGTCATTTGGCTTCATAAAGCTTTCACTTCAGCACATCTCTTAGAATGGACCTCTGTTCCCCGTGTTCCACTGGGCATGACTTAACACAACATGGCAGTTTGCCTTTTATGGCTGCAGGCAGAACACTCTTGCTCATGTCTCCTTCCGTTCCAATAGCAATGTTGCAGAGGTGCGAGGAGCTTGGCAGGCAGCATTTTGTCACTGGATTCAACATACTGGGCAAAAAAGCGACCTTCCCTGTTTATCTAGGTTAAGCTGTGCCACCACCTCCATTCCGAGGAGCTGATAAAAGACAAGCCACCAGGATCTTCATTGTGGGCTTACTATGAACAACTGCCCTGCTTTGCTGCCACCACTGCCCACCTCTCACCAATGAAGCATTTCAAGCTCAGTGGCAGAGGGCGAGGAGAAGTCAAGGTCCAAGGGTAGTGGGTGATGGGCTTGCTGAAGTCCAGGGGGTGGAAGAATTGGTAGCATCTAGTGTGAGGGGGAAGATAGGTGAGGTTAAGGGGACACGGGAGGCTTTAGTGAAGGGGTAGGGAGTAGGGGTCTGTGGGGCTGACCCTCCTTTGTACCTCTGACACTGGGTGCAAAAGGAAAGCACGGGAAGGATCACAATAGGAGCAGTATGGGGCAGCCTTTGCAACCCTTCCCATGCTCCAGTGAGAGCCAGTGTGGTGTAGTGGTTAAGAGCGGTAGACTCATAATCTGGTGAACCGGGTTCGCTTCCCTGCTCCTCCACATGCAGTTGCTGGGTGACCTTGGGCCAGTCACAGTTCTTTGAAGTCTCTCAGCCTCACTCACCTCACAGAGTGTTTGTTGTAAGGGAGGAAGGGGAAAGGAGATTGTTAGCTGCTTTGAGACTCCTTCGGGTAGTGATAAAGTGGGATATCAAATCCAAACTCTTCTCCCTCTTTCCATTTCTGACGCCATGTAGCCCATCAGAGTGATCTAAAAGTGAAAGCAAGAGGGCAATGTAGATGACCAGAGTTGTGAAAAATTGTCCAAGGCTTTTTTATATACTACTAGAAATATTCCTGAAAACCTATGAGTAGTTTCGGTTCATCTTTAATCAGAACTTGGGGATGCCTGTTATTTTCTATAGAGCAGAAGCAGAAGAAATAAGGGGCATTTATTACACAGGGCTACGGTATCCCTTGCTAATAATGGAGATCCAGCACCCTTTTGGCTATATTGTATTGTTATAGAACAAATGTGAAAAGAGAATTGGGCTCTAAATTCTAGCATGAATGCCTTGACCTGGTCTCCTAGACATTTTAGAGACTAAATGCGTTTTTCTTTAAAAGCAGAGTCGGTGTCCAAATGATCTTACAGAATGTGTTGAACTGTACCAATTCCCCCACTACACTTAAGTTAAATGGGACTGCAGTGAGGTCAGGAGCCAGCTGCAATTTTCTTCAATTTTTTTATGAGTTAGCTTGAGTTAAGGACAGACTGGCGACCTCACCATTGAAATGTTCTGTTTTTGTTGGTTTGCGACACAGTTTTAATGGGACTTAAACTCTGAGTTTCAACACCCTGCACCGTAAACAGCTATCTAACAGATGCAATTTCCTGTGTGCAATCAATGTAAAGTTCTTAACCCTCTCCTATTTAGCTAGTAAAATATATAGTTTTAGCTCTAAAATTCTTTATGGGATGGCATCATGAATGGTTCTCTCCCAGTAATCCATTTGCTTTGGTGTCCTCGTTAATTTGTGGCTGGAGCTGCGGATGACACGGGCACACACCTATTACAACTGCTAGCAAAAAGCTTTAATGCATCTGCAGTAGCAATGGAATGGAATTCAACTTGTCACTTCCATCCAGTCAATGTGTTGCTTAAACATGTTTACATAAGTTGGGGAAAACATGGCATGATTTTCTACTCTAGGCTTAGTGCAACCAAGACAATCCTTAGCCAATGCCAAAAATCAGTTTTATGCACTGTGAAAAATTATGAAAAGCAAGTCATAGCTTTTAATTTTGCAGAATTACTAGTCTTTCTTATTATGAAAATGAAATACTGTATTAGTAAGGCTGGATCCAAACTTTATTTTATTTTATTTTCTTATCAGAACAAGTCATTTCTTCCCAGCTGCCAGATGTAGGAATCCAGTTGAATTATGTTGTGTGGAGAGGATCAACATGCCATAGACTTTACTGGATGCAACAGTTTCAGGCATCTAGACATTCCTTCCTTCCCCAGAGATGGAATTCATTTCATGCTCAGCCCAGATAATGTGGTTTCACACTTCTCCCTGGTGACAAAACCCACAACCAATCTGTCAAGCAACATAAGTAAGCGTATGCACGTGTGATAATGGAAATGTAAATTGAGTGGTTAATGTGCAAAAAAAACCTGGTCATTGTGCACATTCGCCAGGCCTTGATCGCTTAAACTCCCTACTTCTAGTCCCTTCCAGCTCGTCCCTTCTGCAGACTGCTCTTCAGTGATCCACCACCAGGATCTGGGATCTAAGTTGTCATCTTTTGTGTCTTCCCTGTGGGGAGGTTCCCACCCCCTTCCTCATCCAGCCAGTCCCAAACATGTATAACGACCAGGAAATGTGTGTCCTTCCCTCTTCATGAACAGATTATGTGCACGTTCTCCATGAGGCCTGTATCTAGTAAGTCATGACCCAGCTTTGTAATCAGCCTCAGAGGCCCTCTCATGAGCTCACTACTAAGAAGGTTTAGGCTGGCAGACACTAGAGGCAGGAACTTTTCAATGGTGGCCCATGCTTAGGGAATTCCATCCCTACTCCAAAGGTTTAAAGGTAAAGGGACCCCTGACCATTAGGTCCAGTCGTGGCCAACTCTGGGGTTGCAGCACTCATCTCGCTTTATTGGCCGAGGGAGCTGGCGTACAGCTTCCAGGTCATGTGACCAGCATGACTAAGCCGCTTCTGGCGAACCAGAGCTGTGCACGGAAACGCCGTTTCCCTTCCTGCTGGAGCAGTACCTATTTATCTACTTGCACTTTGACATGCTTTTGAACTGCTAGGTTGGCAGGAGCAGGGACCGAGCAACGGGAGCTCACCCCATCACAGGGATTTGAACCGCCAACCTTCTGATCAGCAAGTCCTAGGCTCTATGGTTTAGACCACAGAGCCACCTGCATCCCTATTCAAAAGGTTTAGAGAACACTAATATACACATGGCCCCTATGCTGATGGTTTTTAAATGGGCTTTCAAGATGCCCCCTTCAACTGCTCTTAATTGATTTTTATGCTGGGATCTTACTCCTGCATGTGCGTTTTTAAGATCATTTCCATAGAGATAGATAGATAGATAGTTTGATCCTGCAAATATTGTTTTATCTGCTACTGCTATAACCCTTTGAGATATTGTCCTTTTAGATGTATTAGCATGCTTTGGGTTACTTATAGCTTGCTATTTGAATTGCTTAAATATTATACATCACCTCAGAGGGGTAACCCTGTAGAGCTGACCAAAAGGATAAAAAATAATTAGTAGCAGCACGCCCTAAGCAAAGAGAACTAATGCCAGTCTCAGAGGCCTCTAGAATAGGACTATTGTTCAACAGGGCATCTGAGTCAGAGCAGATTCAAGCAGTTTGATCCATAAAGTGCTTTGCAAATAATTCACAGTCGGCTACTGATGATTCTGAGACCCAAACCAGTTCAGTAAAGAAAATGGAATGAAGACAAGCTTTGGACAGATAGAATCTCAACATGATGTTTATCACTGCTTGACAAAGAAACAGCATCAAACTCCTAGAGGGCAATGACATTTTATATGGCTGACATGGAAAGGTCTTCATTAGAAAGGAATTTTCAATCATGGAAACATAAGCAGAGAATTGTAGAGTTGGAAGGGACCACTACAGTCATCTAGTCCAGCCGCCTGCAAAGCAGGAATCTCAACTAAAGCATCCCTGACAAAGGACCATCCAACCTCTGCTTTAAAAACCTCCAAGGAAGGCGAGTCCACCACCTTCCAAGGGAGCTCTTACTGTTAGCAAGTTCTTCCAGATGCTTAGTCAGTATCTATTAAGAAACCAGAAGCCTTTTTACTTGGTATAGTGGAGGGAGAAATCCACAAAAAGGTCAGAGCAACGGGAGCTCACTCCATTGTGCGGATTTGAACCTCCGACCTTTCAATCAGCAAGCCCAAGAGGCTCAGTAGTTTAGACCACAGTGCCACCCACCACACACACACACACACACACACACACACACAAGCCAGTGGGTGGAGCAATGACTGCATGTTTCCTTTTGTACAGTAGGCTAGTTTCTATTCTACTCACTCCCACTTCTTCCATCCGGGCATGCAAGAGCCATTTTCAGAGTTCAGAGACGAATTCCACCCAAGAAAAAACACCCAAGGAAAGTGCAAAGTAGTGCTGGCCATGGTTGTGGTCTGGGGAAGAGGTGTGTAGCGAAGGAGGAGGTGCAGCCTTGGTAAAGTCTCAAGAGGCAAGTAGAGAAGCCTGGACAGCTGTGTCTGGCTCCTGGGCTGAAGTTCTCCACGCTTGGTCTATACCAAACGACTCTAAATCAATAGAAGCCCTTGGTTTTCTTTTGTGTGTTGTAACTGTCTCCAGTTTTCTTCCTTCTTTTTTCAGCAATTGCATGGCTGCCCAGAGTGCATGATGAATTTTGTCTGGTAAAGTTGGTGGCCAGCTATGAAACGTAAACCTTCCAAAGTCAAAGCAGTCAGATGACCTCCATGATCAATTTCTCGATTTGTGAGCTTGTTTCCCTCTGATGAATGGCGAATCGGGACACATCTTTCATTCGTAATAGCATTGCTGTCCCGACCATTATCTTTTTTTTTTTTTTTTTAATAAATTTTTATTGGTTTTACAACATTTTTAAGAAAAACAAACAAACACAAAACAAAACAAACATACAAAATAATTTCAAAGATATTTTCATAAACCTCTTTTCTTGGACTTCCCCATACCCCCCCTCTCTGCATCCCAGTGTCCATATTTGAACTAGCAACTCCCAGTTGTTACTTTCTAATCTCTGTCGTCTTAGTCCTCCTTTATTGTCTAACCTTGTATCCCTGTACCCTGTTACTTCTAGCAACCACAACATTTTAACATTCGTTAAGTTTATAATAGTCCTTAAGATAGCTTTTAAATTTTTTCCATTCTTCTTCCACCATCTCTTTGCGTTGGTCACGGATTCTGCCTGTCATCTCAGCCAGTGTCATATAGTCCATCACTTTCATCTGCCATTCTTCCAGAGTAGGTAAATCTTGTGTCTTCCAATACTTTGCGATGAGTATTCTTGCTGCTGTTGTGGCATACATAAAGAAATTTCTATCTTTCTTTGTCACCAATTGGCCGACAATGCCCAAGAGAAAGGCCTCTGGTTTTTTAGAAAATGTACATTTAAGTACCTTTTTCATTTCATTATAGATCATTTCCCAGAAGACCTTTATCTTCGGGCATGTCCACCAAAGGTGATAAAAAGTACCTTCAGTCTCTTTACATTTCCAACATTTATTATCGGGCAAATGGTAGATTTTTGCCAGCTTGACTGGGGTCATGTACCACCTGTATACCATTTTCATAATGTTTTCCTTTAAGGCATTACATGCCGTAAATTTGATACCGGTGTTCCATAACCATTCCCAGTCATCTGACATAATGTTGTGTCCAACATCCTGCGCCCACTTAATCATAGCAGATTTAACTGTTTCATCCTGTGTGTTCCATTTCAACAGCAAGTTATACATTCTAGATAAATTCTTAGTATTGGGTTCTAACAATTCGGTCTCTAGTTTTGATTTCTCCACTTGGAAACCGATTTTCCTATCCTGTTTAAAAAATTCCATTATTTGGCGGTATTGAAACCAATTTTCTACTTTGTGCTTCAATTTCTCCTGACTTTGTAGTTTAAACTTGTCTCCATCCTGTTCTAAAATTTCCCAATACTTCGGCCATCCGACCTCCATATTGAGTTTCTTCACTGCTTTAGCCTCCACTGGTGACACCCATCTAGGGGTTTTATTTTCCAATAGGTCTTTGTATCTTATCCAAACATTAAATAATGCTTTTCTAACAATGTGATTTTTAAAGGTACTGTTAACCTTGTCATACCAAAGATATGCATGCCAACCAAAAGCATTATTAAAGCCTTCCAGATCCAAGATGTCCGTGTTCTCGAGGAGCATCCATTCTTTCAGCCAGCAAAAAGCTGCTGCCTCATAGTACAATTTTAGGTCCGGCAGGGCAAAACCCCCTCTTTCTTTAGCGTCAGTCAGTATTTTGAATTTAATTCGGGGCTTTTTGCCCTGCCAGACAAATTTCGAAATGTCTTTGTGCCACCTCTTAAAACATTCCATCTTGTCAAGAATCTGCAAGGTCTGAAACAAAAATAACATTCTAGGCAATACATTCATTTTGATTACTGCAATTCGGCCTAACATTGACAGTTTCAGATTTGACCATATTTCTAGATCTTTTTTAATCTCTGACCAACATTTTTCATAATTGTCCTTATACAAATTGACATTCTTAGGTGTTAAATAAACCCCTAGGTATTTGACTTTCTTAACCACTGTCAAACCTGTTTCCTCCTGAAATTTCTCCTTTTCCATATCTGTTAGGTTTTTCCCTAAGACTTTAGTTTTTTGCTTATTCAACTTAAATCCAGCCACCTGGCCAAATTGTTGAATTATTTCTAAAACCCTTTTCGTACTAGTGTTTGGCTCTTGCAAAGTCAATACTAGGTCATCTGCATACGCTCTTAACTTGTAATGTTTAGCTCCGACCTGCACACCTTTGACCTGCTGGTCATTTCTTATCATATTCAGCAACACCTCCAGAACCGAAATGAAAAGTAATGGGGAAATTGGGCACCCCTGCCGAGTTCCTTTTTCTATCTTAAGTTCCTCAGTCACAACATTATTTACAATCAGCTTAGCTTTTTGTTCAGAATATATTGCAGCCATACCATTCTCAAAACCCTGGCCTACCCCCATCCCATGAAGATTCTTCCTCATAAAACTCCAAGAGATATTATCAAAGGCTTTCTCCGCGTCCACAAAGATCAATACTGCTTTAGTGTTTATATTCACCTCCAGCTTTTCCAAAATGTCTATTACATTCCTTACATTGTCTGCTAGGTGTCTTTTAGGGAGAAAGCCTGCTTGGTCTTTATGAATCTTCTCCATCAAAACTCTTTTAAATCTTTTTGCCAAAATGTCTGCAAAAATTTTGTAATCCACATTGAGAAGTGATATCGGGCGGTAATTCTTGAGTTGAGTCTTTTCAGTCTCTGACTTTGGTATGAGTGAAATATATGCCTCTTTCCACGATTCAGGTGCCCTTTTTCCCTCAAGAATCTCATTACAAACTTCTCTTAGTGGTTGAATCAACCATTCCTTCAGCGATTTGTAGTATCTAGAAGTCAGTCCATCTGGTCCCGGAGATTTGCCCAGTTGCATATTCTGAATGGCAGCCTCTATCTCTTGTTCTGAGATTCTCTGGTTCAAGTCCATCTTACTTTGCTGAGAGATGTTTTGTAATCCATATCTTCCAAGGAATTTGTCTATATCTTCTTCATTTTGCGGGCCTTGGGTGTAAAGTTTTTTGAAATAACTTAAAAAGCAATTTCTAATTTCATTAGGTTTAGATATGTTCTTTCCATCGACCTCTAGGCTTGTAACTGTATTTAGTTTCTGCCTTTTCTTCAATTGCCATGCCAAAAGTTTACCACATTTATTTGCTGATTCAAAAGTCTTTTGTTTCATTTGCTTTATCTTCCATTCAATCTCTTGGTTCATCAATTCCATATATTGAGTTTGATATAACTTAATCTCTCTTAAAATGTCCTGAGACTTTGGTTTTGTTCTTAGTTTCCTCTCTCCTTCCTTTATCATTTCCAAGATCTTCTCTTTTTTCTCATTTTGTTTTTTCCTCTTTATTGAATTTTGTTGGATCAAAAATCCTCTCATAACAGCTTTACTTGCGTCCCAGATCACTCTTTTCTCCACGTCAGTCCTCAAATTTATTTCAAAATAGTCTTTTAGGGTCTTTTGGGCCTTCGTGAGAATCTCCTTATCTCGAAAGAGGGTGTCATTCATTCTCCATCTAAATTGACCAGTTATTGTGAGTTTCATCTCCATCTTCACGGCGTTATGGTCGGAGCAGGTTTTTGGGCAGATTTCCACTTTCTTAATCTTTGGAGCCAATCCACTAGTAACCCAGATTTGGTCAATTCTGGTCCAGGTCATCATTGCTTGGGAGAAGAAGGTTCCCTCTCTCTCCAGAGGGTTCCTTGTTCTCCAAATGTCTATCAAGTCCATGTTTTCTGTCATTTCAAAAAAAGTCTTAGGGAGTCTCCCTTCTTTAGTGACTGTTAGTCTTTGTGCCTTGTCCATATTAGTGGAGACCACGCCATTCATGTCTCCCATGATTATCATGTTGTAATCCAGATAGTCCGTCAAAGTTTCATGAAGTCTCTTAAAGAAGTCAGATTTGCCTTCATTTGGTGCATAAATTCCAACAACTAAAAGTTTTTCTCCTTGTACTTGTATCTCCACAGCCAGATATCTCCCTTGTTCATCTTTGAATATCATTTTTGGAGCCCATTTCTCCTTCACATATATTACCACTCCTCTCTTCTTAACTTTGTCTGATGAAATAAATTCTTGTCCTAACCTTTTATTTGTGAGTAATCTCCTGTGGGCTCTAGTTATGTGAGTTTCTTGTAAACATATCAAATCCAATTGTTCTCTATTCAAAATATGAAATACTTGTCTTCTCTTCAAAGGCCCATTCAGTCCATTACAATTCCAGCTAAGGAATTGCAGAGCCATCTTGTTATTTTCTTAAGGCTCCTCCAACGGCTCCAAGTTGTTGCTCTTCTTCTGACGGTGGTGGTTTTTGTCCAAACGAGAGATTCAGGATATCCAGTGCTCTCCTCTGTTCTGCAAGTGCGTCCACAGTCCCCTTCTGTAGATCCTCCTGATATCTTGCCAAAAATTTGTCTTTATCTTGAATTGTCTTTATTTTCACTTTCTTTGCCTTGTAGTCGAATGACAGTCCTTGTGGGAACTCCCACCTGAAGCGGATAAGATTTTTCTTTAACAAAAGAACCAAATCCTTGTAGAAGTTTCTTAAGTCCAAAATGTATTTTGGTATGTCTTTAAAGATCTGTACAGCTGAATTTCCAATTTGCAGGGCTTTTTCAAAGTGTAGCTGTCCCGACCATTATCAAATGCTTTTACTAAAGCTTGGATTTTTTTTGTGTATTTTTTTTTAAAAAAATGCAGGAGACATTTGATTGACTTTCACTCTTTTTCTCCCTTTATAGCAAACTAAATAATGCAAGGTTGTTGCAATAAGGCAAAATTCATGCAATAAAACAGCAATTTTTATTCATTGTGTTAATGATTTGTCTCGCCAAGTTGGTTCTGTCGACACTCTGGAATTTATTTATTTATTTAACATTCATTGGCCTTTTAATCCAAGGTTAGCCATAGGGTAGACCCACTGAAACTAATTTGCATGGGTCGGAAAGCAATCCTAACCCCACTTAAGTGGGAGTAAGCCCCAATGAATGAAATAGGACAATCTTCTGAAGAAAACATCACTCTGGTTTTTCTGTAACTTAGTTCCATTTACTGCATTGGGTCTAATTGGGATAAAATTTCAGATGGGTATGACATTCAAATTTGGCCGTAATCCAGAGACAGCTGCACTTCTCTCATGGTAAGCAGCGGGACAAGCTAGTAACAACTGACTAACTCAAGTTCTTGATTTCAAATAAACTTAAAATGCAACTCTCTTTTTCAGGACCTCTGTCATCAATATGCTATTTAATCCCATTGGTTCTAAGAATTTCACAATATGTAAAGATTACACATGTGGTTGGGGGGATTTTGAATAATAATAATAATAATAATAATAATAATAATAATAATAATAATAATATAATTTATACCCCACCCATTTATACCCTGCCACTCTGGGCAGCTTCCAACAAAATATTAAAATACAGTAATCCATCAAACATTAAAAGCATCCCTAAACAGGGCTGCCTTCAGATGTCATTTTCATGAATTGCTTTCCATGACATCTCAAAATGATAAACAATTTAAAAACACACAATAAAAAAATTAACAATTTCAAGTCCAACTGGGAGAGTAATCTCAACTTGAAAGGCTTAAAAGTCACCAAAATGGCAACAGAGATAGGTAAAGGTAAAGGACCCCTGGATGGTTAAGTCCAGTCAAAGGTGACTATGGGGTTGTGGCGCTCATCTCGCTTTCAGGCTGAGGGAGCTGGTGTTTGTCCACAGACAGCTTTCCGTGTCGTGTGGCCAGCAGGAATGAACCGCTTCTGGCACAACGGGACACCGTGACGGAAACCAGAGCGCACGGAAATTCTGTTTACCTTCCCGCCGCAGTAGTACCTATTTATCTACTTGCACTGGTGTGCTTTCGAACTGCTAGGTTGGCAGGAGCTGGGACAGAGCAATGGGAACTCACCCCAGCATGAGGATTCAAACTGCCAACCTTCTTATCAGTAAGCCCAAGAGGCTCATTGGTCTAGATCACAGCACCACCCGCCACACACACACACACGTCAATCGGTGGAGCAATGAGTGCATTTTCCCCTTTGTACAATCGGCTAGTTTCACCTATGTCCCTGGCAATAGAGATGGTGCCTGCCTGATAGGTAAAGGGAAGGCATTTTAACAGAGAGCTGCTGTTATACTAAACGTCCACTTCCTTTATCATATCAGATGGTCCTCATGATGAAATAGTATCTGCAGAAGGCCCTCTTCTGCAGAGCACAGTTGAGCATATGTGTGAGATGATATTTTAGGTATCCTGGTCCCAAGCTTTGTAGACCAGAGCTAGGCATACAGGGCTGAAGTTGTTTATCATTTGTTAATGAAAATAACATTCAAAAATGCATTATATTAAGGATAATTGCTTGGCAGAAAAATGTGTCTGTTAGGGGAAATTGCCTACAAATATGTGTACATTAGGAGAAAACCACACGAGAATGCCAATGAATTTTCACCAGGAAACTGAAAAATATGAGAAACTGAGAGAAACCAAAATGGAAAAATTTGCTCATCCCTAGACGTACGTTCAGAAGTGAAGATTCTAACATGCAACTGCTCCCTGCAGTCTGAAGTGGTACCATAGCTGTCAACTTACAGATTTGAAAATAAGGGACCAGCAGCCTCGAAAATAAGGGATCAGCAGCCAAAATAAGGGATCAACAATTACTTTGATAAAATACATATTTTGTTGCATGCAAATGGCTTTAGATACCTATTAGGTCCATAAATTACCATATAGCATATATTCAACACAAAAAACAGCAACAATTTGTTGTTGACAAAGGACAGCTGGACATAGAAAGGGCCCCATTACCTTCAGTAAGCTTATTTAAGGGACATCATCAATAAGGGACAGCAGCGGGACATGGCGCTGGGATAAGGGACTGTCCCGCCAAATAAGGGACGCTTGACAGCTATGAGTGGTATAGTCCATGAGAAGCATTGGATTTGATAATGCTGTGTGGATAAACTTGCCCTGAGACTTCCTGCTTCATCCTCCCCCTCTATTGGAGTGTAGAAAAGGAAACTCAATCTACTCATTCTTTTTCTTTTAGAGCTCTGCTCCAAATGCTATAGAGAGAGAAGCTGGATCACACAGGAGGGAGTTTATTCATGTTGTTCTCTCATTACATTTTCCCCCTCTCCTTTGTTGGCTCTCATCACCCTTCTTCTGTTTGTCTATTTTAATCATTGAACATTTCTATAATACTCTGAATGCCACCGCAGACTGCAGACAAAAACCGGGCAACCAATTCCATAATTGCTGCATTCAGATAGCTCACCGGTAAACAACGTCTAGGCAGATATCTTATATAAAGTAGGAAATGACTTGACAGCAGATAAAAGCAGAAAAGAATGAGAGAGAGAGAGAGAGAGAGAGAGAGAGAGAGAGAGAGAGAGAGAGAATATGCCTAATAGAGGCATTAAGTACTAACAGCAACAGCTATGCATGTAAAAATAAAATCTAACAGCATAATCTACTTCACCATACAGTGGTTTTCTTGTTTTCTTACCCCATCTATGCACTTGCCGGGGGACATGCACAGGAAGTCCACAGAGCATTAAGGGCTCTGGGGGTGTTAATTACTCTTGGCTCCATTGCATTGAATGGGGGTAGAGTGAAAAGGTGCAGGAGAAAAGAAGGAGAAAAAAGGAGAAAAAAATAAATTGGTTCCTATTGTAATGCGAATCCAAAATGCAAGCCGAAGCACAACTCTCCTCTAAAATGTGCATCTCTCCATATCTGTGTGCAGGAGAAGGCAAAATTGTGTGGGAAAGTGTATATGGAAGTGAAAATGCAAACTAATTTTATTTATGGAGACTTTAAGGTAAAGGTAAAGGGACCCCTGACCGTTAGGTCCAGTCGTGGATGACTCTTGGGTTGCAGCGCTCATCTCGCTCTATAGGCCGAGGGAGCTGGCGTTTGTCTGCAGACACCTTCTGGGTCATGTGGCCAACATGACTAAGCTTCTTCTGGAGAACCAGAGCAGTGCACAGAAACACCGTTTACTTTCCCGCTGGAGCGGTACCTATTTATCTACTTGCACTTTGATGAGCTTTCGAACTGCTAGGTTGGCAGGAGCAGGGACCGAACAAGGGGAGCTCACCCTGTCATGGGGATTCAAACCACCGACCTTCTGATCGGCAAGCTCTAGGCTCTGTGGTTTAGACTTTATTTCCCTTTTAATTACAAATGTGTGCGGAAATTATTGGAAACAAATGAGAAACTGAAATGAGTCATCTCTCCCTAGTGCAGGGACAAAAATCCATAGTGAGTGTAAACCAGTTTTCCTGCCATGACCCTTAGAGTTGACTCCAGCCCAATCTATTTTTTTTTGCCCTTGTACCTCTTCATTTCAACCTCATTCAAACTCATGTAATGGAGTTTATAAAGATCAAGTGATAATTGTTGGTACTGTAATGGTTAAAAAGAGATTCCCTCCGTATCTGATGGAGCTGGGAAGCATGTCAGAAACAGTAAGGGAAAATGTTAGGCCATCACAAAAATAATGCAAAGATAACATTATGGCATAA
The DNA here is from genome assembly GCF_964188305.1 of Podarcis bocagei. Classification (NCBI taxonomy): domain Eukaryota; kingdom Metazoa; phylum Chordata; class Lepidosauria; order Squamata; family Lacertidae; genus Podarcis; species Podarcis bocagei. The sequence continues at coordinate 88,554,222 of NC_138129.1, forward strand.
AAAGTGGCTTTAAGCCTTTTATTCTGCCTTCTCAATACGGAAACTCAATTTTAACATCACCAGTAAGATTCTGGTGACAGATGAGCACATGAGATAAATTATTGAAGATGTGATGCTCTGCATATGGAATCCCATATTAATCCTGTTCTTATTGTAATATGTTCACTTGAAGGCATTGTAAGAAAGGGGAGACTTTATCATTTAGTAACCACAAGTGTGCCAGGTAGCAACTTTATCTAGATTGTAGCTTAAAATGTGCACCTTTGCAGGAAAATAGGCAGCAGGACATCAAATTTATTACCAACTGATCTATTTTTATTGTTGCATGTACAGTGATAATTTGGAACCATTAGTTTCTCCCCAGCCCCTAGAATGATGCTGCTGCTGCAGAGACATAGTAAATTGGTTGAACCAACAGCCAGAACTTAAGTCAATGTACACGTCAAACCTGCAATATTCTTAGTTAAAGCCAACCTCCCCTATGCAAATGTGGCCAATTGACTATCTGAGATTTAGGAAATGTAAGCAACTAAGCAGCAGATCCAGTTATTGCAGAAGATGTTTCTAGGGAAATGCGAGCACACAAAACATTTGAAAGAACCAATTCAAGAGCATTGACTAAAATGCAGAATCACCCTTTCACAGTCTTTCACAGCAATCAACAAGAGTTTAATTGAGAGTAGGGAGTAAACATCAAACAATTTTGTAGTTCAACAAAGCGCTTGGATTTTTTCAGTTGCCATTTAGTTGCTAGCAATCAAGGACAATTTCAGCAAGTGGAAGAGTTTCATGTTGACAGAACTTTTGCTCATTTCATGTCTACAAAACAGCACTATTAGGGTGCTGTGTCTTCTGAACTCTGACCAATAAGTAACAGAGACAAGCAATATGAGCTGGACTAATCTGTATTCCAAAAGTTAAATACAAACTCCAGCAACATTGCAACTGCTTGCATATTTCGCAGTTGTTGAAGGCTTCAAAGGAAGCATCCAGATTATGAACATCAAAGCAGGGAAGAAATAACACATTCCTTCTCTAATGAAGGCTTATGCTCTAAAGGCAGTGAATAAGGGTGGTATTCAATGGTAATCCTACTCAGAGTAGACCCATTGAAGTTAATATACATCACTAATTTGGATTCAGTAATGTCAATGGGTTTGCTCTGTTAAATACAGTCCTATGTTTCCTGTAGTCTTCCTTGAGACTGAATTATTTTACATTTCTGACCGCTTTTCTGATCCTGGAATCATTGATGCTCTGAAAATACTATCCAGCTTGTTACATCCTGCCTTGAAAAAAATATCTTCATATTTCCTTTCCAGGCTAGGTTTGTCTGTACTAGCATTGGCAATATCATTCACTTTATTAGTTCCTTATTATTTAAAACCACCTAGAGTAACTGAGGAGAGATCAGGGGCTCGTTTGTAATGATGGAATCGCTTTTCAGATTTCACACAATTACCATTATTAATTATGAAGAAATTGAAATTGCAAGTCCTTTTATCTTATTCTCATCTCACCTGTTTCTTCTTGCAACAGGAGGTTTGTGCTGCTGCCTGATGGATGATTAAAAATGATTTGTATTGCATTTCTTCACAGTTTGCCATCTGTAATTTAAAATGCCTATGGAAAGACATCTCACCTTCCAACCTCCCTTTGCAGAGAAGCTTAATAATCCAGAGTTAAAGTAGGAGTCTTTAAAAAACACACACCACCATCTCATTTTAGAAGAAGTCGGGTCCTCCATCATGGAGGGCACGTGTTGCAGTGAGATCACAAGAAAAGGCCTCCCCGTTGTGGGGCGGGACAGTTTGGATGGCCACAATGCCCCATTGGTTGCCCCTCTGTTGCTGGGGCAGAGATTTGGTCAGTTGGGTTGGCTATTAGCTGCTGAGGGGCTACTTTAAGCTGTTGCATGTCGCTGGAGAGATTCACTTTCTTGCAACGTGGAGCGGATCACCCGATCTCCCACCCATATTAAGAGCTGTTCTTTGACCTTGCTATGCCTGTCTAGGGGTCGTCTATTTTGGAGCAGGGGCCCTTGCTTTTACCCGAACCCTGTCAAGGGGCTGGGGCCATGGCAGAGCCCCTGGGAGCATCTCAGGTGAGCTGTGAGATCGAAGGAGTTCTCGCTCCCCCAGGATGCTTTCCCTTACTGACATATGGTGGTGCTCAGTGTCAGTCCTGTTCCTGCCATGAGCAGGCTCAGGTAGTCTGGAACCAATGCCTAAGCAACCGCTCACATGCTGCAATCAATAAAGCTGTGGCCAAAACCTTAAACTAAAATCTGTGTCTATTGTGTCTTCATTTGGGGGTGGTTTTGGGGGGTCTTCACACGCAAGTAACTGAGAAGTAAATTTCAAGACTACAGTCCAACTCAGAACTTTCCCTAGGGACAGGGCCAAAGCTCAGTGATAGAGCAGGAGTCAAAGTAGTAGTAGTAACAACAACAACAACAACAACAACAACAACAACAACAACAACAACAACAACAACAACAACTTATTTATATCTGGCTGGTTTCCCCAGCCACTCTGAGCGGCTCCCAACAGAATATTAAAAACACGATAAAACATCGAACATTAAAAACTTCCCTAAACAGGGCTGCCTTCAGATGTCTTCTAAAAGTCAGATAATTGTTTATTTCTTTGTCATCTGATGGGAGGGCGTTCCACAGGGCAGGTGCCACTACTGAGAAGGCCCTCTGCCTGGTTTCCTGTAACCTCACTTCTTGCAACGAGGGAACCGCCAGAAAGCTCTCGGAGCTGGACCTCAGGGTCTGGGCTGAATGATGGGGGTGGAGACACTCCTTCAGGTAGTAGCAGAGTACCTGCTTTTTCATGCTGAATGTCCCAAATTCAATCTCCCGATGGAAATGTCTGAAATCAAGGAGAGCCACTGCCAGGCAGTGTGGGTGGTACTGAGCTACATAGACCAACAGGCTGACTCCGTAGAAGACAGTTCCCTGTGTTCCTTCTGCCACCTGCTTATTGCACTGCCCGTTGATGCTACTGTCATTCCCACATGGCGGCAATTGCCAAGCCACACAGCTCTCTCCACAGCTCAGGGGCAATAAGGGCTTTGGTTCGCCTTCTCACATCAACAGCATTCATAAGAGCACATTGTATTCTCAAAGGCTTCTTGTCATCATTTGTGAATATGCCAAATAACATTTTCTATAGCATAAGACCACATTAGTATTTTTTTAAAGGAAGGGAGGGGCTTGCAAAACTTAAGATTTGAATCAGTAATTAGCCCGCCTAAGGGAACTTGCTTATTAACGGATATACCTCTCAAATTCACCACATTGTCGTCCTCTTTGGGGCTTTCATCAAGCACAGCCTTGATTTTAATTGTACGTTATAATTGCACATCTTTCCCTTTGAAATTTCTAAATTATTCTTGTAATTCTCTTTGTGTCCCCCCCCTTGTCCTAAGCAAAAGCTTTTGCCAGAAACTCATTATTACCAATGCAACGATTACAAGATTTCCCCCCTTCCACTTCTAAATGCCTAATAGCTTATATTCAGCTCAACCTCTCCCCCTCTCTCTTTTTCTTTTAATCACTTGCTCTTTTTAAAGACTGTTTGCTATAAGTCCCATTCAAATGACATTTCAAGCTGGATGCATTTACACTCTTTCAAATAGAAAGGGGGAGAGGAAGGGAGAGGGTGAGCTCCTGAACGACAATGCACCTTATGCTAAATCTGGTGATTCAGTTGAAGGTTAATGGCTAGCATTGCAGGAACAGCAGTGTACAGGCTATAATTAGGAGTGTCTGATGGAAGCTCACACTGTAATATAAACAGAAAACATCTGCATGCTTGTGGTAATGGCTCTCTGCAACTCTCCCCATACTATTTCTCTTTTGTGCATTAATAGCATGTTTATGCGTTTTCAGCCGAATCCCACGAACAATCATCCTGGCAAATGATTTCTGCCAATGGGCTGCAAAATGTGCTCTGCAACACACAACTCTCCCATCCACGGTGTCCTTCTGGCCTTGCGAGCTGTCCCATGCCGTTGATTGTTGATGCTTCCCTTGGATCTACAGGAGCGCCTCTCCTGGTATGCCCTGCAGAGAACCTTAAGAAGAAGAAGAAGAAGAGTTTGGATTTGATATCCCGCCTTTCACTCCCCTTCAGGAGTCTCAAAGCAGCTGACATTCTCCTTTCCCTTCCTCCCCCACAACAAACACTCTGTGAGGTGAGTGGGGCTGAGAGACTTCAAAGAAGTGTGACTGGCCCAAGGTCACCCAGCAGCTGCATGTGGAGGAGTGGGGAATCGAACCCAGTTCCCCAGATTACGTGACTACCGCTCTTAACCACTACACCACAATGGGTCCATGAATAACCATAGTTTAGAGGTCCTGGGCCCTAAGGAAGTCAGACTATCCTCCACCAGGGCCAGGGCCTTTTCAATGATGGCTCCAACCTGGTGGAATGCTCTGTCCCATGAGACTAGGGCCCTTCAGGATTTTACCTCCTTTCATCAGGCCTGTAAGACAGAGCTATTCCGCCTGGCCTTTAATTCGAATTCAGCCTGATTTTTTATTTCCCTTCTCTTCCCTCCCCCACCCCTTTTATGAAAATCACCTGCTCTGAGACCCCACAGCTAATTCTCCCCTGGCCTCCTCACTGGCCCAAGTAGGACCAATTCAGCCAGTTAGCTCTGGGGATTATATAATGCTTATTTGCCCTAAATTGATTTTTGAATTTTGAATTTTATTGTTATTAATTTTTTTTAATACTGTATTCTATGCTGCTTTTATAGTTAAGTGTTAATAAATTTGTTGTTAGCTGCCCTGAGCCCGGTTTTTGAACAGGGAAGGATGGGGTATAAATAAAATTTTATTATCATTATTATTATTATTATTATCATCGCTGGTAGCCAACAACAGATGCTATGCAGAATCATACTATTGTGGCTGGCACCTGTCTGTCTTGAGAGACAATGGAGTGCACCTCCAGGGGTGAAGCAGCGCTGGGTTAGCAGCTCTGACATGACCTCTCTGGGGCACAAGCCTGGGCAGTCTGTATGGAAGTCTTGGGCTGCCCATATGACAAGACTTGCTGGTTCAAAGGAAAGCAAAGTGATACGTCTAACACCAGCTTGGCTGCAGGAGTTGCAGGAGGGAGGCATACAAGATGCCATCCAACAGTCTTAGGGGCTTCACTCTGGATTGGTTTAGGGCTTACTCCTTAGTGTTTTCTTCTACTGAAGATATCCCACAATGCAGTGGAGGGAAGCGTGCAATAAACATGTTATAAATATGTATAACCAAGTGGTTTCCAAAGTGGGCAGCAGCACCACCCCGCTGGCCGGTAGAATTGCCTAGAGAGGCAGTAAGACACAAGTGGTTGATAAATTGTGTCCTCCCTAAAAGAGGGCATGTGTTGCGGTGAGACCTGGAGACTGACCTCCTGGTTGTGGGTGGGTCTATTGGATTGCCACAACACCCGATTGGTAGGTCCCTCGTTGCTGGGTGTAATCTGGCCAATGGGGCGCAGTCTAAATGGATCGAGGGACCTCTATAAACCCATGCACGTGTCCCAGAGCTTCCTTTTTCGGTTCGTGCATCGGAGCACCTGCCCACCTCTCCCTAATTTTAGGGCATTTTGCGATTGATCTTGATATGCCGTCATGTGTCGTCTGTCGTTGGGACAGGGGCACAGCAGGAACTTTCCTCACTTGGCTGATTGGCTGTGGCCATTTGGGTTTTGCCTGCCGTGTAGCAAATCATCACAACTTGTAAGGTGGTGGATAGGCACTGGTTCATGTGATGGGGATGGGAGAACGGTCTTGCCATCCCTATGTGAAGGGTATTCCATTAAAGAAATCCAGGGACTCAACTTGGTTTAGTCCAGTTTAGCCCATGCCTGAGTCCAGGGGAGCATCTGGGGAGTGAACAGAGTCTGTTCCCAGGCTTTTCCCCTGCCTCAGGTGTTCACCCTTGGCTGACCTATGCTAGAGCTCTGGGTCAGAGCTACCTGCAAGGGTGCAGGTAGCTAGTCAAACCAGAGCCTATGCAACCACTCACTTTTCTGTAATCAATAAAGTTGTGGCCTAAATTCTGCCAAAAACCAAAACTAAAATTTGAGTCAAATGTGTCTTTATTTAGGGGGGAGGTCTCTGGGTCTGAACACGCAACTGGACATTTGAAGTGCAAATGACTATCAGACTTGAAATGTTAGTATCACCCACTAGGTCATCAATTTTGTTGAATTAATTAAACTCAATAGTTTTAATTTGATTTTGAATAAATGTGCAGTTAATTGCTATTGTTTTGATTGTTATTGTGTGATCTTCCTTAGTGGGTCATGTCCACTATTCTGAATAATGCTTTTTATAGGGTAGGGTAGGGAAGTTTGGGGAGTAGATTATGGAACCCATAAACCCATGGCATGTGTTGTTGATGCTTCCTTGCATGCCTGCCAGTCAGTATTAGATGCTATGGAGTCATCCCACTGTTTGAAAGAGGCTCAGGTCTGCTGGGGCTCAGGTCTGCCTAGAAGGCTGCTCGTTAAACCAATATATGGGGCATGGGCAAGCTGCAGACAGTTCACAATGGCCATTTATTTATTTGCCTAATCCAAGATTCAAGCCTGCCCTGTTCGTTGATGAGTCCTGGTCCAAAATTAAGCTATGTGGGTTTGCTCAATGTACTATCCCCATTTGCTAAGGGACGTGGGTGGGGCTGTGGTCTAAATCACTGAGCCTCTTGGACTTGCCAATCAGAAGGTCAGCGGTTCGAATCCCCGTGACGGGGTGAGCTCCTGTTGCTCTGTCCCAGCCCCTGCCAACCTAGCAGTTCGAAAGCATGCCAGTGCAAGTAGATAAATAGGTACTGCTGTGGTGGGAAGGTAAACAGTCTTTCCATGCGCTCTGTCTTCCATCATGGGGTTTCGTTGAACTGGAAGCGGTTTAGTCCTGCTGGCCACATGACCCGGAAAGCTGCCTGTAGACAAACGCCGTCTCCCTCAGCCTGAAAGCGAGATGAGCGCCGCAACCCCATAGTCGCCTTTGACTGGACTTAACCATTCAGGGGCCCTTTACTTTTACCATTTAGCCCATTTGCTGGATGCCCTGATAGCTTTGTTGCAGCAAGGCAGTCTGCCTTTGTCTCAGCAATGTGTGTAAGTTTTTGCTGAAATGATATATATGGGGGAAAGCTTGCAGTGGAGAATTAGTAGTGGATATACTTTCCCTTGCTTATTTTGTGTGCATTGTTGTTACTGTCCATTTTTATTACTTTCCACATTTATCGTATGATAGGTCTGATTTCTGAACATTCTTATGCATTTTTGTTTTCTTACACAAATCTGAGATTTTCTTAAAATGGGAATCTGGGTGGGCCACACAATAAAGTTTTAAGAAAAATAAATTTAGAATGAGGAAGAAGGAGCTGAATAGGAATAGCAGAGTAAGAGATAGAAACTAATGTACCTAATGTAAGGAAGCTCCCTAGGCAATGTCTTAGAGCAAGCACTGATATAATTAATTGGGTTTTGGTTTAGAACACCTATATTCCATTAATAAAGAAACAAGGGATTTCTCAGCTACTAAATAATTATCCAGGCATAGCAACCTTAAAAAAAAAATGGGGGCAGAACAACTGGAATAGTGAAGTTATTTGGTTAAGCCAGCAAAACAACTGTGAGGCATTGAATATTATTTATGAACAAACTTGACCCTAGGTAACGATACACTCAGTGAACCATGCAATGCAATATTTTCCTTACTTACAATGGGAAAGTTTACAGTAAATGCTATAACCAGGAATGGACAGGAAATCCTCTAAAATGAAATGTGGCCAAGTTACTGAAATGCTAGCAGGGCACTCTGGTCTATTGAAACAGGAGACAGAAGTGACTTTTTGGATTGGCATGAAGCACAACAGCAGAAAATGTCATTGTCCTTAAATATGAGCTAAGAATTCAAATGGAAAGTAACATCTATTGTGATATAGTTGTTTTGCTTCAGAAAGGTCATAAATACATACACCCACTCATGTCAATTTCAAGTAACACAGCGGAATGGGAAGAAGATCAGCTCTCTTGATTCTTAAAATCTTCTTCAAAATCCACCCCTGGATGTTCCAAATGGAGTTGAACCACAGATCAAATATGGATCAATGCACACTGATAAGTTAGTCAAAAGTAGAACCTTTCTCATGATTAGTGTGATCAATTTTCCGAGAAGACAGGACTACTGGAAAATATATATTTGTTGTCAATTCTCATCAAAACAAACTGTATTTTTCATTTAAAAAATACTGAAACACTGATTTATTATTGAGACTGTGACTTCATTCCCATATCCCTTCAATCCTGATTTATGTTAAGGTGCTGATTTCCTGTTTCTCTATATATATTCAAGACAGAGCAGTCTCGTGCAAAACCTCTGTCTTAAAACACCAAAATGGATTTCACCAATGGAAGCACAGGCTCAAAAAAAAGTTAAATATGGAAAATAAATGGTTGAGGTACTCAGATTTGTTGTTAGAGGATCAGGAAGGTTTTAAATTAAAACCATTTGAACAAATTAAAGATAAAGTGAATTGGTTGCAATATTATCAAATTAATGAATTATATAAGATGGATAAGAGAAATGGTTTTGCAACAGAAAAAACCAAATTGGAAACGGAGTTGTTAGACACTAAAGTTAAGAATACATCTAAAATGTATAATTTGTGATTGGCAGATGAAGATGATGGACTTTTCAGAGCTAGCTGACCTGACTGGAAGAATCCGCGACCAGAAAGAAGAGGAGTTTCAAGAGGACTGGAGGAAATTTAAGGACTATTTGAATAAATATTGTACTATAAAAAATTAGAAATTACTTGAAAAAAACAAATAGGCCTGGGATTAAACTAAGTTATAATTAAATAAATGGGATTTAGAATATTAAGAAATGTGAATAAGATGGACTATAATTGAAAATTGTTTTAGTTCAATAATGATACTGGAAAGCTGTTACTTTCAACTACAAGGAAACTCAGAAGGGAGGGACTAGAGGAAGTCAATCAAGATGTTTAAAAGGTTGGATTTGTAAAGAATTAAGTTTGTTGTTATTGTTTATCTGTTTATTGTTCCTTTTTTTCTTTCGTTCATTGATGTACTTTTCTTTTTTTCTTTTTCTTTTTCTCTTTTCTTTTTTCTGTTTTTGTGTGTTATTCTGCTTTGTGGTTTTTGTTATTATTGTGGAAAATCTAATAACTTTTTTTAAAAAAAAACCCAAAACCTCTGTCTTAAAAAGGGGGCGGAGAAAGAGAAAAGGTTGGTTTATGTTCTATGAATTCACACTCAGCATAGAACAGTTGGAAATAGGAACTCTTGGAAACAGGCATAGGTTGGGCCACTTTGAGGATCAAAGAAATGTCCACTGGTGTCACAACACACCTAAAAACTGTCTTCCATAACTTGATGTCACATTGTGTGTCCACACTTGTGGTGGGTGTTAGGTTTCTGTTTATGCCACTGTGCAGAGTCACAAGACTCTGTTTACATTCCAGACTGTTGGAAGTCTCACGTGAGACGGATGTTGATGTTACTGGCTTCCTGTTTTCTTTGTTCCAGTTGGTTTACTGACTCTCACAGAAAGCAGTTGTATATTCTTTTCTGTCCTGCGTAGTTAGAAATAAAACGTAGCGATGTAGCTCATATTTCTTGTACTTCTGTTGCTGTTTGTACACTCTGCTGAATGGGTGTGCCAGAAGCCCCATCAAAGGCTTAGGTCGTTAATCACTGTCGGAGGAGTTTACGAAGACACGAGGAGCAGATCGGTCATACGGAGTTCTGACAGTGGGTATGATTTGAATTTGGATTAATTTCCCATATTAAACAGTGGAGGAAATGGGCGAATCCAGATAAACGGGGGGAAGTACAGGCTGCCGATAGGAGAGCATCATTTGGATACATGGAGAAAATTGTACATGTGTAGCAACCATCCACAATAAACTCCTATATGTATAAAGCTGTGCTGACTCACTGACAAGTGTCAGAGACCAGGCTGAGGAGTACTGCTATGATGAGGAATGGTGGGAGCCTCCCTCTCCCCCTGCTCCTGGCCAGGATACTGAAGCTGCCCAGGAGCAGTATAGATTTGGAGCAGTGGTTTGCAAAGGGGCATAGTTCTGAAGACAAAAGTTGGGAAGAACTGGGGGGTGAACAGCAAGGTGGAGAAGAACAGGAAGGGAGAGAGCTAATAGACTCTCTCTCTTGCCAGAAAGTATTCAGCCTATCAGTTCAAGGTCACGTAGAGCAGGTAAGGTGGCTATACAAAAAGCAGGGTGGTTGCCAGATCAGGTTGCAAGACAGAAGTGACTAGGGGGGAAGTGGGTGGAATCCTTAACTGGGAACACCTTTATTCTGAGAATGAATGCTTTATTCTTTTGCTGTGTTCATTAAAGACTCTTTTAATGGTAAGGGGCTCTTTCCGCTTTGTCCTGCTGATCTACAGCCAAAGGGGAGAAGGAACTTGAGTCCCCGAAGCCTGAAACAAGAGAGAAAGTAATTCTCTGTGCCTCTATCTTGGTTTCAGCACAAATCTCACCCGAGATACTGAGAGCAAAGGCAGAGTAGAAAACAGAGTTCAAAGCTTTATTCAGCTTTTAAGTTCTGGATGATCTTGAGCCACTCACTCTTGTGAGGACTCATGCTGAGAAGGAAAAGCAGGGAAGCTGTGAGAAAACCAACATACATTTCCTCCAAACATCTTGGAGGAAAGGCAGGGTACAAATAAAACAAAATTAAAATCCTGATGGGTCTTCTCCTTCTGAGTCAAAAGCCTTTATTTCCACAGTCAGAGAATCGCAAAGTGCATTAGCCACATAACTTGTTCAGCTGCCTGCTTCATACATTATCCGCAACAAACAACTGTCATAATCTTTGTAATATATGGGTAATGGATGGAAGGATTGTCTGTTTCCAGTCCATGTCACTTTTGCATATGTTTATTCTTAGGCCTGCCCCATCCCATTTTTGCATTAATCTGCAGGGGGGAGGTTGGGGGGAAGGACCAAAAAATTGCATTTAAATAGTATTTTTATCTTAAAATACATGTTTCTAAATGTATTTTTTTCTTTTTAAAAATGTGTGTTTTAAGTGTACCTGGATACAGTTTTTGAGCTATCACAAAATTTGGACTATAAACATCAATGAAACCTCAAGGCAGGTGTATATCACCTCCCACAAGAAAGGAAGATGACCCTGATAGATCAGGTGAATGACCACTCTAGTATCCTGCTTTAAGAGTGGCCAGTCAGACGCCTGGCCTGTGTGAAACCTGCAGATTGGACACACACAAAACAGCACTCTGCCCACCTGTGATTCCCAGCATGATGCCTCTGTTAGTAGAGGGAGAACATAGTTGTTGACAGCCTTATCCTCATTAATCTGTCTCATCTTCTTTTAAAACCATCCAAGTTGGTGACCACCACTGCCTCCTGCTCAACAATGTGCTCTGTCCCCACCACCACCACCTTCTCCCATCCCTGTTATTGCTGCAAGCATTCTTTTCCTTACAGACTCTCAACACAGTGGCTAAAAGGAAGCTTTTATAATATGCACAAGTTTGTAATGGATTCTGTATATGTCTATGTGTGTATATATATGTAAAACCAATAAAAAAATTATCTGGCAAAAAAAAAGGAAGCTTTCTCCTTTTGATTTCGTAATATTAAGATCATGAGCTTTGCCTGTGAATGAACATGAAGTGATACCTGTTAACTGTATGCAGGAGAACACAGCTCTTTTAACATTCACAGCCGGAGGAATTTGCCCCCCTGCAAGACCCATGTATTGCTTAAATTCCATTTAATTATTTCCTCTTAAGTAACTGGGAATGCCTCAATATCCTGATGATCCTCTGCGTGAGATCTGATATAACCTGGCAGGAACAAAGGCAAGCTGTTGTGCGCTATCAGACTTATTAAAATTCATTCTCCCAGACCACAACCTGTCCATTTCCCAGCATTTTTCAGCATTCAATTCTCATAATTCAATGAAGAAACATGAACTATATCATTAACTGTCTGTGCCTGAATAAATGTGTGAAGTCTGAATATCGCCTAGCTTTGTGCATTTCAGTGGGTACCCGATTAGGGACCATAGCAAAGGATCTAGAGATGCTACTACTACTACTAATAATAATAATAATAATACCAAGTTTCTGTCCTGCATGGAACTCAAGTTAAATATATTCTTTGTTCTTGTTGTTCAGTCGTTTAGTCATGTCCAACTCTTCATGACCCCATGGACCAGAGCACGCCAGGCACTTCTTCTGTCTTCCACTGCCTCCCACAGTTTGGTCAAACTCATGTTGGTAGCTTCAAGAACACTATCCAACCATCTTGTCCTCTGTCGTCCCCTTCTCCTTGTGCCCTCCATCTTTCCCAACATCAGGGTCTTTTCCAGGGAGACTTCTCTTCTCATGAGGTGGCCAAAGTATTGGAGCCTCAGCTTCAGGATCTGTCCTTCCAGTGAGCACTCAGGGCTGATTTCCTTAAGAATGGATAGGTTTGATCTTCTTGCAGTCCATGGGACTCTCAAGAGTCTCCTCCAGCACCATAATTCAAAAGCATCAATTCTTCGGCGATCAGCCTTCTTTATGGTCCAGCTCTCACTCCCATACATCACTACTGGGAAAACCATAGCTTTTAATGTACGGACCTTTGTTGGCAAGGTGATGGCTCTACTTTTTAAGATGCTGTCTATTATATTTTTAAGATGCTCTCTAATATATTCTACCATTATCATAAAAAATCATAGCATAGAAAATACATCACAGCAGGGGCGTCAGAATTGCAAAAAAAAGTGCTTGAAACTGAATGGATCTTGGAAACCTCTAGCTATCCATTTCACTTCTGCACCAAATGGGTGCTCTGGAGGATCCACAACAATCCAGAGAAGATTTGAGGGTGCTGGGGAGATGAAGGGGGGAGAAAGGAAGAACCCTGGAATGGAAACTTGGGGTTTAAACTTGCCATTCTTCACAATCTCTTTATAAATGAAAAAAAAAAAGTTTTCTGCTATGTTACCAGTTCTTTCTCTCAGTAGGTCTCTAGTTTGCTATAACAATGAGTGATGATAAGTTTTAAAAATAGTTGCTAGCTCTCTTGTTTTGTTCAAGTAACTTTTTCCTACTTTGTCCGTGGTTAATCCTTACGAGATTAAACCGTCCTCTCCTCAAGAACTTTTTTCTCCAGACTTGCTCCTTCCTTTCCTTCCTGCAACTCCTAAGGAAGCGGACATTATAGGCTCTGCTATATGTTCTGTTTCAGAAGCTCTAATGAAAAGATATTTTCTCCTCAGCGAGGCCTCCAACAGCTACCGCTATGCTTCGTCTATATCCTTTTATTTAAGGCTGTGGGGATTTAAAGAAACTAAAACTCATGTAGCCCTTATATGACATTTACTGTAGCTAATGAGTTGAACACGTTGCCAGTTATGGCTTTAAAGTATTCCCTACTCAACAACAAGCTTACAAATGAGGGCCCTGGTAGAAAAGGCATTCATAGGGTGGTGGCTGGAATAAATGATACATAGAAACAATGCTTTTTACAAGGGGTACTTCAGGTTACACAGTACCGGCACCTCTTTTGGTTGTTAAAATGTGCGGTATTTCCTGTAACAACTTCATGGTGTAACAACCTATGTTCAGAGCCGTCTTTCCCATTGGTGTTAGTGGTTCGTTGTGCCAGGGCGCCGGCTTCTCAGGGGCGCCCTAGCAAGTGGGTGAGCTGTGCGGCTTTGCTGGCAGCCTTCCCTTTCCCTGTATGCCCGCCAGCTGCGCCCTGCAACTATATGGCTGGCGGGCGTGCAGCTTCCTTCCCAAGACTTCGCAGAAGGAGAATGATCCCCGCAGAGGCATAGGATGGAAGCTGCACACAGCTTCCCTCCTAAGCCTCTGCATCTGCTAAAGATGGCCCTGCTCCCGGTTATTGTCCTCCTCCTGCTTCCTGGCAAAAGGTGGCGTGCAGCCTTCCCGGGTGCCCCGATGCTGGAGAGAATGTCCGCCAGCATGTTTTCCTGCTTGATCGCAGCCACCACGCTGGGGATCAGGGTGGTGGGGGAGGCAGAGGACATTTTCCACTGCCCCTCCCTTGTTTTGGAGTTGCCGGGGGGCTGTGCTGGAGGGATCTTTGCACCATGGCACCGGATATGCTTATGACGGCCCTGCCTATGTTTCCCCCCAAAAAGCACTGCATAGAAAATTTAAACTATCAGAGAAACCAACAACTTGCAGTCTCCCCCCATTGTAAAAAAGGGGGCGTCCCCAGTGCCTGCTTTATTAAGAATATATCTTGATTTGTTTACACAAAGTTTGCAAAGAGGGTATGCAATGTTGTGTCAAGTGATTGCCATCCCATACTTTCCAGTGCATTTTCCTGTTGCAATACCTCCTAGAATAAGTCTGAGTTTGAGGGGAAGATTCTTTGTTACATAAGAGCCCAAATTTGCTTCAGTTGAGCAACTTAAGTTTAGAGGAATGCAATTGAATCCAAACCACAAAATAGCAACAGTCTGGGAGTGGTGTCATTCACTGGCTGTGGTAGTTTGGCTACAAAAAAAATCCATGCTGGCTGAAGGTGGTCAAAACTTTTCAGGTACAATTTCATTTTAGGCACAACCTAGTACTGACCTGGGAAATTGGAGGACTCCTCTAGGAAAGCTTGCTCACCTTTATCCAGACCTCAGTTTTGTCCAGATTTTATTATAACTAAAACGTGGAATCCTGCAAACTTCACTTAATTTCACTGTCGGGACTGAGACATTGAATTCTAACCTTAGGTGGTGTGGAATCCAGTTGTGGTTCATGAGATGGATCTCTACCACGAAACCACCCTCCATGGTGTGTTGGCACCACCACTCATAGGGACTGGTTGGTGTGGACCACGATGGCAGCAAGGATGGAAGATGCAGTTGTACCTATTTCCACCCCCAACCTAATTCTCTCCTGCACTGCACTGCCCCAACCTAGTTGTCGCAAGCAGCAGTGCTGCCACAGCTGGGAAGATGGAGAAACAGTGATGGTCTACTTCATGCACCATAACTGGTAGAAACCCTTTGTGGAATTTCACTATATTTATAGGGGGTGGTGGAATTCAGTTGCTTTGCCTGAGGAGGTGGGAATAGCCTTCCAGATTCCACTGCAGGTGAAATTTCTGTGAGAGTTCTAATTTAGGATACTGCAGATGCATATTAATATACACCCTTGTGCAAATTAACTGAAACAAAGCATGTTTTCTTTATTTCTCGTAATCCTGTACTCAAAACAAACATGAAAAGTCAGTTGATCATTATGGTGTCGGAAGCCTGCAGCCAATAGAAGGAATGATGTGCTCATCACAATATATTGAGGTTTTATGAATGAGAGTTATTTCAGAGCTGGAAAAGAGGTATCCTGACAGTACTGGGATTTTGCAGCAGGACCTAGCCCCCTGCCACACATCGAAATTGGTGAAGAAATTCATGACAGAGCAGCAAATACAGGTACTTGATTGGCCAGGGAATTCCCCGGATGTAAATCCCATTGAGAATTTGTGGGCTATATGCAAAAGTCGCCTCTGAGCTGTAGACTGTACGACTGGGGAGAAGCTCATTCAGGCACTGATTCAAGTGTGGTACGGAGATCCGAAAATCAACAGTGACTGTTCGAAACTAGTAGACTCCATGCCAAACTGTGTTCAAATGCTGCTTAAAAATAGCGGAGGTCATATCCATTACTGATGTACGTATATGTGAGTTTTGTACACGTATGTGTGAGTTTTGTACAATAAAGTACATTGTTTGTTTCAATTAATTTGCACAAGGGTGTAAGAAGAATCTTCTGCTTCAGGTCAATGGGCCATCTAGTGTGGCATTCTGTTCTCACAGTGGCCACCCAGAAGTCTGTGGGAAACCCACAAGTAGCACACAAGCACAACCGCACTCTCCCCTCTGGTTGTTTCAAACTACTGCTATTCAGAAACATGCTGCCTCCAGCTATGGAGGCAGAGCATAGTCTTTGTGGATAGCAGCCATCGATAGACGTATCCTCCATGTTTAATCCTCTTTTAAAGCCATCCAGTATATCTGAATCAGCATCTCCACTCCCATCGTGCTACCTGGACACTGAGGTCCAGCGCCGAGGGCCTTCTGGCGGTTCCCTCACTGTGAGGAGCCAAGTTACGGGGAACGAGGCAGAGGGCCTTCTCGGTAGTAGCGCCCGCCCTGTGGAACGCCCTCCCACCAGATGTCAAAGAGAACAACTACCAGACTCTTAGGAGACATCTGAAGGCAGCCCTGTTTAGGGAAGCTTTTAATGTTTGAAGTATTACAGTATTTTAATATTTTTTGGGAATCCGCCAGATGGGCGGGGTATAAATAATAAATTATCATTATTATTATTATCCAAGCTGGTGGCCACCTCTGTCACTTGTGAGAGTGAGTTCAGTAGTGTAACAAGAACAATTTATTTCTTGCACCCCACCCATTTGACTGTGTTGCTCCTTCCACTCTGCGCAGCTTTCAACAAAATATAAAGGGACAAAACAAAACATTCCCCATGTGATATTTAAAGCTTCTCAAAACTGTGCATGGTGTGAAGAGATACTATGCTCTACGTGAGGCTAACTTTGAAGGTGACCCGGAAACTACAATTAATCCAGAATGCGGCCGCTAGACTGGTGACTAGGAGTGGCCACCGAGACCATATGCACCTGTCCTGAAAGACCTACATTGGCTCCCAGTATGTTTCCGAGCACAACTGAAAGTGTTGGTGCTGACCTCCAAAGCCCTAAACGGCCTCGGCCCAGTATATCTGAAGGAGCGTCTCCTTCCCCATCATCCAGCCTGGAAACTGAGATCGAACACTGAGGGCCTTCTGGCGGTTCCCTCACTGCGAGAAGTGAGATTACAGGGAACCAGGCAGAAGGCCTTCTTGGTAGTGGCACCCATCCTGTGGAACACCCTCCCATCAGATGTCAAGGAAATAGACAACTATCTGACTTTCAGAAGACATCTGAAGGCAGCCCTGTTTAGGGAAGTTTTTAATCTTTGATGTTTTATTGTACTTTTAATTCTGTTGGGAGCCACCCAGAGTGGCTGGGGAAACCCAGCCAGATGGGCGGGGTATAAATAAATTGTTGTGGTTGTTGTTGCTTTAATCGGTCCTTAACCTTCCAACATTCAGCTTCATTGGAAGTCCATAACTTCTAGTGTTCTCTGTGTGAGAGAGAAAACTTTCCTCTATCCACTTCCTCCTTCTCATGCATAATTTTATAAACTTCTATCATATCACCTCTTTCTTTAAAGTGTGTTCTCAATTAAAGGAGAGCGCGTGTTGCGGATGGGGCCAGGCAAGACACCCCGCAGTTGCCAGGCAGGATAGGTTGAAGGGGCCCAGCTCGGATTGGTGGATTGCTGGGGTGAAATTGATGTTGCCAATTTGGAGGTGGGAACAGAGGTTATTTAAGCAAAGCTCACAGCAATCTGCTTTCTCTTTTGCTGTGGGCACCGGATCACCCGCCTGCCCTCCCTTGTTTTGGGCTTGTGCTTTGACCTTGCTATGCCTGTCATGGGGTCGTCTGCCTTGGTGCAGGGGCCTGGTAGGAATTTTCCCATTTGGCTGATTAGTGTGTACCATTTGGTTTTTGCCTACTGCGTAGCAAATCGTCACAACTTGTAAGGTTGGCGGTTAGGCATTGGTTTAAATTGGTTGGAGGAGGGGTATGGATTGGCTGGGCCTGCCCCTCCAATGCTGCTGCTGCAAGGAATTCCATTAAAGGAATTCAGGGGCTTACCATTCTTTCGTCCAAACCCCTGGAATCAGGTTTGGGCCGTGTAAGCCCCTGGGAGCATGCGGGGAGAAGCTGAGGGTCTGTGCCGCAGCTCCAGTTATCCCTGATCTTGTTCCTCCACACTGGCTTTTGCTGGAATCCAGGAGTCCGAGCTGTCCCCAAGGCGGCGGGGGGGGGGGGATGACAGATAGTCATAACCAATGCCTAAGCAACCACTCACAATTTTTATGTTCAATAAAGTTGTGGCCAAAATTATGCCAGAAACCTTAAACAAAAATTATGAGTGATGTGTGAGTTATTGGGGTAGGGGTGTTTTGGGGGACCTCAGCACGCAAATTAAGAAGTCCCAGCTGTTGAAACTTTTCCTCAAAGGACAGTTACTCCATCCCCTCATTCATTCTGCTTGCTTTTTTCTGAGCCTTTTCCAGCTCTCTAGTATGCTTTTTGAGGTGATGGTTTCCACCTCAAGGTTGAGTCTGTTGTGGTGTCCCATTGCAGACTTTATAGAAGTCTGAAATAGGGAAGCTAAACCTTTTTTTTTTAAAAAAAAAAAACATTTTGAACAATTCCCGTTCACCTGAGATCAAGGAATATATGCCAAGCAAGTAACGTATCTGTTCAAAATTCAAATGCAGGAAAAATATTGACAATAAAAGGAGACTTTTATAGAAAGTGAAGACAGACACAATCAGAATAATTCTTTATTAAATGTACAATTATTATTATTTTAAAAGAGAGTCTCCACTGCTGAATATCTTCTTTCTCTCTCAATACATCCATAAGGAATTGAAAAAACCTGTCATTCTTCAAACTTAATTAAACATGTTCAAGGGCAAATAAATCTACATGAATGTAAACTTTAACAGTTTCTCTAATAACTCAGTAAAACCTGTACCTACAGGGATGTAATAAGAATTAATTAAAGCTATTCTTTACAAATAATCTACTAAGAGTATCTCACCAGAAGAGTTTGCAATAATTTATAGCGAGGAAGAAAATTAAATATTTTTTCTAAGAAAGTCCCCATTAATTTTAATAGCCTGCTAATATTTCCATTCATATCAGTTCTTTACTTTCCCTGTTGCAATTCTTTCTTAGCATAATAGCAGAGGACTCGTTTGAAATCTAGGCATTTAGAGGGTTTTTTCATGGACTTCTCTTGACAAGACTGTTTTCTTCACTGCATATTATACTTTGGGGTCAGAATTTCAGTTTCTCTAAATCAATGGGCTTCAGCAGATGGAGAAAGAACTACAAGTAAAATGGATCAGGCCCCAACCTAAGACCCAGGTTTACATTTTCCTCTTATTCTCAGTGTACTTTCAATTCTCTGTTGAATTTCTTCACAATTTTTGCAAGTGTAGGGTTGAGCTTACTTTATAAGTGGCCATGAGTAGTTGTGTGTGTGTGTGTGTGTGTGTGTGTGTGTGTGTGTGTTTTCTATTGAACATTTATCCAGCACACTGCAGCCTCCCCAGCTGCCTGTATTTTCTGATCTGAAAAAAGGTCCATGGGTGGAATGACTTCATGTCATCTTCCCTTGAGCTTTAAGCCCAGATATTGTTCATTGGTCTTAAGGGAATTGCTTCCCTTTACCATTAAAAGTATATTTCTGTGCTGATTCCTTTAAAATGTAAAAGACCTCAGTAAAAAACAAACAAACAAACAAACCTTAAATTCACTTGGGGGGGAGTACAGTTGTCAGATGTACAGTAGGCAGCCTCCCCACCGTCTTGTGCTTACAGGAGAGCCCAGTAGAGGTTGTAACGGGGTATTCAGGTAAGGTGAGCACCTAGGAAGGCTGCAGAGTATATACTGTGGGATGTGATCCATGAGAGGTAGTCAAGTACAACATTCCTTGTAATGCTAGAGAAGATTTGCGAGGGAATGTTTGGTCCAGCCAGTCGAAACTTCCTGTACCTCCTGGCTGGAGCATCCTTCCTTTTGCATGTGATAGAAGGTGGGCATGACCTAACCTGCCCAGGTAACAAAAGGACGAGTCACACAGCACACCTCCCTCTTTTTGACTCCCTTCTTCGTTTGACCAGCTTCTAGCTAGGACTACTCTGCTAGCTCTCAGCTAGCAGAAGCACTGGGATTATTCACCCATATGGGGTAGATCCACATGTACGTATTTGTAACTCTGCCTTCAGGGATCCAACTGTGAACTGATGTGAGTAAACTTCTTTTATTAACTTTGAATAAGATTGTTGCATCTTTATTCTTTTAAAAGGGATTAAAGAGAATTTACCAGGAACGTACAATTCAATCTGAGACAAATTGAATTGTATAATAGTGAGAGGCTCATACAAGTATGCAACCAGCTATCTTCTGTGCATATAAAAGGGAATGTAACTCTGCTACATAAAGGAACTTGCTAGCACAAGCTAGGAAGGATATTAATAAACAATATATCTCCTCTCCTGCCCCCTTAACATTCCCACATATACCACAGGAGGGATTATTTGTAGAACGAAAGACATCACACACAGATCTCTTGTGGAGCCTTCCTCTGTTGTTAAATGGTGGCATTATTTGAAGTAAATAAATAAAAGGAAATGTAATTCCTTAGATCCAAACAATAATACTCAAAATGCAATGCTCCAACCTGGTGAAATTTCACATCCCTTCCCCCTGCTTCTGATTTCAGAAACATATAGGATCTGAATCAAGAGAAAGGAGTCCACACTTTATTTCTCTTATAACTCTTGTAGCAAGGGGAGAGCAAATCCACCAAAGTCATTGGGTTAGCTCAGAGAGCACAGGAAGGAAAAGGATTGGGTCTTTTGCCCTTAAAGGTAAAGGTAAAGGGACCCCTGACCATTAGGTCCAGTCGTGACCAACTCTGGGGTTGCAGTGCTCATCTCGCTCTATAGGCGTACAGCTTCTGGGTCATGTGGCCAGCATGACTAATCCGCTTCTGGCGAACCAGAGCAGTGCACAGAAACGCCGTTTACCTTCCCGCTGGAGTGGTACCTATTTATCTACTTGCACTTTGACGTGCTTTCGAACTGCTAGGTTGGCAGGAGCTGGGACTGAGCAACGGAAGCTCACCCCTTTGCAGGGATTCGAACTGCCGACCTTCTGATCAGCAAGTCCTAGGCTCTGTGGTTTAAACCACAGCACCACTTTTGCCCTTTCAACACTGTAAAACATTGTAAGCATGGCAATGGACAAATGGACAAAACAATCTGTTATAATAACATTTTGTTACATGATAAGAAAGTTATCCCCCTTCCCCTCTAAAGTCAGGCTTCCCGTTATCCCTTACAAAAGAGGAATCGATTAGTCTAAAAACCAGTACGGCATTTTATTTTATTTTCTTTTTGTTTAATAAAATCCTCCGACATTGACAATTATAGCAAAACATATTTCTCTCTTTTTTTGTCTTTTTTTAAAAGGAATGAAAGGAAAGAATTTTCTGGACCATTTGAAATGGAATGTGTCACCTCCACGCTGTGTATTGATTGAACAAAACCTCACTAACTGGAAGTTGAAGTACTCCATCAGGGGAAAGACAGCGCCCACCCAATAAGAGTTCAGCAGAATCACTTGCACTACTCATGATAATAAAGTGAAATCCAGACACAGACATTGTGAGGAGAATAATCAATGGAGGAGTGGACCCATCCAGGTAAACCCAGGGGTACGTGAAACAACCCAAACTCCGCTAGGGGGGGGGATTAATGAAATGTAAACAGCCACACCTTCTGCACTTACAACAATCACATGAAAGATGCTGGAAGTCACCAAAATGCCACCACTTCTCTTACCCACCCACAACAAATTGTGCTGGACTCACAGACCCTTTAGCTTTGAAACCTTTCTATTAAGAGGGCAGCTGGTTTTGGAAGATCATGTAGCATTATCCCAAACCCCAAATGATTTGGGCAGTTCTTGAAATCTGCCAAAGTTTTAAATGAGAAGGAGACCCCAGACTTCACCAAGATGCACTTGCATTGGGAGAACATATCCATTTCCAGGCATCGTGCCCCAGATCATTATGCCTCTGTAGTTACTCATCATTGTTTAGACATGTCCTACTTAACCTTTTGACTTAAATGATTATTAACACCTTTAGACAAGCTAGGATATAGGTGATGTGACAGAACAAAGCATGGTGTTAAGTATAAATGAGAGCCATAACAAAATCCATCCTCCAGTTTCTCCAAAGAAACTGGCTCACATTTTTCTGCCTCATTATTCTGGTACTTTAACATTTATTTAGAATTTATGTGAGTGTGGGGTTCTGAGCTCATCTTATCTTCTTCTTTGGTGATCACTCGTAGTCGAGTAAGATTGTCTTTCATAAACACGGTTTTAAAAGTGAGCCCGTAAGTGACTGTGGAGGCCAGTTCTGGATCCACACCTCCTTCCACGGTGGGGACATAGGTTTCCAGGAGGGAGCTGATCACAGTGAGGGTTTGCCATGTGTGCCTTCCTCTTAGCGCGTTTCTCCCTTTCGTCCTGAGTTCGAGCGTCTTCAAAGCCCATGACACCTTTGGTAAAGGCTGTTCTCCAATTGGAACGCTTGCAGGACAGTGTTTACCAGTAGTCAGTGTTTATACAACTTTTTTTTTTTTTAAGATTTGCCTTGAGAGAGTCTTTGAACCTCTTTTGTTGACCACCAGCATTACGCTTTCCATTTTTAAGTTCGAAATAGAGTAGTTGCTTTGGAAGATGATAATCAGGCATCTGCACAACATGACCTGTCCAACGACCAGTCCATCATTGCAAGGTGGTTGAGGGTGGTGCATTTTCGTTTTTATTAAACATTTCTCCATCATTCTGCTGACTGCAGAGTATCCTGATCTGAAAAACCCACAGGAGAGGAGTTCCCTCATAATGTCTTACCCAGAGCCCAACTGCACTGGATGCCAATTTGCTTCCAGGCCCAATTCAAGGTACTGCTTTTGACCTATTAAGCCATAAATGACTCAGGATGGCAATACCTCAAGGACTGCCTCTTTCCATATAAACCTACCCAGACCCTGAGATCAGCATCTGAGGCCCTTCTACATGTCTCTCCTCCATGAGAGGTACAGAGGGTGGCAACATGAGAGCGGGCCTTTCATGTAGTGGCTCCCTGTTTGCTGGATTCTCTCCTCAGGAAGGCTTGTCTGGCACATTCATTACATATATTCGGGCACCAGGTGAAAACATTCCCCTTTCCCCCTGGCCTTTACCTCTATGGCCATTTTAAACTGTGAGTTGGTATTATTTTGTTTGTAATTATGTTGCGGAGGGTGGTATATACATTTAATAGATAACACAAATAACTGAAGCACGGGCACCTGGGAAGACTGGTGAGTACTGACCACTGATAAGAAGAAGAACTGTAGAGTGAAGGAAATGGTACTAACTATTCCTTGGCCACCATAAAAGGTAAGCACAAGAAAAATACACAACACTTTCACTGAATTTTTGCTCTATTTTGATAATTTCATATGCAACTTATTGCCTGATCAACTTCTGCAGAATGGCTGGGAGAATGCAGAATGCAGGAGAGATCTTTGGGTCATCATCATCATCATTTCAATTTATATTCCTCTCTTAAGTTTAAGGCATTCCTTACTCATAAGTTTAAGGATGGAAGACTGAAGAAACCCCAACTAAAGAATCATGGCAAGAAAAATTGATGGATTATGCAGAACTGGCAAAACTGACATACAAGCTACGGGACAAGGATAACTGTGACTTTAAAGATGAATGGGAACCCTTTACAAAGTATTTGAAGACGCAACAAAGCAAACTGGACTCCTTGGCTGACTTTGAATAAACATTCACAAACTTTTTATTGATAATAATCAGCTAAATAGTTTGAGGATCTATACAACTGTGAAACATGCAGAAAACAGCACTTTTAGAGAAATCAAAGACTGGAACTGAGGGTAGTCGGGGGTGGGGGTGCATGGGTTCTGTGGGGGGAGGGAGGGAAAATGGGGGGGATAAGGATGATATGTTTCTGGATAATATGTTTTGTTTTAATTTTGAATAAAAAAGTTATTTAAAAAAATTATATTCCTCTCATCTTCCCCCCAAAAGCCTATAAAACATAAGTTGTTCTAAATTGTTTTTAATATTGTGCTTTGATGCTGTAACCTGCCCTGGAACCTTAGGCTGAAGGCTAGATTATGATGAGGAAGGCCACTCCTTCCCTATTGGACAGTGATAGGCAGGCAACACCTACAGGTTCCCAGGAGTACTACACCAATGTCTGCTCATCAGGTTGGTCAGCAGTGAATGATAGCCTGGCAGAAGGACCATCACCTGCAAGCTGACTTCGTTACTAACAGAAAACGGATGTTACTTCCCTCTCAGCACAAATGCCCACCCAAACTTCTGTGACAATAAAAGCTAAGGACACAACCCCCCAGAAGAAGAGCTGTATGGAGTAGGAGGAAAAACGTGTCCCAATTGGCAAACCAAATAATTCCTGCTCAGCCCCCTACTCATTACAGTGTCCACCAGAAGTGTTGATACTCACACTGCAATGATGGAATAAGATCATGTTCCCAATATGGATGTTAATGCCACAATCTGACCTTGAAATTCCCTGTTTCGATTCCTGAATTGGAGGCTGACATCGACACTCCCCTGTTTAAGTCAAATGAATGGAGTTGACATAACATTTACTAAATCCCGTGGAGAGTCATCTGTCCTCAGATACTGTCAAATCCTGATTGCAACTGGATGTCAGCTGTCACATCTTGTCAAAAATCCCTCGCTAGATGCCGGATACCATCAAAAGCTGGCTGCTGCTGCTGCACACTGGCTAAGCTGATACATTCAACTGTTGACTGCAATCTGTAAGATTCTGTCAGGTTACTGCCAGCTATTGCCTGCCAGCTGAAATATACCATTAAAAGTGGTGGGCCCTTCAAACAACAAATGTGAATCCAGAATAGCAAACATTCATGGGATGTACAGTGGTACCTCTGGTTACGTACTTAATTTGTTCCGGAGGTCCATTCTTAACCTGAAACTGTTCTTAACCTGAAGCACCACTTTAGCTAATGTGGCCTCCAGCTGCTGCCGCACCGCTGCTGCACAATTTCTGCTCTCATCCTGAAGCAAAGTTCTTAACTCGAGGTAATATTTCTGGGTTAGCAGAGTCTGTAACATGAAGCGTATGTAACCTGAAGCGTATGTAACCCAAGGTACCACTGTATGTGCATACTTTGAAAACATTGGCAGAAAATATTCACTATTTAAATTTGCAGAGAATATTTTTTGAGGCAGATATGTTTGGTTCTGTAGGATGTTGGTACTTCCCAGTGAACCTATATATGCCTGACACGGCAAAAAATGTGAGTATTTTTCTCTATAATATTTTAATACATAGGAAGCAAAAAATAATAATGTTCTGGTGTTCACTAAATTATAGCCTTTTCCTCTTGCTGAGTCAAAATGAAACACGATGCCCTCTTGTGGAAGATTTACCTACATTTCAGGGATTATTTTGAAAGGGAAAGAAAATCTCCCTTTGTGCTTGTTCGTATATATTTTTAATGAACGCCAAATCATTTGAAACTCACTGTAGCTCTTTTTGCTTTGTGTGCATTAAATGAGGTTCAAATGAGCAGTTGAAGAACTTAAACATATGCTAACTTGTCATCACTCACTGACTGTTTGGTAAGCAGAAAGTATAAATAATCAGTGATCAAATCAAACAAAATTAGTATAGGTTCGTGTCCTACATTTAATGTAGAGCCTGTTGGAATTATTTTCTCCTTCTAAGCAGGCAAGTAAAATCGTATGTGCTCTTTCACATGAATCCAGCAAGAGTTCTAAAGTGTAACTCCAGCAGCCAGAGAAAGTACTATAATTTCAGCTAGTCCTGTAAGATAAATGCTCTGTCATAAAGTTATGGGTTAATAAAGAAGATTGCAGGTAAATATTAGGAAGAACTTAGTGGCGGTAAGAGCTGTTCAACAGTCAAATGGACTATCTCAGAAGGTGGTGGACACTGGAGGTTGGATTGCTATCTGTCAAGGATTCCTTAGTTATGATTTCTGCATTGCAGGGAGTCACACTTAAGAGTCCATTCCAGCTGTACAATTCTACAATTCTATAATCCCTATCAGTAATATCACTGGAAACTTCTGTCACTGGAATTCAAAACAAAAGACAAAATCTGCTCTTCTTTGGGTTTCGTCAAATGTTTGAAACAGAACATTTTTGTTGTGAAAAATGGGGTTGAGAAGACTTAAAATGTTCCCCACAACCTCACATTTTCCCACACTTAGGGTTCCAGTTGGCACCTGTTTTGATTGCATTTTCCCACGCCAGCTCGCTCCCAATCACTACTCCTCTCGGCAGGGTTTTTTATGTTGAGAGTGTTACGGAAATTACCGGGGGTGGGGCACATCTTTAAAGTTAAATATTACAAATATTATGCCTGAATGTACCCTTTCAACTTGACAGCTCAGGAAAGTTACCTAGCTTTAAAAATAATATAAATTCATCTCCTTTCCCAGTTTCCTCCATTCCAAAGCTATTTTCCTCTTGAAAAAGGACTCCAGGAAGTTCCCAGAGGTGACAATTGCTGGGCTCATTGTTAACCAAAGGAAGCCAAATCTCATCACCTGACTCGCCTCAGGCTCCAGACATGCAAAGGAACTTCTATTGTACTTTTGGGTGGTGGGTACTTAAGACATATTTGTCTATGCTAATCTTATACCTAAGTTTTGCCCTGCCATGTCTGCTTATTCTAATCTTGTACCAAGGACTTGTCTGGACATGTTTGCCAAGGTTAACCCCTCCCCTTTTGTGACATGTCAGTGATGTAGCAATGATGTAGCAATGATGCTGTACAAACTGTATTCTGGGATATGGTGAGAAAGTTTTAAAAGTCTTTGTCACCCCATCCTCAGGGTTCAAATTTGCTCTTTGAACCTATTGCGCAATAAACTTTGGTCTACAGCTATTTACTCTGGTTGGCTGGACTCCTTCCTTTATTCTGCAGGGACCCACGGGCTCTGCCTGATGAGCTGGGTGACTGAGCAGCCTCACACCTAGATTTTTCCATAACAAGAGAGAGGGTTATTCTTGTTGACTTCAGGGACCGTGCTGAGGAGGGTGCACCGAGGAAGAAAGGTGGGAGCCACCCCCTCTCCCTGATCCTGAATCTTTGCAGGAGCAGGAGGACACTGTAGAGTTGGAACAGTGGTTTGCAGAGAGACATAGTTCAGAAGGCAGAAGCTGGGAAATACTGGATGGGAGACAGCTAGGAGAAGGAACACTGGGAAAGAGAGGGTTAACAGATTCACAGTCTTTGGACAGCATTCCTCCAGTGCCTTACCCAAGATCGAGATGAACTCAGAAAGTCTCAGAACAGAAAGTGCAGAGGGTACAAACTCAGATTACAAAATGTAGGAGTGAGGTAGATTAATAGGGATGGAGGGGGTGTGAGCCTTAATTGGGAGCACTGCCATTTGAGGTAGATAGGTTCGTTTGACTCTCACTGCGATTATTAAAGAATCTAACTCAGGGGTCAGCAAACTTTTTCAGCAGGGGGTCGGTCCACTGTCCCTCAGATCTTGTGGGGGGCTGGACTATTTTTTTTTGGGGGGGAGGATGAACGAATTCCTATGCCCCACAAATAACCCAGAGATGCATTTTAAATAAAAGCACACATTCTACTCATGTAAAAACACCAGGCAGGCCCCACAAATAACCCAGAGGTGCATTTTAAATAAAAGGACACATTCTACTCATGTAAAAACACGCTGATTCCCGAACCATCTACAGGCCGGATTTAGAAGGCAATTGGGTCAGATTGGCTCCCAGGCCTTAGTTTGCCTACCCATGATCTAACTGGCAAGACATTCATCTTGTTTGATCTCTTCTTATTTACTGCCATGGGGGAAGAAGCCAATTACCCAAAGCCTGACACTATGGCAATCGAAAAACCAGAGGTCAAGTAGGCAGTGCAATTATGGCACAGTGCTATGTAGCCAGATCTTGCTATGTGGCAATGCCACAAAACCAAATCAAAGTGAGAGCAATACTCCCTTCACTTTCTCTGAATGCATGGACAGCATGGACATCACTGCTCACCTGAATATCCCCAACTGATAGACAATTTTGCAGGAAGTGTTTTTATCTTGTGAACCATCCCGAGATCTTGTGATGAAGGGTGGTCTATATATATAATTAATAGTAACTCCAACACCAACTACTACTTTAGATAAAGGACTGAGGATAACCTTAAGGTATCACCAAGTTGCTCCTCCTAGATATGTGTCCAATTCTTACTTTACTGGAGTAGCGTGGAAGCAGACCACAGGGAGATAAAGACTCTCCTCCCTGCAAGAGAGGGGAGTGGTTGTGGGCGGGAGCCCGGACTCCGCCCTGGCAGGGGCCTTAGCCCCTGCCCCTCCTTACCTTCTCCTCCCCTTCAGTCCTCGTCGTCCTGCAGCGAGTCACCCACCCTCCACTCCCATTTAGCTGAGGGTCTAGGTTTTTGGCCTTGCTATGGACCTTAGGTTGGTTGCCCCGGTTGTCTGGGGGGCCTGGTAGGAATTTTTCCATTTGGCATTAGGCTTTTTGGTTTTTTCGCCTACCTCGTAGCAATCGTCACAACTTTTGTGGTATTGGTGGGTAGGTTAGGCATTGGATTCATGTGTTGTGCTGTGTCAAGGGCTAGGTGTGGCCATGGCCTATGCTATCTACTGTGGGTTATTCCGTTAAAGGAATCTGGCGGTCGTGTATTCCGTCCGATGCCTGCTTGGCGGGAGGCCATGGCACGACCCTCGGTGACATCAGAGGGTGAGCCTATAGTTGTATGAGCATCAACAGGCGCCACCTACTGTTGAATAAACCCACCACCTATAGTCATCCAATGCCTAAGCCAATACCTTTTCACTGCTGTAATCAATAAAGTTGTGGCCTTTTCTTGCCCATTAACCTTATACCACGTGTCCATGTGTATTTATTTCACTTAGTGGGGTTGGGGCCCTCGATCCACAACATGCCACATAGTCATACAGCTTCCAGGATGGGTCAGTACAATGTGTTCTATTTGAATACTGAATTTGAATATTGTCAAGAAACCACAACTGTTGATTATAAACGGAAATAGATAGAAATGCATTTTTTAAAGACTTCATGGGTCATCAGTTCGTTTCTCACTCAGGTCAGACGGTAGGTTTACATCTCTAAATATCCTGCACCCTACATCATCAAAGCAACACAAGGATATACTCTTGTATATTCCCTCTGATTATAGGCTTTTAGGTGAGATCTTGCTTTGTCGTCTCCCACCCATGGCAGCTGGTTACAAGATTCAAGGAACCCATTTTTCATTGAACCTTCCTTGACCTTTTCACTCATTTTGGCAGCCGGAGTGTGTGGCACTTTGCTGCATTGCAAATTAGATTTTATTAGAGGAATCTTTGAATATGTATATTACATCTTGTATCAAGAGGGCTGGGAATTGCTTAATGCATTATTCAATGTTATGTAGTAAAACTGTCCCTAATGTAGTGTCCTCGAAATGTTGCTTGGATTACAACTCCCAGCATCCCAGACCACTGGCTATGCTGACTGGGGCTGTTGGCAGTTGTGGTCCCAAAAATCTGGAAGGGACCAAGCTAAGCAAGGCTGGTATAACATGGTCCCCCATCTTGAAACTCACTATCTGCTATGTCAGGGACAGCCAATGTGTCACCCTCCAGATTTATTAATTTAATGAACTGAATTGAATTGGATTTACCATATTTTTCTGTGCATAAGACTAGTTTTTTCCCCTAAAAAATAATGTCAAAAGTTAGGGGGCGCCTACAAAAAATATTTTTTTTAAAAAAATGAAGTAAATTAGGGGGCGCCTTATACAAAGATATATCTCCTCCCATTTTCTTAAATCTCAGCCCCCCCCAATATACCCCTTATACATGGGGGTGTCTTATAGACAAAAAAATACGGTATGTACTGCCTTTCATCAAAAGTTTTCAGGGCAGTTCACAGAATAAAATACAAGATAAAACACAAGTAAATGGTTAAACCAAAACAACAAAACAATAACACCTCTCCCCCTTTCCCACAGATACATTGAAAAGGCTGAAGGATATTTATCAGCCAAAGGCCTGGTTGAAGAGGAACATTTGTGCCTGGTGCCTAAAATATATACAGTGGTGCCTCGCAAGACGAAAAGAATCCGTTCCGCGAGTCTTTTCGTCTTGCGGTTTTTTCGTCTTGCGAAGCAAGCCCATTAGCGGCTTAGCGGCTTAGCGCTATTAGCGGCTAAGCGGGCTTAGCGGATCAACTGATCAGCTGATAAGTGGCTTAGCGGATCAGCTGTTAAGCGGCTTAGCGGATCAGCTGATAAGCGGCTTAGCGGCTTGGGGAAAAGGGGGGGGAGGAAAAAAAACCCACAGGAACTCGCAAGACATTTTCGTCTTGCGAAGCAAGCCCATTAGCGGCTTAGCGGCTTAGCGGCTTAGCGGCTTAGCGCTATTAGCGGCTAAGCGGGCTTAGCGGATCAACTGATCAGCTGTTAAGCGGCTTAGCGGATCAGCTGATAAGCGGCTTAGCGGCTTGGGGAAAAGGGGGGGGAAGGAAAAAAACCCCACAGGAACTCGCAAGACATTTTCGTCTTGCGAAGCAAGCCCATTAGCGGCTTAGCGGCTTAGCGCTATTAGCGGCTTAGCGGGCTTAGCGGATCAGCTGATCAGCTGATAAGCGGTTTAGCGGCTTATCGGATCAGCTGATAAGTGGCTTAGCGGCTTAGCGGATCAGCTGCTAAGCGGCTTAGCGGATCAGCTAATAAGCGGCTTAGTGGCTTAGGATCAGCTGATAAGCGGCTTAGCGGCTTGGGGAAAAGGGGGGGGGGAGGAAAAAAACCCCGCAGGAACTCGCAAGACATTTTCGTCTTGCGAAGCAAGCCCATAGGAAATTCGTTTTGCGAAGCACCTCCAAAACAGAAAACCCTTTCGTCTAGCGGGTTTTCCGTCTTGCGAGGCATTCGTCTTGCGGGGCACCACTGTATAATGAAGGCGCCAGGCAAACCTCCCTGTGGGGAGCATTCCACAAACAGGGAGCCACTACAGAAAAGGCCCGTTCTCACGTTGCCACCCTCTGGACCTGATGTGGAGAAGGCACACGAAAAAAGCACCTCAGATGATGAACGCAGAGTCTGGGAAGGATTATATGGGAATATGTGGTCCTTGTGGTATTGTGGCCCTGAGCAGTTAAATGTCAAAAACAGCACTTTGAATTGGACCCAGAAGCTAATTGGCAGTCAGGCCAGAATCGGTGAGATATGCTCAAAACGTCTTATCCTACTGAGCAACCTGGCTGCCAAAATCTGCACCGGCTGAAGCATCCAAACCATCTTCAGAGGCATCCCTGTGTATAAAGCTTTGTAGTAATCCAACCTAGAGGTTACCAGAACATTGACAACAGAAGTTAGGCTATCCCTGTCCAGATAGGGGTGCAGCTAGGCCACCAGCCAAAGTCGATGGAAGTCACTCCATGTCACCAAAGCCACCTGAGCAGAGGATCCAGGAGTACCCCCAAGCTACGTGCCTGTGCTATATTTTTAAGAGAGCTCATGTGCTGCTTAGGCTAACAATTCAAATTCGTGTTAAGTGCTTACAAGCACATTAGTTGGAGATTTCTTTTGAGTTCATATTAACCATAGCAAACAAAGGGAACGATTTGCACACAGCTAATTTAAAGGCAGATCTGGCTATCCAAATAGAAAATATCATGGGCACCATGACATAGTAAGAGGAACAGAAAGGATGGAAGAGGAGTCTAAAGAACAAGGAGCTCATACAAAGGTATGAGTTGTTCTGAACAGCCAAACAGGTGGCCCGAGAAATCTTGCCAACATTTCACATTCAAACAAGTTCTTGAAGGGCCAGACATCAATTAAAGCATCATTTTTGCAGAACCTCTGATAGTTTTAGTAGAGATAGATGAGCTGTTTCCCCCCACTGGGGACAAGTACATTGGAACTAGGAGAAATGTTCTGAATGTTGGCATCAATAAAAAGAGTGTTCATAGAAAGGAAGAAAACATACTGATTGTATATTGTTGAAGGAGAATTACATGAAAATGATGTGCAGATGGTATATTACACCAGTAAAATTGGCAAAAATGTATAAAACAGAACAAAAGAACTGGTGGAGGTGTAAAGAAGGGGAAGGTACATTTTATCATATGTGGTGGGATTGCAAGATTATAAAAAAGGGGGGAAATGATATACAACAAATTGAAAAGAATGTTCAAAATAACATTTCTTAAAAAACCAGAAGCCTTTTCGTTAGGTATTTTAGGACAAGAGCTGCCGAAAGAAAAACGGACATTATTTATGTATGCTACAACAGCAGCAAGAATTCTAATAGCACAAAATTGGAAGACTGGAGAAGTACCATCTAAATAACAATGGCAAGAAAAATTGATGAACTATGCAGAATTAGCGAAGTTAATGGACAAACTGCAAGAAAAGGACAACAGGGACTTTGAAAAAGAATGTGAACCTTTTACAATATATTTGCAGAAACACACACACACACAAAAATGGACTCCTTGGCAGGATTTAAATAAACTTTTACAATTTTGTTTACATAAAACAAGGAATATAACACTGTGATAACATAGTATTGTATATAAACAGCAGAACGTCTCATTTGATGTAATAAACCAGAAATGGAAGCTGAGGGAAGTCAACGGGGAGGGGGGGGAGATGAAAAACTAATATTTAGTATTGATATTGGATATTTGTTTTGAAAATGGAAAATCAATAACATCTTTAACAAAAAAGAAAGAAAGAAAATGGGGAGGAAACTAACCATTTGGGTTGGACTTTAAAAATATTTGAGATATTTCCCCTCATCTTTTATAACTTTCCTACAACACACACACACACACACATCTCCTTAAAATAATTAGTGCTGAAAAACTGGCCGAATTGGTAGGACATCTATTTTAGAAAAATATTGAGGAGCAAAAGTTAGATAAATGTTGACCAGTGCTATTTGTCTGGATGTTCATTCTGCAAAATGAACCTTTCTGATGCTTTAAAGACATTGCTAAAAAGAATCCTGGAATTTTAACTGTAAATCCCGATGTTGAGATTTTATATTTCAGTTCGCTCCTAAGAGCCAACACACTTTCAACTATACCTTTCAACAGAAATGTAGTTTACATTTGTTATCATAGTGTGCTCACAGGAGGGAGGAAGACCCACTTGCTTAACTCTGTTGAATTATATCAAATAACTGTTGAGAGAGAGACTTGCACTTATTAGCTGTATCCCCAAAATCAAGACCCCCCCATCCAAAGATGACAGGTGCCTATGGTCCCTCAGCACATAAGTATCAAAAGTCATTGTATTGTATTTTTTTCTTTTTAATGCTAGACCTTTTAGCACACATCACATATGATGTGTCTTTGAGAGGCAAAGAGTCACTTTTATTTGATGTGCACGCATGTAGTGCCACTAATTTTTCCATACCTGCGTATCACACTGGTATTTAAGAGCTTTGCTCTGTGCCAGGGTCATTCCAGACATCCTTTTCATTTTGCATTTACGGCTATTGGTGCTCATGATGCTATTAGCATGGTTATATGCTGCTCTGCTTTCAATATTTTTTTGCAGAAGTTCCAGGTAGGGCATACTACTTCATTTGCAATCACCGCACAGCTTCCTGCTGAAATCCAGTAGCTTTATATATGCTGTAAATGGCCTAGGTTTTCGGGTTTTTTGTTGTTGTTTTTTTGCTTCACTTTTATTGCACTATTGTGCAAAAGCATCCCTCCAGGTGGCAATAATGCCATAACACTGGGAAAGCATGGCGGAGAAAGCAAGAGAGTGGAATGCCGTGTACAAAGTCCAGTTTCAATCCACCACAAATGCCCTAGTAATGTATCAACGACATGTTCCACCCAGCAAAGAAAAAGAAAGCATGGGGGGGGCAGTTTGTTCCTGGACAGAATTCAAAGTACTGGTTTTGAAATATGACACCATAAACATCCTAAGACCATAGTTATCTGAAAGACCACCTGCTTTCTCATAGCTGCACAACTAATAAGAGCTTAAGAGCTTTATTGCATGCTCAGTTCCTCTGGCAGGGTATCCTTCTCAGCAGTTGCACCACAGTTATGAAACTTCCTCCTTATATGTGATAGTTTTTTGATTCCAGGTTAAAAAAATGCCCTGTTTCCCCAGGCTTGTGATAGCTTTTAATGTGTGTGCTTTCACTTTCAATCTGCTACCAGAGATGTTTCTATATTTGTTGTTTCTTTATTTTTATTGCCGTTGATTGTCAGGGTTTTAACATGTTGTGGTAAGCTGGAAATCAAATGTGAAGTAAAACGGAAAGGTGAAGTAAATAAGCAAACACAAGCCCACTTCATTCTCTGCTCCTCCATAAATTTTAGATAGCAAAGATTGATTCAGTTGCTCAGTATTTATGAGAGCAGGTAAATGGTGCCGCAGGAAGAGCACAAAATCTACCAGGCCCCCTTTTTGCACAAGGCAAATAGCGGCGACAGGGAATTATAGATGAGCCGCATTGTGATATTTCACTGCCATGTCCTCCTTCCGAGATGTGACTTTGACCCACTTCAAAAACTCACTGGGCAAGAGAGAGTATCTTTGCACAGCCAAAGAGCAGAGATCCCCTTTCATCACTTGTGGAAGACATCACTTGTGGCTAGGTACACCACTGGCGGGACATGGGTGGCCTAGAACTTGCCGATCAGAAGGTCGGCAGTTTGAATCCCTGCAACGGGGTGAGCTTCCGTTGCTCGGTCCCTGCTCCTGCCAACCTAGCAGTTCGAAAGCATGTCAAAGCGCAAGTAGATAAATAGGTACCGCTCCAGCGGGAAGGTAAACGGCGTTTCCGTGTGCTGCTCTGGTTCGCCAGAAGCGACTTAGTCATGCTGGCCACATGACCTGGAAGCTGTACAGCAGCTGCCTCCGCCAATAAAGTTAGATGAGCGCTGCAACCCCAGAGTCAGCCACGACTGGACCTAATGGTTAGGGGTCCCTTTACCTTTACCTTTTACCCCACTGGCGTTGGCTTCCATATTACACTGAATGCAGGGACAAGCTGTTTCTATACAAGTACACTGTGGTCTAAACCAGTGTTTCCCAACCTTTTTTGGGCAAAGGCACACTTGTTTGATGAAAAAAATCTCGAGGCACACCACCATTACAGCCCCGTGACGTCAGCGCACAGCGTCACGCCGGGAGGGATGCACGAAAGTGTAAGTTTCAATTTTTTTCCCTCCCCCTTGCCGGGGAACCTCCAAGCTTTGGGGGTGGGGGGGGGAGGCAGCAAAGCGAGGCAGGAAGGAGAGCGCGGCTTGGCTGGGTGAGCTTTGGCAGGGGCAGGGAATGAGAGCCGCGAGGCGGGCGCTGCGGACGGAGGTGCTGCCCGCCGAGCTCGCAGGCAGCCAGGCAGGCAGACGGCGAGAGCCCCGCGCTGGGCGGCCTCTCCTCGCCGCCGCCGCCCCGCCTCTCGCCGCCCGACTCGCCCGCCTCCCTCCAGGCAACATCTCGCGGCACACCAGGCAACATCTCGCGGCACACTAGTGTGCCACGGAACAGTGGTTGGGAAACACTGGTCTAAACCACTGAGCCTTGGGCTTGCCAATCAAAAAGTCGGCGGTTCGAATCCTGCAATGAGGTGAGCACCCGTTGCTCAGTCCCAGCTCCTGCCAACCTAGCAGTTCAAAAGCACGTCAAAGTGCAAGTAGATAAATAGGTACCCCTCTGGTGGGAAGGTAAATGGCGTTTCCATGTGCTGCTCTGGTGTCAGTGTTCCATTGCACCAGAAACGGCTTAGTCATGTTGGCCACATGACCTGGAAAAACTGTCTGTGTAGTGGACAAACACCAGCTCCCTCGTCGTGTAAAGCGAGATGAGCGCTGCAACCCCAGAGTCGTTCACGACTGGACTTAACTGTCAGGGGTCCCTTTACCTTTTTACACCTCAATTATCATACACACAGATGCACACAGTGCATACACTCATTGAGCGTTACATGTGAATAACTGTATAAATATTCAGCGCAATTATTTGCATGCATGCCTCATGGCATGGCCAGTTGAACAGATGCCTCCCTCACAATTTCTCTCACTCCATCCGACAAGAGCTGTTGTTGGGTTAG
Organism: Podarcis bocagei; assembly: GCF_964188305.1. Lineage (NCBI taxonomy): Eukaryota > Metazoa > Chordata > Lepidosauria > Squamata > Lacertidae > Podarcis > Podarcis bocagei. Next base: position 88,590,132 of record NC_138129.1, read on the forward strand.
GTAAGCTGCAGCAACGCCAGTGTCCGGACTCCACACAACCATGCTGGCTGCTCATTATTATTATTATTATGCTGGCTGCTCATTCTGCTGAGTGGGACTCTAAGACACCCTGTAAAGGTGAAGGTAAAGGGACCCCTGACCATTAGGTCCAGTCGTGAACGACTCTGGGGTTGTGGCACTCATCTCGCTTTACTGGCCGAGGGAGCCGGCGTACAGCTTCCGGGTCATGTGGCCGGCATGACTAAGCCGCTTCTGGCGAACCAGAGCAGTGCACGGAAATGCTGTTTACCTTCCCGCCAGAAGGTAATACCTTCTGTTTACCTATTTATCTACTTGCACTTTGTGCTTTCAAACTGATTGGTTGGCAGGAGCCAGGGACCAAGCAACGGGAGCTCACCCCATCACGGGTATTTGAACCGCTGACCTTCTGATCTGCAAGCCCTACGCTCTGTGGTTTAACTCACAGCGCCGCCTGCATCCCTGTACTACCCTCCAATTTCTGCCCTGATGGCAAGTCTACTTGATAAGCAACATTGTTCTACACAGATGTAGTCTCCCCGTAGGGATGCGGGTGGCGCTGTGGGTTAAACCACAGAGTCTAGGGCTTGCTGATCAGAAGGTCAGCGGTTCGAATCCCCATGACGGGGTGAGCTCCTGTTGTACAGTCCCTGCTCCTGCCAACCTAGCAGTTTGAAAGCACATCAAAGTGCAAGTAGATAAATAGGTACCGCTCCAGCGGGAAGGTAAACGGCATTTCCGTGCGCTGCTCTGGTTCACCAGAAGTGGCTTACTCATGCTGGCCACATGACCTGGAAGCTGTATGCCAGCTCCCTCGGCCAATAAAGCGAGATGAGCGCCACAACCCCTGAGTCGGCCACGACTGGACCTAATGGTCAGGGGTCCCTTTACCTTTAGTCTCCCCGCAGGGAAAAAGATGCATGCATTGTGACATGTTTGTTATATTTAATTACATGGCCTTAGAAAGCCAGCAGTTGCCGTGCAGAGTTATCTGGCACAGTAAAAGCCATTTGTTCAAAAGGAAATGGAGAAGATAAATAGGGACAGTCAATGAAACACTTAAAACCTATTGGTTTCAGTGGGATTCGAAAGACATAACAGAATATGTATGTACTTGCTGGGGGGAAGTGAGTGATGACCGTTATCTAGATATGAACACAACAGAGTGAAAGAAACCGCATATTAGCAGAGGTTGTTTGGGCTTTCTTCATTACTTGCCCAGCAGTAGCCCAAGGCAAGGCAATTAACATCTTTGCCTGTCAATTTATATAACTATAAAAGAAGGATAATGCTTTCCCACCTCATCACAAGGTTGTTATAAAAACTAATTAGTTAATGCTTGTAAAATGTTTTGAAACTGTAAAGAGGTATGTAAGTACTAAGTACTATCATTATTATATCTTAATAGAATTGTATGCCTGCGCAGGCATAAACTCACTTAGTGGAACCCATTAATTTCCAAAATGCAATGCATTTCTGTATTCATATCACTCTTGGCTGGCTGATTATTAGTACCAATAAGTTGTGTGTTTCCAGAGGCTTGGGGCGTCAAGTGCCAACTTGCTGAATTTGTACCAGAGAACATGGCTTCTAATGCAGAAACCCAGCATTTTAGAAGAAAGCTAGGCATACCGTGGATAATTCTTACAGTCACTGCTTTGGGAATTGTCTACATGTGGTGTGGAATTGGGGCTGCCAATGTCTGAGCAGCCACATGTCTGAGCAGCAAGGAAGGGATGCCCATACAGATGGTACATGTCATCCCATCAAGAGGGAGATGCGAAAGAGGGCTACTCCATCAGCTGAGAGCCCACCTCCAATTGGCTCTGTCTCTCCATGAACTGTTCCCATTCCAATGAATTATTATATCAACTACTGTATAATTGTAAGGTGCCCCTGTATGCTTGTTTTCCTCTTCCCTCCCCCTCTATTTTCCTTTTATGTCATGTCTTCTTTAGACTGCAAGCTTGTAGATTCTACTATCTTTTAGTTCTCTTTTTAAAGGCTTCTGTTGGGAGCCTTCCCAGCTGAGGAGCAGGGTAAAAATGCTTTCAATAAGTAATAAATAATAACAATACAGTGTTGTTGTTGTTGTTGTTTGGTCGTTTAGTCATGTCCGACTCTTTGTGACCCCATGGACCAGAGCACGCCAGGCATTTCTGTCTTCCACTGCCTCCAGCAGTTTGGTCAAACTCATACTAGTAGCTTCGCGAACACTATCCAACCATCTCGTCCTCTGTCGTCCCCTTCTCCTTGTGCCCTTCATCTTTCCCAATATCAGGGTCTTTTCCAGGGAGTCTTCTCTTCTCATGAGGTAGCCAAAGTATTGGAGCCTTATCTTCAGGATCTGTCCTTCCAGTGAGCACTCAGGGCTGATTTCCTTAAGAATGGATAGGTTTGATCTTCTTGCAGTCCATGGGACTCTCAAGAGTCTCCTCCAGCACCTGAATTCAAAAGCATCAATTCTTCAGTGATCAGCCTTCTTTATGGTCCAGCTCTCACTTCTATACATCACTACTGGGAAAACCATTGCTTTTACTATACGGACCTTTGTTGGCAAGGTGATGTCTCTACTTTTTAAGATGCTGTCTAGGTTTGAATATAGTGGTACCTCAGGTTAAGTACTTAATTTGTTCCGGAGGTCCGTACTTAACCTGAGACCATTCTTAACCTGAAGCACCACTTTAGCTAATGGGGCCTCCTGCTGCTGCCACGCCACCGGAGCCCAATTTCTGTTCTCACCCTGAAGCAAAGTTCTTAACCTGAAGCACTATTTCTGGGTTAGCGGAGTCTGTAACCTGAAGCGTATGTAACCTGAAGCGTATGCAGCCTGAGGTACCACTGTATACCCAATACTTCTGAGCACATTTTTCTCATTTATAAGAATATGCAAAGTATAGAGGAAGTGAATAAATAATAGTTTTCTCCCTCTCTCATGTTGACACTAGTACTCAGATCATTCAGTGACAGTGATTGGTGGGAGACACAATCCAGGGGTTGCCAACCTGGTGCCCTCCATTTATTGTTGGACTCTTACTCCCATCAGCCCCCACTGGCATAGCCAGTTGTCACAGATTTTGGAATTTGTGGTGTCTAACAACAGCTGGAAAGTGTTAGATTCATCCACCCACAGCCATTGGGAAGAAAGCCAAACTAAACTTATATTTCCAAACATTCCGTGTTTCCAAGTAGGAGATAAAAGTGCTACCAACTTCTGTGGAAGTAATCCAGAAAGTTCTAGGGAGAATTATATTCCCCTGAAGGACTGAAAAAGCCATAGGCATGCTTTAGGCCTGTACTGTCACAATACCTCAAGCCACATTAGTGAGTCCCTTTGCATTTCTCCAGTAAAACTTGTCCATTTGAAATTACAATGGTATTTTTAAAAATGGAAAAATGGAAAGAAGAAAAATGAAAATGTTGACTCTGGGTCTTTCTGTGCTCTTGGGTGAAAACAAAGAAGTTCAAAGCCCTAACAAGTGACAGTCCATCTGTACTGCATCCAGAGTAAGTTAACTTGGGTCTGAGGCAGGCTAACATTTCCTGTTGAGTCACATCTGGATCCAGCACATTGTTTTTGTTTATTCTAGACAAGTCTGCCTTCATAGAAAATATAGTCAGGGTTTCCCAAATTTGGATCTCCAGCTGTTTTGTTTTGTTTTTTACTACATCTCCCATCATCCCTAGCTAGCAAGACCAGTGGTCAGGGACAGGGCCGGATTTAGGTTTGATGAGCCCCTAAGCTACTGAAGGTAATGGGTCCATTTATATGTCCAGCTGTCCTTTGTCAACAACAAATTGTCGCTTTTTGGTGTTGAATATATGCTATATGGTAATTTATGGACCTAATAGGTATCTAAAGCCATTTGCACATAACAAAATATGTATTTTATCAAAGTAATTGTTGAACTGAAATACAATTAAGAAGAAGTATATCAATAGTGAAATACAATTAGGATGGAGCATATTAGTAGTGAAATACAATTAAGAAGTATATACCAGTCCTTCTTCTTAATTGTATTTCAGTATATACCAGTCCTAGGGATGCGGGTGGCGCTGTGGGTAAAACCTCAGCGCCTAGGACTTGCCGATTGCATGGTCGGCGGTTCGAATCCCCGCGGCGGGGTGAGCTCCCGCCGTTCCGTCCCAGCTCCTGCCCACCTAGCAGTTCGAAAGCACCCTTAAGTGCAAGTAGATAAATAGGTACCGCTTTATAGCGGGAAGGTAAACGGCGTTTCCGTGTGCTGCTCTGGTGCCAGTTTGCCAGAGCAGCTTTGTCACGCTGGCCACGTGACCCGGAAGTGTCTGCGGACAGCGCTGGCTCCCGGCCTCTAGAGTGAGATGAGTGCACAACCCTAGAGTCTGTCAAGACTGGCCCATTGGGGCAGGGGTACCTTTACCTTTTACCTTATATACCAGTCCATGCAGAATGTAGGCACCCTATATATAGAAATGAGCAAACCAGTGATATTTTAGGGAGCAGACTAGCAGGTAGGGCCCATTACTTACATCATAGGTGTCTACACAACACAAAACACTGTTGCTGTATGTAGGTTTTATTTTACTTGTTTTTTATCTTATATTTTGGAAATGTACATCCAGATTCCCCCCCCCCTTTAAATTCTTTTGGGGCCCCAAGAGAGTGAGGCCCTAAGCTATAGCTTGTTTAGCTTATACGTAAATCCGGCACTGGTCAGGGGTGATGGGAATTGTAAAAACAACAGCAGCTGAATACCCAGGTTTGGGAAACCCTGAATAGATGCACTCTAAATAATATGGCTTTGGCCACCTCATGAGAAGAGAAGACTCCCTGGAAAAGACCCTGATGTTGGGAAAGATAGAGGGCACAAGGAGAAGGGGACGACAAAGGACGAGATGGTCGGACAGTGTTCTTGAAGCTACCCACATGAGTTTGACCAAACTGTGGGAGGCAGTGGAAGACAGGAGTGCCTGGCATGCTCACGAAGAGCTCACGAAGCCATGGGCTCACAAAGAGTCGGACACGACTAAACGACTAAACAACAACAACAAATAATATGGGGGGGGGAGAATCCTCTTAGAGACAGTGTTCCTGAAAATATGAACAGTCCATGGGGGGAAAAATTGCTCAAGGGTGGTAACCTTATATCTAAGAGGCAGTTTATTCTATGCAGATCTCTGCATATTCTTCCTATACATTGTTTTGCATGGCTCCATAACCCAGACTGCTAGAAGCTTTGTTTTGCTGCTATTGTAATGAAAGCTGAGATTTTCCAGAATGCAAACGCTGCGTGTGGAACTGGATGGCACACAGAACTGCAGAGGACAAGCAGCTTTGGATGTGATTGTGTTGGAAATGTTCTAAGCAATAGGCAACAAGTTCTGATCACTGTCTTGTTTGGCTAGTTCTGAGAGAAAACAACAGGTGGCTACAGCATTCTTCATACTGAAATCTCTTTGAAATTAAGCTGTGAACAAGAGCTGGCTTCAGAAAGTGACAGCAGATATGTTTTGGGCATGAATCCATGGCTTTATGTCCTAGCCATGCATTTGAGTTCCCTTTGGCATTTTCAATTTGATTTTTCTTAGTGTGTGTTTTTTTTTCCTTCTGAAAGCATGTGTCATAAAAATTGGAAACCAATTTAGCGAAGCCAGATGCTTTCAGTATATAATAATGCACTTGGCAATCTCAGGTCAAGAAATTAGTAATATATTGTATAACTCTGGCAAGCAATAATGTTTTTTTTAAATAAAAAAAGATAAAAAGATGCATTAAACTAATAGAAGGAACTGGTTAAATAGAGTTGATTTTTTAAAAAACAGTTAATTTAACAAGCATCTTCCTGAAATGCTAAAACAGTTGTAACCTGCGAAAGGGCATCAAACCATAAAATGGTATAAGGGATCAGATTTAACAGAGATCTTCATTTCATTGGCAGAGTCAGGCTTCAGGTTTCATAACTAGCACCATGTTGCATTAAATGGTAGAGCAGAGACTCTCTCGGTGAGCCAAAAAACTAAAGGAGGCCCCAGCAGTGCAACATGATTAATATTTCATGGATGAAATGATCGATAAGTATAAGACATTCCAAAAGTTTGGAAATCATTCACTTTTTAAAAAAATCTTCCGCTCAGAAACCTATTTAGAAACAGCATAGAAAGTTCAGGAAGGTTTGTGAGTTGAATAATCTTGTTAAAATCAGGATAGGGTAACTAACTGCAGTTTTATTGAACACAGATACCCTTTGCCTTTTACTCTGTGTAGCTCCCTATAGCCCAAGGATGTACAAGTATTTGTTAGCAAATTGGCCTTAAGTAGAATTTGATAGAAAATAGCATACCCTCCAAAATTTCTCTGATGAAAATAGGGACGTTCCATTCCATCATCATCATCATACTCCACCCATCTGGGTGGCTTCCAACACTTATAAAAACATAATAACATGTTAAACATTAAAAACTTCTCTATACAGGGCTGCCTTCATATGTCTTCTAAAGGTTGTATATTTACGGTATTTATCTTCTTGGCTCAGGGGTCGCATAACTCCAACATTGGGTTTGCTGGACCATAAAGAAGGCTGATTGCCGAAGAATTGATGCTTTTGAATTCTGGTGCTGGAGGAGACTCTTGAGAGTCCCATGGACTGCAAGAACATCAAACCTATCCATTCTTAAGGAAATCAGCCCTGAGTGCTCACTGAAAGGACAGATCCTGAAGCTAAGGCTCCAATACTTTGGCCACCTCATGGGAAGAGAAGACTCCCTGGAAAAGACCCTGATGTTGGGAAAGATGGAGGGCACAAGGAGAAGGGGAGGACAAGATGGTTGGATAGTGTTCTCAAAGCTACTAAGATGAGTTTGACCAAACTGCTGGAGGCAGTGGAAGACAGGAGTGCCTGGTGTGCTCTGGTCCATGGGGTCACGAAGAGTCGGACATGACTAAACAACAACAACATTCCATATTAAATGACAGGAAACATTGAAAGATGGAAAGGAATTGCTGAAATAATTAATAACTAGAACACAAAAAGGGAGGTGTGAGGAGGTCGATGAAACAAGTTAATGAAAGATAAAGATATGGAAATATTGGATGTGTTTTTAATTGTTTTTGCTTTTGCTTTTGTTTTGATGTATTGTGTTTTTTGCTTTTTTATATGTACTGTAATGTATTGATTTGTATTGTTTATTTTTTCTCTTTTTTCTTTAATTCTTAAATTTTTAATAAATATTATTTTTTTTAAAAAAAAAACAACAACATTCCAGGATCAAATCAGAACCTGGGGTGGCTTCTGTAAATATTCTGTAATATTCTGTAAATTACTGTATATTCTGTAAATTACTGGAACATAGGGACACTTGGAGGAACTGAAATAGGCAGGCTCCAGCTTTGTTGAGGCAGCCAAGGAACATCAAGGGAAACAAAAAGAGTTTTGCTTGGCAAAGTTGAAAAGGAAAGTTACATATACATCCTTTGCATAATGTGATGCAAAATACAGTGGTACCTTGGTTTTCGAACGTAATCCGTTCTGGAAGACCGTTTGAGTTCTGAAACGTTTGAAAACTGAGGCACAAAGGGTGGTCTGCAAATTTAATTGAGAAAACTGAGAAATACTCAGTAGAAGCCATTCAACTTCCAAGGTACGTTCGAAAACGGAAGCATTTACTTCCGGGTTTTCAGTGTTCGAGTTCCAAAATGTTCGTCAATGGAGATGTTCGAAAACCGAGGTACCACTGTACTTCCATTCCCACCCACCCCTCCAATGTCACTGGGTATGTTTTAGTGGGGTGGGGGTCACAAAACAAACTGCTTAGTATTTTATGACCATTGGCCTGCTCAACTGTGTCCACACAAGTAATGAGTTCAGTACCTTGTCCAACTGCCCACATGAGTTGGAAGAGGCAAAACACTCATCACTGGGTTAACTAGAGCAACAACTTTATTAACATTTAACATCAACCTCGGGCGATTATTAACATTTAACATCAACCTCACTCATTATTGGTTACCCTGCCCCTCATATAGAGATCAAATATATTATTTTTTGAAACCTTTGTGCACACAAGCAAGTAGGCACGCCCAGCAGAAATGTGATCGTTTATTTTGAGTGATGATAACATATCTGTCACACACTGGGTGGCCCTCTGTGTCCCAGCTGGGAAAAAAATAAGAAAAAATGAGTTAGATAAAATCATTATAAATTGTTGTGGTGATTCGGAGGTTTAATCTGAAATCATGCTGGGTTTCGGTTTGTTGGCATCTCTGGTAACTTCTCTCTATTAGAAGAAGAAGAGTTTGGATTTGATATCCCGCTTTATCACTACCCGAAGGAGTCTCAAAGCGGCTAACAATCTCCTTTTCCTTCCTCCCCCACAACAAACACTCTGTGAGGTGAGTGGGGCTGAGAGACTTCAGAGAAGTGTGACTAGCCCAAGGTCTCCCAGCAGCTGCATTTGGAGGAGCAGGGATGCGAACTTGGTTCACCAGATTACGAGTCTACCGCTCTTAACCACTACACCACACCATGAATGTTGGCAAATTGTTTTTTTAAAAGGCCAAATAATATTATAAATGGAGCTGTTAGAGATGCACAAGGAAAACTGTGCTTTAATGATGAGGAACCTGGCAAAGTCTTTTTTATATTATGGGTGTATGTTGTGTAATATTTTATAAACACTATCGCCTAATGCAAGTTTGTTATAGCCGTTGGCTAGAACAATAAACTTATGAACAGCATTTAACAAGAGGCTATTTGCAGCAGATACTAAAAATGTAGAGATGCATTGTTTAAGTCAGAAGGCAGCTTGAAACCTCCTCCTCTCTCTAGATGATGTAGTAGATAGGTAGCCGTGTTGGTCTGCCATAGTCAAAATAAAAAAATTCCTTCCAGTAGCACCTTAAAGACCAACTAAGTTAGTTCTTGGTATGAGCTTTCGTGTGCATGCACACTTCTTCAGATACACTGAAACAGAAGTTGCCAGATCCTTCTATATAGTGAGAAGGTGGGGAGGGGTGTTACTCAGAAGGGTGGTGAGAATGGGAGATAGGCAGATAGCCGAGAGAGCCTGTTGACGACTCTTAACGACTGTAATAGGTCTTACAGGAAAAGGCAAGGGGTGAGAAGGTGAGAAATGGTTTAGTCATGTATAGTGAGATAAGAATCCAATGTCTTTGTTCAGCCCAGGCCTTTCCATGGTTTTAAGTTTGGTAATGAGTTGTAATTCAGCAGCTTCTCTTTCCAGTCTATTTCTGAAATTCCTTTGTAGTAAAACAGCTACTTTGAGATCTTGTATAGAATGTCCTGAGAGATTGAAGTGTTCTCCTACTGGTTTCTCTGTTTTGTGATTCTTGATGTCAGATTTATGTCCGTTTATTCTTTGGCGTAAGGTTTGGCCTGTTTGTCCAATATAGAGAGCTGAAGGACACTGTTGGCATTTGATGGCATACACAATGTTAGACGATGAGCAATTAAATAGTCCCGAGATGGTATGTGTGATGTTGTTGGGGCCAGTAATGGTGTTGTCCGGGTGTATGTGGCAGCAAAGTTGGCATCTGGGTTTATTGCAGGCTCTGGTGCCAGTGTCTGTGTTAAGTCTGGTTGTAGTATTATTGTGGGTTAGGAGTTGTTTAAGATTGGGTGGCTGTCTGTAGGCAATGAAAGGTCTTCCTCCCAGAGCTTGAGAAAGAGAACTGTCATTGTCCAACGCAGTACAACGCAGTACAACGCATCATCAGAGATCTACAACCTCTCCTGGACAATGACAGTTCTCTTTCTCAAGCTCTGGGAGGAAGACCTTTCATTCACACGAAAGCTCACACCAAGAACTAACTTAGTTGGTCTTTAAGGTGCTACTGGAAGGAATTTTTTTATTTTCTCTAGATGATGGTAAGCTTGACCCTGTCGTGTCTCTGGATTCACCTTGCGGGACTCAACTTTCTACACCCCTCCATTAGTTCAGCTGTAGTCTCCCATCTGAATAAGTGCTCTGTAGAGTTCAAAAACTCATTTGTTTTCACAAGCATCAACTAGTCCATTAAAGCATACTTTTGTATTATATTAGTGTTGTTAAAAGGAGTGCCGTCTTCGTTGCAGAAGAGAGAGGCGGTAATCAATTTAATGTATAGTTATAGACTAGGAATTTCTTATTTCAAATCCCTGGTGATTTCTAAGATGACAGAAGAACAGATAGTTCCCCTTAGGGATGCTAGCAAAATAAAAGGAAGCTTCTTGACCTTGGCTGACTCCGTATGATGGCAGTACTTTCAGCCAAATGGAATCCATCAACACAATCTAAGACAGGCAATGTGTGTAAAATCCATTATGGAAGGTTTTTGGTGGTTTTTTTTACTGGGCAGGCCAGTGTTTAAAAACTAATTTCTACCCAAGAGAGCAGAATGTTTCAAAACTGCAAAAGAAAACATTTCAAAATGTCCCCAACTGAGTTTGCAGAAATACCACCCCTTTGCTTGAAAACTTACAGCCAGCAGCAGAGAATGGTAACATTTACATACAGGCATAATACTGGTGGGGGAGAGGCTGAAATATCAAGTTCAAACTCTTCGTCTTCTTCTTGAAAGTGCACATACCACATGCTTAGTATGAGGGGATCTATAGGTTTCAGTTTCTCTCAGATTCTCATTTCTCCAGTCTTTGTTCTCTGCATTTCCACACCAGTTTGCAGATTTGTCCCCTTTGAAAAATTATTGTGCCCAAATCCTTCAGTGGATTTATTGAACTGGCTATGATTCATAAGGTGATGTCCATTATTTGGCTCACAAAATTATCAGTGACGATAATCAACTTGGCCATTGGGATCAAAACAGATCTCGCATGGTTGCCACTGCACCAGCTTATTATTATTTTTTAGCCTGAGATGTTTCTGATATCATTCAACTACCAAGGCCTGGGCATTTTAAGTCAGTTTTGGGATGGGAGCTTGTACTCATGTGTGAAAAGTTAAAATGTGCTGCACCTTGTTTGGGTGTTTGGAGTAAAACAACAATACTCAATAAGTTGTCTGAACCAGTGTGTGGAATGGGGGGAACTAACAGAAAGGCAGTCTTTTTGTAGCCTTATTAGACTTTACCGATTGGTTGGGTAAGCGTTTTTCCCGGACGGGAGGAAGGAAGTCAAACGACACCAAGGTTTGGTTCAGAGAAAGAGTTTATTCTGCTCTCTGGATAGCAGAAGGCACTTGCGTGGTCAGTCCACAGCAAGTCCAAAGAAATGAGAGATTCCATGCAGTATATATATCCTCCAGGCACCCTCTCCCCCCTTCCCCAGGAATCCAGCCACGTAAGCTTATACACCTAAATTGACATTACAGATGTTCCTGCTCCTGTACTCTTAACCATAAAACCATAAAAGGGTGTTCCTGTTCCTGTACTCTTGATCATAAAAGGGTGTTCCTGTTCCTGTATTCCTTATCTTGGGGTAAGAAGGTCACCAACTCTAAGAGTACTCTTGGCGCCATTCCCGGGGGGCTGACAAGGTCTGTGTGTTATTGTGGTCAGGATGTAAGATAAGACCCAGATGTGTCATCCCTGCTCCACTTTGGAACTGGCAAGGCCATTCATTAGGCGTCATGGACTGATAAAGGAGAAAGCTTTGTTTATACAGCTGTGTTCTTGTTATGCATTTGCTCAAGTGCTCAAGTTAATGGTTTTTAGCTAATGCACCCATGGAGAGAAAAAATGGGATTTTGGGGCCTGTTTCAGACTGACTGCACAGTCAGATTTTAGAATGGGAAACCCATCCTCCTTCATTTTCTTTCCATGCTTATTAGTTTTCTTTTAATAGCTACTTGTTGATAAAGTTTATGACTTCCTTTCAAGCTTTTACTTTATTCCTGCTTCTTCTCCAAGTTAGTTCAATTCAGTTACAATATAAGCTAGTGTGCTAGTGTCTCCGTATCAGCCACATGTAAAACCTATACTTAAAACAGCTTTGTTTCCCATAAGTAACAAATCCTATTTTTTCTTTACCTTTACCTTTCAACCAGCAATCTTTCCAGACTATTTCTCTCTGCACACTGCTGCAATATATTTACCAAATGCCAACCAAATATCTTGGACCAAACAGACTAATCAGCTAGAAGGACAAGAGGCAAGAATGTTCCCATTTTTATACAGACACTTATCTGAAACTATAATTAGACAAGTAGCTAAAACACCAGGTGCGAGGGCTAAAACTGTACAATAATAAAACAGATTTAAACTAACATGCCTTTGAATAGATGTAGATCAAAGTGAAACATTTGTCTCCTCTGATGAACAAGTGAATCGGAATATACATTTTTGAAAAATCTGATTGGTTCACATTAGCTTTGATGTCAGTGGTTTAATTTGATGCAGCATTAATTAAAATAGAAACAGAAATGTGAGAGAGGAGGGAGGTTGCTACCATTAAGTGGGATACAGGTTGTGATATGCAATTCACAAGAACTTGTGTCCATGGTATTTAGCCTGGTTTAGTGCCAAGATTCCCAATCTGGTCTTTAGTTTGTTTGACCACAAAGCATGCACAGTGACCTCTGGTTTGACTCTCCACCTCAATGATTCTCCCGATTATATAGCCTTCCTTTTTCCACCCAACTCAATGGAGGGAGTCAAAGAGAAGTGGAGGTCTGCTCCTTGTGTTGCAAAACGTGCTAGAAAATGGAGCCACTCTGGTCAAAAGAAATCAGTTGCGTGTTAAGATCCCAAGACCTTCCCCAATAAATAAAGAAACAATTGACACGGAATTTAGTTGAATGTTTTTGGCATAATTTTGGCCTCAACTTTATTGATTACACATCATGAGTGGTTTGCTTAGGCATTGGTTCCCGACTAGCTGTACCTGACCTTGGCAGGGCAGCACTGACGACTGGACAGCGGCAGATGTCAGTACAGGTAAACATCCTGGGGGAGCATTGGACCAGGCTCAGACTCACGCTCACCCAAATGCTCCCAGGAGCTCTGGCATGGCCCTAACCCCTGGAAGGGGATCGGACAAAAGCAAGGCGAGCCCCTGAATTCCTTTTAATGGAATACCTTTGTGTGCATTGGAGGGGCATGTGTGACAACCTCCCCTCCCCTCTACCTTGAACCAATGCCTAACCGCCAAACCTTACAAAGTTGTGACAATTTGCTACACGGCAGGTGAAACCCAAGTGGCAACAGCCAATCAGCCAAATGGGAAAATTCCTACCAGGCCCCTGTCCCCAAAACAGACTGTATTCTGTATTCTGCCACTGTATTCTGCCACTGTATTCTGCTCTGGTCAGACCTCACCTGGAGTACTGTGTCCAGTTCTGGGCACCACAATTCAAGAAGGATACTGACAAACTGGAATGTGTCCAGAGGAGGGCAACCAAAATGGTCAAAGGCCTGGAAACGATGCCTTATGAGGAACAGCTAAGGGAGCTGGGCATGTTTAGCCTGGAGAAGAGGAGGTTAAGGGGTGATATGATAGCCATGTTCAAATATATAAAAGGATGTCACATAGAGGAGGGAGAAAGGTTGTTTTCTGCTGCTCCAGAGAAGTGGACACGGAGCAATGGATCCAAACTACAAGAAAGAAGATTCCACCTAAACATTAGGAAGAACTTCCTGACAGTAAGAGCTGTTTGACAGTGGAATTTGCTGCCAAGGAGTGTGGTGGAGTCTCCTACTTTGGAGGTCTTTAAGCAGAGGCTTTACAACCATATGTCAGGAGTCCTCTGATGGTGTTTCCTGCTTGGCAGGGGGTTGGATTCGATGGCCCTTGTGGTCTCTTCCAACTCTATGATTCTATGATTCTATGACCCATGACGGCATAGCAAGGTCATAATGGGCCCTAAATATAGGGAGGGTGGGAGGGTGATCCGATGCACGAAGCGAAAAGAGGAAGCTCAGTGCAATGTGCAGTGGTATATAGGTCCCTTGGTTAATGCATAAACAATCCCAGTGGCCAGATTTACCCCAGCAACTGAGGGACCACCAGTCGGGTTGTTGTGGCTATCCAATCGCTCCCACCCACACAAGCAGTGAGGTCAGTCCTTATGATCTCACAGGAACATGTGCTCTCTGTGAGGAGGACATGATCTAAAGAAGAATAGTTGAACCAGAAATAAAAGTGCTCTGTGTTAAATCCAGGGCTTGATTCTGGAAAACCAACACCCGCTTGTAAGCTGCTAACAGCAGCATCTTTTCTACAAATCAGTTAAATTCAATGTGAGACAGTGTTGTATACATAGTGGTTGCCCATTGCAAGAACAGGATGTTGAAATACATGTTTTGATCCAATAGGACTCTTTTTAGGTTCATCTTATACATGCCATGCATATTTCCCCCCAATCCCCAGGCCTTTATGGCTTCATGGTGAGCAGTGTATACTAAAAGAATATTTATTCATTTATTTAGACAATTTATATACCACTTAATTACAATTGTTTCTAAGTAGAGTGCAAGAAACACAATGCAATGATTTTTTAAAAATAAAATAAAAATCAGCTAAAACTATATAAATAAATAAATTATGGGAGCAGTTTTGCCTGTTTACTGACAGCACATTTTCATTTATTGAAATATGTCATTAAAAAGGGGGGGCGTTAAAAAAATGATCCACGAGGTGGTTCACAAATAAAGAGCTTAAAAAACAATATAACTGTCATAAAAACCCACTAGCCTCAGCTCTATGGTTAATTATATTCTAAAATTTAAAGCCTTTCTCCCTTCCTTTTCCATAATCCTGAGCATATTTATAAAAGGCTCAATGATACCAATTGTCCAGGAGGCAGATTATTTCAATTGAAGACCCAGAGTGCATTTACAAGTGATCATTTGCAGGAGAGCACACTTCATGCAATTTCACATTTAAATCTCCTGTTATTTCTCCCTCCAGAACGCCAACAGCTTCAAACTGATGAAGGCGAAGAAGTCAGGAAATATATTCAGCTTAGATTATTACAGCCTCCATTCATGTAGAGCAGTAGCTAATTATTTCCCTTCTGCTTTCGCTACAGGTAACTACGGCAAAGGGATGCACCTCTCCAAGTAATACAGTGGTGCCCCGCAAGACGAATGCCTCGCAAGACGGAAGACTCGCTAAACGAAAGAGTTTTCCATTTTGGAGGTGCTTCGCAAAACGAATCTCCTATGGGCTTGCTTCGCAAGACGAAAATGTCTTGCGAGTTCCTGTGGGTTTTTTCCCCTCCCCCCTTTTTCTAAGCCGCTAAGCCGCTTATCAGCTGATCCGATAAGCCGATAAGCCGCTAAAAGCTGCTAATAGCGCTAATAGTGCTAATCCGCTAATCCGTCAATGGGCTTGCTTCGCAAGACGAAAAAACCGCTAGACGAAGAGAATCACAGAACGGATTCTTTTCGTCTTGCGAGGCACCACGGTACTTTGGAATATGCCGCAGCCAAAATCCTAAGATTGCTTCTAGGTGCCTGAAGTTATTTTGTTTAAGCACAAAACGGCAACTGGTGACCACATAGGTACTGGTAGGGCAGAAGAAAAGGAAAGTATTTGTTGCTCTGCATTTATATCCCATTCTCTTTCTCCAAGAAGTTCAAGGTAGTTTATGCTGCTGTGTGGTAGGTTAGCTGAGAGGCACTAACTATTCCAAGGTCACCCAGTGAGCTTCATGACTGACTGGGGATATAATAATAATAATAATAATAATAATAATAATAATAATAATAATAATAAATTAATAGTTTTTTATTTATACCCTGCCCTCCCCAGCCAGAGCCGGGCTCAGGGCAGCTAACACCAGTGAAATCAGAATTGCGTGTCGAGGTCCCCAGGTCCACCCCAATAACTCACACATCACACAGAATTTTTTGTTTAAGATTTTTGGCATAATTTTGGCCACAACTTTATTAAAATACAAATTTGTGAGTGGTTGCGTAGGCATTGGTTGCGACTACCTGCCCCCAACATGGGGGGCAGACTGACATTCCTCACGATGCGAAAGTCAGAATAGGGGAATACACTTGGGGGTAACAACGGAGCAGGGAACCTGCCCTCAGCCCGCCCCAAATGCAGCCAGGAGCTCATTGCTATGGCCCGAGCCCCCTTGACAGAGCGGACAAGAAATAGTTAGCCCCCAATTCCTTTAACGGAATCCCTTGCAGCAGCAGCATTAGAGGGGCAGGCACAGCCAATCCATGCCCCTCAACCACCAAACCATAAACCAATGCCTAACCGTGAACCTTACAAGTTGTGATGATTTGCTACGCAGTAGGCAAAAACCAAATGGCCCCAGCCAATCAGCCAGATGGACAAAATTCCTACCAGGCCCCGGCTCCAAAAGCAGGCGACCCCATGACAGGCATAGCAAGGTCAAAGCGAACAACCCTATTCTAGGGAGGGAGGGACGGGCAATCCGATGCACAGGCGAAAAGAGGAAGCCCTAGCCTCGTGCAATCCGTTAGTATTTCTGGCTGTCAATCAATAAATGGCAACATTAACTTCTTCCCAATAACAAGGGAAGCCCCAATCGCATCAGTGGCCAACGATCAATTAGCCCGCCCCCCAACTTTGGAGTGTCCTGGCGGCTGCCACCACAACACATGCTCTCCATGAAGGAGAACACGCTTAAAAACATAATAGCGAGGGGAAAGAAAAGAAAAGAAAAAAACAATTTAAAATACAGTTAAAATACAATTTAAAATGCAGCATCATTTTAATAGTAGCCCATAGATCAAAACCATAAGGGGAGGGAAACATAAGGGTCAGACTGAGTCCAAACCAAAGGCCAGGGCCTTGCAGGCCCTGCGGAAAGATGTCAAGTCCCGCAGTGCCCTAGTCTCTTGTGACAGAGCGTTCCACCAAGTTGGGGCCAGTACTGAAAAGGCCCTGGCCCTAGTTGAGACCAATCTTCCCACCTTGTGACTTGGGACCTCAAAAGTGTTGTCATTTGTGGACCTTAAGGTCCTCCATGGGGCATACCAGAAGAGGCGGTCCCGTAGGTACATGGGTCCTAGGCCGCATAGGGCTTTAAGGTCAAAACCAGCCCCTTAAACCTCTGGTTTCCCAGAATGTAGTCCAATACTCTAAGTACTAAGGTAAAGGACCTCTGACCGGTAGGTCCAGTCGTGACCGACTCTGGGGTTGCGGTGCTCATCTCGCTTTATTGGCCGAGGGAGCCGGCGTACAGCTTCTGGGTCATGTGGCCAGCATGACTAAGCCGCTTCTGGCGAACCAGAGCAGCGCACGGAAACACCGTTTACCTTCCCACTGGAGCGGTACCTATTTATCTACTTGCACTTTGATGTGCTCTCGAACTGCTGGGATGGCAAGAGCAGGGACCGAGCAACGGGAGCTCACCCCGTCACGGGGATTCAAACTCCCGACCTTCTGATCGGCAAGTCCTGGGCTCTGTGGTTTAACCCACAGCGCCACCCACGTCCCTACTCTAAGAACTACACCATACTAATTATTAAAGAAAAGAATGCAAAAGGGGGAGGGGGGAATATTTTATTCAGTCAAAAAATTCCAGAGGGGCTGCAATGCAGATTAAGACTAAGCAGCCCCACAACAGGGAGCCTAAATAATAGTTTAAATTATATTTCCTACTTTATGGAACATCGCTGTCAAATATCACCATTCTGTTTCAAAAGGGAAGGGGGGGGGAAGAGATCCCCTAAGGCTATGAACTACACTTTCATAATTATATTAATGTATCTGAATTTTTTACTGCCTCCCATCACCAAATCAGATCCCATGTACCATTTCCTTTTATATGAGAAGCAATTTTTACAGAGCTAGGGGGCAAGTCAATCAATAATAATAAATATTGTAAATGCTGGCTAAAATCTTAATTAAATATGGAACTGCAGAAAGCTTTCATATTCTTTAAACTTTATATACAAATTCATATTTCATATTGCAGGGAATGCTACCACATCCTCCGACATTTCTCCAATGAAAATAGGGACATTCTATTCAAAAATATGGACATGAGTGGTGCTGTGGGTTAAACCACTGTGCCGCTGGGGCTTGCCAATCAAAAGGTCGGTGGTTCGAATCCCCACAACGGAGTGAGCTCCCCTTGTCCGGTCCCAGCTCCTGCCAACCTAGCAGTTCGAAAGCACAGCAGTGCAAGTAGATAAATAGGTACCGTTCCGGTGGGAAGGTAAACGGTGTTTCCGTGCGCTGCTTTGGTTCGCCAGAAATGGCTTAGTCATGCTGGCCACATGACCCGGAAAAACTGTCTGCGGAAGCGGACAAATGCTGGCTCCCTCAGCCTGTAAAGCGAGATGAGCGCTGCAACCCCAGAGTCGTTCGCAACTGGACTTAATTGTCAGGGGTCCCTTTACCTTTATTCAATAATAACATTAAAAAAACCTTCCCTAAACATGACAGCCTTCAGATGGCGCGGGAGTCAGAAAACTCCATACCCTCCAACATTTCTGTGATGAACATAGGGACGTCCTAAGGAAAAGTGGGACATTCCAGGATCAAATCAGAAACCAGGACAACTTCTGTATATCCGGGACTGTCCCTGGAAAATAGGGACGCTTGGAGAGTCTGTACTATGGCTCCCTGACTAACAGGAAGCATAACTCAGTAATTTGTAAAAAATGTTTATTTAAAAGTTGGCAGACACGTGTCCACGACCAGCACCTAGTTCTAGAGTTCAACAGGGAACGGTTAACCCAACAATTGTCTAGAGGAGACTAAGAGATATCGTCTCTTCCTCTTGGTCATCTGGTGGGTCATTGTTTGCAGCTGTATCCTCTCCCTTTTCCAAGCAGATCTTATCCCGAGGAAATCCCTGGTGATAGAGGGCTTTGCGCCAGCAAAATGAGTGATCCTATGACGACTCTGGAGTTTCCACCAGGTCAATTGCAATCTTCAGTCTTGAGGCCTGGGCAAAAAGGGAAAGAATGAGGAACAAGGCACAGTTTGTGATGTGGTTGGAGGGATTATCAGAGTGGATGGGCACGTGAGGCACACATGAGAAAGGGAATCTTCAGGCTGTCTTGAGGCTCTTGTAGGTTTTTCCCAGTCCTCACTTGTACTATAGTTCTCTGTAGGGTCCAAAGCCTCTTCCTCAGAAGAGCCATCTACGGAATCTCAAGGATCCTGGTGCCATGTTGTGCCTATGTTTGGCACCTTGGAAATGGTTACCTGTTCCCTTGTGTGTTTATCACAGATCCTATGATCTGTTGGTGTGATGTAATGTGAAAAGCATAGGCTTTTCTGTTGTGTGGTGTATTCTGTGAATCAGCCTGCCAGAGGACACTTGCCTGGGCTAAAATATAGATGTGCTTTTACTCTCACAAGATTGAATGTACTGCCCTCGGCTGTACTTGAGGGACGATTCCAACAGATTCCACACGAAAAATGCTTATGTCCCTGTGGAGATGGCAGTACTGAATCGGTGGCACATGCCCTTCTGACTTGCACTCTTTATAAAGACTTGAGGAATGAGATCATCACCCCTCTTTTATTGTCCATTCTGGGTCGCCCAACCACTGCCACAGTGTCCTTTCTCTTGGCAGATCAAGATGAGCAGGTGACAGCAAAGGTTGCAAGGTTTTTAGCAGGGGCAATCAGAATAAGATCCACTATTTGACTATTGATTCAAAACCCTGAAACGTATTTTATATAATTGACTTTTTATTTCTGTTCTTTGCATATCATATTGTTGTTTTTGCTATGGCCGATGGCTGACACAAATAAAGATTCATTCATTCAGACTTGCCTGGGCACATAAAAGAGAGAACCGCTACCGTTTTACCTAAGGCAGATGGTCTTAAGGAAGCATTCTGGGATGTACTTCCAGGCAGCCAAGAAGAAACTATAGAATTGTTTCAGGAAGGAAGAGGTCTTTAGATGGCTGAGCATGGTGGACATGGATGAACAGAAATCACAATCAGGGATGTGTTGGGACATGTGATTTAAGTGATAAGCAGAGGAGAGAGATCATACCTTGTGCCAAATGCAACACTCAGGACCACAAGACCTCAAGGACTGCCTCTTTCCATCTGAACGTACCTGGACCCTGTGATCATCCTCTGAGGCCCTTCTTCATGTAGCTCCTCCACAAGAGGTCTGGAGGGAGGCAACACGAGAACGGGCCTTTCTGCGATGGCTCCTCGTTATGGAATGCTCTCCCCAGAGAGGTTGGGTTGGCACTTTCATTATACACCTTTAGGCACCAGGCAAACATGTTCCTATGTAACCAGGCCTTTGGCTGATTGGCATCCAATGCCATTTTAAAATGTGTTGGGGAGGGAAAGGTTTATTGGGTTGTTTTCATCATCAGCATCAGCATAAGCATCATGTATTTAGTGTTTTTATGTTGTGATTTTATATTGTAACTGCCCTAAAACCTGTGGGTATAGGGCAGTATGAAAATTTAACAACAACAACATGGGAATGTCCAGGGATGCAGGAGAGGATATATTGTCTGATTATATCCTTATCCAACTTGTGTTAACAAGTTCCACAATTTCAGCAGAGTAACATTCCCCTTATTTTAAATTTGCAGCGGCTGCGTTTGCTCAGGCTCGCTAAAGCCTCTATAATAACTGTTCTGGTATTTTCCCCTTATTCCCTCATAAAATATAAGAGACGACACAGTCTTTTACAAAAGTATAAAAAGAATTTACTCACATTCTGTTCACAATCAGATCCCAGAAGGCAGACTTAGCTTAATGAAGTAACATACACTTGGAATCTATCTCATAAGAAGACAGTCCCTTTGTCCTCTCTTGGCTGGAAGCCAAGAGGGCATCTTTGGCTCAGTAGATGTTGTTTCTTCGATGCATGTGGTGAAAGAGAGAGAGATGGCTGCCCTGCCCTGTGCTTTTGTCATTACCTGCACAGGTGAGGGCACACCCACCTCTAGTTACATGCATAGGAAGTCTGACCCAGCCCAGAAGGAAACAGGAAGTTTACCTGCTGGCTGGACAAACATTCCTCCCCATGTGTAAACATGTTCACTCTAGGAATGTTGTACTTGACTGCTCTTGTGTTTCATATCCTACAAACAACAGCAACACACTTGCAGGGTATGTGGTTACTCAGCTTAACCCCGCTCCCTCCTCAATCAACAAAAGGATCCCAGCTGAACACTCATGGTGAGTGTGCTCCTTTGAAGGAATACTGATTCCTATTCATACACATTCTAAAAGCAAACCAAGAGTGATGTGTGCCTCTGATTTTAAGGTATAAGTATAGCTTGGAATTGTAAGAAAAACTGGTATAAATCATACAAGCTGATAATCTTGCATACATGCTTCTAATTGGAAGTTTTTGAAGCTAAGCTTCCACTACAAAGAAATTGTAATGAAATAACATCCTTGCATTTAATTATCTTAGTGCTCCTGCTTTTCTCATAACGCGTACAATATACCAACACATGCCACAGGCTATCTTTTGACAAACTATTTCTCTAATTTCAAGAAGAATGCAGGCTTTAAGAAGATTTGATTTAAATTTCATATATCGCTTAAAAGCTGTCTTGCTGTTTATTAGTAATTTAAAGCAAGCTCTTTTTGAAAAAGCTTCTGAAATGCTAACAACATTCTTTTATTAGACATATCGGGAGAAAATAATCCCTTTATTTGTGTGTGCATTTAAACCTTCCACTCATTGCCACATCAGTTTATGGACTGCCTAAGGAATTGTTTCTGCCACTGCCTATCATTGGCAAATGGGGAAGGTGCAGGGCCTTTTTTCAGCCAGAACTCACCGGAATTCAGTTCTGGCACCTCTCAGGTGGACACCATTGACAATCTAAGAGAACAAGGGAGGTATTCATGGTGAGTTCTGGCACCTCTTTTTCTAGAAGAAGAGAAGAAGAAGAGTTTGGATTTGATATCCCGCTTTATCTAGCACTGATGAAAGTATATTTCAGGTAAGTCCCCAGGCATTCCTGGTGGTCTTAACAATATTAGTGGGTGTAGGTTTTCAAGCTTACCTTATTGTTTAGAGGTGGCCAAGGTTCTTGCATGTTTTTCTCCTTCCAGTATACATTCTTTCAGCACTCAGCCTTCCTGGTTGCCTGTGCTTCCTGTTCTGAAGAAGCACAATGGGAGGAGTTGCCTCATGCTGTCTTCCTCTGGGTTTCAGCTGAAGCATGGGCACCCAAGGAGGCTGCAGTTTTAGGACCACTAGAGAGATAGTTTGTAGAATGGATGGATACCAATAGACACCTCCTGAGACACTTCAAAAGCAATGTAATCACAAAAAACCCTTAACTCCATCCATGAGGATTTCACCCAAAATACCAATTTCTCCTCTTCCCCATGAGCCTGGATAGCTCAGTTGGTTAGACCATGGTGCTGATAACACCAAGGTTGCAGGTTCAATCCCTGTATGGACCAGCTGCATATGTCTGCCTTGCAGGGGATTGGACTAAATGATCCTCAGGGTCCCTTCCAACTCTACAGTTCTATGATTCTATGATTAAGTGATGAATGGTTGGGAAAAGCCAGGATAAATTTTTGAGACAGCACTAGAAGCATGCCATTCAATGCTGTGAAGCGAATTTTCATAGTAGCAGTTAAAACAAAAAACAACAACAACAACAAAATCATGGAAAAAGGCTCCAGCTGGATTGGAAATGATCTGAAGTCAATATAATGATTGACATGAGATGAGCAAGGGGGTTATTTTCAGTCAATCTGCTCAGATAAGATTTCTTCCTTCAGTGTATTGCAAAGTCCATAACACTGTTTTCAGTGTTTTTGCTGAAATAAGTTCTTGGGGTTTATTTTGACTCACCCTAGAGATAGCACAAAACATTGACCCTGAGCTTTTTTTATTATTAAAGAATCCTATAAATATAACGGGAAAAGTCGCTCAGAGAGGCTTACTTATTATAACTTCTTCCTTTGTTCCTTAATTGTCTCAATCTATAACCCAGGGAAGGTTATGACATTTCTTCTTAAAGCAAAATACCGCAAAGGACTTTTGATTTTATAAGTCCTTCCCTGGAACTTTTATTTGAAAGGGATATGGGTTGGTTTGTACTATAAGCCGGTGCTGGCCTAGGTATTTTTGTTATGAGCAGGGAGAGTGCAAGACACACTAATACTGTAAATCACAATATCAGAACTGCAGGTTGATGTCTAAGAAAAACCCACCAGACTGAGCGAATGTTTTATACAGTATTAAAGTGCTTATGGTACCTGTGTGAACAGTTCCAAATAGAACATAATTGTAAGTTTACTAATATCATGGGAATGAGGTTGTTCATAACTTCAAAATGCCTATAACTCTAAAAGATGTGCTCAACCTAAAGCTCACTTGCCCAGTTCCTGACATCATAATAAAGCAGGCTGGATTTGTGGATCTAAACTTCCATGTTCTGAAATGGAAGACAGTGGTACCTGTCTGGAACGGATTAATCCATTTTGCATTACTTTCTATGGGAAAGCGAGCCTTGGTTTTGGAACGCTTTGGTTTTGGAACGGATTTCCGGAACAGATTAAGTTTGAGAATCAAAGTACCACTGTAAACAGAATCCAAGGATACAGCCAAAAGTAGTAGACACCAACTGGCCTCATCCATCCCCCTCCATAAAGTGTAGCCCAATATTCCACAGTTCAAAAAGTCATTATAGCTCAGTCAGTAGAGCATGAGACTCTTAATCTCAGGCTCATGGGTTTGAGCACCAACCGGGCAAAAGATTCCTGCGTTGTAGAGGGTTGGACTAGATGACTCTTGTAGTCTCTTGTAATCATACAATTCTATGATTACATTGTCTGCTTCCCTATCATGGCCATCAGCAGCCAGTAATATGGAGTCAGAATGGGAGGGGTACAATTATGGTGTGATGGCCTGGGAATCTGATTCAGAGGCTGAACCTGAGGAATCCCAGCCTGCACAGGAGTCCCCGCCTCCAGGGCCAGCTGAGCCGGGGCAGGGGCTTGAATCTGAAGGGCCCTCACCTGTGCCGGATCCTCAGGAGCAGACACCAGCTGAAGCCTCTCTGGCTCCGGAGGTGATCGAGGACCCTTTGCCTTCAGGTGCTCCTTTCCCAGCCCTGTCAGGGGAAGAGGAGGTTGCCTCTGGGTCCAGTAACCCTCCAGCCTCTCCAGAGCTGCAGAGGCTCAGGGCAGAGAGGCGGAGGGAACTAAGTTCTCACAGGAGGAGTGCTCGCCTTAAGGCCAGGAGAGGCGAGTCACCTGTGTGCCGGGACCACCCTATGCCTCAGAGGAGATAAAGACCACACAGCCCAGTCCCAGGTTGTGGGAGCAACATTGTTGGTAACCGGTTCCAGCCGGCACCCTGACCTGCTCTCCTGAGTTTCTGACCATGCCCAACTCCTCGCTTTGGACCTCGCTTTGCGCCTGACAAACAGCCTCCTTACCCTCGACCTATGGCCCGGATTTAGACCACGCTGCATGGTAACCCCCCCCCCCCCGCGGGACCAGCACATATTGTTATTAGATTCAGGTAGGTAGCCGTGTTGGTCTGACACAGTCGAAATAAATAAATAAAAATTGTCTAGTAGCACCTTAGAGACCAACTAAGTATGTTCTGGGTATAAGTGCATGCTCACTTTATTATTATTATTATTATTGTTATTGTTATTGTGCAGGAAGAAGCAACACAGTCATCGGCTATGTATACACCATAGAATCATAAAATTGTAGAGTTGGAAGGATTCCCAAGGCTGATCTAGTCCAGCCCCACTGCAATGCAGGAATCCTTTGAGAGTGTTCAACTCACAATCCTGAGATTGAGTCTCATGCTCCACCAACTAAGCTATCCCAACTCGCGCCATACATTGAAGCACATGGTATCTCCCATAGAAACCTGGGAACTGTAATTGGAGTTGATTAAGCATGGTAGGAATTGTAGCTCTGTGAGTTCTCGTGATTATTTGGGGAAGCCACGTGTGTTAGTTGTGCTTTGAATACTTAGTGTTTACAGCCACTGGCTTCCATAGGCTCTGCACAACCTAGTTCAGGGGTCAGCAAACCTTTTCAGCAGGGGGCTGGCCCACTGTCCCTCAGACCTTGTGGAGGGCCCAGACTATATTTTGATGGGGGGGGGGAATGAACAAATTTCTATGCCCCACAAATAACCCAGAGATGCATTTTAAATAAAAGCACACATTCTACTCATGTAAAAACACCAGGCAGGCCCCACAAATAACCCAGAGATGCATTTTAAATAAAAGGACACATTCTACTCATGTAAAAACACGCTGATTCCTGGACTGTCCGTGGGCTGGATTTAGAAGGCGATTGGGCTGGATCTGGCCCCCGGGCTTTAGTTTGCCTACCCATGGCCTAGCTGATACAAAATAATTGTGCATGATACATGAGACACCATCATACATGGGTTATGACACAGCTTCTACAAAAAAAAATAAAATAAATCAGTAATAGAGCACTGCATGCTGTACTCAGGACTACTCAGTGGAACATTGATTGCATACATACCATAGCTTTAAAACACATTTAAAAAGCACATTGACAGTTGAATCATGGGAGTTGCATTTTGCTAAGGTTGCTGGGCATGTTACCTCTGCGAGGGGTATACTATAGTTCCCAGGATCTTTTGGAAGAATCTATGGCACCTTCAGTACTAGGCTGTACTGTGCCAACGGAACTTGAGACGAAAATGGTAGCAGTTCCATTCGTACGAATTACACTGACGTTAGGAATATCAATTTTCCTAAATTGTTTTCACTCCTATAAATGCTTTTGATAATCATCCTGTGTGTCTCCTTTCATTCCCTGTGTTTTTTGTTCTATCAGCACAGTGAGAAATGCCCCTGTTTTCATCACGCTTTATCTCCACTGTCACACATGGAATAAAAGTTCACAGGCGTTGCTTAGATCTTTTCCTTTATTCTCTCTTTTTAGGATTTGACCTGTATAAATCTAGTTAGGCTTTGTTGGTTTTTTTTTTTTTTTCATTGTTGTATAAAATGCAATCACTTTCCAATCTTTGAATAGGTTTTTCTCCCCTTTTTATTTTGTTCCCCACAGAATTTCATTGATCTTGTTGACAGTGTTTTACATTTTATCCTCCTCAAAATGTTCAGTAGATTCAGTCATTTGTCTCATATCTCCTTTTTCCTTTCAGTGTGACAGGAGCGTCTATTCTCATTTCATGAAGGGCTGTCTCCCCCACCATTTGATCATCTTGCTTCTGCACTTTTCTTCACTGGAAAACTGATAATAGCTGTTAAGGAATCATAAGATTCGAGGTTTTTATCTGTCTACATTCTGGCTACAGTTCAATGCAAAGTTACACTGTAATTCTCTACCCACTTACCGGGGAGAAAACCCAACTGAACACACTGGGGTTTGCATCTTGAGTGCATGGGATTTCACCAACAGACAAACCTGAGCCCATTCACTTCTATGGTTGTAACTGCCCCGACCTCTGTGTTACATTTTGACATCTGCATTCCATTCAGTATCATAATCATAATAACTGAGAATATTGATCTACTAGAATTCTAGTTCAGCAAGAGATTGATTACAAAGTGTGAAAATTAAATACGTTTGAATCAGACACCTTATTTTTATTTTTTATCTAATTTTTATTAAATTTTCTGTTTTACAATTTAGAATACTCATTTAAACATTCTTAAAACATCAATGATTTCCCTTCTTCTTTCCATGGTTCATTTTGCATATCATAAATCCCTGCATATTTTACATAAACTAAACCATTCCATATTCCATTAGTACACCCATCAAAACTTATTTACACTGTTGAATTTATCCTAATGCTGCCAACATTTTCTAGTGTACACAATCCCCCCCCCATATATTTAATAAACCTTTTCCATTATTCTCTAAACATATGTTCTTCTTGTTCTCTTATTCTATATGTTAAGTCTGCAAGCTGCACATATTTCCTCACCTGAAGTCGCCATTCTTCTTTAGTTGGGACCTCACTTGTTTTCCACTTTGGGGTTAACAAAACATGGGCCGCAGTAGTGGCATACATAAATAACCTTTTTTGACACCTGGGAATTTCCGTCTGAATTATCCCCAACAAAACAGACTCTGTTGTTGTTGTTGTTTGGAAAAGTACTTTTAAACATTTTTTTCAATTCATTATAGATTATTTCCCAATACCCTTTTACCCTTTTACAGGTCCACCACATATGAAAGAATGTTCCCTCAACCTTATTGCATCTCCACTTTAAATAAACCAATGTAAGAGTTGACTTGCTGGATGAGATGAATCCGATGAATGTGAGGGGAGAGCATAGATGTGGCAGCTAGTTCCACGAGATGAGGGTTCAAAATTCCCTGAGAAGCCTCCTTGAGTACAACAGGCTCCCTGCCGCAGATGTTTGCTTTCCAACATACATTAGACAATGGCACTGGCAACAGGAATCCATAGGAGGGGGTGGGCAGAGCCAATGGCAGACTTTGGTGTCTCACATTTCAGTGGCGCCCTGTGTGATGCCAAAATCTGGTGCCCCCTCTCACCTTCCGTTGGACTTCATCGTTGTGGTGCCTGCTGCAGCGCCAGAAGCTCCACCTCTGGTGTGACCAAATGGGTCATACTCCCTTAGATCTGTTTTTGGTGGAGCTAGCTAGCTAGCTGATCCTTGCTCTTTTCCTTCCAGCTGAATAGGGCTCAGGTAAAGGTAAAGGGACCCCTGACCATTAGGTCCAGTCGTGGCAGACTCTGGGGTTGCGGCACTCATCTCGCTTTATTGGCCGAGGGAGCCAGTGTACAGCTTCCGGGTCATGTGGCCAGCATGACTAAGCCGCTTCTGGCAAACCAGAGCAGCGCATGGAAACGCCGTTTACCTTCCCGCCAGAGCGGTACCTATTTATCTACTTGCACTTTGATGTGCTTTTGAACTGCTAGGTTGGCAGGAGCAGGGACCGAGCAACGGGAGCTCACCCCGTCGCAGGGATTCGAACTGCCGACCTTCTGATCGGCAAGCCCTAGGCTCTGTGGTTTAACCCACAGTGCCACCCGGGTCCCTATGAATAGGGCTTAGGCTGAAGGCAAAAGTGGAAATCTCGTTTATTTCAGAATTATTGCTTAAACAGTTGTTCTGAAGCCCAACATGAGTCTTCTGTCGCTGGGGAATACCATTTCAGATTCCAGGTGGATCATCAAACATTCTTGAATGCCCTTCTACATCAAATATATTTATGCAATGTATACTGTATATAAGGGGAACATTCTTTCCTGTGGCCTTTTGGTCTGAGATGTTAACTGTATATGTCAGAGGGGGTATTCAGTGAGGGGATACATTCAAGCATATGCCCACCTCCTGAAGTCTGAAATGCAGCCAGTGCTGAGTCAACAATCAGTCTAGGCAGATTTTGTGCACCAAATGGGGAATGCACCATCTTATCCTTTGCCTCAGGCAGCAAAATGACTTGGACTGCTCCTGCTTATTGGAACCATGATATAATCTTCAATATCTAATCACATGGCTGTTGCATTTGCTACTAAATATGGAGAGAATGGATGATTCTTGCCTAACCTTCATTGCAATCCCTTATTAGCCTGCACAGCAATTTCATTTCTCAGAAACAAAACAATTTCATTTGCTAAGAACAAATAGAAACAATCAAGAGCATTATGGATGATATTTCTACAGAACGACTTAGTTCAAACAAAAGCAAATGGGGGAAATGTGAGTATTGTACGTTCTGACAAGACCTTGACCTTGCTGATGTGGTCCAAAGGAAAGCATAGCACTACATATGACACTAGCTGGACTGCAGGAGTTGCCAAAGGCCTTACAACAACTTTGTAAGACACACCACTATTTTTGTCCCCATGTAGCACACGTAGCGAAAGGAAAGTCCAATGCTGTAAAGAAAAATATTGCATAGGAACCTGGAATGTAAGAACCATGAACCTGGGTAAGTTGGATGTGGTCAAAAATGAGATGGCAAGAATAAATATTGACATCCTGGGCATCAGTGAACTAAAATGGACGGGAATGGGCGAATTCAGTTCAGATGACTATCATATCTACTACTGTGGGCAAGAAACCCGTAAAAGAAATGGAGTGGCCCTCATAGTCAACAAAAGAGTGGCGAAAGCTGTACTGGGATACAGTCTCAAAAATGATAGAATGATCTCAATACGAATCCAAGGCAGACCTTTTAACATCACAGTAATCCAAGTTTATGCACCAACTACTGGTGCTGAAGTAACTGAAATTGACCAATTCTATGAAGACTTACAAGACCTTATAGAAGTGACACCAAAGAAGGATGTTCTGCTCATTATAGGGGATTGGAATGCTAAAGTAGGGAATCAAGAGATAAAAGGAACAACTGGCAAGTTTGGCCTTGGAGATCAAAACGAAGCAGGGCAAAGGCTAATAGAGTTCTGTCAAGAGAACAAGCTGGTCATCACAAACACGCTTTTCCAACAACACAAGAGACGGCTCTACACATGGACATCCCCAGATGGGCAACATCGAAATCAGATTGATTATATTCTCTGCAGCCAAAGATGGAGAAGCTCTATACAGTCAGCAAAAACAAGACCTGGAGCTGACTGTGGCTCAGATCATCAACTTCTTATAGCAAAATTCAAGCTTAAACTGAAGAAAGTAGGAAAAACCACTGGACAGGTAAGATACAATCTAAACCAAATCCCTTATGAATACACAGTGGAAGTGAGGAACAGGTTTAAGGATTTAGATTTGCTGGACAGAGTGCCTGAAGAACTATGGGTGGAGGCTCGCAACATTATACAGGAGGCAGCAACTAAAACCATCCCAATGAAAAAGAAATGCAAGAAAGCAAAGTGGCTGTCCAACGAGGCCTTACAAATAGCGGGGGAGAGAAGGCAAGCAAAATGCGAGGGAGATAGTGAAAGATACAGGAAATTGAATGCAGATTTCCAAAGAATAGCAAGGAGAGACAAGAAGGCCTTCTTAAACGAGCAATGCAAAGAAATAGAGGAAAGCAACAGAATGGGAAGAACCAGAGATCTGTTCAAGAAAATCGGAAATATGAAAGGAACATTTCGTACAAAGATTACCATAATAAAGGACAAAAGTGGTAAAGACATAACTGAAGCAGAAGACATCAAGAAGAGGTGGCAAGAATACACAGAGGAATTATACCAGAAAGATATGGATGTCTCGTACACCCCAGGTAGTGTGGTTGCTGACCTTGAGCCAGACATCCTGGAGAGTGAAGTCAAATGGGCCTTAGAAAGCACTGCAAATAACAAGGCCAGTGGAAGTGATGGTATTCCAGCTGAACTGTTTAAAATTTTAAAAGATGATGCTGTTAAGGTGCTACACTCAATATGCCAGCAAGTTTGGAAAACTCAGCAGTGGCCAAAGGATTGGAGAAGATCAGTCTACATCCCAATCCCAAAGAAAGGCAGTGCCAAAGAATGCTCCAACTACCGCACAATTTCACTCATTTCACATGCTAGCAAGATTATGCTTAAAATTCTACAAGGAAGGCTCAAGCAGTATGTGGACCGAGAACTCCCAGAAGTGCAAGCTGGATTTAGAAGAGGCAGAGGAACCAGAGACCAAATTGCAAACATGCGCTGGATTATGGAGAAAGCTAGAGAGTTCCAGAAAGACATCTACTTCTGCTTCATTGACTATGCAAAAGCCTTTGACTGTGTTGACCACAGCAAACTATGGCAAGCTCTTAAAGAAATGGGAGTGCCTGATCACCTCATCTGTCTCCTGAGAAATCTCTATGTGAGACAAGAAGCTACAGTTAGAACTGGATATGGAACAACTGATTGATTCAAAATTGGGAAAGGAGTACGGCAAGGCTGTATATTGTCTCCCTGCTTATTTAACTTATATGCAGAATTCATCATGCGAAAGGCTGGGCTGGATGAATCCCAAGCCGGAATTAAGATTGCCGGAAGAAATATCAACAACCTCAGATATGCAGATGACACAACCTTGATGGCAGAAAGTGAAGAGGAATTAAAGAACCTTTTAATGAGGGTGAAAGAGGAGAGCGCAAAATATGGCCTGAAGCTCAACATCAAAAAAACGAAGATCATGGCCACTGGGCCCATCACCTCCTGGCAAATAGAAGGGGAAGAAATGGAGGCAGTGAGAGATTTTACTTTCTTGGGCTCCATGATCAGTGCAGATGGTGACAGCAGTCACGAAATTAAAAGACGCCTGCTCCTTGGGAGAAAGGCGATGGCAAACCTAGACAACATCTTAAAAAGCAGAGACATCACCTTGCCAACAAAGGTCCGTATAGTAAAAGCCATGGTTTTCCCAGTAGTGATGTATGGAAGTGAGAGCTGGACCATAAAGAAGGCTGATCGCCGAAGAATTGATGCTTTTGAATTATGGTGCTGGAGGAGACTCTTGAGAGTCCCATGGACTGCAAGGAGATCAAACCTCTCCATTCTGAAGGAAATCAGCCCTGAGCGCTCACTGGAAGGACAGATCATGAAGCTGAGGCTCCAATACTTTGGCCACCTCATGAGAAGAGAAGACTCCCTGGAAAAGACCCTGATGTTGGGAAAGATGGAGGGCACAAGGAGAAGGGGACGACAGAGAATGAGATGGTTGGATGGTGTTCTTGAAGCTACCAGCATGAGTTTGTTCAAACTGCGGGAGGCAGTGGAGGACAGGAGTGCCTGGCGTGCTCTGGTCCATGGGGTCACGAAGAGTCGGACACGACTAAACGACTAAACAACAACAACAAAGCACACGTAGGTTTGGGACCAATCTAAACACCTCATAGTGAGTTCAAGATAGAGGTGTGATTAAAACAACACATTTTCTGATTCACAGCTCATTCGCTATGCCATTATGCTATGCTCAGTCTTCCTCTGTTTGGATTGTTTAATGGAATGAATGAGCTTAATATAACATTTACTAAATTCTGTTGCAAGTCATCTATCAGATACTGTCACATATTGATTGCTACTGTATGCCAAATGTCAGATACTGTAAAATAGTTGAACTCTACTGCTAAAAGAAATCATTGAACAGGAAGAAGCTTCTGCTGAATACCAAGGATGTTATCAAACCAAACTTAAGTGCTTTCAAGTCCCATTGATTTTAACAGGTGAAAGTTAAGTTCTTTCTTCATTTCGCCTTTTGAAATCAATGTGACTTTGAAACGCTTACGTCTTCCCTAGGGATCACACCCACAATAACTGGCAAATATTCCGTGAATGACCAAACCATCAGGGAATATTGGGGGAATATCCACCACTCAGTGGCGTAGCGTGGGTTGTCAGCACCCGGGGCAAGGCAAGTAATTTGCGCTCCCTAACCCGTGGATTTGTGCCCCCTAACCCTAACCCCCAGATGTTGCGCCCGGTGCGGCCGGCCCCCCCTGCACCCCCCACGCTACGCCACGGCCACCACTTCAAGTCTCAGAGGGGAATTTTGAGGGGCATTTTTGCAGGAAAGTCATAACAGGAGTAGGCCACCAGCTCTGGAAATGCCTGCTCCAACTTAAAAGAGTCCTATCTTCGAAGTAGGTCCTTCTGAGTAGCAGCATCCTTTCTGTGCAATTTGTTTCCTGAAAAGACCTATAAGGTTCACTTACTTGTAGGGTCCAGGGGGTCTTGTTCTGACATGCCTTGGTAACCTCAGCCGATTTGGGCATCATTGCTGTAATAATTGCATGTTAACTAGATGTTATTTGCATTGTTTGGTTTTATTCTTATAGTTCTTTTACATTTGTATGTTGTTAGCATGATCCACTCCTGCAGACACAGGGAAGGATGGGCATGAGGCTAAAGAAGCTTTCCCACTCCTTCCTGGCTAGCCTTCAATATATATCCAAAGGATATTTGTTGCCCACAGCATGCTGACCATTTTCCATACCAGGAGACCCATGTATATTTCCTTAACTTCCACCAACCTTTTGACATCATTTCCCACCATGTCCCACCAGAAATATACATACACACACACACACACACACACATATATATATATATATATATATATATATATATATATATATATATATGTGTGTGTGTGTGTGTGTGTGTGTGTGTGTATGTATATTTCTGGTGGGACATGGTGGGAAATGATGTCAAAAGGTTGGTGGAAGTTAAGGAAATATACATGGGTCTCCTGGTATGGAAAATGGTCAGCATGCTGTGGGCAACAAATATCCTTTGGATATATATTGAAGGCTAGCCAGGAAGGAGTGGGAAAGCTTCTTTAGCCTCATGCCCATCCTTCCCTGTGTCTGCAGGAGTGGATCATGCTAACAACATACAAATGTAAAAGAACTATAAGAATAAAACCAAACAATGCAAATAACATCTAGTTAACATGCAATTATTACAGCAATGATGCCCAAATCGGCTGAGGTTACCAAGGCATGTCAGAACAAGACCCCCTGGACCCTACAAGTAAGTGAACCTTATAGGTCTTTTCAGGAAACAAATTGCACAGAAAGGATGCTGCTACTCAGAAGGACCTACTTCGAAGATAGGACTCTTTTAAGTTGGAGCAGGCATTTATATATATATGTGCTTTCGTAGATTTTCACGGGTACAGGAATGCAGGTTTTGGTGTCTTCGGGTGTCTTCCCGTGTACAGGAATGCAGGTTTTGGTGTCTTCGGGTGTCTTCCCGTGTAAGAGTTGGGGTGTCTAGGCGACGTTTCGACGAGGTCTCACTCGTCATCTTCAGGCTGGTGCTTTCGGCTTCTTGTTACTAGAACAGAGCAGGATCTCAGTGTTTGAGTTCCTATAAATACTGTTGAGGGGGTGTGGTGTATAGCCTCCAACGTTCTGGGCAGAGAGGGAGTTCCCAGGTTAGTGTGCCTTTTCTTCTTTTGTTCCTTAATTACTTGAGGGATATCTTGAGTGATTTCTTGAGTGATATTCTGAGTACCACTTAGGAGGGTCATTAGGTGTGGATTAGTTGCTAAAGCTTTCGTGTCTTGACCTCTTGAGCTTGTGAAAAGTTTTTCTGAGAAGATGGCTGTACTGCACTTAGTTGTGCTCTGGCTTGGCTTCGTGTATAGGGGCGAGCTGTGGTTTTGTGCCCTGTGCCAGCCAGATCTGTGTAGGGATTGCAGGGGGGTGCAGCATCCGGAGGTGCCACTATGGTTTGGCTACTGGATGGTGTCTGTACTTTATCTGTGGAGAGGGTCTGGGTTTGGGTCTGGTGTGGTTGATTGGAGATGGCGTTCTGTGTGTCTCTGGTTCTGGTGTCGGTTTTTGTGGGGAGGGCTAATTTCCAGATGTCTGGCAGGCGGGACGTGTCGTCACGCTTGTTCATGTTGTGAGGGTGTTTCTCTATCTCGATGGCTTCCATGATTATTCTCTTGTGGTGATGTTCCATGTTAAAGAGCAATTTGGAATCTGCAAAATTAATTTCGTGTCCTGTTTCTTTCATGTGTTGGTAAAGAGAGGAAGTTTTTTCTTCTTTTTTGACGGCATTCTTGTGTTCTGCGATACGTGCATTTATTCGTCTGTTTGTTTGTCCAATGTACGTGGCTGGGCAGACTTTGCAGGGTATTTCATAGACCCCTTGGTTTTCTAACTGGATTTTATCTTTTGGGTTTCTGAGGATATTGGCTATTTTTTGGTTGGTGCAAAAGGCTGTTTTGATATTGTGTTTATGGAGGATTTTGCTAATTTTATCTGTAGTGCCCTTGATATAAGGAAGGAGGGCCATGCCATTGTTTTCTTCTGTGTCTTGGTTTTTGGGGGGTGTTTCTTTTTGGATTAGCTTCGTAACCCTGTTTTGTTGGTATCCGTTGGCGATTAACACATTTGAGAGATTCTGTAACTCAGTTGTCAAGTGGTCCTTGTCAGCCAGGCGTTTGGTTCTGGAGATGAGAGTCTTGGCTGCGGAGTTTATTTGTGCAGGGTGGTGGTGTGATTGTGCATGTAAGTAGCGGTTGGTGTGTGTTTTTTTCCGGTAGATAGTGTGTCCTAGGGAGCCATCAGGTTTTTTGTAGATTAGGATGTCAAGGAAGGGAAGTTGGTTGTTGGCTTCTATTTCCATAGTGAATTGTATTTTGGGGTGTAGGCTGTTGAGATGTGTGAGGAAGCTATCTAGTTTTTCCTTCCCGTGTGGCCAAATTACAAAGGTGTCGTCAACATATCTGAGCCAAAGTTTGGGTTTGTGTTCTGACTTGTCTAAAGCATTGGTTTCAAAGTGTTCCATGTACAGATTTGCGATGACCGGTGAGAGGGGTGATCCCATAGGTGCTCCTTCTATCTGTTTATATCTTTGTCCATTGTGGATGAAGTACGTGTTGGTTAGGCAGTGGTTGGTCAGGTCCAGGATGTATTCGGGGGGATTGTATTTGTTTTGAATGGCTGTCAAGGCTTCATTAATGGGCACTTGTGTGAAGAGAGATCCTATTGTTCTAGGACCAATCAGACTGCTGCATTTTGGATCCTATTCAACTCAGTACATAACCCACCCCCCACTGCACCTACTGAAATCACAGACTGCTTTGAAGCTGCTGCTTTGGGCCCCTCTCCTGGGGGCTGATGGGTAGGGGTTTTTTTCTAGCCAAAACTCACCAGAACTCTTACATGGGTTCTGGCACCTCTCAGCTGGGCACCATTGTCATTCTAAGAGAAGAAGCCAGGCATTCATGGTGAGTTTCAGCACCTCTTTTTCTAGAGAAATGGCACTGCTTATGGGAGTAAAGCAGTAGGACGCGGTGGGATGCGGGTGGCGCTGTGGTCTAAACCACAGAGCCTAGAGCTTGCCGATCGGAAGGTCGGCAGTTTGAATCCCCACGACGGGGTGAGCTCTCATTGCTCAGTATCATCTCCTGCCAACCTAGCAGTTTGAAAGCACCCCAAAAAGTGCAGGTAGATTAATAGGCACCACTCTGGCCGGAAGGTAAACGGTGTTTCCATGCTTTGCTCTGGTTTTGCCAGAAGCGGCTTAGTCATGCTGGCCACATGACCCGGAAAAACTGTCTGCGGACAAACGTCAGCTCCCTCGGCCAGTAAAGCGAGATGAGTGCCGCAACCCCAGAGTCATTCACGACTGGACTTAACTGTCAGGGTTCCTTTACCTTTACCTTTTTATGGGAGTAAAGAGAAAGGGCTCCATGTTGGAAGGCACCAATGCTGCCACTGCTGCCCTAGGAGCTGATTCTGCAGCCCCTGTCCTCAGGCCATGTGAAATCAGAGCACCCCAGGACGAAGCCTTCAAAGAAAGCAGAGTCACCACACTGAAAACAGGGCGCTTGGCAGGTGTGGTGGTGTTTCCACAGGCAGTAGCTGGGGAGTTTCAGAGGTGAGTCAGGAGTGGTACAGGGCCAGCCAAGGATCAGCTAGATCTTAAGCTGACCCATTTTCTGGAGAGGGTCTCAATCTGGGGCCTTCTGCTGCAACAGCCTGGAAGAGGCACAGTAAAAAGAGGGGGCCCTCTATTTTCTGTCCTGACTTTCTGCCCCACCAATAGGGTTCAGATGCAGTGGTGGTTCCAATTCTCAAATCCGCCCCAGGGCAGAGTTAATATTTCCCTGTTAGTTCAGCAGTGGATAGACCTTAGGCTTGTTTGATCTATTCTCTCTCTGTGTGTTTGTAGAACTCCACTTTCTGCCAACCAGAGGCAGGTGCAAATGGCATATGGTTAGAATTAAAGAGCTGGCTGCCTGCATCTCCATTCTGACTCTAGATATTTGTTTTCAATACCAGTAGTGTGCTCATAGCCCTTCTACATCAAAGTCCATGTCTGGCTAGTTTTCATCATTTCAACAGCATAATTAAGGTGGGGGAAATTCATTTTGTTGTTGTTGTTGTTAAACAATTCTGAGTCAAAAATATTTTGCTTGTCTACTGGAAATCTCCCAGAGATCTACCAAAAGATCTAAGTCTCCTCACCCCATGCCACCTAGTCTTGAAGGTATATCCGAGTTGCCTGTTATTTTAGCCCAAACTATATTACACACTGAGATTCTGTGGCCTATTGATTTCCACTGATTCTGATAAACAACAGGCAAAACAAGAATGCAACAAAACTACAAATATAATAAAATAAGACAGCTGGGAGTATTTTCCCAGAAGACTTTTTTTATGAATAATGAAGGTGATCAAGAACCAAACCACATCAGAATAATTGATCTTCAAAGACCATGTTATAACACAGAAAGATATTTTGTTAATGGAAATTGCTACCAGGAATGCTGCCACCACATAACTTCAGAAGCAAAGTTAAAAGCTTCTGGGGAATATCAAACAACACATTCTGTGTTCATTAAAACAGTTTTGCTTCATCTAAATCACTGTTACAGATGCCATTTAAGTTTCCTCTCCAAGCTGTTGCTACCAAACTCCCCCTGTCTTAAACCTTTCTTTTGAATGCTGTGTAATTATTTCTCTTTTATAATTCATTAGAGCGTCCCAGTGGTTGGATCTCGCCCAGGTCTCTATTTTCCTTTCACATTATTGGCAAAAGAAATTTTTAAGAAAGGGGATGAAATTGTACTGGAATGGTGCCAGCTGTAGCCCATTTAATCAAAATCATTTCTTGGTGCATGGGTTATTACCAAGTCGTAGTCTTATACCGGCTAAATAATTAACTGGTAATTAAGAAATCCAAAATTATATGAATGCCCTTGAATTCCTCGCATAATTTGCTTGCTTGAATCTCAGTTTGTGTTTGTGGGAGAGAGAGTGTGTAGCCATCCACACATGCATAATAAATGCAGATAACACTTTATAGTCTATTGTCTGTGCTGATGGACCTAAGATGCTGTAAATATCATATTAATTCTGCAACTCTGACATATCCTGCAGTGGTTTGTGCACCATTCTTCTGTTTGACGACTCTCCTGGTAACCATGGGCAACAAAGCATTCCATGCAAATGTGTGGCCAGGCTGATGGAAGCGAGAGGGATATTGGATCATTCCATCCTCCTTCCACTAGTGCACATGATAGTAGTAGTAGTTATTATTATTAGCCTGCTAGGAGGCCAGCACCATGTGTTCCCTCTTCCAAAGGAGAGAGGAAGCCCCCTTCTCTAAAGCTATCATGAAAATGCAGGCTACTGTAGTCTTAACAAGCAGGCAAGTGACTTTAGTAGATTTATTCAAAAGACTGGTTTACACAATCTTCTTATCAGCACCACCATCATCATCAAATTTATATGCCAGCCTTCCTTCCAAACCCAGGGTGGCAAACACAACTGTGTTAAAAATAATACCATTATAAATTCAGTAGAAACATATTTGAAATATTTCAAGGCATCTAAAAATATTCAAAAACAATTTAAAACAGAGGCAATGAAATCATGTGTCCTGATATGCCCACTGGAAGAGATATGTTTTTTTTAGAGAAAAGTGATGAAAAACCTAGGCAGCATCTTAAAAAGCAGAGACATCACCTTGCTGACAAAGGTCCGTATAGTTAAAGCTATAGTTTTCCCAGGAGTGATGTATAGAAGTGAGAGCTGGACCATAAAGAAGGCTGATTGATGAAGAATTGATGCTTTTGAATTATGATGCTGGAGGAGACTCTTGAGAGTCCCATGGACTGCAAGAAGATCAAACCTATCCATTCTTAAGGAAGCCCTGGGTGTTCACTGGAAGCACAGATCCTGAAGCTGAGGCTCCAATACTTTCAATCCACCTCATGAGAAGAGAAGACTCCTTGGAAAAGACCCTGACGTTGGGAAAGATTGAGAGCACAAGGAGAAGGGGACGACAGAGGATGAGATTCTCTGTCCTCTGTCCTTGAAGCTACCAACATGAGTTTGACCAAATTGTGGGAGGCAGTGGAAGACAGGAGTGCCTGGCGTGCTCTGGTCCATGGGGTCATGAATAGTCAGACACGACTAAGCGACTAAACAACAACAACGAAAAGGAGTATAGTGAAGGAACCTGCCAAATGTCAATAAGCTGCTGGCTATGGAGCACAGGTGATTCCACATGGAAGGAGTCATTCCTTGCCAATGTAGAATGAAGATTTTGTGGCTCATGTATGGGGTAAGGTCCCATGCTTCAATGAACTGGTCCCAAGCTGTTGAAGGTTTTCTATACCAAGAGTAACACCTTGAACTTAGCCTGCTAGTGTACTCGTGTGTTGAATGGTAAACACAACCAGTGACCTGCTGGGAAAATAACTGTAAGGAAGTAAAAGCCCTCTGTCATGTGAGTATCACTGAAAGAAGAGATGGAATCACCTGAAGCCAAAGGGGTCTATGTCTGTCACTTCACTCCCACTATTTCCATGCTTACCGTATTTTTTGCTCTATAAGACTCACTTTTTTCCTCCTAAAAAGTAAGGGGAAATGTGTGTGCGTCTTATGGAGCGAATGCAGGCTGCACAGCTATCACAGAAGCCAGAACAGCAAGAAGGATTGCTGCTTTCACTGCGCAGCGATCCCTCTTGCTGTTCTGGCTTCTGAGAGTCAGAATATTTTTTTTCTTGTTTTCCTCCTCCAAAAACTAGGTGTGTCTTGTGGTCTGGTGCGTCTTATAGAGCGAAAAATACGGTAATTCCGTTCAGAACAAAATACCCTCCTCCATGTTTGCATCTCCTGTGATCTAGATCTGTGTTGCTGGGGTCTTGCTGGCTTCCCTGCTCCCAGCACTACACCATTACAAGGTGTTGGGTCCAAATTCTAGAAAAGAAAATATAGTATTCGTGTTCCCTAGAAAGAAGAGGATTTCTTCCTAATTGCAAGTTTAATGCAGCCAACATTTTCTTGACAGCTTCATTTCAAACATCTGTTTTCCACAGAGTTCTACAACCTGGTGTTTTGAACTCCCATCAGCCTCAGCTAACATGACCAATGTTCATGCCTGATGGGAGTTGTAGTCCAATGACATCTGGAGGGCACCAGATCAGTGAATCATAACTCACCTTGCACAGAGGTGAATCCATGTCTTTTTTCCTGCTCAGGGCTTAATCATCGTCATCATCATCATCAACATCATCATCATTTCTTATTTATAACCCGCCCATCTGGATGGGTTTCCCCAGCCACTCTGGGTGGATCCCAACAGAATTAAAAGCACAATAAAACACCAAACATTAAAAACTAAACAGGGCTAACTTCAGATAATAATAATAATAATAATAATAATAATAATAATAATAATAATAAAAAAAAAAAAAAAATTGTTATTTGTACCCCGCCCATCTGGCTGGCTGGGTTTCCTTGCTGGGATGTCTTCTAAAAGTCAGATAGTTGTTTATTTCCTTGACATCTGATGGGAGGGTGTTCCGCAGGGTGGGCGCCACTACCAAGAAGGCCCTGTGCCTAGTTCCCTGTAACCTCACTTCTTGCAGTGAGGGAACTACTAGAAGGCCCTCGGAGCTAGACCTCAGGCTGAACAATGGGGGTGGAGATGTTCCTTCAGGTATACTGGGTCAAGGCCATTTAAGGCTTTAAAGGTCAACACCAACACTTTGAATTGTTCTCGGAAACGTACTGGGAGCCAATGTAGGTCTTTCAGGACCGGTGTTATGTGGTCTCGGCGGCCGCTCCCAATCACCAGTCTTGCTGCCGTATTCTGGATTAGTTGTATTTCCAGGTCAGCTTCAAAGGTATCCCCACATAGAGCGAATTTCAGTAGTCCAAGCAGGAGATAATCAGAACATGCACCACTCTGGCAAGACAGTTTGCAGGCAGGTAGGGTCTCAGCCTACGTACCAGATGGAGATGGTAGACAGCTGCCCTGGACTCAGATTTGACCTGTGCCTCCATGGACAGCTGTGAGTCCAAAATGACTCCCAGGCTGTGCACCTGGTCCTTATGGGCACAGTTACCCCATTCAGGACCAGGGAGTCCTCCACACCTGCCTGCCCCCTGTCCCCCCAGAACAGTACTTCTGTCTTGTCAGGATTCAACCTCAATCTGTTAGCTGACATCCATATTTACACTTATGTTTCCAGGCACAGCTCCATGTCTTCCTTCCAGAAAGCTGCAGAGAAAATAAAGAAAATAAAAGAAAAGGAAAGGAAAGGAAAGGAAAGGAAAGAGGGAAGGGAAGTGCACATACATGGAGTTTTAAAGTGTAGTCTGTGCCTGAAATGTGTGGAGGACAGTTAAGTGTGGATAAGCCCTCAGTGGAACATCCAATTCTTTGTCCCCCATTAATTTGCCAATATAATGTGTGCATTTCAGAAACAAGATTTGGGCTCCACTTTTAAGTATGGAGGTCTGGCTAGAAGAAACATTGTCCCTATCGGGCCGGAGCGTCTCCGAGATTTGGTGTTTAATACTAAGGACTATAAAAAAAACCGGCAGAGAGGAACTGAGAGAGAATTGAGAGCCTCGGACGTGAGATCTCCAGGCTGATAGCAGATTAAGACTGATGGACATTTGTTGGGGATTGAAACTGGGAAAGGGGACGGGGTGGGGTTTGGGGATCCAAAGGGTGCATAATTACAATCCATCTTTTTTCTTTTTATTCTGTTTTGTTACTAGTATGAAAAGTGGGGAATTCGTGGAAGGGAATTTGGGTCGACTTTAGAAAAAGGATTTAAGATTTAAGAATGAACATTGATGTATAAATTTTGATGTTGTAAAAATGGTTTTTTAAATTGAACTAAATATAAAAAGGTTAAAAATTGGGGATAAGAACTTGTTGAATTAACAATTTGAATTGGAATATAAGAAGGGGAGGTGTGGGGGAGTCAGAGAAATATGTTATAGAAAAAGAAGGGTTCTAAACTGTATATGTTTTCTTTTTTTGTTTTTTCTTTTTGGTTTTTTTTTGAAATGGAAAATTCTTAATAAATATCTATTAAATATAAATATATATATATAATGTGTGCATTTCAAGTCTTTAGATGACAGAAAAAATGGAAATGTGTAGGTGGAATATGACATAGTTTATCCTCCATTTTTTTCCTCATGATGCTGACAGAAATTAGGAGACTTCAGACACAGGGATCCAACTCTTCATGTAACAGTGTAAAAAAAACCCCACACGTAACTGGTTCTGAGATTTGGGGTCAGTCTGCAACTGAAAATCAATACAAATGTTTCCCCTTCCCCACAGAAAAAGTCTACTAGCCACTCTCCATTTCATACATATGGTTTTGTAAAGTTCCCCTTCAGAAATATATCTTCTTTGATCAATTTTTCACTGAATATATCACTAAATTTGGGCTTGATGCTTTTTGAAATAACTTAATTGTTTTTAATGTTTCGTTCTTAGTTGTGAGTGTTACATTAAGCACATTAAGATGTTGAGGGACATTTTTTTTAAAAAAACCTGTTATCTGTGAATCACCAGCCTACTGTGCCCTGTCAAGCCTTTCATAAATGCTTCAAACAATCTGGAATGTGAGAATATTTCTCCTTCTGAAATGCCAGCCTGAGTGATGGCAATACATTTTTATTATTATTACAGGGTTTTAGGATGCCCTTTCCTCATTAAATCTGAGAAGAAGAAAAATGGAAATTGTCACGTAGAGCATGTATTAATGGGAACCAAAAAAAAAGCAACACCAGACATGCATTAAATAGCTTTGGCTTCCCATCAGGATAGCTTGATGGTAGGGAAAGCCAGTATTATCGGAATAATCTCGCAGATAAGAACAGGTCTTTCACCCCCACGTAACTCACCTTGATACTACAGGAAAATGGTGGGTTTTGCAAGACATCTTTTGGAAGACATCTTTGTGAAATGAAACTAATAACAAGGGTTTTCTTCAGCTGGAACTCACTGGAACTCAGTTCTGGCACCTCTCAGGTGGGCACCAATACCATTGCGTGGACAGGCGGAGTCCCCCAGATCCCGAGCGCCCCCCCCCCGTCATGTGGAATAACGACTCAAGACAACGTGCTATGGGATTAAATTGGCTACAACTTTATTAAATTTAAAATGTGGGTAGACCTTGGCTCAGGCATTGTGCGTTATCCCTCCCCAGCCCCCAGCCGGGGACCTAGGGAGCATCAGGGTTATCCAGTGTGTGTGGGGGGGGGATGGGCCGGCTCTGGAGAACATATGTTCAAGCAGCGATAGCTGCCCCCATTACGCCACCACTGCAGGGGGGAGCAATGACGACTTTTCGGCGTACGGTCAAAGCCTCCCTTCAGAAACCCCTTTAATGGGGAACCCTGGTATCGCCGCTGCAAAGAGGAAGATAGACTAAAGGATTCCGCCCAAGGCCTGATACCGCCAAAGTTGTGACATTTTGCTACGAGAAAGGCAAAACCTGCCAATGCAGGGGAATTCCTTTCCGGCCCTTTAACAGCGACCTTAACATAGCAGCACCCGCATACCTGTGAAGAAAAGTTACCCTGCAAAACCTGTGAAGAAAAGTTAACCTGCAAAATAAGACATTAACTGAGGGTGGGTAGGGTGGGAGAAGCTCTGGAGCCAAGTGAGGATTCCCAGGTAAGATCCTCCCTCTATTGTGTGGGCAGGTAGTCCCTCCCCTACCTGGCCTGGTCTCCTTGGCAACGCTTCTCCCAGGCAGGATTGGACAACTGACTGGGGTAGGCACAGACCTCCAGGTATCCCACCTGAGGGAAGGCGAAACCAAGCCTGTTGATAGAGCAGCTCCAAATCCAGGGGCTGTGCGCGTCCATGCAAAGGGCACCCC
This sequence comes from Podarcis bocagei, assembly GCF_964188305.1. NCBI lineage: Eukaryota > Metazoa > Chordata > Lepidosauria > Squamata > Lacertidae > Podarcis > Podarcis bocagei. Next base: position 88,633,539 of record NC_138129.1, read on the forward strand.
CCCCCCCCGTTTTATGCGGGGAGTGGTCATTATAAAAGAGCAAGGGAAGTGCTATTTTTTCTAGAAAAATAGCACTGTGCCTTAGTCTTCCCCCACATCTCTTAGAGCCCCTTGAAGTTCTCCTCTATTTTTGACCATAATTAGATCCACACACTCAAACCCAGCTTAGCTATCCGATTATTATATGACTGCTGTACGATTGATGGGCTGCAACATCTCAGTGGCTTGCTGTCACAATTGTGTAGTGTTTTTAGTAAATAAAAATGCTCATATCTCTTCCAGCTTGGACTACATGTTTGGATACAAAATATTATGGTGTGTGCTCTCTTCCAAAAGATGTGCTCCTATTCAGTACTCCACCCAGTTATTGTGACCAATCAGAGCTTTGCTTCCACCTTGAAGCTCTGATTTTGTTTATATATATATATATATATATATATATATATATATATATATATATTGCACTTTACATCTGCAAACCCTGGGGTTCCCGCAGACCAGGCAGATACCTCAATCTTCTTTCCCAGTGACCCCACTTTAGTTACAGTCCTGTCAGCATGCAGCAAATGAGTTAGATATTAGGAGTGATAGTCAAGTCTCAGCATGTTTTATTGGATTTTCAGTTGCTGACAAATGAAGATGTGGAGAGGGTGCTTGACACAGACCATACAATAGCCTCCACTGTCCACTTTGTCTTGTGTTAGGATGCAGAGTATTCGTGGCTTGGGTGCTAATAATAAATATTGCTTCTGTAAAGGAGAGTAACTCTCTGTAATGAGAGCTGGCTGTAGTGAAGCTTCCAATGAGAAAGTCTCCGCTGAATTCTTGTGATCAAAATTATTATAGACCATTATCTAGTAATATGGCATCAAGGAACTAGATGCAGATTTCTCAATGCTCCTATGCACCCTTACTCAAAAGTAAAGCCCCAATCAGCATGTATACAGGCACCAAACTGGGAGGGGTGGCTAACACTCCAGAGGACAGGATCACACTTCAAAACGACCTTGACAGATTAGAGAACTGGGCAAAAACAAACAAGATGAATTTTAACAGGGAGAAATGTAAAGTATTGCACTTGGGCAAAAAAAAAAATGAGAGGCACAAATACAAGATGGGTGACACCTGGCTTGAGAGCAGTACATGTGAAAAGGATCTAGGAGTCTTGGTTGACCACAAACTTGACATGAGCCAACAGTGTGACGCGGCAGCTAAAAAAAGCCAATGCAATTCTGGGCTGCATCAATAGGAGTATAGCATCTAGATCAAGGGAAGTAATAGTGCCACTGTATTCTGCTCTGGTCAGAACTCACCTGGAGTACTGTGTCCAGTTCTGGGCACCACAATTCAAGAAGGACACTGACAAACTGGAACGTGTCCAGAGGAGGGCAACCAAAATGGTCAAAGGCCTGGAAACGATGCCTTATGAGGAACGGCTAAGGGAGCTGGGCATGTTTAGCTTGGAGAAGAGGAGGTTAAGGGGTGATATGATAGCCATGTTCAAATATATAAAAGGATGTCACATAGAGGAGGGAGAAAGGTTGTTTTCTGCTGCTCCAGAGAAGCGGACACGGAGCAATGGATCCAAACTACAAGAAAGAAGATTCCACTTAAACATTAGGAAGAACTTCCTGACAGTAAGAGCTGTTTGACAGTGGAATTTGCTGCCAAGGAGTGTGGTGGAGTCTCCTACTTTGGAGGTCTTTAAGCAGAGGCTTGACAACCATATGTCAGGAGTGCTCTGATGGTGTTTCCTGCTTGGCAGGGGGTTGGACTCGATGGCCCTTGTGGTCTCTTCCAACTCTATGATTCTATGATTCTAGGTTGCAGGGTGTCCTTACTGAGATGTACTGGTAAATCATTTGGTTGCACCTCTACAGTCCAGAGTTCACATGAATTGATACCTCAAGGACCACGTCTTTCCATATGAAGCTACCTGGACTCTACATTCATCATCTGAGGCCCTTCTTTGTGTGCCTCCCCCATGAGAGGTCCAGAGGGTGGCAACACCAGAACAGGCCTTTTCTGCAGTGGCCCCCTGTTTGTGGGATGCTATCCCCAGGGAGGTTTGGCTGGCACCTTCATTATACAGTGGTACCTCAGGTTACAAACACCTCAGGTTACAAACACTTTGGGTTACAGACTCCGCTAACCTGGAAGTAGTACCTCAGGTTAAGAACTTTACTTCAGGATGAGAACAGAAATCGTGCTCCGGTGGCGCGGCAGCAGCAGGAGGCCCCATTAGCTAAAGTGGTACCTCAGGTTAAGAATGGTTTCAGGTTAAGAACGGACCTCCGGAACAAATTTAGTTCATAACCAGAGGTACCACTGTACACCTTTAGGTGCCAGGCAAAAAACATTCCTCTTTAACCAAGCCTTTGGCTGATTGACATCTGATGCTCTTTTAAAATGTGTTCGAGGAGGGCAGGAATATTGAGTTGTTCTTTTAATTTTTATTATGGATTTTGTGTTTTTATGTGTTGTGAACTGCCTGAGACCTGCAGATACAGGGCAGTATAGAAAATTAATAAATAGTTGTAGTACTAGTTGCGTGTTGAGTCACAGTAGCCCCCCAATAAATCACACTTCACACATCAATTTTTGTTTAAGGTTTTTGGCATAATTTTGGCCACAACTTTATTCAAATACAAAAATGTGAGTGGTTGCTTAGGCATTGGTTCCGACTATCTGTCCTTGCCCTCAGGGACAGAGCTGGCCTTCCGGATACCAGCGGAAGCCAGCGTGGGAAACAAGTATAGGGTGAGAAATAAAGCTGGGCACCAGACCATTACTTCTCACCCTCATGTTCCTGTGGGGCTTGCACGGCCCAAGTCCGACTCCGGGGACAAGGACGAAAGAATGGCAAGCCACTGGATTTCCTTTAACGGAATTCCCATTCGCATCATTTGGAGGGATAGGCACTTACCCCTCCAAGCACCAATTTAACCAATGCCTAACCGCCAACCTTACAAGTTGTGACGATTTGCTACGCAGTAGGCAAAAACCAAATGGCACCAGCCAATCAGCCAGATGGCAAAATTCCTACCAGGCCCCCGCTCCAAGGCGAACGACCCCATGACAGGCATAGCAAGGTCAAGCAATCCTTCAATACCCCCCTTAAACAAGGGAGGGAGGGCGGGTGATCCGATGCAAAACGGCCAAGAGGCCGTGCCAACGTCTGGCCCCTGTATATATAGACTCTGACCCCTCCTCCGAATTGGCAACAATCAAAACACCCCAGCAACCCAGTTTAACCATTTAAATGGTCGGGATTCAACTAAATTTGCCTAGTCACTGGAGGGTGGCCTGTTCCCAACCGCAACACGTGCTCTCTGCTAGGGAGAACACGCTTAACAATAGTCCTTTGCATATATGTTTTTTTAAAAATGACACAAATTCCCTCCATAAAGAAAGACATGAGGTTTTGGTCATGCTTTATTTAAGGCATGTATTTTTTTTATTCACAGCAAGTGTTTCCTCTCCTTTGGAAGCATTGTGCCAAAGCCCAGAGACAGGTTTACCACCTCAGGGAGAACTAAACCAATGTTATATCACATTCCTACTGAGGAAGTGTGCTTAAATAGCAAATCTGGAAGGGAAGAAGAAAAAACACCTGCAGGTTAAAATGTGATGGGGAATAATGAGAACTCAGAATCAATTTGAGAAAGTACTGTGTGAAGTAATGAGGAAGGAATACTATTAATTTTTTTCTCTCTCCATGGGGAATAACCCCCCAAAGTACCCTAAGCTACAATCAAGGTAAGTGACTCTTGCATCAGACATGTGAGATATTTGCATGTGTGAGCTTTCATGTGATCCGTTTGTCTACAGTTAGTTTTCCGGGTCATGTAGCCAGCATGACTAAACCTCTACTGGTCAAAGTGCCAGAGTGCATGGAAATGCTGTTTACCTTCCTGCCACAGCGGTACCTATTTATCTATTTGCACTGGCGTGCTTTTGAACTGCTAGGTTGGCAGGAGCTGGGACAGAACAACAGGAGCTCACCCCGTCGCAGGGGTTCGAACCGCTGACCTTATGATCAGCAACCTGTTCCAGCTGTGGGCTGGTCCACTGTCCCTCAGACCATGTGGTGGGCCAGACTATATTTTGGGGGCGGGGGGACAGGAATGAACAAATTCCTATGCCCCACAAATAACCCAGAGATGCATTTTAAACAAAGGGGCACATTCTACTCATGTCAAAACACAATGATTCCCAGACTATCCACAAGCCGGATTGAGAAGATGTTTGGGCTGCATCCGGCCCCAGGCCTTAGGTTGCCTACCCCTGCCCAAGAGGCTCAGTGGTTTAGACCACAGTGCCACTGGCGTCCCCCTAGATTAAATGTGATACCCATCTATCAATAGCATATGGGGGCTGTTTCATGAGGTAGCTACCGGATTACCTCAACCTTGCATAAAGCTACATGGAGAGATTAGCATGTTAAATAAGCCTAGTAGGTATCAGTTCTCATGCTAGGTTCAAGGGATGGGGGAGTGAATCATATGTTGTGATAAAAGTAAAGCTGATGGGTATAAACTATTCCCCTATGGACAAAACTATAATCACAAAGAGGAATTGGCATAAAACTCAGTGAAATCCTCTTCCATCCGTCTCCATTCAGCTCTTGGCTCACATATATGAGTGCTATAACAGGGTGCTCTCACTCATTATCCCCTGCAGGTTACTAGAGCCTTGAGTGCCCAACACTATTCAGAGACCAGATTGTAGTACAAGCTAGATGTTCAACAAAAATCAATAAAGAACAATTACCTCAAAGTGGATCCAACTGGCTAGTGCATAAATACGAAACACCACATATGAGCCAACAGAGGGAGGAGGTGAGCAAAGAACAAAATAATTTGCACACACAACATTCCCAACTCGTGGCAGCACTCTCATCATCCCCTCTAGTCTCCCAATCAGGTGTTTTTTTCATCTTGACTGGCAATCTCTGTTGCGGCACTCATCTCGCTTTATTGGCCGAGGAAGCCGGCTTACAGCTTCCGGGTCATGTGGCCAGCATGACTAAGTCGCTTCTGGCGAAACCAGAGCAGTGCATGGAAACGCCGTTTACCTTCCTGCCAGAGTGATACCTATTTATCTACTTGAACTTTGACGTGCTTTCAAACTGCTAGGTTGGCAGGAGCTGGGACTGAGCAACGGGAGCTCACCCAGTCACAGGGATTCGAACTGCTGACCTTCCGATCGGCAAGCCCTAGGCTCAGTGGTTTAGACCACAGCACCACCCATGTCCCCAAAACCTCTTACACCAGTGCAATTTTTCTAGGAAAAGAGGTGCCGGGACTCACCATGAACACCTCCCTCATTCTCATAGAATGGTAATGGCGCCTGCCTGAGGGGTGCTGGAACTGAGTTCCAGTGAGTTCCAGTTGAGGGAAGCCCTGCTCTTACCCACCGTAGTGAGAACCAGCGTGGTGTAGTGGTTAAGAGTGGTGGACTCATAATCTGGTGAACCAGGTTTGATTCCCCGCTCCTCCACATGCAGCTGCTGGGTGACCTTGGGCTAGTCACACTTCTTTGAAGTCTCTCAGCCTCATTCACTTCACAGAGTGTTTGTTGTGGGGGAGGAAGGGAAAGGAGATTGTTAGCCACTTTGAGACTCCTTAGGGTAGTGATAAAGCGGGATATCAAATCCAAACTCTTCTTCTTCTTCTACGCTACCTACCAGCTGTAATCAGAAATTTTCAGCCACTTTCCAAATGCACAAATACCCTCTATGGCAAACAGAGGGGGGGGGGGAGGGAAAACACAATAGCTAATCATAGCCTGCAGAAAATTTCCTACCCCACCTCACAATGGGGAAGTGGTATCGATAGATCGATAGATCGATAGATCGATAGATCGATGATAGATAGATAGATAGATAGATAGATAGATAGATAGATAGATAGACAGACAGATAGATAACACTGTTTTATTGCTCTTAGGCTATATTTTTGTCTTAATGCAAAGTGTTTTTTCCATTGTAAACAGTGTATACCACATTGAGTTTTAAAAGATATTAAATGTTTTAAAAAACCTTTTAAATCGGTGGTGGAGAATTTATGGCAAATTAACCTATCTTGGACCTCCAGAGGGTCCATTTTAGCCCATCAGGCTTTTTTCCCCCCAAACAATGGGGAAGTGGTATAAACCCAATGCTGTTGCCTAGAGAGCAGGCAGGATTGTAGCTTTGCTGGTGGGCAAGAGAAACACAGCGAGATGCTGCGACCAGAGTTAATAGCCCCCATGCAACTTCCCCAGCTGTGTTTCCTCTTGTTGGGACACTGAAGCTATTCATGCCACGCTTCTCCCTGAATGGGCGAAAGATTAAAGTCCCACCCCTCCCGCCAGCCAAGTGTCGGAACAGCAGCAAACTCCATAAAGGGAAATAATTTCTTCCAGCTTATTCAGTCATCTTCCTGCTCTGCTATGTCTCCACTTTCATTTCCAAATTGTTCTCATAAATTTGCATAATAATAGTTTGCAGGCAGCCAGGTTTTAAAGACAAGGAAGCTCGTGCATAAATTTGTGTCCATTTTAAGTGGACCCCACTTTAACCAGGAAGACTAGAAAGCTGGGGCTTTCATTGTGAAAAGTTCTGTGCCAGATATTTGTAGGTGCTCGGCATATGCCTTCCTACTGACGCTGTTCAACATCTGGTGAAAAAGAAGAGCTTTTTGCAGTAGGACTTTAAACCTAAAATGCTCTGGTTAGGGAAGAGGGAGGAAAAGAGATGTTACTGGGTGGGGTGTCTAATCATTTTACATCTCGCCGCTCTTGTTTTATTGCAGGCAACTCAGTGGCATCTGGTGCTGGCAACAGACAGAGGATGGATGTTGGGCCATTCGGTCTAGAGATATTTAATTGATGGGCTGATTCAACTCCTATTAAACCTAGTGAGGGGGAAAAGGCTGCATTGGGCCCTGACAGCATCATAATAACAGCACATTAGTATTGCCTACAAATGAGATTTGGTCACCAGAGCATGAATGCTTTTAGAATGCTTTTATGGGGCTTTGTCTAGTGCACTTAGCATGTACATAGAGATGCCAGTGACATTCTAAGTATCTTGACATTGATAATAAAACACACTAAAACAAAATGGTTTGGCCAAACAGAATATCCAGACCAGCCTTTTACTGCCAATTTCTATCTTCATTTGTCAGCGCAAACATGGCTATCACTCATGTTGCTTGACTCTCACAATCTGTGTCTGCATCTCCCATGAATGACTCAGGCATAGTGACATCATTTCTTTGATGACTGTCATATTCCTTGACTTCTGCCCTTGAACTATGGGCAGCCTCTGTGTCTATCTCTTACCAATACCCACTGAGATGCGCTGTGGCCAGGTGTTCAGGTTGACTATGGGGCATCAGCCTGTGTAAATATCAGCTGATCTCTTGCGCATTTTCCAAATTTTCACAGATGAAAGCAGGAAAAGCCCTAACCTTATAGCAAGGGCTGCCTCCTTCCATCACAAACTGCAGAAGGCACTAGTCAAGCTGGTATTTGCTGCATTCATTTGTTCTTGAAAAAGCTTTCCCAGCACTGTTTTAAAAGAGCAGGAGTCCAATAGCCTCTGGCAACAAGCAATTCATAGAAACAGAGTTGGAAGGGACCCTGAGGGTCATCTAGTCCAATTGCCTGCAATGTGGGAATTTTTTTGCCCGAGGTGGGGCTTGAACTCATGACCCTGGGTTTAAGAGTCTCATGCTCTACCAACTGAGCTGTCCTGAACAATTGCATGCAGTTGAGTGAGCAAGCTGGTGGAGGATGGATGTCAATCTACTATGTTTAGCATAGAAAGCAGTCATTGTCCACAAGCCTCCAGCAGGCTAATAACTTATGTGAGCTCATTTACAAGCCCGTTTCAAAAGCCAAGGAGTTATATTTCTTTAGTTTAAATATGGAGAGCACAAAATATGGTTTGAAGCTCAACATCAAAAAAATGAAGATCATGGTCACTGGTCCCATCATCTCCTGGCAAACAGAAGGGGAAGAAATGGAGGCAGTGAGAGATTTTACTTTCTTGGGCTCCATGATCACTGCAGATGGTGACAGCAGCCACGAAATTAAAAGACGCCTGCTTCTTGGGAGAAAAGCTATGACAAACCTAGACAGCATCTTAAAAAGCAGAGACATCGCCTTGCCGACAAAGGTCCGTATAGTTAAAGCTATGGTTTTCCCAGTAGTGATGTATGGAAGTGAGAGCTGGACCATAAAGAAGACTGATCGCCGAAGAATTGATGCTTTTGAATTATGGTGCTGGAGGAGACTCTTGAGAGTCCCATGGACTGCAAGAAGATCAAATCAATCCATTCTTAAGGAAATCAGCCCTGAGTGCCCACTGGAAGACAGATCCTGAAGCTGAGGCTCCATTACTTTGGCCATCTCATGAGAAGAGAAGACTCCCTGGAAAAGACCCTGATGTTGGGAAAGATGGGCACAAGGAGAAGGGGATGACAGAGGATGAGATGGTTGGATAGTGTTCTCGAAGCTACCAGCATGAGTTTGACTAAACTGCGGGAGACAGTGGAAGACAGAAGTGCCTGGCGTGCTCTGGTCCATGGGGTCACAATGAGTCGGACATGACTAAATGACTAAACAACAAGAACAGTTTAAATATATGCTAGGGGAAAAAATTGTTCAGGAATCTGCTATCAGTAGTTGCAAATGAGCTCATCACTATTTATTTATTTAGCTTGTTACTTAATTAGTATTCATTTTACAATCTCAGGGTGGGTTACAAAGCAATTAAATGCAAACAACTTAAGAAAGAGTACAGATAAAACATACATAGAATCAACTGCAACTCGGTCATAAAACATGTCTTATTGAGCCAACAGAGCTCCTCACCAAAACAGAAACACATGTTTGTGTCTCAAAAAAGCCCAAGAAAATGGGTGAATCGAAAGCTGGGATTGGAATATCAGCAGAGTCAGTGCCATGATTGCCTCCCAGAAGAAGACATTCCATAACTGGGTTGCAACCATGGAGAAGGACTATTTGATAGCATGTCAACTTACAATCCACTCTCAGATGCATTCCTGTCAATTCTTTCTCCTTGGCTGAAAACTCTGCTCTTCAGATCTGTCCTGTTCATTGCTCTCATGCTGGTATGTATTACTCATCAGGGCAATAAGCAGGTAGATGAAGGTGGGTTGTAATGGCATCAAAAGCAGAGTCAAGGATTGACAGCTGCTTCAGGGACAGTACTAAAAAGTTTCATTGGGTAGAATTCAGTGGGGAGGGGAGAGGTCTGGCCAACTGCCTCAGACCCTCCCTCTGTCCAGGCAAGGGCCAAGGAGGTGGCATAGCTGGTAGTCTGGATTAGATTTCTTTGTGGTTCCCCCCATTTCCCCCCAAGGGATTCCATCTACCTTCTTCAACCAATTCCATTTGCTTTGGTCCCCCCCCCCCCGATCTGGCTCAAGATTCTAGCACCTTCCAAAACAGTGCCATACTTTTGCTCTCTATCCAAATTGTCATTGCAGGGCAGATCTGATATGGCAAAGAGTCCTTTGATGGTTCTTGTTGGTAATCTTACTGCTGAAGCCCAAATATTTTCCCCATGTTGTTCCCACAACTCGCTACCCAACTAAATACATTGTACAGTGGTACCTCGGGTTAAGTACTTGATTCGTTCCGGAGGTCCGTTCTTTTTTTTTTTTAATCAATATTTTATTAAGTTTTAACAATAAAAAAGTTCAGAAAAATACAAAGACAGAGAAAATACAAAGTTACAAAATACAAAAATACACACTTTAAACACGAAAAAAGAAAAAAAGAAAAACACATATAGAAAAAGAAAAAAAAAGAAAAATTCCCTCTTTCTTAATTTCATCTTTAGTTAACTTATTTTCCTGACTTCCTCACGTCTCCCGTTCTTGTATCCCTTTTAATAATTAATTCAGCAAATTCGTGTCCTATTAGTTTATCTATTATTAATCTAATCTTACATTTTACCTTGTTGCTAGAGCCCCTGCAATTCATTTCAATGTCATCAGCATTCAAAAATTTTACAGTACTTCTGCAAATAAGTTTTAAATTTCCTCCAATTTTCTTCCACCAACTCTTCTCCCTGGTCTCGGATTCTGCCAGTCATTTCCACCATCTCCATGTAATCTATTAGTTGCATCTGCCAGTCTTCCAAGGTGGGTAGATCTTGTGTCTTCCAATGCTTTGAGATGAGGATTCTTGCTGCTGCTGTAGCATACATAAAAAAAGTTCTATTCTTCTTTAACACCGATTGGTCCACTATGCCCAGGAGGAAGGCCTCTGGTTTCTTCGGGAAAGTATATTTAAATACCTTTTTCAGTTCATTATATATCATTTCCCAGAAGGCCTTGATCCTTGGGCACGCCCACCAAAGGTGAAAGAATGTACCTTCAATCTCTTTACATTTCCAACATTTGTTATCGGGCAAATGATATATTTTTGCAAGCTTGACTGGAGTCATGTACCACCTGTACATCATTTTCATAATATTCTCTCTTTAGGCATTACATGCCGTAAATTTAATCCCGGTGGTCCACAACTTCTCCCAGTCAGCAAACATGATATTGTGACCTATGTCTTGTGCCCATTTTATCATTGCAGATTTTACCGTTTCTTCCTCAGTATTCCATTTCAACAGCAGATTATACATTCTTGAAAGTATCTTAGCATTGGGTTCTAACAATTCTGTTTCTAACTTTGATTTTTCCACCTGGAAACCAATTTTTTTGTCCAAATTATAAACCTCTCTTATTTGAAAATAGTGTAACCAGTCTCGCACCTTCTCTTTAAGCTTGACATAACTCTGCAATTTCAATTTATCACCTTCCTGTTTTAAAATTTCCCAGTATTTTGGCCATTTAGCTTCCATGTTGAGTGTTTTCAAGGCTTTCGCCTCCATAGGTGATAGCCACCTTGGAGTTTTGCTCTCCAAAAAGTTTTTATATCTTATCCAGACATTGAACAGTGCTTTTCTGACAATATGGTTTTTAAATGCCTTATGTGCTTTTATCTTGCCGTACCATAGATACGCATGCCACCCAAATACATTGTCATACCCTTCAAGATCCACCGGAGGTCCGTTCTTAACCTGAAACTGTTCTTAACCTGAAGCACCACTTTAGCTAATGGGGCCTCCTGCTGCCGCTGCACCGCCAGAGTACGATTTCTGTTCTCATCCTGAAGCAAAGTTCTTAACCTGAAGCACTATTTCTGGGTTAGCGGAGTCTGTAACCTGAAGCGTATGTAACCTGAAGCGTATGTAACCTGAGGTACCACTGTACTTTAGGAATATGCACACTTCTGAAATACACAGAAAACCTATGCACAGTATGGCTTTTCATGGCCCAGATCAGACCAGAAGTTTAGAATTGATATGTGTTGAGATATACATACATACACTGTAATACATCGAAAATGAGTGCCCAGAGGCGGCGGAGATAATAGGCAATATTATGTACTATGTATATACGTCACCCAGATTTGAGCATCTGCACATGGCTAGAGTATTAAAATGTTCCATGTTCACCGGAGTAGAGATCATTATAACTCTATGAAAAACCCAGATAATCAAAGAGATATGTAATGCTTTCCAAGCTATGGAAGCCAAGGTCTATTAAACTTCCATAATTAGCAGTCATTTATTAAGAATACATTTCATAATTTTTTGAAAATCACTTTTTACATAAATAGCAGGAAAGCACCCAACCAGATTAATAGCTTTGTGCATTCTTGCCAAGGTTCCTGCTTAATTAAAACTTCGTCTTTTTCGTACAACAAATGAAAAGGAAAAATTATACGCTAATGCAAGGATTTTTTTTTTAAAAAGGGGGGAAATCAAACAAACTTTCTCTGAAAGTAATAAACCTTCTGTTTGCTGGGTTTATGAATAAGCATAACTTTTCTATTGGTAAACAGTTTCCATATTCCAGTTAGGATGGCTTAAAACACAGTTTTGTTGCTATCATGTAGGTTCCTTCTGTGGAGAAACACCATGCGGATTTCAACAGTAGCAATCATATACAGTAGGGGCTGGTCTATTTGGATGAATGAAGTACTGTCATACCAACCCTCAGGCTGTGCTCAGCCAGTCCCTCCACAAGCAGTCAAGGGGGCAGCCCTGGCTGTCAGCTTCCTCCTCTTTAATTGAAGTGTTGACCCTTGCAGAACTCAGCAGGGAGGTGGATGGCAACAAAACCAGAATTAGTTGGCTCTATCTGTAATTGGCTGCTTTGGGTCTCCTTGCCTTCCATCCTACCAGTCCCAGTGGGTACCAGACACCATCATTTATTTTATTTCAACATTCCTTGCAGTCCTTTATGGCAGATCAGGATAACTATTCCTGTTTTGTGGGAGGTGGGGGAATCTCAGGCCAAGAGAGAGAATTTTCAACAACAACAATTTATTTATACCCAGCCCATCTGACTGGGTTTCCCCAGGCACTCTGGGCTGCTTCCAGCACATATAAACACATAATAATATATCAAAATTTTAAAAACTTCCTGATACATGGCTGCCTTCAGGTGTCTTCAAAATGCTGTATACTGTAGTTCTTTATCTTTCTCTTGACATCTGATGGGAGGGAGTTCCACAGGGTGGGAGCCTCTACCGAGAAGGCCCTCTCTGTCTGGTTCCCTGCAACTTCACTTCTCACAGTGAGGGAACAGCCACAAGGCCCTCAGAGCTAGATCTCAGTGTCTAAAGCCACTTCAGTCAAGGAGTGAGATTCACCTAATCAATTCCTTCAGTGGAAGCCCTGTGCGAGAACTTCTGCTTGTGTGAAGAGACTTTTCACCCTCTCGACTGCACACATCCCCCATCTCAATTGGCTCTGGAGAGGTGTTGGGAGAACCCTCAAAACAACACAGTTGTGATGATTGGAAGAGCACAATGTTGAATTCTGCTGTAGGTCTTGTTGAGTAGCATTTCTGTCACAGGTGGAACACTCCTCCCTAAGCACTGGAAAAAAACTGGAGTTGGAAAGTACCTTAGAGATCATGTATTCCAATCCCCTGATTGGTGTAGGATCTACTCAGGGAGAAGGTTAGGCTACAAAGAATCTCTCTTCCTGGCACCTAGTTTTCAGTGTGGAGGAACTTGTACGCAGTGGAATATTCCATTACCTGACACACACACACACCCTGGAGCGGTGTAGCTCAGACTCAAGTTTACCACCACTGTGAAAACTAGGCAAACAATTTTGAGAACTATCACCTGCTGCTAAGGTGAGGAAACTTTGGTCCTACAGTTGCTACTAGACTACAGCTCCTATAAGTCCTAGCTAACTTGGGCAATGGTCAGGAATGATGAGACTTGTAGTCGACCATCAGGAGACACCTAGGTCATCCCTGACCTAATGAGTTTCCAACAAATGGTGAAAGCTGGACTTGGGACTTCTGAGTTCATAAAACAGCCCTTAGCAAGCATGTTAGCATAGCTCACAAAGAACAATCCTAACCTTTTGATGCAGTGAGTCATAGAATGAAGCAGGAGCACCAGTTCATAGAGTGAGACTGAAAGCTTTTTCTCTGACTAGGATAGGGATGGGCAGGCTCCAAGCTTGCAGATCTACCTTGTTTGTTAGCAGATTCACAAAACTTACCAATCAGAGCCAGATGCAAATGACATACAGGGAGAATGTCAAAAAATGTTAAAGTCTAGGATTCTGTTTTCAGTACCATAAGTAGCATAATTCAGTACAATCAACTGCAAAAAGCCCACTCCTGGTTAGCTTTCTTCATTTGAGTAGCCTAATTTAAGTGGGGAAAGTCATTTTGTTGCTGTGGTTGTTAAACAACTAGGAGTCAATAAATCTTTGGTGATCTACTATAAATCATGGGGAGTTCTACCAGTAGATTCTGATCTATATTCTGCCCATGCCTGATCTATTTTTTTAAAAAAGATTTTTATTGATACAACAAGGAAAAAAACAAATACCAAGTTACACACAGTAATAACCATAGACACATAATTTTCTTAGCAAACAATAAAACATATATTGGTCTTAACACTAAAGACCCAACCTCCTGTCTATTCCATATTTCAATTTCATATTACTTATTGCCAATACACACTTTTATCATAATTAAACTTATTCTTAATAAATCTAATTTCTTATATCTACCTTGCAACTATTACTGAAGTTCCTCGAATGCTGCAACAGAATTTAAACTACTATATTTATTTTTCAGATATTCTTTGAAAACCTCCCATTTTGAAACAAATTCCTGTTTTGATTTATTCTTTATTTTTTCTGATAGACCATCTAATTTGGCATATTCTGTCAGCTTTTGGATCCAATCTTGTATAGAGGGGATTTAATTACTCTTCCATTTTGCTGCAATCAAAACTCTTGCTGCCGCCGTCGCATATAAAAAGATACCCTTCCTCTTTTGTGGAATGTCCAAATCTGTTATTCCCAGGAGGTAGGCCTCTGTTTTTTTATTGAAAGAGATCTTCAGCATTTTTTGCAATTCTGCATGGATACTCTCCAAGAATACCTGTATTTTCCTACATATCCACCACATATGGTAGAAATATCCCTGATCTAGCACAACACAACCTTCCCTTGGTGCACTATAAAATAGAACCTGTCCTGTCCTGTCACACACAAACACACCCCCACACCACCAGACAGTTTTATTTGGCTGTTATTTGTGCACTCTAAAATAATACATTGCAGAAGGGCATTCCTTCATTTATAGTGATTTCATGTCTCCCTTGGTCTACTGGTTTTTATTCATAAACCCAAATATGCCCTTATCCAATATTGATTAAGATCAAGACAAGGTGACTAAGGAAGGCAGTAGTGGATGAATACATAAATGTGAAAGTATTTGCTGCTGTGGATGCTAAACATTTCACATATGCTTGCAATCACTTTTTTGTGTTGTTGCTTTCAAAGAAAAAAAAGTGCAATAGGCAATTATATTATTATTAGCTGTACAATGAGCAGGCAGGAGTCAGCCATTAAAAAAAACCAGTTTGTTTAAAAGGATACGTTGATTAAAAGCACCAGCTGAATATAACATTGATTAAAAGCAGCAGCTTCGATAACAGCAAGTGTTTACATGGAAGCAAACAGGCAACATATGGCATGATCCATCTTTTTAGATGTGTGTGGAGAGAGACCTCCATAGGGCTCAGTAGAACCCTGTTTCCTCTCTTTTCCCTTTCAGTGTATTGGGGGAGAGGAACAGACGGGAAACAAAGGGACTGGAAAGAGTGCAGAAAGAGAAATGGTTCACAAAACTATTAAGTTTTACTGTAGTTCAAGTTGTTTGGTGATGATGATGATATATTATTTATACCCCGCCCATCTGGCTGGCTTCCAACAGAAGAGTAAAAATACATTAAAGCATCAATCATTAAAAACTTCCCTAAACAGGGCTGCCTTCACATGTCTTCACATGCCTTCACATGTCTTCTAAATGTCAGATAGTTGTTAATTTCTTTGACATCTGATGGGAGGGCATTCCACAGGGAGGGTGCCACTACCGAGAAAGCCCTCTGCCTAGTTCCCTGTAACTTTGCTTCTCGCAGTAAGGGAACCACCAGAAGCCCTTCAGTGGCCTCAGTGGCCAGGCTGAACGATAGGGGTATCCTTCAGGTATACTGGGCCGAGGCCGTTTAGGGCTTTAAAGCTCAGCACCAACACCTTGAATTGTGCTCGGAAACGTACTGGGAGTCAATGTAGGTCCTTCAAGGCCGGTGTTATGAAATGCTGTGGTCCTCTTTCAGGAGTAAACTCAAAACTTTTAATTTCTGAAAATCCTGATGGAAGACAGATACAGCAGGCTATGCTATGGAGGAAGGAAGACTCTCAACCTTTCAATGTGATTCCACAGCCAGCTGCAGGGAGAGGAAGAGAAGGGTAGCTGTGGTTGGTGGGTGGACTCCCTTTGGAGACATGTGTGTGCCAGCCTGACATGATTATTCATGAATTATGCTGACTCTGTGGTGAATGGGTCCAGAATGTGATGTACAGGTTGACAAGGCATATCAAGCCCCTTGATTCTTCCTTGCTCATTTGTGGGGCAACAAACGTCACCATCAAGAATAACTATGAGCATATCATATCTGACTACAAAACTCTGGAGAAGGTGGTGAAGTAATGAGATGCCTGACAGACAGACTGTCAACAGGTAATTGTATTTCTATACTAAACAAGGTTTTCTCTGTTTAATTTGGGCCAGCAGACTGTTCATGAAATGCAGCAAGTATTGTTTCAGTGAAACATCTATTTATACCTTTGTTAGCTACAAGAAGACCTCCAAGCAGTTGTTTTGAGAAGTAAAACCAGCTCTTTGGTTACAGCCCATTGCCATTTTCATGTTTACATGACTAATGCCCTTCTAATAAATATTTTCTGTTACTTTCCATGTTTGTCCACTGCCTGCTATAAGCCTCTAGGTGACGTATTATGCATTCCTTTCAACATTTCTCTGATGAAAATAGGGATGTCAATAATAATAATAATATTTTTATACCCTGCCCATCTGACTGGGCTGCCCCAGCCACTCTGGGCAGCTTCCAACATATATAAAAACATAATAAAACATTACACAACTCCCCCCTATACAGAGCTGTCTTCTAAAGGTTGTATAGTTACTTATCTCCTCAGATCGGGGGTAGCAGAACTCCATACCCTCCAACATTTCTTCGATGAAAATAGGGACATCCTAAGGAAAAGCGGGATCAAATCAGAAACCAGGATAGCTTCTGTAAATCCAGGACTATCCCTGGGAAAAAGGGACATTTGGAGGTTCTGTGTTTACATGACGAATGCACTTCTAATGAATCTTTTCTGTTACTTTCCACATTTGTATGCTGCCTGTTATAAGCCACTAGGTAACATATTATGGGGGTTTCCTATGCATTATTAATGAAAAAGCTTCTTAATTATTGATAGCAGTTGATTCAGTGCCCCTCTGGCTTCTATATTTGGCCCTTTGTTCATTTAACTAATAATGAAAGAGCATAAGATCCCACACGCCACAAATGGCAAGCAAATTATTGCTTTGAAAGCAAAGATAGATAACTTACTCACCTCTACATTATCACGAGCTATTGGAGAGATCTGTTGTAAAACACAGACGTGCTCCCCACTCCTATCCCACAAATGTATAAGGTAGCTCCTTAGGAGTTCAACGAACCATATTGTTGTGCTACTTGCACGGCATTATAAATACAGTGTAATAGAGGTGCATGTAATTTGAGGTCCCTGTACAGGGCCGTCTTACCCATAGGCGCTATGGGTGCAGGGCACCCGGGCGTCAGGCTCTCAGGGGCGCCAGGCCGAGAGTCCAGGGCCCGAGAGTTGAGTTCAGGGAAGAGCCCACCCGTCGGTCAGAGCGCCACAGCGGGCTCTTCCGCTGCGGGTGGCTCTGCACTGCGAGTTTGGGGGTGACCGAGCCAGCGAGATGCTGAGGCGGCTAGCCGGCCAGTTCTGCCCTCCTGCACGGCTGGGACTGGGCAGCCTGGGGGTGAGGGTGCTCGGCAGATCTTTGTACCCCGGCGCTGCATATGCTTAAGACAGCCCTTCCTCTGTACATTGCTAGTGGGCTGCATTTGTCTTGGGGAATCACAGGGTTTGCTGGTCTGATTCAGCACATTTCAGATGTGAGTCTACTTGTATTAGAACAATGAAACAGAAGTTTGATCAAGTGGGAGTTGGGAGCTGCAAGGATCTTCTCCATTACATATGCTGATCTTATCCTGGAACATTTCTGCATAATGAAAATTTAAATCATCAGCCAGTGTCTCTCCATGTTCCTACATATCTTTTAAAGATTAAATTTTCTAAGGACATTAACAGAGAGAGTCACTGCAGTGTTGTGGCTGGCATGTCAGGTTAGGGCCTGAGAAGACCAGGGTTCAAATCCATGAAGCTTACAGGGTGGCCTTGGACAGTCACACTCTCTCAACCTGACGTACCTCACAGGGATGTTGTGAGTATAAAATGGGAAGGCAGAGAACCATGCACACCACCTTGTGCTCCTTGAAGGAAAGGGGTGTGTGCAAATGTAACGCCAAATTAGAGCAGGAATAGAAATGTTGACACAAGCAGTTACATTTCATACCATCAAACATTTCTCTGAGGAAAAGCTGTTGTTTAGTTGTGTCCGACTCTTCGTGGCCCCATGGACCAGAGCACGCCAGGCACTCCAGTCTTCCATTGCCTCCTGCAGTTTGGTCAAACTCATGTTGGTAGCTTCGAGAACAC
Organism: Podarcis bocagei; assembly: GCF_964188305.1. Lineage (NCBI taxonomy): Eukaryota > Metazoa > Chordata > Lepidosauria > Squamata > Lacertidae > Podarcis > Podarcis bocagei. The sequence continues at coordinate 88,651,768 of NC_138129.1, forward strand.
TGTCCAACCATCTCGTCCTCTGTCATCCCCTTCTCCTTGTGCCCCCAATCTTTCCCAACATCAGGGTCCTTTCCAGGGAGTTTTCTCTTCTCATGAGGTGGCCAAAATATTGGAGCCTCAGCTTCAGAATCTGTCCTTCCAGTGAGCACTCAGAGCTGATTTCCTTAAGAATGGATCACTTTGATCTTCTTGCAGTCCATGGGACTCTCAAGAGTCTCCTCCAGCACCATAATTCAAAAGCATCAATTCTTCAGTGATCAGCCTTCTTTATGGTCCAGCTCTCACTTCCATACATCACTACTGGGAAAACCATAGCTTTAACTATACGGACCTTTGTCGGCAAGGTGATGTCTCTGCTTTTTAAGAGGCTGTCTAGGTTTGTCATTGCTCTGGTGAAAAGAGGGACTTCCTATTCAATACTGTATTGACCCGAATATAAGCCACATTCCCCCCCCCCAATTCCAACTAAAAAGTTAAAGTGTGGCTTATATTCGGAACCAAGTGCTGCACACCCACCTCCCAGCACTACTACCCTGAGGTGGGGGGCAGCCTGCGCTCGACACCCCCTTCTCGAAGCTGGTGCTGGAGCTCGGTTTTGAATGCACTGCGTGCCCCTCTCCCAGCACTACTGCCCTGAATGGGAGATGGGGCAGCCAGCTTAGGGAGGGAGTGCCAGGAGTTGGGAATGCTGGGAGGCACACACACAACACACTCAAAACTGAGCACCAGCCCCCCACCCCACCCCACCCTGTTCAGGGCAGTATTGCCAGGAGGCATACTGCACCCACAAATAAGCCTTGAATTTTAAAGGTGTGGCTTATTTGCAGGTGCGTCTTATATTCGGGCCAATACGGTAATAATAATAATAATTTTATTATTTACACCTCAGCCATCTCACTGGGTTGCCCCAGCCACTCTGGGCAGCTTCCAACATATAGAAATGTAATAAAACATTAATTTTTTTTTATTTTAAAAAAATCCATGTACAGGGCTGCCTTCAGGTTGCATAATTACTTATCTCCTTGACTCAGGGGTCACATAACTCCATACCCTCCAACATTGCTCCCATGAAAATAAGGACATCCTACCATATCCTCCAACATTTCTCCACTAAAAATAGGCATGTCCTAAGGAAAAGAGGGGTCCCATCAGCAGCTGGGACAGCTTCTGTAAGTCCATGACTATCCCTGGAAAATAGGGATGCTTGGAGGGTCTGACAACTGATTTTCCTTCAGTATAAGTCATTTTGCTAAGTCTCAATGTACCCTCAGAGTCCTCAAACCATTCTCCAAGGTGTTCTGGTGAGCACTTCATTCCTTCTGGAGAAAGTCCAGGACTCTTCTCATAGAATCATAGAATCATAGAGTTGGAAGAGACCACAAGGGCCATCGAGTCCAACCCCCTGCCAAGCAGGAAACACCATCAGAGCACTCCTGACATATGGTTGTCAAGCCTCTGCTTAAAGACCTCCAAAGAAGGAGACTCCACCACACTCCTTGGCAGCAAATTCCACTGTCGAACAGCTCTTACTGTCAGGAAGTTCTTCCTAATGTTTAGGTGGAATCTTCTTTCTTGTAGTTTGGGCATTCAAAGTTACAGTATCTAGAATTACATCTCTCTGCTCCACTCTAGTACAGAACCATTCACAATTCTGAGCCCTCTATTTATGGAGTTAACTTCATTCTTTTTCTCAGTAAATTTCCCACTCACCTTGTAATCACTTCCGTCTTCAAGGTTAGTTCGTGACTCTGGTTTGCTACAGAGTCCTCCTACTTGACAGTTGCACTCAGTCATGCGTTGTGCCTCTGCCTGCACCCTGCTCTTATATATCAGCAGGGGAAGACAGTTCAGACACTTATATCACATACCTCCCCTGAGCCAGTTCCACTAGATGCCCTGAAGTGGTCAAACAAACAAAAAATGTCAAGTGAGAAATATATAGGAAGTAGCCTGAAAACGTTGATCGCTTGGATTCCCCTTTTGATGTTTAGCTCCTTCTTATGATGAAAACCTGTATTTTCAGGAGTAGCTTTATGTACAGGAGCAACAAAATTATAGCCTCTTGCAAATATGTTTTAGTGATGTCCTCCATCGCTGAATTTCCCTCAGGCACAGAGAAATCACCTCAATCATGTCTTTCGTTGGGTGGCAGAATTTTAATAATAAGTTCAATGGCAGCTTTCCCTTCAGCAATCAGTGGATGATTTATGGCATTTAATAGTCAAGTGAGAGTGATGCATCTTCCTAAGTAAAAGCATACAAGAAATACATTAGTGTTACATGATTAATACGAGGGCAGCTGGGGTTTTATATATATAGGAAAATAAGTGCTTGCTTTAAATTGAACACGGAATGAAATGTGTATTTTCTTTGCTAATAAATATACCTGCTGAATCACACCGAGTCAAGAAGGCAACAGTGCATACGAAGTGTGGCTTCAGAACTATCATCATGGCTCTATTAATGCATTTGCTTGCTAACCAAGTGGAAAGGATATTGGAGATTACCCAGAGAAGTGATTTTCAGTCTGTGTTCCTGAGAACTCTGGGGTTCCTCAAAGGGTCATCAAGGATTCAACAATGGTAAAAGTGAAGATGTGTCTCCTGCCAGCTGCAGACAATTGACCTCTTTTTGGTTGGTTGGTTGGAGACCCCTTCATCTACAGATCTTCATTTAACCAATTATTTTGCTGCTAATTTTTGGAAGAATTTGGGATTGTGTTGAAATAACAGAGTGACAGAAAATTGACATTTGATTGCCAGGTGGGGGAAAGCTTCTGTGGAGACATGCTTTGAAGGTTTATGACAATAAGTCAAGCCATATGATCCTGATCAGTTTAGAATGACCCAGAATAGTCTGACCAGTTCCCCAATTTGAGTCCTTATCTCAGCAAAGGTGTGTGCTAGGCAATATCAGGTAAAACAAAACTTGATATTATTACCTCCCAAAAATTAAACCTTCATTAATACACATACATTTTCCATTTCTGTGTCAATTAAATCTATTATACTTAAAGCAAAGGAGATGTGGCTTCATTGGGATTTGGGGGAGTGAGAGGACAGCACTGTGGCCTCATCAGGCTAGAGAGTTGCGTGTCAAGGCCCCTAAGCCACCCCCAGGAGAAATAAAGACACAAGGACACGGAATTTTAGGTTAATGTTAATGGACAAATTTAGGCCACAACTTTATTGGTTACAGAATGTGAGTGGTATTGGCTTAGGCATCGGCAACAACAGACTATATCTGACTCCTGTCTGCTTTGCAGGAAGTCTGGTAGGGTAAACCACCAGTAGGGGGAACCCCGCTGATGCGGATTGACTCGAGCACCCCCTGGGTCCCCTGTGGGGTCATGGTATGGCCCTAGCCCCTCTAGCTTTGGACGAGATCCACACCCTGGATTCCTTTAATGGAATAACCTTAATCTTGGAGGGGCAAGTGATGGCGCACCTCCCCTCCCCCAAACATCACTATTCCAATGCCTAACCACCAAACCTTACAAAGTTGTGACGATTGCTACGAGGTAGGTGAAAACCAACTGGCTGGTGCCAATTTGCCAAGTGGAAAAAATCCTACCAGGCCCCTCAATGGCGACCAACCGAAGTCCATAGCAAGGCCAATGACGCAACCTGAGAAAGGGTGGGAGGATGGGAGATCCCTGGCGCGAGGCTGGAAAGAGGAAGCTACAGCATCATGCCACAGTTTGAATTGGTCCTGGTCACGCCCCCAAGCGAGCTGATTGGCTGCAAGGCCCCATGGCGTGGCTAGGGTCCTGCGCCAATGCTGTGACGGGGAGGTTGAGGTGGAGCCGAGTTATGGGCCACTGGGCTTACCTTACACTGGGGTTTCTGGGGCAGTGGAGATGTCTATGACTACAGTGGTACCTCGGGTTAAGAACTTAATTCATTCTGGAGGTCCGTTCTTAACTTGAAACTGTTCTTAACCTGAAGCACCACTTTAGCTAATAGGGCCTCCTGCTGCCGCCACACCGCCGCTGAGCGATTTCTGTTCTCATCCTGAAATAAAGTTCTGAACCTGAGGTACTATTTCTGGGTTAGTGGAGTCTGTAACCCGAAGCGTCTGTAACCTGAAGCATCTGTAACCCTAGGTACCACTGTAGTTCTAAGAGCTAGTACTTCTCGACCCATATTCTTCTTCTGAATTCCTAACCTCATCTGCCAAAAGTTGGTGAATCAGAACCTCGGCTCATGATAATTTGAGGAGTAGGAATAGCTTATTCCAACCCAACCCAAATTCAGCTGAGGGCAGTTGACCCATTACAAGTGAAGAACTTTCATCTCCTGATTCCTGCAAGTCAAGCTGCAGTTGAAGTCTCAGGAACAGACAGGGTGGTGTGTGTGTTTTCCCTTGGCCAATTGGCAGCAATGGTTGCAATATCCTGGTATTTCACGCCGTAATAGGGAGATAGATTATATGTCTCTCCCCCCATTTATACCGTTTTGATGTAATTATAACTCCTCTGTCTCAAAAACATTCATCATTTACATGGCAGCAAGTAGAATCTGCATTAACACTGTGACCGGGGAGGAGGGATAGCTTATGCACTGCTAAGCACTTTAGATTTTTTTTTTTAAGGGGGGAGGGGAAGAATCCATCTTCTATTTTGGCCAAACTATAGGATAAGTTAATTTTGTTGAAACCTATTTTCAACAATATGTTAACATGTACGTTCTTCACAGACACACGCCAAAGAGAAATGAAAAGGAGAGGAACAAGAGTCTATTTAAAACTAAATGGCATTTTGGGCAGAGTTGTTTTTCAGCTGTGTTATACTTAGCACAAACAGATAATGGGTTTCTATTGAAATAAAAGAGGAATGCTGAGAGAATGTTTAAACCTAATGACATCGATGGTATGGTAATATCTTCAGGATTGTGTTTCAACACAGAGATGGATAATGTTATTTTTTCTCTCTCTAATGGAAAGAGCAGAGAGATAAAAAGAAAGCAAGGGGGAAAACCAACCCACCAACTCCTGTTTCGTTGCAGGATGTGATGCATTTAATTCTACTTAAAATACAGATAATTCTCTTCATAGCTCCTGAAGAATGGATGGTCATGTTTTCTGGTGTATTGACAAGGCAAGGTAATCCTAGGAGATTATTTTTTAGTAAATCATTAATCACAAAGCACAATAGCTTAAACTCTGTGGTAAACACAGGAGATGAGCCAAACAGCCCAAATCTGTCATTGCTTTCCTGCCTCTGGAAGCCAAAAAGGTTTTTGTTTATTTCTGGTCCCAGAAGAGATTAATGTTTGGGAAATATTTACTGTAAAGCCATGACGGCAGAGACTGATAACATGTATATACATTTAGGTAGCTCAATATATTTTGCTTTCCACCTGTGCCATCCCTGCGCAGACTCATTTGCTCCCTGCTTCCCAGCATTATAAAGGTAAAGAAATTCAAGTTCATTTAAATTTACTACAGGGCCGTTCCCATCAGCAAGTGCTCAAAGAATCACATTGTAAAGTAAACTGCAGTGACAGTTATAGTCACTAGTTGGCGCTAGTGATATTAGAGCTGTATAAGATGTACAGTGGTCCCTTGGTTCTCATTAATGCCTTGGTTCCCAAACACCGAAAATCTGAAAGTAAGTATTCCAGTTTTCGAACGTTTTTTGGTAGCTGAATGTCTGATGTGGTTGTCGGCTATTGTTTCTGGGGCGCCTGCACCCATCAGAAGCTGCGCCTTGGTTTTCAAACATTTCGGAAGTCAAACAGACTTCCGGAGCGGATTAAGTTTGGTGCTTTTGTTATATATATTTTTGTGTTTTGGTTTTTGAGGCTTTTTCAGTTAATTTGTTTTTGTGACTGTGTGGATCCCACTTCAGCTACTGATTGATTGATTGATTGACTGATTGATTGTGTGACTGCGGAAATGGATAAAAGCCCCACATCCAAACAATAACTATCATCAGTGCAGGTAAGAAAAAAATAATAATTTTATCTTTAATCAACTACAATACTGTCTTATTTTATAGTACAATACATTGATTATTGGATGCTGGTGGCGCTGTGGGTGAAACCACAAAGCCTAGGACTTGCCGATCAGAAGGTCGGCAGTTCAAATCCCTGCGACGGGGTGAGCTCCCGTTGCTCGGTCCCTGCTCCTGCCCACCTAGCAGTTCGAAAGCACGTCAAAGTGCAAGTAGATAAATAGGCGGGAAGGTAAACGGTGTTTCCATCCGCTGCTCTGGTTCGCCAGAGGCGGCTTAGTCATGCTGGCCACATGACCCGGAAGCTGTACGCTGGCTCCCTCGGCCAATGAAGCGAGATGAGCGCCACAACCCCAGAGTCGGTCACGACTGGACCTAATGGTCAGGGGTCCCTTTACCTTTACTTTACATTGATTATTGCTTTCATTTGATGGATCAATGGTCTTGTTATATAGTAAAATTCATGTTAAATCACTGTTTTAGGGGTTGCTTTTAAAAGTATGGAATGGATTAATCCGTTTTGGATTACTTTCTATGGGAAAGCATGCCTTGGTTTTGGAACGCTTTGGTTTTGGAACAGACTTCCGGAATGGATTAAGTCTGAGAACCAAGGTACCACTGTATATGGATCTGGTAATTGTAAAGTAACTGCAGTGACCGTTATTGTCACTAGTTGGCGCTAATTATATTCGCTGTACAAGATGTACCGTACAAAGTAAAGTGCTCTTTGTTACTCTTGAATCCAGGGCTTTTTTCCCCTGCAGGAACTCATGGGAACTCAGTTCCGTTACCTCTCAGGTGAACACCATTGCCATTCTAACAGAATGAGGGAGGAGTTCATGGTGAGTTCCGGCAGGTGTTAGAGATGTGTGTTTTCAGGATCCACCCTTTTCTTGTGACTGTAATCTGCTTCAACGGTTTTTAATTCTGAATTTTAAATTGCTGTAACCCACCTTAGGTCCTGCTGCTGTAGGGTGGGCAATAAATTATATACATATAGACATAGATAATCATGGGCAGCAGCCATTGACAACCTTATTCTCCATAAATTCATATAATTCCTTTTTAAAGACATCCAAGTTGATGGTCGCTACTCTATCATGTGATAGCGAATGCTACAGTTCAGCTTTGTGCTCTGGGGATGAGTAAACCTCATTTGTCCCAGTTTCTTCTTTGTTACCCTTCCCATTTTCTTTTGGGGTATACTTCCCTTTTCTATTTCAGCATTTGTCATGCCAAAAGTATCGCAAACCTTAACAAAATAATATGTACGGGAATTAGAGGTAAGCTCTATGCCAAACTCCCGACTATAATTCTTCAGCACTGCATTTGGAAGATAGGGCAGTCTTCTCACCAGCATTTTAATACAGTAATTCCGCTGTGGCTCCAGAAGTTTCTGAGGTCAGTGGCGTAGCGTGGGGAGTGCAGGGGGGGCCGGCCGCACCGGGCGCAACATCTGGGGGTTAGGGTTAGGGGGCACAAATCCACGGGTTAGGGGGCGCAAATTACTTGCCTTGCCCCGGGTGCTGACAACCCACACTACGCCACTGTCTGAGGTAAAGCGTAAGACATTTCTATAATGAAATAAGACATTGCTTCAAGTGAATTAACTTACGGGATGTTAAAGTATGCGATTCAGAAACACGTCATCCTTCTAAGGCTGGAGTAATAGGGCCATCGCATTTTATAAAGAAAGCTTAAGTCAAAGCCATGGTGTGAGCTTCATGACTGAGTAGAGCTTTGAACTGCATCCATTTCACCATAAACTCATGACCTATGGCCCATCCGGAAGAATGCTGCCTGGCACCCACATGTGGCAACACCCGACAGTCTTGGCAAGCCTCCTAGTTGTTGTTGTTGTTGTTGTTGTTGTTGTTGTTGTTGTTGTTGTTGTTGTTAATAATAATAATAATAATAATAATAATAATAATAATAATAATAAATAATGTATATACTGCCCTGTCTCAGGGTGGTTCACAGGATAAAATCAGAATATAAAAACACAAAATACACTGAGGTCCAGCACTGAGGGCCTTCTGGCGGTTCCCTCACTGCGAGAAGTGAAGTTACAGGGAACCAGGCAGAGGGCCTTCTCGGTGGTGGCGCCCGCCCTGTGGAACGCCCTCCCATCAGATGTCAAGGAAATTAACAACTATCTGATGTTTAGAAGACATCTGAAGGCAGCCCTGTGTAGAGAGGTTTTTAATGACTGATGTTTTAATGTATTTTAAATCTTTTGTTGAAAGCTGCCCAGGGTGGCTGGGGAAACCCAGCCAGATGGGTGGGGTATAAATATGTTGTTGTTGTTGTTGTTGTTACAAAAACAGTCCAATAACCCCCCAACACGTTTTAAAAGGGCATTGGGCATCCTAGTTTCCCTGTCTGCAAAAAAATGGAAGCTTTGTCAAGGTTAAAATTTGGTCTGGTGAGCTCGTTGCTTAGTGTCACAGGGCTGACAGGAAGGGCAAGTCATTCAAGGTCACAGTGAGAGACTCAAGGAAAAGGGGGGGTGTACAAGGAGGCTCATAAAGCGAAAGAAAAAACTCTGTATAAAGGAGTTGCTCAAACTGACATGCAGCCACCCCCCCAGCCCCCTGAGTCAGGGCTCCTCCCCTGTAATCTTCTGCTACTGCGAGAACCAGGAGCCTCTCTCTGTGCCTGCCTGTCACGTTGCTTGGCAACATGGAGCATCCTTCGTCTTCTAGGAGTAATTGGGGCCAGAGAACCACCAGCAGAGAAGATGTCAAGATGGATCTGTGGGAAAGCTGCAGGGCGCAGCTCCCCTCTGCCATCTTTGTCAGAGCCTGCATCCAAACTGGAAGCATCTCTCTGCCCTGTGCTGGACTACCTGCTTGCTTCTGCCTCTTCATGATCCCTCAAGGTTCCTTCTTCTAGAACATCCCTGCTTGTCTCCTCTCATAGCTGTCAACCGTCCCTTATTTGGCGGGAAAGTCCCTTACCCCAGTACTGTGTCCCACTGCTGTCCCTTATTGATGATGTCCCTTAAATTTCCCGGGTTTCAAAGGAAGCAGCTCCTCTCCCTCCCTTCCTGCCAGCCAGGGAGGTGGGGGACTCCAACTGTGTTGCTTGGCTGCGTTGCTCACCCAATAAGAACGACCGGAGGGTGGAGCTTGCATGCCTTGTGCCGATCAAATCAGCTGCGTTGCCTGGGGACTCGCCTTTGCTCAGAGCTTCCCAGTGGAGAGGTGATGGTTTTCCTTGCTGCATCCCCTTTGCCGGGTTGCTGCGCTGTGGGAACCACGATGCTTGAGGCTTCATTTGGCTGCTGACTGGGCTTTCTGCCTTTGGCTTGGAGGGGCTCAGAAGTTGAACATACCTGTGCTTGGAAAATCCCTTATTTTGGCTGCTGATCCCTTATTTTTGAGGCTTCTGGTCCCTTATTTTCAAATCTGTAAATTGACAGCTATGTCTCCTGTTCTGAGGCGTGGCCAATGTCCCACTACCAAGCTGTGGGATCTAATTCATCTTCTTCTGTGCCTTCTCTTGAGGTGGCGGCTTCTACCACTCTTCCTCATCCAACCAGTCCCTGATAGCTAGTGTCCAAGCAGAAGAGACCATCTGTGGGTGTAGAGCTCTCATTAGAAGTTACACTCTCTTTATGCATTCCTTCTTGAAGAAGGGGACTCACCAATTTTTTTAAAAAAAGAATAATTTTATTGGGTAAATTCAAAAAGTAATATATCATAGAATTTACAATGAATATTGAAAAGACCAGAGAAGGTCACAAATAACAAGACAAAAACAGTAATAATTTTCCATTTTGATAAAATATTGATCATCTTCTGTTCTATTATTCTACATTTGTATCTTTATACATGACTTCCCGTCTGCACCCAATGTATATACCTTTTTAGAACACCGATTGTACTAAAATAAATTTCATGTTTCAATAACTTTCTTCATATACCTAAAGTCTTTTTTTAAAACTAAACCTTATGTCTTATTTTATTTCCCACATTATATTATATGGTTTACACAGAAATCATTCAAACGCTACCATAGTTGCCACACCGTGATTGTAATTCTGTAAATATTTTTTAAACATGTCCCATTTTTGAGTAAAGCCTTGATTGAAATTGCCTCTCAGTCTGTTTGTCAATTGTGCCATCCCAGTATATTCTATGAGTTTATTTAACCACTCTGATTTAGGGATCAGGGACTTACCACATTCTTGCCCAAGTTTCTACCTTCTAGTACAATGATGACATCATTGGTCTAGTTCTACAAGGAAGAGTAGAATAACTGGGTCAAATCACTGGCAAAGTTTTCTTTGGGAGCAGAGCCAACAAATGTACATTTCTGCCCATTACAAAACTCAGTATACTGTAAGTAAATTAATGGGAAGAAATGAATGCTGAAAATTTAAAAGAATGCAGTACAAACCCAGTAATTTGGTCCTAGCCATTTAAAAGTTACAGTGCATATCCTGAAAGTGAATGGCTCATGAGAAAAGTGGTTGGCTGAATTCATACTTGGAATAAAAACTTCAGATTCTGGCGGTGCTTGGATTCAGAGTTGGGGTGGGAAAATTCAAAACACTTGCAATGACTGCAGAATGTGAACCCTGTCATTGTAAATGTCAGAGAATACTATTTTGCCACAAGGTTCAAAAGTGCATTTCTCTTGTACAAATGCTAACAGAATTGCTGGTGACACTGATCTTATAATTAGCAGACACAATGATCAGACAGCGGGTGGGGAGAGAAATTTAATTTGATTTGTTTTACAACCCAACAGTTTCTTTATTTTAATCATGTTAAGGGGTTGTTTCCCCCTCGATAGTCATATTTATGAATATATGTTGGCTATTAGTAGGGGATGATTCATCAAGCAATTTGTCATCGAAACAAGATTAACATCTTTGTCGTAATTCCGTTCATTAATCCAAGTTATAATATTTTGTAGTCACATGCTATTTCACATGTTATCTGCTTTGAAATTTCTTTGCTTGAGGCAAAAAATGTGGGTGGGGGATTTATTTCTTGTTTCTATCAGACCCAGGTGCTTCTCTGAATAGGTGACTGAAATCAGTCAGTCCCAACAAAATGGTGTTCATTATGGTAGACAAGTCAGTTAACCAGCCAGCTGGGAAAGGACCTAGAATCATAGAATCATAGAATCATAGAGTTGGAAGAGACCACAAGGGCCATCGAGTCCAACCCCCTGCCAAGCAGGAAACACCATCAGAGCACTCCTGACATATGGTTGTCAAGCCTCTGCTTAAAGACCTCCAAAGTAGGAGACTCCACCACACTTCTTGGCAGCAAATTCCACTGTCCAACAGCTCTTACTGTCAGGAAGTTCTTCCTAATGTTTAGGTGGAATCTTCTTTCTTGTAGTTTGGATCCATTGCTCCGTGTCCGCTTCTCTGGAGCAGCAGAAAACAACCTTTCTCCCTCCTCTATGTGACATCCTTTTATATATTTGAACATGGCTATCATATCACCCCTTAACCTCCTCTTCTCCAGGCTAAACATGCCCAGCTCCCTTAGCCGTTCCTCATAAGGCATCGTTTCCAGGCCTTTGACCATTTTGGTTGCCCTCCTCTGGACACGTTCCAGTTTGTCAGTGTCCTTCTTGAATTGTGGTGCCCAGAACTGGACACAGTACTCCAGGTGAGTTCTGACCAGAGCAGAATACAGTGGCACTATTACTTCCCTTGATCTAGATGCTATACTCCTATTGATGCAGCCCAGAATTGCATTGGCTTTTTTAGCTGCCGCGTCACACTGTTGGCTCATGTCAAGTTTGTGGTCAACCAAGACTCCTAGATCCTTTTCACATGTACTGCTCTCAAGCCAGGTGTCACCCATCTTGTATTTGTGCCTCTCATTTTTTTTGCCCAAGTGTAATACTTTACATTTCTCCCTGTTAAAATTCATCTTGTTTGTTTTTGCCCAGTTCTCTAATCTGTCAAGGTCGTTTTGAAGTGTGATCCTGTCCTCTGGGGTGTTAGCCACCCCTCCCAGTTTGGTGTCATCTGCAAATTTGATCAGGATGCCCTTGAGTCCATCATCCAAGTCGTTGATAAAGATGTTGAATAAGACCGGGCCCAAGACAGAACCCTGTGGCACCCCACTAGTCACTCTTCTCCAGGATGAAGAGGAACCATTGATGAGCACTCTTTGGGTTCGGTCAGTCAGCCAGTTACAAATCCACTGAGTGGTAGCATAGTCAAGACCGCATTTTACCAGCTTCTTTACAAGAATATCATGGGGCACCTTGTCAAATGCCTTGCTGAAATCAAGGTAGGCTACATCCACTGCGTTCCCTTCATCTACCAGGCTTGTAATTCTGTCAAAAAACGAGATCAGGTTAGTCTGACATGACTTATTTTTCAGAAATCCATGCTGACTATTGGTGATCACAGCATTCCTTTCTAGGTGCTCACAGACTGTTTGCTTAATGATCTGCTCCAGAATCTTCCCTGCTATTGATGTCAGACTGACTGGGCGGTAATTATTTGGGTCCTCTCTTTTCCCCTTTTTGAAAATAGGGACAACATTTGCCCTCCTCCAGTCTGCCGGGACTTCGCCTGTTCTCCAGGAATTCTCAAAGATGACTGCCAGTGGTTCTGAGATCACATCTGCCAGTTCTTTTAATACTCTTGGATGCAGTTCATCTGGCCCTGGAGACTTGAATACATCTAAACTAGCCAAATATTCTTGTACTATCTCCTTAGTTATTCTGGGCTGTGTTTCCTTTGCTGAATCATTTGCTCCAAATTCTTCAGGTCGGGCATTGTTTTCTTTATCGGAGAAGACTGAGGCAAAGAAGGCATTGAGGAGTTCAGCCCTTTCTGTGTCCCCTGTTTGCATTTCACCATCTTCTCCTCTGAGTGACCCCACTGTTTCTTTGTTCTTCCTTTTGCTACGAACATACCCATAAAAGCCTTTTTGGTTGCTTTTAACCTCTCTAGCAAGCCTGAGTTCATTCTGTGCTTTAGCTTTTCTGACTTTGTGTCTACACGTGCTGGCTATTTGTTTGAATTCCTCTTTGGTGGTTTCCCCCCTTTTCCATTTTTTGTACACATCCTTTTTTAATCTTAATTCAGTTAAAAGTTCTTTAGATAGCCACCCTGGCTTCTTTAGGCACCTTCCATGTTTCCGTCTCAATGGTATTGCCTGACGTTGTGCTTTTACTATCTCCCTCTTAACAAACTCCCAGCCATCATGAACTCCCTTTCCTTTTAGTATTGCTGTCCATGGGATCTCACCCAGCACTTCCCTAAGTTTTATGAAGTCGGCTTTCTTAAAGTCAAGAAATTGAGTCCTAGTATGCTTGGCTGCTCCTTTCCGCTGTATAGTAAACTTCAGAAGAGCATGATCACTTGCGCCTAATGATCCTTCCACATCTACCCCACTAACCAAGTCATCAACATTGGTTAGGACCAGATCTAAAACGGTTGTTCCTCTTGTTGCTTCTCCCACTTTCTGGACAATGAAGTTGTCTGCAAGGCCAGTGAGGAATCTGTTTGACCTTATGCTCTTGGCTGAGTTTGACGTCCAACAAATATCCGGGTAATTGAAGTCCCCCATTACTACTATCTCCCTTCCTTTTGCATGCTTGGCCATCTGTTCCAGGAAGGCATCATCTATGTCCTCCGTTTGGCTTGGGGATCTATAGTAAACTCCCACAATGAGGTCTCTGTTATTCTTCTCTCCCTTAATTTTGACCCAAATGCTCTCACTTTGGCTTTGAGGTTCTAAATCTTGGATCTCTTCACAGGTATACACATCCCTGACATATAATGCCACTCCTCCTCCTTTCTTGTCTGGTCTGTTTCTCTGAAATAGATTGTATCCCCCCATTATTACATTCCAATCGTGGGACTTATCCCACCAGGTTTCAGTGATGCCTATTATGTCATATTTAGTTTGCTGTACCAAGAGCTCAAGCTCATCTTGTTTATTTCCCATGCTTTGCGCATTAGTGTACAGACATTGAAGTCCATTAATCATTCCCCCGTGTCTCTTATTTAAGGATTTTTTCCTCCCACAACTAGGTCCGCGTGCTGTTTGCTCCATTTGGTCTATGACATTTGGATGATCATCTTCATTAATTGATAGACTCCTACCTTCAGGAGCACTGTCTCCCTCCCCCACATTAGTCAGTTTAAAGCCCTGGCCTTGATGGGATCACATTCCCTCTTTAAGAGTAATTTCTTCACCTGGGGGCATTCCTGCACCTAGTGTTGCCCCTGGGTTCTCAGATGGCCACTATGGCTCACAGTGAAATTTTAGGAAACTCCAGTTTTTCTCCCTCTCTCATAATACTCAAACCTAGGGACATCCAAAGAAGCTAAATACAGTGGTACCTTGGTTCTCAAATTTAATCCGTTCCAGAAGTCTGTTCCAAAACCAAAGCGTTCCAAAACCAAGGCATGCTTTTCCATAGAAAGTAATGCAAAATGGATTAATCTGTTCCAGACTTTTAAAAACAACCCCTGAAACAGCAAATTAATATGAATTTTACTATCTAACAAGACCATTGATCCATAAAATGAAAGCAGTAAACAATGTACTGCAGTCACACAATCAATCAATCAATCAGTAGCTGAACTGGGTTCCACACAGTCACAAAAACAAAAAGAGCCGCAAAAACAAAAACGCAAAATAAATAGCAAAAATAGACAGACCTCAGCATAACACTCAAAATGGAAGTGTGATGTTAGGATATTTTCGTTCCACCTTAAAAGGGAGCAGGCTTTGTAAGTCACAGAGTCTGCGCATGTCCTGTTCACAGGATGTTTATGCTTGCTATTTTCCTTTTGTTTTTGCCAGTTGGCCAGAGATGCTGACACAGAACGGTCATGTTTTTCTTTGTTCTGTTCTACGCTAAATAAAGTCTGTAAATTATGCTCTTCTGCGGTGCAAGCTTTCTAGCTGTGTGTTTCTGCTGATAAACAGTGTGCACAAGCTCTGGAATGTGGCAATCTAATTTCCAGAACGGCTTCATGTCGCTAACTGCTGGATCTGCCTGAGCTACGGGAGATCGATGGGCGTCCGACTGCCGGCTTGGGGGCCATCATGATGGACTATATCTCCCTGGCAGTTTCCCAACAACAAGGTTTCGGGCCCAGATTCACAGCACCTACAGGAGAGTAAATGCTGCAACAGACTGCGTTTGAGGTATGTTGGGGGAAAAGCGAAAGGAAGGGACGCTTTTCTGTTTACCTCGCAAGGAGCCTTTGAACTCCGGCAAGGCTTAATTGGCCTGGGAGCTGCGCCAAAGAGGCTTCGTGATTAATGGCTGCCAAGATAAGGAGTCTCTGAGGTTTAAAAAAGACTCACGGCTCAAATAAAAGCTGGAATGGAGTTTTTCCAAGCTTCTGGAGATGCTCAGTGTCCTAAGTTAAATGCGAAAAATTATGAAACCTGGGCAAAATGGTGTGAAAGTTTGCTGCGTCAGTTTGGGGTCTGGCATGCCGTATCTGAGCCCCCCCAGTTCCTCTGACAGAGAGATGGAAAGCCGCAGATTCGAAAGCGATAGACGTAATTGTCTTATCCGTATCTCTTGAGGAGATTAAGACGCTGGCTGGCAACACCACTGCACGTGGAATGTGGAATGCTTTGAAAAAAGCTCACAAGTCAGTAATCCCAGCCCAGAGTTTGACTGCATCGGAGGTCCTAGCTGTTTCCCAGAATGCGAGTGAATGCAGGGATGCTGAGGGCACCGGTTGCAAGCTGCAGGGGGAGCTGACCGTCACGTCATCCCAGGCAGCATACCAGCCTCCAGGGGGAGCCAAGGAGTCGGCAGCTGAGAGCTCTGGTTCTCGTGAGAACCAAGGTCAACGCCTTTGCAGAGGCCGGAAAGGCAAAGGTAAACATACGCAGGCACCTGCAGATGGCCAGGAGCAGAGGGAGGGTGAAGAGCCCGCGCCAGGGAAAAACAAAGCGATGTTTACTGGCACTTCTTCACCAAAGGCTAAAGGCACGTCTGCTGACCAGAAGCAGGGGGGCAAGCTGCAAAAGCCCACGCCCATGGAAAACAAGGGGTTGCTTGCTGTAAAGACTGCTCCAACAGCCAAAGGCAGATTTATTGTTGATTCAGGTGCGAATCGCCACATTTCGAAGGACCGCCATCTCTTTATCTCCTTCAAGCTTCAGGAAGGTGAGATCCACCTGGCTGATGGAAGGACGTTGCAAATTGCAGGAGAAGGGACTGTGAAACTTGCAAGTCTGCACACTACCATCAGTAATGTACTTTTTGTTCCAGGAGCGGCGAGCAACTTGCTTAGCGTCCCACAGCTTACTGGACGTGGTTTTCAGATTTCCTTCAAGAGGAGCGTCTGTGTCATCAGTAAAGGCAAAGAGGACTATTTGCATGCAAAGTTTATGGATGGTTTGTTCCATATAACTTATGATGACACTGCTGTTGTATCTAATGCTGATTCTTGTTGCGTTGCACAAACTAACAAAGTTCTTCATGCAGGTTTCATTCACGATGCGCATCGAAGATTTGGTCACCTCTCTTGGAAGGCACTGGCCAAGATGCCAGAGGTGGTTGAGGGTTTGAACATCAAACCCTGTAAATTTCACATGAAATGTGTATCTTGTGCAGAGAACAAGGTGAAGGTTCCTCCAAAAGGCAAGGAGTCTAGCAGGCAGGCTTCCAAACCCTACCAGCTAGTGCATGCGGACCTGGTTGGTCCACTCGCGCCCTCTATAGGAGGAGTAAGGTACTTCATGATTCTGATTGATTCTTTTACCAGGTACATTCATGTGTTTTTGCTCGAACAGAAATCGCAAGCGTTTCCGAAGTTTAAGGCATTCTGTGCTTGGTTGGAGAATGTGCACGGTAAACGTATTTCTTGTTTGTTTACTGATCGGGGCGGGGAGTTTACTTCTCAGCAGTTTGAAGCTTTCCTGACTGAGAAGGGAATCCAGCATGACATGTCAACGCCCAGATCGCCATGGATGAATGGGTTTGCGGAGAGAGCAAATCAGACATTGCTGCAAGGAATAAAAACCTTGTTGCATGATGCCAATCTCCCTGATAAGTTTTGGGGGGAGGCTCTGGGGAATTTGGTTTATACCGTTAATCGCAGATTGTCATCACCCATTGGTTGTACCCCCTATGAGAAGATGTTTGGCAAGAAACCCAACATCAAGCACATGAAAATCTTTGGTTCTGACATGTGGGTACGCACACAACAAACCAACAAGCTTGGGAAGCGTGGGGCACATGGTTTGTTCATGGGGTACGAAAAAGGTGCATACAGGGTATGGATGACTAACTCTAAGTCCATTAAGTTCACAAGGAGTGTTGAGTACAATCCTAAGTGGGGGGAAAATGTGGGAATTTTCCAGAGTTACCCAGAGGAGGATGAAGATGATGTCAAGCAAGCAGCTAAAGCTGAGAAAGCTGCTGAGGATGAGGATGAGGATGATGATGATGATGATGATGATGATGATGATGATCAGAGTTCGGATTCCAGTTCAGTGGGCGGCGCTGCTGCTGGTGTCAGTGACAGTGATGACACAGCAGACTACAAGAGCGCACAGGCCTCAGTCAGACCATCTGATGCGTCTGACAATGAACTGGAAGAACCACTGTTCACCATTGGTCATTTTTCTCCTAAGAAAGAGGAGATGAGTCCAGAAGACTTGCGTCTAGTACGTAGGTCTGAAAGGGCGACCAAGGGCAGACCTCCAAAGAGGTATGCTGATGAGTTTGCTAAGACAGCAACTGCTGTTCTTAGTAGCTCAGAGAAGGTGTGGGAACCTTCAAGCTTCAAAGAGGTTCAGGAGTTGACCTCTAAAGATGCTGAGCCTTGGCTTAATGCCATGAAGGCTGAAGTTGATTCCTTGAACAGGAACCAAACTTGGGAATTGGTACCGGTAGTCCCAGGAATGAGACTGGTTGGCAGCAAATGGGTCTTCAAGGCCAAGACAGACCAGAATGGCAAGGTAGTCAGATACAAAGCCAGATTGGTTGCCAGAGATTTTTCACAGGTACCAGGACAGGATTACCACGAGACCTACTCACCCACAGTCAAATATGAGAGCATTCGGCTGATGCTCAAGATCGCTGCGGAGGAGAAACTGCATGTTTCCCATCATGTCATTAATACAGCTTTTTTGTACGGGATTTTGAACGAGGAGCTGTACATGCTTCCACCTGATGAGATGGAGATACAGAAGGGAATGGTCTGTAAACTGCGGAAATCCTTATATGGTCTTAAGCAGAGTGCCAGGTGTTGGAACACAAAACTCACTGAGACATTGTTTTCTCTAGGTTTTCACCAGGGTAAAGCTGATCCATGTGTGTTTGTCAAGGAGGAGGGGCAAAACAAACTGTATTGTTTATGTTTTGTTGATGATCTTCTGATGTTTTGGAAGAATCAGGCTTTCTACCAAAGCACCCTAGCTCAGCTGAAGGAGCACTTTGACATGAAGGATCTTGGTGAGGTATCCAACTATCTTTCTCTGCAGGTGGAGAAGGACCATGCAGGTAATTTTCTGGTACACCAAACACAGAAAATTGCTGATGTGTTAACCAGGTTGAATTTGGTTGATGCAAACCCAGCAGACACACCGATGGTGACAGGTTACCAGGTAGACAGTACTGCTGAAGCGTTTTCTGACACAACGCTATACAGATGCATTCTAGGCAAGATGAACTTCATTGCCAGATGTTCAAGACCTGACATAACTGTTAGCTGTAATCTGCTTAGCAGACATGCCAACAATCCTACGGTTCAGGATTGGAAAGCTCTGAAGCGCATAGCCCGCTATTTGAAAGGGACTATGCACTACAGGCTGAGGTTCACCAGTCAAAAGACTGGAGGTCTTGAAATCTTTGCTGACGCAAGTTTTGGAAGTGACACCACGGATGGTACAAGCACTTCTGGAGTATGCTACATGTACAACCACTGCCTGTTTGACTGGTTGTGCAAGAAGCAGACAACAGTGAGCCTAAGTTCCTGTGAAGCAGAACTCAATGCTCTGTCATTTTCACTCATGGATTGTGAATGGTTGATGCAACTGTTTAAGGACATCAGAGTGTCTGTGAAATGTTCTATACAAGTGTATCAAGACAATAGATCGTGTTTGGCTTTGCTGAACTCGGAGAGTTGCAAGCAGAGAACCAAGTACTTGCAGATTAAGCTACATCGTGCAAGAGAGTGTATTCAGAAAGGACTGATTCAGGTGTCCTACATGCCAGGAAATGAAATTCCTGCTGATCTGTTGTCTAAGGTTGTTAACAGAGAACAACATAAGGTTTATGTACAAAGGTTGCAATTGGGTTAACCACAGGTACAACAGGTTACACGGAAAGGGGGAGGATGTTAGGATATTTCCATTCCACCTTAAAAGGGAGCAGGCTTTGTAAGTCACAGAGTCTGCGCATGTCCTGTTCACAGGATGTTTATGCTTGCTATTTTCCTTTTGTTTTTGCCAGTTGGCCAGAGATGCTGACACAGAACGGTCATGTTTTTCTTTGTTCTGTTCTACGCTAAATAAAGTCTGTAAATTATGCTCTTCTGCGGTGCAAGCTTTCTAGCTGTGTGTTTCTGCTGATAAACAGTGTGCACAAGCTCTGGAATGTGGCAATCTAATTTCCAGAACGGCTTCGTGTCGCTAACTGCTGGATCTGCCTGAGCTACGGGAGATCGATGGGCGTCCGACTGCCGGCTTGGGGGCCATCATGATGGACTATATCTCCCTGGCAGTTTCCCAACATGTGGCACTCAAATTGTCAATGTAACACTCAAAACGGAAGCGTAACACTCAAAATGGAGCATGTTCGACTTTCAAAAATTGTTTGCAGACCAGAACACTTACTTCAGGGTTTGCAGTGTTTGGGTTCCAAGTTGTTTGAGAACCAAGGTACCACTGTAATGGAAGAGTCCAGAAAAAAGATGAGAAAAACTACTTCGTCACATAGCACATAGTTAAACTATTTAAATTGCTCCCAAAAGAGCTTCCAGCTTGAATAGCTTCAGAAGAGAATTAGACAAATTCCTGGAAGAAAAGGCTATCAATAGCCAAGAGCCACAATGTTTATGCTCCGCCTCTGGCTGATAACTTCATCAGTGTCAATCCTGCATTAAAGATTCCCATATGACACACATCAAATATGGATCCCTCCTGGAAGTCAACTGGAGAGTTCAAGGGTCCATTAGACCCTGTTTGGGCATATGGACAGAATACTTCCCCTTGGACCTCTGATACTTTGATCTGAAGGAGAGGAGGGGGAAGGTTCCTTCCTACCCACCCCTGATTAGACGAAGGATGCAACTCAATGCCTTTTTTCCGCCAACAAGTTGTGATAATTGCTGCGAGGTCACCAAAATCTCCCAATTGGTCTGCAGGCAAATTCCTCCCTGGCCCAAAATATGACCACTGAGTCACATCACAGCAAGGTCATACATACACACAGCTTGCTTACATCCAAGTGCTGCCAAATTTATACAGGGTTGGATGCCCGATGCTGACTGTGCTGCCGAAAGGCTTACCCAGGTGCATTTCCAAATTCACACCCTGCAGTCTGGACTCTGATGGGCCAAATCAAATTCAAGAGCAGTAAAGGAGTCCTGTCTCTCCCTGCAGCCATCTGGAGCTGATGGTGCCAGCCAGCCAGCTGCCCAGGAGGTTATTGTCTCCCCCTCCAGCTTGCCCACAGTTACACCAGGCCACAACTGCCACTGCCATCCAGAATGGTAAACAGTTTTTGTGAATGCTTTTTGCTGAAAAGCGGTCCAGAAATTCAGTCAATTGAACCATCAAGTATTCCACATTGATGTGAAGGTAAAGAAATCATACAAGTGAGAACTCTACATGATGAGATATCGGGGTACAGTCCCCAGCTTATACATTACTAGTCCCAGAGGGCTACAGCTACAGGACATTCAGCATTTAATTCTCATCTGCTTCACAATAGATTTTCTACTATTGGATACCCTGTGTGTATAGATTTGTCACTAGTGGCTCTGGAATGAGATGCCTAGAAATTCAAATAAATTAATGTAAATAAACAAGGGCAGCTTTTACACGGAACTTCCAAGTTAAGCACTTCATTTAAGTTCCTTCCAAGAACACAAAACTCACCATGTAAACCTGAACCTCCCACAAAAGGGATTTAACAGTATTTCTCATATTAAACTGATAGATGTCAAGGAGACGGAAGGAATAGATTGGCTATCCATTGAGTCAGGTTTCATCTCTCCCCATTATGCAATTTCAATTACCTTTTCTTATATTTCTGGCATATCAGTGACAAAGACACTGATAGTGCAGCCCTGTCAAGCTCTCCTTCCCTCAGTACATCACTTCTGACAAATCTGCAATCAATCTCTGTACTTTAAGAATTAATGTTCGCTCTAACAAGAGACCAAATCAAAACATGGACAGCTTCCAGCAAAGCTATTTCCTGTTTCCACAGACTGGAGATTATTTACAGCTATGACATGCCGTACACCGTTCAGGTAGTAAATCTGCTTATTCCTCACAGAGCGAATAATGGGTGCCATGCATTAGGAGGTATTCTGCAAACATTGCTTCTTATTGAGGGCATAGAGGCAAGATATTAACTTCAGAGCATGTATTTTGAGTAAACTAGATCAGCCTTGAAGAACCTCCCCACTCCCCAAAAAAGTTAATAGTAGCTTAGTAGCCTGCATTTCCATGGCAGCTACAGTCAAAGGGTGAGTCACATATAAGCCTTACATTTACAGCATTATTATGACCACTGTAATGATCGTGGCTTTCACTGAGGACTCCTGAGAACTATAGTTTGTTACAGGTGCAGAGTGTTATTGGGAGACCTCTATTCCCCTCACAGAACTACAATTCCTAGAATTCCTTGGCAAGAGGGGTTGGTTGTTAAACCACACTGAGAGCTGTGGCTCTATGAGGGGAAGAGGGATCTCCTAGGAACTTGCAGCACCCATAAAAATCTACAGTCCTCAGGATTCTTCATGGAAATCCAGGACTGTGTGTGTGGACAACACTCCCCTTTCTCTATGACCCAAGTATGGATGCTCAGGTGGGCTGATGGAAGAGGAAAAGAGAGCCATCTCCTTTGCCATTCCACTCACTGGTTGTCATAGGATTCCTTGTTGCCTTGCTGTTAAAAAAACAAGAGTCAACTAGGTTGTTTTTAAAACATAACTGGGTTGGGGGAAAGAGAGAGAGGGGGGGGGGAACAGATAGGATAAACTTCCGCAAAGTCAGCAGACTTTTGGAGAAATTTCAAAGGATGGTTGTGATTTGGTCCACATATTGTTTAGTAAAATGCTAATTTGGTAGGTTCCCCTTTAAATGTGATCTGAATGGTATTTCAGCCTCTTCTCTAAAATGGGCACACCACAGCATGAGGACCTCCCAGACACAAGATAAAGGTAAAAAGGTAAAGGACCCCTGGACGGTTAAGTCCAGTCAAAGGCAACTATGGGGTTGCGGTGCTCATCTCGGTTTCAGGCCAAGGGAGCCGGCGTTTGTCCACAGACAGCTTTCCGGGTCATGTGGCCAGCAGGACTAAACCGCTTCTGGTGCAATGGGACACCGTGACCGAAAGCAGAGCGCATGGAAATGCTGTTTACCTTCCCACTGCAGAGGTACCTATTTATCTACTTGCACTGGCATGCTTTCGAACTGCTAGGTTGGCAGGAGCTGGGACAAAGCAACGGGAGCTCACCCTGTCACAGGGATTCTAACCACTGATCTTCTGATCAGCAAGCCCAAGAGGTTCAGTGGTTTAGACCACAGCACCACCCACGTCACAAGCTCCCCTGTGACCCCATGGATCTTAACAAGTGAGGGTTGGTGTGTATTGAGCCTATGGGTTCCTGCTATTACAGAGAGATAGACTGCACAGTCATTCCATTTCCTTCTGATGGTCATATCAACAGAGGAAGGTAACGATTGTTGTGCTTTGAGGATATCCTTATTTCTCCACACTTGGCAGATAAAACTTTTGTTAACAAGAGATAACCCTTGTTTCACTAAGGGAGCAGGCTGTCATAGGGGACTGTGGCTTCTTGAATTATGAAAGCAGTACATATTGTCTCTTTTTTAAAGTTTAAAGAGAGAAAGGGGGCATCTTGAAATAAACCACAGCTGCTTGGAGCTTCAGCTATTTATTTCCACAATTATCTAGTATTCAACTGAGCAATTCTTAGATAAGGGTTGCAATTACACAGTCTTCCATTCACATCTCAAAATAATTTCCAAGGTCACTTCAAGGATAGTTTTGGAGGTAACAGTTATTATATTTGCTGATACATGTCTTAAAAAGAAAAAAAAATGGGTGGTTAATATTTTGCCCCTTTACAATGGCATATACTAAGCTGAGTGGTTTTTCTTGCAGTGTCCAAATGTCTAAAATCCAGTGGTGAATAAGAAGGAGGGGGAAGGAAATTAATTCTATGGGACTTTCATGCAAAATTGTGGCATTAACATTGACGATTGACTTGTCAGTGAAATGTGACGTCGTTTATTATGCTGTCATTCTAAACAGCATAATTGCTTCATGAAACCAACTTCTTTCAAAGATAGATTGACTGCATTCATGATGCTCTCACTTGTCTTGTTTTCTCTGCTAGAAAGTTTGATCAATTTAGTCAAACTTCATTTCCAGACCAGATGTACTCAACTCGTTTTAAACACACTCATATTTGTTGTTGCTCCCCACTGACCTGTGGAATCCTGCAACACTTCTCCCCATGTGCTCAATACTTATTTGGATACATATTTTTTTCTTCTTGAGTCTAAACTGTCCTTGTCAGCTGCTCCTTTTTGTCCTTTTGCTAGTGAATGCACTATTATGGGGATTTCTTTGTCTCTAGGCAACTGCTCACATCCAGAGGAGAGATGGGCAACCTGATGGGCTTAGGCATAGGGTCAAAATTCAGGTCAGTTCACATTGAAAGACACATCACACTCCTTAAAGCAATATGCAAACCGAAACACAGCTATCTTTCAAAATTTGCAGGTCTCTGCTGTGCAGTTCTCTGTTCAAATAATGCATATGGTCTATTGAGCAGAGATTATGAATTGTGACCCTCCGAAATGCTGTTGGACTCCCACTCGCATCAGCCTCAGCTAGCATTGCCAGTGGTCAGGCATGATGGGAGTTGTAGTCTGACTTGGGATAGGCAAATCTGTCAGTTTGGGTTTCTCTTCGTTTCCCATTTTTTCCTGTTCTTAAATTCAGTTCTCTGCATTTCTACATCTGTCCTCATGAAAATTTATCAGAATTTTAGTGTGAATCTCTCCTGGGACAGGTATGGGGGAACCTTTGGCCTTACAGATGCTCCTAAACTACAACTCTCAACATCTGTGGCCATTGGCCATGCTTTCTGGGGTTGATGGGAGTTGTAGTTCAACAACACCTGCTGGGCCAAAGGTTCTGCACACCTGTCTTAAGATAAAATGGGAACAAAATGCAAATATTGATGAAAGTGAGATATGAATATGAATTATATTTAGAAAAATTGCATTAAATGTGCATATTTGTAGAAATACCGATGGATTTTCATGAGGACAGTTGTGGAAATGTGAAGAACTGAACCTACGAGTAGAAAAATTGGAAGCTGAGAGAAACCAAACTGGCTGGATTCTCCTAACTCAGGTTGGTCCATGACTCCCATCATCACTGACTACTGGCCTGGTACTATATTTCCCAACTGATTTTATTATTCTCTTTTTTCCCCAAAATGCTTTTTATTGAGATTTAAGAACACCAGCACCAACCAACAAAAACATCAAATCTTCTTACATATATCCTACTTTATGCTCCATAGAGCCGTTGACTTCCTTCCTTCCCTTCCACAAGTTTTCTTATTCCAATCTATAATTCACAGTTTCATTGGTTACAAATTACACCGTGACATAAGATTTAATTCAATCCTGCCAACATTTTCATATTTCTACAATTCTCACTTAAATAAACCATAAATTTACTCCATTCTTTTTGGTACTTCGTTTCCTCCTGATTGCGAATTCTGTCAATTTTGCCATTTCAGCGTATTCAACCAACTTTATCTGTCATTCCCTTACAGTCGGAATCTCCTGTGACTTCCACTTTTGGGCTATCAGAACTCTAGCTGCTGTAGTTGCATATAGATATAATCTTTGGTCTGTCTTCTTAATATCTTCTCCCACCAAACCTAGCAAGAATTCTTTCGGCTTTTTTGAAAAAGTATATTTAAAAATCTTTTTTAACTCATTATAGATCAATTCCCAAAACTCCTTTATTTTATTGCATGACCACCACATGTGGTAAAAATCGCCGTCCTTTTCCTTGCATTTCCAGCAAGTTTTGCTACTTGTCCTATACATTTTTGCCAGTCTGGTGGGAGTGAGATACCAACAATAAACCATTTTCATTACATTCTCTTTTAAAGCAGAGCATGCTGTGAACTTTAGGTTCTCATTCCAAAGTTTAGCCCATGCGTCATAGTCTATCTTATGTCCCAAGTCAATAGCCCATTTTGTCATGGCCTCTTTTATGAATTCATCTTTTGTGTTCCATTCTAATAAAAGATTTTTGAGAGTGGTTTGAGCTTACTTTCTGTAATATCTGTTTGGAATTTCGATTTATTATCTTCAAATCCTAATTTTTTATCATCTTTAAGAATGTCGTTGACTTGATGGTATTGCAACCATCCTGTCAATTTTTCTGCAATACAGTTATAGGGCTTCAATTTTCAACCTTTCTCAGCTTTCATCAAAATCTCCTCGTATGTGGCCACATATGATTTAATTATTCTCTTGGTAGTTATCTCTTGGTCTGATGTTCCCTTTTCTCCTCCTCACTTTCCTTCTAAAACAGTAGTTTTTCATTGAAAATCTGTGGATGTTTTCTGTCATTTTTTGGTGGAGAAAACTGTTTTGCACAGCACCTACTGAGTTTGAGTATTCTTGTTGTTAAGGCTGGAAATCACAAAACTGCCACAGAACTCAAAATATACTACATGCCTAATTCGTACATAACCAATTAATATAGATGAAAGCTGGCAATTATATGCTATATATTGCATGGATTTATCATCAAATTCAATTAGATGCAGTACTTAACAAGTGGCTTATAGGATCCAGCATAAGTAAAGTTGTCCCTTTCTTCCTTGGCATATAATCATTTTCTGAGATGCAAGGGCGCCAACATCCTTTGCTGTTCTGTGAAGACCCACTTCTCAAGGAATCCCCTTTCTTGCAGCACTAGGGCTGGAGGGAGGTGGAAGAAAAAGGTTCTTTTTTATAAAAAATTTTATTGGTTTTTCACCATTTATATAAACACAAACAATACACAATACAAACATACACACACATAAACAAACATGTATAATTTCAGATCCTTTTTTCTTAAACCTTACTTCCCCATACCTCCCCTTTCTGCGTCCCAATTCCCAAATTTGTTTCAGCAAATCCTCCCCCTTAATTTTATCTAATTTTCCCTTGTTCTTTTCTTTTACTTAATCTTTTACAGCTGTAGTCCCCTGTTTTCTATAACCTCAACATTTTAGCACTCATTAATTTTACAGTATTTCTTAAGATAAATTTTAAATTTCTTCCAATCTTCTTCCGCCGTCTCTTTCCCCTGGTCTCGAATTCTGCCAGTCATTTCGGCCAGTCCCATGTAGTCTATCACCTTCATCTGCCATTCTTCCAGAGTGGGTAGATCCTGTGTCTTCCAATACTTTGCGATGAGTATTCTTGCTGCTATAGTAGCATACATAAAAAAGTCCTGTCTTTCTTTGACACCAATTGGCCGACAATGCCCAAGAGGAAGGCTTCTGGTTTCTTAGGAAAGGTACATTTAAGTACCTTTTTCATTTCATTATATATCATTTCCCAGAAGGCCTTAATCTTCGGGCACATCCACCAAAGGTGAAAAAAGGTACCTTCAGTTTCTTTACATTTCCAACACTTATTATCAGGCAAATGGTAGATTTTTGCTAGCTTGACTGGGGTCATGTACCACCTATAAATCATTTTCATAATATTCTCTCTTAAGGCATTACATGCCGTAAATTTTATACCGGTGGTCTACAACTGTTCCCAGTCAGCAAACATAATGTTATGACCAATGTCTTGTGCCCACTTAATCATGGCTGATTTAACTGTTTCATCTTGTGTATTGGAAGAAAAAGGTTCTGCACAACTCTCATGTATGCAAATTGTGACGTGAGATTTGGTCAGGCTGCCCCTGCCAGCCACTCAAAGAAGGGAAGTGGGCTTTGACCTGGGTGAACTGAGGAGAGAAAATTGTTCCTCTAATGGGATACCAAGCCTGCTTGCTATGCACCAGGCCATTGTTTTCATTTGGTTTTGACCTCCTCAACCCTGCTCACCCTTTCTGATGTCATTTGATAACCAGGTGTCTGAGAGATGCAATGTGGGTTGTTATGGATGCTGAGTCCATGGAGTTGGGAAGAGTTTTTACTCAAAGGCTGCAGCTGGCAAGCGGGGCATTGGGGGTTTCTATTTCTGCATAGAATCCATGTTCTAATCCCTAGTTTGTGTCCCTGTGTGTATTTGTATAGGCAGCCCCCCATTTATATGCTTTGAATATGTGCATGACCGTTGTCAGGAGTCCAGTCCCCGGCTTGATAATGCAGTTAATTAAAAAGGATGATTTATTGTCAAAACAAACAGATAGCTTTAACACAGCCTCTGTCATCATCAATCAAGATGGCCCTTCTGAAGACTGCATCCGGGGTGACCAGAAGCAACTTAACTTTCACTTCCTACGTCTTTTGTTTTGCTTCCTATCTTGCAGCCCTCCTATTCGCCGAGACCTCGGACTGAGTGGGTCAGCTCCCTGCTCTTCCCCATTCTCTGAGGGGCTGTCTCTTAACTCTTACCCACCTGTTTGTGCTTCCAGCGAGCCTTGACTGCGTTCTAGCCTGCTCCCGCCATTCATTCCCTTATCAGCCGGTATTCCAAGGGGCAGGGGAGTTGGTACGAGCCGATGCTCAACTTGCCTGGCAGTTAACCCTCTCTGTTCCTGGCTGCTTTCTTCAGTTGGCAGCAACCCTTCCCTGGGAACTGGCTGCAAACCTTCCCTGGGAGCTGGCTCATTCATGTCAACTGTGTATACACACGTCACATAGAACCCAGAAGTGACCTTGAAAGGTCATTAAGACATCACTGAAAAGGGTGGGAGGGGGGCAGGGCAGGGCAGAGCAGAGCAGAAGCGAAGAAGGGTATTTGCAGGCTTTTTTGATGGGTTTAGATTACATGCTATTTCACTGATGCACACAGTGCCTTGGAACATGCCCCCTGCATAAACGGGGGTCTCCCTGTATATGCAAATCTCTCTCTCTCCCACACACAACAAACGGGATATATCACACAAACTAGGGATGCATGTGTGAGTAGGAGTTCCTGCTTGTACAAGGAACATTTCGGATCCAGGCTTTGGTTTCTTGTAATTCAAAGAACCCAATATCGCTGAAATTACTTTTAGTTACAAGTAATGGTTTGCTTGGGAGAAAAGCAATGTCAAACCTAGACAGCATCTTAAAAAGCAGAGACATCACCTTGCCGACAAAGGTCTGTATAGTTAAAGCTATGGTTTTCCCAGTAGTGATGTATGGAAGTGAGAGCTGGACCATAAAGAAGGCTGATCATGGAAGAATTGATGCTTTTGAATTATGGTGCTGGAGGAGACTCCTGATAGTCCCATGGACTGCAAGAAGATCAAACCGATCCATTCTGAAGGAAATCAGCCCTGAGTGCTCACAGGAAGGACAAATCCTGAAGCGGAGTCTCCATTACTTTGGCCATCTCATGAGAAGAGAAGACTCCCTGGAAAAGACCCTGATGTTGGGAAAGATGGAGGGCACAAGGAGAAGGGGATGACAGAGGACGAGATGGTTGGATAGTGTTCTTGAAGCTACCAACATGAGTTTGACCAAACTGCGGGAGGCAGTGGAAGACAGGAGTGCCTGGCATGCTCTGGTCCATGAGGTCACGAAGAGTCGGACATGACTAAATGACTAAACAACAACAAAAATGGTTTGCACTTTCAAATATGCAACTATTTTTAATAGAATTTGGGGAGCTGAATAATAAGCAGTTACCAATCTTTAAACCTTAAAAAAAATCTATTTTCGTAATACAGTTCTCCCTACTGAATGCTATGTTTTAATAAAATAAACACCAGTAAGGCTTTGACAAATAGCAATGTCAGCAAACTACAAGCAACTCTTCTACCAGTGAGTGAATCTAATTAAAATATGCCTATAAGTAATTATTTATTGAGAAGGAACAGAAGCTTTCTATAGACTGAGATAATCCTTATGATTTTGGGTGATGTGGGAGGATGGGGACTTTATGCCACAAAGTTAACAGGTACAATCTTCCTGGTTCTGGAAAGAAAGGGAAAGCTAGGACCCTCAGATGTCTGACAGCAGAATCCTATGCATTACACATCAGAAAGTCCTGCTGAGTTGAATAAATTCTAGTAAATGTGTATACAACTGCAGTCTGAACCATGGTGTTTGTGTGTGTGTGTGTGTGTGTGTGTGTGTGTGTGGTTCAGATGTGGCTGGAGTTGATAACCTCTGCACCTTCTCCCTGGAATTTTTTCCTCTTGTCCTTGTGGGGCCGGGTGGACCTCAATTGCCTGTCCATGGAACACAGCATTCAGTGCAAAAGTAGAACATGATCATGTATACCTGAAGGGGCGTCTCCACCCCCATTGTTCTGCCCGGACACTGAGGTCCAGCGCCGAGGGTCTTCTGGCACTTCCCTCACTGTGAGAAGTGAAGCTACAGGGAACCAGGCAGAGGGCCTTCTCAGTAGTGGCGCCCGCCCTGTGGAACACCCTCCCATCAGATATCAAAGAGATAAACAACTACCTGACATTTAGAAGACATCTGAAGGCAGAGCTGTTTAGGGAAGTTTTTAATGTGTCACTTTTTAATCTTTGTTGGAAGCCACCCAGAGTAGCTGGGGAAACTCAGCCAGATGGGTGGGGTACAAATGATAAATTATTATTATTATTATGCTTAATAAACTGACCTGTTGGATGCAATTTAATTGGAGATAATTCTTTTTAACTTTATGTTAAAGTTGACAGTATTCCATATGGCTTTGGGATGAGTGGGGCCTCTTAGTTCTGCTGTTGAAAATGTTGGCAGAGCAGTGAGCGAGTCATCCTACTCTGCCAAATTCTAGCATGAATTGCATACCCTCCAAGTGTCCCTCTTTTCCAGGGACAGTCCTGGAAGTGCAAAAGTCATTCCAGCTTCCGATTTCATCCCAGAATGTCCATATTTCCCCCACTGTTGCTGCTGCTAAGCTCTGTTGTGTGTTTTGCTCACATGAGAAAGGTGTGCCATTAGGTGAAACATGAATACATTAAAAATCCTTCTGTATCGAAGCAGAAATCCATTATTCCTTATCCCTCTAGTTCAGGAGTTATGGACTATTAAGCAATGTCTCCAGTGGGATGGGGTTATTACTGAAAACAAAATGAATGGAAAACTTTCTCTCTCAACATGCTTATGAGCTCTTATTGCAAAAGGCTTAATGGTCAGTATTTCAAAAATGATGTAGCATTACTAATCAATACCGAGGTAGGAATGGTCATCCAGATTTTATCAGGCCACTGTGTAATGAAAACTAATGAAGTTTATGGGCGAATGACACATGTTCACACGCTTGCAGTTAGGAGGAAATGAATGAATTTGCTTCACAATGATATATAATTAACTGGCAAATCCCAGGTACATTGGATCTCCATCGTACAGCTTAGCAGCAGCTGCACAATGCTTTTCTGATAGGCCATAAATGTCCTCATAGAACTGATATTGCTTTCAGAGATAATGGAGACTTCTGAGGTAGAGACAGACATTAAATCTCCTTTCAAGCAACATAGCTGCTTATAGGCAAGCTAAGTTGATCTCATTTTCCCCCCAGTTAAGATATGAAGAGAGATAATATGAAATGTAAAAATTCATAGCTATTCCATTCACCATCTCTCTCTCTCCTTTACGTTTTGCCTTTATTTCAGAAATGCAGCCACTTTGCTTTCCAAAGGGACAAAGCGGTTCTATCAAAACTTGTTCAAGGTTTTGTAAGGAGCAGAACAGTCCATTAAAAGCACAATACTACAAGATCGTTTGTTCTATAGCTATGTGTGAACTAGTATGCCACTCAGAATATAGGAGTTGTCATTAGTTTTTTAACAACGATTGAAAGACAATTATAAAAGATGCTTAATTTTTGCTGGCATTAGCAGAATGCTATTGGTTTTTATTACTGATTGACTGGTTATATTTAAAGTTACTCACAGTGCAAACCTCTATATGTCTTCTCAGAAGCAGATCCCAGCAAGTTCAGTGGGACTCAGGTAAATGGAATACCCTCCAACATTTCTCCAATGAAAATAGGAATGTCCGGAGAGCCAGTGTGGTGTAGTGGTTAAGAGCGGTAGTCTCGTAATCTGGGGAACCGGGTTCGCATCTCCGCTCCTCCACATGCAGCTGCTGGGTGACCTTGGGCCAGTCACACTTCTTTGAAGTCTCTCAGCCCCACTCACCTCACAGAGTGTTTGCTGTGGGGGAGGAAGGGAAAGGAGAATGTTAGCCGCTTTGAGACTCCTTAAAGGGAGTGAAAGGCGGGATATCAAATCCAAACTCTTCTTCTTCTGAGGAAAACCGGGACATTCCAGGATCAAATCAGAAACTGGGGTGGCTTCAGTAAACCCAGGACTGTCCCTGGAAAATAAGGAAATAAGGGTCAGAAATGGGCATAGGATTGCAGCCATATTTTCTAAGGCTGCATCCTCACCATATATTTAAAGCTTTATTGCTATTTTAAGGGCTGTAGCTTTCCTCAAAAAATAAAAAATAAAATAAAAAGCAGAGACATCACCTTGCCAACAAAGGTCCGTATAGTTAAAGCTATGGTTTTCCCAGTAGTGATGTATGGAAGTGAGAGCTGGACTATGCATAAAGAAGATTGATCGCCGAAGAATTGATGCTTTTGAATTATGGTCTGGAGGAGACTCTTGAAAGTCCCATGGACTGCAAGAAGATCAAACCTATCCAGGAAATCAGCCCTGAGTGCTCACTGGAAGGACAGATCCTGAAGCTGAGGCTGCAATACTTTGGCCACCTCATGAGAAGAGAAGACTCCCTGGAAAAGACCCTGATGTTGGGAAAGATGGAGGACACAAGAAGGGGACGACAGAGGATGAGATGGTTGGACAGTGTTCTCAAAGCTACTAACATGAGTTTGACCAAACTGCAGGAGGCAGTGGAAGACAGGAGTGCCTGGCGTGCTCTGGTCCATGGGGTCATGAAGAGTCGGATACGACTAAACAGCTAAACAACAACAACAAAGCTTTCCTCAAAGAATCTCAACATGGGAAGTACAGATAGTGCACTTATACTGGGCCCCAGGCCACCAGGACTCCCAGACCCTTAGCTATCATTAAGAAAAAGTAAAGTCAAATCAGACATTTCTAAAGAAAGTTAGAAAGGAAAACACAGAGACAGCTTTAAGACTTCACCATTTGACAGGCAAAGTCACTGCTAAGAATGCTTGATCACTATTACTAAGCTATTAGAGGAATTACTGTTGACCATCCTTACCCGCGACTCAGAAGCAGGCAGGGGGCATAGCTCCCAGAGCAGCCGAAAAGGAAAAGAAAAGGAAACAGGACAATTTCCTTCTTGTTGCTGTAAGGGTGGATGGATGAGCTGGGTCTACTTCAGCACTTTTCTCCACATGGCTTCATTCATTCCCCAAGTGTGCTTCTTTAATGGAGTAAAACACCACGGGTTGGCCTTCATATGTTTCACTCAGAAGTAGTTTCCTTAAGTAAATGAGACTTCCTTCCTACTGAGAAAAAAACACACAGTGATGTTGCGAAACCCTGTCCCCATTTTCCATGTCCCCCACCCAGTCGCATTAAGTCTGCTTGTGATCATTGGGTTGTTTAGCCATAAAACAAAAATACATAATGAATCAGCAAACACAACCATACACCTTACAGCTGCAACAAATTGGCATTCCTATAGACTGATTTGCTGTTGTTATCAAGGCTGGCAAAATGTTTGTGGGTTTGTGTATGTGTGTTTTGCTGAGTGTTGTGAAACAGCACATATTCGTTGGTTGCTGTTACCGTATTTTTTGCTCTATAAGACGCACCAGACCATAAAACACACCTAGTTTTTTGAGGAGGAAAACAAGAAAAAAAAAATTCTGAATCCCAGAAGCCAGAACAGCAAGAGGGATCGCTGCGCAGCGAAAGCAGTGATCCCTCTTGCTGTTCTGGCTTCTGGGATAGCTGTGCAGCCTGCATTCGCTCCATAAGACGCACATACATTTCCCTTTACTTTTTAGGAGGGAAAAAGTGAGTCGTATAGAGCAAAAAATACGGTATATTTTTGTATGTTGATTTTCTTCCCATGAGCTAAGGTTGTATGCATTGTCTTCCCCTTCCTGCTTTGATCTTCACAACTGCCCAGTTAAGCTGAGAGGTGGTAGTTCAGAGGTCAAGGAGCCAGAGAAAGGATGGGATCTATTGGAGGAATTGGCCCAAATTGCATCCCTCTCCATTCTGCTCATGGATGTCCTCCATCAGCAGAGAGGCACCAACTGGATGCTCACCAAATTTTACACAAAGACACTCACCGGTCTTATCAAGAGGTATGTGTGTTTCGTCCAAAGTGTGGACTGAGAATTTCAATGCATGTTGGTGACTTTGGAAATCTAATTACAGTTGTGTTTTTGTAAGCCATTCCAGTGTAAATGCTTGTGCAGCAACAACAACAACAATTTTTATTATTTGCATGCCACCCATCTAACTGGGTTGCCCTAGCCACTTTAAAGTTTGAAAAGGCCCTTGTTGTTTTTTACAGTAGCCAAGGACCTCAGAGATATTTCTCTCTTATTCCTAATTCACAATGTTTTCCCACTTGATTGTCTTCATGATTTATTTGAACCCATTATTTGAACGCTAATGGACACATTTCCCATAGATCCAAGGTCCTATTTATTTATTTACTGCTAATACCAGCTAATTTTATGATAGCCTTGGGTCTCTATTAAAAAACGCAAGTTCATCTATGCAGAAATGTCATGTGCTAATGGATTCCTTTTCAAAAATGGGAAAGAATGTTCCTTATGAGAAGAGAGACACAGCTTTGCAGGAATGTCAGTGGTTTTAAGGTGAACCTATTAGACTCAAAAGCTTAATGAGTTACATGCCTTTCTGGAAGATAGGAAACTTTGTCGACATTAAATGCATTTGGTAGATCAAAAGGAGAAAGCTACAGGGAATCCATTTCCCCCAACAATCACAAGACAAGCACATGGTCTAAGTATGTAGACAAGGAGGACGTGCTCAAGTTATGGGGAAAGCAATCCATAAGCCCCACTCCCTGACTCCCTTACTTACTTTAGCCAAATCATGTCCCTCATAGCTTTCTAAAAACATTAGCTAAAGGGATACACACAAAAGGTGAGGCAATGAGCTCTCTCCGTCCCAGTGTAATTTGAGTGCTGAAGCAACTGAGAAATTTCATGAGGAACCCAATGAATGTTGCTAAGACCAGTAACATTTTTTGGGAGATAGAGAGGTAGAGGAGCTCCCTACCTGTAAGGCAGAATATGTTTTTTTATTCTCATATGGTAAGTGGAGAGGTTGGGCTTACATAAATAAATACATTCTAGCATATGCATATATTAAATATTGTGAATGATTGTTGTTGTTTAGTCGTGTCCAACTCTTCGCGACCCCATGGACCAGTGCACACCAGGCACTCCTGTCTTCCACTGCCTCCCACATTGGTCAGGCTCATGTTTGTAGCTTCAAGAACACTATCCAACCACCTCATCCTCTGTCATCCCCTTCTCCTTGTGCCCTCCATCTTTCCCAACATTAGGGTCTTTTCCAGGGAGTCTTCTCTTCTCATGAGGTGGCCAAAGTATTGGAGCCTCAGTTTCACGATCTGTCCTTCCAGTGAGCACTCATGGCTGATTTCCTTAAGAATGGATACGTTTGATCTTCTTGCAGTCCATGGGACTCTCAAGAGTCTCCTTCAACACTATAATTCAAAAGCATCAATTCTTCGGCGATCAACCTTCTTGATGGTCCAGCTCTCACTTCCATACATCACTACTGGGAAAACCATGGCTTTAACTATACGGTCCTTTGTTGGCAAGGTGATGTCTCTGCTTTTAAAGATTCTGTCTAGGTTTGTCATTGCTTTTCTCCCAAGAAGCAGGCGTCTTTTAATTTCGTGACTGCTGTCACCATCTGCAGTGATCATGGAGCCCAAAAAAGTAAAATCTCTCACTGCCTCCATTTCTTCCCCTTCTATTTGCCAGGAGGTGATGGGACCAGTGGCCATGATCTTTGTTTTTTTGATGTTGAGCTTGTGAATGATTACTGTTACATATAATTGTCAGACAGGGAGACAGGAGTTTCCTTGCCACTATTGACATTAAGAACTTTTTTTCTATAACATCTTCTAAATTGAGATGTACATTCAGGCAAAGGCACCAAGACTCAGATGAATTTGATTGTGTTGCTAAAGCACCACAACTTCAGAGCATCATTTTCTTTCCTTCCATGGAGAAAGGGAGGGAGAAGGTGGAGGGGGTGGGATGAGAATCTTCAGAGAGCTAAGAACTTTCCTTTATCCCAGGATCACAAGTTCTGATCTGTTTAAGCCACAGAGTCCTGAGGCTTAGCCAGGAGGCAGTGAAGATCAAAGTCTGCTGCCCTGCCAAGCTTCAGAAAGAGAATAGCTAATCATTTGTAAAATAAATGGGGATGGGAAGCTCTGAGAGCACATCTCAAGTTGGCAGGGAACTGTATGTAGGTTGCACATGGACCTCACCTTTAAAACAAAACCTCCCTCTCCCCAGATAGACTCACTTTAATCTGAAGGAATCTCTAAACCAGCAAAGAATAGCTAGTACTCAGAAATAGAATATGTATGTTAAGAACAACGTAGGAGAAATCAACAGCCCCCACTTGACATGCTGGTTCTACAATTCCGGTACTCTCAGTGAAGACACAGAAGGAAACCTATTGGGTGGTGGGTGGAAGGGGGTGCTCTAGTTGGCTAAGTGGATGCAACAACCTGTGCAGATTAACAATAGTAAGAATGTTTGACAATTTTTATATTGCCCTTCATCAAATGATCTCAGGGTGGCTTGCAATCATTGAAATGATTACCCTGGAAAACAGGGACTTCATCCAGTACAGATTGTGGCAGCCATTGTCTTGACTTGACTAGTTCGGCCACTCAAAATCACCTAACAGTGAATCTGAAGATTCTGTGCTGCCTGCCTGGACATTTGTTGGCATCCGTCTGTCTTGGGAGACAATGGAAGAGTGTGCCTTCAGGGGTAAAGTCAAACAGTGCCTGCTGTGGCTGTAGAGAACTACAAGGACAAAGCTTCCCCCAAAGAACTCAGCAGGGAGATTCCATGGTAGTTGTTACAATCATCATGGTCACCTTTGTTCTTCTAGAGCAGGGGTCTGCAACCCGCGGCTCCGGAGCCGCATGTGGCTTTTTTACACCTTTGCCGCAGCTCCGGGGCGGATACTAGCGAGGGGAGGAGGCACATTGTGCGCCCCGACACTCCCCACTGTGGCGGGCAGTGTACTGGCTGTGACATCGCATGGGGGGCAGTGTGTGCGTTAGTCACGCACCGTCCCGACGTCACCTTCCTGCCCGCTGTCAGATCGCGGCTCCGGAGATATATTTGTTTTAAATGTCGCAATGGTTTTGCGGCTCCCAGTTTTTATTTCTTCGGAAACGGGTCCAAGTGGCTCTTTTTGTCTTAAAGGTTGCAGACCCCTGTTCTAGAGGGTCACAACGCTAGGGCCTGAACACCACCAAGCTCAATTCAAGGTGTTAGTGTTAACCTATAAAGCCTTAAGTGATGTAGGTTGCCAGTATTGAAGAAGCACCCTATACCAGCCTGCCTATACATTAAGACATATACATTATTGTACTACCAACCTTACTGTATGCTTGTGAAACATGGACCATTTAGAAACGCCATCTCCAACTCCTCGAAAGATTCCATTAATGGTTTCTCCGAAAAAAGTTACACATCACTTGGGAAGACAGGCGAACTAATATCAGTGTACTGGAAGAAGCAAAGATCACCAGTGTTGATTCTTCAATATCAACTTCATTGGACTGGTGATGTTGTGTGGATGCCTGATGATCGCCTTTCAAAGCAGCTACTCTATTCTGAATTTAAGAATGGAAAGCGTAATGCTGGTGGTCAACAAAAGAGGTTTAAAGACTGTCTCAAGGCAATTTTTTTTAAAAAAAAAGTATAAACACCAACAATTGGGAAACACTTGCCTACGAGCGCTCCAATTGGAGAACAGCCTTTACCAAAGGTGTCATGGGTTTTGAAGACACTCAAATGCAGGACGCAAGGGAGAAACGTGCTAAGACGAAGGCACGCTTGACAAATCCACACCGTTATCAACTCCTGGCCGGAAACCAATGTCCCCACTGTGGAAGGACGTGTGGATCCAGAATTGGCCTCCACAGTCACTTACGGATTCATTGTTAAAACTGTATTTATGGAAGACAATCTTACTTGGCTATGAGTGATCACCAAAGAAGATACATGAAGATTTGCAGGAGAGGCATTTCTTGTTCTGAAAGTCTGCTTACCATCCAAAGGTGTGGTGGCATTACAGACCAGCACTGCTTCCCCTCATTGCAATCTGATGTGGTTCTGTGTGCCGGGGCTGTCCGACTGGCTGGAGGCTTGACGCCTACCTTTCCAGCTGGGAACAAGATTCAAGCCTGCCTGCAAACTGGCCAATGGCAGGTAGGGTTGAAGTTTAGGCTGGCTTGGGGGTGGGACCAAAAGAGCATGAAGGCTTCCCTTGGGTCCACGCCTGGGGCATTTAAAGCAGCCCACCCAGTTCTCTGTCAGATCACCTACCGTCCCTCCCTCTAAAGGTTTGTCTTTTGCAACCTGACCTTGCTACAGACTCTGTTGGTCGCCATATTAGCGGCAGAACAGGCAATTTATCCACTAGACCAATTGACTCCTGTCTGGTGGCTTTGCCTACCTCAAGCAGTCATCACTGCTATGAAAAAGAATGGGGGGGGTGTATTTAACTAAATGCAACTTCCTCATTCAGAGCACTATAAGATGTTTGAGAAAAGAAGAAGGGAAGATCATTACTCTGATTGTCAACACCGAGGGCAATCTGGCTGGCTGCAACAGCTTACTGGAATAGAGTGAACTACTCACTAATTCAGCAAAACAATTATTATTCTTACCAAAGTAAGCTCTTTCCATTGAGAAGCTCTTTCCTGTGGTCACCACCACTATTAACTGCATGCAGCATTCGCATATTGCCAACAATGCTGGTCTTGGATGCAGGTGCACACATTAGGAGATATGTGTGCACTGCAGAGCTTTTAAGTGTTAATACCACCATGTGGAGAGCCATCCACCATGGGGAAGTCTTTTTCAGTGGCTACTACAGATGAGTTGTAACATTTCAACTCAAGTCTGAGACAAAAGAGCTGTCGGTATTTCCATCAGTAATTTCAAAGTGCAAAAGTGTATGTATGGAAAAGCACACATTGTAAACTGGTTTAACAGTCAAACCCTCTCCCCAGGGAATCATGGGCACTTTAGTTCAGTGAGAGAGCACTCGGAACATCTTTAGCACCTGACCAAAGTATAATTCCCAGGATTCCTTGAGACAAGCGTAGAGGCCATGGTGGCTGCAACTCATGAGAATTAGAGGCAAACAACATTTGGAGGGCCATAGGTTTCCAATTTCTAATTTGGGGGAAATGATGACAATTAAACAGACTTACCTTCCAATAGAACCTTATCTGTCTATATAATATAAATGTAAGAATGTCATTTCACAGCCCCTATTGGAGGATTTGTAGTGCCGCATCTCAATTATGATGTTGCCAGGAGTTAAGATGAAGAAGTGGAGGAAATGTGGAGGCAAGGTGAACAACAGCAGTGGCCACGGCATGGGGTAAGACAAGAGGAACACTGAAAACGGAAAACTGGAGGTTTAAAACAATGGCAGAAGATCGAGTAAAGTACAACAGGATATTTGAGGGCTCCACATTCTCTCTCGCTTAAGGCAACTGAGGACTGGAAGAGGGAGAAGTTACAGGGATAAAGGAGGGGAAAACTAGTAAAGAGGAGAGACATAGAGAGAAAAATGGTGGTTTAAAACAACAGCAGAAGATTGGGGGGAAATAGGAAAGGAAGCGCAATATAAGGAAACGAGAGAGAGCATGTAGGTATGTGCAAAGGGCAATGCAGAATAGCAGAGAAAAGTAGTTTCAGAAATGGGGTGAAAAGTGACCTT
The DNA here is from genome assembly GCF_964188305.1 of Podarcis bocagei. Taxonomy (NCBI): domain Eukaryota; kingdom Metazoa; phylum Chordata; class Lepidosauria; order Squamata; family Lacertidae; genus Podarcis; species Podarcis bocagei. Next base: position 88,691,054 of record NC_138129.1, read on the forward strand.
AGTAGTTGCGTAGTGTGGGAAGGGGGCTAACGTGGAGGGACTGGCAGGGGCAGACTTTGCTAATACGCTGCCCTGTGCGAGGCCATTTGATGTCCTCATGGCTTAAGCCTGGCTTTGGGAAGGAGGCACGAGCAGCAGCAGAGCATATCTTCATGGCGCCCGGGGCTGGTACCGCTGGACATTTGCAAGCCAGACTGCAGAGGGCAACATGAGGATGCAACAGGGCACAAACCCTTCCCATCAGTCTGCTTGGGCTGATTGAAAGGGTGCGTGCCTGTTGCACCCTTCTGATGCACCCTGCCAGAAGGGGCTGGAAGGGTGACATGAGGAGGATGCAGGAGGGCAGGCATGCGCCCTTCCAGTCAGTCTGATCGGACTAACTGGAAAGGTGCATGCCAGTTGCATCCTCCTGAGTCCCTGCCAGCTCCATGTTGCTTTGCAAGGCTGGGATGTGGGACTGGACTCACAAAGCAGTGCAGTGTTAACAGGAGCAAAATGTGCCCTTGAAAAGAAACTGTGCATAGGCAACAGGCCCCCTCATTCCATCCTTGCTATGCCTCTGTGCATGAGGATTTGGCAGGGACCTAGAGCCTTCTTACCTTCTCAGGGGATCTTCTCAGCTGTGTACCTGGAGCAACTGCACTGCTTGTACAGTGGTACCTCTGGTTACGAACTTAATTCGTTCCAGAGGTCTGTTCTTAACCTGAAACCATTCTTAACCTGAGGTACCACTTTAGCTAATGGGGCCTCCCACTGCCACTGCACGATTTCTGTTCTCATCCTGAGGTAAAGTTCTTAACCTGAGGTACTACTTCCGGGTTAGTAGAGTCTGTAACCCAAAGTGTTTCTAACCCAATGTGTTTGTAACCCGAGGTACTCTAAATGTACAGCCCTAAATCTGCCTCTAGGAATGTCAAGTCAGAGGAGGCACATATTCCTAAAAGCCCATAGCCATGTCAAATCCTTTGTATCTTTAACTATATGAGATTTTTATTATTTTAACCTAAGTTGTCAAACCCGCTGTGCAACAACAAAGAGAGTCTGCAAAATCTGTGTATATATTAGCATACCACTGATTTCTGTGGGGGAGGGAGGAAATAACAACAACAATAAACTGCATTTTTTATGTTAAAAAAAAGTCTTTGAAATAAATTGAGTCATCCACAAGGCCACCTGCAGTTAAATATGAAATATTTATTCAAAGTGGAGTAATAAACAAAATTTCAATCTCAATCATTCTAATTAGAAATAAACCTCAAAGAGCTTTCAGACTGGAATTTGAAATGGTACTTAATGCTTCAGCAAAGCCGTTCATTTGGAGAGCTGTGTATTTTCAATGAAACAATTGAAGCATTTAATTGGAGCAGCTATTTATTTATTTGAGAAGCCATGAATTCAAGAGAATGTAAATTCAAAGCTCAAAAAATATATATGCACCGTTTTCTGTGAATTTGTGTGAGTCTCCTACAGGCAGTGATGATGCACTCACACCTGAACTTCAGAAATAACAGGATGGGTGATATTAACATCCAGGTTATATGAGCAACATGCCCACAGTCACAGTATGACCTGGAAAAAAATGCTATGAGTAAATACCTTACAGTTTGATGGTGTGGATTTTGGATCTCAGCTGTGTTGACTCATAAAAATCGCTCCTTCAAGCCAGTCTCCCTCATGTTGAGCAGAAACCCCCATAAGCTGCCAGGCTTTTTCATTCACATTGAAAGAGCTGAAGAATGAAAGCTCCAGTCACCCATGGAGACAGGTTGGGCCCAGAGGCTGAGTGTCTGCATTAAGCACAGAGGCAGAGGTTGGGTTTATCAACCAGCTGCTAGTTCCTTTCAAATCACTCGGGATGTGAAGCCTCAGTGCCTGCCTATGCCAACACCTAGATAGGGGCAGATCTCACCCAAGACTGAGGACATCATCATCTCAACAAAAGCACATCTTGGAACCAGCACATTGGCAGCCAACATTGAATTCAGCCGGACTTAAAGGAAAGCCATTCAGCTTTAGCAGGCGAGCGCAGAGCATCTTCCAGATTTATTAACAATTGTGCTGCTGGTTGTTTTCCTTGTGCTGAGACAGCCTTCTTATGCTGTGCATTGTTGCCAAAAGAGGGGGAGAAAACAACAGGACTTGAAAACCAGAGGAACTGCAAGCCTGCCACATAAGGAACTCAATTTTATATACACACAATGAGAGAGAGAGAGAGAGAGAGAGAGAGAGAGAGAGAGAGAGAGAGAGAGAGAGAGAACAGGGCCAATGCACTGAAGAACTTGGTCTTCTCACAATGTAAAAATGTTAATGCTTATGTTCCTGGGTGGTTGCTCCCCAAAACAGGACTTTGAAGCTGAAAGGTTATAGAATAGAATAGAATAGATTCTTTATTGTCATTACACAAGTGCAACATTGTACAAAGTGCAACGAAATTGGATGCCATCCCTTAAAACATCAAAAGCAAAACAACAACAACAACCAAACAAACCACATTCCAGCCACACCCACACCACACCCATCAAACTCCCAGGTCACACTATCGAGTTACAGCATTCAAAAAGGCCACAGCTCTTGGATAGAAACTGTTTTTCAGTCTATTTGTCTTTGACTTGATGTTTCTATATCTCCTGCCAGAAGGCAGTAGTGCAAACAGACCGTGTCCCGGGTGAGATGAATCCTGCAGGATGTTATTTGCTTTCCTAAGACAACGGGAACCGTACAGTTCTTCCAAAGATGGGAGAGGATGACCAATAATCCTTTGGGCTGTGGTTATGACCTTCTGGAGCACCTTCCTCTCCCTAGCTGTACAACTGGAGAACCAAGCACAAATACAGTATGTAAGAATGCTCTCTATGGAGCCTCGGTAGAAGCACACCAGCAGTCTCTCACTCAGATTGTTCTTCTTTAAAAGTCTGAGGAAATAAATTCTCTGCTGGGCCTTCTTCACCAGAGCAGTGGTATGTGCGCTCCAAGTCATGCCCTGATCGATAGCTACTCCCAAAAACCTGAATTCCGCCACCCTCTCCACCCGTTCCCCGTTGATATACAAGGGCTGAATGTCCGCCTTTTTTTTCCTGTAATCCACCACCAATTCCTTGGTCTTAGCCGTATTAAGAGCCGTATTATGTATATAATAGTCAACAACACAGGACTGCATTATCTGTGTTGACTGCCTTTGACATAGGAGTATTGCAGTTGCTCCTTATGGATTTCTCACACTTTATTACTTAAAGGGGGTGTCAAATAAATTGAGGGGAGGGGCAGTGGACATATTTAGAAAGTGCTGTGAGCCAAACAGAGTGAAGGAATCTGTTAGAATCAAAATGGTTTCAACTCATATTCTCATTTTTTTTCTTCCAAATATCCATGACAGGATTGTTGAATGGTTGGTCACCAGTGCATTCACATCCAAATGCTCTTTTGGAAATGCCTTTTTGGCAGCATAATATTAAATATACACTAGAGTGGACATTCAAATCTATCTAAGACTCTTGATTCCCCACCCTTTCCTGCACATAATATCTGAAATGCCTCTCCTGGCCTCATCACAAATCAAACCTAGATGTGCCAAGCTGTTCCAATTTTTCCAGCACATGCTGTTTCTGAAGGCACATACATTATTATCTCTTTGTTATGATGTACCCCTAGAACTAAGATATCTAGATCGATAGATATAAAATTGCAATATAGGAAAGAGTGATCGGTTTTCCCAGCACCCATTCTTGTGGAGGTGGAGGTCGCTGTGAACAGCATGCTGGCAAACGTGACCACAGACTAGCTGTATCCAATTTCCAGTGGGCCTTGAAGGTGGGCAGCCACCCAGGGCTCTGGAAGGATCAAATTGTGCTGTGAGTGACCGGCTGCATGGTTTACTCTTTCCATTGGCAATCCAGAGTGCACACTTAATCTTTTTCTTCATTGCCTCGCAATTTCCAGTTGGAGTCTCATCTCCTCTAAAGCCCGTTGACATTATTAGTATACAGACATCACACATCCCCCAACACTCTCTCTCCAATCCAGACCAAAAATACTGTACCCAAAATGATCCACAACTAGAATTGAAGCTCAAATTATTTATTTATTTCCCAGCACTGCACATATATGCAGTCAAGTGCAAGTCGGTCACACACAAGTGGGGCAGTGCCTGTAGTCCTTTATAACTGGCAAGCTTTTAGATATTTTCTTCCTATGACAATCCCTTTGAGATCAGATCTAGTCTTTTCCCTCCTGAGATGGGTTCATACAATTGCATTCTTTTTACAGCAGGATCTTTTGATTCCATAGCCCAGATTCTTAGCAAGATTGTCCTCATGGGCCAAATTTGACAAGCCCCAATTTGGTGCTTTGAAATCCCAAAGTCAAGCTACAATCCCATGCACAGTTAATAAGAAATGCATCCCATTAAACTTTATGGGACTTACTTTCAAATGAACATGCACAGGCAGTTAGTAAAGCAGGTGACTTGATTCATGTACTTTTGAATCACTCATTGGGTGCTTCTTTGAATATCTGCTTTCCTTCCAAAGAGGTTATGGTATCAAACACAAGACTACTCCACTTTTTGTTATTACTTTTACATTGATTCTTATTATTTATTAAATTTCTATACCACCCTTCATCCTAGGACCACAGGGCAGTTTACAATGCAGTGGTACCTTGGTTCTTGAACTTAATCCATTCTGGGAGTCCGTTTGACTCCCGAAACAGTTCAAAAAACAAGGCACAGCTTCCAGTTGGCTGCAGGAGCTTCCTGCACTCAATCAGAAATCCCAGAAGCTGCATCAGATGTTTGGCTTCTGAAAAACATTCGCAAACCGGAACATTTACTTCTGGGTTTGTGGCGTTTGGGAGCCAATTTGTTTGGGAACCAAGCCATTCAAGTACCAAGGTACCACTGTATAAAAACACAAAGATACACCCCATAGTAACAAACAAAAACAATACCCCCACACACAGGGAGACAGTTTAGAAGGCCACATAATGTTTAATTAGACAAAGACTAACCAGGAATTTGAACTTAGGTCTTTGTGATACAAATCTTACCATTGCTCCCACTTTTACCACTACATCGGCTCTCTAAATGCCAAACTTTTACAGGCTATTTTGTTTTAGCCTGGTAATTATACTGATCTGTTTGCTGAATGCAAATAAATCATTTAAGTTAGCTAGACCTCACTGTTGTACAAGTTCTTTTTAAACAATAGACCATCTCCGTAAACCTTATAAATACAATTCCACATTCCCTCTTTCACAAAGAGAACATTGTGCAAGTCTCTCCTTTATACAAATTTGATCTATGTATATGCACTGCAGAGGTATAAGCCTAAATGCAAGTGTATTAAATGAACAAATTCATTTCAAAAGGTAATGATTGCAAAATCAATCACATTTTGTGAAAAACTCAATACGTTTATGATGTGGACCCAACTAGGAAGACCTTACATGGTAAACAACCATCAGAGCTGAACTACAAGTCAGCAGCAAGAGGTGTGCTAGCCTCCTCATTGGTTCCAAATTATGCAGGGTCATTTCTTGCTGCATATTGTGGGGCTTATAGTTCAGCCCCAGTGATCTCCAAGAACAACAAAAAGCAGTGCCAGCATCATTTTTCATGAAGGATGAGAGACCTTCTGGATCCTTCCTGACTTCATCGGAGCCTGATACCCCAACTCTCTTTCCCAAGGAGAGTTCCCCTCTTCAGGGAGAGGGAAGCGGTATCGGGCATCAAAGAGTTGTGAGGAGGAAGCAGAATTGAGGCTGGGCTATAGCTCAGTGGTAAAGCATCGTGCAGATAGTTCCATGTTCAAACCCCAACATCTTCAGGTAGGGCTGAGAGAAACCTCTGCCTTAAGAACCACTGCCAGACAGTATAGATATTACTGAGTGAGAATAACCATTGATCTGATATAGAATCAGGCAACTTTCTGTGTTTTTTGCTTGAAGTGGGTTATGCCAGCTTTGACCCTGCTTTCTTGAAGAGCTCTTCCAGATGACCTGTTTTTTCCAACATTCACCCTGATTTGCTTGCACAGATCTTTGCCAGTGGTTGGTCTATTAGAACATTCACACTTGAGGAAATTGTGTAGCTAGTCCATATTGTTAAAAAGTTGGATTCTCACACTGAAAGAAAGTGGAAGGTGAATGCGGTGTGGAGAGCTGAAGGGAATGGTTTGTTCGAAGGGAGGCCATGTTATTGGTTTGTAGGGATTTTTTTTGTTCTTGTTTTTATCACGTATTTTGTGCTTTTATACTGTATTTTTATGTTGTGAGCTGCCCTGAGATCTGTGGATGAACAGCGGTAAGCAAATTCAGTGCATAAATGCATACATACTGTACATACATAATAAAAGGTGAAGGTAAAGGTAAAGGACCCCTGGGTGGTTAAGTCCAGTCAAAGGCAACTATGGGATGTGGTGCTCATCTCAGTTTTCAGGCTGAGGTAGCTGGTGTTTGTCCACAGACAGCTTTCCGGGTCATGTGTGCCAGCATGACTAAACCACTTCTGGCGCAATGGAACAATGTGATGGAAAGCAGAGCACACAGAAACACCGTTTACCTTCCCGACGCAGTGGTACCTATTTATTTACTTGCAGAGGTGTGCTTTTGAACTGCTAGGTGGGCAGAAGCTGGGACAGAGCAATGGGAGCTCACCCCGTCATGCAGATTCAAACCACCAACCTTCCAATCGGCAAGCCCGAAAGGCTCAGTGGGTTTAGACCACAGCACCACCTGCATCCCTTACATGTATAATAAACATAATAAAGATGAGCATTCTTCCTCATGTGCTTGTGTGGTGTTTACATGTCTTCCCATCCATCATTCACTCATCCCACACTTTTCAATGCAGTTAAGTTCCCTGTCACTTCCAAAGAACAAAGAATTCTTTAAAATAAAAGAATAAAAAAACACACATGAATTTGGTGTGCTAGGGTGACAGAGCCCTTTAATCCACTTTAATTGTGCAAACCGGAAGCTTGAATCTTTCCCATGAAAGAATGACAGTCTGGAGGCACCCTAAGCTGAGGGAAGGATGCTTGAGACAAACTCTTACCCCATCACATTCACTTGATTGGGCAAAATGTAATTAATTAAGGAACAATGAAGCAACAGTAGCCAAAGGAAATATTGGTGTTGAAGAAGCAGGTATGGGTATTGATGTCCCCAAGCAGTGGATAGGAAGAAGTGAACACACTTGCAATCTCTTTTCTAGGGGGGGGGGGGAGGTGTCTAGTCTACCAAAATTGTGTTTTTGGGATAGAAAATTGAAACTAGTCAGCATTCAGTGCAGCTTTCATTATAACTCCAAGAACCTCCTCTTTGAATACAATATGGAAAAGGTAATATGCTTAGCAGATTAAAGTCTGAGTAGGAATCCACATACTGTATATTATCCAGACCTTTTCCAGCTAAGGAAAGCAGAAGGAAAAAGGAGTAACTCTTGGAGTGCATTATTATTACAGAATACAATATGGGGACATTTTCTCCTGGCAATGACAAATTCTACAGTTGTGTTAGCAGGGACTTCCTAGAGGTCAGGGATGAAATGTTAGATAGCAAAGGAATTGACATGAATAAAACAAAGCCAGGGGTTGGTGGAGATGAAATCAGAGACTACATACTTGACATCATCTTCCCTCTTAGAGATTGTCACTTGCTCACCAGAAGATTAATTCAGCAAGCATTTCATTAACAGCATTGTTCATGGATGGCTTTCCCTATCGACTTGAGCTTGCAATTTATTTCCCATAATAGAAACATACATAGCAGTTATCATGGCAAGGCAAAGTGAAGATGTTGCAGATTGAAGATAGCAGCTCACTATGAGCCTTGCAAAACCAGCAAAGAGGAAAAACATAATCTTCTGTTTTTCTTTTTTTTCTGATAGATGCTTGCTCCTTAGAATAACCTCATCTATTCAAGGTTGCTTTGAATGAAATGCTAGAGTGGTATCAGCTGGCATGCTTTGCTTTCCATCGTACTGAGCAGGTATAAAATGTGGCAGGGATCTGTTGTGTTGCTGGTACTAGCCTGGCTAAGGATTAGTCCCAATAAGTGTTGTGAAGGGCATGCTACAGAATAATATTCTTTCATACAAAAGCTTAGGAATTGCATTTGGTCTAGGTAGGAGCATAATGAAAAGGGGTGGGAAAATGGGGTGCATGTCCCAAAGAACTGGAAAACCAAGATGGTTGCTGCTTCCTGTCCCTTGTATGTATTTCATACCTTACTTCAGATTCTTGCTTCCACAAGCCCGCTCACCCTTTGCATGCGGCGGCATTGCGGGACAGAGGAGGCTTCACTGGGGACCCAACAGGGGAATTCCAACTGCTGTGCCCTTCCTGATAGGGGAGGGGGCATGAGCCCCCTCTGCCTATCAGGAACCGGATCCTAGCCTGCACTCTACTTTGGCAAATGGGAATGCAGGCTGGGACTTAGGCTGTGCCAGGGGGCAGAGTCAATGGAGCCAACGATGGGCTTCACTTAGATCTGCCCCTTGCCCATTTAAGCAGCCAGCACCTGAGGCTCAGCCTGTTTGTTCTTGCACCGGGTTTCCCAGCCCATCCACCCTCGGTTTAAGCTGATAGCTACAGTGGTCGCTGTCCTTTAAGGGACCGGGTAGGAATTTGTCCACCAGGATAATTGGTTCCGACCTGGTGGTTTTGCCTACCTCATAGCAATCGTCAGAACTGGTTGGGTGATATGTACTGAGTTGAATAGGATCCAAAAAGCAGCAGTCTGATTGGTCCTAGAACAATAGGGTCCAGAATGCAGCGGTCTGATTGGTCCTAGAACAATGCAGCAGTATGATTGGTCCGCAGGAGCCACCCAATCCAGCTCCAGGCGGAATTGAATCCGCAACCTGATTGGCCTACAGGAGAATCCCAGAATTAGCCAATCGTGTGTGACCCATTGTGTAAATAATGTATATAAAGCAGATATTTTGGGTGAACTAGCATTCCTCACAACTATGAGCTGAATAAAGAGCATGAAATCCACATTCGACTCCGAGTACATTTCATTGGGGCATTGGGGCAGTCCTTTGTTTTGGACAGAGGGGAGGTTGTAGTCTCCGCCTGCCCCTCCAAATGCTGGGGTATCCCATTAAAGGGATCTGGGGGGAGTGGCCATGTTCACGGGGGTCACCTGATTGAATGTAAGTCTTAGGAACCCCTGCCTGGATTGACCACACGTCACTTCCGGCGGGCAGGCCGAAAGTATTTAGATTGCCCCATGCCCAAGCCAAACTGCTTTCATCTGTACAGTGGAACCTCGGGTTGCATATCGTCCTCCTTATGAATACTTCAGGTAACAAGCTCCACTAACCCAGAAGTAGGTCTCCTGGTAGTGAACTTTGCCCCGGGATGCGAGCGGAAGTCATGCGAGCTGACGGCACGGCGGCAGCGGGAGGCCCCATTAGCAAAAGCGCACCTCATGTTAAGAACGGTTTCTGATTAAGAACAGACCTCCGGAACAAATTAAGTTCATAACCAGAGGTACCACTGTATTGAATAAAGTTGTGGCCTGTTTTTACCCCAAACCAGTCTTATTGGTCTCTAATTATATGGGTTGGGGTACAGGAAGTCTGATGGCTGATCCTGAAAGAATATAGGCTCTCTAAACAATGACACTTCATGGCAGGCTTCCCTCAATGGACTCAGGACAACTGAAAAGTCAGAAACAGATAATTGCTTCAAAATCAGAACTATTTATTTATTTAAACTATTTATGGACCGCTTATCTACAACAGTCTAAGTGGCTTACAAAGATACAATACAAAAAAGTAAAAAATTTTTAAATCGATAAAATCAAACTTCAAATAATATGGCTTCTGGGATTATTTACTTACAAAAGTCTTCAGTAGATGCTGGCAATTCAGTGGGGGTGGGGGGTGGCATCTGAACTCAACTGGAAAGGAGTGGGATAAAAATGGGCCCACAACACTGAACCCACAGCTCCTGGTCAATACCACCAGTCATGCATCCAGGCCATGGGGGACCACTAACAGTGACTCCCCTGAAGACCTCAGTGATTGGTGGTCTTCACCTAAGTGACTAGGTGGTCCTTCAGGTATCCGGGACCCAAATTGTTAATGGTCTTGCAAATTAATATATGTCCCCCTGAACCATTCCATGGTAGCATATGGGCAGCCAGCACAGACTTTTGAGCTCTGGAGTTATGTGCTGGTGATAGTCCATCCCCATCATCTAAGGCAATGATGCTTACTGACAGTAACCTGCTTATTGACAGTCAGTTGTGTTGTTTTCGAAATTGTCCTCTAAGGTTAGCCTTCTATTATATTTTGGGGCTAGTGTGGTAAAAGGATAAGGCAATGTTTGAGAATTGTCTCAAACAACCATTTGTGGCAGATTATATATATATATATATATATATATAGCTCTGTTCTAGTAACAAGAAGCCGAAAGCACCAGCCTGAAGATGACGAGTGAGACCTCGTCGAAACGTCGCCTAGACACCCCAACTCTTACACGGGAAGACACCCGAAGACACCAAAACCTGCATTCCTGTACCCGTGAAAATCTACGAAAGCATATATATATATATATATATATTTGCTTTCGTAGATTTTCACGGGTACAGGAATGTAGGTTTTGGTGTCTTCGGGTGTCTTCCCGTGTAAGAGTTGGGGTGTCTAGGCGACGTTTCGACGAGGTCTCACTCGTCATCTTCAGGCTGGTGCTTTCGGCTTCTTGTTACTGGAACAGAGCAGGATCTCAGTGTTTGAGTTCCTATAAATACTGTTGAGGGGGTGTGGTGCAGAGAAGAAGTTCCCAGGTTATTGTGCCTTTTCTTCTTTTGTTCCTTAATTACTTGGGGGATATCTTGAGTGATATCTTGAGTGATATTCTGAGTACCACTTAGGTGGGTCATTAAGTGTGGATTAGTTGCTATAGCTTTCGTGTCTTGACCTTTTGAGCTTGTGAAGAGATTTTTCTGAGAAGATGGCTGTACTGCACTGAGTTGTGCTCTGGCTTGGCTTCGTGTATAGGGGCGAGCTGTGGTTTTGTGCCCTGTGCCAGCCAGATCTGTGTAGGGATTGCAGGGGGGTGCAGCATCCGGAGGTGCCACTATGGTTTGGCTACCGGATGGAGTCTGTAATTTATCTGTGGAGAGGGTCTGGGTTTGGGTCTGGTGTGGTTGATAGGTGATGGCGTTCTGTGTGCCTCTGGTCCTGGTGTCGGTTTTTGTGGGGAGGGCTAATTTCCAGATGTCTGGCAGGCGGGACGTGTCGTCACGCTTGTTCATGTTGTGAGGGTGTTTCTCTATCTCGATGGCTTCCATGATTATTCTCTTGTGGTGATGTTCCATGTTAAAGAGCAATTTGGAATCTGCAAAATTAATTTCGTGTCCTGTTTCTTTCATGTGTTGGAAAAGAGAGGAGGTTTTTTCTTCTTTTTTGACGGCATTCTTGTGTTCTGCGATACGTGCATTTATTCGTCTGTTTGTTTGTCTTGAGTGATATTCTGAGTACCACTTAGGAGGGTCATTAGGTGTGGATTAGTTGCTAAAGCTTTCGTGTCTTGACCTCTTCTCAGAAAAACTCTTCTCAGAAAAACTCAGAAAAACTCTTCACAAGCTCAAGAGGTCAAGACACGAAAGCTTTAGCAACTAATCCACACCTAATGACCCTCCTAAGTGGTACTCAGAATATCACTCAAGAAATCACTCAAGATATCCCTCAAGTAATTAATGAACAAAAGAAGAAAAGGCACAATAACCTGGGAACTTCCTCTCTACCCAGAACGTTGGAGGCTATACACCACACCCCCTCAACAGTATTTATAGGAACTCAAACACTGAGATCCTGCTCTGTTCTAGTAACAAGAAGCCGAAAGCACCAGCCTGAAGATGACGAGTGAGACCTCGTCGAAACGTCGCCTAGACACCCCAACTCTTACACGGGAAGATACCCGAAAACACCAAAACCTGCATTCCTGTACCCGTGAAAATCTACGAAAGCATATATATATATATATATATATATATATATATATATATATATATATATATATATTCAAGGTGAAAGTCTTGTCTATTTGTGAAAGACAGTATAAGGGCTCATCCAGAATTCTTTTTGCACAGTGCTTTCCAGAGAGCCAGTATGGTGTAGTGGTTAAGAGCGGTAGACTCGTAATCTGGTGAACCGGGTTCGCGTCTCCGCTCCTCCACATGCAGCTGCTGGGTGACCTTGAGCTAGCCACACTTCTCTGAAGTCTCTCAGCCTCACTCACCTCACAGAGTGTTTGTTGTGGGGGAGGAAGGGAAAGGAGATTGTTAGCCGCTTTGAGACTCCTTAGGGTAGCGTTTCCGTGTGCGGCACTGGTGCTGGCTCGCCAGTTGCAGCTTCGTCACGCTGGCCACGTGACCCGGAAGTGTCTTCGGACGGCGCCGGCTCCTGGCCTCTTGAGCGAGATGAGCACGCAACCCTAGAGTCAGTCACGACTGGCCCGTACGGGCAGGGGTACCTTTACCTTTACCTTAGGGTAGTGATAAAGTGGGATATGAAATACAAACTCCTCCTCCTTCCAGGCTGTGTGTGTGTGTGTGTGTGTGTGTGTGTGTTTTCCCCAGGAAAACCTGCACATTACCCCTGAATCAGAGCAAAAGCCAGGCCAAAACAACAACAACAACAACAACAACAGCAACAATGCTCAGACACAAAACCTGAACATGGCGCAAAAGGAAATTTTGCTGAGCACTAACACACTTTTAGAGCATTTTAAAAAAACCAAATTGTGTTATCAGAACAGCATTTTCCAAGTAATATTAAATTATTTTATTAAAATAATTATTAGACATTGTTATAATTAATAGCATTTCCAGTTATAAATGTTCTTATGCACATAAGATTTTGGAAAAGGTTTATCAAACTTATTACACAACACTCAGGGCTGTGGAATTATGGCAATTCCACACAAAGAGGGGAGACAAATGGCAGTATATGTTCTTGGATGCAGAATGCATTCCTTCATATGAAACATTTTTATATTATTATTAAGAATTTAGCCCTTATGGTTTCAATACGTATCTGCTAAATTTTCAGAAGACTTGCTGAATAAGATCTCCAGTGGATAGGATAGGATGTGGCTGTTCTACCCATTGCTTTCTTCCTTCCCATGACCTGCAGGGACAGAATAAAATATTCAAAATACTAAAAGAAAGCCTGAGCACATTTTACAAATATTGGATATTTTACAGCTGTGCTTAATTTGTATAACTTATACAGCAGCAGATAACTTCTAAAGGTAAAGGTAAAGGACCCCTGACAGTTAAGTCCAGTCGCAAACGACTCTGGGATTGCGGCGCTCATCTCGCTTTACAGGCCGAGGGAGCCGATGTTTGTCCTCAGACAGTTTTTCCAGGTCATGCGGCCAGCATGACTAAGCCGCTTCTGGCAAAACCAGAGCAGCACATAGAAACGCAGTTTGCCTTCCCTCCGGATAATAATAATTATTATTATTTATTAACATCTGGCTGGGTTTCCCCAGCCACTCTGGGCGGCTTCCACAAAGACCAAAAATACACTAAAATGTCACACATTAAAAACTTCCCTGAACAGGGCTGCCTTAAGATGTCTTCTGAATGTCAGGTACAGGTTGTTTATCGCTTTGACATCTGATGGGAGGGCGTTCCACAGGGCGGGCGCCACTACCGAGAAGGCCCTCTGCCTGGTTCCCTGTAGCTTTGCTTCTTGCAATGAGGGAACCGCCAGAAGGCCCTCGGCGCTGGACCTCAGCGTCCGGGCAGAATGATGGGGGTGGAGACGCTCCTTCTGGAGCGGTACCTATTTATCTACTTGCATTTTGACGTGCTTTCAAACTGCTAGGTTGGCAGTAGCAGGGACCGAGCAATGGGAGCTCACCCCGTTGTGTGGATTCAAACTGCCAACCTTCTGATCAGCAAGCCCAAGGCTCAGTGGTTTAGACCACAGTGCCACTCACGTGACATACAGTAACAAAATTCTGATTTTAAACAGCATAGCCTAGTACACGCATCAATTCGAACATCTCCCAAAGCATTATCTACCTGTGCAAAAATTCCAGTAAAACCTGTACTTTCTCTCTGCATGGTGTTGATAGTTATTAAGATGATGATGATTATTTAGTTTATATACTGCTTAAATGCCAAAGTGACTAAACAGTGCTTTTCAATGGGTACATAGTCTGCATGAATGAGGTACTCCAGCACAGATCAAGTTGCCTGTTGCATGTAACATAATAATGTGTAATAACTCTTCAACTCTTGATAACATCTATCTATGGAGATAAGTTCCATATATATCAGGAATTCTGTTATAACGCCATTTTTTCCCTGACAGGAGAATGTGCACTTTAACTCTGATCTAGCACTAGCCAATTTGTCTCCCTCATGTATAAATAATATATTGTGTTATTAAAAATGACAGTAATATTTTCTTTCTGTAGAAGAAATATCTCCTTTATAGTTTCCAGAGCCTTGTCTATTAGGATGTAAGGCACTTATTTAGACAGAGCTATCAATATTCAAGGTGGTTTATAGAGCTAAATAAACTGCAGATGACAAAGACTCGGCTTGAGAGCTAAGTCAGTGGGGGTCATGCTCCCAGCAGGGACCCACAACTTGAAATGAAAATGGGTGCACAACCTGGAAGTTCAATGGATTAACAATGAAAAGGGAGGAGAGGAGAGGAGGACACTGCCAAGCTTATTCTGGAACAGGAATGAAGTTTTTGAAAATCTTGAAGTCTAGTTAATTCTCAACCCCCCCCCATTCCTGTCTCAATATTTGATCTCAATGAAAAACAAACAGATGCATACAACAATACATAAAAAGATATAAAAACACTTAAGTATAAATAGTTATAAAATATGCTGCAGAAGTATAGGGCTGGATACTTTTCTATGTATGCATACTTTTGTGATGGAGAGAGACTCTAGTTTAGAGGGATTTATACCCAAAATTTTGTGGTTCCATCCTAATTGAGCTTTGCCTGCATCACACTACTGTTTGCACTGAGTTCCTGCCTATGTTTGAACAGTAAAAAAGCATCTAATCAGAGGGATGGGACCCCTTTGGCCCTCCAGATGTTGGACTCCAATTCCCATCAACCCCAGCATCTAAAACCCAACATCCGGAGGACCACTGATTTATCTGTTCTGTCATCCAATTATCAAGCCCTGCAATCAATGAGACACCAAAGGAGTGCTCCACTGGGAACCTTGGGTGATAGCCAAAGCCAGTCATACTCCAATGAGACCCATTGAAATAAACAGGCATGTTATTTAGGTTGGTTGATTCCAATGGATCTCCTTGGAGTATGACATGCTGAATCTTACCCTGTTATAATGGGCAATAATAAAAAAGTCTTGTGTCTGGTATTAGTTCTGCTCAGAGTAAACCCACTGAAATTAGTGGAGATGACTGACTTAGGTACATTAATTTTAGTGGGTCTGCTCTGAGTAGGACAGAGTTGGCTACAACCCTTAATGAAGCTGTGTAGAAATTCAGTCTAAAATTAAATTTGCCACAAATTTGGGAGTTCCTCCTCCTGCAGACTGAGGCTGAATCCCAAAGAATTTTGATAAAAATGGTGAAGGTTCAGAGGGTGGCTCCATACACCCTTTGGTTGTGGCCAAAAACAAAACTCAAGGTGTATTGGAAGGTTTCTATTAAGGCAAAACATCTGAGAAAGCCATAAAATATTTTCAGTGCAACCAGAAAAAGATTCTCAGGACATCCTTGGCCATCAGCTTGTAAGTTTTCCCATCCCTGTTTGACACTATTGGCTGCATCTGACAGGTAAACGAACATCAGGTTGGTATCATTAAGTGTGTATTGCTACACATTACAGGGAAGAGGATAGCAGTCCTGTGTTTGCTGGCAGATTGTTCCATCCTCCAAAACAACAATACAACCACAGAGCCTCAATGATGTATATAATGATAAACTAGATAGGCTGGTAGTCTTTGCAGCAACTCATCAACTGGTAATAAAGATTTTCATGTTCCTGCATAAAGAAATTCATAAAAGGAGCATGGAAATCAAGTGATGGGGGAAGAATCAATCAAAGTGACTGTTTAATTGTTGGAGGCTGACGTGAGAATCACACTTAGGTTGCGAGAAATATACATGGGGCTCGCTGTGATAGTGAGCATTATGAAGTTATAGCTGACACACAAGCCAAGCTAAATTTGTCAAATAAAAAAAAAAATGTAGGATAGAACGTTCCAAAATATAATGTCAGCAAACCAGAAGATGGAGAATTAAAAACAAATTGAAAGTAGCAATAGAAAGGAGACTCGAGGCATGAAACACCCATAAAATGGGGTAGCAAATAGGTCACTGGGGATATGGAATAAATGAAAGGAAGAGAACGACATAAGGAAAGTAATAAAGGATGCTACAAATAGACAGTATGGTTTCCATTTTCAAGGGGAAAATAATAGAAAATATGTATTGTTTAATTAAGAGTGAGCAGAAGTTATACAGTAAAACAGTGTTAAAAGTTAAGGGTTTGGAAAAGAAAGAGAAATATAATACAATGGAACAGGAAGCTGAAGATCTAGACTCTGGTACGGGATTTTCAAACTTCTTCTGAGATTGGATAAGAGAATGAGCCCCCTGCCCCCTGCAAATAAAATAAAATAAAATAAAATGCAATCTTTCTCTCTTCTAAAGGAAGAAATTGATCCTTCAAACTTTTCCCATCAGAGAATTTTTTTTAAGGGAATCCTAGGACTCCTGATGAAGGTGATGATGGTGATTAAATTCCATTACTTACAAATCAGCTTACAACACAGAAATCTATTAAAACCAGTCACAACCCATCATCCAATCAAAGCCCTAGAAAGCACATTGATACAAAAAAGGGATAGGTCTTGCAGAAACTGCCCCACTAAAAGAGGCCACACATGCTTAAAACCCTTCTAATTAAGGGCCAAAACCCCAGGAAAAAAGGGGGGAGTTCCTGGCTCCTAAGAATAGATAAAGATGGTGCCAGGTCTGCCTCCCAGAATGAGCATTCTACAAATGGGGAGCCATCGCTGAAAAAGCCCATTCTTATGTTGCCACCCTCAACTTCTCATGGAAGGGTCTTGTGGAGAAGGATCTCACATAACGATTGCAGTGTCCAGGTTAGTTCATATGGGGAAAGGCAGTCCTTGGGGTAGGACACGGGTGGCACTGTGGGTTAAACCACAGAGCCTAGGACTTGCCAATCAGAAGTTCGACAGTTTGAATCCCCATGATGGGGTGAGCTCTCGTTACTCGGTCTCTGCTCCTGCCAACCTAGCAGTTCGAAAGCACATCAAAGTGCAAATAGATAAATAGGTACCGCTCGAGCGGGAAGGTAAACGGCATTTCCATGCACTGCTCTGGTTCGCCAGAAGTGGCTTAGTCATGCTGGCCACATGACCTGGAAGCTGTACACCAGCTCCCTCGGCCAATAAAGCGAGATGAGTGCCGCAACCCCAGAGTCGGTCACAACTGGACCTAATGGTCTGGGGTCCCTTTTACCTTTTTAGTCCTTGGGGTATTGGGGTGTTGAGTCTTTATAGGTCAAAACCAGCCCTTTGAAGTGAGCCTGGAAGCAAAATGGAAATTAATTCCATCTTCACATTTCCAGGTTCTGCATTTGAGCATTCAAGTATGTCAATAGTTTGAGTTGGGTTCCCACTGCCAGTATAAAAAATGATAGGTTTTTTTCAGTCTATCATAGGCCACAGCCCCCCCCCCAAAAAAAAATACCAAAAATCTTGGAATATGCCCACTGTTTGGATTTAAGAATATAAGTGATTGGCACGCTTAATACATTTTATTATGTAATAGTCCTAATGGCATCAGTAACACTGGCCTGAATCCCCAATAGCCTTATTGTATCCCTAACACAGCCTTCAGGATTCTGTATTTAGTTATGAACATTGCATCATTTTCTTTTTATATATATAATTTTAAAATTAATTTTCAGCATATCATTTTCAACAGTAATTAAACATATTTTAACATCTTACACATTTTTTTAAACTTCCATCAATCTCATCTGATAATTTTCCAATCTAATCTCTAAATACACATTTCCCACTTCTTCAGTTACATTTAATTCATAACTAATATCCCTATTCTTTCTCTAATTTGCAATGTTTCATACATTTTTCCTTACACAGCTTCTTGTAATCCTACTAGCACAATTTGTTGGTCACAGTTGCTCTTCAAATAATTTGTATATTTCTTCCAATCTTCTGTAAATCTCTGGTCCCGCAGGTTTTGAATCCTTCCTGTCATTTTGTCCAATTCTGCATAGCCCATTAATTTTGTTTGCCATTCTTCTTTTATCGGCATCTCTTCTGAACATTGCATCATTTTCAGAACCAAGAAGCCACAAATGACAAGCTGGCACAGTTGAGTGCAGAGTGAGGTTGGTGGATCAGCACTCCATTTGCTCTCTTGAACCAGCTTTCACTGCTCACAAGGAGAGTCCACCGCCTTCCAGGTGAGTCTGTTCCACTGTCAAACAGCTCTTATCATCAGCATCTTACCACTGGTTCTGGCCCTACCCTCCGGAACAGGAGAAAACAAGCTTGCTCCATCTCCCATGTGATGGTTGATGTTTTCAATGTTCCAGAACAATAAATTATAAGATAGTATTATATACCTTTTAAAAAAGAAGCAGCATGAATGTTGTTATTCATTTAGGTGTACTTGTCTGTATCTTTTTGTACTATTTTAATTGCTGTATTGTTTTTAACACTCAATTGGAAGCTGCCCAGAGTGGCTGGGGAAACTCAGTCAGATGGGCGGGGTATAAATAAATTATTATTATTATTATTATTATTATTATTATTATTATTATTATTATTACTACTACTACTACTACTACTACTACTATTGATTGCATTGTCTTTTGGTGTTTAATTTTATTGTGGTGTGTGTGTGTGTGTGTGTGTGAGAGAGAGAGAGAGAGAGAGAGAGAGAGAGAGAGAGAGAGAGAGAGAGAGAGTCTTTTTAAAAGAAACAAAACTAGAGACCTTTCGCATAACCTTGGCAAGATTGCTACAATTCTAGAAAGAAAGATACATCTGACAAAAGATTCTTCCCTTATGTGAAATGATCTGGAAACACAGCATTTTCCTTTGGGAGTTTGCCTTTTGGCAATCCTAGGCTGAAGAGAGTTTCCAAAGCATTTTATCATTGCTCCGTTATCAGGAATTTTCAGGGATGGGTGGGAGACAAGTTGTAAACAAACACAGAAAGAAACGCTCTGCCGTACCTCAGCCTAATGAAAATTTTAAAGAAAGAAGCTTTAAAGGTTAAATTTGAAAGTCAAATAGCCAAAGCCAGATGATATATAACCAGGTAGTATGAAGAAGGCATAGCTGAGAAATGTATGGATCATGGTAGCAGTGAAATTGCTTATACCATAAACCGAGAAATATGCAACTACAGTCTGCCATCTACCAACTAGCACATGATAGGGGGTTGAATGAATTTTATTATTTCAGTCACAGACCAGTTCCAGCCCACATACAATATCAAGGAAGTAATAAAACATGATAGGGATACATTTGATATGGGGTTTGATTCCTCTCTTATTACAGGGCCACTGGAAACCACATTTCTATGTTGCCTTCCTGGAAGTGGGCTCAAAGATGTTTCTAGAGACCCCTATAAACTTTGATATCAGCTGGAACCTTTGGAAATATTTCTAAATGGAGCCGGGATCAACCCTATTTGAGCGGGTTCCAGGCCTGATTCAGAAATAAGAAACACCACTTGGGATATCGTAGAACCCTTCCTAGGATGCTCAAAAACTGTCAGTGTGGTAAAGTGAAGCATAGGAATAAAAATAATAATAATAATAATAATAATAATTTTATTTATACCCCACCCTCCCTGGCCAGAGCAAGGCTCAGGGTGGCTAACACAAGTAACATTACAATAGAAACATAATAGGGGAGGGGGAACCCAATTTAAAATACAGGTTAAAATGCAATTTAAAACGCAGCCTCATTTTAAAAGTAGCCCATAGATCAAAACCATAAGGGGAGGGAACACATTAGGGTCCGACTGAGTCCAAACCAAAGGCCAGGTGGAACAGCTCTGTCTTGCAGGCCATGCGGAAAGATGCCAAGTCCCGCAGGGCCCTGGTCTCTTGTGAAAGAGCATTCCACCAAGTCGGGGCCAGTACTGAAAAGTCTCTGGCCCTAGTTGAGACCAATCTAACCACCTTGTAACTTGGGACCTCCAAGGTGTTGTCATTTGTGGACCTTAAGGTCCTCCATGGGGCGTACCAGGAGAGGCGGTCCTGTAGGTACGTGGGTCCTAGGAACTTCATCTGTTTGCCACACATGACTGTTTACAGATAGGTAGCCGTGTTGGTCTGCCATAGTCAAAATAAGAAAATTCCTTCCAGTAGCACCTTAAGACCAACTAAGTTAGTTCTTGGTATGAGCTTTCGTGTGCATGCACACTTCTTCAGATATGAAATGGAAGTCCATCAACCTCACCAAGAAACTTGCACAGGTACATGTATCTGAAGAAGTGTGCATGCACACGAAAGCTCATACCAAGAACTAACTTAGTTGGTCTTTAAGGTGCTACTGGAAGGAATTTTCTTATTTTGACACATGACTGTGTTAGCCTCCTTTATGGCAAGGTTACAGTTCTTCCACTGCAGTGAATGGATTTATATATTTATTCATTTTGTATGTCAACCTCACCAGTTCACCACAATGGATGCCTCAGAGCATGCAAGCAAAGGCCTTTCCCAACCCCATTTTTAATTTTGCACACCATTCTAGAGTTTGGGTGAAGCAAACTCATTGGATTCAAACGAGCCCTCACTCTTGTGTTGATATTGTACTGCATTTCTCTGAATTCCTCAGAGTTCAGACAATATACCACTTCATAGCATCAGCTCATTTGTTTCTGTGTTTAATTTATACCCCACTTCCTCACCAAAGAGCTCCCCCTCCACCCTGGCTTAGATGTTAGTGAGATTAGCCTTTAAATCATGGCTGGCTGGGTGGGCATGGCCTGGGGAAAATAATACTTACTTTCTACATTTATATCCCACTTTATCTAGAAGAAGTTCAAAGCAGTGTGCATACTTCCTTTCCCTCCATTTTACCCTCATGAGGTCTGCTAGGATGGGAGATCATGACCAGCCCAAGGTCACCCCATGAGCTTCAAGCCTGAGTGGGAATTCGGACCTGAGTCTCTATCAGGGTCGGATTTAGGTTTGATGAGGCCCTAAGCTACTGAAGGTAATGGGGCCCTTTATATGTCCAGCTGTCCTTTGTCAACATCAAATTGTCACTCTTTTTTTGTGTGTGTGTGTTGAATATATGCTACAGTGGTACCTCGGGTTACAGACGCTTCAGGTTACAGACTCTGCTAACCCAGTAATAGTACCTTGGGTTAATAACTTTACTTCAGGATGAGAACAGAAATCGCACAGCAGTGGCGTGGTGGCAGCGGGAGACCCCATTAGCTAAAGTGGTGCTTCAGGTTAAGAACGGACCTCTGGAACAAATTAAGTTCTTAACCCAAAGTACCACTGTATATGGTAATTTATGGACCTAATAGGTATCTAAAGCCATTTGCACATAACAAAATATGTATTTTTAAAAAATAAAATTTTTATTAGATTTTCCACAATGATAACACAAACCACTAAGCAAAATGATACACAAAACAGAAAAAGAAAAAGAAAAAAGAAGAAATAATAATAATAATAATAATTTATTATTTATACCCCGCCCATCTGGCTGGGTTTCCCCAGCCACTCTGGGCGGCTTCCAAAAGAATATTAAAATACTATGATACATCAAACATTAAAAGCTTCCCTAAACAGGGCTGCCTTCAGATGTTTTCTAAAAGTTTGGTAGTTGTTGTTCTCTCTGACATCTGGTGGGAGGGCATTCCACAGGGAGGGCGCCACTACCGAGAAGGCCCTCTGCCTGGTTCCCTGTAACTTGGCTTCTCGCAGGGAGGGAACCGCCAGAAGGCCCTCGGTGCTGGACCTCAGAAAAATATGTATTTTATCAAAGTAATTGTTGAACTGAAATACAATTAAGAAGAAGTATATTAATAGTGAAATACAATTAAGAAGTTGGAACAGGCTTCCGGAGTGGATTAAGTTTGAGAACCAAGGTACCACTATATATTGAAATGAGCAAACCAGTGATATTTTAGGGAGCAGGCTAGCAGGCGG
Organism: Podarcis bocagei; assembly: GCF_964188305.1. Taxonomy (NCBI): domain Eukaryota; kingdom Metazoa; phylum Chordata; class Lepidosauria; order Squamata; family Lacertidae; genus Podarcis; species Podarcis bocagei. The sequence continues at coordinate 88,713,264 of NC_138129.1, forward strand.
GCTCATTACTTACATCATAGGAGCCTACACAACACAAAACACTGTTGCTGTATATAGGTTTTATCTTGTTTTTTATCTTATATTTTGGAAATGTACATCCAGTTTTTTCCTTTAATTTTTTTTGGGGGCCCCCAAAAGAGTGGGCCCCTAAGCTATAGCTTGCTTAGCTTACACCTAAATCCGGCACTGGTCTCTATGTTCCTGTTTCAAATCTCCAGTCACTGTACTGCACTGGTACTTCCCCCATAATTTAAACTGATAATCCAGCGACTGTCACAGACCACTCTGAGAACCTAATGTTCCTGAGCATGGATGCTTTGCAAATGCATTGAAAGTGGGACTTGATTTTCCTCCTGAAGCAGTTGTTCCTGGTTGCTTTGCAACCTAAGGGCATCAGCAACAATAATCGGAGGAAGTAAAAAAGAGAGGCACTAAAATTGTGCCTTATGATACCAGCATCTGTGGAACATAATATATGATGATTCCATGTACTTTATGAGGCAAAGCCTGGCAAGAGCGTCCGACATTTCAATGACACCTTCAGACAAGATGCAGGAATTCTCTTGCCTCTTGCATATTGTAGGAAGATGTCACATTGTTATCGATTGCTAACATTGGTAGTGAAATATAATTGCGATCAGCATCAATAACTGGAACAAACTTCATTTGTATGAGACACTGTTGGGATAGGCATGACAAGGTCACAGGGGAAATTAAAAGAACCCATTGATATCAAAGCTATCAATAGGTGCACTTTATTATGCTGATTGCTAAGATAGACTATACATCAGATAGAAGAACTACAGCAGGGTCCAAATGTGGTCCTCCAGGCCTCTCCATCTTTGGTAGTCTTTCTAGGCCACACCACTTCCCAGTCCACATGCTCTATACCCAGACTTCACTCCTCAATGACCCCACTCTGTGCCTTCCTTTGAGCATTTTTTTCGAGATGGAATGTGTACTTGAATTCTGAAGATGAATTCAATTCTGTGTCCAGGGCAGCTGTCTACCAGCTCCATCTGGTACACAGGCTGAGACCCTACCTGCCCGCAGACTGTCTCACCAGAGTGGTGCATGCTCTAGTTATCTCCTGCTTGGACTACTTGGCCTTCTCGGTAGTGGTGCCTGCCCTGTGGAACGCCCTCCCATCAGATGTCAAAGAAATAAGCAACTATCCTACTTTTAAAAGACATCTGAAGGCAACCCTGTTTAGGGAAGTTTTTAATGTTTAATGCTGTATTGTGTTTTTAATATTTGATTGGGAGCTGCCCAGAGTGGCTGGGGAAACCCAGCCAGATGGGTGGGGTAATAATAATAATAATAATAATAATAATAATAATAATAATAATAATAATAATAATTAGTCCAGATGGAGAACAGAGGAGTGTGTGATACAATGCATTGAAACCAGCCTTCTGTACAAAGATAAAATGCACACTTGTTGCTTCCCCCAGTTTTGCCTGTGGCCCTGCCCACCACTGGTATTCAGCCCTGAAAAGGCCCTGATCCATACAGTGGCCTGAACATGTGATTCTCTAGCCTATACATTTGGAGAGAGTGCAAGTCAATTGTCCAGTTTTTATGCACTAAATGGAAAGCATTTTATTCCTTAGGAAGCCATTGGTTCAACAAGTCACCCTCTTCATTCAGCACAGCCATCTTCATTGAGATGTGGATTAGCTATTACTACAATGATTTTTATTTAAAAACCACAGCAACACTGTTGTCTTTTCATTTCAGCTCTGGGAACCAGGTTCAGCGAATATTTCCTCTTTTTATAATTCGCTTCATCCGAAGCCTGAATTGTTTGGGTTGACCTCAGCAATAACCTATATGATCTTTTGTAAATATGTTCTTGATGTGATCATGCTGCCCTGAATTCTATACTGAATCACAAGAATATTTGTGAGAGCTTTATGTGATGGATTAACATTGTTTGACATTTATGGCACTCTTATCGATACACCATCTAAATTTCCTTTTCAAGGCTAACCTTGTTTACATAAATGCCTAATATTTTATCTTAAATCACACTCCACAACTCTGTTTTCTCAAATGTGGTGTTTAGCAACACTGTAGGCTTTACCCTAGCCTTACAATTGACACCTGGCCAGAATATGACCCTTGTGGGCAAGTTAACAAAATTGGAGGATGTTGGATGTTCAACAACAGGAGTCATCCAGGGTTAGTTTTATTTTTTTATTTGGATGACACTATACTCAGATTGGCTTGAGATTCTAGTCAGTTGGGAGTTAGCTGTCAGTGAGGAAAAATATCCAGCTAAGATGTTCTTTGCTCTCAGTTCACAGGCATTTACCATTGTGGCTACCCTAAGCACTGAAATTGCAATGGAATAAAAAGCCCTGCTGATGGCAGATGAAGGTGATCGACTACATGGAATTGGCAGAAATGACTGGCAGAATCCGAGACCAGGGAGAAGAGTTGGTGAAAGAAGACTGGAAGAAATTTAAAGACTATTTACAGAAATATTGTAAAATTAATGAATGTTAGAAGGATGTTGGATAAAAATTAAGGGGTTTCCAGCTGTAATGCTTTAGGAGATACGAAGAAAAAGGTTTATAAATGGGTCAAAGCTTAATGGTAAGGATTTGCTGAACTAACAAATTGAAGTGGAATACAAAGAAGGGAGGTATGAGGAGGTCTGGGGAAATAAGTGTAAGGAAGATATGTTATGGAAAATTATTTGTTTTTTAACTGTTTTTATGTTGTGTTTTGTTTTTTTCATTGTTATATTTTAAAAACATTAATAAATATCTTTTGGGGGAAAAATAGCCCTGCTGGATAATAATAATAATACTTTTTATTTATACCCCAACCTCCCCAGCCAAGGTCGGGCTCAGGGCGGCTAACAAGCAATAATAAAAACAAGTTGAATGAATACAACTTAAAAACAAGATTAAAATACAACATTAAAATATTGAAACATTAAAATATTAAAATGCAGCCTCATCAGAGGAGGAGAAAGGAAAAAGGAAAAAGAAAGAGGGGGAGGGAATCAAATTGGCTCCAAGCCAAAGGCCAGGTGGAACAACTCTGTCTTACAGGCCCTGCAGAAAGAAAGCAGATCCTGCAGGGCCCTGGTCTCATGAGGCAGAGCGTTCCACCAGGCAATAATAAAAGTGTTGTAAAGGCCCTGGCTCTGGTTGAAGCTAATCTAACTTCCTTAGGGCCCGGGACCACTAGGGTGTTGCTATTTATGGACCTTAAGGCTCTACCTCCTGTTCTCAAAATGGCTACCAGAAGTCTCCAAGAAAGACATGTACATGGCTAGCTACAGACTAAAATCATAGAATGTGTTAGCCATTTTGGCAGCTCTGTCTGATGCATTTTCTATGAGCAGCAACACAATTCAGCCTAGGTGGTTCCAAAGGCTTCTCATTCAAATATGTGAACCATTGGCAGACGGACAAGAAACCACACAGTCCAACTATTCTGAATGCTACTTCTGTGGATTCAAGGTGAGGTGAGATTTATGCTCATGTTCTGTTTTGATCACGGGCCAGATCTTTATCTCTCTAACCTCTGGTAGGTGTGGTTGCCCACCTGTCAATCGCCTGATGCCATTGTGATGTCAGGCGATGCCTCCCTCTGAACTCTTGATTGCATCAGTGCAAATGGCACAGGAATGCTTGCAAAAGGCTTTCAACCCTTCCTCCATTTATCTTTGAAACCACAGATGTTTGAAGGAGAAAGGAAGGAAGGGGTTTGAAACTCTTGAGCAAAGCATGCTTCCACTTTGTCTTGTTCAAGGCTTTCAAACATCCCATATCAAAGAACTTTGTGGGGATTTGAAGGAGAATCAGGGATGGTGGACATATTTATTTATTTATTTATTTATTTCCCATACTAAATACATACATACATACTTTTAAAAAAATGTTTGTTTGTTTGTTTGTTTGTATGAACCAGGTTCAGAGACAAGACTTCATTGTTACCTTGGACAGCTGCATGCAGAGTTGTTGGTGACTCTGGAGAAGCTGTTGGCAAAGGGAGTCCACCAGAGGAAGATCCTTTCAAGGATGTCTTTCATGATGGCATCCCACACCTGTGGCAAGCACTAAACAGGGCATGTGTTGATCAGGTAGCAATCGTCAGCATAAGAGGAATGTAAGAAGAAAGAGGCTCCCTTTTGTCACCCACTGCCTTCTTTTCATTTGCTGCTTCATTTGTGTAATATTAGGTGGCCAATAGATGGGATAAACAAATAAACAGATGACCTGGTATCTTCCAATTGAATTTCTTTACATTGTTTATTTTTGTAAGCCACCTTGAGGTCTGGTTTGACCCTCAGGTGGCTTAGAAATTCTATAAATGCCTAAAATAAATTGTCTGGATTTTTTATGCTTGCCATGACACTCCTACGTGCTCATCATCAGGGCCTCTTCCTGAGGGGCTCAGGGTGGCATCTATGGGTCCCCCCCCCATTTTGTTCTCGCAACCACTCTAGGAGGTAGGCTAGAATTATGTGGAATGATGGGCAAAAGTCACTAACATAACTCTTTGTCTGATTGGTGGTCTGGTTCCCTTACCCAAGTCCCCCACACACTATCCCTGTGCCAGGTGAAAAGTAGGTCAAACTAGATGGGACAATGAAAGTCTCCTGACTTTCTTTCTTTCTTTCTTTCTTTCTTTCTTTCTTTCTTTCTTTCTTTCTTTCTTTCAACAGGAACCACAAGAAGCCCCAACTCAAATTGTGACAATGACATGGAGGAAGGATTTTTTTAACCCCATCCCCTGCCTCATTTTCCTGAAGAAGATCATCCCCTTAATCCCATATATTTTCCTTCCAGAGCTGCCTTTATTAATCAATTTGAATTAGAAATAAATGGATGGATTCCCCCCCCCACACACACACACAGAATTTTGTGGAAACAGTACTAGGGATGGAACTTATGCCACAACTAAAAATTATTAATATTTATAATAATGATTTTTGTTTTTCAAGTTTTCGTTTTCGTGACATAGTTTATAGTGCTTCTGTCCCTTCAGCTGTCATTTCCCCACACTTTACTAACTAGATTTTCTTGTCTGCCTTAGCCACTTGCATTATAAAAGCAGAAATTCATTGCAGCAGTTTAGTCCTTAACCTGTCAATCAATGCAAATTACATCAAATGATATAGGAGGGGCCATTTATACATTTGGAAGGCTGCCCACTGGTAAATGGGGGGGAAAGATCCTGCTTTTGAATCCAATGAGAGCTGAAGCAGAGCACAATAGGAGGGAGGGAAGGAAACCAAGGGTTTATTAAATTTAACACATAATCTCTCCATCAGGTTCATAAAAAGAAGAAGAAAATTTCTAGCATAATAGGCCAAAATAACACAGTAGTACAGCCAGAAGCAGCAGTGTTTGGAGACACGGTTATCAGTGCCCACGTAGTAATAGCATTTTATAAGTCAGTTTTTAAGATGCCAAATGAGATGTGCTGAGCAGGGTCAGATTTGAGGGTCACAGAATGCTCAACAAATATCCAGCTTGGGGATCAACAGTCTCCTTATGTGTGTGCTTTAGAACAAAGAGATTAACAACCATCTAAGGCAGTGTTTTTCAAAATTTTGGAGCTCAGGCCTTCCTCCTCGCCCACCAAGCAGTGTCTGTCTCAGAAATGAGCATTCAGGAACCTTTATACCCAATTGTACACATGCAGGCTTCTGCCACATATTAGGATCTTTGCATCAAGGAACTAATTTACCATTGGAGTCTGGATTTGATATCCCGCATCATCACTACCCGAAGGAGTCTCAAAGCAGCTAACAATCTCCTTTTCCCTTCCTCCCCCACCACAAACACTCTGTGACGTGAATGAGGCAGAGAGACTTCAGAGTAGGGTCACTAGCCCAAGGTTACCCAGCAGCTGCATGTGGAAGAGCGGAGATGCGAACCCGGTTCCCCAGATTACGAGTCCACCGCTCTAAACCACTACACCACATTGGCATAATAAGAGGAACGAGAGGGTGCATCTCTGATTGCTCCTTCCCCCCTCCCCACAAAATCTCTGCTCAAAAGTAATGCACAGGAAACTATCATTAAACTGAAGGCATTATTTCCAAGTGGACACGGGGGGACGGGGGGGGGGCAGAGAAAGAGACTATAAAGACCTGTACTGTTACAATGCCAATTGGTAAGTGTAGATCTCTGCCTTTGGCCTTAAGAAAACTGTACACTGGCATAAAGACATATGCCTAAACGAATAAGCAATGGCCCTTATTATGATAGCTGATCATGGACAGAAACCTTTAATTAACTTACTGAAGGGGTTGGAGGGATGAGGAGAGCTCCTGCTTGGGATTAGATTTGCATAAAAAAAAGTGTCAATGCGCTTTAGTTAAATGAAAGGCAAATCCAAGAGACAACTTGTTAGTATAATTGTTTTAATTTTCTGGTGCAGCAAGATGTTGCAGGTGATGATACAGCAATTACCATCCGAAGCACACATTAAGAAATGGCATAATTCAGAAAGACTTCATTGTTCAAATGGGTGGCTTGAGGTGGGGGGGGGGGACACTTCCCGCACTACTGGAAACAGCAGAAATGTTGGCAAATGTCACTGGTGAAATTCAGCTTTGCTGCATGCCTGGCTGTCAGCATGGATTGTAATCATCCCTTCTGCCCTTGATTATAATCATTCTTGTACCCATTGGGCATAGTTATCTTCTATATATTGTTACACGCATCCCCCAATCTCTTCCGAGCGGGAACAAGATTCCAGGGAAGGTTCAGGTGCTTGCCCGGGGGTTGTGTTTCCATGGGAAAATCAAGGCACAGTGGTTTCATGAACTGGCAGGACACCAAGGAGAGGGAAGAGGATCCCAGCGTGGGGTGTAGCTGCAATTGGTACACACCAGGAGAAGCTGAAGATGGGGAAGGGGAGGTTGGGGACTTAGGAGGTACTCAAGGGGCATCAGAGGACATTGAAGGGGCAGGTATCAGTTTGCAGGGAACACATTACTAGCACCAGCAGTGCTTCCTTCTCTGTGAACTCTGAAGCAACAAGAACAGTGGGAAGTAGTGATTAAGAGCGGTAGACTCGTAATCTGGTGAACCGGGTTTGCTTCCCTGCTCCTCCACATGCAGCTGCTGGGGGACCTTGGGCTAGTCACACTTCTCTGAAGTCTCTCAGCCCCACTCACCTCACAGAGTGTTTGTTGTGGGGGAGGAAGGGAAAGGAGATTGTTAGCCACTTTGAGACTCCTTAAAGGTAAAGGGACCACTGACCATTAGGTCCAGTCGTAACCGACTCTGGGGTTGCAGCATTTATCTCGCTTTATTGGCCAAGGGAGCCAGCATACAGCTTTCCGGGTCATGTGGCCAGCATGACTAAGCTGCTTCTGGTGAACCAGAGCAGCGTACGGAAACGCTGTTTACCTTCCCGCCGGAGCTGTGCCTATTTATCTACTTGCACTTTGACGTGCTTTCGAACTGCTAGGTTGGCAGGAGCAGGGATCGAGCAACGGGAGCTCACCCCATTGCAGGGATTCAAACCGCCGACCTTCTGATTGGCAAGTCCTAGGCTCTGTGGTTTAACCCACAGTGCCACCCGGTCCCTACTCCTTAGGGTAGTGATAAAACAGGATATCAAATCCAAACTCTTCTTAAAGAGATTGAGGCAGGCGAGAGACCACAGGCCAGCTTACTGAGTGATCAGGTGAAGATCATGGGGCTTGTTAGGGCTGGGAGGAGGTGTGTGGCCACTCAGCTTGATTAAGCTCAGAGAGGGTGAGGATCGTGTGCTTTGCTAAGTGGAGAGACACAGCTGGAGCATGCTCAAGTGTGTCAAACAAGTTTGGGAGGAAGAAAAGAGAAGCAAGGAAGAGACTGTGTGCTCAGTTTGATGGACCATGGCTTTGCTATTTGGGGAGCTCCATTGGGCTGTGGTTTCAGGACTGACCCTCGGATTCTGACCCTGGATCTTTGGAGGTGGGAACCTGGCTTTATGGTTTGACTTAGAACCTTTCTCATTGCATTGGGCCTGAACTTGTATTTAACCATTAGACTGTTTGACTCCTCCCTAGCACTGCCATTAGGACTGTGTGCACTTTGGGGACTTACCTCAGAGGATGCCAGGGTTCAGGACAGGTAATGATGTGTGGATGGCTGAGGTGCTTGATGGCTTGAAGGATTGGTTGCAGATATGAGGATATTGGCGATGAGCACTAGGCTTGTGTGGTGGTTAGGCATTGTCTTAGTGAGGTGTGTGGGAGGGGAGGTGCGGCCATCACCTGCCCCTCCATGAATAAGGGTATTCCAGTAAAGGAATCTGGGGGTCCTGGATCTTGTCCGAAGTCCGCTTGAGGGGCTAGGGCCATGCCAGGACCACAGGAACCCCGGGATGAACATCGGTTGGTTTTCATTGATGTTGCTCCCTCGTTTGGTGCTTACCCTTCCAGACTTCCTGCGAGAGAGGCAGGAGTCAATTATAGTCAGTTGCCAATGCCTAAGCCAATACCACTCACTTTGCTGTAATCAATAAAATTGTGGCCTAAATTTTGCCCAAAAATTATGTGTCAGTGTGAAGTTATTTACTTAGGGATGGGTTTGGGGGGCTTGGAGTGCAATGCAATTACAGAAAGAGACATGGACTATATCAATATAAATTTGAGCCTGGCAATGTACTTACTCTGGCATTTTCCATGCTTGCATTTGTTTAGGACATATTGTTGTTCTTGGAGTACGTAATGCACTCATGGAATCATAGAACTGTAGAGTTAGAAGGGACCCAGAGGGTCATCTAGTCCAACCCCCTACAATGTAGGAATCTCAACACATGGTCCCCAATCCAATTTGAAACCATACCACACCCTGCTTAGCTTTGCAGATGTGCTAGCAGTTTTATTGCTGCACCACAAGGAGGGGTGACTCCACTGTACAGATAATGGATTGTAATAAACAAACTCATCCTGTCCACACAAGAGCTTTCACTTGAGCAATGGAACAACCCCTCTCTTTTTTCTCCCCATGCACCCCACACATCTCTTCCAGAGGGTGGTGGTAAACCCAGAACAGCTTTTGGGTGGGGGCACACAGGGATGAGAGTTATGGGATGTTCCTTTGCATAAGTTGAAGTCCTTGCTTGAAAGAGATGGTTTTTGTTGGATATACCTCAGCTATTGTGATTTTGAATCTCTGCAGTATCAATGTTGTTGTTTTATTTAATCCTCTTTTAAATAAATGGGGGGAAGAAAGAGAAGGGAAGACAAAGAGAATAGTGATCACATGTGGACAGAGCCAGATGCAAGGGATATTAAAAATTAAACAACTCAATTCCTGAGCTGTTAGAGATGTCAGTGGAGCCACCTTGGGGCAGAATGGTTGCCAAGGGTCTCTGGCCAGTTAGAGCTCCCCATGTGACTGAGGTGGATGTAGTTTCATGAGTACCTGTAGACTGTGCAGTGCAAAACAGCAAAGGCGAAAGGAGAACATACAGTGAGAGCAGAAAAGGAGGTGAGTTTGTTCCAGCAGCTATAATGGCGTGTAAAGCTGGAAAAGTTGTGAGCCAAATTTTGTATGGAACCTCAATCTGAATTCCTGGCCTAAAATTTTCTTTAGAATGAATTCATTCCTTTCTTCTTCTCCTTCTTAGAGCTATACTGGGCACACTCAAATGTATTGCTAGCACTGCCCTTAGTCAAGAAGACAGGCATAGCTCGTTAAGGAGCTTGGCATAGATATATTCTATTCATTATCATTGGCTCTGAATCTGCTCCACTGCTCCTCCATGGTCTCTGGCATCTCAGATGTTGCTTGACTCTTTTGTGTCGACATGGAAAAGTGAGTTAAGGGGGGGGGGTGATTCATTGTGCTGCTGGTTTGTCTCCTTGTCTGCGATCATTGGAGTTAGTGCAAGCCAAATCTGTGGTTGGATGGAGAATAAAAGATGTTGTAGAGCTGGAGAATGCTCAGAAAAGGGCAACCAAAATGATCAACTCCCCTAGGAGAAAGGGTTATAGCATTTGGGCTTTCTAGTTTGGAGAAAAGGGAAGCAAAAGACATGAGAGAAGTATGTAAAATTATGCATGGTGTGAAGGAAGCTGATAGAGAAAAGTTTCTCCCTCATAACTTGTGAACATTCAATAAAGCTGAATGATATACGTGTGGCGATCACACAGGGTCCCCAGACATTTGAAGGTCTATTGATCCCTGTGCCACCACTGTGATTGCTTTCTTCGCTGCCACAAACCCGTTTCTCCTCACGGGTAATCATGGAGTCCAGTCAGTTGTTAACGTTAACAAATAATCAAGTTTATTTATAGGCATGAACAAGCTTATGGTTTCAGTTAATTTTCCTTGGCAGTTTCTTAATCTTAGTTCCTTAACTGTCCTATGTGTTCCTAACAACTTCAAACTGATTATTCCAACTATCTATCTGACTCCACCTAACAATTCCTCTCACTCCCTCACCACACAACTTGACCAACCCACTGGCTTATATCCTCCCTCTTCCTTCTTCAACTCCCCACTCTCAACTGACTTTCACACCACTCTCCCTCTCACTCTAACTCCTCCCCTCAGTTTCTACTGGCCAATCACATCACACTCATTTTAACCCTTTCCTTATGACCCACCTAGGAGGCAAACGCCACAATAAGATTCAGGACAGACAAAAGAAAATTTTCATACAGCACATGGAAAATTACTCCCACAAGAGCCAGTGATGGATACCAACCTGGAAGGCTTTAAAAGAGGATTAGACAAATTCATGAATTTCAAGGCTACCAACAGCTGCTAGTGATGATGTTGATGGTCCACCTTGTCCAGCGGTTCTCAACCTGTGGGTCCCAGGTGTTGTTGGACTACAACTTCCATCGTCCCTGAGCTCTGGCCTTGCTAGCTAGGGGTGATGGGAGTTGTAGTCTGGGGGCCCACAGGTTGAGAAAGGCTGACCTTGAAAGTCAGAGGTAGCCTGCTTCTGAATGCCAGTTCCTGGAAACTGCAGGAGGAGTTTCCTTGTGGGTTTCCCATGAATATCTGGTTGGCCATTGCGTGCCAAGACCCTGTGAACCCACCATTCCCAGGGAGTAAATAACCAGACAAGACAACAGCATATAGTTTTGGGGTAAAATAGACCACAGCTTGTATTGGTTACAAATTTGAATGGCTTGGCATAGGCTTTGAGGGAAGCCACATTATTCCACTCCAGTCCACCTGCTCAGAGTATAAGGGTAAACCCAACTTGGGGGGATATGATCTATATCAAATAGGGATATCCCCCCGAGGGGTCCCCATTGGATGAGTGCTATGGCCCTAGCCCCCATCCGGGCATCGGACAGAAGTCGCTCCTCCTAGATCCCTTTTTATTTTATTTTATTTTCATTTTTTTATTAAAGATTTTCTTGTTTTACAGAATTATGTGTAATGTCTCTTGTATTTTTTCCATGTAACATTTTTAAAAATCAGTTTCATTTGTTGAGACATTAGGGGGAAATAAGGGGTGGAGGGGGGGAAAGATGGGTGGGGTTGGGGTTGGGTGGCGATGTTTCTATTTTGCTTAATGTATGTAGGGTTTGGTATCAGCGTTGCTCGTGCAGGTTCTCTGCTCTTCATTTGTGTTTCTTTGGTGGTGAGAGAGGTTGGGGTTGACCAATGGTGTGGTTGTTTGTTTGTGATTGGCTATGGTGATCTTTGTTTTCGTGTGTGAGTGGGTGTTTTGGATCAGGTTAGCTATATTGATTTGTATGCTGTTGGTGGATTATTGTCATTGTCTTGTTGGGCTGTGTATGTGATAAAGGGGAGCCATACCGGGGTAAAGGCGTCTTCTTCTGTTTGTCCCCATGTCAGTTTCAGTTTATTGGTTAATTTTTCTAGTAGGGCTGTTTCCGATACTATTTGGTACCATTGGTCCATGCTTACTCCTGACAGGTCTCTCCAGTGTCTGGCTATGGTGTTTCTGGCTGCTGAAAGTAGGTGGGTTATGAGTGCTTTGTGGTGTAAATGGGCATTGTTGTCTTGGAAGATGTTTAGTAGGGCCAATTCTGGGGTGATGTCTAATACTTGCTTAGTTATTTTACATATTTCTCGTATGGCTGTTGTCCCTTTAATAGGATACCCTTAACCAAGGAGGGGATGACAGAGGCTACAACCTCCCCTCCAACCAAGACCAAGGCTTATCCAATGCCTAACCACCAATGAATGTCAGCCTTTGGAAACTGCAGGAGGGGCGAGTGCTGTTCTACTCAAAGCCTGCTTGGGGGCTTCCCATGAGCATATGGTTAGCCCCTGTGAACATAGGGTGTTGAGCTAAATATGTCACTGGTCTGATTTTCAGGCTGTTCTTGCATTCTTAATAAAATATACATATGTGGAAGAATTGTGTGTGCCAGCCAATAGATTAAGTTCACCACAGTCACTGGACCTGACTTGATCTGCCTCTAACAAATACCTTTGCCATGTCTACCTTTATTTAATATAAAAAGAACGGTTTGGTTGGCTGCTGTGATGGGATGATGAGCTGCTTGTGCGTAAAATCCTAGTCCCTCAGAGTTTGGTCAAGTCCGCAAACCTCTGTCTGTGACGGAGCGCCTTAAACATGGCTCCGTCAGTCACTGGCAGATTCCGACAGTGGTTGCTTTCGGAATCACTTCCAACATAAAAGCTCCTTAACGGAAACACGTCTTCTGGACTCACGGCGTGACAGTTTCCGGCGAGGAGTGGGTGTCCCTATGGGAGGTCCAGAAACCTCCCCACTGTTCTCTCTGGAAGTGTCTCTGAGCCATCCCTCCTGCTCACTTTCCCTCAGAGACCCTCCTCTCCCCCTGCTGGTTCCCTCTTCAGCTGCTGAGTCTCTCCCAACCTGTGTGAGCCCTTCCACCTCCTGTCCTTCCGATGGCAGTTCCCTGACAGCTGTCTTCAATGTTTTATCCTCTAAGATCCTTAATGGCAGATTTGCTAAAGTTCCCTTCAAGCATAGGTGCTGTTCAAGTAATCATACAGAGACAGAGGCACATTCTCATGTGTTCTTTTATGATAGATTTTATCAAGGAGTTAGAGAACTTGTAATTTATCTTCTTATGAGGAGGTTTCCTGGTCAATCCTTAAATTCCCTTTTCCTTGAGGGGGACCAATAAATCTATTATCCAACAGCTGGCAAAATATCTGAATGTTGTCGTGTCTCCCTGGCCTGCTACAATTGCCAGCTCCCATTTGTCGGAGTTAATTAATAATTGGTTCTACTGAGGCTGTGATTTTGGTAATTTATATTTTGTTCTTTGTTTATTGGTCAGCCGACCATAATAAACGATTGATTGATAACGGTAAGCTCTCCACAGCCATGAAATGAAACATGTGGTATTGCTGTAGCAGAATTTAATGAAATTCTTGGAGGTGTCCTTTAGCTATCATTAAAAAGGGTGTTTTTTTTTTAAAAAAGTATAGAATCCCATATTCCCATATAATTACCGTATTTTTCGCCCTATAGGACGCACCGTCCCATAAGACGCACCTAGTTTTTTTGGGGGGAAATAAAGGGGAAAAAATTATTTCCCCCCCAGGCGCGGGGCTGGGGCAGCCCGAGCTTCCCCCGACCCCAGCCCCCAAACAGGCAGCTCTCTGCAAGCCGTGGGAGCCCAGCGGTGGCTCCCGCTGCTTGAGGAGAGATCCGCGAAGCCTGGACGCGCTGAGATCAGTGCGCGCAGGCTTCGGGATGCCGGCAACTCTCCCCAAGCAGCGGGAGCGTTCCCGCTGCTTGAGGAGAGATCCGCGAAGCCTGGACGCGCTGAGATCAGCGCGCGCAGGCTTCGGGATGCCGGCAACTCTCCCCAAGCAGCGGGAGCGTTCCCGCTGCTTGGGGAGAGATCCGCGAAGCCTGGACGCGCTGAGATCAGCGCGCGCAGGCTTCGGGATGCCGGCAACTCTCCCCAAGAGTTGAGGAGAGGTCCGCGAAGCCTGGAGAGCGAGAGGGGTCGGTGCGCACCTACCGCTCTCGCTCTCCAGGCTTCAGCGAAAGCCTGCATTCGCCCCATAGGACGCACCCACATTTCCCCTTCATTTTTGGAGGGGGAAAAGTGTGTCTTATAGGGCGAAAAATACGGTAGCTTCAGAGTGGTTTCTGAGTTTTTGAAATCAGCTTCACAGACTACAAGATAATACTGAAATTGGCAATATGTGTGTTTCAGCACAGCCCATATGGGCAAAAGGTGAATGGTTTGGCATCTCTCAGAATTTCTAGTGGCCACTACCCTAGTCTGCTGGGGCTTGGAAAAGATGAACCAAGAAATGAAGCAGGCCAGACAATGTATCTCTGGTAAAGGAAAACATTATGAAAATGGTATACAGGTGGTACATGACCCCAGTCAAGCTGGCAAAAATCTATCACTTGCCCGATAACAAATGTTGGAAGTGTAAAGAGACTGAAGGTACCTTCTATCACCTTTGGTGGACATGCCCGAAGATTAAGGCCTTCTGGGAAATGATCTATAATGAAATGAAAAAGGTACTTAAATGTACCTTTTCTAAAAAACCAGAGGCCTTCCTCTTGGGCATTGTCGGCCAATTGGTGACAAAGAAAGATAGAGCTTTTTTCATGTATGCCACAACAGCAGCAAGAATACTTATCGCAAAGTACTGGAAGACACAAGATCTACCCACTTTGGAAGAATGGCAGATGAAAGTGATGGACTACATGACATTCGCCGAGATGACAGGCAGAATCCGTGACCAACAAAAAGAGACGGCAGAAGAAGAATGGAAAAAATTTAAAAGCTATCTCAAGGACTACTATAAACTTAATGAATGTTAAAATGTCGTAGTTTCCAGAAACAAAGGGGTACAGGGACATAAGGTCAGAGTGTAAGAGAGGACTAAGAGGATAGAGAGTGGAAAGTAATAATTGGGAGTTGCTAGTTGAACTATGGACATTGGGATGCAGAGAGGGGGGGGTATGGGGAAGTCCTAGAAAGGAGGTTTATGAAAATATGTTTGAAACTATACGTGTATGTTTGTTATTCTTAATGTTTGTCTGTTTTTCTTAAAAATTTTGTAAAACCAATAAAAAATTTAAAAAAAAAAAAAAAGACAATGTATCTCTGGAGAAATCTTGGTAACTCTTCTAACACAGCTTTGTTGTTGTTGTTATTTAGTTGTTTAGTCGTGTCCAACTCTTCGTGAACCCATGGACCAGAGCATGCCAGGCACTCCTGTCTTCCACTGCCTCCCGCAGTTTGGTCAGACTCATGTTTGTAGCTTCGAGAACACTGTCCAACCATCTCGTCCTCTGTCGTCCCCTTCTTCTTGTGCCCTCAATCTTTCCCAACATCAGGGTCTTTTCCAGGGAGTCTTCTCTTCTCATGAGGTGGCCAAAGTATTGGAGCCTCAGCTTCAGGATCTGTCCTTCCAGTGAGCACTCAGGGCTGATTTCCTTAAGAATGGATACGTTTGATCTTCTTGCAGTCCATGGGACTCTCAAGAGTCTCCTCCAGCACCATAATTCAAAAGCATCAATTCTTCGGCGATCAGCCTTCTTTATGGTCAAGCTCTCACTTCCATACATCACTACTGGGAAAACCATGGCTTTAACTAAACACAGCTTTAGATAGCTTTAAATCTCATCAGAGAGTTTTGGGCTTCTGAAACTTTATGTAGGCTTGTTAAGGTCTGTACTGTGAAGAGTTAAAGGGTCACTGTCCAATTCTGTCTGCACTGACTTCTACACCATGGAAGGAATGGGGATTAGGCCTTGCCCAAGGAAGGTGGGAGGGTAGTCTTCAGGAAACTCTGAGGGTCCACCACTGAGTTGGAGAAGCCTATATCTGCTCAACATCTGTTTTTTTTCCTCCCGGTAGTCTAAGGGGCTAGATGGGGGGGGGAGACATGATAGGTACCACCTTTTCCCTCCCATAATGCCCTGGAGCAATGAGACTTATGAGACAATATGGAAGAGGAGTTATGTTGGTCTTCCCACTACCGCTTACAGTGCTATTAAAAATAAAAGATGAATCTGTGACTTCTCCTGATGCTGATAATAAGCACCCTCAAAAAATATCACAGAGGTTGACTAACCCCCCCCCAAAAAAAATACAAAAATACTTCTATCCTTATCCCTGCCCAACCCCCAAAGTGTTAACCTGTTTGTAATTGGTCCAGAACTATATGGTCTATTTTTTCTGTGACTGCTGAGTAACTTAACTAAGAGTCTTCTTAATAACTACTCATCCATTTAGGTCTGGGAAAGTTCGGCTAAGCAATGGTCCTGCTACTGGCAAGATTTCATGAGGCATAAGTGCTGCAGTTAACATCAGCAGTGCAAATTATTTTGAGATATAAGCTCTAAGCAACACACATTAACTGCCTAATTAGGTGCCCATTATGCCTCATATATTACTCCAACGTGTTCACAACTCTTGTTTTCCTGCGTCGTTGTCCTCAATGGGCCTGACAAATGATGAATGCTTGAATAACAACTTACTGTAATTGCGCACTTGACAATGGTATATGTCAAGCAGCTTGTTTGAGGGATTGTACTGTGTTAGTTGAGTGTCATTAGTGGCTTGTGTATATGTGTGTGTTTATCCCTATGTTAGAATGGTGCCTAACAACAAACATTGCCATGAACACCCACTTCAGGTCTTTTATGCCTATTATCTTCATTGACATAGTAAACAGAAGATGCTAGAGAGGTGATTGCTTTCCTCATCAGCAAGTAAGAAAATGGGATTTGGGGGTACTTTAAAACTAGGGGTGCATCCAATAGTATATTTCAAGTCACAGAAGACTCTACAATCCAGCAGAGGCTTCTGTAGACAGAAGGAGGAAGCAGGTGATTATAGCTGATAACTGCTTTCTCCTCTAGCTTCCCAAATCTGCTCCTGTCCATGATGGCTATCTTCTGCCTCCATGGTCAGAGGTAAGATGCTCCAGAATACTGTAAACTTCTGGGAATTAAAAGTGGGTTGAGTCCTGCTTGCGGGCTTCATGTAGTCATATGGTTGACCACTGTAAGAACAAGATACTTGACTAGAGGAGCAAGTGGGCTCTTAAGTTATTGTGCTCCATAGAATTGGGGAGCTCCATCAGAACATAAGTGCTGCAGGAGAATGGAGAATACGTAAAAATCACTTTCCTACCCCATACCCTCCAACATTTATCCGATGAAAATAGGGACACCGTATTTAATAATAATAACTTCTTCTTCTTGTTGTTGTTGTTGTTGTTTATACCCCACCCATCTGACTGGGTTGCCCCAGTCAATCTAGTCGGCTTCCAACATATATAAAAACTTAATAAGAAATTGCAACTGAGTAGATTGGAAGTCTAACACAAGGGTAGGGTGAGGGGTGAGGGATGGTGGTGGGAAAAGGAAGTATCTGTGGGACTGAGTATGGGTATGTATGAATATTTTTAAGGATTGTATGAAATGTATGTTTGTTAGTATATTTTTAATATGTATGTATTAATACTGAATTATTTTAATAATAATAAAAAATATAAAAACTTACTAAAACATTTTTACAGGGCTGCCTTCAGATGTCTTCTAAAAGTTGCTTATCTCCTTGGCTTGGGGGTTGCATACCCTCCAATGAAAATAGGGACGTCCAACCATACCCTCTAACATTTCTCTAATGAAAATAGCAATGTGGGACATTCCAGGATCAAATCAGAAACTGGGATGGCTTCTGTAAATCTGGGGCTGTCCCTGAAAAATAGAGACACCTGGAGGGTCTGCTAGTGCAGCTGTTCATGGAAGTATCTACTGGAACAAAAGTTCTTTCATGAGGGGAATGATACTGTTGGATGAAACCCAAGGTGTTCACTCTGTTGTGTGATCCTTTGTTCACTTACATTTTACAGGTCATTTTGACAAGGTTGTCGTTCAGTCTATCATCTCTCAGTCTTCTCTGTGGTTCTTTCATCCCTCTCTTCCCCAAAATGTAGGTTCTCTGGGAAGAGTCCACTCTGAGAGTCATAGTTCTGTGAGGGGATCAGTGGTCTCCCAGAAGCTCTCACCACCCTTAACAAACTACAGCTCTCAGGATTTTTTGGGGGGGGAAGCCATGACTGTTAAAGTACCACCATAGTGCTTTGACTGTATATTGCAGATGCAGTCCTAATTTGAAAAGGTACACATAAGAAGCAGCTAACCTGCATTGTGGAGAAGTGATGAAATCTGAGGTTCAGCTGGAACAGGATATACCAAAAGTGTAATTACATCAGTGGTGTCTTGGTTGTGGAGTTTCATCTCTACGGAAGTGTGCCTGTTGCCTGCATTGCTATCTTTTAGGTTCCAGGTTAAGACATTTATGTTCTTTCAGAAATTTTAAAAGATATGATTTTTTAAAAAAGATCTTAAGGGAAAGGTGTGGGAATGTTCAGGGATGCAGGAGAGGATATATTGTTTGATTATATCCTTTCCAACTTGTGTTAACAAGTTCTACAATTTAGCAGAGTAACATTCCCCTTTTTAAACTTGCACAGCTGATGTGTTTGCTCCGGCTCGCTAAAGCCTCTAAAATAAGTTACCTGGTAATTTCCCCTTTAGTCCCTCATAAAAGAAATAGACACGACAGTCTTCTATAAAAGTATAAAAAGAGTTTACTCACTCACTCATTCTGTTCACAGATGGATCCCAGAAGGCAGACTTAAGTTACAAAAGTAATATACCTGGAATCTATCCCATAAAGAGATAGTCCCTTTGTCCTCTCTTGGCTGGAAGCCAAGAGAGCATCTTTGGCTAAGCAGATATTGCTTCTTCGATGAATGTAGTCAGAGAGAGAGAGATGGCGGCCAGCCCTATGCCTTTTTTACCTGCACAGGTGAGGCCACGCCCACCTCTGGTCACATGTAGAGGAAGTCTGTCCCAGCCTAGGAGGAAAGAGGAAGTTCCGATTGGCTGGTCCAGACATCCCCTTTTTATGTCCACTCTAAGGATGTTGTACTTGACTGCTCTGTGTTTCACATCCCACAAAAGGGAGTTGTTAAACATTTTAAATGAGACCTAAACTGAACCTCAAGGCCAAATTTCAACTGCATCTTCAGTTTGTTGTTGAGATTATAGGTGCAGAGGTCTCAATCCATATTGGAAATCTACCATTTTGGGAGGAGAGGTTTATTCCTTCTAGCATTGCCCATCACACAACTGCAGTCTAGGCAAAAATCAGCCCCCTGTGGAGCTATTAAGCTTAGGAAAAGTATTTTCTAGCTCTTGCGCCATGTTTGTGGGAGAGGGGGAGTCATTTTTGGCTGGATTGCAGCTGGGGAAAGGAAGGGATAAACCTCCCTGTCCCATATCCTGTAATCCCAAAAAGAGTTGAAAGAGAAGTAAAAAATAAAAGCAAAATACAGCACAAAGCTGCACACTCTGAATTTAACATAATGTTAGTGTGGCCTTGAGTTATCCATGCTGCTGTCTGAAAGTGGTATTTGCATGTGTGATGAATTTGAAAGGTGCTCATGTTCTAATGTGTGGGGCTGCAGGTAGTATTTTAATTGTGCAATTGTGCTTTATTTTTACAAAAAAATAAATAAATTGTGAATTTCTCTGGAATATATATGTATGGAGGGTGATATACAATACTATATGATAAAATGCTCCCCAGGCTTGTGTTTCTCAATGGGGTGGATTCATGTCCAAGCATTTTCACTGAACTCCTGATGAATGAATTTCAACTTTATTGAGGTCAAAAGGCTGTTCCAAGATAAAATGCCTACATTATATAGTATTTTACCTCCTACTGTGAAAACACTCCATTCAGCTACATATGCCAGTTTAATAAATGTGAGCAATAAATCCTAGAGAGTATAGAGATCTCTTAAAGCCACAAAGGTGTGGGACAAGTTTAATAATAATAATAATAATAATAATAATAATAATAATAATAATATATCACTAGATGGGAGTAAGCTTTAATTAATATGCTGTGTTTTTATATATTGTACATCTAAGGATACCAATCCTGGAAATGCAATAATACATGCACACTAAAAATGCTGAGATCATAACAGATGCAAGGCTTAGGCCATGTTGCTTATTTTAATTTTAATGACTTGATCATAATTTTAGTTTAAGGGCAACACTTCCTCCCTCCTATCCTCCTTCTCCCAAGTGTCTCAAATAGCCAAGCACAATTTCTGCTGACTAAACACGCAGCGGATAGGGGTTTTTTAATGAAGAATTACAGTGCAGTAGCATGTTGAGAGAGAACTCATTAAAGCTGGTGTGCAGTCAGTCAGTTTGAAAAGGTGGCAGTATTTGCTCACACAAAATGCTAGCGGTACAAATGAATCTGCAGGAAAGCGAACAGAAAGGGAACTGTACCAAATGTTTTCCAGTTTCAATGATTTGAAGTAAAAAAACCAACAACTGGCTATTTGGAGTAGAAATGCTGCTGCCTCAAAAGCAAAATACAATATGAATGTGCATCTTTGTTGTTGTTTAGTCGTTTAGTCGTGTCCGATTCTTTGTGACCCCATGGACCAGAGCATGCCAGGCACTCCTGTTTTCACCTTTATGTGCACCTTTAGTCAAGGCTATTCTGCATGATAGTTTTTCCTGATAGTTGCTGCTGTTGCTTTATCCTTCTTGAATTACTCCTATGGGTGGTTGTCCCACCCAACCAGGGACCGTTCAGTCAATAGGATGACTTTGCAGTGTGCACAGCCAATCAGATTTGGCTCCATTGTGATATCATAAGGAGCATGTGAGCACAACTGAAAGCAGCTCCTTTCTCTCTGATGGATTTCCCCTTCAAATGCCCTTCACCTATCGTCATGTATGAAAGAAAAATATGGTTGTAAAGCCCATGTTTCTCATCTAGCTTGACTTTTACCCCCAGATTCAATATAGGAAGCTGAGCCTCAGATATATTGTGCCAAGCCCAAGGTCACGTAAGGAGTCTATGGTAGGATTTTAACTGGATGAAATTTTGTCTAGGGGATTTCCTGTGTCACAGCCAAGTATATTAGCAATAATTTCTCAATAGCACTTGCGTGTTAAGTATGGTGATTTCTGCTATTATTATTATTTTCCTGCCACAAACCAATATGGCTAGCCTTCCAAAAGAAAGTAACATGATGGCAAATGTTTATGGGAAAGGGGAACAGAATCCATAGCTGTGGTCACATGGGAAGCAGCGGGGCAAGCCTCTGCGCTAATTTGAGTGACTCTTGAATAAACACATTTAAGAAGCTCCTTTGGTAAAGGGACCCCTGACCATTAGGTCCAGTTGTGACTGACTCTGGGGTTGCGGTGCTCATCTTGCTTTATTGGCCGAGGGAGCCGGCGTACAGCTTCTGGGTCATGTCGCCAGCATGACTAAGCCGCTTCTGGCAAACCAGAGCAGCGCACAGAAACGTCGTTTACCTTCCCGCCAGAGCAGTACCTATTTATCTACTTGCACTGGCATGCTTTTGAACTGCTAGGTGGGCAGGAGCTGTGACCGAACAACGGGAGCTCACCCCATCGCAGGGATTCAAACCACTTCTGATCAGTAAGCCCTAGGCTCTGTGGTTTAACCCACAGTGCCACCCGCGTCCCTAAGAAGCTCCTTGGTCAATGTTAATTCCATCGTCTGCAGCAATGGTTTAGGGGTCGTTATTTTATCAGTGGGATGACTGCAAAGAACTCCGACTGAGATTTCATTACAAATGGCATAGACCAACAGAAAGGCATAAGCTCACAAATGCATCAAATTGGCAATGCACAAATATAGCTCAGTTGGTTA
The DNA here is from genome assembly GCF_964188305.1 of Podarcis bocagei. NCBI lineage: Eukaryota > Metazoa > Chordata > Lepidosauria > Squamata > Lacertidae > Podarcis > Podarcis bocagei. Next base: position 88,734,934 of record NC_138129.1, read on the forward strand.
GGGTGTAGTGCTGATGATGCCAAGGTTGCAGGTTCGATCCCTGCATCTTCCTGAATTGCAGTGGTTTGGACAAGTTGATCCTCAGAGTCCCTTCCAACTTTACAAGTCTATGATTCTATAGTTCTGCAAGTTGGCCCACCGAGACAGAAGCTGCATACTTTGTATGTAAATCAAATACTCAAACTCACAGTGCGGATTCCATCCCATTCTTAGAACTTTTTAGTTTCTCCTTTCTTTTATCCATTACTTCTATAGATATACATGGTGAAGTCACGGAATGCCTGGAATCCCAAATTTATATTTGTTGGCCCATGAGAATGTGATGTTGACCAAATGAGATGTTGTTTGACTAAGTGCATGTCTGATGCTGCTAATATATCCATTTCAGCTGGCTCTGCTGTTAAACTCTTCATTTGGTTTTCTCTTGATTATACTATGATGACAATCATGTCAATTTATTCATCGCATTGGTGTGATATACAATGAAAATGCTTTAATTAATGATGCCAGTTATCTTGGGAGCCCCCATAGGAGCAGCCACTCAAATGTTGAGGTTGCTTCTTACATTCTGTTACATTTGAAATTTTATATTCCAGATCTGAGTGGTGAAACTGGAATTCTGTACAATTGAATACAATCCTTTCAGTTGTACATGAAAACTTCTGAGAGGAGTAAAAGACATTTGCACATTTAAAGCAAGCTACATTTAAAGGGACGCGGGTGGTGCTGTGGGTTAAACCACAGAACCTGGGACTTGCTGATCAGAAGGTCGGCGGTTCAAATCCCTACGATGGGGTGAGCTCCCATTGCTCGATCCCTGCTCCTGCCAACCTAGCAGTTCAAAAGCACGTCAAAGTGCAAGTAGATAAATAGGTACCGCTCCGGCGGGAAGGTAAACGGTGTTTCCATGCGCTGCTCTGGTTCGCCAGAAGTGGCTTAGTCATGCTGGCCACATGACCCGGAAGCTTTACGCTGGCTCCCTCGGCCAATAAAGCGGGATGAGCGCCACAACCCCAAAGTCAGCCATGACTGGACCTAATGGTCAGGGGTCCCTTTACCTTTTACTGTTGATGACTCTGTTCTTGAATATTAACCGCATGTGTATGCCACTATGGGATGTAACGTTGAAAACTAGTTGAATATTTGGGGTAGGTGTGACATTTCCCAGCAGTGAGTATCACTTGATATCTATTGCTATTTTATATTGTGGTAGAAAGGAGTCATGAAACTAATAGAGAAGTAGGAGAGGCCAAGCCCATTGCTTTCTCAGATATTAAAATAATACCAAATATGAATTCACAGTTGCACCAAAACTGGGGAGGCCATTTCAGCCTTCATGGAGGCCTGAAACTCTCCAGTAGTTCATAAGAAGCTCAAAAAAGGAAGGGGAGGGAATGGATCAGCCCTACTGAAAACAAATTTCTTGTGGCAGAATGAAAATCACAGAGCAAGGTGTGGTGCGCTCGCAGATCTCCCAGTGCGATTTGAAAAGACAAACAGACTTGGATGAAATAATTGGGGTGGGGGAATGCATGGTCTCTCCTTTGCTGCAAATTATGCATTCTGGAAATGCAGGGAGCACAAGGCATGGCAACGGGCACCACGTTAGAGCAGAAGGCAAATACCTGAAGAAAAAAGCACTCTGCGAGGCAGCGGTTTACACTGTTAAGTGCAAATTACCCTTCCACTGTGAGAAGTCTCGGGGAAGCCGGTGTCAGGCTGCAAAAGTATCAGACTGGAGGTTTCTAAAGCGGTGGCTTCCTTAGCAATGCAAAAGAGCAATCCGGTGTCACCGCTTGGCTCCGTTCAACACTAATATAAGAACAGGTGGAAAATTGGTAGGAGAGAGCTCTGCAATAAGTATTCTTTCCCACATCCCTTAATATTCAAGCTAAAATAGGTAAGGATGATGGGGGGTGTCTTTTGTTTGTTTGTGGGGTGTCCCAGTGACTCAAGCACTGTCTTGTTCTTATGGCGAAGGGCAAGTAGATTAATAGACGATCCGTTTTCTCTTAGCATTAGAAAATTAGATCATTTATCAGGATTACTTTTCTTTTCTCGTTGCCTTGCTGGGGTAAGCTGATTGCACCTTCTCTCTTCCACCCAATGGCTCCCCCTCAAGTGTTTCTGAAACTATTCTGGAGTCAATCCCGCTGACATCTCTGGGATTTTCACTTCCGAGTCAACATGCGTGCAATGGGGATGCAAGAAATCAAAGGAGAGGAGCCCCCCCTCCCTTCTTCGACATTAGAAAGCCAGGCGGGGTTGAGAGAGGGAGACTAGGACCGAGACAAGCGTAGACTCTTCGCTGCGAAAGAGAAAGCGAGCGATCCCTCTGGTCAGTTTCATGCATGTTGCTCAAATTCGCGCGTAGCAAAAATGCACGCGCGCACGCATCCTGGATTTCTGAGCCGAGACATCACGTGCGTGTGGAGAGACTGGCTGGAGCGAGAGAAGCTGATCTCCCCGCCCTCTGGTTTGCAAGATCGCCGAGCCAGAGGGAGGCGATACCAGCTTCTCCCGTCCCACAGAGACAAACCCAGGGTCATCCTCCGAACCCTCTTTTGGTTCGAGCCTGTGCCATTATAACATCCCCACGGCGAGTCTTGCAAATTGGGTTATACGCGTTGGCTCAGAGAACCACTGCCTCCCTTCCCCAGCCGTCTCTTTAACATCCCTCCTCCAGCTCCTTGCAAAATTAAAACAAACCCGGAAAGATCGGGCAGCTGGCTGGTTTCCTCAGTGCCTTTCCCGGTTGGTTTCACGGGAGTTTCCCTCCCGGCGTGTTGCGATTGTTAGGGCAAAATTATTGAGAGGAGTAGCCTTGCACGGTTACTATATATAACCGAAGGGAAGGGCAGAGATTTGCACTGAGTCTGTGGAAAGAGTTTCTTTAGCAACCTGGGAAGAAGGTGGCGGGGCTGATGTGCCAAGCCCTTCAAAAGCGAGGGAGAGAGAGTCTTTTCTTCCTGCCCACCCGATCTCCCCCCCCTCCTCCTCCTCCTCCCGAATCGCATTAGATCCTCCCCTCCAGCTCCCTAAATCAGCTCCGCCGCTATATCTATCAGGATGAGACCAGCCTCCTCCTGTAGTTCTCTCTGCGCCTCGCTTCTTCTCCAGCACCACCTGGCTCACTCGGTCTTGGGTTGCTGTGGTTTTTACGCACAGAGCCAGCCTCTCTTCGTCTCCGTTTCTTTGGATGAATATAATCTCGTCCACCTACTTTTGCCTTAAAGGATCAGCTTTAAAATCTCCGCTTCTCTGACTCTGAGCGCCCGCCCGCCCGCCTCCCCACAACTCTTCCTTTGCATTTGTCCGGTCTCCCTTTATTTTTTATTTTCACATCCATTCATTGTTTCCTGGGCTCTGTGGCACGCACGCGTCCATCCGGCACACCGCTTGCCCGGTGCTTCGTTCTTACTCGGCTCTCCCTCTCTCTCAGCGCCGCTAAGGAAGCTCTGGCGGATGCCACCGTCCCGCTGTGGACACCCCCACGCCACGCCGCCCATCGCTGTCCATCACCGCCGTTCTGAAGCGCATCCAAACCTCTGGAACTACCATGGGATGCGCGCTCGCCTCGTGGAACCGCTTGCTGCCCAGACACCTCGCCTCCTGAAATTCCACCCGGTGAGTGCCTCTCCTTTTACGCACGCCAGATTTAAGGAAGCCTCCATCAATTCCTCCCCACAATGTTTAGCGATCGCCAGTTTGATGAGCTATTGTCTGTGACTTTTTAAATTTATTTTATTATTGGTGGAGGGAGAGAGAGGGGTAGCTTAAACAAATCTGTCGCTCTGCTGCTTTTAACCCCTGTTGATGCTATGGACATTCCATTCCTCTATTAACCCCTTCCCTCACGCAGACACAGCAGAGAGAAAATGACGAGTTAGGGGGTGCACTGTGTGTTGGGGAGTGCATTTCTGGGCGAGGCAAATTGCACCCCACATGTTACATTTCTGGAAGAAAATTATGTTGGGAGGCTGAAACGGATGGGGAGCGGGTGCTCTCTTGGCTTTCTCTGGTGCCGCAGATGACAGGCACACACACCAGATCCTTGTTTGTAAGCTCCGGGTTCTGATCGCGCCTTGACTCGCTCACTTGAGACACACGGGACTCTCACGTCTCCCCCAAAGGCACCCCTAGCTCGATGTGTCATTCGCACTATTGGTTTCGCGGCATGCCAAACACCTGGGTTTCTAGGGGCTAACTTGTCGGGGGGCTTGTGGTGGAAGATCCAGAGAGGGGTGGCATCGTTGCCCTTGGTGGGCATCCTATTCGGAGGGTTGATGGGAGAGAAGAAGAAGATCTCACCCATATCTCACAGCTTTCGCGTTGGGGTGTCTCTCTGGCGCCACTTGGTCTTTGTGGGAGACTCTGCCCTTTCCAGATTTTCTGGGAGGGGTCTTAAAGAAGTATTTGGGGGAGAAGAAGGGCTGGGCTCAACCAGTCCCTCAGTCCAAGAAAGGGGGAAGATTCCCCACCAGATTCGACTAGGAGGTGGGCTTCCTTAAGGGACCTTTCAAGGTGGTGCTTTTGGGATTGTGAAATCTAGAGTCGCATTTGGGTTCCGAATCCGCCCCCGCCCGCCCCCCCGGCCCCCCAACAGCTTCCCGGTAGGGAATCAGACCGTTGCTGCATTTCACCCTGGGCATGCAAGGCAGATGCTATTTCACTGAGCTAGGGTTCCAAAACGCTGAGGAAGTCTGATTGTCTGGTCGAGGATTTCTCTTCTGGAGCTCACATCTTCTTGCAAGTCTCTCTCTCTCTCCTGCGTTATTATTAGTGTAGAGTTTATTTGTAAAAAAATAAACGGCGCGAGGAATTGCAGGGGCCGGAGAAGACAGATGAGCGTAACTTTTCCTGTTGTCTGCCTGCCTGTCTGTCTCTCTCACACACTTCATTGCATTAATATGCGCTGGGCTATATACAATATATGCATACCAGTGCCGAGTAAATTTCGGGGCTAGGGCAGCTGACACAGGCCAAGGATGCTTTACACACATTACCTAGCAGCAGACTTGGGTTTGTCATTTGGGGTCCATCCAGCAGGGAGCAGCTGCAGACAACTCTCACTCCCCGAAAAGCGTGTTTGCCAGACGTCTGTCTGCAAACACGTGTTGGTTGCATTCCCATTTTGGAATTTTTTAAGTGCACACCTTAAGTCCAATCTGCCAGGTGGGCCCTTAGGCAAGCTTTCGGCCCCTCATCTGCTGGCCCATGCTGGCCCATCTTGCGGGGTTCTTGCTGTTGCTATTTTTGTGAATAATTGTCAGGGGTCCTTTACCTTTACCTTTTCTTTAGTAGAGTATATAAAAAAGCATGAAGACTCTCCAAAGCAGTCTATAAATACATTATCATTCCTGCCAGTTCTGTACTCGCAAGCGACCATTAGGGAGAGCAAAGGGGGCAAATGTCCCTCCCAGTGAGTGGCATATGAGCGTGTGCCCCCCCTCCCCGTTCTGCGGCAGGCTGTGGTGGTCGTTAAGATGCACTCTCACGACCACTACAGGTGGACGCGCTTGCTCATTAGTCTAACCCTCAGAACTACTACTTGTCATCGGAATACTTAACGCTTGGAGTAGCTGTTCTCCAGCAGAGACTTGTGTGAAACCTTCGGACCTTCCAGATGGACTCCAGATTCCATCACCTCTGGCCATTAACCACACTGGCTTGAGGGGGTGGGGTGGCCTGGCCTGGGGAGGTTGAGTTCAATACATCCTCAGGGCCTCAGGTTAGCCTCACCTGCGTCCTGGAATTTAGGGGTTCCTCGTCGGAATCCCAGAACCACCTTTGACGATCAGATCCTTGGGATAAAACGAAAGCCATTGCCCTCATCATGCCCTCCTTCCTGTCAGTTTCCTACGACACTTCTCTGACCCACGACTGGGGACAGAATATTGGACCAGACAGACCAAAGCTAATCTTCTTTAGGACAGCGATCCGCGTGGATGAATCATTCCACTTTAATCCATCTGTGGAGTGAAGGGACCTAAGGACACTTTAAGGGGGGAGGTTATAAAGCGTGGACGTTTTCCCCTCTGATCTCGAAGAGAAGATCCGGTTGGTAGGAGTTGCTCCGGTTTAATTAAACCGGAGTAAAGCCCCCCTCCCTTCCGCCCACCCCCTTCAGCGTGTCCTTCCCAGCTGTTCTGCCACCAGCTGGAGCGAGGGAAGACGAGTCACCTTGCTCAGGCGGGCGGTGCGTGGTTTTTTGCAGCAGTCTCCAGCCTCACCAAGAGAAGATCCCTCTCTCTCTCTTTCTCTGCCTCCTTGCCAACGCTGGCCTTCCCCTTCCACCCTCTTCCGACAGAACTTGTGCAATTAGCCCGATCCCCAAGCAGAGCTAGTCCATTGCACTTCTGCGGAGCTGCAGCCGAGCTCGCAGCAGCTGCAGCCAAGGTAGCTCAACTCATGGGGATCCGGAAACTTTGAGCATCATCAGATAGATGCGCTTCAGAGGACGCCAGACGCGGGCGAGCCAGCTATAGGTAAGGGATTCCGCGTCGTCTGACTCTCCTAACAGGCTACCCGAAGGTGAACGGTACCACTGGGTTTGGAGTCATCCTGGGGAAGGGGGGGTGCAATTTGGTGCAAGGAGGGTGAAGGAGAGAGAAGGTGGGTGCTGAGGTGCTCCCAGTGACAGTGAAAAGAACTTGGTGACAGTGACGAGAGATGGCAACAGGGGGTCGATTTTGGGTGTAAAACGGCGGGGGTGGGCAGCGGAGGCTGCCAGGCTTTGCAGGGGAGGCGAGCAAACATCCTTCTGCGCATCGCTTGCAAATAAATCAATGCAATTAATGGTGTCTTAATGGGCATTTGCAGGCAGCGAGCGAGCAAGCGGCATGCTTCACGGGCGAAAATCTCCATCAGCTTTAATGTGTTGTTTCTTGTTCAATACTATTTACCGGGGGTGGGGAGGCACCGCTAGGAATGCCACACCAATCAGGAAAGATGTGGGGAAGGGGGGGGGGAGAGAGATAAAATCCTAAAGGCTCATTCAGTAGCCTGTGACATTTTTTGCTTGTGTGATTTGATTTTTAAAGAGGTGACACAGCTCAATAATATTGTGGGGTTGGAGGAATAATTCTCCCTTAAGGGGCATGATCTCCAGACAGCAAAACGGATGTAGTCTCTCTTCTCTCCCCCCCCCCCTCTTTTTTTAATGGACCAAGATTATGATGATCACCTCTGTTCCAGTCCTAGCTTTGATGACTCTTCGGTGCAAGTTTTCAGTATGGGCTCGACAGGGAGACTAGGCAGGGTTGCACAGATCAGTATGCAAAGTACAAGAGGGTGCACGTTTCTTGTGTGGCTTTCCTCCTGCTTGCACTGCCAGCCTTCATTAAAATGCAGCTCAGAATATGGTGACTTTTCCCTTTCATCGCAAGGTATGGCAGCCGTGGTTCTGTTCATTTCCTAGTTTTGGGGAATTGCAGAGTGCACGAGGAACTGACTACGGCCAAAACGAAAGGCCAGGATGGATTGAGTAGGATGTGATAAGATTTGGATGTGGGTGGTTTTGCGCATGGTGTCCCATGCCCACCTACATGTATGTGAATCCTGACACCTCTTTAGAATGAAGTGAGATGCATCTACAGCACGTTGTCTATTGTTGGTCCTGTAATGCTTTGCCAGGCATCAAGGACATCTGCACCAAATCATCAGCCATATGGTAGGAGACTGGAGGCTGACCACTTCACCATGTGGTTTCATGCACACTGGTATGCAATGAGGACTGTAGCTTAGGGGTAGAACCTCTGCTTTCCATGCAGAAGGTCCCAGGTTCCATCCATATAAGAGCTGGGCAACCCTGAAGTTGTCAGTCAGTGAAGAAAATCCTGAGTTGGGTGGACCAATGGTTTAATTTGGTGAAATGTTGCTTTGGTGGTCCTTTCTCAATTGTCACATACAGCGGGTGGCGCTGTGGGTTAAACCACAGAGCCTAGGGCTTGCCGATCAAAAGGTCGGCGGTTCGAATCTCCACGATGGGGTGAGCTCTTGTTGCTCGGTCCCTGCTCCTGCCAACCTAGCAGTTCGAAAGCACAAAGTGCAAGTAGATAAATAGGTACCACTCCAGCAGGAAGGTAAACGGCATTTCTGTGTGCTGCTCTGTTTCGCCAGAAGTGGCTTAGTCATGCTGGCCACATGACCCGGAAGCTGTACGCCGGCTCCCTCGGCCAGTAAAGCGAGATGAGTGCCGCAACCCCCGAGTCGGTCACGACTGGACCTAATGGTCAGGGGTCCCTTTACCTTATCCTCTGCATTCATGCTCTAATAGAAGTTACACAGGACAGGAATACACAGGCAGAGGAACAAGGAGTTCAGCAAATCCCTTCCCTGAAGTTCCAACACCATTAATTTGGTATCCATCACCCAATTACCCTTGGGGGCTACTCGCATGGTGCCATCGGCATATGAATGCATGAACTGTAAGCACTGAATCTGAGGTGATATGAAATCTCTTATGTGTAATAGCTCTCTGCTGGCCTGTTCATGCCCAAGAAGACCCCAAATTGGAAAATATGCAGAGGCTGAACCAAGTCCCCCAAATGCTCCCCTGTTCTACCCCATGAAAGCAGTTTCTGACTTAACATCAGGAAATACTTTTTGACAGTAGGAGCTGTTTGACGGTGGAACAGTCTTCCATGGGAGCTTGTGAATTCTCCTTCCTTGGATGGCCATCTGTTATAGATGCTTTAGCTGAGATTCCTGCATTGGAATTATGAGGCGTAAGCTTAAACCAAACTTACTTACCTTCCTTCCTTCCTTCCCCAACATCTCAACACAAATTGGAATAATAACACGGGACTGTTGAGAGAGTATAATTGAAAGACCACAGCTTTGAAAATGTCAAAGAATAGGGTCAAGAATAGGGAGCACACAGGGTTCCCAAATGTTCTTTAAATAGACACTGCAAGTCTCTCTTTCTGGTATTGTGTGTGTGTGAAGTCTGGAGCATTGTTTCTTCCTACCACGACAGGTATTAGGGAATTCTCACTGAGGCGTGTCTCACTTTTGCAGCCAGATGGTAGCAGACTCCAGAAATCTCAGATGGTTTGAGTCCACTGCTGACTCCAGCACTAAGCTTCTGCTCCCATCAGGGGAACACCAAATAGGCTGTGCTGGTGTTTTGTCACTTTTCCTACTTGAGAATCACACTGCCCAGTTAAGTTTTCTAATTTATGCAGAGAAGCCCAAGAGCTTGCTTATCTTCATATACTTTCCTGCCAAGGTGCTTTCTGTGGCTAGGAGCCCTTTATGCAAGTTTGTTAAAGGAAGAGGTTTCCCGAAGGCTAATTTGATTGGAGACATTTCTCATCTTGTGTTTGCTTCAAGGGCAAGAGGGATGGGAAACTGGGTGGAATATGGACAAAAAGGAGAAGGTAGAGCAGAAGGTGCACCAGAAGAAGAGACACTGACCATGGTTTTTGTAGGCTTGTTTTGCAACAGTCACAGAGTGATGGGCTTTTAAATAGGTGAGAGGAACAGCCTAGGCAATAGCCTTTTGCTGCCTTTCCTGTGCAAATGCCATTAAGTGTTAAATTGCATCCTTTGGTGAGTGACTCCATCACAGAGCTATCTCAAGACATTTCTTTTTATTTTCAGTTGACTGCACCATAAAATGAAACTCCCTTCATTGGGTGACCATTTTGCAATATAATCAAATGGGCTCTTTCAATTATGAGGCTTAAGCATTAAGCAGAACTTTCTTTCTTTCTTTCTTTCTTTCTTTCTTTCTTTCTTTCTTTCTTTCTTTCTTTCTTTCTTTCTTTATTTCTCTGCATATGAGAGAGACAAGATGAGCCTGTAGGAAAGTGTATAGACACTGATACCACTTAGAACAGGGTGGAAACCCAACTGAACCTACTAAGACTTATTTTTGAGTACATACGCATAGGAATGACTTCCAGTCTGGAGGAGAAAGTGATTGTGTTGGATTTCTATAAAATGCCATGCAGCCCAGTTCTGTGTATGTTTACCCAGACAAGAGCTCCACTGGAGGGTGTGTGGGATTTGCTCTGCTGTAGCTAGAATCACAAGCCAAGTCATGCTAGAGTTATGGAAGCAAAACCCATTGTGGCTTATTTGGGGGGGGGGGAGGGTTAAATATGGGGGACTTCAGAATGTTTAGTTGGCTGTGTAAAGTTCATAAGAGGCAGATTACGGGTGACATAATTTCAGATTTCATTGGGGGGGGGATTTAAATGGGAGGTGGAGTCAGGAAGGTCCACTGCCTCACTTTTTGATACATTAAATTCTTTTTACAACTAAAACTTGAAGGCCTTCTCATTTTTATTTTGTTTCTGTATGTCATAGTAACAATTGCAGTATTCTCAGCGAAAAACAGACACCTTAAATTTCTCTTTACGTCTATAAAATTATCTTTTAGCGTGCATACCTAATACTTAGCACCACTTGATTCAGTCACTCGGTGTGTAAAAATGATGCTCTCTGAGGATAATCAGATGTGGTCAGAACCTTGCCCTTTGTATATGGTGGGCTTTGCAAACTACACCCCTAAGCATCTTTCAGAGGGTACAGTCCGTGCCTGAACCTCCCAGGCTTTCTGAGAGCTGAAAGACACAAATCGAGAATTCTCTTCATTGTTGATATGGACACTGTGGTCACTGCTTTGTTCTATGTTTCTGTCTTAATGACACAGGTTGGCAGGGCTTCAGTTGCACCTCAGCTCAATATAAGGAGAATTGGGTTTCCTCAAGTAGAATCCCTGTTGGGTTGCCAGCCGTGGGTAGGAAGGGACTTGTTTGTTTTTTAACCTCTCAATCATTGCAGATGTTCCCACCTGCATTCCTGCTTCTTTTCCTACTTGGTGTGTGTATGGAAGTGTGTGGGTGCAGAGTGTTCCTTGGTTGTGTAGCATTTCACATGATGCTTTCAGTTGAGGCCATGCTTTGGGGCTAGCAAGGTTTTTTCCTCCATCACTGACATTATTGCCTTCAAACAGCAGCACATCAAGAAAAAATATTGCCTTCAGTTCTCAGGGCCCCAATGGGACATGACTTGGGTGAGGCAGGCTGGTATTTATTATCTCTTTGTTGCAGCTGGAGGGGTGGGGGCAGGGCTGGATTTAGGTTTGATGAGGTCCTAAGCTACTGAAGGTAATGGGGCCATTTATACGTCCAGCTGTCCTTTGTCAACATCAAATTGCCGCTGTTTTTTGTGTTGAATATATGCTATATGGTAATTTATGGACCTAATAGGTATCTAAAGTCATTTGCACTTGCAGAATGTAGGCACCCTATATATAGAAATGAGCAAACCACTGATATTTTAGGGTGCAAGCTAGCAGGCGGGGCCCATTACTTACATCATAGGAGCCTACACAGCATACAACTCGGTAGCTGTACGTAGGTTTTATTTTATTTGTTTTTATCTTATATTTTGGAAATGTACATCCAGTCTTTTTTCCCTTTAAATAATTTTGGGGCCCCCAAGAGAGTGGGGCCCTAAACTATAGCTTGTTTAGATTATACATAAATCTGGCACTGGGTGGGGGATGGGGAGAAAGGCAAGCCTATTGTTCTCTCAGTCTATTGTTCTCTCAGACTTAGAATGGGATTCTTCCCAGGTGATAGCTTCCTCTCTTAGTCAGCATGTTTTCCTTGCATCCCAGTAACTTCCTTTTTAGTAAACCCAAAAGGAAAGTGAAGGACCATTGATTAGAGGTGGAGCAAATGCTTTCTGCATGCAAAAGGTCCTTGGTTCAAGCTGGGAGAGACGTCTGCCTGAAACTCTGGAAAGTAGCTGCTGGTGAGTTTCAACAATACTGACTTGGTAAAATGCTGTGTCCTATGTTCTGCTTTATTCTTTGCACCAAAGGCCTATTATGCTCTTTGAGTATTAAGGGCACTCATTTGCAAAAGATAGTTTCCCCCTGCTTATATTTGCAAGCAACCCAGATGGCTTGGCTGTTGATTTTTGTGGCTTGGTTTATGATGCACACCTAGTAAAGGTAAAGGGACCCCTGACCATTAGGTCCAGTCGTGGCCGACTCTGGGGTTGCGGCACTCATCTCGCTTTACTGGCCGAGGGAGCCGGCGGACAGCTTCCGGGCCATGTGGCCAGTATGACTAAGCCGCTTCTGGCGAACCAAGCAGCGCATGGATTCGCCGTTTACCTTCCCTCCGGAGCGGTACCTATTTATCTACTTGCACTTTGATGTGCTTTCGAACTGCTAGGTTGGCAGGAGCAGGGACCGAGCAACGGGATCCGTGTCCCTATGATGCACACCTAGTTTGGAATAATTACCACTGAGCTCATTGAGACTTTCTTCTGAGTAAATATGAATGGGATATGGCTGCATATCACATGCAATGATCTGCTGTGTATACAGCATTCTCAGCTGCTTGCTGCTTGGGGTGCATTGCACTCTAGATTATGTGGACGGATATATGGCAAGTGTGTTTGAGCAAGTCTGTTGAGTCCTGATGTAGGCTGTTTCTGATGACTTCTAGTAAGCCCCACCCCACCCCCCAGCCATTTAGTTCTGTGATCCCTCTGCAATAAGTGAACCTTTGGACATCCAGAGAAAGCAGAGCAGTTCACAAGTTTGGGGAGAAGATGTCCTGATCTATTGTTTGGAAGAATCTCCTGTGATTTAATAGAATTTCATGCACCCATTCTTCAGTGTGACAAATGGGTGCTCTTCTAAAATAAGCCATAATGGACTGAACAATAAAACTGAAATAGGAATCTTGTAGGCAAGAGCACACTCTGGTATGATTTCCAGAGAATAATCTGAGTTCAGGAAAGGTATCAGATGCACGCACCACGTCCAGCACATTCTTAATATGGGAGAAAAATGGTCCCTGGAGCATTATATGCCAGGAAAATGCCTTGCCTTGAGAATACAATATGTGTAAATTGCACCAATATACATTTACTGAAGGGACAGTCATCTTATGCTCAGTTGCTAGCTGAGTTGCGTAGCTATTATAATTCCATAGACCAAGTAGGGAACCTGAACAATTTTATCTGAGAATCTTAATGTAACTTGGGAAAAAAGAGATTCTAATTTCCTGTAGTCTTTTATTACCACTCCAGCATATGCTTAGTGAAACAGTGTTTCGTGCTCCGGGTGTTCACTGATGAAATGCCAGAGCTCCAAGTAAAAAAAATCTAAAATTGGAGACACACAAACAAGCATATGAGGACAGTGAAGCTCTCTCGCTGCAGAAGGCAGAGTTGGTTCAACAAAAAAGCAAACCTAGACACATGTGAGTCGAAAAGTCGCCAATTTCTGCCCTGTTCTCCTTTGAGCCCTGATGTGAACAAGCATCCCTTCAAGTTAATTTTCATTAGACTGACTTTCCCCACCACTGAATTCAGGGTAGACTTAATTATTTAGGAAGCTGTTTCCATTTGGATCAGTCTTCAATCAGATGATTATATTCAGTTGATCCAACTAGTCACTAGAAGCATCCAGTAACATCCTTTTGAAGGAAGTGTTTGTGTGTGTGAACGAAGCATTCGTTTTGTCAGCTCTAGTTGGAAAATTGCGGGAGGGAGCTAAGAATCCCTCTCTTATATCTGTTCTGCATTTGTCTACCTCTTAATATTCTTATACCACCCTTTTCCAAAATAGCCAAATAGCAGTGGTTTACAGCAAAATAAAATACAACAAAACACAATAACGCAATCAGTTAAAACCATTTCACATAAATAATATTCTTATACCACCCTTTTCCACAATAGCCAAATAATAGTGGTTTACAGCAAAATAAAATACAACAAAATATAATAACGCAATCAGTTAAAACCATCTCACATAAAATACCTACATAACTAATAAAGGAGAATCATACTTAAAACTGACTTCACCAATTATTTATGATATCTCAAAATTCTTTATCTTTTTTCCTTTCCTCTTTTTGAAGTAGGGTAATGAAACCTCTGGGAAACTGGGGAATTTTTTGTGGCATGCAAAATTACAGCAGTTGCATGTTTCTAGTCTATCTGCAGGAGGAGCACATTATGGTTTATCTCGCTATATCAGTTCTGAGCAATGCCATGCTTTAGTATGACTAAGGAACAGAACCATGGATGCAGCTAGGGGCAGGAATGATTCTCAATCTCTGGTGCTAATAGCAGTACGGAACAGGTTTAGCTCCACCCCAGTTATGCCCCCTGGTTAACCCCTTGCCTTCACTTCAGTAAAGTGGTTGCCATTCATTCCTATAGATAAACACCCATCACTGCACTTTGGGAAACAGTAACAATGAGTCACTGCTCTGTATTTGGCTCTTTTCAATTGTCTGATATCAAAGACTCATGCAGAAACATAGGGGGAAGCAGCTCTTGGCAGGGAAAGGAGAAAGAGGTTATCTCCCGCTTGGACTACTGCAATGCTCTCTACATGGGGCTACCTTTGAAGGTGACTCGGAAACTGCAATTAATGCAGAATGTGGCAGCTAGACTGGTGACTGGGAGTGGCCACCGAGACCATATAACACCGGTCCTGAAAGATCTTCAATGGCTCCCAGAACGTTTCCGACCACAATTCAAAGTGTTGGTGCTGACCTTTAAAGCCCTAAACAGCCTCGGTCCTGTATACCTGAAGGAGCGTCTCCACCCCCATCATCCAGCCTGGACACTGAGGTCCAGCGCCAAGGGCCTTCTGGTGGTTCCCTCACTGCAAAAAGTGAGGTTACAGGGAACCAGGCAGAGGGCCTTCTTGGTAGTGGCGCCCGCCCTGTGGAATGTGCTCCCAGCAGATGTCAAGGCAATAAATAACTATTTTACTTTTAAAAGACAACTGAAGGTGGCCCTGTTTAGGGAAGTTTTTAATGTCTGACGCTGTATTGTTTTTAATATTTGGTTGGAAGCCGCCCAGAGTGGCTGGGGAAACCCAGCCAGATGGGCAGGGTATAAATAAAAAAATATTATATTATTATTATTATCCTTACTCATATGCACGTTTAAAAGTAAACCCAAGCACTTCTACTTGGACACAAGTCCCAGGATCCAAACCCAGCTTCTGAAAACAACATGAGCGCTTGCTTGGGGATAATGTCATGTACCCAAATGGGACCAATGCCCTCCCTGGCCACGAGTGCGCCTTCTCTGTCTGGGCATCCCACGCTGAGCGGCTGAGCAAAAGGAGCCCTAAAGGCACTGAAGCAGACGAGCCAGTTTGGGGATTTTGGCTCTTTCCTATCCTGCTCGTGAGGCATCCGAAACTGAGAGCCCACCATAACAATTGCAACCCACTCATGCAAAATACTAATTGCCACAATATCCTCAGGGCAATTGGGTGCAATGAACTCGGGCCAAAGAATAGCTGTGACCCCCCATTTTGGAGAGAATCGGTGCCCTGATGGGCATCGCATCCCGCTCCTGCCCTACTGTTTCCTGCCATGCCCATGTTGCTCCAGCTGCCCAAGTTGAGCTGAGGACTCAGTGTGCTGCCCTCGCTTCTGCCGGCTGTGTGCTGGGATGACGGCGTGCGTGCCCACAAAGAGGGCTCTGAGTGCCCCCCCCCGGCATGCGAGCCATAGGTTCGCCACCACTGATATAGTACATAGAGTTGCCAGATCAAGAACATCCCAGACCTTGAGATTTCAGGCCTGGGACCTGTGATATAGGGGCAGGTCCTGGAGATGTTCTTAAGTATAACACTTTAAGCATTAACCACAGTATAACACCTGAAAAGATAGGGCAGACAACCTTGCAACCTATGTTTATTGTGAACTGCTCAAGTCGATGGTGCAATTACCAGTCATTCATTTAATTTCCTTCTCACCTCACTGTCTAATATATACCACCAACACTTAGGCCATTATATAATTTGTTTATCTTTAAGGTACCACGAGACATTCTTTTTTGTTCAGAAAAAAAGAAATGGCAAGGCATTTAAGAGTTACTAGGAAAACATAACATTAACATCAACATAGATAAATGTTTGCACTGTAACTAGGAAACTCATGTAATAGTGACCACATCCAAATGCACCCTTAATTAGAATCAGTCCCATCTAGATCTTCCTCCACATCACTGTGTCTTCAGACCAAAAACTGAAAATATGGGGACTATTAGCCAAACAAGCACATCTCTATCTCTCAGGATCTTCTGCCCTGGCAGAGGCAGGAATGCTTATTCTCAGTAAGAGGCATTAATTAACCCAGCTGCTCATCCAATTCTCCAAGAATGTTAGCATTATTCAGCAAGACTCTCTCTCTCTCTCTCTGTATAAACCAAAAAATGGTAATTACTGCAGTCAATGACTGTACCACTGGTGCTTGATTTGACTGTTACAAACATTCACCTTAATATAAGTTAAATTACTGAAGTTTCTGGCTAAGAGGGTGTGTGTGCGTGTCTTTTTGGAATTGAACAATACACCCCATGGGAAGTCCTTTTTTCATGTTTTGACCATTGTAACCTTGGTTGTATCGACATTGCCTATGAATTCCCCCTCCCCCAATCGGTGAGTGATGCTGAATAACAAGTGATGATGCTGTATGACCCACTGTGTCAGAAGCACACCTGGGGTGGGGAATGTAATGTAGTAGCATGAAGACTCCCCACACCCCGTCCCACCTAAAATAAGGTAGGCTCCAAATTTGTGTGCATTTACTCATTTTACATGGATGGAAAATTGAAGGAACTGATTCCTTGCAATATGTGTGCATGTATTTCTATTGGAGGGACGCAGGTGGCACTGTGGGTTAAACCACAGAGCCTAGGACTTGCCGATCACAAGGTTGGCGGTTTGAATCCCCGCAATGGGCTGAGCTCCCGTTGCGCTGCTCTGGTTCGCCAGAAGCAGCTTAGTCATGCTGGCCACATGACCCGGAAGCTATATGCCAGCTCCCTCGGCCAATAAAGCGAGATGAGTGACACAACCCTAGAGTCGGCCACGACTGGACCTAATGCAAACTTTTACAATTTGTTTGTATCATCATGTTTTTCTTTTAGGACAAAATATGTTTACGTATGAGTTGTTGTTTTCTAAACTAAAACCTCAGTATTTAGGTTAGATTGCCATGTTGAAGAAGAAGAAGAAGAGTTTGGATTTGATATCCCGCCTTTCACTCCCTTTAAGGAGTCTCAAAGCGGCTAACATTCTCCTTTCCCTTCCTCCCCCACAACAAACACTCTGTGAGGTGAGTGGGGCTGAGAGACTTCAAGGAAGTGTGACTGGCCCAAGGTCACCCAGCAGCTGCATGTGGAGGAGCGGAGACGCGAACCCGGTTCCCCAGATTAGGAGTCTACCGCTCTTAACCACTACACCACACTGGCTCTCTAGTGGCAATAATGTTGGCAATTTGCAATAAATAAGTGGGTTTTGGGTTGCAGTTTGGGCACTCGGTCTATAAAAGATTCGCCATCACTGTACTATATAAATATTACGTCCAAAATCTGAAAAAGATGAAAGTGACCTTAAAGGGTTACGGACGCTATCTATCAATCTTTCTATATGCCTATCTCTCTAACAGCTTGGGAAGATCGATACTGTGACCAAACATTTTATTGTACTTGGACTGAATTTTGGAAGGACGTCCAGGGGCCAGACAGCATAGCTTGGGGTGGGGTAAGATCTGGCCCACTATCCCAGAATAGTGGAACACAGTTCATAAGATGTGTCCCTTTCATTTGTATGCCTGGATGGCTTTGCAAAATAGTTAAATGAGCATTGTTTCCATTTTATGAGGCAAGGGAAAGATTTGAGCAGCCTGTCAATGGGTACTAGAAGGAAGCTGTACTGGTTGAATGCTAGGGCTATAATTTTTCATTATTTTTCATACTGTTATAAGAAAAAACTGCTCCTTTTCCCTTATGGGGTTCCCAAGAGCCCATATAGAATCCTTATATAGGTTTCTCTATCAGTAGGAGAAAATAACAGGGGCCAACCAGAGAATATTGAGAAGCAAAGCGGCTAGTAAGCCTGATCTTTATTAAACTGTTGCAAGAGGGTCCCCCACTCACCCCACACAGGGAGGGAGGAGGAACCCAGAACATTGGTGTGCAAGCTCTTATATGTTGTTGTTGTTTAGTTGTTTAGTCGTGTCCGACTCTTCATGACCCCATGGACCAGAGCACGCCAGGCACTCCTGTCTTCCACTGCCTCCCACAGTTTGGTCAGACGCATGTTTGTAGCTTCGAGAACACTGTCCAACCATCTCGTCCTCTGTTGTCCCCTTCTCGGAGCCAGCGTGGTGTAGTGGTTAAGAGCAGTGGACTCGTAATCTGGTGAACCAGGTTCGATTCCCCGCTCCTCCACATGCAGCTGCTGGGTGACCTTGGGCCAGTCACACTTCTCTGAAGTCTCTCAGCCCCACTCACCTCACAGAGTGTTTGTTGTGGGGGAGGAAGGGAAAGGAGAATGTCAGCCGCTTTGAGACTCCTTAGGGTAGTGATAAAGCGGGATATCAAATCCAAACTCTTCTTCTCCTTGTGCCTTCAATCTTTCCCAACATCAGGGTCTTTTCCAGGGAGTCTTCTCTTCTCATGAGGTGGCCAAAGTATTGGAGCCTCAACTTCACAATCTGTCCTTCCAGTGAGCACTCAGGGCTGATTTCCTTAAGAATGGATACGTTCAGTGAATGGATACATACATCACTGAAGGGGCGGTCTACAGCGGAAACCTGTCTGCAAGGATACCTAATAATGGTCACTGATTGCTTTTAGCTGGGCATCCTGGCCATTCTTTTGTGATGGTAAATACTCAGTTCCTGAATCCAGGTCACAGGCTCACCCTATTCACACACAGATACGCCCTTAAGACAGGATTTGTGAGCAAAGAAGACAATGGGGAGGTTTTCCCATTTCCTTCCTCCTTGCAGAGAAACATTTGAGGTCAATTTGGGAGAGTCAAAATGGTTTCAGGACTGTTTTCCTGCACTGTTTCAGACCTGTGGTTCATATATTTATGTATGTGTTTGTCTGGTACATTTATGAACATTTATTTTATATCTTAGACCTTATAATTCTCATAACAATACCATGAAACTAGCCACAGATCTGACTAAAATGTAGGCTCCTCAGATGAGTTTTTGACAGGCAAAAGTGTAAGTAACCAGCAAGTTATAACTCCAGGGGACGTCATTCATTTGTATACCATTGATTTCACTTAAGGCAAATGTGTTTGAGATTGCAATTTGTGGGCTACAGGTTAACCTTTAAGAGATAAGGACAACTGGGATTTGTGCAAAATTGCTCATGAAGCAAGAGTCTAACCTCGGTCTTCTCAGTCACTCAAGTGACTGTAATATAACAAGCATTCGATGAATGTATATTCTTTATGAATGATTAAACCCAGAGAACCAAAAGTAGTACAGTTGCATGCCCTAGCTTTAATGGTACCATCCTTTGCAGCTTAAATTTGGAAGCTAATGCAAGGTTGATTTAACCTTCTAGAAACAATAATCCAGGATGCTTTGAAGCAGATTGGATTTTCCTAGTATTACCCCCTTAAAAACAACAATCATACACACGTTGTTTTGTGAAGTAATAAAAGTAGTATTTACTCACATAATCTTGGTCTTGAAGCATCAGTTACAGGAGCAAAATGAAAGACAGGTTTATAACTACTGTGTAAGTTACAAAAGTACAAGATGTTAATTCAAGAACGGTGTCTGAACTCTGCACGTGTGGGCATCTTGGAAGCACTGTGGAGAAAAAGGAGGCTGTCTAGGCAGGAAGAAAAGAAGGATGTAGTGTTACAGCTTCCTGTCAAGGTAGACAAAGGTAGTGATCTCAGAGTCCTCTCTAGCCAATTTTACAAGAAAGTTCTGTGAGCCTTAGCCCCTTCATGTGCCAACCAGGCAAAGAATGAATTGTTGGTTTGACTGCAATGATGTCCCATAATGACAACATTCTTTCTCTGATTTTTGTCCATAACATGTGACATTCAGGAATGTGTTTCCTTTGAATATGGAAGTGCTCATGGCTAATATGTCTTTGATTGACTGACTTCCCTATCATGGCTTACCACGTTCTTCTTCTATGAATTTGTCTCAAGTTTTTTAAAATTCTATGAATTTGTCTCAAGTTTTTTAGTGATATTGTGTGTTAGTGCGACCCAGGGCCAGCTCACCCATGAGGCAAAGTGAGGGAACCACCTCAGGTGGCAAGATCCACAGGGGCAGCAGATCACTCATTATGCAATCACTGCATTCTGAAGGGGAGGGCCTTCTGATGATACTATCTTATCAGGAGGTCTATTCTACAAAACGGAGGTCTGAGCCTAGGGCTTGCCGATCAGAAGGTCGGTGGTTCAAATCCCTGCGACAGGGTGAGCTCCTGCCAACCTAGCAGTTCCAAAGCACATCAAAGTTGCTCCTGCCAACCTAGCAGTTCCAAAGCACATCAAAGTGCAAGTAGATAAATAGGTTACGCTCTGGCGGGAAGCTAAACGGCGTTTCTGTGCGCTGCTCTGGTTTGCCAGAAGTGGCTTAATCATGCTGGCCACATGATCTGGAAGCTGTCTGTGGACAAACGCCAGCTCCCTCGGCCAGTAAAGCGAGATGAGCACTGCAACCCCAGAGTTGTCCATGACTGGACTTAATGGTCAAGGGTCCCTTTAGCTTTTTACCTACCCTTTGGAATTTTCTCCCCTTGACTATTAGATAGGTGCCATCACTGTTGTCTCTCTGGTACCTGCTGAAGCTGTCTACCAGCTGCACCTGGTACGCAGGCTAAGACCCTACCTGCCCGCGAACTGTCTCGCCAGAGTGGTGTATGCTCTAGTTATCTCACGCTTGGACTACTGCAACGCGCTCTACGTGGGGCTACCTTTGAAGGTGACCCAGAAACTGCAATTAATCCAGAATGCGGCAGCTAGACTGGTGACTGGGAGTGGCCGCCGGGACCACATAACACCGGTTCTGAGAGATCTGCATTGGCTCCCAGTACGTTTCCGAGCACGATTCAAAGTGTTGGTGCTGACCTTTAAAGCCCTAAACGGCCTCGGTCCTGTATACCTGAAGGAGCATCTCCACCCCCATTGTTCAGCCCAGACACTGAGATCCAGCGCCGAGGGCCTTCTGGCGGTTCCCGCATTGCGAGAAATGAGGCTACAGGGAACCAGACATAGGGCCTTCTCGGTAGTGGCGCCCACCCTGTGGAACACCCTCCCATCAGATGTCAAAGAGATAAATAATTATCTGACATTCAGAAGACATCTTAAGGCAGCCCTGTTCAGGGAAGTTTTTAATATGTAATGCTGTACTGTTTTTAACACTGATTGGGAGCCGCCCAGAGTGGCTGGGGAAACTCAGCCAGATGGGCGGGGTATAAATAAATTATAATAATAATAATAATAATAATAATAATAATAATAATAATAATAATAATTATTATTATTATTATTATTATTATTATTATTATTATTATTATTATTATTATTATTTAGCTAATGGGGCCTCCTGCTGCCACCGTGCCACCAGAGCATGATTTCGGTTCTCATCCTGAAGCAAAGTTCTTAACCTGAAGCACTATTTCTGGGTTAGCGGAGTCTGAAACCTGAAGTGGGTACCACTGTACAACAATTTATATTCATTCATAAAAATTGAGGTCTACTCTTTCTGGAAGCCCAAGGTGGGTGATTCTGTCAATTCTGGTTTCTCTCAGTTTCTCATATTTTTTTCCAACCTTAAGTTCACTTCTCCACATTTCCACATCAGTTAGCATTAAAAAAGAAAAAGTCCTCATGGAAATTCATCAGAACTTCAGTGCAATTTTCTCCAAATCTATAGCTGTTTGCATGCCATTTCCCCTAATGTATGCATTTTTGCAAAGCTATTTTTCCTAATGTAATGCATTTTTTAATTCTAGTTTCACAAATACATACATTTTTATGCACACCTCACCCCATCAGATGCATTTTAGACATATTATTAGGCTGGAAAATTGCATTGCAAAATTCGGAGAAGTATGAATTTCAATGAGGGACTTTGTTTTGGTTCTCATATTGTGTCGGACAGTGTGAATCAGGTAGATATACTTTCAAATGAGAGCTGAATCAAATTTTGCCTCTTCCCCAACCCAAGGCCAGCTCTGGCTGTCTATTGCAACACACACAGCCCTCCAAATAGTGTGACAAAACTTTGAAACAGACAATGGCTTATTAGCAAGGGGCGAGAGACAAGTTTTCACAAGAGCAGGTAAGCTGTAAATAAGGATTTGTTATGTTCATCCATGAGAAGAAATAGGAGGCACTGGTCTTGCTGAAGGATGCTAATACAGTATGGGCTTCTAGGGATTTTAACAACTGCTCTGCAAAAACTAATCTTGTTACACTTGATAAGAGTGTGTGGCTGACTTGGCTTCCTTCCTAAAGCAAGAGAAGGCCTGCAATGCCATTATTTTCACTCTTCATTACTTCGGGAACATTGCTCACACTTTAGCAAACCTCTCTTTTATCTAAAGCTGAGAAGATTTATCCCCCTGGGTTTGCCGCTCAATCACCAGAGGCAGATTTTTTTTAAAAAAGAAGGAGGAGGAGGAAAGTCATCTTCTACCTCTGGAACCCGATAAAAACAACATTTTACAAGCTTCACTAAACCCACAAATGGAAAGCATGTTGCTGACATTAATAAATTAATTCCCAAGAAGCTGCTCAGCAATAAGAACCTTGGTTTTATTTAAGGGGGTGGGCATAGAAACATAGAACATACCCTCCAACATTTCTTAGGTGAAAATAGGGGCATCCTATTCTATAGTAACAATAATTTTCTTACTTGTACCCCTCCCATCAAACTGGGTTGTCCCAACCACTATGGGCAACATATATAAAAACCATAATAAAACGTTAAGTATTGTAAAACTTCCCTATACAGATGTCTTCTAAAAGTTGTATAGTTACTTAATCTCCTTGGCTTGGGAGACGCATAACCCCATACCCTCCAAATTTTCTCTTATGAAAATAGGGAAATCCTAAGGGGACGTGGGTGGCGCTGTGGTCTAAACCACTGAGCCTAGGGTTTGCCGATCAGAAGGTTGGCAATTGGAATCCCCACAACAGGGTGAGCTCCCGTAGCTCGGTCCCAGCTCCTGCCAACCTAGCAGTTCGAAAGCACGTCAAAGTGCAAGTAGATAAATAGGTACCACTCCGGCGGGAAGTGCACTGCTCTGGTTTTTCCAGAAGCGGCTTAGTCATGCTGGCCACATGACCCGGAAATACTGTCTTCGGACAAACGTTGGCTCCCTCGGCCAGTAAAGCAAGATGAGTGTTGCAACCCAAGAGTCATTCGTGACTGGACTTAACAGTCAGGGGTCCTTTACCTTTTTAAGGACAAGCAGGATGTTCCAGGATCAAATCAGAAAACTGGGGTGGCTTCTGTAAATCTGGGGCTTTCCCTGGGAAATAAGGGCAGTAGGGGGTCTGACAGAATGTTTAAGGATTGGAAGATGGCTGCGATGGAGAAGATTCTGAGAAATTCTAAAGGAAGCAAAAAGTATCAATCTAGTTTGGGAACCTGGTTCTAGAAATGGCCACGCACGCAGGGGTCAGCAAACTTTTTCAGCAGGGGGCCGGTCCACTGTCCCTCAGACCTTGTGGGGGCCGGACTATATTTTGAAGAAAAAAATGAACAAATTCCTATGCCCCACAAATAACCCAGAGATGCATTTTAAATAAAAGCACACATTCTACACACGTAAAAACACGCTGTTCCCGGACCGTCCGTGGGCCAGATTTAGAAGGCGATTGGGCCGGATCCGGCCCCCGGGCCTTAGTTTGCCTACCCATGAGCTAGATGCTTGAAAGCAACCCACAAGCAGGGAATGAATGGAGCAAATCTGTCAACATTTTGATACTCACGGAGTCATATTTTGATGTGTGGATAGTTTAGTATACATGCATAGACAAGAACCTATATTCTTCTGGTAGGATTTTTGCAACTATGAGTATGACTCAACTCAGTGTTTTTTTTAGGGGTACTCTCATTTAGACTCAAGAAAATCACCATTTTATAGTTCAAATTGGGGGAAATAAATACAGTAAATGGACAAAAGTACAAAGATTCACAAAATGTTTAGGTGTATGCGTCCGTCCTGCATCCCCCAAGAAAAAAAAAAGCACTGACCCAACTCATATGTGCTTTTCATCACTTGATGAGTGCAACATTGCAGAGAGAAGATCACAAAGGAAATTTCTACACAAATATATCCTACTCTGAGTACGGCTTGGTTGGCTATAACTCAGTAAATTTTATTTTTAGTAGACTTGCACAGCAAATAGGACTTGGAAAATTAAAGATTTGGGTAACATGGATTTAAACTCAAACATGTGTTGACGGAAATTATAATCAATTGGATATCCTGGTTGCTTCTCTCATATATATATATATATATATATAGAGAGAGAGAGAGAGAGAGAGAGAGAGAGAGAGGATAGTGTTTTCAGTAGCATTTTGAATGACCATTAACACTAAGTCCAAAGAGTCCTGCACCACATTCTTTTATAATTAATATTTTTACGTACGATACCACCTTTTTAATTTATGCTGTCTTTTTTCTACTCATTTTTCTACTTATTTGGACAAAAGCCATCCAGATATTTGATTTATTATGCACCGTATAGTACTAGATTCTACCAGGTTACAGCCAAGCCTGCACTATTTGACACCACTCATTTCAAGGTCCAGGAAAGAAAGATATGAGAAAATGCTGCATACCCACACTAATCAATTTTCTTGTGTTAACTCTATGGATTTGAACTAAAACAGGAGAGACCCATTAGTCATCATTATAATTTAATGGCCTGGAACATTTTGAGTCAATAAGCGCACAGAAGAGTAAACTCTGCCTATTATTGCACTCTTGTAATTTAGAAAGTGACATGATCTTTTCATGAAAAGTTAATTTAAAAAGTTCAGTGTTTCATGTCTGAGGCACATTTCCCGGTGAAAGCAACCATAAAATTTCAGGTTTCAGTGCTCTGCCAGTATGTAATGCATCTAGATTTTTCTATTAGCAAAAGCGTAGCTCCAATGGAAAATAATACCTCTTTGGGATGTATCCTAATTATGTGGCTTGTGGGAAAAGGGAAAGCTTTACCTTCCAAGTTATAAGGGCAACCTAATAATCAAAATGCACATGTAGAGAGTTTTTGCAATTTTCCAGGCTTAATTTCAAGAGGCTGTTAACAACCACTTTCCTGAATCCAGCAGTTGCCAGAACCAGGTCTATAAGGTCCACACCAGTCAAATTTTGGCTACAGTGGAGTCCTTATACTTTCAATGTGTTAGAAAAGCCAAAAAGTCCTGCGGCAGCTTAAAGACCAACACATCTATAGTTGTAGGTGTGGGGTAGGGTCTACTCAGGGTCTATACCTGAAGGAGCATCTCCACCCCCATCATTCTGCCCAGACGCTGAGGTCCAGCTCCGAGGGCCTTCTGGTGGTTCCCTCACTGCGAGAAGCAAAGCTACAGGGAACCAGGCAGAGGGCCTTCTCGGTAGTGACGCCCGCCCCATCCGATGTCAAAGAGAACAACAACTACCAGGCTTTTAGAAGGCATCTGAAGGCAGCCCTGTTCAGGGAAGTTTTTAATGTGTGACATTTTAATGTATTTTTAATCTTTGTTGGAAACCGCCCAAAGTGGCTGGGGAAGCCCAGCCAGATGGGCAGGATACAAATAATAAACTATTATTATTATTATTATTATTATTATTATTATTATTACTACTACTACTACTACTACTACTACTACATCTGACATATGCAGGGGTTGTCTGACTGGTTTTATATAGATGATTTCCCCCCCTTTACAGTGGGAAATGTCCAATAAAACATACGTTGGGCATCATCAGTCAGTTGACCTCCAGGTGTTTGCACTGCAACTTCCCTCAGCCCCAGCCGCCATGTCTGTGCTGGCTTGAACTGATGGGAGTTGCAGTCCAAACACCTGGAGGGCATCAGGTTAGGTGAAGGCAGGTGTTGGCAATGCACATAAAATCATAGCTGTCAACTAACAGATTTGAAAATAAGGGACCAGCAGCCTTGAAAATAAGGAATCAGCAGCCAAAATAAGGGATTTTAGTCAACCACCAGCCAAACGAAGCCTCAAGTGGTGGTTCCCACAGCACAGCAACCCAGCAAAGGGGATGCAGCAAGGAAAACCACCATCACCTCTCCGCTGGGAAGCGCTGAGCAAAGGCGAGTCCCCAGGCAACGCGGCCGATTTGATCGGCACAAAGCATGCAAGCTCCACCCCCCCAGTCGTTCTTAGACTCCTTATTGGGTGAGCAACGCAGCCAAGCAACACAGTTGGAGCTTCCCTCCTCCCTGGCCAGCAGGAAGGGAGGGAGAGGAGCTGCTTCCTTTGAAACCCTGGGAATTTAAGGGACATCATCAATAAGGGACAGCAGCGGGAAACGGTGCTGGGATAAGGGAGTTTCCCGCCAAATAAGGGGCGGTTGACAGCTATGCATAACATTCCTCATCAGAGCACAAATGAATGAAAGGCAAAGCAGGCCGAGAAGAGCAGCAAATGCTTTGCCACAATGCATTTTTAAAAAACATATTTATGGTGTTTATTTTTGCCTCAGCTGACTGCTGTGGTGCTGCATTTGCAATTCTTCCATAGTTATTTGCAACACTTCCTTAGGGATATCAGAGTCAAACTTTCCAGAATGTTTTGTTGTACGATAAAGAAAAATCAGTGCAATTCAAAGGAATTAAGCATATGTTAGGGCTGCCATACGTTCAGATTTTCCCCCCATAAATTGAAAAATTACGGTTTTAGGGACGTGTGTGTGTGTAATATAATTTTGGAGGTGTCCTGTTTTTTACTTTTTGAAATATGGCAACCCTAACTGTGTTCCAGGGAATCCTATGTTTTCTTAGATTTAAAAGCTTATCAGGGGTTCCTCAGAGAGAAGATTAGTAATGGCTGACAAGGGTGAATGAAGGGCAGGTGATAAATACTAGGTAAAAAGGTAAAGGACCCCTGGACAGTTAAGTCCAGTCAAAGGTGACTATGGGGTTGCAGCACTCTTCTCGCTTTCAGGCCGAGGGAGCCAGCATTTGTCCACAGACAGCTTTCCAGGTCATGTGGACAGCATGACTAAACTGCTTCTGGTGGAACGAACACCGTGACGGAAACCAGAGCGCACAGAAATGCCATTTACCTTCCTGCTGCAGTGGTACCTATTTATCTACTTGCACTGGTGTGCTTTCAAACTGTTGTTGTTGTTGTTGTTGTTGTTGTTGTTGTTGTTATTTAAATCTTATTTTACAGTGTGCAGTCACAGGGAGCCATTAGTTGTGTTCTAGGCTATGTTCTTCCTTTACACAAAGCAATGGTGAGATCCAACAGCTACAACCAGCACTGGCATGAAAATGTGTTGGAGGTGGCTCAGCAGAAGAGAATGTTCCCTGAAGATAGAAACTCTGAGAACCGCTGAAGCTGGAAGGCCTGAGCAAAATTATTAATAGTTATTCTTTGTTCCTTAGGCAGCAAAAAAAAGCTTAACTGTTCCTCCTGCTGCATTTCCAGAACACCACAAATGTATTCAGATTTTATGATGAGTCTTGTTCATTATGTATTATGGAGCCCTGCCTGGGTCAATCAGTTTCCTGCAGTCAATCCACTTATATTTTATCCCCATGATTTTTTAATATTATGAATATCCTGTCCAGAGGAAGTGCAATAATCCTATTTATTGAACTCTAGTGGGTTTTTGTTTTGTCTTGTCTAGAATGGAGCAATAGTCAGGAGACATAAAGCTACTATATCTTGAATATTTTTGTGTCGGAAATGTGCGTAGATAAAAGTGGCATTCATTGTCAAGTTCAAGTTCCCAGCAGGAGCCTGATACAAATGATTATAATTGGTAGTGCCCTATTTAGGTGTGAATTAGTGGGAAGTTTTTCTTCATCAATAGATTCACTAGAGAAAAGGCTATCACACGGCAAGACTTCATTAAATAAATGCCATGCTGCTCCAGTTTCAAGTTAACCACTGCATTTTTTTTATTATACCAAGGAAAATTTGTGTTTCTCAATGCTACTACATTACAATGGCTTGTTGCATTCTTAACTTGAGTTTATTGCGTGAACAGGCGGAGTCCCCCAAACCCCGGGCGGCCCCCATGTGGAATAACGACTCAAGACAACGTGCTATGGGATTAAAATTGGCCACAACTTTATTATGTTTCAGATGTGGGTAGACCTTAGCTCAGGCATTGGGCGTTTATCCTTCCCAGTCCCCCGCCAGGGATCTGGGGAACATCAGGATTATCCAGAGTGGGGGGGGATGGGCTGACTCTGGAGAACATATGTTCAAGTAGAGAGAGCCTGCCCCCATTATGCCATTGTCACAGGGGAGAGCAATGTCAGCCTTTTGGTGTACGGCCAAATCCTCCCATCAAACAACCCCTTTAACAGGGAACCCTGGTATCGCCAGCACAAAGAGAAGGGGGGCACGAGTCACCGCTACACGCCCACCCCCAATTTAGGGAAGATAGACTGAAGGATTTGGCCCAAGGCCTGATACCACCAAAGTTGTGACGTTTTGCTATGGGAAAGGCAAACCTGCCAATGCAGGAGAATTCCTTTTCGGCCCTTCAACAGCTACTTTGATGTAGCAGCTCCCCCATACCTGTGGAGAAAAGGTTAACCTGCAAAAGAAGTCTTAACTGAGGGGTGGGTAGGGTGGGAGAAGCTCTGGAGGCAACTGACGCTTTGCAGGTAAGATCCTCCCCCTATTGTGTGGGCAGGGTGGTCCCTCCCCCTACCTGGCCTGATCACCTTGGCAACGCCTCCCCAGGCAGGATTGGGCAACTGGCTGAGGTAGGCAGAGACCTCCAGGTATCCCACCTGGGGAAGGCGAAGCCAAGCCTGTGCTAATGATGCCGCATAGGGTCCAGGGGGCTGCGCATGACCACGCAAAGGGCACCCCCTATTTAATGTGGGGAGCGGCCATTCTTACAGCTGCCTTTCTATCATCGCTGACTTTGGGGAGCCAGGGTATCAGAGGGGCTCCATGGGCCGGATTGTGGGATTTTTGGCACTGCAGAAGTGAGTCCCCGTGCCGCGTTACGCCAGTTTAGCACAGCGCACGTGGACTTGCCGAGCGGGCAGCACAGTTCGGGGGTGGCTCGTGGGCCAGTTAAATGACCCCCGGGGGCCGCTTGTGTCCCATGGGCTTTAGGTTGCCTACCCCTGATTTAGACCAAGCCAAGACACATCTGGGGCTTCTTTTTGGCTACATAGGTAACTTGTAGGAGGCAGACAGTCATACTGATCCTCATAGTATTGAATTGAGAATCAAACAGGAAGTAAAACTGCAGAAGGTGAGATTTGAAGAGATTACATGGGGGATCGAAGGAAAAAGAGATGAAGGGTTTGCAAAAAAAGAGGCCCAAATGGAAAGCTGTGTTTTAAAATGTGAATGCATGGACAGAAAAGGTGACTCAAGTAGAATCTAATTCAAGCAGTAAAGAAGGTTAAGGGGCAGGTAGGAAACACAGATGGTAATCTTGGATTTAATTAGGCAATTGATACTCACGGTGTAGCCTGTAGAGAGGATAGTGTTGAGAAAGAAGGGGATATTAAGGAGTCAGATTATGAAGTGTAAGAAGCTGAAAGGGAAGATGAAGAGAAAGACGAAGGTAGTGAAGAAAAGACAGTGCCAGTCCAGAATGCTTTGCCGCCTGAGGTGGAGACCCCTGTTTTAAGGCCAATATTTTAAAGCATTGCTTCAGCTTTAAGACACCAGTTCTTGCCTTCATCTGGCTCCAACATACCACCACCTGGAAAAGGTCACTTCACCTTACAGAATCAACCATTAAAAATAGTATAAAATGATCTGAAATGATGGTGGAAAATATCAAACAGGCTTCTACCATGCCTCTATACCAGACTTGGTAGCCTATTGCCTTCCAAATGTAGCTGAACACCAGCTGCTATCAGACTTACATCCAGTAACCAAGAGTGATGGGAATTGTAGTCCCACAAAATCCAGAGAGCCAAAACTTAGCTGTCCTTGCTCTAGAAAATGGAATCAAGTGGTTTTGATGAAAAGTTTCAGATCTATAACCTGAAATTTCCTAAATCTCACAACTGGCTTTCCAGAAGGTATTATGTTAGCACCTTGACTACCATACATAGAGTCTTTATTCTTCACACACCAACATACTTTGTTTAAATATGCAGCGTGCAACCCGAAGCATGTCTACTCAGTGGTACATCTCATTGAATTCAGTGCAATTTATTCCAGTGTAAGAATGCTCAACACTGCAGTCTTAAACTGAATTCCATGCAAATACTACATCACCTGTTCTACCACTATTTCCTATTTTTGTAAACCATATTTTAAATTTAATTTTCAGGTAAATTACAACTATTTTCGTGAGCTGGTTAGATTCACTTACCAGAAGGTAAGCTCCATTGAACTCAAGAAGGACTTACACCTGAGTAAACATGCATAGGGAGCATGCACTTTGCTTATATCCCAAGCACACATTGGATATGGATTAGATATGGTGGTGATGTATGAAGCACAGTAACATTTTACATTTGGGCAAAAAGCTTGCTAGGAATGTCTACCTTTGTTAAATCAGTCATTGGTGATTCTAGATAGCATTCCACTAGTGCAGAATGCCTATTCTTTCTTAACCTTTGCAAATCTCCCATGCTTATTTACATTGCAATGTATGGGTTATTTGTATCTCTTTTGGTTTTGCTATTTCAAATGCATGTCAGAGACAAACACTGTATCTATTACCATTCCTTGTTTTGGGTCAGAATATCCTATCTGGCATGTTGCAATATATTGTCTTGACAGCCCTGACAAGTTTGCCCCAATATACTGGTTACCTTTGGGACATGTATGAAACTGGCTAAATAGCAAGCATTCCATGTTTTACTAGGTAGCTGTGTACAGTTTTTTTGACAAATGAGGAGGATTCGCCAAATCATTATATCAAGCAATCATGCCATCTGTTGTGTCAGTCCAAGCTCTTTTAGCATTTATTTCTATTGCACTTAAAAAAAAATGGGCTGCCACTTAAAAGGGAGCCAGTGTGGTGTAGTGGTTAAGAGCGGTAGCCTCGTAATTTGGGGAACCGGGTTCGCGTCTCCGCTCCTCCACATGCAGCTGCTGGGTGACCTTGGGCTAGTCACACTTCTCTGAAGTCTCTCAGCCCCACTCACCTCACAGAGTGTTTGTTGTGGGGGAGGAAGGGAAAGGAGTATGTTAGCCGCTTTGAGACTCCTTAGGGTAGTGATAAAAGAGGATATCAAATCCAAACTCCTCCTCCTACTCCTCCTCCTCCTCCTCCTCCTCCTCCTCCTTCTTCAAGGCTGGACATGGAAGGAATAGCATAACAAAATGTGTGTCAGAAAATATCTTCATACGTTTTGAATTCTCCGCCATCCCCACCCATACACGCCCTCCCATTAGATGTCAAGGAAATAAACAACTACCGGTATCTGACTTTTAGAAGACATCTGTTTAGGGAAGGTTTTAATGTTTGATGTTTTATTTTGTTTTTAATATTCTGTTGGGAGCCACCCAGAGTGGCTGAAGAAACATACATCATCATCATCAATATATTCCTCCTGAGTTTGGGTCTGGCTTATAATGGCCTGCAATGTTACCATGACTACTCCTTTTCTCCAGCCCACAGCTCCCTCAGCTCTCAGCAGTGGTCATAATAGGAAGGGTTCACAGGGAGACTCTGTTGAAGCTTTGATACTTTCCTGAAGCCTGTGCACCAGCCTCCAGAGCATCAGGTACCATGGGAAATGTAGTTCCCAAAACCTAATCAGGAACCAATGGAACTACATTTTCCATGGTAGTTGCAGCAGCATCTAGGCCAGGTCCTAATGGAGTCCTAGTGTGAGCATCCGCTCACCAACAGCATGAAGGGGTGATGGATGAATCCTGTGTTTGTGTAAACCAGGCTTCCTCAACTCCCATGATCCCTAGCTAGCAGGACTAGTGGTCAATGATGATGGGAATTGTAGTCTCAAAACATCTGGAGGGCCGAGGCTGAGAAAGCCTGGTGTAAGTGTTTAGAGGCATATAGGTCCTTGTTCACATTGAATAGTTCATATATGTAACAATTAAGTGTACGTGAACATGAAGTTCACTCTCACCATGTGTATAAGCTACACGCTTCCAAAGGATGTAAAACATTTCGCCTTTAGTTACAGTTTAATGGCTCCTTAGAAGAGCTGATAAGAAATCTCAAGGAAGAATACATCCTCTGCTAATGTATTCATGTTAGCTTCATGGCAGTGGAGCCCATTCCTAATCTGAAAACGTAATCCTTCTAAAATTATATTCCCATTTTAATTATCCAAGCCTTTTTTAAAAAAAAGATCAGGTTTTATTTTTAATGGTATCACTTAAAAGGTCTTCCTACCCACATTATTGATGTTTTATAGCTCCTCAACACATTCCAAGCCATTTCATATCAGTGTGCTGCAAAAATTGGTGTTTTAATTCACATTACAAATATGTTGCCAACATAATGCTTCTCACCTGCTCCATTGCAAACATGGTACAAATATTGAAGATTAGGTTGGACAGGATTCTGGGAATGGCAGCCTTCATCTGCCTGAATAGTTTAAACAAACACAGCTTCTGCTTGCATTCTGATTTGTTGTTATTATACCACACCATTTTTCTCCAAGGAGCCATCCATGGTTATCCCCTTCCTCATGTGATCCCCCCACAACATCCCTGTTGCAACTGGCCCAAGATCAGGGAGTTTCATAACTGATCAGGTAATTGAACCCTGCTCTGCCAGGTCCTGCTCTGACACTTTAACCACTATGTTGTTGTTGTGTAGTCGTTGAGTCGTGTCCGACTCTTCATGACCCCATGGACCAGAGCATGCCAGGCACTTCTGTCTTCCACTGCCTCCCACAGTTAGGTCAAACTCATGCTGGTAGCTTCGAGAACACTGTCCAACCATCTCGTCCTCTGCCGTCCCCTTCTCCTTGTGCCTTCCATCTTTCCCAACATCAGGGTCTTTTCCAGGGAGTCTTCTCTTCTCATGAGGTGGCCAAAGGATTGGAGCCTCAGCTTCAGGATCTGTCCTTCCAGTGAGCACTCAGGGCTGATTTCCTTAAGAATGGATAGGTTTGATCTTCTTGCAGTCGATGGGACTCTCAAGAGTCTCCTCTAGCACCATAATTCAAAAGCATCAATTCTTCGGCGATCAGCCTTCTTTATGGTCCAGCTCTCACTTCCATACATAACTACTGGGAAAACCATAGCACTATACCACAGTGATAAATAATCTGCTTCAAATTGAACAGTCATAGACACTTAGGTTATAGCATGCACACACTCTCTGCACATTCTTGCAGTCATTCCGACACACATGCGGATGCAAGTATAAGCACATTCAATGCTCATGGTTGATGGATGGTTAAAGATAGGGAAAGGAAGAGAATCACCCTTTCCTCTTTTCCCCACTGCCCTTTGCCAGCTGTTTCTTTAACTTGGAGATAATAATGCAGCGGTACCTTGGTTCTCAAATGCCCTGGTACTCAAAAAACTTGGAAGCCAAACACTGCAAACCTGGAAGTAAGTGTTCTGGTTTGCAAACTTTTCAAACATGCTGCATTTTGAGTGAGACACTTCCATTTTGAGTTTTACACTGAAGTCTGTCTGTTTTTGTGGCTTTTTTGTTTTGTTTTTGTGACTGTGTAGAACCCAGTTCAGCTATTGATTGTGTGACAGCCGTACATTTTTTTTATTGCTTTCATTTAATGGATCAATGGTCTCGTATGATAGTAAAATACATTTTAAATTGCTGTTTTAGGGGTTGTTTTTAAAAGTCTGGGGCGGATTAATCCATTTTGCATTACTTTCTATGGGAAAGCACACCTTGGTTTTGGAATGCTTTGGTTTTGGAATGGACTTCTGGAACAGATTGAGTTTGAGAACCAAGGTACCACTGTAATAATTTCTGTCGGCTGTGCTTGAATGACCAGTGTGTGCTAAACTAATTTCCTGTGTGTCTTTGTCTAGGTGTTAAGGGACAGCTAAGAGAATGAAGACTCTAAGTCCCCAGCGGAAGCATGATATGGCGATGCAGTGCTGGTGCTGAATTGTTCTCTCTGATGGCTCTATGGGAGTGGATAGCCCTGAGTCTTCATTGCTGGGTTTTAATGGTCGCTGCTGCTTCGGATCAGCATGCCACAAGCCCCTTCGACTGGCTCCTTTCAGATAAGGGACCCTTCCACCGCTCTCCGGAATACACAGATTTCGTGGACAGAAGCCGACAGGGATTTAGCACAAGATACAAGATTTACAGGTATGAAACAAAAGGGATGGTAATTTCAGAGGGTGCTCTTCCGGGAACTGTTTAGAAACGACACAAGGGCACTTTAAGAAAGAAAGAAAAATCACAGATGGGGAGAACCAATGGGTAGGTCTGGTTTCATTCCAAAAATATACACCAAGGTTCCTTTTCATGTTGGGAATAGCTGTGCTGCCTATTGAAAGTGAAAGGAGGTGATTGATTAAAACGAGATCTGAAGGTGACCACCTGTTGACGAAATCTTTCAGCTTGGTTGAAAAGCTAATTTTAACTCCTGGTTTTCACTCAGCTTGCATTTTCTTCCTGAATTGCAGGAGATTAATGAGGCACAGTTCAGAGGTAGAGTACGCGTGTTTACATGTACGTACAGCATTCCCAGAATCATGGAAATGTAAAGTTGGAAGGGACCCCAGAGGTCTTCTATTGCAGCCCATGGCAATGTAGGTGCCAATGGAGGCTTCCCTTGACATGTAAACAGAGGCAGTTTTTGTCGGGACTGTGGTGGAGAATGAGGTTAAATTTCCCCACACTCAGTCCCAAGGTTCTATGGCTAATACTTGCATAACAAACGCAAACATGAATGGCTTTCAGATAAGCATCACCTGATGAATATCTGTCTGCCATGCACTCACCTGATAAAAGTGCAGAAGCCCTGAAAGAAAAAAGAAAAAAGCGCCCTTCAGCAAGAATTAATGTGCTTGCTGTAATTACATAGTCTCATCAGAAAATGAGAATATTAATGATGCATCCTGTGTGTTGTTTTGATGAGAATAAATAATACAAATAATGAACCATGCTTTATACATTAAAAGTGTTATATACATTAGCAATAATAAATGCTATGAAATGATCTTGGCTTTAAAAAGAGAAAACTATGACAAGTAGGAGGGATGCCTATCTCTGTGTCTTTAATTATAGACCCTGGCGGACTCCTCTTTGCCAGTCAAAATAAGGAGCTGCAACTACAGAGCGTGGAAGAAACAGATTGGCAATTTCTGTCACTTGACCAATTTATGGCTGTGAAATCATTTGAACAGGTGGTCCTTTATTTGCTTCAGATTGTTTTGCTGTCATTCCAGCTTTTTCAGCTATTGGGTCCATAATAAGGGGCAAACTCTTGCCTTTTCATCTTGTTTGTGGCTCCATGCAGATTGCTGCTGGTTCTTAAATACAGGTTTGGGGAGAAGGTCTGAAGTTTGTTTTGTGTTATGAATATTTATTTTCCTGTGCTGCTTCTCTGTGCACCAGAGGGCACTGTGTTGCAGGTCAATTTTGCATTAGTTTGTGTTGCCGTAGGCCAACACATTGTGAGGTCTGTTGCACATTAACTGTGATGATGAAATATGCATTTGGGGGTGTTTGGTGAGCTCAACGGATCAGAGGAGGCGATTGCTATTAGCCGGGGTTTAAAAGCCTGCTGTCAATGCCAATCATCTATTTATTTATTTTGGCAGGGGAGGGGAAAATAAAAGTGATAATATATAAAGCCCGAGTCAGCATATTTTACTCCCCTTTGTTTTTATATTGCTCAACGAAACAGAAATATATCCATTGCAAAATGCAACAAGAATGATTCCCATTGCTTCTGGTTTCAGTACTGTTAACTATGCCTGAAAGAGCCACACATTGCATTCTGCATTCTAGGGTCTATATCACTGCTGTTTCTTATACCCCACAAAAAGCTGCCTCTGAAAATTGCAGGACCCTCCAGAATAATGGAGAGCTGCAGCCAAAGGGAGAATCAGTTCATGGATGTGTTTACATGCACACCTGACCACATGCACAGAAGCTCTTTGGGGCAATTTGTACAGCAGGAAGCTTGTGTGCAGCTAGGGAAAACCTATACACATTGATTAAACACTATATGGAGAGGGGGAAGAAGATAGAGGTACAAGGTGGATGCGGGTTCTTTTTTCCCTTTCAAGTTGGTCACATGGGGATTCTAAGAAAATGTTGCCAAGGTGCAAGACCTTGTGTGAAGAGCTTCACAGTGAAAGAGTGTAAGAATTTTTTTAAAAGAGTTTTGAAGGGAAAATGTCCCATAGCCACCTTTTAATAAGGTAAGCACAACACAAACAACCAATATTTATTTCATTCTGTTCACATGCGGTTTCAATGCACTACGCCCACTTGAATTGCCAGAAAAGTCGTGTGTGAAAAGTTTGGCATAGCACGAGACTTCACCGTTTTCCCCTCCAGCAATGTTCTAACTCCCACTTCAACTCTTGGCTAGTTTTCCTTGTATATGTATTATTTACACTTGCACCATACCTTCCAACATTTCTCTGATGAAAATAGGAACGTCCTAAGGAAAAGCGGGACATTCTGGGATCAAATCAGAAAGTGGGACGGTTTCTGTAAATTAGGGACATCCCTGGAAAATAAGGACACTAGGGGTCTGTTGCACCTGCCCCGCCTTTTGGCCTGTTTTGTTCATTTCTGATTCCTATAATTTGCTCAGTTCTCCCCTTTCCCCATGGTGTTTGTGTGTGTATGTGTTCAATATATATTTCTTTTCTGCTTTAAGTTACCATTGTTGGGGGCCAGACTTTGGAGACTCCTATTAAAGCTGATGTTTTAATTCATCCATAACTAGAAGTTTCTGCAAGTAAAGTTTTTGAATGTTAAAGTTTGGACATTGGTTTAATTTCCAAAGAAGGGTGTCAGTCATATATATGATTTGAGCTTCTTAGCTGTGATTTTGCTACCCTTCCTTCAACACATCCCATACTCCAGAACTGTTCTTTCAGAGAATGTGCAACCTCACCCAGACTGGATACTTCAGGGCCACCTCTGGACTATTTTGGGTTTCTTCAGGGGTTTCTTGTAGGGTTGCAGGCTTTTTTTCTCAGACGTTGCCTTCCCTTGGTCTGAATTAGGTAGGATCCTGAGATCCAAACTGGGTGGGTTTTGTGATGTTGTAGGGTTAGCACAGAGAAGGAGGCATTCCAAAGTCATTGTAGGCTCATTGATCAAAACTGGAACCTTGTAAATTATCCAGTCCAACCATAATATAGCTGATTGTCCTAATGTTTGCTGAAAAGACATTTTTTCTTATTCCCTCCATTCCATTGGAATTTCATTGACTGAAATGGAAAGCTTTAGGAAAACAGCATAGGCACGAAGCTGAGAATGTCAGATAATGGTGAGTAGCAGATAATAGTGATTAACGGTGCTTGGAAGGGAAATGCAGTTTGTCATGTGAACTCGACAAATGTAATTGAGAGAGGAAGGAATAATATAACTGCTACAGGCTTACTGAGAAAGCAAACTCTACTCGGTCTACGCATTTCAAAGAGGACTGTTAATGTACTTTGAGGCTGCCCTGGGAAACAGCTAACTTCTCCTGTGGCTGACTATGCATTGCATTCCATTTATGGGGCCACTGAGAGAATCAAGATTATAAATGTGCTTGAAGGGAAACCTGTTCAGCTTTCACCAGAGCTTCCTCAGTTAGGGAATAAATAGCAGAAACAGTCCCATCTGCTTTTCCCACCGATTTTTCAGCAATCCGTAAATTGCTTTTGGCTAGCGTCAAAATGGGCTGCTTTCCTATAGAGATTTGTTTCTGTGGGCGAAAAGGTAATATAGTCAGGGGCCATCATCACTCTCCTGAAAGGAAGATCCGTCCCTTGAATGCAGAATGCCCTCATTTCAAATTGATTCTGTCACACATCAGAACGCATGGAAAACTCATTCTCCAGAAAGCTTGTGGAGAATGTTGAAGATGTGAGGACCTCTTCTGACATTACTGTTGCAGCAGAGAAGCTGCTGTAGGATGGCCTCTTCCTGATTCATAAAGGTTATGTTGGGAACTCTAGCACAAACAATAGCAGCTCCTTCCCATGCCAGCTTCCCCCACCTCCTGAAACCAGACCAATACTGACTGTAAAACCATAAGAAGATGCCTACTGGATCCAACCCAAGGCCTATCTAACTCAACATCCCATTTTCCACAGTGGCCTATGGGAAATCCACAATCAGGACATTGGTACGATAGCACCCCGACCACTTGTGATTCCTCAGCAAGTGGTATTCAAAGGCCTGGTGCCTCTGATCCTGGAACTAATATATAGCCATCATGTCTAGTGACAACTGATAGCTTTACCGTCCACAAATTTGTCTAATCCCCTTTAAAAGCTAAGTTGGTGGCTATCGCCCATCTTGTAGTGATATAAGAAGTGATAACTTGTGATGCTGGGAGCAAAAATGCTGTAGTAGATATGGATTGTCAAGGAGCTGTCAAGGAGCCAGATCATCTGCAGGGCGTGTGCGTGTACACACACACACACACACACACACACACACACGGAAGGCATGGAAGGCAAATAGCTTTTTCTTAGCAGAAAAAGCAACATCAGTGTCCCTGGTTCATCTTAACAAGGAAGGCATTGCTGAAACTAACCTCTAGGCATGCCCCTGCCCTCTACTCTCTCACTCTGGATCCCTCCCAAGCAGATGAAGGTCATTGAATGGGTGAACTCTTCCTCTGGGCCCGTCTGGCATGTTGCTCAACAGCATGCTGGATCCTCCTTGAGCGGGAAGTCAGAGAGGGAAGAGAGTCTCCTGACCTCCCTTTATGTCTCAAGTCTCTGGCTTCTATCGGCTCCCAGCTCATCCCTTCTGCTGACTGCCCCTAAGTATCCCACCACCAGGCTCCAGGCTCTAAGGAGTCGTCTTCAGAGCCCTCCCGGGGGCGGCTCTTGGGAGGCAGATGCCCACAAGTCTTCTTCATCCAAATTAAATGGCAAATTAAATTTTGTGAATATATAAATCTGGCAAGACCCACAGCATTCATAAGGGGACAATCGGACCAGAAATTATTAAAAGAATGGGGATGTGCTAAAAAGTATACGAAAAAACATTGTTCTGGAGTAAGCATATTGGTATGTAATGAATGACGCTTTACAGGGTTAAAGAAAAAGAAAAACAGTGTAAAAAAGTACAAAGATGGAAGTAATCTACATTAAACACAACAATTAGTAAGAGTAAAAATTTTGAGGTCTTAGAACAAAGGAAGGAAGTCAATATGTGTATATGTATGTAATGACGAGATTAGAATGGTGATATGGTTTTATTTGTAGATGTGTGCTTTTTCTCCTTTTTTGTTTTCTTTTTTGTGTTCTGTTTTTCTTTCTTGTTTGTATAGTATTATTTTGGATTCAATGTTTGTAATTTTTGTTATAATTTTGCATTGAAAATAAAATATTTTTTCTTTAAAAAAGGTCTTCTTCATCCAGCCAGTCCAAGCCCTCCCTGGGGGAGTGAACTCTTGGGCTAGTGACTCCCACCACTCCACATCCAGCCAGTCCCTGACATGAACCTACCAAGGTCATGTCTGACACCCAAGGTCCACCACCAAGGTCATGTTCCTACAAGACTCAGTATGACTACTGACACATTTATAATAGGCCTCTCGGGTATTATTAAATGTAAGCATGTTGGACGAGTGGCACCAGTAGGAGTGAAGCCATTTGCCTCAGGTGGCAGATGCAACCGCCTGACCCTGCCGTTGTGCCATTGTCACACCCACCTGGGCTTCACCCGTGTTGCTACCACTGCTCTGTTGTCTTCATCACTGCTGCAGTGTCATGGCAGCAGCACGGGTGCAGCAGGTGAAGTTGGGACGACAGGACTGGCAGCAATACAAGCATGACAACAGGGTGCCAGGAACCCAGCCTCCAGCTCGACAACACAGGGAGCGTAGTTAGTTAGAAAGAATGATTTATTGCTCAAGTACACAGATAACTCCGGGCGGCATTAACCCAACTGCCGCAGTCGTGAATTATGATGACTCTTCTGAAGAGTCACTCCCTTCCGCTAATTTAAACAGAACGTATGACCTTTACATCTCTGCTTCCGCCTCCTGTCAAACACCCTCCCCCAGCAACCACCCTGTGGGCTCATTGGATACCCTCCAATTTCTTCCTAAGAAGACGGACTGCCAATCTTCTCTTCTTCACCTTTTTCCTCCCCCTGAGAGGCCTGGCGGAGATTCTGCTCACTCGAGATAGTTCCCTTAGCATTCCTAATGGCAGGGAAGTTGGCCCTCGGCTAATCTCCCCTTTTCTTCTTGTTGTTGTTTAGTCGTTTAGTCATGTCCAACTCTTCGTGACCCCATGGACCAGAGCACGCCAGGCACTCCTGTCTTCCACTGCCTCCTGCAGTTTGGTCAAACTCATGTTCGTAGCTTCGAGAACACTGTCCAACCATCTTGTCATCTGTCGTCTCCTTCTCCTTGTGCCCCCAATCTTTCCCAACATCAGGGCCTTTTCCAGGGAGTCTTCTCTTCTCATGAGGTGGCCAAAGTATTGGAGCCTCAGCTTCACGATCTGTCCTTCTAGTGAGCACTCAGGACTGATTTCCTTGAATGGATAGGCTTGATCTTCTTGCAGTCCGTGGGACTCTCAAGAGTCTCCTCCAACACCATAATTCAAAAGCATCAATACTTTGGCGATCAGCCTTCTTTATGGTCCAGCTCTCACTTCCATACATCACTACTGGGAAAACCATAGCTTTAACTATACGGACCTTTGTCGGCAAGGTGATGTCTCTACTTTTTAAGATGCTGTCTAGGTTTGTCATTGTTTTTCTCCCAAGAAGCAGAGATCTTTTAATTTCA
Organism: Podarcis bocagei; assembly: GCF_964188305.1. Lineage (NCBI taxonomy): Eukaryota > Metazoa > Chordata > Lepidosauria > Squamata > Lacertidae > Podarcis > Podarcis bocagei. The sequence continues at coordinate 88,775,807 of NC_138129.1, forward strand.
TGACTGCTGTCACCATCTGCAGTGATCATGGAGCCCAATTGCCTACTTCCTTCACTGGAAGCTGGCTGAGCTGGCTCATTCATGACACCAGGGCAGGGCAATTGTTGTCCTGGCTCTGCAGGGGTGCAGTGTGGGGGGCATGTTACCTACAGCAGCAAAACATCTTGAGCTGCCCCTGGGCACCAGAGCAACCCCAGTGCAATGTCTGGTCTTGTAAGCATGTTCACTTGAACATGTTTGCAAACCTTCCTTCAGTGAAAAATTGGAGCCTTCAATCATAGAGAGGCTTGTAGGTGTGTTCAGCTGAACATAATTATAAGATCCTTTCAGATTTTGGTGCTGAATGTTGCGAGATTGGAGGTGGAGAGTGTCATGCCGTCATGCACATCCCCATGTCTCAAACATTTCAGTAATATTTGAAGAGAGCTACTGCCACATTAAGGAACACAGGTGGTGCTGTGGGTTAAATCACAGAGCCTAGGACTTGCCGATCAGAAGGTCGGCGGTACGAATCTCTGCGATGGGGTGAGCTCCCGTTGCTCGGTCCCTGCTCCGGCCAACCTAGCAGTTCGAAAGCACATCAAAGTGCAAGTAGATAAATAGGTACCGCTCCGGCAGGAAGGTAAACGGCGTTTCCGTGTGCTGCTCTGGTTCATCAGAAGGAGCTTGGTCATGCTGGCTACATTACCCGGAAGCTGTACACCGGCTCCCTGGGCCAATAAAGTGAGATGAGCGCTGCAACCCCAGAGTCAGTCACGACTGGACCTAATGGTCAGGGGTCCCTTTACCTTTACTGCCACATAAGGAACTGTAGTGTTTGTGTTCTAACATATTCCACATGAATAGGGAGCAGGAAAAAAGAAAACAGCTTGCCACCAGAGCTGGAGAGGAGTGTCTTAGATAGTGCTGTGTCATCTGTGTTGGTTTAGCCCCAAAGAATGGTCTGAACATTCATGAATAGCATGCTGGGAAATCCCCAGCATCTGGTATGCTAGCTCTGTCCTAAAAAGTGTTTGTGTGCATTAACCTAATTTTTTCTATAAATTTCATGCCCACTGTTCATTTCAGCAACTTGCCACAGGAACTGGAGCTTAACTCAAATATAGACCTTTTCTTTACCCCTGCACTTGTAACAGGTACCCATGCAATGAAAAAGAATTGGGCTGCCAATCAAGCACAGAGCTAATTGATCTGAGATCACTCATTTCAGTTGACGCAAACATGGAAGCATTCCTGGAAGTAAGCCCTGTTGAATTCAGTAGGACTTAATTCTGAATATCCATGAATGAAAGAGTGAATGAAATTCATGAGACAATGTGCATTCTTGATAAATATGCATTCTTACCTTTATTCTTTTGAATGCTATCTTTTTAATTTGAAATATAAGTTGACCTGCACTCAGGGCAGGATAAAGAACCAATGATGGGTTTTTTTGTCTGTTTTTTTTTTTTTGTATATCAAGTTATATTTTAAAGGTTCTTTTAATGTGTAACTTCATCTCCCATAGGTTGATAATTATTAATAAGGTCAGCTGTTGTAAGAATGTTTATTTAGAACTGATTATAGATGTTTGTCCACTCTTGGGATTGCAAAGATGCAAGATGTGAAACGAGGCCATTATTGCTCCTTCTTTGAGGATTTTAGATGTGTGACTTTGCTCTCCCCATTTGGCATTCCCTTTCATTTGCTTTTCAATGCCCTGTCTGTTCTGTCATTTAAGATTCAGGAAGAGGTAATAAGGACAGTCACATTCAGCAGAGGAAACTATCACTCAGGGCATTTATCTTCATCTTTGCAGTAATTCCCCCCCCTTTTTTTTTTTGGTGTGGGGAGTCTAATTTTCAGATTCATCTGATGCTGTTATGTTTTTCCTGCAGTTATGTCAGCTGTCACTTTAAAATAACATTGCTATAATTTTGAAGAACTCTATTGTTTCATGCTTTTTGCTTCTCTGAGTGGTAGGGAGTTCTAGGGCAGGCTTTTACAATTAGTTGCCTTGCGAGATAAGAGTCCTGAAGAGGTGTGTGTGTGTGTGTGTGTGTGTGTGTGTGTGTGTGTGTGTGTGTGTTTTGTAATACTGGTTTGTTTATAAACTGAGCAGCAGGAAGGTTCAGACAAACACCTAGATGGTCAGCATTAGTCTGAAATAGAAGCAGCAACACATTCTTGCAGCTCATCAAGGCTGCAAAATCTGGACTTCTAGATCTTGCCTGGCCAAATTTTCTGTTCAGAACTGTCTCCTTCCTACAGGTCTGTGTGGTATAACCTGCATTCTTAGCACACAGAAGCCCAATTCACACAAAAGTCCCCCCAAAGAGGCTCGCTGACAGCAGAAGCCTCCAGCTGACTGTAGCAGCTATCAGTTCTGGCAGTTGCAACAGTTACCCATGGAAAGATCCCTTCCAGCCCTCTTTCAGTGCAATTACAATTACCCATCTGTTTCCCTGGCCATCCCCTAGCATTGCCTGCTTGCTTCTTTCAACAGAGAAGAACAAGGGTATCTTTGCAGCTGTAGAAAGGAATCAGTATTCCTTGTTAGTGACCAATACACTAAGCAGATGCACTACACTCTTATTATAACATCAGGGTTTCCAGACTGTATGAAGATAGACTTAGCACAGGTTCGATTTTGTCAGCAGGGAGATGTGAACATAAGAGTTCTGCTGCATTAGGCTGGTGACCCATCTAGTCCAGCTGTGGAGGTAGAACATATCCATAAGGGTTAGTACTATGGCTGTTCACTATGCTGATGACAATGTAGTGGATGACCTCCACACCATCCTAAATATCTTCGCAGAAGCTTACAGAAAGCTTGGCCTATCGCTCAACATCCAAAAAAACTAAAGTGCTGCACCAACAAGCACAAAGCAACCCTCTGTAGTGCCACAAATCCAACTCAATGGTGTAACGTTTGAAAGTGTCAATCACTTCTCCTACCTGGGCAGTTATCTTTCCACAAAGGCCAAAACTAATGCCAAAATCCAGAATCGCCTGAGCTCTGCGAGTGCAGCTTTCTCCCGACTGAAGTGCAGAGTGTTTGAGGACTGGGACATTTGCAGGGAAACCAAAATGCTTGTTGACAAAGCTATTGTACTACCAACCTTACAGTATGCTTGTGAAACATGGACCACTTATAAAGGCCATCTCCAGCTCCTTGAAAGATTTCATCAACGGTGTCTCCGAAAAATTTTACACATCACTTGGGAAGACAGGCAAACTAATACCAGTGTACTGGAAGAAGCAAAGATCACCAGTGACAAAGCAATTTTTCTTTAACATTAACTTTGTTGGACTGGTCATTTGGTTCAGATGTCTGATTATCTTCCAAAGCAACTACTCTATTCTGAACTTAAAAATGGAACACGTAATGCTGGTGGTCAACAAGAGAGGTTTAAAGACTCTCTTAAACCAAATCTAAAAAAAGTAGTATAAACACTGACAACTGGGAAACACTGGCCTGTGAGGGCTGCAATTGGAGAACAGCCTTTACCAAAGGTGTCCTAGGTTTTGAAGATGCTTGAACTCACGGCGAAAGGGAGAGGCACGCTAAGAGGAAGGCATGTTTGGCAAACCCTCACCATGATCAACTCCCGCCTGGAAACCTATGTCCCCACTGTGGAAGGACGCGTGGATCCAGAATTGGCCTCCACAGTCACTTACGGACTCACTGTTAAGACCGTGTTCATGGAAAACAATCTTACTTGGCTACGAGTGATTGCCAAAGAAGAAGATAGCTTCATATTCCATGAGTGTCTAATTTTATTCTCAGGCCATCCAAGTTGAAGGCTATCACTTCATTTTGTGGGAGCTAATTTCATAGTTTAACTGTGTGTTTTGTTTGTCCTGAATCTCCCAACATTCCTCCTCCTAGATACCCACAAGTTCTAGTGTTCAGATATTTTAAGATGGCCATCATATCACTCCCAGTCTTCTCTTCTCCCACATAAACATACTCAACTCCCTCAACCACTGACTTAGTTTCCAGATCTTTTATCATCTTGATTGCTCTTCTCTGCACACGTTCCACTTTGTCTACATCCTTCTTACACTTTTCTCTATCCAGTTTCTCCACACTGTGCATAATCTTATACTTTTCTATTGTTTTTGTCCCTTACTAGTCTTTTCTCTATACTAAAAAGTCCCAAAGGCTGCAACCTTTCTCCACAGGGGTGCTGCTCCATCTACTCCATCATCCTGGTTGCCCTTTTCTGGACCTTTTCCAGCTCTACAATATCCTTTATTCTCCGTTTCACCATAAATTTGGCTTGTACTAACACCATTGATAGCAGAAAAGGGGAGAATTCCCCCACACCTCTATTAGAGGTGAGGTGTTTAATCCATAGAATTTTGCTATAAGGTGTGGGTTTGCATTTGAAAGCCTTCTTTCCCCCTGTGATGCACAGGTGCTGCTGGGAGAGAAGTAGAGTCCTGAGTAGATGAGATTGATGGGCATAAGAAAAACCAGATACCAGAGTAAGAGTAGACAGGCTGAAGATGGAAGCAGGAGTTTTATCAGACCTGGTGACTGAGGGAGGGACCAGAGAGAAAGGACTATGGGGCAACAAGTGAAAATAATCAAGAGGTCCAGGGCGAGGAGTGTGGGATGCAATCCTTGTAGCAGTCAAATACAACATTCCTTGTTTGTCTAGAGTGGACACAGACAGGGGGCTGTTGATCCAGCCAGTTGAATTTCCTGTTACACCTTGTCTGGAGCATTGTACCCTTTCATGTGACCAGGTAGGTGGGTGTGACCCTTGTAGGCCTCCCAAAAGGTCCAGTCACTCAGCCATCTTCCTCTTCTTCCTCTTGATACCATGCTTTCTTGATACTGATGTATTTTGCTGTCTGCTGGCTCTCAGCCACCAGGACATGGGCTCATTCCCATATGGGATGAACTCAAACCCTCTTCTGTAACTCTAAGCTCAAGCCTGCCTTCAGGGATCCAATGGTGAACTGAATGTGAGTAAACTTCTTATTACTTTTTTAAAAAGACTGTTTGTCTTTATTCTTTTTCGGAGGGATAAAAGGGGACTTGCCAGGAACCAAACCCAATCTGAACATAGCCAGATTGGATTGCTTAAGTAAAGAGATTCAAGTGAATCTATCAACTATCTTCCTGCTATATATTGTGGAATGTCACTCTGCTGCTGACTCACAAGCGTGAGCGAGGAAGGATACTATTAAATCAATATATCCTCTCCTAGTAGCTACAGCAGTCCTACAAGGAGAACCATTTTTTTTGCTAGAAGAGTAAGGTTCCAAAGACAGAGACTTGCTTATAGGCTTCCTCCCTCCCTCAGGCTGTTGGGGTTTTGTGCTACTGGCTTTTGCCATGGTGTTTTTATGGCATGGCTGTTAGTTTTGTCCATTTATCACCATGGATAGCTCAATTGGTTAGAGGATGGTGCTGATAACACCAAGGATACATGTTTGATATGGGACAGCTGCATGTGCCTGAATTGCAGGGGGTTGAACTAGATAGATGATCCTCAGGGTCCCTTCCAACTCTACAATTCTATGATCTGTGCCCTTCTTGTGGTGAGTATTGGGTGGATAGTGCTGTCTTTTAGTTGGCTCCTTGTGGGTAAGGGAATGGCACAACCAGTTGTACGCTTCCTGTATATGAAAGGTTCGTCAGTCAAAATATCTATCATTTCCTCCCCCCCCCCTCCTTTTAGGTCTTTGTCATTTCCTTCTGGCATAATTGGTTTTAAAGCAATGGTCAATGCCTCTGAATCCAAATCTTTGTTATCTTCCTTGGCTTTGATTGATTTCTTCTGGAGGCACTGATATTGTATGCTGGTCACGGGCTGTTAGTGTCTAGCTTCTAATGCATTAGTAACACTCTTAGCAGACAAGCCAAGTTCCTTCCAGTGAAGACCTTTGTGAAGCAAAACAACAGTCCCCTCCTCCATTAATTTCTGGGTTCTCAGATTCCCAACATGCTTGTTACTGGAGGTAATAGCACTCTGCCAAAAGCAGCAGGAGCTCAGCAGCCCTCCTTGCTTTTTAATACACCCGATTTTACACAGTACTCAAAGTTGTTTTGACCACCAGTCCTTCCTTAGATTTATATAAACTCTGGGCCCAGCATGAAAACAACAGAGCAGATAGGGCTGTTGCAGCTGCCCTGAATTCTTTGGTGACTTTGGGCGAGTCTTGCTCTCTCAGTATCCTATCTGTAGTATCATTCCTTCATGCCTGCTGATTTGGAAAAGCAAAATGGGCACACCCCAAAATCAGGTAGTTATTTCTACAGTGAGTATGCAGAAAACCAATCTGTAAATGAAAAGGAAATGATTTAAACCTGTATACCTGAAGGAACATCTACACCCTGTCATTCAGCAGGGATGCTGAGATTCAGCTCCAAGGCCCATCTGGCAGTTCCCTCGCTGTGAGAAGAGAAATTACAGGGAAGCAGGCAGAAAGCCTTTTTGGTAGTCTCACCTGCTTTATGGAACGCCCTCCCAGCAGATGTCAAAGAATTAAACAACTATACAATTATTCACAGACATCTGAAGGAAGTCCTGTTTGGGAAAGCTTTTAATGTCTGATGCTGTATTTTGTTGGAAGCTGAGGCAACCCAGTCAGGTTAGCTGGGTATAAGAATTATTACTATTATTATTATTATTATTATTATTATTATTATTATTATTATTATACCTAAGCCTCCATAGCCCAATGAGGACTGGCCACACTTATTTAGACAGACAGACAGACAGACAGAGAGAGAGAGAGAGAGAGAGAGAGAGAGAGAGAGATAGATAGATAGATAGATAGATAGATAGATGATAGATAGATAGATATATGGATATATGGAAACCTGGGAGAAGGAAGAATGGAATATCACATCTTTTTAGAAGTCATGGCTGGCAGGTTGGTTTACTACAACCTGCCATATCTTATTTCAGGCCTTGCTTGCTATTTTAACAGATGGAAACCTATATCACGTATGAAAAGAATAGAAGGTTTTCGTGAATAGGATTGCTAGTGTACTGCTTTCCTCTTGTGCAATTAGCCAGTCTCTTAATTCACAGATATTGGCAGGTGCAACATCTCATAGCATGGCGATCAACAGGTTCACCTGCTGATGGTGACAAATCAAGCAGCTGTTAAAAGGCACAGCTCTAGTGGCATGTTAACACAGCTGGAAAATCTACTTGTGGGTTATTCATTGCTTAGGAGCATTCCTAATATACCGTATTTTTCGCCCCATAAGACGCACTTTTTCCCCTCCAAAAATGAAGGGAAAATCTGGGTGCGTCTTATGGGGCGAATGCAGGCTTTCGCTGAAGCTTGAAGAGCGAGAGGGGTCGGTGCGCACCGACCCCTCTCGCTCTCCAGGCTTCAGGAAGATATCCGCCGCCCAGGCAGCCCTGTGGGAGGTCCCACAGGGTTGCCTAGGCTGCGGATAGCAGCCTGCTTCTCGGAGCGTCGGGCGCCCTGAAGGCAGAGCGCCCGACGCTTCGGGAACAATTCCGCCGCCCAGGCAGCCCTGTGGGAGGTCCCACAGGGATGCCTAGGCTGCGGATAGCAGCCTGCTTCTCGGAGCGTCGGGCGCCCTGAAGGCAGGGTGCGCAAGGCTTGGGGCGGCAGCGGACTGCTTGCGCGCACCTAGAAGCTTGGGGCGTGCTGAGGTCAGCGCGCCCCAAGCTTCTGCATGCCGGCAAGCAGTCCGCTGCCGCCCCAAGCCTCCCGCACCCGGCAGGAGGTCCCGCCGGGTGCGCAAGGCTTGGGGCGGCAGCGGACTGCTTGCGCGCACCTAGAAGCTTGGGGCGTGCTGAGGTCAGCGCGCCCCAAGCTTCTGCATGCCGGCAAGCAGTCCGCTGCCGCCCCAAGCCTCCCGCACCCGGCAGGAGGTCCCGCCGGGTGCACAAGGCTTGGGGCGGCAGCGGACTGCTTGCGCGCACCTAGAAGCTTGGGGCGTGCTGAGGTCAGCGCGCCCCAAGCTTCTGCATGCCGGCAAGCAGTCCGCTGCCGCCCCAAGCCTCCCGCACCCGGCAGGAGGTCCCGCCGGGTGCGCAAGGCTTGGGGCGGCAGCGGACTGCTTGCCGGCATGCAGAAGCTTGGGGCGCGCTGACCTCAGCACGCCCCAAGCTTCTGGATTAGCGCAGGGGTCCGCTAGCCCTGGGAGAGGCGCCGGCTCTCCCACGCTAGCGGAGACCTTGCCGGCACGCAGAAGCTTGGGGCGCGCTGAGCTCCGCACGCCCCAAGCTCCTGGTGTAGCGCAGCGCACCCGGGGGGGAAATAAAAATTTTTTCCTTCATTTCCCCCCCTAAAATCTAGGTGCGTCTTATGGGCCGGTGCGTCTTATGGGGCGAAAAATATGGTAATATTCTTTATTAGCAAGTGGGAATAACATTGAGCTTGTTTTGTTGGCTTTGTCAGTTTTGCAGAAGTGAATACAGTGGTACCTTGGGTTACATACGCTTCAGGTTACATACACTTCAGGTTACACACTCCGCTAAGCCAGAAATAGTGCTTTAGGTTAAGAACTTTGCTTCAGGATAAGAACAGAAATCGGGCTCCGGCGGCACGGCAGCAGCAGGAGGCCCCATTAGCTAAAGTGGTGCTTCAGGTTAAGAACAGTTTCAGGTTAAGAACAGACCTCCGGAACGAATTAAGTACTTAACCTGAGGTACCACTGTATGGGGAAAGGGTTGTTCCCCCAAAACAACAACTCAGACAGAAGCGTATGATCATGCATGATGTAATAAACAGATCTCTTAAGGAAGATGTAGTATTTGTACCTAGTTCTGCTTTCCTGGCTCTCAAGTTATGATAGACCCACCCCCTGCATTTTGTGTATCTGAAACTGAGTGTCATTTCTAAATACCAGGGCTGTAGCTATATGAAATTCACATTTGTCTTTCGTAGGCAAGTGTAGGATAAAACCTGATAACAAACAATATGCTTCGAAGAGTCACTGTGTTCAGGCATAGAGAGGGGAGGGATGGGGAATAGAGAGTGTTTGTGCAGGGTTTTTGTGTCAGCACCACATGAGTAGGTCCTTTATATATATATTTATTTATTTATTTTTGTTGGCGCTGCAAGGGATTAGAGAAGGTTGCTTGGTTGCTGTGTGGTTTGTTTGTTTGTATAGGTGTGTGTGCAAAGGGGTTGTTGGGTCAAATTAGCCATATCGATTTGTACGCTGTTGGGCAGGGGATAGGTCATTGTCTTGTTGTGCTGTATATGTGATAAAGGGAACATGTTTTCTTTTCAAGACGAACGATCCAGTTATGTCATAAGTGCTATTTTTACATTCTTATTAGTCTGTCCCTCTGCGCATGCAGTGCAACAGTCATCTTGTTCGCAGAGTTCAGGGCAGAAAGGGAACGGCGGATGATGAGAAAAGAAGCAATTCCCAGGATACTGTTTGAAGTGCATGGCTGCCTATCTCATCCAGAGATGCTGTGAATATCTGTGGCTTTTGATAAGAAAACTGTATGCTTACGGTTGCAGATAAGTGTCTTGAACAACTCTGAGAATATTATTATTCAGTGCACCAAGTGACGGGATGTGACTCATTGAGCTCATTGCAATGAAGTGTGATTAAACTAATGTCAGATGCAATCAGCAACAAATATTCATATTAGCATCAGGGGTCACCAAACCTCTGGAAGATGAAGGCAGGAGTGAACATTTTTGAAGGGTTTATGTGTGTTGGGTTAGGGGGCTGTTGCTTTTAGTGGTGATAGCCTTAGTCAGGAGAGGGCAGCAATGGAACTCCTTTTGGTGGTGACTGGCTGCCATTTTTTTACCACGAACAATGCTACATTATTATAACCTAGCATTCTGGTGGTACCAGATGTCGGTCATCATGAGGAACTGTATTTTTGACACTCCTATGAAGGTGACAGTGAAGAAAAAGTGTGGCCACCACGTGACAAGACCACTCCATGAAACTATCAAGAAGGCGATACTCTCCTGTCAGTAAAATATTCCTCCCATCTAAATGTCCCATTTGCAGGCAACAAAAATGAAGGGGGAGGGGAGGAATTTGGCAACAATTCTCTCATTATACTGTCAACAGATTTGCACTTAAAAATAAATAAATACCAACCATAATTTACGCTTAATCCAGTTGACACAATCTAGTATCTGTGTTTTCCTTCAATTGCTTCTATTTTCCAATGTGCTTTCTGCACTCTCGATATTTCAGACATTTTCTATTAAAGACTGCTAAATGCTTTGATGCTAGGAGCAGTTTTTCAAAAATTGCTAAGGTCTGACTTAAAAGATAAAAGTTATTGAACTATGCGGATCCTGAACTAGCCCACAGAGCTCAGCTCAAGGAAGTTCTTGACTCTTTGTAACAAGGGAGCTCTATATAAAGTTTTGAGGGTATGGTGATTTATTTATCTTTTAGTTAAGCAGTGTATAAATTTTATGAAACGCAACGAAATGAGATAAATAAAAGGTTCCCTTCCTCTACTCTTTGAACATGCAAAATCTGATGCAAGATTTCAAACTCACGAACATTCTTCTTGGTTTTAATAATGTACTTGCAAGAAGCAACTTCCATTTGGTTTTTCCTTGCCGCAATCACATTTCTGCTCTTAGGGATAGCAATGGGTGGTGCCAGCATGTGGGGGGAACTCTCTGTGGAATTGAAATAACACATGTGCTGTGGTGGGAGAGAGACTTCATATTTCAGAGGGGCTGAAAAGACTCCTTAATTGCTTATCATTGTCACCCATTTCTCTAAGTAGGACCTTACATTGCATCAAAAGTGCTCTGCAACTTTATAAAGTGGGGTATATTTGTACTGGAAGTGTGGTCCTATTCATACGAACCTTAATTAGCATAATTGTAATGCACTTCCCAGAAAGAAGATTCACAGAATAGCCTGCAGAGCAAGATCTTAGCTACTTAACAAAAGGCAATACCTTTTAAAAACTCAAATCCAATTTCTGTTCAACAAATATGACAGACAGGCATGGCTCTGCAATTTTTGAGTTCTTTCTTTGATGGTGCCAGATTCTTGGTTTCAAGAGATAGCAAGGGCTTGGAAGAAAGCCATCAAATCGTGGTACCTTTCCTATCTGTAAATATTTTGTATTTTTAAAATATAATATTTCCAGATATGTAACCAACATATCACACATCAGTAGCTCCTTCAAATTAGGGCACACAATAATAAATAATATAATAAATTTTTATTTATACCCCGCCCTTCCTGGTTCAAAAACCGGGCTCAGGGTGGCTAACAACAAATTTAAAACAATTGTAAAAGCAGCATTAAATGCAGTATAAAAACATTAATAACAATAAAATTCAAAATTCAGAAATCAATTTAGGGGAAATCCATCTAATAAGCATTAGATACTCACCAAGGCTAGCTGGCTGAATTAGTCCTACTTGGGCCAGCGAGGAGGCCAGGGGAGAATTAGCTGTGGGGTCTCAGAGTGGGTAATCTTCATAAAAGGGAAAGGGGAGGGAAGAGAAGGGAAATAAAAGATCAGGCTGAATTCAAATTAAAGACCAGGCGGAATAGCTCTGTCTTACAGGCCCGAGGGAAGGAGGTTAAATCCTGAATGGCCCTTGTCTCCTGGGACAGAGCATTCCACCCATCACTGAAAAGGCCCTGGCCCTGGTGGAGAATAGTGGCTTCCTTAGGGCCCAGGACATCTAAACTATGGTTATTCATGGACCTTAAGGTTCTCTGCGGGTTCCCACAATGGAGTGGGGGGAAATTTATGGTTTGTTACATATATTGGGGCAAAAGTTGAACACTTGTTTTCTCCATACATAAGCAGAGAAGGAGCAAGGGGAGTGTTGAGGACAAATTTTGTAGCTCCTAAATGTTTCAGGTGGGTTTATGTTCTCCCCTCCCCAATGGTTGGATGGGACACTATTCTCAACTAATCATTTCATATCCATTTTAGGAAATCTGCACTATTGGTCGATTTCAGATTGAAAGATTCTTTCATGAGCTCCTGGGAAAGAATTGTTCTGCATTAAATACATACTGTATTTTAGGATTTTCAATGGATATTCTCATTACCTTTTGTTTTAAGAAAGTTAAAGCAGGTATCAAGCAAAGAATTAATCACATGGATTTTCTATGGTGGGAAGCTTCTTCTGTTGGAACTCATTTCCTAACATACTTGGTTCTGGTTAATTGGAAATGTTATCTGATGAACAAGTATTTAAACTTTGTTACCCTTTCTTAACTTCAAAGAGTGTTTGTGCTGGTGGACTGCAATTCTCTGCCAGAAATATTGCCAGGGTCTATTTAACTGGACTCCATTGAAAGAAAGTATTTGCCCTTCTGGCAGAGTTGGTTTTAGGGTAACATGACTGGTGTGCTTGCACTGGGCACCGTTCTGCAGGGGGAGCCACAATAATGCTGTAGAATGAAGCACAAGGGGGGGGGGCGTCAAATTTTAGCATCACACAGGGCACTGCTGAAATTTGAGAGCCCAAATTCTGCCACTGTTTCTGGTGAGGCCTGCCAGAATTCATTGTCATCTTATGTGAGGAAGGATTTGCTAGACCAGTGGCTGTAAATGTTAGAATCCTGTATGAAGGGAGAGGATTAGTATGTAACTTGAAGGGTAGCCCTTATTTAAAGTTTGGTGATTAAGATATAAGCTCAAATAATTTCAGAATGAGTTCTGGATTGATGTAAAAGTGTTGCATATCTGGTTTGGTTTATATTGAATTTTATGCATAACATTTCATGTCTGCTGGAGTCTGCTACTCATGTCGTATTTTACAGTGGACCTCTCAAGACTCCCCTCCTTATCCTGTTCTTTGACACTTGAGATGTATAGTTTCAGAACCTACCCTAAATTATTGTGATCTGCACTGGGATAGATCCTTTTCACATGTACTACTAGCAAGCCACGTGCCCCCCATTTTATATTTGTGCAGCTGCTTCTTCCTGCCTCTGTGCAGAACCTTACGTTTATCCCTGTTGAAAATTCATTTTGTTTTGACCCAGTTCTCCAATCTGTTAAGGTCATACTGAATCCCAATTCTGTCTTCTGCGGCATTCTCTATGTGCCCCAGTTTGGTATCATCTGCAAATTTGATGAGCACCCCCTCAATTCCTTTATTCAAGTCATTTATAAAGATGAACAACAACAAACCTAGGACAGAAATTTGTGGCACCCTATTTGTCCCTTTTTTCTCCAGGATGATGATGAAGCATTAGTGAACATTGTTTGGGTTCAGGTATCATGATTATGAAGGGGCGCAGGTGGCGCTGTGGGTTAAACCACAGAGCGTAGGACTTACTGATCAGAAGGTCGGTGGTTCAAATCCCCATGGTGGGGCAAGCTCCCGTTGCTCGGTCCCTGCTCCTGCCAACCTAGCAGTTCGAAAGCACGTCAAAGTGCAAGTAGATAAATAGGTACCGCTCCAGCGGGAAGGTAAACAGTGTTTCCGTGCGCTGCTCTGGTTCACCAGAAGCGGCTTAGTCATGCTAGCCACATGACCCGGAAGCTATATGCCAGTTCCCTCAGCCAATAAAGCAAGATGAGCTCCGCAACCCCAGAGTCGGTCACGACTGGACCTAATGGTCAGGGGTCCCTTTTCTTAACTTTATCATGACTATAGCAGGGGTGACTGACCTGAGGCTCTTCAGATATTGTTTGTACCCTCCTTCTGCTGAAGGTAAATGTCACCAGACCTCAAATGACTTACCAGAGGAGAAATTTGTGCCCCAAAAAATCACTTCTAATTTCATTTTCTGAAATATATGAAGATACAAGAAATATATCTTCTCTCACTGAAGCTCCTTTGAAACTCTTCAGATGTTTTACATAAGCAAAAACATCCAACTTCAACTTGAAAGTTCACTGTAGGCAAAAATCCCATTGAAGCAAAATTCCCTTTGTGTGAAGAGCACAGAAGATTGCATGAGCACAGTTCGATCAACCTTGCACAATGAAAATGCTGGAGAAATCCAGAAGTATATTTATCACATGGAAAATGTTTTTGTTTATTGCTGGTGATGTTTGAGAAAGAATATACCCAGCGATATGGGGGGGGGGGGGAGTAAGATAACTGGCAAGATAAATGCAATTTTGCTGGCTGAAAATAATCAAAATATGAGGCTTTGATTTGCTGCAAGTGAGCAGGACTGCCGATTTGGCAGAAATAGACAACAAAACCTCAAGCTGAGTTCCAGTGGAGCTATTAGCATATCTGCAGTGTAAGCTACACAGTGTCTTTCCTTACTGCTTCAAAGTGTCTTTCACACCTAGTTCTATAAAAGAGTTTATCTGGCCACAGTTTGCTGCTTGCGAGCATCGGGCGCACGTACATTTAGACCTGACAATTTTGAACAAGTTGCTGTCTGCAGTACTAATGAAAGAAAGAGAGACAGTGGTGTTTATATAGTGTTCAAGTCACTCAGTATTCCTTGCAACCATATTGTGAAGAAGGCCACTGTTACTTTACAAGCCTTACTGCAAATGCTTGTCTGAGAGAAGGGTATTGTGATTCGAGGACCCGTTACCCGCTTGAGAATAATAAAGACACGTGGACACAGCATATTAGGTTAATGGGCTAGAAAAGGCCACAACTTTATTGATTACAGCATGTGAGAGGTATTGGCTTAGGCATTGGACAACCCCAAATTTTGACTCCACCCACTCAGAGAGGGGTGAGTGTGATGAGAGTTAACCACCAGTAGGGGGAGCCTGTTGATGCAAATGCAACTATAAGCTCTCCCCTGATGTCACCGGGGGTCGTGCCATGGCCCCCAGCCGCACAGGGCATCGGACAGGATCCACGACCGCCGGATTCCTTTAACGGAATACCCAAAAGTGAAGGGGTAGGCGATGGCCACAACTTGCCCTTCCATACACCAACAACCTATTCCAGGTCCATAGCAAGGTCAAGCGAACAGCTAAGCCCTAAAGGGGGTGGTGGGTGGGTGACTTGAAGAGATTGGCAGTGCAATGGCGGGGAGAGCTGGCTGCATTTGAGCGGCTAAACCATGCCCCCAAGCTGCCACCCGATTGGGTGTTCTTCCGGGAGGCGTGGCGCACCAGCGATGGAGCAGGGCAGGGTCCGGCACACCCCCTGCATAATGTGGGAAACTGTTCCCGCTCACAATCCCTCCCCTCCTGGAGGAGGAGAGGCTTTCCAAACATGCTGGAGGTGGAGGCAACTTTGCCCCCCTCCTCAAATAGGAAGTAATGGGTGCATGGGACCTTCATTTATCGCTTGAAATGGAAACCCAGGAAAGGATCTGCTATTAAAAATGGTGTCTAGCGCTCAGGTAATAAGAAAGCGATCTTACCAAGTGATAAGTGGTCTTACCAAGGGCACTGATTGCATCCCTTTGACTTCTCCTAAAGAATACTAAAGAAAAGTGCATTCCTTTGAGGAAAATCACAGAATAATTTAGAGACAAAATTGCTTTGCATGCACAGTGTGCCTCCTATCCCTGGGTGGTCTGTTGCCTCTGGCAGGGACTCCAAAGAAGTAGAGACATATGTTTTTCTATATGGAGGGCATATGCAGATTCATCTCTGCACCACTTTCCATGAAAAGGATCACGAGGCTGGATGGCCATTTGTCATGTATGACCTTGTTGAGATTCCTGCATTGCAGGGAATTGAACTGGAAGACCGTCAGGGTCCCTTCCAACTCTACAATTCTATGATCCTGTGATCTAAGGGGATTGCATGTACATTGACTGCAAATGTACCCAGGGCCAGCCTATCATAAGGCAGAATGAGGTGAATCCCTCAGGTGGCAGAGGCTGGGGTGGAAGTGGCAGTGTTTAAGGTACTGGTTTTAACCTTTAACGCCCTATACGGCCTTGTACCTACGGGACCGCCTCTCCTGGTATGCCCCATGGAGGACCTTACGGTCCACAAATAATAACATTCTGGAGGTCCCGGGTCTCAAGGAGATTAGACTGACCTTGACCAGAGCCAAGACCTTTTCAGCTGTGGCCCTGACCTGGTGGAATGCTCTGCCACAAGAGACCAGGGCCCTGCAGGAACTGACATCTTTCCACAGGGCCTGCAAGATGGAGCTGTTCTGCTAGGCCTTTGGTCAGGGTCCAGTCTGACTCCCCCTCTCTCCTTATAAGAACTTGTATGAAAGTGGCCCCCCAACTTTTCTCACAGGCTCATATGAGATCAGTACAAACAGTTAGGCCCATGAGCATTTAAGGTCCCCAACCCTAATCTGTGGGTTGCAATCTGATTGGATTTCACTTTGACTCTGAATAGGTTTTAGGATGTATTTTAATTGATTGCCTGATTTTATGTTAATATGTTATATATTTGATGTTAGCCGCTGTGAGCCCGGTTTTTGCTGGGGAGGGAGGGGAATAAATAATAATAATAATAATAATAATAATAATAATAATAATTATTATTATTATTATTATTATTATTATTATTATTATTATTCCCTCACTAAACATTTCAGTTGGAGAAGAGAGCTCTCTGTGTACCATAGGATTGGTCCTTCACCTCCACCCCCCAATAACTAGCCTGTGCAGTGAAGAACACAATCACATTGCCAGTATGGAAATAGGAGTCAACTGTCAGTCTTAGAATCATAGAATTGTAGAGTTGGAAGGGCCATCAAATTCAGCCCCTTGCAATGCGAACATATGCAGCTCCCCATATGGGAGATCTAGCCAATGACCTTGGCATTATCAGCACCATGCTCTAACCAACGTGCTGTTTCCAATCAGCTTCTGTTTGTGTAATGTTAGGGCTGCCGTCTTGCCCTTCACCTCAGGCAGGAAAGTACCCTGGGTTATTCTACTACAGCCAATCAGGTGGGGCGGTGGGGGGGGGGTTGTTGCTGGTAGCATCCATTTGTCTCCTCGTGATGTAAATGCATGTTGACAGAAACAATGTCAAACATGGTGTTATTTACCACAAGGATCGAGAGAGGACTATTTCTGACCTAACATCCCTCCCTTTAATGCAAGATAGAGTGTAGCTGTTAGTATGGAAATAACAGCCTCAGCCTCTTGTTTGGGTCAGCTGCTTGCCAAAGGGAGCCTCATTTGCATGAGCTTTGAAATTGAGGTCTTGACCACTTTGGTCCATTAGAGATACTCTGACATTGCTTGGAAGAGTTGAGGTGATAGCCTTCCCCCTCCCTCCGCACCCCCACTTCCTGGCGATGTTCCAGTGAAACCATTAGATTCTCCTCCCCGTCTTCTCCTTGAATTGCTAAGTGCAACACAGTACTCCTTCCTCTCCTCTCCAACTGAAAATGTGATATTCGGTTAAGCTACCACTGCAGTTGGTCTTAAGATTTAATTATTGATTCCACAACCATTCCGTCAGCATGTATAGAGAACTGGAGAACACCGGAGCTCTGCTCTTAGCAGAAATGTGGCATCTTTGATTGTGGCGCATGGACAAAATTCAATCACAGCTAGTTTCCCCAGTGCACCACCTAATGTTCCCCACGGTGAAATATGAATATAGAAATAAGTATGCAGTTGTGCTTCTGAAGTTATCTAACACTGAGTCACCCATTCGAGCAAAAGTAAACTCCAGGACTTTTAGTGGATGAGTAGCATAAAAGGACTCTCTTGAGAAAATTTATTCACGCTAGCCAAGAACTAGGAGCCATGAACAAAACTCAGAGTCTGGACCAGGCCTTTTCTGAGTTCCAGAAAGGCTTGGCCACTTTCAGGTTCTGAGCCCCCTAACCATAATAAAAATTAAAAGATAATATACTGAAACAAAGTAAGACATGCACACACACATACACACACTAAATGAAGAAATTCCTTCCAGTAGCACCTTAAAGACCAACTAAGTTAGTTCTTGGTATGAGCTTTCGTGTGCATGCACACTTCTTCAGATACAGTGTATTCTTCAGTGTATCTGAAGAAGTGTGCATGCACACGAAAGCTCATACCAAGAACTAACTTAGTTGGTCTTTAAGGTGCTACTGGAATGAATTTCTTTATTTTGACTATGGCAGACCAACACGGCTACCTATCTGTAACTGAACACACTAAATGAAACAGTGAGGCATAATTCGAATATATATTTTTTGTTTATCAAATGTTTTTTTTTCTATGAAAATGCACCAGTTATTAAAACAGTAACTTCTAGCCAGTAGCCTGCATTGGACATGGTAGAAAGCAGTGACATTACCTCCACTCAACAGTGCAAATTGAGCCTTGCCAGCTTGCAAACAAAACATGGGGTATATTTAATTTATTCATTCTTTCCCTGCCCAGAAAGCAAGATTTATTGGCTCCCCACTAAAATGGACATTGTTTGAGAGGGAAGTTTTATTGCCACCATTTCGATTTTGGCCATTTACCTTAGATAAAGTTGCAAATCAACACTGTTTATGTCTAGAGGTTATTGATTAGGAGATAATTCTTGACGTGCACAAATTCCTAAGGTCATGCAAAGGTTTATGTAACTTGGATGGTGAGCAATGTTGTCAACGGATAGTTCTTTCCACAGCTGATTATTATCCAAGATTCTTGGGGGGTCATTCCATATGCTGCACATTCTCACCTGCCTGTGATCACAAAGGTACACTGACAGAGCAATCCAAACCCTTGATCTGCCATGCTGGAGAGTGTTAGGTTGGAGCAAAGGGGTCTTTCTGCCCTGCCCTGCCCAGTTCTACCAGCCTCTGTCAGTGGGGAGGGGAGACACCACTGTTCAGGGGGAAATCCCACCAGTGTAGAGTATCCCAATGTCCAAAAACCCGGGTTTGCTCAGTTTTATCTGAGCTGCAAGAAGTGTCCAAGACTTGGTCAAAAAAAGAGATGGTGTGTGTGTGTGTGTGTGTGTGTGTGTGTGTGTGTGTGAAGGCGCATCCAAAAATAGAGCAAATTTTGAAATAAAATATAACTAAACTGTTCTAGCTTAGCAAATCACACTTTTCCTACTTGTGTACCTACCATATCTGGAGATTATGTATTTATAATACACAGTTCTTTAAACTGCTGCTTTTCACCAATTCCATAAGGCATTCATCCCAGGACGCTTTCTGCACTTGCAGTGTAATTATCCGCATTTGTTATATCATTAGTTTTAACATCTCTCGACAACAATGCCAGAAACATATTGGTTGGAGGAGGGTGGCGTGGAGGAGAGGATTCTTGTGAAAAGGAAAGGATGTTGTGAAGTGATGAGTTCACACCTCCCTTGACAGCTGAAAACTTCTCCAAAGTTATATAACCTGAGAAAATAAAGTAAGAATGTTACAGAAGCATCAGCCATTTGAAATGCATATTTCCTTTGAAGGAACTCCTTGGTGGTGATTGTCTTCAACTAAATAGTTTGCAGTTGTGTTACTCCTTTCTGCTAACCAGTCCTGTGCACAGTTTTCATGCATCAGCCCCCTCCCCACCCCCTCCAAGAAACACATTTGAATGGGGAATAGGATGCTAATCAGCCAAAAGGCATAGGAGAAGAGGGATGTTTTCACCTCGCCCCAAAGATATGTAACAAATGTGTCAGGTGAGCCTCCCTGGTGAGCCATGGCAGAAAAGGCCCATTCTCATGTTGCCACCCTCCAGACCTCTCATGGAGGAGCCACACCAAGAACGGCATCTCTCTCTGTGTTGCTAAATTGGCCACATAAACACAGCAACCACCTCTGGTCACCATATCACTGCAGAGGACAGTGGCATAGCATGGATTGCCAGTGTCCGGGGGCTGGGAGGAAAACGAATGGTGTATGGATGCACATTCAACTGCCTCACAGTGTCCGTGTCATCCAGGAGATCACAGCCACAGATATAAGAAAAGAGTCATTCTGTTGTCTGGAGAGACAACATGGAGAATCTGTTTCCACTGGAGCCCAGCAACAGAAACATAACAGCTGTACTAAGACAACACCAGGTGTTGATATTTTGTGCTCCCTAATGGCGCTGTGGGTTAAACTACAGAGCCTAGGACTTGCCGATCAGAAGCTTGGCGGTTCGAATCCCTTCGGCGGGGTGAGGTACCGTTGCTCGGTCCCAGCTCCTGCCAACCTAGCAGCTCGAAAGCACGTCAAAGTGCAAATAGATAAATAGGTACTGCTCCGGCGGGAAGGTAAACGGCGTTTCTGTGTGCTGCTCTGGTTCGCCAGAAGCGGCTTAGTCATGCTGGTCACATGACCTGGAAGCTGTACGCCGGCTCCCTTGGCCAATAAAGAGAGATGAGCGCCGCAACCCCAGAGTCGTTCACGACTGGACCTAATGGTCAGGGGTCCCTTTACCTTTAACAATTTTGTGCCTGGGGCAGCTGTCCCTGTGCCCCCCATGCTACGCCACTGCTGCAGAGCACTTCTGAGGGTGTGGTATGGCTGAGAGCTCTTCTATAAATGAAATTAGTACATTCTTCTGAATCCTGGTAGCCATGCCTTAGGCGCCTTCCCCCTCTGATGCTGGGCTGTGTTCATGTTGCTCAGCGTCACCACACATGGGCAAAGGCCAGTGATAACACCAAGCCACACTTGGGTGCTTTATACTGCCCTTAGATGCTTTTCTACATGTGGGTTGCAAGATGCAGATATCTGTATTCTGACCCATTTCTCCCCTTCCAAAAAAAGACAGAAAAGCAGCTTCCTGCTGCTTTCTTTGATTCCTGCATCCTTTCTTTGTTCTTAAAGTGCAGGAAGCTGTTCTTTGTACCCTGAAAAGAGTCATAGAATAGAATAGAATCATAGAATCATAGAGTTGGAATAGACCACAAGGGCCATCGAGTCCAACCCCCTGCCAAGCAGGAAACACCATCAGAGCACTCCTGACATATGGTTGTCAAGCCTCTGCTTAAAGACCTCCAAAGTAGGAGACTCCACCACACTCCTTGGCAGCAAATTCCACTGTCGAACAGCTCTTACTGTCAGGAAGTTCTTCCTAATGTTTAGGTGGAATCTTCTTTCTTGTAGTTTGGATCCATTGCTCCGTGTCCGCTTCTCTGGAGCAGCAGAAAACAACCTTTCTCCCTCCTCTATGTGACATCCTTTTATATATTTGAACATGGCTATCATATCACCCCTTAACTCCATTTGAACATGGCTATCATATCACCCCTTAAGTCTCCATCGTGCCTGAGATTTTTGTTACCGACGAGAGCAAAACCTGTTCCTTTGCTCCATCTATTATTATTATTATTATTACTACTACTACTGCTTATGTGGCATAGGTGGCACAGCCGTGTGTAATACCACCAAGTCATTGCATCTCAGCAGCTCTCAGAAATGCAATTGCAGAGGTTCCCTTTCTGTATAGTAGAGGTTGTTTTACATTCTGCAGACAGAGCGCCATGAATAATCCCTTTGGAGGATGCGCCTGAATGTTGAAGGGATGGCAGGAAATACTGCCACCGTAACCGCTCTGTTTCAATAGCCTGATTCAGAGACTGTTGACTGGTGGCCAGCAATTCATGGGCTTCGTGGAAGGCACTAATAGTATGGAGGCTCTAGAAGATGAAGAACAAAACTCAGCTAAGGGGACTTTCTTCACAAAGCTGCTGCTGGCCTCTATCCACCAGTTAATAGGTATGTAAATTTAAGCACCTTCTCCTTTACGGACCCCTCTCACATTTAGACTTTGATATCTCATTCAGGTCAGAATGCCCATCGACTTCCAAGAACACAATGGATAACAATTGCCAGTAGAAACAAGGCCTCTCAATATTGCTTTAAATTCCTTGTTTTGCCCTTTCTTTCCACGCATTTCCTGTGTGTGCAAAACAGCTTTTGTTGGTTGCCAAACCAAAAAAGAAGCCATTGGGTAACTGGCAGGGTTCTCTGGAATTAAATACTGTACACTCACAAACAAGGATATTTGTAGTAAAGGGAACTGCCTGAGTGTTCTCCTCCAACCCAAATGACCCATATGTAGTAAACAAGCAGTACTTTTAGCATACTGTTGATTTTCCAGATAGCAGGACACATAGTTACTTATCCACAGCCACTTTCTTCTTCTATTTCTATTCCCTTTTTTATTAAAAAAATGCTGATAAATTCAGAGTAAACCCAATAATTAAAAATGAGAAGAGGGGAAACAGCCTGAGCCATAAATGCATTTACTAAGAAAAAAAGTTTTATTGGAATCGATTGGATTGCTGTGTAATTTGTTTAGGATCAGAGTAACAGGCTCCCGCTACAGAACTTTTTACATTAATCATAGAGAGGCTGTGAACGCCATCTACTACAACCCCCTGCATGGAATTCAACGTTACAGCTTGCTCGACAGAATGATCACCCCTCTCTTTTCCTTGCATGATGTTGTGGGTCTTCTCCCAACACTCCTCCTAAGGGGTGCAGTGTGGGGTGGGAAAAACCCCATTGTGCAATTGGACGTCTTTGTGCAGGGACTCCTTAGATCAGCAGTTCTCAAGTTGTGGGTCCCCAGATGTTGTTGGACTACAACTCCCATCATGCCTGAACTCTGGCCTTCCTAGCTAGGGATGATGAGAGTTGTAGTCCAACAACATCTGGGGACCCACAGGTTGAGAACCACTGCCTTAAATGAACTCTGCCCTCTGCAAGGATAACCAGAAGTGGAAAATCTTCAAGTGATGATCACTCAGCCTGCGGCTGAAGACCACTGGTGAAAGATAGCCCACAGGTAATTGGTTCTGTTCCTAAGCTGCTCTCCTAATACTAGACATCTCCTAACATTCAATTGGAATCCATTGCCTTGTGACTTAAGTCCATTGGTTCTGTCCCTGTGGACAATCCAGCCAACATTAAACCCTGTTTTAAAGTTATGCATGCCAATTGTAGCAGCACCGGGATGTGAAGCTGTTGCAGATCCCCACCCTTGTTCTGCCATAACTATTTCTTGTGTTCCAGCTTGGAGCCCATGGGGTCTTGCTGCTAGGTGTAGAGTGGTGCAAGTCAGGCAACTTATGGAAAATTCCCTGTGGAGCAAGCTCTTTTCTACACCATATAGCTGAAACATATTTTAAACCACTTTAACAGTCAAGACTTCCCCCAAATAATCCTGGGAACTGCAATTTGCTCCCTTTTCTATCCATGTAGGTCCTTGTATAATTTAGAACCATGGAAAATCTGGTTATTACATTGTTCAGAGAACCTACACAGATGGAAATGCTCCCCACTTTAGAAATAATCCCTCAACACACAAGGTACTGGGAGGAGTTGTACAAACTTGGGGTGGGGCTAAAGGTGTGGTTCTGCAGACCCCCTTGAATCCATGTTTCCCCATTGTGTGACTAAAATGTGAAGAGGACTCCTGGGATATAAGGAAACTGGAAGGGTTGCTCCAGCATTCGGCTAGTTTTCTTTAAAAAATGCAGACCGAATGAAACTCTTCATCCCTTTTGATGGCACTGAGAGGGTAGCAAAAGAAGGGTGCCAGTGTGGTGTAGTGGTTAAGAGCGGTGGACTTGGTCAGACCACACATGGAATACTGTGTCCATTTCTGGGTGACACAATTTAAGAAAGATATTGATACGGTGGAACGTGTGCAGAGGAGAACCACCAAGATGATCAAGGGTCTGAAACTGAGCCTTATGAGGAAAGGTTGAAGGAGCTGAGTATGTTTAGCCTGACAAAGAGTAAACTAGAGGAGGTATGATAGTCATCTTCAAATATCTTAACTGCTATCACATGTAAGATGGAGCAAGCTTGTTTCTCCTGCTCTGGGAGCCAGTGGGGTGTAGTGGTTAAGAGCAGTGGACTTGTAATCTGGTGAACCGGGTTCACTTTACCGCTCCTCCACCTGCAGCTGCTGTGGGCTAGTCACACTTCTCTGAAGTCTCTCAGCCTCACTCACCTCACAGAGTGTTTGATGTGGGGGAGGAAGGGAAAGGAGATTGTTAGCCGATTTGAGACTCCTTAGGGTAGTGATAAAGTGGGATAGCAAATCCAAACTACTACTACTACTACTACTACTACTACTACTACTACTATTCTTCTTCTTCTTCTTCTTCTTCTTCTTCTTCTTCTTCTTCTTCTTCTTCTATAGTTCTCTAATTTTAAGAGCATGGGACGTGGGTGGCGCTGTGGGTTAAACCACAGAGCCTAGGACTTGCCAATCAGAAGGTTGGCGGTTCGATTCCCCACAACGGGGTGAGCTCCCATTGCTTGGTCCCTGCTCCTGCCAACCTAGCAGTTCAAAAGCACATCAGTGTGCAAGTAGATAAATAGGTACCGCTCCGGTGGGAAGGTAAACGGTGTTTCTGTGCGCTGCTCTGGTTTGCCAGAAGCGGCTTAGTCATGCTGGCCACATGACCCGGAAGCTGTACGCCGGCTCCCTTAGCCAATAAAGCGAGATGAGCGCTGCAACCCCAGAGTCGGTCACAACTGGACCTAATGTTCAGGGGTCCCTGTACCGTTACCTTTTAATTTTAAGAGCATGTATTCCACTAATTTTTATACCTTCAAACAACCAGAATTACAGGTATTCACAAGGAATGATCACATGTTGTCTAAACCATATGCTATGTGTCAACTGCCCCTCCCCTCCCTAAACAACACTCTTGCTTTTGTTACTAATGGTGATACATTCTTAAGGTGTCAGCTGATGAGGTAAGAAATGCATTTGAAGACTCTCGTAGTTTCTGCTGCTTTCTGCAACCTTATTAATTTGTCTCCTGTGAATAAGAAAGACACATTTTCTCATAACTGTACCTGACAATTAGTGTCAGTAATGCGACTGCAGAGTCTTCTGGCTTCTCAGAGATCCCAGCTGTTCTGTCCTTTTCCTCCCTTTTTTCTTCTATTTTTGCGGGCCTAAAATTTGCAGTGAAGTGTCAGAACATATGATGTAGGTCTTAAGGCAATGCAGCTGCTCTTATTTCAGAGTCTGAATGTACTTGTTCATGCGCTGTCGTAGACGGAGTGGTGCAGATTGAATAATCCTTTAATTGGGAGGGATGCAAACTAAATGTGACACTTAGGGATTGTTACAAGAAATGCTCAAGCACCCAGAATTCCACCCAAAGGGGGTGACATTTCTGCAAGCATTCAAGTCTGAAACTTGCACAAATCACGAGCCTTTTGCAATGTGCCCAGCTCAAGTGCACCTGAGAGATTCAAGCAGGGAGCATTTGATTCTGTTTCTGCTCCCATTGCACGCCACTCCCATCCCCTTCCTCCAAGGGCCTTCAGGTTCATATGTGGTGATGGGGAAGGCAGGGAACCCAGCTCTTGTGTGGAGAATTTGTTCTGGGTAGTGGGGAAATGGGGGCTAAAAGCCCCGTGATCTTCAGTGGGAAAGTGATGGTTTTCATGTCTACTTCTGCTGGGGATTCTGCAATTTGTTGTCCCAGTCCCCAGGTGGGAATGAATGCTGGAGTTCCTCCCATTACCACCTTCCTTGTCAGTGCAGGAAAGTCTGGAGAAGTGGATGGTGGAGGTGACAGAGGATGAGATATTGGAGGTGGACTCACAAGTCCCCATGTCAAGCTCCTGTATCATTTGTAGCACTTTTGGATCTTTCCCCGTGTAGAGATAAAAGCAGAATTGACTGCAGCTGAATATTTGCTTGCCTAAATTTCCTCCAGCAAATTTCAAATTCAGATCTTTTTGGATAATTCACCTCCACTTGCCACATGGTGATGTTTAGTGTTTGACAGTGGTTGACCGCTGACAGCTCATGGGATTTCATTTCATGTTTGATGTCTGCTGAGATTAAGCTAGTCAAGAGATTCAAAGAGGTCCACAGCACTCAAAACCCAAGGACGCATTTTCATGGGAAACATTTAAAGTCAAATTTTCAAATTTGAACTTTTGCCTTCAATACTAACATTTTGGTCAATTTAGGAGACTTGTTTCAGCCCTAAAGACACAAGTCACATTTGCCCTTGCACTCCTGTTAACAATTCCTGAGGATAGCAAGATTCATTTGTGCAGGTAGTGAGTTTATGTCAGATAAGGAGAACCTTTTTGCAACTTAGAGGTAGAAGAATCTTGGCTAGGGTGGGGACAGGATATTCAGAAGAATGGGAATCATATAGAGACTTGAAGCCTGCAAGAATTATCTGGGTGTGGCTGAGATTTTTCAAACTGCATTAAGAATCCAGTAGGTGTGTTCAGTCATGGAATTAAAAGATGCCTGATTCTTGGGAGAAAAACAATGACAAACCTAGACAGCATCTTAAAAAGCAGAGACATCACCTTGCCGACAAAGGTCCGTATAGTTAAAGCTATGGTTTTCCCTGCTATGGTTTTCCCAGTAGTCATGTATGAAAGTGAGAGCTGGACCATAAAGAAGGCTGATCGCCAAAGACTTGATGCTTTTGAATTATGGTGCTGGAGGAGACTCTTGAGAGTCCCATGGACTGCAAGAAGATCAAACCTCTCCATTCTGAAGGAAATCAGCCCTGAGTGCTCACTGGAAGGACAGATCGTGAAGCTGAGGCTCCAATACTTTGGCCACCTCATGAGAAGAGAAGACTCCCTGGAAAAGACCCTGTTGTTGGGAAAGATTGAGGGCACAAGGAGAAGGGGACGACAGAGGACAAGATGGTTGGACAGTGTTCTCGAAGCTACCAACATGAGTTTGACCAAACTGTGGGAGGCAGTGGAAGACAGGAGTACCTGGTGTGCTCTGGTCCATGGGGTCACAAAGAGTCGGACACAACTAAACAACAACAAAGGGGTGTTCACACAAACACCTCCATACATCAGAACAATGTGCCAAAGGGCAAGGTGGTATCACGAGGCCACAGTCTTGCCATGTGAGTTGCCACCATACTCCCTTGACATCTGCATGTTCAGCAGACTTTGGAATTTCTACACATGTACATGAATCTTCTCTATGCTAAGAGGGAACCATGGAGCAGCGCTGCCCACATACATCTGTACATGCCTCAAACTCCAGTGTTCGTTGAACATGTGGATGGCAGAAAAAAGTGGTGGTGTGTGACAGTGGGCAGGCCTATTTAATGCGCCCTTGCAGCCCCATCTGCACATTTTCCCCCAATATCCCTTACTGAGCCCCGCAAATGGCAATCCTCTTTAGAAATCCTACCTTGCTTTCCTTTTTTAAGTGAAAGCTTTCTTAAGCACCAGAGCTTAAACACCATAGCAGCTAGAATACATTGCCCAAAAGATAATGCATTTCCCGCAGTCACTTCCTGTTCTTCTAAAATGCTGGTACCCAGCCACTAATAGTGGCCATATTTCACATGAGAGGTAGTTCCACTTCAGTGGAGGGTGAAGTGATTAATCTCTGCAGCTTGTACATAAATTTAAGTTTTATAAAAGAGCTTTGTGAAGCTGTAAAATAAAAGGGGACCAGAAAGCTGTATAAACGTACAGTATTATTTATTATTAATCAAAGCTAAGCTGTTTACTTACTCGGCGTGGACACTTTATTCATGCAAAGTCAAGCGTCTGAGTCTATTAAACAAAGGCTTTGTTGAGCTAAAGCATCTGCTTGTGGTTCCAAGAAATTCTTCATACTTCTCATAGATCACCTTGGTGGATGTATTAATGAAACAACTTGGCTTTACAAAACACATCCTCAAGAACGTTTAATGTAAGATGGCAACAAGTAAGCTCCCCCCCCCCCAAAAAAACCCCACAAACCAAATTATAGTTTGCATATTTCAGCAATGAGATGTTTTCTTTAAAAAAAGAGAAATGTTAAATGCAATGTTTGTCTAAAATTGTGAAATGGTTGACTTCTCTAAAATAAAGTTCTGGATTTCATGTGTAGGGGAAATATATGGGGGAGAGTGAGTTATTTATTGATTGTGTGTATAATATTTCAGCATTATATGAAACTACACAAAATATGCTAACCCACAAAAACTGTGACCATAGCTCTGTGATCAAAACAAAAGTTTGGGAACAGGGTTTGAGACTCAGTCCCTGTCATCTCCATTTAATAAAGAAGAAGTTGTTCCCAGATAATAAGTTTGTGTAAGACATTACCAGAAACCTTGGCAAGTTGTCTCTGGCCAAGTAAGATTATCTTCCATGAATGTGATATTAACAGTAAGTCTGTAAGTGACTGTGGAGGCCAATTCTGGATCCACATGTCCTTCCACAATGGGGACAGAGGTTTCCGTGTGGGAGTTGATCACGGTGAGGGTTTGCCAAGTGTGCCTTCCTCTTAGCAGTTTCTCCCTTTTGTACTGAGTTTGTGCTTCTTTGAAGTTCATGATGATAATAATAATAATAATAATAATAATAATAATAATAATAATAATAAAATTTTATTTATATCCCGCCCTCCCCAGCCGAAGCCGGGCTCAGGGCGGCTAACAACAATCAAATAATCAGTCAAATAGTCACACAATCTAAAAATATTTCATTATAAAATTAATTAAATCAAATTGATGGCAACCAATTAAGCAAAATTCTGTGCAGGTTGCCAGAGGAGGGAGTCAGGCTGCGCCCTGACCAAAGGCCTGGCGGAACAACTCTGTCTTGCAGGCCCTGCGGAAAGATGTCAGGTCCCGCAGGGCCCTAGTCTCTTGTGACAGAGCATTCCACCAGATTGGAGCCACAGCCGAGAAGGCCCTGGCTCTAGTTGAGGCCAGCCTAACCTCTCTGAGGCCTGGGACCTTGAGGATGTTA
Source organism: Podarcis bocagei (assembly GCF_964188305.1). Classification (NCBI taxonomy): domain Eukaryota; kingdom Metazoa; phylum Chordata; class Lepidosauria; order Squamata; family Lacertidae; genus Podarcis; species Podarcis bocagei. The sequence continues at coordinate 88,804,280 of NC_138129.1, forward strand.
TTATTTGCAGACCGTAGGTTTCTCTGTGGGGCATACCAGGAGAGGCGGTCCCGTAGGTACGAGGGTCCTAGGCCGTATAGGGCTTTAAAGGTTAAAATCAGCACCTTAAACCTGATGCCTTTGGTGAAGGCTTTTCTCCAACTGGAGTGCTCACAGGCCAGTGTTTCCCAGTTGTCAGTGTTTATACTACTTTTATATATACCAAGAGGGATCACTGCACAGTGAAAGCAGCAATCCCTCTTGCTGTTCTGGCTTCTGGGATAGCTGCGCAGCCTGCATTCACCCCATAAGACGCACACACATTTCCCCTTACTTTTTAGGAGGGAAAAAGCGAGTCTTATAGAGCAAAAAATACAGTATATAGATTTGCCTTGAGAGCATCTTTACTGGGCTATATGGACCAATGATTTAACTTGGTATAAGACAGACACCGCAGTTCTCTTTGAACTAATCTGCTTGCTACATGAATAGTTATAGAAAATCTATGTTACTTTCTCCTAAAATGTGAAAGCTTCTGTATCTGGTTACTTAGGTGAAATGCTTGCTTGTCACAAGGCCAAGATGCATGTTATATTAAATGTGTTCTCTCATTTGCTTGTGTGTGTGTGTTTGTGTGCATGTGTTTAAATAGCAGTTATGGTCCTCTTGATTTGTATTGAGACTGTGGCAGTGAAACTGTTGTGAAAGGGGCTGGGAGTCCCAATAAAAATCCCCTCTCCTCCCAAAGCTATTATTTTTCCTGGGATGGAAATTGCTATTAATGCCAACAGCCTTGTAACACAAACAGCAGGTGGGAGTGGCAGAATCAGGATTGTGGTTCAGGGGTAAATTAACTCTGCTCCAACTGTGATGCAGTCCTGATCTCAATCCAGTCTTCCTGTAGCTGCCATTTAACACCTTACACACAAATGCCCATTTAATAGCACATGTAGCTTGACCTACATGTCCCTGGGCAAACTGTCATTTGCAAGGCTATGATATCTTGAAATCTGGAGTCCCGTCAACCATTTATTTTTCTTCTCTTTGTCCTAGATAGATAGACAGACACACTCCTGCCTTTGATTTAGATAATGGTATTAAAATAAGTGGAAAGCACATCATCCTTTTTACAAGGGCAATGAATTCGTAGGACATCATATCTGTTGTCTGAGGAGTTATAGCTGTGACGAAAACTTATAATTTTATGGCACAGATGGATCTGCAAGATGATAGATTTGTGCTGAAATAGTAATCTTTATAAGATGAGAAAATGTAGGATGGAGCAAATCTTCAGCCAATGCAAATAACTGGGACTGCTCACAGTAGCTTGGGCAAGATATTTGATTCTGAGCTTGGCTGTTGGTTTAGTGGTAGGTAGCAAAGGATGACATTCAGAGGTCCTAGTGTAGCGCTATGGGTCTGGATTTACATCCCTTGACCATATATTCATATGATACAAATGTGCAGTCCCCTGCTTGATAGCCTGAATTCTAGTTTTGTCTGCAAGAGAATCTTACAGCATGCTTTAGCTTCCTGTCAAGCATACAAGGTCATATTGTCTAGGTATTCAAAGTTGATTGGGGTACTGGTAGCTGCAGAGAGATCATGTTAGCTGTTCTTCCAGAAGCTAGTACTATTGCAGCTGGGGAACTCACAAATCTCCCCTTTAAACACATACTGTTTAGTCGTTGTGTGGCTTAGCACAATTTGGGTGCATTTCAAGTTCACATGTGTCCATTCCATTCCTTTTCTGTAATTCTATCTCATTTCTATCTCCCAATTTTATGACATTTGATCTCAGTGCAAATGTTTCTAATCAAATTTCATCCTAAAATACACATTTTAAATGTATGCCAGTATGTATTTGGAGCAGAGTTTTGTATCACAAATTTTGCAGAAGTGTGATTTATTTATTTTTTGGCCTGAGTCACTCATTTGTGTAGTAGGTGTGGATCAGGTCAGTTCAGTTTGGAATTCACAGAAATTAAATTCTTCAAATCAAAAGAAAATATTGTGAAATGACAGTGTGGGGAGTGGACTGTTCCCCTAAAACGATATATACAATATCTTTCTTGTCATTGTTCCATACAGAACAATGAAATTGAAATCTTAAAACATTCAAAACCCCCTAAAAACTCTGAAACCTCATTTTAAAATACAATATACTATAGACTAATGTCCTGTTAAAGAGTCAGGGAGCTTGGATCAACATTAACAAAAAGTCTCAGAAGTGTGATAGTCAAGGGGTAGTTTGTGGCTATCAGTAGATGCACATTGCTGTGTGGACCAAGCCATAGTCTCATAATTAGGGACACGGGTGGCACTGTGCTCTAAAGCAGTGAGCCTCTTGGGCTTGCCGATCAGAAGATTGACGGTTCGAATCCCTGTGATGGGGTGAGTTCCCATTCCTCTGTCTCAGCTCCTGCCAACCTCACAGTTTAAAAGCACGTCATTGCAAATGGATAAATAGGTACTGCTGCGGCAGGAAGGTAAACGGCATTTCCGTGTGCTCTGGTTTCCATCACGGTGTCCTGTTGCACCAGAAGCGGTATAGTCCTGCTGGCCACATGACCCAGAAAGCTGTCTGTGCACAAACACCGGCTCCGTTGCCCTGAAAGCGAGATGAGCACCACACCCCATAGTTGCCTTTGACTGGACTTAACCACTCAGGGGTCCTTCACCTTACCTTACCTTACCTTACCTTACCTTACCTTACCTAGTCTCATAATTGACTGATCTCATGTGTTCACTTCACTTTTTACAGCACCAAAGAAATGTACTCTAAGTGTGGGGCAGCTGTTATGTTTGTTCTTGGGGATGTTAGGGTAAAACAAATTTGCTTGTTTCTTTACGGTAAGAATGAAAAGGTTTCTGCAGTTTGGCAGGTGTCTGCAGATTCTCAGTGTGAAGGAGAATTAACACTTTGAAAAACCCTCCAAGGGACCCATTACCAGAGGAAAAGAGTGTTATTGAAATTAATGGCGTTTTAATTGTACTCTGCTTCATCAGCCCATTCCCCCCCCCCCGTAACAAAAGAAATTATATTCTGCGTGAAGAGGGCTCATTAAGAACACAGCAGCAGCAGTTCAGAATTTGCACATTTTTTAAGAGTGAACTGCTCTGTTGTGAATTGCCCCCTAGGATGCTGTCCCTTCAGATGTTTTGGTTACTGCATCATAAAATTAACTATGCACTATGCAGAGTACGGAAGAAATATCAACAACCTCAGATATGCAGATGACACAACCTTGATGGCAGAAAGTGAGGAGGAATTAAAGAACCTTTTAATGAGGGTGAAAGAGGAGAGCGCAAAATATGGTCTGAAGCTCAACATCAAAAAAACGAAGATCATGGCCACTGGTCCCATCACCTCCTGGCAAATAGAAGGGGAAGAAATGGAGGTAGTGAGAGATTTTACTTTCTTGGGCTCCATGATCACTGCAGATGGTGACAGCAGCCACGAAATTAAAAGACGCCTGCTTCTTGGAAGAAGGGCAATGACAGGCCTAGACAGCATCTTGAGAAGTAGAGATGTCACCTTGCCAACAAAGGTCCGTATAGTTAAACCCATGGTTTTCCCAGTAGTGATGTATGGAAGTGAGAGCTGGACCATAAAGAAGGCTGATCGCCGAAGAATTGATGCTTTTGAATTATGGTGCTGGAGAAGACTCTTGAGAGTCCCATGGACTGCAAGAAGATCAAACGCATCCATTCTTAAGGAAATCAGCCCTGAGTGCTCACTGGAAGGACAGATCGTGAAGCTGAGGCTCCAGTACTTTGGCCACCTCATGAGAAGAGAAGACTCCCTGGAGAAGACACTGATGCTGGGAAAGATGGAGGGCACAAGGAGAAGGGGGCGACAGAGGACAAGATGGTTGGATAGTGTTTTCGAGGTTACCAGCATGGGTTTGACCAAACTGCGGGAGGTAGTGGAGGACAGGGGTGCCTGGCGTGTTCTGGTCCATGGGGTCACGAAGAGTCGGACACGACTAAACGACTAAACAACAACAACATGCAGAGTACGGTGGCAGGATAGTGGACTGTACCATCTCTGACTTCAGGAGAGGAGCATAGGATGCGGGTGGCGCTGTGGTCTAAACCTCTGAGCCTCTTGGACTTGAGAATCAGAAGGTTGGTGGTTCTAATCCCCGTGACGGGGTGAGCTCCTGTTGCTCAGTCGCAGCTCCTGTCAACCTTGCAGTTAAAAAGCATGCCCCCCCCAAAAAAGTGCAAGTGGATAAACAGGTACCACTCCGGTGGGAAGGTAAACGGCATTTCTGTGCCCTGCTCTGGTTTGCCAGAAGTGGCTTAGTCCTGCTGGCCACATGACCCGGAAAAACTGTCTGTGGACAAAAGTCGGCTCCCTCGGCCTGTAAAGTGAGATGAGTGCCACAACCCCACAGTCGTCCGCAACTGGACTTAGCCGTTAGGGGTCATTTACCTTTACCTTTTGAGTAAACAAGTATAGTCTTTCCCATGCTCCTTTTATGGTAGTTCTAGTGCATATCCAAGTTCTGCAAAAGGGTACACAGGAAGCATGTTCACTGAGAAGGTTTGTATTTATATTTATATAATTTATTTGTTAGATATTAGATATATATTATATATTATTATATATTTATATAATTGAGATATTTTTTTTTAGTACATTGGTAGAATCAGCCCTCTGCTAGGTCCATAATTTCCAAACTGTCCTAGTCCACATTAGTGTGTTATAATAGATAGTAATGTGTGCTTTACAAAATTAAGCTAGTGTGTTGGGTCCAGTGTTCCAGGCCACCAAATTAGGGAGACCCTGTCTGAGCAAAGGAGGTGCCAATGAATCTCCCTTTGAGAAAGCATTTATATTCACAGGTGATGGGGTTGCTTCTTCTGATTGATCTGAAGATATAATATTCACTGGATTGTCCTGTTCTTGTTATTGCTCTGAGGGCTAGTTGAGAAAATAAATATGTGTATCCCAATAACATAAGAATGAAACGATTCTCCAATTTTATTCTATGCAAAAATAACCGTACCCTGGCTACCATAAATTTTAGATGCTATAGTATTGTCCCCAAAAAGAGGTCCTACCCTCACAACATAACAAAAGATCCGAACAAGGAACTTGCTAGACCCTTTGCTTGGAAGAGGATGGGATCCTGGCACTTATACATTTGCAAATCAGAGGTAATCTATTAATCCACGAAGGGAGACATTTTCTGCTGATGTTTTGTGGAGGTCTTTTCTCCTCACCCCAATAGTCAATACTTTGCAGTCTTTCCCCCATTGATTTTCAAAAGTCAATAACTTAAAGGATGTGCAAGGAAAATCAATGCATAATGGTATATCCTCAATTAGCTATGAAGGAAAAGTGGCTCAAGACTTATGTGGGAGAAAAGGGAAGGTTGTCTAACTACATTGGTACATCAGGTTAAGAACGTAATTCGTTCTGGAGGTCCGTTCTGAACCTGAAACTGTTCATAACCTGAGGTACCACTTTAGCTAATGAGGCCTCCCGCTGCCGCTGCGCCGCCGCTGTGCGATTTCTGTTCTCATCCTGAAGCAAAGTTCTTAACCCGAGGTACTATTTCTGGGTTAGCGGAGTCTGTAATCTGAAGCGTCTGTAACCTGAAGCGTATGTAACCCGAGGTAACACTGTACACTGAAGAGCAACTGACTTCAAACAATCAGGAATGCTGCGTTATTTGAGTTCCCAATGGTGTAAGCACCCCTTCCCAACATTCAGCTCAATATGTAGAGGTTGGCTGCAATGCCTCTTGGTATACCCTCATCAAAGGCACTGATGGCCGATGAGATCCCCCTTCTCCATCACTTCCTAGGTATATACATGAGGGGGAATTTGTGGAACAGTATTTAGGACAATTATTTTTCTGGGACAGGTAAACAGAGACTGTTCCTAGTAAATAAAGGCTGTCATGACAATGCAGTCCAATGGATATTTTTAATAAGATGTGGGTTTGGGGGTTTTTTGTTTTTTTGAGGAGTGGACTTTGATTTGATCCTACAAAGGTTTCGTTTCTCTATATCCTTTCCAAACAAACATTCCTCTCCTAGAAACTTTCCCAGCTCTTTCATTTGCAGTGTTACAGCAATATGTTGTTGTTGTTTAGTCGTTTAGTCATGTCCGACTTTTTGTGACCCCATGGACCAGAGCACGCCAGGCACTCCTGTCTTCCACTGCCTCCAGCAGTTTGGTCAAACTCATGCTGGTAGCTTTGAGAACACTATCCAACCATCTCATCCTCTGTCGTCCCCTTCTCCTTGTGCCCTCCATCTTTCCCAACATCAGGGTCTTTTCCAGGGAGTCTTCTCTTCTCATGAGGTGGCTAAAGTATTGGAGCCTCAGCTTCACAATCTGTCCTTCCAGTTACAGCAATATAGCTGCCTGCAATTTCAACAGCCAGACAGCATTTTTGTGGAGGGATCTTTGGTGAGAACAAATGCCTCTATTCTGAGTCTGTGCCATATCTAGCATGATTCACCTTTTCAGGGCCTGGGCTATGGTAGTGATCTTTGCAATAGTACCTGCATACATCTGAGCCCTGTCCCTGCACCAGAGGGGAGGAGAGCGATGTCACCATGTTGTGGAGTTCCAATGCTGCATCTTAATAGGGCAGAAGAGTTGAACTCAATGTGGGTTGCTCTTTTGGGTTGAATCTGTGTGAGTGCTTTTGCATCTAGCTCTGTTCTTTCAAGTCAACAAAGATACAGCTGTTAGCATCACTGTTCTTCATTTGAGAGAATGATGGAATTTGGTTTCACATGATAGAAAGTGTAGCTTGCTCCCTTTGCTGTTTCCATCTGTGTACGGCACATTGGCACTTTCAAGTGGTACATATGGAACATTTCCCATAGTTTTTAGCCAAGTGGAGGCTGCTGACACAGGTGTGTCATTAAATTTAAAAAATTTAGAGGCTGCATTACTCTCTCATTCGCTGGCTGTGAGAACCATAAATACTCTTAAACTGTCATGCTTTGTGGAGATGGAAATCTTCAGGTTCTTTTCAATATGCTGAGCCCCTCATAAGCTTTTGTTTTTACGTTTACAGCTCTACACAATGGGCCTGGTTTTATGGCAGAAATGATGTTTTTCATTTTTATATCTTCAATAGCTAGGCAGATGGCTTATCCCATATTTGAGGCATTTTTCTTGGTCTTCAGCAGCTTGATGATATGCATTATTTCCACACAAGGATCTTGACAAGTCAAAAAGAAAGACAGCATTGCATTTCTGAATATTTACTTGCTAGTAAATGCCTTTGATTTCAATGGATCTTGCAGAGTTTTTACTGCAGTAGTTCCCCGGCTCTGGAATGAGTTTCCTGAGCAGGTACAGCTTTCTGATTTTTAAGGTATAGGATGCTTTATCATGCATGCGTGTTTAAGAAGCAATATCGGTTGCTACAACTGCTGATCTGAAAGAGGCTGGAAATCCCATCCTGCAATGAGCAATGCTCATGTGCATATGCGCATGCCGTACAGTGCAGTTAACCCACAATGTGATAGATACTAGTTCCTTAATGTAAGGATCATTTAAGCATGTATGTTCATTTTGTAGCAACAGATACAGTAGATATTTGTTTAGGTTTCTAAGGGAGGTGTTAGATTCAAAATAGCATTGCCTATTCTCTCTGTCTCTCCTCTGCTGGAAAGTATAGCCTTCAGGGGAATCAGGTGGATGCAAGCTCATTGAGCAGTCTGGTGCAGAAATGGAGGATAGGTAGAAAATAGACAGGATTCAGTCACATCATGCCTACCCTCCACCTCTTCTCCCCTTTTCTTCCTAATGTAACACTAATGTCTCAACAAATGAAACTGATCTGTAGGAAATGTAACTTGAAAAAAGAGACATTGCACATACTTTTGTAAACCAAGAAATATTTAAGAAAAATATGTTGTTGTTTTTTAAATATACTGATGACTGAAAACAGGGGTCTTTCAGGACCCTGGACAGAGCCCAGGATGCATAGGACTTGTGGCAAGCAGAGCTTGGTGTCAACAGCTAAGTCTTTTTATGCTTCCAGAATCTCACTATACAGTGGTACCTCAGGTTAAGTACTTAATTCGTTCCGGACGTCCATACTTAACCTGAAACTGTTCTTAACGTGAAGCACCACTTTAGCTAATGGGGCCTCCTGCTGCCACTGCACCGCCAGAGCACGATTTCTGTTCTCATCCTGAAGCAAAGTTCTTAACCTGAAGCACTATTTCTGGGTTAGCGGAGTCTGTAACCTGAAGCGTATGTAACCTGAAGCGTATGTAACCCAAGGTACCACTGTACTTATGTTTCAGTCTCCACCACATGTTCAGGGCTGCAGAGAGTTAAGAAGACAGCCTGGAGCTTAGAACTCCATCTTCTTTCTATTGGGTTGGTAGAGTGCAATGCTTCCTTAATGTCACTGCTGAACCCCAAGGTTATCTCTCTCTCTCTCTCTCTCTCTCTCTCTCTCTCTCTCTCTCTCTCTCACACACACACACACACACAGAGAGAGAGAATAATGTATGTATCCATGTAATGTGTATGTGTGCAATGGAATGGAGTAGACTTTTACGAACACCATAACGTTTCCAGCCCTGTGATTCTATCAGCATTTTGTTCCTAATCAAGCTAGTGTTTCTGTTTCTTTCGTCTTTAGCAAGAAAAAAAACTGGCCCTGCAGATTTATCCCAAAGCATGTCAGGTGTTTTTAATGAATGATACCCATGGTGACCAGTTCCAAAGCAATATACCACTGGTGGGGAACAGCCCCAAATGTTTTAGTTAACACCTGGATTTTATATCTCTGCTGTGTGCTAGTTTTTAATGCACCATAAACTTCCATAAAGTTCTCTATTCTCTTGTGGTTTTATGTCATCATAATGGTTTCACAGTTCATCTTTTATTATAGCAGTTTATCAAATGGGTCGAAAAGCAACCGGCACCGTGATACCATAAAAACTAAATTCTTTATACTGTCCAGCATTTTCATTCAATCAGTGTGGTATCTATCAGGTTGTATTATCTGTGCAAGGAAAGCTACGCAGAAGTAATATGTTAATACTATTTTTTTTATATATAGCAATGTCACTTTCACTCTTTGGGTGGAAATTTCCAGTACTGAAATATCCGTCTCTTAAACTCAATTTTTAAGAAAGCATTTTTTTTTTTTTAGTTTAAATCTCTCTGAATTTTTTCTGTGCATGCTTGACCAAAAAGTAAGCATTTCTTAATTGCAAACCAATTGAATTTAATACCTGGCTTTCAACCCTGCTTTGGTATTCGCCATCTTTTATTGCAAGCAACAAATATTGAATGCTATGTGACAGGAAGTGCACTTGAAAATATTTTAAACAGTGCTGTGCTAAAAGCTGATTTCTCTCCCTTGAACCCCGTCACCCCATGAAAGAGGCTTAATTTTTTTTTGTCTCGCTTAAATTCCCATTCCTGTTTTTTACTGACTACCAAACAGACCAAATAAGCATGTACATCAAGAGCATATCATATGAACCTCAAGTGTGGAGTATGTAAAAAAAGAGGAACCCTAGGGGCAAATCAGAGTCTCCGCCAGAAATTTTTTACTCAGCCCCTGGGAAGGGTGACTAGCAAAAAAGCACACTGTATATGGAGGGAGAGATGGAGGGCAAAAGAGAAATAGGTGGAGAGAGCCAAGGAGATTTAAATATCAGCTCAGTTGCTTCTTCCCTGCCCATGTGATCCCCAAGATCCCATAAGAGACACCAACATGCATCTTCTCCCAAGAAAGGGAGTGTGGCAAATTCGCCCCTGGACAATTTTTTTATTTTTTTATTTATACATCTTAGAAAACCTACTCAGAGTTAGGTAGCATCTGTAAATCATTTTCAGGTAGTTCTCCTGAACTTTACAGGATGTTATTCCTTGAAGATCGCTCTTCCAAAGTTTTCCCCAGAGATTAAGGTCTATATTATGTCCTATAGTAGGGACGTGGGTGGCGCTGTGGGTTAAACCACAGAGCCTAGGACTTGCTGATCAGGAGGTCAGCGGTTCGAATCCCCGCGACAGGGTGAGCTCCCGTTGCTCAGTCCGTGCTCCTGCCCACCTAGCAGCTTGAAAGCACGTCAAAGTGCAAGCAGATAAATAGGTACCACTCTGGCGGGAAGGTAAACGGCATTTCCGTGCACTGCTCTGGTTTGCCAGAAGCGGCTTAGTCATGCTGGCCACATGACCTGGAAGCTGTACGCCGGCTCCCTCGGACAATAAAGTGAGGTGAGCGCCGCAACCCCAGAGTCTGCCATGACTGGACCTAATGGTCAGGGGTCCCTTTACCTTTACCTTTATGTCCTATAGTAAATAGGATTTTATCCTTTGTATGGGGTACATTCAAACGTGATCCCACCCTACATTATGAAGTGGTACAGTTCCGGGAGAGCTGTACCACATAGCGCTTCAATTTCTCCTCATGGAGCGTCTAGCTTTGCTCTCCACAAGATGCCATTTTGAAGAGCAAACCATTCAAAGTGCCTCCATGAAAGCTGCAGTGTTGCAACAGTCCCACAGAGGAAAGGCAGCAGGGAAAATATATGTAAATTGCTCAATTGGTAGTAAAGCTGACTATGTCTCCACATAACGAAAAGGTGCCAAAGAGAGCTGATGTGTTTAACTTGTGAACGCTGAAGCAGCAACCATTGGAAAACTTGGCTGGTACTCTTTCGCTGAGCTCTGCTTCTTAATCTCCTTTTAGCTGTCATAACAGATGCTTCCACCGTCGTCTGTGGCATTGCTGCAAGCCGGCAAGAAAACAAATAATTCACTCTTCTAACTCTTGACATTCAACAACCAGTGCTGCCGCATCCACAATGTCTTGTTGCACCGTGTTAAATATTTAGAATTGCTTGTTAATTTTCTCCACTAACATAGCCCATAACGTCTTGGGTTCAGAAATACATAGTCTTAGGTTCATCAATATGCAGGCACATGTAGACCTAGTTGGATTGATATATGGCTTTTGTAGAGAGAAGGAAGTGGTGAGAAATAAAATCCAGATCACTTATCCCTCCCTTGAACACGTGGTTGGTGCTGTCACCCATTATCTGGCAATGTTTACACATGTACAACCCTGACAGCCGTACTAAACCAGGAATCCTACACCAAGCATTCCTTTATATATGGGGTCTCTCCATCCTGCAAGGGAAATTTGAATGTCCTTCAGCTGGATTTGGTCAAGTGTGTTTGAAAAGTAGTAATCACACTTACAGGCAACCCAGAAAGCAACAAATGAGTAAATCTATAATATTTTTGAAGGGAGTAATAGCAGAAAACAGCAAGTTTCCAATTATCTGTTGTTTTTACATTGTTGTTGTTGTTGTTGTTAAAATGGGGAAACACAAAATATTGCAAAGCTCAGATCTGGGTTTGGGAGATTCCACCTCAAAAAGAGGAGAAGGATGAGACCAAATGTTTAATGACTTCCCTGCAGAAAACATCACTGGAAACACAGCTGGAAGGCACAGTATGTCAAAGAGAAGGCCAGCCTAGAACCGTTCAACCTCACATGCGACTTTTCTATGTGCAGGGAGAGGTGTGTGTGTTCCGGGATTCAACTCAGTCCTGCTGTTTCAAAACTGGCAGAACACGGGGGAATTAGCGCAGGTGTTGATTAATTTAAAATGTGTTTTCATTGTCTTGAGGATATAGGGCTAGAAGCAAAATGTCGCTGCTTTTCACCACACAGATATCACACAGCTTATAAGAAAGGCAAAGGCTTAAGAGCAATAGCACAGATTGCCACACAGGTGCTTTTTTGCTTTTTTTTAATGAGCGAAAAACAACGTGAGCTTTTGACAAGAATGCTGGGGAATGTTCATGAATCTCCCCAATGTGAAACAGCATATTTGCTATTGCACATGAGACAGATGGATGCCAGCGACAGTAATTCAAAACACTGTCATGTAGAGTATTCTTGTTTTCCCACTGCTCCAGTCAGTGAGCTATACCCCCCACCTGTATACTCCATTCCATTCCTGACCCCACCTGGTTTTCTATCCACTCTCTTGTCCTGCCCCAAGTGTTTCCGTGGCCACTGAGTAGACACAGTTATCATTGAACCATTTGGAGCAGTTCCCCCACTTTAAGCCCCCCCTTTTTTTGCAAACCTCAAGGTTACCCCAAACCCACTGATACCGCCTTCTGCTGTGCAGTTGGTGCCATTTCTGGCTATATATGGCCTCGCATTATTAACAGAGTGACTCATTAAAAGTCCGGTTTAACGTGCTGCCAGTCTTTGACTCCCCCCCCCCCCCCGATTCGCTCCTTACACAGTCACATAGAGTTCCCAGTAGGAGCCTGAATACAATTCATGCCTTGACAAGAAAATGGAAATGAAGGAGAATGCTGATAAATATAGTGGCAATAAATTTCACAAAACTACCATCATAAGACTCGCCAAAAATTAGAAACAGGATCTATTGGCCCTAATGGGTTTATTTTATTGGACATTTTATGTAATTGTATCGATTCCAGCCTTTCCCGTAACTCCGGTGATTTTTGCAGAGAACTCATATAAGATATCTTGTTCCTCGCAATGATTGTATTTTAGATTTTGGTGGGTTTTTCAAAAAAGCAAAATGAGTAATTACCTAACTTTCAGTCTTCCAACAGTGGGAGGAAAAGTCTCAGTGATTTTCAACCAACAATCCAGAAATTTGTTAGGTTCATAGTTTGCTATTAAGAAGAGAATATTTACACACAAACACATTTTTTAAAAAATAAATAAACAAACAATAAACTCCTGTTTCATATTTTTCTAGGGTATATTTTTGGGTTCACCAGAAAATAGGACAATGTGTAAGTGTGTGTGAAGAGAACGGGGGACATATATACATACATGTTGGTACCGATTATGAGAAAAAACAACTTTGACTTTTAGAAAAGGAATGAAGTCGCAAGAACGAGATATGCTAACTTGGGATGTGGACAGATGATTCCACAAGGACTCCGACAAGAAGAAATAATTAAGCAGGAATTGAATGGCATATGTGAGCATCCTTCTCAGGTCATCCCAATATCCTTTTGGAAGTAGAAGCCTGCAGCTAAGAAAATTACCTGGACTCAGTGTCCACCTTCCAGCCCAGCAGCCTCCTGTCCCTCATTGCTTCTTGGTCTGCATTGCATCCATAAGATTAACTCTTATACTGCAATAACTCTAGAACCTCAATTCTGTTTCCGTACTATCATTTGGATGCTGGCATTAATTACCTTATGCTCCCTAGCCTCTGCAGTTCCACATTCCTTTACTGTGCCCTCCCTCCCTCCTTTGTATTATTATTATTATTATTATTATTATTATTATTATTATTATTATTATTATTATTATTATTATTATTGCTCCAGATCTTGTCTCAGAGGTTGGGTTTAGGATTTGGCCACGTGCGCCATCTTGCCCCCAAGATTGACGCGCCAGGGCTACACAACATCAGCATGCCCAACAGTGTGCTCACGCTGTGCAAACATGCCCCATGGTGTGCTGACGTCACGCACACATGCCACAGGGCATGCTGATGTGTTGTGTGGACACCCCGTGGCTTGTGCACATGATGCAAGCATGCTCTGCTGTGTGTGCATGGCTGTCGCAGAACTTTGAGGGTGCCTGGCCCCTTCATTGTATTTTTTTTGGGGGGCGGCCCCCCAGGCCCCCCCAGAAGGCACACCTGGTCTAGGTTCCTGGCTAGATGAAATGGGAAGCAACACATTCTCTATCTCCCTTTCATTAAGCTGAGGGACACCCAGGATTCTTAGAAAAGAGATGTACCTGGAATTAAAAGGGACTGGTAAGGTGATGAGCACCCCTGTTTGTCAGAAGGATAGAATAGTGATGCAGATTGCAGCCTCTTCTGAAGGGGCGATGTGCTTCCATCCACACCACGGCAACAGAAAAGCTAAAAAAAGGCTGATACTTCAATATGTAATTAATTACCGTACTATGTGATACACAGAGTTGAGCTGATCGATGCACTGTTTATTACCAAAGATTGAGCTTGGCTGTAACATGCTATGTAGTTCTATTTCTCATTATCTGTTGTTTTAAGTTCTCTTTCTGCCTTCAAAAACAACAACTATCAGGCAGTGTGAGGCTTAGATTGAGAGACCCATCCACCTGGCATTGGCTGCCTGCAGCCCTTTGACTGCTCATTGTAGGAAGGAATTACAGTCTGATCCAGTTGTGAGTTTGTCCTAGTAGCTTGTAATATCAACCAAGTGACGCTGAAGGGCCAATCTGATGCTGTTGAGGGATATAAAGATTACTTCTTCTCTGCAGCTGATCTGAATATCTCAGAACTACCCCTTCACATCATTCACTCCACTATCAGGTTGAATTTCATCAAAGGAAATGTGGTTTGATATCAATTTGACACGCTGCGATAATGCCTATAACTGTTTCAGAGAAACCTGTCATTTTTCAGCTGCATACCTGATAGACTCATGTGGTTTACTAACTCCGCTGGGAACATGTTCCACCAAAGAGCTCCTCCATCCTTCCACCAAGGAAGATCCACATACAAAAGCAGGTGTTGAAGTCTGTGCAGATGTGTGCATTTGCATCCATGTCTCGAGGTTCACCTTTGAGTTAGTAGGATGTGTCTTTTGATATGGATGGGAACAGCTGTTTGTGTGGGACAGGCTGAGAGAAACCACTTGGATCCCTCCAGTGTTCCACTCTCATACATCGGCCAGCTAAACTGCCCAATTTTGCAGAGATGGCAAAATTCATGGCACTGATAAAAGATACAAATTTAGAACCTTTTAAAGAAAACTGGAAACTCTTTCTAGTCTCTGTATAAAAAGTTATTTCCCACATGCAAAGATCACAGTGGGGTTTGAAGTGTAAGAAAATAGCAGGATATATTAAGAAGCATGTCAGAGAGGATGAAATTAGATGAGATGGAACCTTAAAATGCAATTGTGCGTAATTTGAGTTATAAACGTCAGTGTGGGGTGAGCAGGAAGTTTTGTTGAATTGGAATATAATTGTTGAGAAACAAAGGTAACTGTCTAGATAGAAAAAAGAATAAAATATTATTATGAAAAAGGAAACTCTGCCCTCATACATATCATACATTTAAAACACTATGATACCAACTTTAACAGACATGACCCCCCCCCCAGAATTCTGGGAGCTGTAGTTTTGTAGTTTTTTTTATGAGTACTGAGAGTTGTCAGGAGACTGCTTGTCAACTCACAGAACTACAATTCCCAGAGTTCTTGGTGAAGAGGGATTGGTTGTTGAAACCACTCTGATAAAATTTGAATAACTTCTCTTGTTTTGCATAAATTATTTTGCAAAGTTTGCTGTTTTGCACAATCTATTCTAGTTTGCTTGTCATGGAGAAGGCACTAAAGCTCTTGCATCCATCCACTGATCAACTTGCCCAGCTATCTCTCTGACTTCTGAGATTTCAGTCTATGCATGTTCAAGCACAGCCTTAAGGACTAGAAAATTGCTTTAAAAATTAAAGAAAAATGTGAGATTCTCAAGAAGTGGTGTTCAATCACTGCCACTTTTTCTGTTTCTCCTGTAGTTTCACAGAAATCACAGCAAATACACAGCCCTACTTTTAGATCCAGGTAGGGTGTTTTTCTTGGGAGAAAAGTATTTAGGACAAACCTAGACAGCATCTTAAAAAGCAGAGACATCACCTTGCCAACAAAGGTCCGTATATTTAAAGCTATGGTTTCCCCAGTAGTGATGTATGGAAGAGAGATCTGGACAATAAAGAAGGCTGATTGCCAAATAATTGATGCTTTTGAATTATGGTGCTGGAGGAGACTCTTGAGAGTCCCATGGACTGCAAGAAGAGCAAAACTATCCATTCTGAAGGAAATCAGCCCTGAGTGCTCACTGGAAGGACAGATCCTGAAGCTGAGGCTCCAAGACTTTGGCCACCTCATGAGAAAAGAAGACTCCCTGGAAAAGACATCCCAACATCCCTGATGTTGGGAAAGATGGAGGGCACAAGGAGAAGGGAACAACAGAGGACGAGATGGTTGGATAGAGTTCTCGAAGCTACCAGCATGAGTTTGACTAAACTGCGGGAGGCAGTGGAGGACAGAGGTGCCTGGCGTGCTCTGGTCCATGGGGTCACAAAGAGTTGGACACGACTAAACAACTAAACAACAATAACAACTGGGTGGTTTTTTGTTTTGTTTTTTTGAAACTTCTAAAAGACCCATCATTTGAAACTTTATATAGAAGCTTCCCTTAAGTATTACTTTCACGTTCCTTTAGATTATTTGTAGCCATTTAAAAGTAACCTGAAAAATAGCCTTTAGCGATGGAGTTTGTTCCTAGAGTTACCCGATTAAATGTAAATAAATAGGCATATCAAGGTCTGTGTCGTAATCATCCAACATCATTCACTTTCCAATTCAGCATGTAGATAACAGCAAGCATTTAATCTTAACATATGTCTTGATAAGGGGGGAAAGGGAGGGAGAAAGAGATAAGTGGCTCTATATGTGAGATTCATAAACAGAATAAATAAATAGGCCCACTAGTTTGGCTCTAAGATCATCTCTATTAAGACTGCTCATCTGAAGAGAGGCAAGATAAGCAGCCCATGTATATTTATGAAATTATCAACAGTTCTGAAAGTGACATACGGATCCCCATTTGAAAGCCATCTTTGCATCATCATTTGCTAGGAATATTCCTCATCTAAATAGTTGGTCATTTGTATGTTTTGACAGTTGGATATTTGCAAAAGAAAAATTGGTAATTTGGAAGTAGAGATGACAGCAAATTCTTGTAAATTGCCATCTGCAGGAATGCTGACTAAGCTTGAGCAAAATGAGGTGCCAACTTGGAGGGGAGGGCGGAAAGAAAAGAAATAGTGGGACATTAATACACCATTGGCTAAAGAGAGAAGGAAACAAAATAATCCATCACGATATGGTTGCGACTCTGAAAGTAAAAAAGAAAAAAGAAAATCTGTTTTCCAAGTCTACAGATACAAGAAGCTAGAGGGGTTTTTTTGTGATTCTGAATAAACTGCTTCTGTTTCATACAAACCACTGATTAAAGTAACAAAAGAAAGAAAGAGTGCTCTACCTGATGTCACATTTGATTTGTCTGCTAGACCAATTTCCCAAGGATAATGAGGTATGGATGGGCTCTCCTAATAGATCTGGATGATAGATCTGAGTAGGGAGGGGGCTGCTGGGAAGGAAAGCCTGTGGGAAATGAGTCATGAAGATTTGTCAGTTGGGTTCAGTTTAATGTAGGAATCTGGGAGACCATCAAAGAATTAGTGAAACAAAGAACTTAGAAAAGTCTTTGGAATCAGGTCTGGAGGAAAACAATGTCTTACTGAGGAGTGGGGAGATGTTAATGGAAACTTGTTAAAATATATGTACAATCTGTGCTAGTGTACATACAGTCTGCTGATCACCCAGACTTCCAGACTTCCCTGGGAAAACCTGATTTTTATAGCTGAATCAGAGCAAACATAAATCCATGGATTGACATTTTTTGCTCCAGTTCAGCACTAAAAAGCATGTTTTCCTGGGGAAAACAGTGGGGCAAATGGGAAACTGCTTAAACTCATGTCTAGAAAGCATGAGAGAATCACTCAGCCTTGTGCTTCCTAACAGGCACTGGACACGTGGGAGCAATCCTTAAATTTGTAGGGAAACTTGGCTTTTGATGGATTGAGAAGGATCCATGGATCCATTGAATTCATGCCCATTTTCCACATCACTTAATTCCTGATATAGGTCTGAAGAGTTCCAAAAGGGCCGTTCTCTTCCAGATATGTGGAACCCTTGCCTTCCCAGAGCTATTTACCAAGACAAATTCCTCCCAACACAGTTCGAGCCCTTCCCATCTCCTGGAAGACTTTGGGGGAAAGTCTGGTCACACACAAGGCAGAGCATTATTGAGGCTTCTGAGCCCAGACATGAGATCAATCATGAATCAGAAGGATCCAGGTTGATTTTCAGCCACCCATTTGGATACCCATGAATGAATCTGCTTTTCTATATCGATTATGGTTTTGATGCTGAGGAATTTGCCCATATTTTGGCTAAATAGTAGGAGACGCTTCCTAATAATGAGAGTTCTTTAGCAGTGGAACAGACTGCCTCATGAGAGCCAGTGTGGTGTAGTGGTTAAGAGCGGTAGACTCATAATCTGGTGAACCGGGTTCGCTTCTCTGCTCCTCCACATGCAGCTGCTGGGTGACCTTGGGCTAGTCACACTTCTCTGAAGTCTCTCAACCTCACTCACCTCACAGAGTGTTTGTTGTGGGGGAGGAAGGGAAAAGGAGATTGTTAGCTGCTTTGAGACTCCTTCGGGTAGTGATAAGGCGGGATATCAAATCCAAATTCTTCTTCTTCATCATCATCATCATGATGAGGTGATGGGTTCACCTTCTCCAGAGATATTCTCCTGCAAAGGCTGGATGATTATCTGTCAAGGATGTTGTGCTGGCATTCTACCTTGCAGATCTTGCACTGACTAGATGACCTCAATGGTGTATCCCACCCTAATGATTCTGATGCTAATGCGACAGAATGTTCTAATTTATGTTTTATAGAAGCAACTGTTTGTTTGTTTGTGGAGGCATGGGCAGTGTGCTAATCCCATGTGCTTCTCTCACATGTCAATATCATCATTTGCGACGGTGATGTACCTTCAGAAACTTGAAACAACATGAATCGCCTGTTGCAGGAGTTCCTTGGTTCCTTGCCCACTGCAAACGTCTAGTGTTTCAAGTACTTAAATTGCAAAAGAACCTTGAATCCCCTACCATGCCTACCCATAGTGAGGATTGGTTGGCATAAGATAATTTTTGCAGGATGGTAATCAATAAAATCTGGTATTTTGTGTGTGTGTGTGTGTGATATCAGTAGAGTGGTACCTCGGGTTAAGTACTTAATTCGTTCCGGAGGTCCATTCTTAACCTGAAACTGTTCTTAACCTGAAGCACCACTTTAGCTAATGGGGCCTCCTGCTACCGCTGTGCCGCCGCTGCACAATTTCTGTTCTCATCCTGAAGCAAAGTTCTTAACCTGAGGTAATATTTCTGGGTTAGCAGAGTCTGTAACTTGAAGCGTATTTAACCTGAAGCGTATGTAACCTAAGGTACCACTGTATTATCAGATAGATAAAAAGCAGCCCCTCAAATAACATCACAGTATCAAAAAGTCTTGAAAATAAACTGGAAAAATCTTTGAATGGGGATGAAAGAGTATGGCTCCAACAATAGTGACTGGGAAAGTTCTTTTTTGTAATTCTTTATTGTGAGGGTTTGATTAGCTGCTTGTGCGTGAAAACGCGCTCCCTCAGAGTTTGTGCGCCCCCACAAACCTCCGTGTGTGACGGAGCTCCTCAGACATGTCTGCTCTAGTCACTAGTAGAGTCCGACAGTGGCTGTCTGCGGAAGCGTTTCCAGCAAAGAAGTTCCTTAACGGAAACGCGTCTCCTGGACTCACGGCGTGACAGTTTCCTGCGAGGTATGGGTCTCCCTATGGGAGACTCCGATACCTCACCACTGTTCTCGCTGGAAGCCTCCCTGAGCCCTCCCTCCTGCTCGCATTCCCTCAGAGACCCACTCCTCCCCCTGCTGGTCCCTGCTTCAGCAGTTGAGTCTCTTTCATCCTGCCTGAGTCCCTCCACCACCTGATGCTCTGATGGCAGTTCCCTGACATCCACCTCCCCTCCAGGGCCCCCCTCACCCCCTCCCAATTCCTCCCCCCTGGGAGGTGAAGGGCTAAAACCCCGAAACGAATCTTCCTCATCTTCTGACGTCTCGAACAATTCTCTCCATCGATCGTCGTCCTGGCCAGCTGAGTCCTCCTCCTCTTCAGAATCTGGGAACCCCTCCAACTCCTCTTCCTCGTCGGTGGTGGCAAAGTATTCCCTTCGGAACCTCGCTACAGGCTGAGGTTTACGTGGGAACCTCTGATGAAAAGTCTCTATTAAAACCTCGTCATTGACATCCTCTGCCCTAACCCAGGTGTTTTCCGACTCCGGTTCCCCTTCCCACATTACCAAATACTCTACTTGATCTCCCTTCCACCTGGAATCGAGGATCTCCGCTACATGGTAGCTGTGTTCCTTCTCCTCCATTGCTGGTCCCCTAGTGACCCTCCCCTCACTGTCTCCTCTATACGGTGACAGCAATGACCTGTGAAAAACTGGGTGCAGCTTCATGTGGTTCGGTAACCGGAGCCTGAAAGCCACTGGATTGACCTGCTGTATGACTTCAAACGGACCCAGCCTTTTGGGTCTTAATTTCTTACAACCTCCTTTGAATGGCAACCCTTGGGTTGACAGCCACACCTGGTCCCCCACCCTGATGCTTTCACCTTCCCTTCTGTTTTTGTCTGCTTGCCTCTTATATTCCTCCTTAGCCCTGTTTAAGTTGAGTTGGAGCTGGCGATGGATCGCTTCCATTTCTTCCACGAACTGTTCCGCAGCTGGAACGCTCCAGTTCTCCCCCTCCCCCCCTGGGAAGGCTCTGGGATGGCACCCGTGATTGGCCAAAAAGGGGCTCATCCCCGTGGACACGTTCTCTGCATTGTTGTAGGCAAATTCTGCCAACGCCAGCTTCTCCACCCAATCATTCTCTCTGTCATTAACATAACACCTCAAATATTGTTGGAGAACCCCATTTGCTCTTTCCGCCTGCCCGTTGGTTTCAGGATGACGGGCCGTCGAGAAATTAACCTCTACATGCAGTAAGCTCATGAGCTTCCTCCAGAACCTGGAAGTAAATTGTTTCCCTCGGTCTGAAACCACCCTCAAGGGGGCGCCATGCAACCTAAACACATTCTCTACAAACAATTTGGCGGTTTCTTCTGCTGTAACCGCATGTGAGCAGGCTATGAAGTGGGCCATTTTAGTTAACAGGTCTACTACAACCATGATGGCTGTTTTCCCTCTAGACCTTGGCAGATCAGTCATGAAATCTATTGCCACTGCTTCCCACGGTCTCTCAGGTGTGGGCAGTGGTTCTAATAAACCAGCCGGCGCCTGCCTCTCCCCCTTGGCTCTTTGGCATTGTTCACACCCTCTCACATACTCCCGCACATCTTCCCTGACCTTGGGCCACCAAAATTCCCTGGTAACCAGCCACATGGTTTTGTGTTGCCCAAAGTGCCCTGCTGTGGGGCTATCGTGCAGCTGCTTGAGTACTTTCTCCCTCAATTCCCCTTCAGGTATATATAACGCTCCCTTATAATACAATGCCCCATTTCTCTCCTCAAAACCACCGGGTTTGTCTTCCTCCCCTCTGAGATCCCTGAGTTTCCCCTGGGCGTATGCATCCTGCACCGTACCCTCTACCAATTCCCTTTGCCCCACCAACGTCGCCCCACACACCCAGCGGTCCTCTGGAATGATATGGGTTTCTTCGGGTGCTCCCTCCCCCTCCAAATATTCAGGTTTGCGTGAGAGAGCGTCCGCCCTAACATTCTCTGGGCCTGGCACATAACAAATCTCAAAGTTAAATTTGGAGAACTCTTGGGCCCATCTCAACTGCCTTTGGTTGAGCACTCGCGCCGTTCTCCAGTACTCTAGATTTTTATGGTCCGTGCACACTTGCACTTTATGTTGTGCACCAACTAGCAGATGCCTCCATCTCCGGAACGCCTCATGAATAGCAAGCAGTTCTCGGTCGTACACCGTGTAGTTCCTCTCGGATTTGTTCAGCTTCCGCGAGAAGAAGGCACACGGACGCCACTCCGACTCCTCCTTCCCCGGCTGCAGAAGAAGCACCGCCCCTATGGCTCTGTCAGATGCGTCTGTTTCAACCCTTAGCTTCTTTCGTAAATCCACATGCAGAAGTTGTTCTTCAGAGGCGAAGGCCCTTTTCAGTTCCTCAAACGCTCGCTCCGCCTCCGCCGTCCATACAAACTTCTTCTTACTGCTGAGACAGTCAGTGATGGGCGCCGTCAGATGGGCGAAGTTGCGGATGAACTTACGATAAAAGTTTCCAAACCCTAGGAACCTCTGCACATCCTTCTTGGTTTTGGGTGTTTTCCATTCCAGCACTGCCTGTACCTTGCCGGGATCCATGGCCAATCCCTTGTCTGACAGGCGGTACCCCAGGAATTCCACCTCCTTGGTATGGAACCGACACTTCTCCAGTTTGACCCACAGCCTGTTGGCTTGCAGTCTGCTCAACACTTCTCTGACGTTTCTCACATGTTGCTCCTCATTCTCAGAATACACCAACACATCATCTAGAAAGGCAACGCAATTCTTGTAGAGCAAAGGGCCCAGCACGTGGTTCATAAAAGATTGAAAACACGCGGAGCCTGCTTGTAATCCAAATGGCATAACGAGGTATTCAAACGCCCCCAAAGGGGTAAACATGGTGGTTTTCCATTCATCCCCTTTCCTTATGCGTATCAGGTTGTACGCCCCCCTTAGATCCAGCTTTGTGAAAATCTTTCCCTTCCTCACCATGGTCAAAATATCATCAATTCTGGGCATAGGGAACGCCACCGGTTCAGTCACTGCATTCAGCCGCCTAAAATCACATACAAGTCTCGGCTTGTCCGCATTTTTTTTGTCCACAAAGAACACTGGGCTCCCCCCTGCTGCTTTGGACTCTCTGATGAAGCCTCTCTTCAGGTTCTTGTCAATGAACCCTCGCAACTCCTGCATTTCCCTGTCTGACATGGCATACAACTTGCCCACGGGAAGCTGTGCTCCAGGGAGTAAATTGATCTGACAATCAAAGGGTCTATGAGGTGGTAGTTGGTCAGCTTCCTTCTCGCTGAACACGTCGCTGAGATCTGCATACTGTGGTGGTACCTTCACCTTCCCCATTACTTCAGTCCCTGCTAGGGTGGCTTGGGCCCCTACTGAACCCTTCTCCCCTTTGCAGTGTTCTAGGCAATGTGCTGAACCAAAGGACACCACTCTTTGATGCCAGCCAACCAGCGGATCATGTAGAGCTAGCCAGCTCATTCCCAAAATAATGGGAGCGCCTCCCAGGGTGGCCACATTAAACGCTATCAGTTCTGTGTGCCTTGCCACCCTCATTATCATTGGGACAGTCTGCAAGCGGACTCCTCCTCCCAACAACTCCCTGCCATCAATCGTGGTCACCTGCAGGGGGTTGCTTAAAGGGATGGTCTGTATCTGGTGTTCAGCAGCAAACTCCTTGCTCATAAAATTGCAGGAGCTGCCTGAGTCCAATAGCGCCTTTATTTTTAGGGGATGCCCATTCTGCAGCTCTAGCGACACTTCAATCACTAGAGCAGGTCGAGGAGCTTCTGGCACGGGCACTTTCACTGCTCTTTGGCCTGGCTGCAGTGCCCCAATTGTGGCAACCAGGCGTTGGCTTTTACCTGCTCCGCTCCCCCTTCTTCTCCCCCCTCAACAGCTCCCACCATCCCTTGCCATTCCTTCCTCTGGGGGCAGACTCTGGCAAAGTGGCCTGGCTGTTGGCAGAGATAGCATTTCCGGGGGCCCTTTCCCTCCTTCTTAGCTCCCTCGCTGGTTTTTGAAAATGCGCGCGCGCGCGCTGTTCCGATTTCCATCGGCTCTGCCGGCGGGAAAGCTGGCTCAGGAATGTCTGGAATGCGGAACTCCTTCCAACGTTCCCCTCTCCCTTCCCGCCTCTCCAAGGCTCTTGCCTCCTGCCGCGCTCCTATGGTCAGCGCAGATTTGGTCAGCTGATCCATAGACTCCGCCCTGGGGCTCCGTGCCAGCTCGTCTTTCACCCCCGAAGAAAGACCTTCTTCAAATAGCATTTGAACGGGTGCCGCCGATAAATCCCAACTCAGTCTGTGAATCAGCATGGTAAACTCAGTCCAATATTCACGGACAGATCGACTCCCCTGCTTACAAGCCATTAGCTGTCTGCGCACCACCCCTTCCTCAATATCGCTGGAAAACATGATATCCATTGCACGAAAGAACTTCATTGTGTCCTTTAGTATGTCATTGTGCGTTGCCATTAGGGGTCGAACCCAGTCTCTAGCCCCTTTCTCAAGATGCCCAATTACAAAAGCAACTCGCGATTCCTCATCAGGGAACTCATCGAACTGCACATTAAGGGCATATTGCATCTCTGTCCTAAAAGCATGGTAGTCCTTGGGGTCCCCCCCAAATTTCTGCACCAATCCTGGTACCTTTCTGGGGAATTGAGTGGCTCTCCCCTTCTTGTCTGCATCCTGAGCCCTTCTCTCCTCCAGCCTCGCCGTCTGCAGGGCCAGTTGAACCTCCAACGCTCGGTATCTATCTTCCAAGCTTGGACCAGCTCCAGCCCCTGCTCCTCCGGTTCCGGTTGGTTCGCTCATGATGCCTTCTCTTGCACAGGCAGCGTACAAAGACTGTCGGACTGCTGTGAGGGTTTGATTAGCTGCTTGTGCGTGAAAACGCGCTCCCTCAGAGTTTGTGCGCCCCCACAAACCTCCGTGTGTGACGGAGCTCCTCAGACATGTCTGCTCTAGTCACTAGTAGAGTCCGACAGTGGCTGTCTGCGGAAGCGTTTCCAGCAAAGAAGTTCCTTAACGGAAACGCGTCTCCTGGACTCACGGCGTGACAGTTTCCTGCGAGGTATGGGTCTCCCTATGGGAGACTCCGATACCTCACCACTGTTCTCGCTGGAAGCCTCCCTGAGCCCTCCCTCCTGCTCGCATTCCCTCAGAGACCCACTCCTCCCCCTGCTGGTCCCTGCTTCAGCAGTTGAGTCTCTTTCATCCTGCCTGAGTCCCTCCACCACCTGATGCTCTGATGGCAGTTCCCTGACATTTATATATTTTATATTTTTATCCTTCAGAAGATAAAACAGATTTGTGAGGATCATACATACTTTCAGGGTGTTCTGGATTTTCACAAATGCTGCAAGTCTTGAACAATATTGTGGGTGATTTTGGACTTGCTTTATTTGGAAGCTTTCATTGACAGGCTGGAAAAGAATCCATGGAGGATATTTTATGCTCAAGGCTACAGACCAGGGACAAAATCAACTGTTAATTTATCTTGCATGAGCACCACTGAAACCTCTGAAAGATGAAGAAGACACCCTTTGGTCCTCTCTGATATCTTAATGCTATGAGAGTTTAATATTTGGTGACCCTGATTTCTGACTGTTGCTGCTTCAAGAACTTTCAGCTTCTGGGACAGATGAAAATTTGAATGTCCGGTAATTTAATTACATCTGAACCTTAAAAAGAAAACTTCTATGCTAAAGAAGAAGAAAAATATTCATCTCTTTCTGGCAGGCAAGGAGCTGACATTGTACTATATTAAAACAACCTTTCCAGTTTTGTAACAGTTCTAAAACTTCATAAGAAGATGCTTATTTTTCTGTAGCAAAATCTTTGATGTGGTATAGGCAAGTTATTTCTCAGCCCCGCTGCCCTAGATTTCAAAGACTCATGCATACATCAGACAGATACTCTTATGGTTCCATTAGCAAGATTATTTTTGTAGTTGTCTGAAGAAAGCTCCATCTGTAATAATCTTCTCTCCGACATTCTGCTTTGTTGTAAAAGCAGAGGAAATGACTTTTTTAAAATTAGCAATCAAGGGTGTTGTTTGGAACATGAAATAATATGCAGAGGAAGTTCAGCGTGGCTTGTCATGAAAGTACAAGATGGGGCAGAGGGAATCATCCCAAGAATGAACTGCAATTACCAAACAAAGAGCAGAGGGTAAAAGCTTCATTTTTTAGACTGCAAGTTGTTATTTAATTATATATATTTTTCCATTTTATAATTGTGAAATGCATAGTAACTAAATTGATGAACTGAAAATAATAAAATATCGAGCAAAACAAACAAAGCTAAACAAATCAAGACCTCCTGCTGTTCATGTCTTAGCTGCAGATTCCAGTGCTGCTCTTACCAATTACAATGGGAGCTTGCATATCCACTGGTTTTCCAAAGGAATTAGATGCTTAAAACTGCAGAACTGTTTTATTTCTGCACAAAAGCAGCTGAAACTTGCAATGGCCCATATCCATTTTCATAATGTGTCATAGCTTAAATAAACCAACAGAGATGGGGATAGGGGATGGATATGCAATGTGATTCTGCCTCTTCTGTATACAGTCTTAAGTAAGATGTTACCGTCGCTTTAACTACAAGCAGTAGGCACCTTGCTGTGATCTGTCCATCAGTGTGTCATTCCAAGGTAGGTAGCATTAATGAGATGTAGGATGTGGGAGTATCCTTGTTAATTCTACTGGTTCAGAGACAGAAGGTGTCAAAAGATTATCTGTTTGGCATGCGCTGTGAAACAAATGCATGATGCCTTAACTCTATGGAGGTGGAGAAGGAAAAATAGCAACTCACAAATAAGTATAAACTGCCATCATAATTGACAACACTTTCCATTTCCAAGCTAGAGTTTGTGCATCAGTAATTCCCAGATGCTTAGTTCAGGGAAAGCTAGCAAGGTTATGGTTTTCATGGTCTAGATGTTATGGGTTCCAACTCCCATCATCACTGTGCTGACATCTGTAGGGCCCCTGTTATTTTTTAATAGGTTTTTTTCCCCTCTCTCTCCTCCATCTTTTAATAAGAAGCCCCTTTTGGAGTCTCACAGATCTCTGGCTGGATGTGAAACAGCTTGGAGCTGTCTTCAGTTCCGTTGGGTCCTTTCTCTGGTCGTTACTGAGCAACCTCAGAGAGATGCTGACAGTGTTGTTCTGTTTGGTTGCAAACAAATGTCCCCTTGCCAAAAATAAATAAATCTTCCCCCCCTCCCCTTCAGTAGCCTTACCTTGGTGGGCAGGGGAATTCCTGTATGTAACAGTGTGTGAAGAACATGGCTTTCCAAAGTGCCAATTTTACACTTATATTTTCCCTCTCTGTGTGTTTGAAGAGTATAATAGCTCTTCAATTAACCCGAAGTTGGGATGGCAGCAGAATCTTTTGAGAGTGGCCAGAGGTGAATCAATTGCCTCTACTGTTAATCTTTCTATTTGATGCTGAATACTGGGTATTCTGTGCCAGCGCTGGACGTTGGGAACTTAAGAACAATCCAACTTGTATCCCCATAACTCCCCCTCCCCCTTTTGCTTACATTTTCCTTTCAGCTAGTGGTAGCAATTTCTACATAACTGCGCCACAGTGTGCTTTTTGCCCCCTCTTTTCTTCCCCCCCCCAAGGGGAAAATATAGGTCTATATGCTTTTGATAAAAAACAAACAAGTTGTTATGCATTCATTCATTCATTCCGTGGTGCTGTGTTGTGCTGCCAATGTACCACCCCTCAGTCCCTTCCACCCACACTTGAAAGTGTTTGGGTTACTCAAGACCAAAATCAATCTTTTCATTACCAAATAAAAGAAGCATTCATGCGGTAACATTTGAAACTCTTCTGCCAAAGCATGTACAGAGACTGATTCTCCTTTCGTTTTGTTAATCTCATTTATTTCCACACACAAAAATGAGCTGCATTCAGTTTGTATACCCTGACGTTAAACTGTGAGTGGAGATTTCCTTCATTTTTAAAAAATTAAAAGCTGGAGAGTTGGCAGTAAAAGCAGCTCTGAAGATTTTGAGATCATTGCTATGATGCAAGTAAAGCTCCCAAAATGTGGTTGTGGGTGATTAGAATATAGAGCAACTTTGCATGGGAAATGCCCACCCTAGATTTTAGTGCTATATGAAACTAAGCAGAAACTATTGGAGTTAAACTGGTTTCAAATGGGATATTTGCTTTGGATAACTGTGAGCATTTTTATTTTATTGGTCAGGGTTAGATGTCCTGGAGAGTTTGAAAGGAAACCATTAGTGATCTGGAACATGCTCCCTGTCTTTTTTTCTTCATACATTTTTATGATTTTTGAAGCATTTTAACAAACTCAATTTCAATACAATATTCCCCTAAGATTTTGACTTCACATCCTTGCTTCCATGTTATTTCTATTCAAATCTTTCATCTATGTAATATTTTTCTAAAACATATATCTTACATTACATCCCTTTATCATTCTCATTCCTTTCCTTATATTTCAAGTCCTACCTGTGATTTAATTTGACTTGTACTTGGCTATAATATTTTCTCTAATTATCCAAAAAGGGTTTCCATTCTTCTACAAGTGTTTCTTCCTTTTGGTCTCTTATTTTTTCTGTCAATCTCCACATAGTCCAATAACTTCAAAGTCCACTCCTCTTTCTTTGGAACTACTTCTTCTTTCCATTTCTGTGTGTACAGAGTTCTGGCTGCAGTGGTGCCGATCAGAAGGTCGGCGGTTCAAATCCATGCAATGGGGTGAGCTCCTATTGTTCTCTCCCAGCTTCTGCCAACTTAGCAGTTTGAAAGCATGCCAGTTCAAGTAGATAAATGGGTACTGTTGCGGCGGGAAGGTAAACAATGTTTCTGTGTGCTCTGGTTTCCATCACGGTGTCCCATTGCACCAGAAACGGTTTAGTCATGCTGTCCACATGACCCAGAAAGCTGTCTGTGGACAAACGCGAGCTCCCTCACTCCTGAAAGCAAGTTGAGCACCACAACCCCATAGTTGCCTTTGACTGGACTTAACCATCCAGGGGACCTTTATCTTTACACAAACAGTTTAACCAACATACTTCCCATCCTGAGGGAGGGCTACTTAAAACTTAAACTGATAAGAAAGTGGCCGCCAACCAGGGCCATCTTACCCATAGGCACTAGGGGTGCAGGGCACCTGGGCGCAGGCTCTCAGGGTCACCAGGCTGAGAGTCCGGGGCCCGAGAGTTGAGTCCAGGGAAGAGCCCGCCCGTCAGTCGGAGTGTTGCGGTGGGTTCGCTTGATGCGGGCATCTCTGCACCGCATGTTTGGGGGTGACTGAGTCAGCGAGATGCTGAGGCTGCTGGCAGGCTCCACCCTCCTGTGCACGTGGGACTGGGCAACTGGGGGGCACCAAGTGGATCATTTCACCACGGCGCCACATATGCTTAAGACAGCCCCTCCGCCAACCCTGCATCTCTGCAACCAACTGTTATCTCTAGAATTGCCACCCTTTGTTCACTCACATTTTATGGTGAATCCTGATGACAATCTTGTCAAAAGCGATAATGCATGTGCTTTTGTAAATGAAGGATATATATATATATATATATATATATATATATATATATATATATATTGCAGTCCATTGTCTCCTGTATTGATCTGCTTGTGTGTGTGTGTTACAGTGGGGTGTTTGTGCAATAAAATACAGTGGCACCACTAATGCAGCTATTGTGTGCAAGCAAACAACTGTCACTGCAACTTTATCTGCAACAGGAATGCTGGATAATATGTTTTGGAGGGAGCTTGCACAAATGTTTGTGTATGGAGGAAAGAGTGTGTCTCAGTGTTTTATTTCTTTTTACCGTATTTCTGTGTTTTTATTGCAAACCGCCCTGAAAAAGTGTACTCCCAAAAGGCAGCACATTGTAGAATCACAGAATTGGACAGCTGGAAGGGACCACAAGTGTCTTCTAGTCGAACCCTCTGCAAATTAGTCATACCTCATGTTATGTTTGCTTCATGTTACGTTTTTTCAGATTGTGTCCCGTGGCAACCCGGAAGTACCGGAAAGGGTTACTTCCATGTTTCACTGCTCACGCATGTGTAGTAGCTCTAAATCGCGCTTTGCCCATGCGCACAAGCACCAAATCACACCGTGCACCTGCACAGATATGGCGCTTCAAGTTGCGGGCTTTTCACATTGCGAATGTGCCTCTGGAACGGATCCCATTCACAACCAGAGGTACCACTGTACAGGCATCTTTTCCCCAACATGAGGCTCAAACCCACAACCATGAGATTAAGAGTCTCATACTCTACCAACTGAGCCACTTTGAACATAGGAATATTTTAAATGAAATAATAAATTAAAAGGTTTAGGGATAAAGATAAGGGGCAGCAGAGAGGTTGAGTGCTCTGTTGTGGGAGACTCTGTGGCTTGGGCAGGACATGCATGTGTCCACCCTTATGTGAGTGTGCAGATTCTGACCCATGAAATGTGAACCCTGGGGTCAAAAAGGTTGTCCATTCTTGCAGCGGATAAATGAGGAATATTTTATGTTCCTTTATTGTTGCATAAAGATGTGTGCAATCCACTTGAGAAATCCTTAGCCTTCTAGGGATTCCTTAAACTTCCATTGACATTTTTGCAGATGTTTTACCTGAGGGAGAACCTGTAAACTCACCCTGAATTTTTGCCTTAAGGTAGAAATTTGTTATCAAGAGAAATGTGTGGATGACTCCCTTCCCCAGGGGATTTTGCTATGCTTGCTGAAACTGTTTTCATCGTTCTCAACATTCCTGCAGATGCTCTGCCTGAGGAGGAGCTTCCAAATTTGCTCTAAATCTTATTTTAACCAACATTTTCCCTCTTTGGCCTAGAAATCCTGACTGGTATCAGGAAAGACCTCTAGGTTATTTTGAGTAGCAATTCCAAAAAGGAAATAAAATGCATGTATCCGATTCTCAGATCCTTTTCTTTACAGGAGGGGAAATAGAATGAAATGTAGAAAATTAGCTTCTCAGCATTTACAGGGGTAACTTTTTATCTCGTTCTATCATCTTGACATTGTAATGCTAGCACTTTAGGTTGTTAAAATGTCATCACAATGATAAATTGTTATGGCCAAATGATGTCATTCTGCAAGTCTAGGGAGACCAGGCTACATTGTCAAAGAAAAACAAAAGCAATGTCAGCACCCGCCTATAGGGATTTAGGGCCAATCTAAAAATAATAGTGCAGCTGCGTTGCAAGTTAATATAGGCCAAGCAGCAACAATAATATCAAAGTGTGTGGAGCTCATTGGGAGAGGGGGGAAAGTGAGGATTTGATGTGTATTTTAAAGAAAACATACTAAAATTAGAGATCACCCAACAAAGCTGAAAGCTGGCATGGTATTGGCATTAGCTAATGATAGTGTGGGACGCGGGTGGCGCTATGGCCTAGGGTTTGCTGATCGGAAGGTCGGCGGTTCGAATCCCCGCAATGGGGTGAGCTCCTGTTGCTTGGTCCCAGCTCCTGCCAACCTAGCAGTTTGAAAGCACACCCAAAGTCCAAGTAGATAGATAGGTACCACTCCGGTGGGAAGGTAAACGGCATTTCCGTGCTTCTCTGGTTTTGCCAGAAGTGGCTTAGTCATGCTGGCCACATGACTCGGAAAAACAGTCTGCGGACAAACGTTGGCTCCCTCAGCCAGTAAAGTGAGATGAGCGCCGCAGCCCCAGAGTCATTCACGACTGGACATAACTGTCAGGGGTCCTTTACCTTTAACTTTTAATGATAGTGCAGACCATACGCCCTCTTATCACACATCAACCTTATATCTGCTGCTAAGTGAATTCTGTTATTTAAATGATGTGAGTGGGATACAAACCTGGAAAGCATGGATATTTTTTTTAAAAAAAATGAGTGTAAGAAGAAGCAATATATTGTGCTGAGATGATTTTAGTAACAGACTAACAGAATCACCATTATTTTTTACCCAGACCTGGATTGAATTGCTACTGTGAAGGCATGAGCAATCTAAGTTCACAATCCCATACTGATAAACATACAGAGGCTTGATGCTTAAAGATTTTTTAAATGTTTACTTTTTAAAAGATCAGCCCTCTACAAGTTATTGGAACTCATTTCACAATCCTCAAGTCTGTCAAGAAGGCAAGCCAAAAGTATTTGCAGCTCAGCACAGACCTGGATAGATTTATGGAGAGATTTGTGCTGTCAAAATCATCATCTTCTTCTTCATGTGAAGTGTCTCTCAGATACAGAAATCTCATAAAATTAGTCCGGTAGTATTTCAATTTCAGGCAAACATTTATTAAATAATTCAGATATTTCATGTGCAAACATTGCATTAGCAGAGTCAGATTTCAGCCAAAGTCATGAAATGTAAAGTTTCATTGATTTTAACTGAGAGCATAAGAATGTACTTATATCTCTTCCATTGGCATCAATGGGCCTTAAAAATGACTGTAGCGAGTCCATTAAATGAGCATATGCTGGGCATTTGCCTGCCATCAAGTCTCTAATAACTGCCACAAACAATTAGTCACCTAGCCACATCTTCCAACTTTATATTTTATTCATCTCTACAGCCTGAACAAATGTGCATTCAGGCAGACAACTGGCTCCATGACACTGAAACAATATCCTGTCATCAAGTATTTTGAAGACATCCTTCCCCATGAAACCAAAACCATGCATATTCACAAATTCTGTATTATCTTGCCTCAAGGACTTCAGTACTCGAGAGCCCGACATTACCGGATACTGTAGTACCCTACAGCAAGCTAATAGCGATGGCTTGCGTGATCAAGGATAGCTGGAAATTTGGGCCTCTTTTCTTACAGGCCAGGCTGAGAAGCTCTAAGGTAGTACAAAGAGTCTGAGGGTACAGTCTGATCAACAAGCAAGAGGCAGCAACCAGGTGTATCTGTTGGATCTCTGAGAGCAGAGAGTCGATTGCAGGTGACTGCTTAGAATCAGGTACCACAAGATGCGGAGGAGTTCCTGAGACTAGCATGCAGTGCAGACCCTCCAAGTGTCCCTATTTTGCAGCAGCAGTCCTGAATTTAAAGGACCCATCCCAGTTTCTGATTTGATCCCAGAATGTCCCGCTTTTCCTTAGTACATCCCTATTTTCATTGGATAAATGTTGGAGGGTATGGAGTTATGAGACCCCCGAAGCCAAGGAGATAAGTTACTTTACAAACTTTAGAATACATCTGAATAGGGATTTTTTTTCTTAATGTTTTATTATGTTTATATATACAGTATGTTGAAAGCTGTCCAGAGTATGTGGGGCAACCGAGTCAGGTATATGGGGCATAAATAATAAAATTGTTGTTGTTGTGGAATAGGATGTTCCTACCTAGCAATTCAAAAGCACGTCAAAGTGCAAGTAGATAAATAGGTACCACTCCGGCGGGAAGGTAAACTGTGTTTCCATGCATTGCTCTGGTTTGTCAGAAGCAGCTTAGTCATGCTGGCCACATGACCCAGAAGCTGTACGCCGGCTCCCTCGGCCAATAAAGCGAGATGAGCGCCACAGCCCCAGAGTCAGTCACAACTGGACCTAATGGTCAGGGGTCCCTTTACCTTTACCTATTTTCATTGGAGTAATGTTGGAGGGTATGGCAGTTCACATTTCCCGACCCCAAAATGTTTGATATTGTGCAGAAGAAACAAGGATTGAACTAAAAGTTCTCCATGCTATTTTTAGGTGTTGCAATTGAGGGACAGGGTCATTGAATGTACTGTGGAAGGAGAGGTAAATTACATTAGGATATGTGGGTCGGGTTCTAGCCAACGTTAATAAATTTTAAGTCCCATTGATTTCAACTGACAACAGTAGTATTTTTCTCTGAAAGTTTTCTTCTGAGGATTTTGGATTTAGTTAATGTGGAATGAAACTACAGTGGTACCTTGGGTTAAGTACTTAATTCGTTCCGGAGGTCTGTTCTTAACCTGAAACTGTTCTTAACCTGAAGCACCACTTTAGCTAATGGGGCCTCCCACTGCTGCCATGCCGCCACAGCACGATTTCTGTTCTCATCCTGAAGCAAAGTTCTTAACCCGAGGTACTATTTCTGGGTTAGCGGAATCTGTAACCTGAAGCGTCTGTAACCTGAAGCGTCTGTAACCTGAAGCATCTGTTACCCGAGGTACCACTGTACTGTTCATATTGAAGCATGAAAGAACCAGTGAAATAAGAGGAACTGAAAGGAGCAGGGAACAGGTCCATTGCTTCCTTCAATAATGTAAAAAATAATATTAAAACTGGATCTGCACTTGCACCAAAAGTTTGTGGAAATTTATCCTCAAATCGGAGTGGCCATTTCACTGAGTATTCCCCAGGGAGGGCAGAAACTGTCCTACAGCTCAAGAGGAGCTTGCAAAAGAAAATTTTCCAAATTTGTCAGAGATTTTGTAAGTTGAGCGAAAATACAAGACTAATTATCATCCATGACTGATTTTCTAAACCAGTGGCTCCAATTATACTCTGAATATAGTTGAAGGTGCATTAATTTGTTCTTTGATGTTCTCTAAAGTATTCAGTACACTTACTCATAAACAGTCTATATTTGCTTGACCTTCAAATGGGTCTCTAGTTAAAAAAAAAAAAATATTAAGAAGCAAATGGCTGTCAGGATGTCATTTCACCTCAGAATATAAATGAAATGAAAGGCACTTGCATTCTTCCTTTTCCCACTCCAGGGATGAAAGATGTAAGCTGAGAGTCAATGTAGTATTTGAAAACTGCTTTTTGGAAAGCAATTAGGATATTTCAGCTGACTCTCTAATTTTTTTTTCCTCCCAGCAGCCGGCTTTTCTGACTCACTTGTTTATAAATACTGGCTGCTCTTTAGGCCTTTGGGTCTATTTTATCGATTACAGGCACATTTAAAAACGATTAACAGTCAGATGGGGAAAACTGGTAGTGTTCATTCAATCCGCAGATTAAATCTGAAAGTATGCTGCAATGCCACCAGCAAAAGCACTCCTTTTCTCTTTATCTCTCTATTAAAATGCAGAGAATGGGACCCTGGCACATGTCGCTGGGAAGGGTGCCAGTCTAAATAGATCCAGAAGAGTGCAATAGAACTGAAATACACTTTTAAAGAATCGCCTATTGTTTAGATGCCACTGTATAAATCATGTCTGGGAGGCTTGTTTATAAATCAGTTAGCAGAGGAATTAATGGTGGTAAGTGTGTACTGAGAACAGAACCATATTATCTGCTCTCTGGTCAAGCAGATGTTCAGCTGCCACCTCCACCATCCTCCCATGCCAGCGTTGCAACAAGGGTGTGAGGGACATCACCAGATTGGTAGAAAGGAGACAGGATTCAGCATAATTATGATCACTGTAAGAACATCCTAGCAAAGTTTGCAACTCTAAATAAGCATCAAACTGCATTTAAAATGTGTAGTTTGGGAGAAAGTTCATTTAGAAGTGTGAATTCCAATGATAATTTCATATTCTCCAACATTTATCTGAGGAAAATAGGGACGTTGTTGTTGTTGTTGTTATACTATGTATAGAATCATAGAATCATAGAGTTGGAAGAGACCACAAGGGCCATCGAGTCCAGCCCTCTGCCAAGCAGGAAACACCATCAGAGCACTCCTGGCATATGGTTGTCAAGCCTCTGCTTAAAGACCTCCAAAGAAGGAGACTCCACCGCACTCCTTGGCAGCAAATTCCACTGTCAAACAGCTCTCACTGTCAGGAAGTTCTTCCTAATGTTTAGGTGGAATCTTCTTTCTTGTAGTTTGGATCCATTGCTCCGTGTCCGCTTCTCTGGAGCAGCAGAAAACAACCTTTCTCCCTCCTCTATGTGACATCCTTTTATATATTTGAACATGGCTACCATATCACCCCTTAACCTCCTGCCGCCCATCTGACTGGGTTGCTCCAGCCACTCTGGGTGGCTTCCAACATAGATAAAAACATTTAAAAAGTTCCCTATACAGGGCTGCCATCAGATGATTCAGGGGTCAGATAACTCCATGCCCTCCAACATTTATCTGATGAAAAGTGGGACATTCCGGGATCAAACCAGAAACCAGGGCAGATTCTGTAAATCTGGGACTATCCCTGGAAAATAGGGGCACATGGAGGGTCTGTAATTTTTGTAGTGTGTCTGTGTGTGTGTGTGTGTGTGTGTGTGTGTGTGTGTGAAGACATGGCAAGAAATGGACGTAAGGGTGAACATATGTGAAAGTGTCATGGTTCAGGAATAGAATGAATTGTCTGTCCTTGTTGTGTAGGCCTTTCCCACCCAACTGAGACCTTTTCTCCTGCTGAGGAGACTAGCTCCACCCCCTTAATGATGAAATGTGCACCAGCCCAATCATGATTGGCTGAGTCTGAATGGTTCATTGTGTGAGGACAGAGCCCCAAGCCATATCTGCATCTCTTTCTTCATTCAAGGGTCACCACCTTTAGACTCAGCCAATTCAACGTTGGCTCATGAGCGTTTCCTGTGTTCATCAAGGGGGTGAAGCAGATGTAACAGACCTGACTCGGCAAAACTGTCGTATATGGAGGGTTTTGGTTTTATTCTTATTTTCAGCGGGCAGATGTGAAGCACAGCTGATATATTATGGTAATTCAATCCCCATGAGAGATGTAGAAATTATATGAGCAAAGCTGTGAATATTGACGCAGTTGCAGTATGTCATCACCATTACCATTATGATCTGTATCACCATCATAATTATCTGCAACGGCATCAACAAACCTCATGATTTTATCTAAACATCTGGTGTATCTCTTCCTATTTCTTGGGATTCAATCAAAGATGTATTCTTAGTTTCACTGGTGTTCCATTCTGCTTGTCAAGTGGAATGCACAATTGTGTCATGTACGATCCATGTAATAACAATATTTGTTATTTATCAAGTGCCTGGAGTCACCGAGTGAAATACAAAATACATTAAAGAGACAAAGAACCTCATGAGGATTTGCCTGAGGACACATGTTGTACGTGTATTTCCGTGGTTTGGAAAACTTACCTAGGCTTTTAAAAATCTCACAACCTGGATTTATCTCCAGATTTGGGGGTTACAAACAGGAGTGGGGGAGAAATGTGATTCAGCTTGGACTTAAAGGTAAACCTCCCTAATCTGTGCTTTCTGAAACAATGTGTGAATGGAAACAAACACAGCCATCCTTCAAAGTTTGCATTTTTTATCTATACAGTGGTACCTCGGGCTAAGAACTTAATTTGTTCTGGAGGTCCGTTCGTAATCTGAAAATGTTCTTAACCTGAGGTACCACTTTAGTTAATGGGGCCTTCCGCTGCCACTGTGCCGCCGCCACACGATTTTTGTTCTCATCCTGAAGCAAAGTTCTTAACCCGAGGTACTATTTATGGGTTAGCGGAGTCTGTAACCTGAAGCGTCTGTAACCTGAAGGGTCTGTAACCCGAGATACCACTGTATATGTATTTTGTCACTACTCTGTGGATCATAGCAAACAGACATTTAGTGTATGATTTAAAAAGAAAAGAAAACAGTAAGCTGGCAGAGAAAAGGACCCTACATGGACACAAGGTTAATGGAGTTGGAATGCAGTTAGAAAATGTTTCAACAACCTGAAATCAACGCGCTCACAATTTCAGCATTAAGATAAAGAACAGCGGCTGACTACAGACTCTATTCATGGTTTATTTGCCTAGTGAATTTTACAGCATATTTCAAAGCTCTAATGGTTGAGGCTGCAACCAAAGCCCAACTTATCAGAGAGTAAGTCCCATTTAAATCAATAGGACTTACTTCTGAGTAGTTGGCATCAGTCTATCTTGGGAGACAATGGAGGAGTGCACATTTGGGGGTGAAGTCAGTTTTTGAAGGTTACAGTTCCTGCTGTGGCTGTAGAGACCGATACAGGAGAGACATGTTTTGTTGCAGTTGTGTAGACATGGTTACAATTGCACTGTTGCTCATTAAATACTGATATCTTTTTAGAAGCTAAAAAAAACCCCTGTCCCCTCCCTTATTTTGTGCATATATCCACCCACAATATGATTGCCTACAATTTTTCCACTATGAAAGAAAACACTGCCACCCTTTCTCAATTCGTTTCCTATTCTAGTAGAGAGTCCCATTCCCCCCAATGGCTATTGGTGACCATTAGCATTCATAGCTAAATGAAACTTTGACTGTCCATATAATGAAACCATGGCTGTTCAAGACCTACTTATGGACTTTGTAGAGGCATCAGGTCAACTACTATTGAAAACAGACTAGATAGATCCTTGGGTCAGTTCCTTAAGAGCTCCTCTATCTGGTCTAAGCAGTTATTTGGATCTGACCTTAGCCTGCAATTCTAGGCACTTAAATATATCGTGACCAAGCCTAACGGAAGACAGAGTGACTTAGTTCCACACAGAAACAGCTTACTGAATGGAGCAGTGCCAGTACATTAATGCCTCAAAAAGTGGGATGCCATTGCTTCCTGGGAAGGGAAGCAGTGGAGAAGCTGGGCAGTGTAAAAGAAAACAGTGGGAGCACCACATTGATTCCACCAATGCATTTGCATCATGTTAACCTTCCTGCTGTCACCCCTTTCCTCCTCTTCCCTTTGGTAGGCAACAATGACCACTTTGCCAGTGACTTTCCTTCACCTAGTGAGCCGCTTCTCCTTAAATGTGCATAGAACTAGACTGCAAGTATTGTTACTAACATAGCGTGAACCAGAAGAGTGCCATCATTTTGGATGGCTTCCAAGTTCATTCCATGCCTAAGTCAAGGAGATTCCAGACTTAATTTAAGGAGGTGGCTATTACCTTTAAAGACCTAAATGGCCCAATATAACCTTAAATTATATCTTTTATCTCACATGCACAATCTGGCTGAGAAACTGCTTTGCAATTTCTTTTCGATGGCATAAAGATTTTTTCACAGTGACACCTAGTCAATGGAGTTCCCTGCCCAGAGTAGTACTGCTGACAAGTGCATTATTTACTTTTAGGCAATGTGTGAAAGTTTTCTTTTATTTGAAAAAAGTGTATTCTGGTGAGAGTGACTGACAATTGTATTGGTTTCAGCTCTTGCTATTTTGTTGTTGGATTGCACCCCCCCACACACACACCTCTCTCACTCACACACACACACTTTGAATTTGTGTGATCTTGAATATCTGTCAGATCAGAACAATAGTTTTAAGTGCATTTAACTCTGATGGTTTGTAGCCAAAGTAGGTAGGAGCAGAAAATGGCTTCGATCTCTTTGAAAATAACAACAAACAAATTCAGGTATGGTAAGAAATGCTGAAGGAAAATGTTCTTTGGGTTGAACAATACGCAATGCCTGTGACAGGTTTAAATATCAGCAAGGCTGACTTCTGTCACACTTGGCAGAAAATTAGTTACAGATACAGGACTAAGTAAATATGCAGATTAAACAAAAGTGTTGTGAAAAACTGTCACCTTTTTTTTAAAAAAAATGAAAGCCACACTACACAATTGTGTGTGTAGGAGAGGTGGAACTGTAGCCAAGAGTGTCCTCGCTATTACACTAATTTTAATAAAGCTAGACATGGAAGAATATATGAGGACTTTTTAAAGTACAACTCTATAAAGATCCAAAACTGAGTTGTCAATTGGAAGACGCAGAGAGGAGAATCAATGGCCAATTTGAACAATAGTTAGAGGTATTGACTGTGCACAGATGGTACAAAAATTTTCAAGATACACTTGGCATGTCACCAGCAATAACTGGCTGTGTTGCATGTTGAAATCCATTGCTACAGTGCCTTTATCTTTGGCATTTGATGTAGGAAGGAATCAAAGAGATTTTTGAAGCAAAATCATTACTGGATCAGCAGTTGAAACAGAGGTGGGGAGAAGCATCAAGGAGATATTTCAACAACCAGTTTGGACAATGGACAGAGGTATTGGTTGCGAAAAGGTAGTGCATGTTGGGCGTCCTTTGTCATCATAATGAAAAATCAACCATTCAATAGAAATCCCTCCCATCCTGATTAGATCCACATGCTCCATGACTTCAGTGACATTTGGGAAGAGCCACATGATGGGTTGCATTCAACTATTGCACCAGCAAAAGGATTCTCACTATCACAATAGAATGTGCTGTGCTTTGAGTTAAAATGATTCCTGTTTGTCTGTGGGCCCCAGGAGTGGAGTAATTATCTAGATTCCCATGACTCCGTAGGCTCAGCTTTGAGGGCAGTACTCATCAGAGTCAGGTAGGATTATGATAGCTCAGTTGGTTAGAGCGTGGTGCTGATAACGCCAAGGCTGCAGGTTCGATCCTCATATGGGAGCACTGCACATTTCTGCATTGCAGGGGGTGGACTAGATGTTCCTCAGGGTGCCTTGATTCTGTGTATGAGCGGCCACCTCTTGGTTAGAAACAACTAATAAAGTTACATGAAGTGGCTTGCTGGGTGGTGGGGAGCCCCCTACTCTAGCTTCCTGATAGGTGGGTTGCTGTTGCAAACCAGAAGAGAAGGTGAAGAGCTATGTTGAAGAGAAGTTAGTTCACACATGAAAGAGTGTTAGGTTGGTTTCACTGTAGAGTTTGCCCTACGATAGCCTCCCCACTGCCTCCTAGGAAGCAACAGAGACCCACAGGCCCCAAAGCTAGCTTTGCGTGGAAAGGCAGAGTCCCCCAAACCCCAGGTGACCCCCGAGTGGAATAATGACTCAAGACAACGTGCTATGGAATTAAAATTGGCCACAACTAAGTTTCAGATGTAGGGAGACCTTGGCTCAGGCACTGGGTGTTTATCCTTCCCAGTCCCCAGCCGGGGATCTGGGAGACATCAGGGTTATCCAGAATGTGTGGGAATAGGGCTGGCTCTGGAGTACATATGTTCAAGCAGAGAGCCCACCCCCCGTTTTGCCATCATTGGAGGGGAGAGCAATGACAACCTCTCTGCGTATGGCCAATGCCTCCCCTCAAGATCCCTTTAACAGGGAACCCTGGTATCACTGCCACAAGGGGGCATGGGTCACCGTTTCACACACACACACACACACACCCATTTAGGAAGATAGACTAAAGGATTCTGCCCAAGGCCTGAAACTGCCAAAGTTGTGACGTTTTGCTATGGGGAAGGCAAAACCTGCCAATGCAGGAAAATTTCTTTCCGGCCCTTCAACAGTGACCCTGACGTAGCAGCACCTGTGTACCTGTGGTGGAGAGGCTAACCTGCAAAAGAAAGCTTAACTGAGGGAGGGGAGGGTGGGAGAAGCTCTGGAGCCGACTGCTGCTTTGCAGGTAAGATTCACCTTCTGTTGTGTAGGCAGGACGGTCCCTCCCCTTACCTGGCCAATCCCCTGGCAACACCTTCCCAGGCGGGATTGGGCGATTGGCTGAGGTAGGCAGAGACCTCCAGGTATGCAGCCTGGGGAGGATGAAGCCAGCCCGAACTACCAGGAGTCGCACTGGGATCCGGGGGGCTGCGCGCAACCACACAAAAGGCGCCCCCATTTGATGTGGGGAGCGGTCATTGTGGTTCTGTCCCACCCAGTGAGCTCTTTCTGGTTATAACTTTTGTGTAGATAAGTAGAGCAACCCATGAAGCTCACCCAGAGATGGAAGGTATAAGAAGCACACCCAGAGGAACTAAACCACAGAAGGTGAAACAGACTGTTCCTCCACGCTCCTTAAAGGTACGTTAAATGCACAATACGAAGCTTGCCAGATTTCCCAGGGGATCAGAGGGTGGCTGTTCGGCTGGAGCTCATTCCTTAACAGTGAATCAGATTGTTATTTTTCTAAGTGCTTGAAACTACCTAACAGCACAGATGCCAACATCAACCCAAGTAAAGAATGGCCGGACCTAGATTTCATGGGAATAGAACAAAAAGAAAAGAGTGCCCCATATATGTGCTCTGACATCTCGGTCTTTTAACTCAAGCAGTTTGGACTAAGCCCCACAATTTCCATTCAGCCTATTTCCAAGGAAGTGTCCTACAATTGGAGCCTTCACAGAGCCGTTTCAGCCAGCCAGCTCTTTTTGGACGGAGGCTGTACAATCTTCCCCGTAGCAACAGCGAGCTCTGAGCTGGTTAGGAATAAGCTTCTTATGGCCAGGGCATGCAGCTGGTCAAGAAATCTGACCCACCTGCTTAAAATGCAGTAAGAAAAAATGCCTTCCTACTGCCCGGGTGTTTACTTGGTTTTACTTAACATGTGTAAAATGTGCAATTGGGTTATACAGTTCTTATTTATTGGTTTGTTTATTTTTGTACGCTCGGAGGGTAAATACTTCTCCCTCCGTGATGTTACTTGTTTGTCCTTCCAACACAAACCTGCTATAAGATTTTCCCTCTCAGCTTGCTTGGGAGGCGAGGATCAGCAATGTTGCTGGGGGCCGCTTCATATGCGTATAATCATGCAGCTGCTTCCAGCCATGCCCCCTCCACAATTCTTTCATCACATTTATTTCCTTTTCTCGTGTAATCTCAGTGACAGGGGGTTTGATAGAGAGAAACCTTGCCTGTGAAATCAGCAGGGCTGACGCAAGCCGTTTTGAGATCTCCAGCTTCTATCCCTGTCGCGTCATGGTGTTTTAGTGGTGTGAAGTGTCAATAATTTCCACTTAGCCATGCCCCCACCTCCTGCTTGGTAGTGCTCTGCATAGCACCCTAGTGTCCAGGTAAACATTACAGTTGCCACCAGCGTTAACCTAAGTGATTTTTTGAGGTGAATGTGGGTATACGTATGCTCTCTATACGTATGACTGTACAGCCATCTACTCCAGCAACAAAATCATCAAGTTTGCTGATGATACTACGGTGGTGGGGCTCATTTCAGGAGGGGATGAGTCCGCCTATCGGGACGAGGTGGAGCGGCTCTGTGTTTGGTGTGGAGAGAACAATCTGGCTCTTAATACGGCTAAGACCAAGGAATTGGTGGTGGATTACAGGGGAAAAAAGGCGGACATTCAGCCCTTGTATATCAACGGGGAACGGGTGGAGAGGGTGGCGGAATTCAGGTTTTTGGGAGTGACTATGGATCAGGGCATGACTTGGAGCGCAAATACCACTGCTCTGGTGAAGAAGGCCCAGCAGAGAATTTATTTCCTCAGACTTTTAAAAAAGAACAATCTGAGTGAGAGACTGCTGGTGTCCTTCTACCGAGGCTCCATAGAGAGCATACTCACATACTGTATTTGTGCTTGGTTCTCCAGTTGTACAGCTAGAGAGAGGAAGGTGCTCCAGAAGGTCATAACCACAGCCCAAAGGATTATTGGTCACCCTCTCCCACCTTTGGAAGAACTGTACGGTTCCCGTTGCCTTAGGAAAGCAAACAACATCCTGCAGGATCCATCTCACCCGGGATACAGTCTGTTTGCACTACTGCCTTCTGGCAGGAGGTATAGAAACATCAAGTCAAGGACAAATAGACTGAAAAACAGTTTCTATCCAAGAGCTGTGGCCTTTTTGAATGCTGTAACTCGATAGTGAGATCTGGGAGTTTTTGGGGGTGGGGGTGGGTGTGGTTGGAAGGTGGTTTGTTTGGTTGTTCTTGTTTTGCTTTTACTGTTTTTAAGGGA
Organism: Podarcis bocagei; assembly: GCF_964188305.1. NCBI lineage: Eukaryota > Metazoa > Chordata > Lepidosauria > Squamata > Lacertidae > Podarcis > Podarcis bocagei. The sequence goes on from NC_138129.1 coordinate 88,847,218, forward strand.
TGGCATCCAATTTCGTTGCACTTGTGCAATGTTGCACTAGTGTAATGACAATAAAGAATCTATCTATCTATCTATCTATCTATTCCTGCTTGGTGAACATTTGAAGGGAAGCAAATTGAATTCCAATGAGACCAACAGCATTTTGAGGAATGGGGAACTGCACCTAGCATGGCATTTTATGGTGATCTTGTATTGTACCTGCAAAGTGACTTTGGGTGGGATGGCGGTGTTGGAAAAACGCCCTGGGGGTGCCTGCAAGCCCCCCAAAACGCTGAGTATCCTCTAGTACGCGCAGCTCTGGAAAAGGCATCTCCCTTCTCTTCCAGTGTGCTTCCTAGCGACATATACCAGGTGGTATATGCACACTAAAATTCTGGCATAACACAGCAAGAGGAGTGAGACTTCGTAGAGCTAATCTACTATTTATTTACACACTATGTACAGACAATGTACTGGTTTTCCCAGTAGTGATGTATGGAAGTGAGAGCTGAACCATAAAGAAGGCTGATCGCCGAAGAATTGATGCTTTTGAATTATGGTGCTGGAGGAGGCTCTTGAGAGTCCCATGGACTGCAAGAAGATCAAACCTATCCATTCTTAAGGAAATCAGCCCTGAGTGCTCACTGGAAGGACAAATCCTGAAGCTGAGGCTCCAATACTTTGGCCACCCTCATGAGAAGAGAAGACTCCCTGGAAAAGAGCCTGATGTTGGGAAAGATGGAGGGCACAAAGAGAAGGGGATGGCGAGGACAAGATGGTTGGACAGTGTTCTCAAAGCTACTAACATGAGTTTGACCAAACTGTGGGAGGCAGAGGAAGACAGGAGTGCCTGGCATGCTCTGGTCCGTGGGGTCATGAAGAGTCGGACACAACTAAACGACTAAACCTCAACAACATGTACAGACAAAAGCATAATGGTGTCTGTTCTCTGCAGCTCTGACAGAACAAACAGGCACAAGTAAAAGTGAAAGTACATTACAGCGGAAGAAATAAGACTGTCTTCCATTTCCCACACTCTTCTCAAACAGGCATGTGATTTACAACAATCTCATCTGCAGCATCAGAGGAGTGAAATTGCTAACAGGCGGGGGTCGTATCCAGGTCCAAGGGAACACAGGGCATGACTTGCTTCTCAGCAAGAGCTGTTCTTCCAGATTCTCCTGTACCACAGAGGGAAATTCAAAGTCACTGTCTCCAAGTTCTTCAGCATAATAATAATAATAATAATAATAATAATAATAATAATAATAATAATTTATTATTTATACCCCGCCCATCTGGCTGGGTTTCCCCAGCCACTCTGGGCGGCTTCCAAAAGAATATTAAAATACTATGATACATCAAACATTAAAAGCTTCCCTAAACAGGGCTGCCTTCAGATGTCTTCTAAAAGTCTGGTAGTTGTTGTTCTCTTTGACATCTGGTGGGAGGGCATTCCACAGGGAGGGCGCCACTACCGAGAAGGCCCTCTGCCTGGTTCCCTGTAACTTGGCTTCTCGCAGTGAGGGAACCGCCAGAAGGCCCTCGGTGCTGGACCTCAGTGTCCGGGTAGAACGATGGAGGTGGAGACGCTCCTTCAGGGATACTGGACCGAGGCCGTTTAGGGCTTTAAAGGTCAGCACCAACACTTTGAATTGTGCTCGAAAACGTCCTTGTTGTCATTGTCCTTGTGAACAAGCCAGGGCCTGTAGTTCCTGCGATTTTGCCATGCAAATGTATCCTGGAATACATCAAAAGGATTTTGAGTGTCTGAGTGGCCTTCAGAATAGAATTTATATATGAATTTGGGGCAGCTGGAGGAAGTTTTATTTGACAGAAATTAATTATTTGATGGAATTGGATTCAGCTCTGCTTGTTAAATTTCCACCGCTTCCATGCTGAATCCTAGTGCATAAGACACTGGCATTCCTTTTGAGTAAACTTGAGCCTCTTTGCCATTCAAGGCCCACAATGGAAAGTATATGCCAAATGAGATTATGATGTGCACCATATTCTTTTTGGTTCACAATCTCAGTCATTCAGATGGTGGAAGTGAAGATTTGAGCTATTATTCCAAGATTAATTAATCACTGTTATGGACACTTTATCTGCAAATCCCACCCCTTTCCACTCACAAGTGAACAGCGGACAGTTAGTGATTAAAACTGATTAACAAAACTCTCTGTTACCATGGGGAGGTCAATCTGATAAGAACTAGTAAATGAAGAAGAAATGATTTTGTGGTTCTGGCAGGAAAAATCTGGCAAAATGCTGAGATATAAAGTACTCTTGTGGTTTTGGCAAAGCGGTAATTTATCTCATGCAGTAATTTACCTGAAGTGTATCACATCCATCATTGCAAACAATCTCCCATTACCACAAGTAATCTCCACCTGACCTCTATCTTTCAGCGTTCCACATCCCAGGAAAGCCATTATGCATAAACACAAAAGACTCCTCCCTACAGTTGTCTGTGCTCTTATGTGAGGAAGCTAGAGGAGGATCATGAGGTGTCAAGGGCGGAGCTATTTGGGGGTAAGGAGCTATTTGTGGAGGAGCTGGGGCAGACACATGGTGATCAACTGGCCAATCAGGAAGGGGTGGAAGCCAAGCTTTAGGTGTCCTTGGTGAATCTCCTTTAGGCTTGGCACGAACACAGGGGTGAACACGGGCTAGGGAGGCAATCGGGTGCTTGTCAGGTTCACATACTCAAGGTACTCATAACAAGGAAGAGGAATTCTCTCCAGTTCTTTACTACAGGGCCACAGGTGGCATCTGTAAGCATGCCCAGGAATTGGGAGCTAATCTCTCCCACATTGTCAGGGACCGTGCTGAGGAGGGCTGCACTGAGGAGGAATGGTGGGAGTCTCCCTCTGCTCATGATCTGGATCCTGAATCTTCCCAGGAGCAGGAGGACAGTATAGATTTGGAACAGTGGTTTGCAGAGGGATATGGTTCAGAAGGCAGAAGCTGGGAAATACTGGATGGGGAACAGGTAGGAGAAGAAACACTGGAAGGGAGAGGGTTAACAGATTCACAGTCTCTGGACAGCATTCGCTCCCCTTCTCCAAAGTCACAGAGAGCTCAGAAAGTGGCAGAACAGAAAGCACAGAGGATACAAGCTCAAATTACAAGACGTAGGAGTGACGTAGCTTAATAGGGAACATAAGGGGGTGGAGTCCTTAATTGGGAGCACCGCCATTTCTAGGAGATGGGTTCCTTGTTTTCTTGCTGTGGTTATTAAAATTTCTAACTGGTAAGAAGAATCCTTTTCCTTTGTTCTGATTATCTATTGCCACGGGTGGGGGCGGTAGGGACAGACGGTTCCCTGAAGCCTGACACACATTAGGGAACTTATTTGCCCATACTATTTTGATTTGGCTGCTTCTGTTTAATTGGTTGTTTGCAGATCCTCTATGCTGTTATATGTGAAAAAATATAATGCTTTTCACCCCTATGCTGTTATATGTGGCTAAATATAACCCTTTTCATCAGGGGTCAGCAAACATTTCCAGGAGAGGGCCTGTCCACTGTCCATCAGAACTTGTGGGGGGCCGGACCCACCCTCTCCCAAAAGGACCCCCCCACCACCAATGACGCCACTCACGCCACAGCTGCCGACGCTGCCTCATCGCCATTGTCCTCGGCCTCGGCCGGGGGGGGGCCGCGGGGCGCAGAGCCCATGCCGCTGGCCTGGGCGGCATAGGCTCTTGGCCATACATGGCAGTCTCAGCAGGAAAGAAGGGGAATCGCCCAGAGTCGTCTGCGGCTTTGGATTGGCTGCAGGAACTTCCTGCAGCCAATCCAAAGCTGTACCAGTCTTGCGGAAGTCAGTCCCTTTGCTGTGAGGCCTCCGCGCCACACCGGTTTAGTGTGGGGACTGACTGAGCGGACGGCAGGGTCCGCAGGGTCCGCGGGCCAGATTTTTGAGCCCAGTGGCCTGCATTCAGTCCCCGAGCCGTAGTTTGCTGACCCCTGCTTTTCACCCTAATTATGCTCTCACGAGTCTTCTTTATGCCTGCGCTGACAATGGCTTATGAAATGTAATAAATTAATGAATATCAGTTGGGTCAGCATGGAACAAAAGGTTTAGTCACCACCTTTGTACAGTGGTACCTCACATCTAGAAGCAAACATAACCCGTGTCCGCGCATCTGCATGTGCGGGTCACATTTTGGTGCTTCTGTGCATGCGCAAGAGGCGAAACCCGGAAGTAACGCGCTCCGTTACTTCTGGGTTGCCGCGGAGCGCAACTCGAACGCGCTCATCCCGAAGCACATTCAACCCAAGGTATGACTGTATGCCACTCTTCCTCCTGGAGAGATCTGAGCAGAATACACAGGGCATGTACCGTTTTATCCTCAAGTAATGTTTGGATGAATGAGAACCACTGTTTCAAGGTCACCCAATTTGTTTCATGACTCAGCCCAGATCTCCCATGTCCACCTGTCTGTCTGTCCACTACCCACAGAGTCTCCAGTTTGCCTGACCATTCTCAGACTACTGCTGCGGTTGTTGGTGGGGTTTTTTTTTCATTTTCAGTGGAGCAAACGGTACATTTATTTGAGCAACCAGCAGGATTCCCTTGACAAGTGCATACTATTTAAATCCTCTCTGATTTGTTTAACATAAACCAGGCACTCCCCATAGCTAGGATTTTTGGTTGCTGTCAAAAGCATTACAATCCTCTTTTTAAAAAATAAAATAAAAAGGATTGTTTGCTTTTTCAGAAAGCACCGCGTGTAATTTCTGCCCCAGTACAACCATTTCCTTTTTATCTTTTTTTGAGCTCATTTCTTCACACTTCCTCCATTACATTTGTAGCTGATTTGACAGCAAAGAGGCTTGGAAGTGTTAGATACTCATTCCAGATAAAGAGCATTCTTGAGAAGATAATGTAATTTTTTTATACAACGTGCCATTCAAGTGACAATATTCAAAGTCCTGTTCAAAAGTCAGACACCTCAAAGACAGACTTTTAGATACATTTGTTCCGCTGGATGTTCTAGCACTGGGAAAGGGTGGATGATTCTTTAATTTAAATTTGATTTCTAAAATTGAAACTGGATATAGTTTTTAATGTTTTGATTCTTTGAAGTATAAATGCTATGTTTTTATTAAGTAATAAACTTGTTAATAATGAGTAATCTGAAAATAGCCCTACAGCTAATCTCTACCAGATCATACAGCATTTTCACCTTATGAATCCCTGTGAGATTTACCTGGCACCATCCTTGTTGTCTTTTCAGCGGAGACCTGTATATTTACCAGGCCTTTTAAATACTGTAACTGATGTTTTAGACTCTGCAGCTCTCAGTTTTAAGCTAAGTTGAAATTCCTACTTTAGGTTTATAATTGATTTTTCATTTTTACTGTGTTTTGTGTCTGCCTTTCTGTCTCTCTATGCATCGTATTTTAATGCTGTGGGTTTTTGTTGTTGAATGATGTAAGACATTTTGCCAAGAAAGGGCTTACTAGAATCTCCTTCCTGTCCCAATGAACTTTAGCTGCATACATGGATCTGGGAAGGCAGAGCCAGCCAGGGTAATGGAAACAGTGACTTCTAAAAGTGGCTGTATTTCTTCCTTTGTGTATTCTTTGAATATGTGAAGTAAATACCTGTGTGGGGTTCCTGTACCCCGTGAAGACTTGTCCTGTCTTTAGGACTGGTGGAGAAATTTGGTGGAGAAACTACCTGATTTGCACTTTGCGGACAAATTATGTGAGCATAGGTCTCCTTTGACATTCGCACATTGAAATGCTCTGAATTTTGCAATGCAGTTCTCCAACTAAAGAATTATTTGGGGGAAATTGCATAAATTGGGGAAGAAGCGTGCACTGAATTTATAACATACACAGATGAATTACATTAGCAATATTTTATTGCCGATGTGTGAATATTACTCAAATCTGCATATAAAAATGTACTTATTGGGAGAAATTTGCACTGAAATACTGGTGAATTTTCATGAGATTTAAAGAAAAACAAAATTAACATTGCTGCAGTAATGTGGAAAAGTGAATTTAAGAGTGGGAAAATAACATACTTGGACAACTGAACAACCTGACAGATTTGTCCCTCCCTGCCTGTCAGCAAACCTCTTGACAGCTGAATTTTAATCCTCCAGAATATGTATTCTTCTGGTCAGAATACATATGGTGTACAGAGCTGTATGATGCCTTGGTGGCTGGACCTGGGGAGATCAAGCTACAAATCCTAAACCGGCAATGAAGCTGGCTGAGTGACCTTGTTCCAGTTATGAACTTTCAGCCTAGCTTTATCATAGAAGATTGTTGTGAGAATACAATTTTGGAGGGAGCGACAAACTTGTATACTGGCTCAAACTCCTTAGAGGTATAGTGGGATTACCCAAAAAGTTAATAAATAAGCCATGTTCCACTACACTTCCCCACATTTCCAGCTTTTACTGAGGACCCAAAGTTGTTGAGCTTTTTTTGGGAGAGACAAAACAGAAAAATAGCCACAGTTCTCTTCCCCCTTCCCGCTGGGGGCGCACTCCCTGGCTAGCTGGCTGGCTCACTCTCATGCTGCTGTGATGGAGAGGACAGAGTAGCCCTGAGGTCAGATGAGTGGCAGCAGAAGAAGGAGAGCCCCCTGTCAGGAGTTCAGCCTACACTCATGTAGGACCCTGGCAGAGACACATGCCCCTCCTGGTCGATCGTTCAGGAGCTTCAAAAGCTTTTTTCAGCCCGAACATCACAGCAACTGATGCCAACCGACACTGGCACACTTAGAGATCAGCAGAGTTTGCGCAACTTGAGCGTGACAGACCTCAGCAACTCAGCATTTTGGCTAATCTACTTTATTTACATATAAACACACACGAAGCACTGCAACGTGGCTCCCCCTCTCTCTAGCATCAGACAGCAAAGAGGAAGAAGAACAATAATAGTCCCACTTCACAGAACACAGTAACACAAACATCCTGTCTCTGTCACTTCCCACTCTGTGGAGTCAAAAAATACACCATCATGTGATAGACAAAAATCCCATGACTGCAATCATGGAGCAGGAATTCTGACACCCCAGCCAGCCCAACAGCCATGGCTGGCTGCCTGCCTGCTCCCCACCTGCGATCCCAGCATGGTCTTCCCCATCTTCCTCCCTCCCTCCGGCAATGTCGCCATGGCAAAGGGGCGAGGCTGGTTTGGGCCAGGCGCGCAGGGAGGCAGCGGGCGCAGGTGCCCTCCTAGCCTAGGCAGGTCAGGCCCACAGTAGGCGAGCAGCTTGTGGAGGATTGGAGGTGGGGCCGGGACGGAATGGAATGAGTGAGGCCTGGCTTGGAGGGGGGAGCTGGGAACTACCACGCAGCACCGGGAAAAAGTGCAGGGAAAAAATCACGAGGGTCAAATAATGAACGCCGTTACACCCAATCAGAAACAGCGACTGCCACAGCCAATTGAAAAACAGACCAACTGCCGAACACAATCGCCACCTACCAGCAAAAAGAAAAAGAAAAAGGTTCTGAGTTTAAGCCATGGATGCACACAGCGGCGTGGGGAGGAATGGGAGCACAAATGGGGAAAAAACCAAAATAACAGTGCGGATGGGCCGATGGTGTGTGTGCCAGCAGTGCCACCGCTGACCTATACTGCCACTGGGCAGCTGTGACAGAGCTGCCCGCTCCCTGCTTTTTGCATATGCTGTGAGCAGCTTCTTCCAAATGCCTGTTGATGTATTGAGGCAGCGTGCTTGGTAGAGAATGTCTCTGTAGGTATGCAGTGTAACAGTTTTGATCAAAAAGAAGCAAAATCTATCAGCCCCTTGCTGCACGAGATGAGAGAATCACAGCAAGACAAGCATAATTTTCCTGAGAGAATATATCCCACCTGATTATCTTGGGTTTCATTTCACGCTTCCCTCTGGTTCCTTATTAAGTCCCACATAATTTCACTTGGCATTGGTTTTACTGCTACGGTATGTCAGCATTTTCGCTGTGAGCCACCTTTTAATGGGAATATAGCTCATCCCTACAATGTGTACTCTAAGCAGAATATTGGCATATACCAAATCATAACAGGGAGTAATGGGAGAATAATGCATGCATTCTCTCTCTCTCTCTCTCTCTCTCTCTCTCTCTCTCTCTCTCTCTCTGGTTAAAATCAGTCTACTTCTTTTAAAGTCATAGCTAGGAAGAACATTATTCGGAGTGTCCCCAAATGTTTGTGTTTTTCTTTCCCTGTTTCCCCAAACACCACAATCAATTACAGTATGTGATCTAGCTCTCATAGTCTGCAGTCACCTCTCCCCCAATTTCAGGCACTTGGTCAATAAAGCCTGAAGTTCTATAAATCAGGCTTTATTTATTTGTTTGTATTTATATATTTATTGCGTGATAAGGACAATCGTGACTTCAAGGAAGAATGGGAACTTTTTACAAATTACCTAAAAAGACAACAAAAGGATTTGGACTCCTTGGAAGGTTTTGAATAAACATTCACAAATGTATTAGTTGAGCACATGATAGATAAGGCAAGGATATGTACAATTTTTTAACATGCAGAGAACAATATGTGGAAAGAAATCAGAGAGGGGAGCTGAGGGAAGTTCTTGCTGTGGGGAAGGGGGTGGAATAATGTAATTAATTATTTGGACTGATAATTTGTTATGTTGAAATTGTTTAATAAAAATATTTAATATTTCTATATTTATTGAATTTATATACCACCCTATACCCAAAGATTTCAGGGTGGGTCACAGAAAAGATCACAAGATATAAAATTGAAATAAGAACAATAACCCAATAGCACCCCCAAAAAAGAGCCACATTTTCAAAGGGTATAGGATGTCAAGCAAGTCAAGCAAAGGCCTGGCACCTAAAAGTATATAATGAAGGCACCAGGCGAACTTCCCTAGGGAGAGCATTCCACAGACGGGGAGCCACTGCAGAGAAGGCCCCGTTCTCATGTTGCCACCCTCTGGACCTCTCTAGGAGGAGGCACATGAAGGAGGGCCTCAGAAGATGCCCTCAGGGTCTGGGTAGATTTATGTGGCAAGAGGCAATCCTTGAGGTATTGCGGTCCTGAGCCCCTTTCATCTCAACCCTATGATAAAAGAATCCAAGACTCAGGGTGTATATTTTTGATTTTTACAATGTCCCAACATGAATTGCATTTAACCTTAAGAAAGATAGAATGCATCACTGAATAGTTTTTACAGGGTATGTATGATTTTATGTGCGCCTGCATTTCGTGACTCTCATGCTGCATTCCACCTCTCCTATCTAACCCTGAAAATGGTACAAATGGCCATTAAGGATGTTGTTCTAGTTAGCGCTATAATTCCAAACATCACTGAAGCTTCCTGGGAGATAGGAGAGAGACAAGGGAACAGATTGAGAAAGGGATGTCAACAGCCTGGCAGAAGGCCTGGTTGCCCTAGTTGATGGATGTTCTTGTTTTAAGAATGTTTAGATTTTTTAAAAAAATAATATTTATTGAAAAAAGGATTTTTAAAAAAGGTTTTATACAAAAAAGAGAAAAAGATCAAAATAAAAAGTAAAAATAAAACCATCATTTTCATATTCTCTACTTTCAATACCTTCTTTCCTTGACCTCCTCCTCCTCCCTTTTCCTGTATCCTGTTTTATAACAATAACAGCAAATCCTTTCCATAATTCATAATATTATGTCATAACATTACCTCAATCTAATATCATATTATCTTATAGAAAACCTTAAGGTTTAAAACTTAAATCTTAATTTTTGTCAACTTCTCCTAAACCCTAATCTTCTTGCCTAGTTCTTATAACATTTTAAGAAGAGCCAAATAATTTCATTTCAACATTTGCTAACATTCATCAATTTTATAAAACAGTCCTAATAATAAGAATACAAAGAAAAGAGTCCAGTCTTCATCCAACGTCCTTTTCTCCTGGTCCCGGGTTTGTCAGTCCTTTTTGTCCTATTAATCTCGCACATTAACCTGGCCACCTTATATCCGAGGCTCTTAAGTCACTTCTATGTCCCTTCCGTTGCTCTTCTTTATATTTCCCTTTTATTCTTGAGAACTCCAGCTTAATAGTGTTCTTGACCTTCTTCAACAAAACAACCCCTTTTCCATAGTCCAATCCAAACTCAATGTAAAATTTACAAGCATATTCCAGATTCCCTTCAAAGTTAGGGGCCCACACAGCTCCAAACATCTGACGACCCAAGAATGTTTAGATGTTTGATGGCTCTTTGTGTGTTGCTTATAACAACCTTGTTCTGATGCGCCTCATGGTCAACCTTCTTCTTGAAAGGTGGCTCAGCTAGAACATGGGTAGGCAAACTAAGGCCCAGGGGCTGGATCCGACCCAATCGCCTTCGAAATCCAGCCTCCGGACGGTCTGGGAATGCGCATGTTTTTACATGAGTAGAATGTGTGCTTTTATTTAAAATGCATCTCTGGGTTATTTGTGGGGCATAGGAATTCGTTCATTTTCCCCCTTCAGAATATAGTCCGGCCCCCCACAAGGTCTGAGGGACAGTGGACCGGCCCCCTGCTGAAAAAGTTTGCTGACCCCTGAGCTAGAACAACCACATTGAGTGGGGTTCCGCCCTCTTGTAATAGTTATCATAAATGCTGGGTCCCTCCTGGATACTGAACTTGAATTAATTTCCTTGGTTCTGTGCTTTATTTAAAAGGTTCTACCTTTATTTAAAAGGTAACAAACAAAGTGGTGTAGATAGAAGTAAATTCTTAGCAAACACTTAGAAGAGGTACTGAGAACCGACTGAGCAACTAGGCTGGCCTGAGCCTTTCCTACCTGGCCAGAGCTCCACCCCCAGCCAGGCACTGATTGGTCGGCCAGGAAGGGGGCGGAGCGATGTCCAGGCAGCGAGGGAGAGGTGTCTCCAAGGCAGGGGATGCCTGCACCGGGTCGCAAACCTCGCCCACCACTCTGATAGGGCAGCGGTAACTGTGAATTCTCCTTCCTTTGTGGGTAAAAGGTAAAGGTACCCCTGCCCGAACGGGCCAGTCTTGACAGACTCTGGGGTTTGTGCGCCCATCTCACTCTATAGGCCGTGGGCCAGCGCTGTCCGGAGACACTTCCGGGTCACGTGGCCAGCGTGACAAAGCTGCATCTGGCGAGCCAGCGCAGCACACGGAACACCGTTTACCTTCCCGCTGGTAAGCGGTACCTATTTATCTACTTGCACCCAGGGGTGCTTTCGAACTGCTAGGTTGGCAGGCGCTGGGACCGAGCAGCGGGAGCGCACCCCGCCGCGGGGATTCGAACCGCCAACCTTTCGATCGGCAAGCCCTAGGCGCTGAGGCTTTTACCCACAGCGCCACCCGCGTCCTTTGTGGGTGTTCTGTACAAAAGAAGAATGTAACAGCCCTTTAGAGGTCTTGGGGCCCCAGCAAATGCTTATCCCTGCCACCCTCTGGAACAGGCATAGGCAAAATCTGGCCCTCCAGACGTTTTCATCCCTAGCTAACAGGACCAGTGGTCAGGGATGATGGGAATTGTAGTCCCAAACATCTGGAGGGCCAGAGTTTGCCTATGCCTGCTCTGAAGCCTGCTTTGGGTGTATCTCTTTGGTAGTATCTGTCTAGGCACAAACATCACATTTGCTGCAAAACCTTCCTCTCACTTTTTGTACAATCTTTTGTTTCTAATTTCGAACTTGTCCAACTTTTTCTAAAAAACCAAAACTTTTCTGCACATATCTAGAGGCACAAAGTTTGAATGGCCCAAGAGTAAGTGCTCTGGTGATAGATTTAGCTGCTTCTTTGGCACAGCCTCTGCTTCCAAGTGTCATTGATAAACAGCTTTCTTGTGATTTGTAACTACTTTGGGTCATCGCAACAACCGATTGTTGAAAATATTGGACTCAAAGCCATTTCTTAAAAGTACAAAATTGTATGGAATAATGAAAAAAATCGCTGTAATGGAAAGGAGATACTTCTCTGCTGTATCAAAATTCTTCCCTCAATCTGGAAAGGAGAAAATTAAGATTTATGTTGTTTTATTCCGAAAGAAAATTGGAATGTCATCCTTACCAGCACACAGACAGTTGAATTTATCAGAAAAGTAGGTCACACTCCCCACCCTACAATCACTCCTCGTTGTCTGGGGAACAATTGTTTTATTCTTATTTTTAGTGAGGAGAACATGGGGGGGGGAATGATTAAGTAGGAAGATTGCTTCATATTTGTCTGCAGATAGAGCTCATTGCTTCATTCCAGCTAAGGGTCCTCTGAGCACAGTGCTTTGAGGGAAATCAGCTAGAATGCAGTAAGCAGAAGGTACCGCCCTGCCAATCCAAATGCTTGATCCTGCCTGCCAATCTCATTGGCCAAACCATTATTCCATTCTAGTCCTGAGGAAGCTTTGGTGGGGGGTGAACCCACACATTTCCAGGGCTCTCACTATAGTATGTTCTAGTCTAAAATGTCTGGTTCAAGCCCCAGAGGCTGTGATACTTGCAATACAGCTGCTGAATACACAAAGATGCACAAAGATGGAAAAAAATCCATTATTACCAACAATGAAAGAATGAAACAATGAACTAGCAGACTTAGCTGAGATGGTGAAATTGACATGTTTAATCAGAGAAAAGTCATTGTTAACATTTGTTAAATATTGGAAACCTCTCATAGACTTTTTGAGTGAAGAAGAAAATGCAGTAATTATATCTGGATTTGAGAATTGAGGATAATGTTTGTTTACAGAAAGTGGCTTTGTTGGGTGTTATATAGGATTGGACAAAGTGAGTATTGCTTTTATATTACAGATATATGAAGAATCGTAAGTTCTTTATTTTCTTAATCTTATTTTTCTATCTTTCACGTGTAACCTATTTTCTATCTTCTTTCTTTTTCCTTCTCTATTTCTCTCCCCTTGCTACACACACGCACACACACACACACACACACACACACACACACTTACTTTTGTTTTTATTGTATCTATAAAAAAGTCTTGGTTTGGTTAAAAAAATATTATGTTTTGTATTTTTCTCTATAAACCTTAATAAAAGTTATTTAAAAGAAAGAAAGAAAGAAAGAAAGAAAGAAAGAAAGAAAGAAAGAAAGAAAGAAAGAAAGAAAGAAAGAAAGCACCTGACTACTGCTCTATGTTTAGCCCTGTGAGGAAAATCAGTAGTAGTGCTGATCAACTGCTTAGGAAGGGAAGCATGGGATAAGATTTGTTCCCTCATCATGTTCTCTGTTAACAGTTGATTGATACTGTTGTGGATTACCTGAGGAGGCCAGTGCGTGCTGTGCTCATGTACAATTATATTGAGGCATATAGGTAAAGGCAAAAAAGGTAAAGGACCCATGGACGGTTAAGTCCAGTCAAAAGCGACTATGGGGTTTTGGTGCTCATCTTGCTTTCAGGCCAAGGGAGCTGGTATTTGTTCACAGAGAGCTTTCCGGGTAATGTGGCCAGCATGAATAAACCGCTTCTGGCACAATGGAATACCATGACGGAAACCAGAGCACATGGAAAGACCATTTACCTTCCTGCTGCAGCGGTACCTATTTAGCTACTTGCACTGGTGTGCTTTTGAACTTCTAAGTTGGCAGGAGCTGGGACAGAGCAATGGGAGCTCACTCCATCATGAGGATTCGAACTGCCAACCTTCCGATTGGCAAGCCCAAGAGGCTCAGTAGTTCAGACCACAGTGCCACCTGCTTCAGTTATATTGAAGTGGCACTGTGGATTAAACCACAGAGCCTAGGACTTGCCGATCAGAAGGTCGGCGGTTCGAATCCCCGCGGTGGGGTGAGCTCCTGTTGCTCGGTCCCTGCTCCTGCCAACCTAGCAGTTCGAATGCATGTCAAAGTGCAAGTAGATAAATAGGTACCGCTCCAGCGGAAAGGTAAACGGTGTTTCCGTGCGCTGCTCTGGTTCACCAGAAGCGGCTTAGTCATGCTGGCCACATGACCCGGAAGCTGTACGCCGGCTCCCTCGGCCAATAAAGCGAGATGAGCGCCGCAACCCCAGAGTCGGTCACGACTGGACCTAATGGTCAGGGGTCCCTTTACCTTTTTATATAAAGTTAGATCTCCACCATGATGTTAAAGTTAGCATTCAGGCAAGCAGCATATACACTGCAAAACCCAAAGATTTGCTAGACCAGGAGAGAACACTTAATATATTGATCCTAAATGTTTTAGATGATAGATAGATAGATAGATAGATAGATAGATAGATAGATAGATAGATAGATAGATAGATATAGATAGATGATAGATAGATAGATAGATAGATAGATAGATGATAGATAGATAGATAGATAGATAGATAGATAGATAGATGATAGATAGATAGATAGATAGATAGATAGATAGATAGAGATAGATAGATAGATAGATAGATAGATAGATAGATAGATAGATAGACAGACAGACAGACAGACAGACAGACAGACAGATAGATAGATAGATAGAGATAGATGATAGATAGATAGATAGATAGATAGATAGATAGATAGATAGATAGATGATAGATGAAGTATGTCAGGATGTATGATCAAAACAGCCCAGTTCAGTGCATGCTCACTTCCCAATTATACAGTATGGCTTATAAATAATACTTAGTATTTATATAGCACTAAATGTTCAAAGAGCTCATATGCATTATTCTGTTACAGTCCATACAACAACACTGTAAAATAGGCCACTATTGTTATCTCTACTTGGCAGATGATGGCTGAGATTGACAGATAATGGCTGTGCACCAAGTGAGTTCACAGCCAAGATGAGATTATAAACAGGGAGTTCCTAATTTCACAGCTCACCGCGCCAGCTTTCAACCATGCCTGGCCAGGATTACCACTTTGGGGAGCAGTTCAAATCCAAGAGCCGTTGGGATGAATGAGTTGGGGTCCAGTGGATCTCCGGCTTAGCCTGCCAATTCCTGGCACCAGCCACACATCCCAACTCAGCTGAAGACACACCAGCTTAATTCCTAAATCCCAATTTAGCTGGCTGAGCCAACACTAATAGTTCTTATGCTGGTGTAAACCATGAAAAATAGGAATGGCAGGGGAGTGGATGGGACAAGGGAGGGGAGACTTATGGTGGGTCCTAAGACTGTTCAGCTCAGTCATGTGACCTAGCAACCCAGCACCCTAAAAGGGTGGCGAGTCAAACTATTTTAAAGGCTTCTTTTCCCTCTGTTAGGCTTAAGCTGGCTCAACTGGCAGTAGCCCTGCTGATGAATGGGGTTTGGAATTGGTGTAATTTATACCAGTTTAATTTAAATTGCTTTAAGTGCTACTGGTGTAGGATTGTCCTGCCTGGTAGGTAATCTTAAAACATTATCTGCACTCAAGCCAAATACCCAGATCCAGAACAGTGAAGCCGGTGCCCTAGATTTCAGCAAAAGTGCAGTGTATTATGTTTATTAATGGAACATTGGGGTTCAGGGAGAGATTTGTGAATGTACAGGGACACTCAGTAGTCTTGAGGCTTTTTTTTTTTTTTACAGTGCAACACTGCAGAATGTGAATTTGAATTATTGTAGTCATTCATTATCCAACCATTCATTAACTGTGCTGTGCTGAAGATTACGTCTGTATTTTTTTTCAACCATTCTCCATCAATAATGAGAAAAGAATCTGCATTCGAAAATTATTATGCGGGAAGGAAATATTCTGGTGAAATTCACATCACATTTAAAGGTGAAATTACCCAATTCACACTTTCTGAAACAATACACGAACCTAAACAATTATCTTCTGAAATTCACACTCAGCCGAATTTTGCAATGTGGTTTTGCAGCCAAGTAATGTGTACAGAATGTATATACTAGAGTAAAGTATGCCTTTAAATGCATATATTAGGGGAAATTGTGTAAATTAGGCAGAATTACATATAATGATATGTATATTGGGAGAAATTCACACTAAAAGGCTCTAACTGAACTGTAGATAACTGAATTTAAGATGCGAAAATGAGAAACTAAGAGAAAGTGAAACAAGCGTATTCACCTATCCCTACAAGAGACATGCCTCAAACCAAAGGTCCATAATGTCCACCATCTTGTTTGCCATAGCAGTGTGACTGATGTCTCCAAGAAGGTCACAAGGAGGACATTAAGGATTTGTCTCCTAGCAACTGCTATGCACAGCTATGCTCCTTCTGAGCATGGAACTTCCAGTTAACAGCTGTGATAAATCTGTCCTCAGTACATTTATGTTAATTCCTTCATGCTCTTCTTGTGGGATTCTAAGAAAGATAGGTAGGGACAAAAATAGGATGGTGGACTAGACGTCTGTATGGTATGGTTGAAGTGGACTCTTCCAATGTGCGCTCTCTCTCTCTCTAGCAAAATAGGAAAACAAGCCCCAAAAAGCACCCTCCATTCCCTCACTGGCAACCCACACTCGAGCTAAGTGGGGTGGGGGAAACGAGGTTTGAAATGTTGTGTTTATTTAAAATCTTTTAGTCGTGTAAATCAATGAAGATGGAAAGCTTCATTTAAAATGCTGACCTGGGGCAGGAGCATTTAGAGTACAAGCTCATCTCCTGTGATTTGAGATTAGCTTGAAAGCTTAACCCGAAGGCGGAGGGGAGGAGCGAACCCTATGTAAATAATCCAGCCAGACAAATATAGTTCCGCTTTCAGTAGACAAGCATATGGTTTGCTGACTCAGGAACCTGGCAAATTCAATGTATATTTGGGTTTCCTTTTCATATAATGGATCATACAGAACAAAATTCTAACAGGAGGCTTAAACTTGCCCTGTGCCAAAAGGTTATCATGCATATTTTTTTCCTGGCCATGGATACCTATAAGAAAAACAACTGTATTTGAAAAATTATGAAAGGGGAGAGCAATTTGGCGAAGTTCTCATGTGTGGGGTGCAGAGGGGGTTTTCTGTGTGCATACCTTACTTCCAAGGCAGGTTTGTGTGTTTGTGAAGGGAGTGGATCACAACTTGTATTTCATTTTAGCAGGATTTGCATGTGTTCGACATTTGCTGCTGCAGCTTAGTGTTGTTTTAATGTTGTTGGTGTTTTTTGTTTGGTTTTTTAAAAAGAAACTTGGACATCCCAACTGAAATATACCTCCCAAAAAAGTGCTTTGGAGAGGATTCTTCCTCCCTCAATAAAAAGTTCCAGATACATTTGGTCATCCTACCTCTTTCTCTTTTTCCTTCCTCCTTTCTCCTGTCTCATTCTCTTACAGGGTTTAATGCTGTTGACAGTCCTGACCCAGGTCTGAGACCCCACAAGCCCAGGCAACAATGAAGTGAGACTGGAAAATATTTGAGAGTGGAATTTCCACCTGCAAACCCAAGGGATGCCTTAAAAGATGTACAGGGCTTCCTTAACAAACAAATTGATGTAGAAAGGATTCATTGCAATCCAGTGCAACATCAGTCAGGATGGCCTAAGGTGGGGTATATGATCAGTTGAAGGGGTTAAGTACTTTGCACCTGTACTTTTCAGCATCTATAGTTCTTGATGCTTTGTACTGCAAAATTGCTAACAGAAAATGAAAGTGGTTTTCTGTTTTCTTCTAAAATCGGTGGCCTTGGTCCCTGATGTGCCGATTGATTTATATTAAACTAAAAATATATATAGATTAACACAATCACAACCAAAGGGGCTTTGATTGTATGATTTTCCTCTGTAATAGCGTCCCAGATGTCTGCATGCGCCTGAGTCTCTTTCTAAGCAACTGTTTTGTTGGCCCATTTGGGAGAGGTGCCATTGTACAACCTGTGGCTTTTCACCTGTGAGAATCTTCAAATGCCTTATCCTCCAAAGAGCTATGTCAATAAGGATAGAATTCTCTCAGCAGGGACAATGCGATATTTGTGGTCCTATCCTTTCTCATTTTCCTACCTATCATGTTTGAAAATTCACAATGTTAGACTATGCTGCCAAGTTTAACATGTTAGCCCTCATAGATATTTGCCTGAATAGACAACTGAGCAACTCTGGAACTTTGTATAGGGAAACAGGAGAGTTAGGGGTACATCCCCCCTCTCTTTCACACACACACACACACACACACACACACACACACACACACACAAACACAAGCTACAGCTTTGTGCAAATCTCCTCTAAAAGTTCTCCATTCTACATGTGGGCAGATAAATTTGTGGAGGGACTATTATACTGAAATTCTCAATGGGAAGAAAAAACTCTCCAACTTTCAAGAGTAGCACTCAACATTAACACTAGAAGTAAGACAGTGTCTTCATAGATCAATAGATAGATAGATAGATGATAGATAGATAAATAGATAGATTAGATATATAAACACACACAAGCAGTTATTGCAATCACTGGTAGCCACAAGTATGCTGACAAACTGGACATCATTTTTTAATGTCCCTGATGTTCCGAACTCAGCAGTATTATATGTGTTGTGTGGGGCAAATGGCAACAACATACATATACCTGCAATGGTCGGGAATGATATTCAGAGAAAATGATGCGGGGGGGGGGAGAGAAAGAAAAATCATTGTATTCTTCTGAGGAACAAACTGTCCTCTATGGAATTTTGGTTCAGCTCCACACCCAGCTCCCAGCTCCCACCACCACCACTGATGCATAGATGCATAGACCCATCCATCCATAGCCTATCTCAGGAGCTTGTCCTACACTCAAGCAGGACCCTGGCAGAAACACATGCCCGACTGGCATGTTCTCTCCCCTCTGGCCGATCGTTTGGGAGCTTCAAAAGCTTTCTTCCTCCCGAACATCACAGCGACCAATGCCAACTGACACTGGCACACTTAGGGATCTGCAGAGTCTTCACAGCTTGTGTAACAGACCTCAGCGACTCAGCATTTTGGCTAATCTACTTTATTTACATATAAACACACATGGAGCACTGCAACATGGCTCCC
Organism: Podarcis bocagei; assembly: GCF_964188305.1. Taxonomy (NCBI): domain Eukaryota; kingdom Metazoa; phylum Chordata; class Lepidosauria; order Squamata; family Lacertidae; genus Podarcis; species Podarcis bocagei. Next base: position 88,866,031 of record NC_138129.1, read on the forward strand.
TCTCTCTCTAGCATCAGACAGCAAAGAGAAAAAGAACAAAGGACAATCATCCTACTTCACGGAACACAGTAACACAAGCTTCCTGTCTCCGTCACTTCCCACTCTGTGGAGTCAAAACTTATACCGTCATGTGAAAGACAACAATCCCATGACTGCAATCATGGAGCAGGAATTCTAACAGGATACACATTCCTTCAGTTCTGTGGGACTCAGGCTATAATACTGATACGTCCTGTATAAATTGTATGGCACACATAGTCCTATGTCAGCAATCAGAGCTATACAGCAAATATGCATCGCAGGCATTGGGTAGCAGCCAAAAATGAATAGGTCAGTGATTGGACCAATTGTGTACACCCCAGTGTGAAGCCCCACCATGAGGATAAGATCAGTAGTTATAGACAAGCTGCTCTGAAGACACCGATTAATGATGTTATCTTGCAGAGCACAACTAAAGAGGGGGGAGCTGTCCAGCATATTCTGGGTGCTTATGCCATTCATTTGGGATAGTGGTGTCGACGTAAGGTCTACCCTACAGTCTACTCTGAAATTCCTTCAGATATGTAGGTGTTCTGTGGCAGGCATGCAGGTGTTCTTTGACAGACAAATCAATGCAGAAAGGTTTCCCCAAGGGTTTGAAGCTTGAAAGCTACAAGACTAAGCAAAAACAGCAGATTCCATTCTGGGGAGAGTGGGGGTGGAGAGACCAAGCAAAGGTGTTCTCGTCCCTGAAATCGAGCTGCACAGAAAATAATCAATAGCGTAACCACTTTGGACTAGATATGAACAGTTACTGTAATGCCTCTTAATTAGCCAAATTAGGTCATGTTCCTTGTAAAGGGGTATGATTCTGGCAATTTTCCCATTTGCCAGAAATCCACAAAGATCAATGGAATAATTAAGGAGTGATGCATCATAGCAAGCCAAAAATGATGTAGCTAATTTTTAAGAGGCTACAGACCATCAATACCATCTGGACAGTTGGCATTGGTAATTTTATAATGTCCCAGGGTCCCTTCCCCCCGAGTATTTTGATATAAAATGTGTACAAACAAAGCCCATAATGGCTACTCTCATTCCACTCTTTATTGAGGTCGACTACAATTAGCACACAAATTTAATCAGTATAAGTGTTTTCAAATGACTGGTTTCATTTTCTATTTTGAATTTTTAAAGTTGTTTTTAATTTTTGATTTTAATTAGTATTTTTAATAGATATATTAATTAGTATTTCTAATTAATATTTTAACCTGTCTTCTGTAAACTGCAGAAGACAGGTTAAAATAAACTGTAAAACAAGTTTGTAAAACAAACTGCTTCAAGGTCTGCCGTTCTCGTAAGTGGTGGATTTAGCAGAGGAGTAAAGACTACAGTCCTGCGTGGGTTCCAAAGTTAACAAAAAAAACCAGTTGTCCACTCATATATTTTAATTAATTAATCAAGAGTGCATAATTCAGGCATCACTATTCTGTGTTGGTTAATCCGAGTGTGGATATTTGGTTGAAAAAGAAACGAATGCCAGGTTGGATCAGACCATGGTCAACTGGTCCTGGAATGAACTAGTGGGATGTAGTGAACAGAATGTGTGGTAGGACTTGGAACAGAATTGTTTCCTTCCCCTACATTTTGACACTTCTTCAGATATTATAAGCAAATTTTGCATGAAGGTTCCTGAGATGGAGGAGCAGTATCTATGTTTGGATACAACTGGAAGCTAAATTTCAAATGGCAGGAAAGAACATTATGTTAGGTAAACCACCCCAAACATGGCATGTGAAATGACACCGCAAAACTCTTGTGATTTTCTGAGTTAATGGGTTTGCATTTTTCCCCCCTTTACTGAAAACAATTAGCATGGAACTTAGTTCTACTTCCGGGGGAGGCGCCTCCAGCAATGGCAGAATTCCTCTGACCGGGAGGAATCTGCTCCGTGGAAATCTGGGTCTGGCCGCCACGGCGAAGGCGGAGATAGTTTCAAATGGGATGGGGGACCACACGCTGAGATTTATGCATTGCAGGGGGTTGGCCTAGATCATTGCTTCCCAAACTTTGGTCTCCAGCTGTTTTTGGACTGCAACTCCCATCCCCCCTAGCAGCAAGACCAGTGGTTATGGGATGATGGGAATTGTAGTCTGAAAACTGCTGGAGACCCAAGTTTGGGAAACACTGGCCTACATGATCCTTGAGATCCCTTCCTTGGGATCCCTTCCAACTCTAAAATTCTACACAGAAACTATCAGGCGAGGGAACATTGGGAAGATGGCATGAAATGCCATCTGAATGCAGTTTCAGGCTGCACAGCCTCAGTTCTATGCATATTTTTCTAGGAGTAAACCTCATTAAACACAGCAGAATTTACTCGTGAGTAAGAATACATAGGATCAGTTTTCACGTAAAGCCCTTTCAGTCCCCACTCCAAAGCAGCTTCATGCTTTAGCCATAATTTGAGTTCAAATCAGTCTAAGGCTGGTTCACATTAGTATGCACATTTCCTGTTACTCAATGATTTGGAGCTGAATGGTGAATTGCATGATGTCTTCGAAAAGTATTTCATTTGAGGTGATATTAAAGTGCTCTATATGGCGTTTGATCTGGGGCGGCTCATTTAAACATGCAAGTCACCAGCTGATTTTGAAATCATCATTTAATGAAGAGCGAGTCAGCTGTGCCTTGGACTGCAGTGCCACAGCCTGCTCAGGGTCTTCTCATGTGCTCACCCCTTGACCCCTAGTTTATTTTTCCCTACTTACCGGTATTTTAACGTCTGAAACCTTCTGGTTCCTCCAAGCCTGCATCACCCCTTTACTGTACATAGGTGGTGCTTGTTTGTCTGGTAAACAATGGCACTCCCAACCTCAATATTGGAAATAGCTGGATTGCTGCTTGGGTTGCATACCCACCCCCATAGTCCTAGCTGTGTAGCATTTTGGGTAGAAATAACCTGCTTCCCAGGTTTAACATGGGGATAATATAAATTAATCCATATGCACTGCTCTGCACTCCTTGGAGAAATGTGTCTGATAAGTCTAAGTGCAACGGAAGTGGTTTGAATAAGCATTCTCTGCCCTTCAAAAACAGATGGCTCAGCGTGAATGAATTCAGATATCTTCAACCATATTTTCAGATGAGTCTCTCCTTACCCAAATTTGTCCTTTTGCCAGAAGGGAACTTTTTCAGTGTGTTTGTGTGTTTAAGATGGGCGTGTGGGTGTCTGAGCAGAACGGCTAATATTGGCTTGCTTATCTTTTCTTCTCCATAACAAGCTTTGCGGACACAATTTTCTAGACCTTTGAGACCTTCGTTGTCACAGCCATGGCTGTGCAACTGAGATGTGGTGTGGCAGTATAAGCCATGATGGCAGGCTTGTTCCATGTAGCAAAATATATTCGTGCTCCTTTTTCTATTCCCTTTTGACAGTGTGCATCATTTGTTTCAGTTTCTCACACACGAGAGGTAGTTGTCATTGCTCGGTTGCTGTCAGAACCGCACATCATCCTTGAGTTAGGGGGAACATTTAAATTACAGAAAAGGCTGGAAGCAGTGGTGATTGTATCAGGAATGTCTTACAAAAGCACAGATGGGTAGCCGTGTTGGTCTGCCATAGTCAAAATAAAAAAAATCCTTCAGGAAGGATTTTTTTTACAAAAGCACAGACATGCATTGAGGGGTGAAGTCCCTTCTGCCATTTGCAAAAGAAGGCAACCTTCTGCCCTCCCCTTTCCTTCCTAGGAAATGAGAATTCTACAAGTTTTGAGTGGTCTAGTTAAGCACAGTCAGTACCACAAGTAGCAAGTGTGACAATTAATCAGGAGGGTGGGACTGAGACTCGCGATATATTTGGTAATTCAGAGAATGTCAGGGTGGCTAAGTCTATGCTGTATACTGAAAAAGCTGGAGAAACAATGTGAATTCGCTATTAATCCAGCAGGTGACATATTTTATCACAAATTCAATAGTTAAATCTCAAGCAATTAGACCACTGACACCATTTGAAAAACTGATTCTGAATTTCACTGAACACCCACCCAAATATGATCAATCCTGTACAAAATACTCACTGACTTGGCTATTGGACAAATGCTTGGTATTAAACAAAATTGGGGGGGGGAAGCACCTAGGTATAGAAATTGCAGAAGCAGATTGGAACAATCTATAGACAAAAATACTCCCTAAAATCAACATCAACCCTCAATTAGAGAAAATTATTTTAAATTAATACATAGATTGCATCTAATACATAGATTGCACCCTTGCCTGTGTTGATTAACAAATTTTAATGGAACTCAACTTAAATTATTACACAAAGAACTTATAACTTTTCTTCTAGTAGCAGCCTGATTACTGATTACAGAAAACAAAACACTGGAGGGGGTGGAAGAGGAAAACTGATTGTTTTGATTCTGTTTATGTTTATATTATTTTTTCTTGAAAATTAATAAAATGTTTAAAAATCAACATTGAATCGGGAATGCTTACCAAATCAGAGGCATAGAGTGGGGGGGGGACCCTTCTGCAATTTGCATGAGCAGATGGCTTTCTGCCCTCTCGTTTCCTTCCTAGGAAATGAGAATTGTACAAGTTTCAAGTAGTCTAGTTAAGCACAATCAGTGTTTCAAGTAGCATGTGCTAAAATTAATCTGGAGGGTAGGACTGGGACTCGGGATATATCTGGTAATTCAGAGAATGTCAATGAGATTGAGTCTTATGCCGTATACTAAAAACGCTTAAGGAAAATAAGTATATTTGGGTGTTACATATAAGTGTGGATTGAAAACATGGGTTGGCAGTCGGTATGTCTGTGTTGGCCATGCCCCCTCACCGTTCTTGTCAACAACTCAATCGGTTGGTGTTTTAAACATGTGGGAAATGAGGGATGACAACTAGGGGGTGAGGTGGAGATTCAGCATGGCTGTCCCTGCTCCCCCCCCCCCATGTTTAAGGAAGACCTAAACATAATACCAAAAGAAAGCTTCAGTCCTTGTGGATTCTGAGATGAATTGACCTGATCTGGAACACCCAAAATAATGTGCAGATCATAATTTAGTGATCCCTTGGCTTTGCTGTTGTTTAGTCAATTAGTTGTGTCTGACTCTTCATGACCCCATGGACCAGAGCACGCCAGGCACTCCTGTCTTCCACTGCCTCCTGCAGTTTGGTCAAACTCATGTTGGTTGCTTCTACAGTGGTGCCCCGCAAGATGAATGCCTCGAAAGACGGAAAACCCGCTAGACGAAAGGGTTTTCCGTTTTGGACGTGCTTCGCAAAGCGAATTTCCTATGGGCTTGCTTCACAAGACGAAAATGTCTTGCGAGTTCCTGCGGGGTTTTTTTGCCCCCCCTTTTCCCCAAGCCGCTAAGCCGCTTATCAGCTGATCCTAAGCCGCTTATCAGCTGCTCCGCTAAGCAGCTTATCAGCTGATCCGCTAAGTAGCTAAGCCGCTTATCAGCTGATCCGCTAAGCCGCTAAACCGCTTATCAGCTGATCCGCTAAGCCCGCTAAGCCGCTAATAGCGCTAATCCGCTAAGCCGCTAATGGGCTTGCTTCGCAAGACGAAAAAACCGCAAGACGAAGAGACTCGCGGAACGGATTCTTTTCGTCTTGCGAGGCACCACTGTATAACACTGTCCAACCATCTTGTCCTCTGACGTCCCCTTCTCCTTGTGCCCTCCATCTTACCCAACATCAGAGTTTTTTCCAGAGAGTCTTCTCTTCTCATGATGTGGCCAAAATATTTGAGCCTCAGCTTCTGGTTCTGTCCTTCCAGTGAGCACTCAGGGTTGATTCCCTTCGGAATGGATAGGTTTGATCTTCTTGCAGTCCATGGGACTCTCAAGAGTCTCCTCCAGCACCAGAATTCAAAAGCATCAATTCTTTGGCAATCAGCCTTCTTTGTGGTCCAGCTCTCACTTCCATATATCACTACTGGGAAAACCATAGCTTTCACTACATGGACCTTTGTCGGCAAGGTGTTGTCTCTGCTTTTTGAGATGCTGTCTAGGTTTATCATCGCTTTTGTCCCAAGAAGCAGGAGTCTTTTAATTTCATGGTTGGCTTTAGTACTTCACAAATGTTGTGATGCAGTTGTCAGCTCAAAAAATGTCACCTTTGCAAATACTATTTTGAAAGAAAACACATTGAAGAAGCCCTGTAAAGTGTTCCTAGAAATAATAATATGTAATCACATGACATTATTATTGTCAGGAAAATTCCCACTCAATCATGTGGTGGGAACTAGGCTTCCCAGCAGCTCCGATTGGCTCTTATCTTTAAAGATGTGCTTGGGATTTCTTAAAGGGTGGGGGACGAAGAAAAATGCTGTCAGACCACCTTGTAACTTTAAGCTTATGTCACATTTGAAAGTATACTCTCACACCATAACCTCTGCCACTCGATCTCCAGGAGGGTGTCCCCAAACCTTCCCCCCCCCCACTGGAATTTGTCTGGGCTCAAATATGTTTAGAAATGTGCATTTTAGAGGGGAAAACATTAAATAAGCATTGAAGTATGTGTTAAAATGCTAAGGTGTTTTGTGAAATTAATGCAAAAATGAGATGGAATTACCTTAGTTGTAAATGCATGAGAACGTCATATCAGGAATAGACTAATTTGCCCATGCCTACTATTGACATGGGGACACGGATGGAGCTGTGGTCTAAACCACAAAGCCTAAGGCTTGCCGATCAGAAGGTTGGCGGTTCGAATCCCTGCGACAGGATGAGCTCCCGTTGCTCGGTCCCTGCTCCTGCCAACCTAGCAGTTCAAAAGCACGTCAAAGTGCAAGTAGATAAATAAGTACCGCTCTGGCGGGAAGGTAAACGGCGTTTCTGTGCACTGCTCTGGTTTGCCAGAAGCAGGTTAGTCATGCTGGCCACATGACCTGGAAGCTGTACACTGGCTCCCTCAGCCAGTAAAGCGAGATGACCACTGCAACCCCAGAGTCGTCCGTGACTGGACCAAACGGTCAGGGGTCCCTTTATCTTTACCTTTACCTTTACTATTGACATGCCAGGATACTATACCTTCCCATCCCTAACCTTGCCACTGCCCCATCACAACCCAGTAAGCTGCAGTCATGCCAGTGTGGGGATGACAGCTTTATGTCACTGCCCCCAACACCCCGCCTACTTCTGGATATTAGCTTTGGTAACTACCAGGTTGAAATGCAAGGCAATATCCAAGGCATCTGAAAATGATTCAGATCGAATGCAGCTGCCCATTGAATGGGAGTGAGCCCAGTGGCGGAGCTTCATGCTCCGGCACTGGGGGGTGGAGAGCAGGTGGGGCAGGGCTGGCGCGCACCCTGGGGGCATGGTGTGCTGCCCGTAGGGGTGTGGTGCGCGTCCTGGGGGTGGGTAGCCATGATTGCACCCCACCGGGATTTCGCTGCCAGGGGCAGTGCGCTCCCCCCCCACACCTCTTCCTCCACCAGTGAGTGAGCAATGAGAGTATATAACCATTTGAAAGGGCTGCACTGGCTCTCAGTTTGTTTCTGAGGGAAAATTAGATGCATGCATGTTTAGCAAACATACACTCACCCATTTAGGGTGTGTGTGTGTGTGTGTGTGTGTATTTTCAACACCAAATGTAGGAGGGAGGCACCCTACCCTGCCTTAACTGGGGTGCTTTCAGCTGTCCATACACACACTGAGATACTTTCCACTTTACTGAAAGCATCCCAGCTTAGCAAAGTAAGATGAGAGCAAGGTGTTGGCTGTGCTTCCCTCCTCTAGGTCTTGAGAACCTCTCTCACAATAACAGTCTCACTATAAAACTCCCTCCACACAAAGCTCAGCAGACCAGTTCTGATTTTCTTTTCAGGGGGGTGAGGGGAAGTGAAAACTTTTGATTACAGTAGGTGTTGATGGGTAATACCTTGTTTTTAATTGTAAATTGTGGCCTGATTTCAGGCATGGGATGTCGATGAGTAATCCGAGATTGCTTCTTATTCACTGTTTGCTGTTCACTTTGAGGTTTTTGACCGTAGCTGCTTTTTATGTGGATGGGTTTTATTGTTGTTGTTTTTTTAAGTATTTTTTATTGGTTTTTCACCTTTTATAAAGACATAACACACACGAAAAAGACAAAGACAAAAACATGTATAGTTTCAGAAGATCCTTCTTTCTTTATTGTTGCTTTAAAAAGATAAGGACACAAACAAAATAATTGTTCATCTATATATATGTTATAGGGTATGGCTAATGCGATTTGAGTGGTTAGCATCCAGCGCCAGCAGGGGATTTTTGTACATTGACAGATGATATGGATAACTGACAAATGATTTGGGGCAACGTAAACTGATCAGACATTCTGTTCACTTGTCTGCTCATTATGCATAGTCTCTAAGTAGATTATGTATGTTGCTCAGCAAAATAAAAAATAAAAAATGCATAGTCCCCAAAATAGACACATGCTTTTAGACTGATGTTGTTTGTGTGCACTTAGAGAAGTGCAAAGTGAAATTGTTTCTCCTCAGGTCCTTCTCTTTCCCCCACCTCCAGCTCTTCATATCAGCACTGCTTCATTAATTTCAGATTAATTTCTGTTTGTATACACACCAGCAGTGCTGTTTTCTGGGAGGACACACGGGGATGCATACCCCTAAATATTTTGCAGTGCCCCAACCGATTGACTGTCATGCCAGTTGTCTCCACAGTAGCAGCGCAGAAGTACTGCATGCGCAGCTTCACTAAGAGCCAGGGCATCTCTCCTCAACAGCCACAGTTGTGTGTTCAGACCCAGAGACCTCCCCCTTAAATAAAGACACATTTGACTCAAATTATAGTTTTGGTTTTTGGCAGAATTTAGGCCACAACTTTATTGATTACAGAAAAGTGAGTGGTTTCATAGGCTCTGGTTTGACTAGCTCCCTACACCCTTGCAGGTAGCCCTGACCCAGAGTTCTATCATAGGTCAGCCAAGGGTGAACACCTGAGGCAGGTGAAAAGCCTGGGAACAGACTCTATTCCCTCCCCAGATGCTCCCCTGGACTCAGGCATGGGCACAATCCCCTTTTGGGGGTTGACCAAGCCAAGCTGAGTACCTGGATTCCTTTAACGGAATACCCTTCACATAGGGATGGCAAGATCATTCTCCCATCCCTATCACATGAACCAGCGCCTATCCGCAACCTTACAAGTTGTGACGAATTGCTACATGGCAGGCAAAACCCACAGCCAATCAGCCAAGTGGGGAAAATTCCTGTCGTGCTCCTGTTCTAACGACAGGCAACACATGACGGCATTGCAAAGGTCAATCGCAAAATGCCCTAAAATTAGGGAGAGGTGGGTGGGCGTTCTGAATGCATGAGCCGAAAGAGGAAGCTCTGGGTCACGTGCATGGGTTTATATAGGTCCCTCAGTCTGTTTACACTGCACCCATTGACCAAATTACACCCAGCAATGTGGGACCTACCACTTGGGTGTTGTGGCCATCCAATAGATCCACCCACAACCAGGAGATCAGTCTCTAGGTCTCAGCACAACACGTGCCCTCTTTTAGGGAGGACACAATCTGCAGCAGGAGGAGAAGCTGGCCTCAGAAGCAGCTCCACTCTCAGCCGCCTCCGCCCCATTCAGGTAGGCCCGACCAAGCCCGCTGCAGCTGTGGGAAGGTCCACTGCAGGTTGTGGAATATTGAGGAGGCCCAGCCTCCTCCTCTAAATTTTTTTGGGGGGGGCTCAACCCCTTAATCCTCCCCTGATGGTGCCTCTGCACCAGAGGACATTGACAGTGTGGGGATATCTTGCCTCTATGCATAGGAGTTCACACCTTAGCTAGAGATAACCTAGGAATGGCTTAAGGACTCCATACAGCATGAAGCTGGTTTGAGAAACAGCACATCAAACAGTTGCACTATATATATATATATATATGCTTTCGTAGATTTTCACGGGTACAGGAATGCAGGTTTTGGTGTCTTCGGGTGTCTTCCCGTGTAAGAGTTGGGGTGTCTAGGCGACGTTTCGACGAGGTCTCACTCGTCATCTTCAGGCTGGTGCTTTCGGCTTCTTGTTACTGGAACAGAGCAGGATCTCAGTGTTTGAGTTCCTATAAATACTGTTGAGGGGGTGTGGTGTATAGCCTCCAACGTTCTGGGCAGAGAGGAAGTTCCCAGGTTAGTGTGTCTTTTCTTCTTTTGTTCATTAATTAACTCAGTTGACCACTTGACAACTGAGTTACAGAATCTTTCAAATGTGTTAATCGCCAACGGATACCAGCAAAACAGGGTTACGAAGCTAATCCAAAAAGAAACACCCCCCAAAAAGCAAGACACAGAAGAAAACAATGGCATGGCCCTCCTTCCTTATATCAAGGGCACTACAGATAAAATTAGCAAAATCCTCCATAAACACAATATCAAAACAGCCTTTTGCACCAACCAAAAAATAGCCAATATCCTCAGAAACCCCAAAGATAAAATCCAGTTAGAAAACCAAGGGGTCTATGAAATACCCTGCAAAGTCTGCCCAGCCACGTACATTGGACAAACAAACAGACGAATAAATGCACGTATCGCAGAACACAAGAATGCCGTCAAAAAAGAAGAAAAAACTTCCTCTCTTTACCAACACATGAAAGAAACAGGACACGAAATAAATTTTTCAGATTCCAAATTGCTCTTTAACATGGAACACCACCACAAGAGAATAATCATGGAAGCCATCGAGATAGAGAAACACCCTCACAACATGAACAAGCGTGACGATACGTCCCGCCTGCCAGACATCTGGAAAATAGCCCTCCCCACAAAAACCGACACCAGAACCAGAGGCACACAGAACGCCATCTCCAATCAACCACACCAGACCCAAACCCAGACCCTCTCCACAGATAAATTACAGACACCATCCAGTAGCCAAACCATAGTGGCACCTCCGGATGCTGCACCCCCCTGCAATCCCTACACAGATCTGGCTGGGACAGGGCACAAAACCACAGCTCGCCCCTATACACGAAGCCAAGCCAGAGCACAACTAAGTGCAGTACAGCCATCTTCTCAGAAAAAACTCTTCACAAGCTCAAGAGGTCAAGACACGAAAGCTTTAGCAACTAATCCACACCTAATGACCCTCCTAAGTGGTACTCAGAATATCACTCAAGAAATCACTCAAGATATCCCTCAAGTAATTAATGAACAAAAGAAGAAAAGGCACACTAACCTGGGAACTTCCTCTCTGCCCAGAACGTTGGAGGCTATACACCACACCCCCTCAACAGTATTTATAGGAACTCAAACACTGAGATCCTGCTCTGTTCCAGTAACAAGAAGCCGAAAGCACCAGCCTGAAGATGACGAGTGAGACCTCGTCGAAACGTCGCCTAGACACCCCAACTCTTACACGGGAAGACACCCGAAGACACCAAAACCTGCATATATATATATATATATATACACACACAAAATATATATGCACTTTGGAAAACATCATGCAAACATGGATGGAAAACTCAGCCTTAGAAATGTAGCGAGAGCACAGCAAAGGGAAGTGTGAACACAGCTTGAGTCTTTGTCAAAGAAAAGACTTCATACGAAATTAATTTCACCCAGTCCTCTGCCCAGAAGCTAGCTGAAAGCCCCTGTGCCCAGATGTGATGTGACCATTCATTATGACAAGCCCTGGACAATAGTCATGGCTTTAAGACAGTGCATGCTATAATAATGATGATGATGATGATGATGATGATGATGATGATGATGATGATGATGATTTATTTATATCCCGCCCTCCCCAGCCGAAGCCAGGCTCAGGGCGGCTAACATACATAAAGTGTTCTTTTAGTGAAGGGTTAACTAGTCAAATGGGCACTTCCAGTTGATGTTAATGGAGTGGCTCTTATGGTCCCCTGTTCCCATAGCAAATGAATGGACTGGAGTGGTAATTCAGCTTTATATGTTATACCGTACGTAGTTAGAAATTGCTCAGTGTCGGAATATATGCTCAAAGCATTGACATGTTTTCAAGAATTATAATGGCCTCCTTCATTTAATAGGAGCCATTATTAGAATGCTCTGCTTCACTTAATAGGGATCATTATTTTTTCCCTTTTTATCTAGAGTGTCTTCCACCATACAAAACACTTGTCATGAACTGTATATTGCTCCATGCTACGGCTGTTGATTGTCTCCAAAACTCATTTTATTCTGAAACCATTATCAAGTGCAATTAATTCTCCTGAAGCCCTGCACTTCCCCCCGTCAGCAGGAGGCTTCGTGGCATTGCATTAAATTCGCCAATAGCTTCTCCGGAGCTGTAACATGTATCTCTTTGAACATCTGGTGGTAGCTGCAGCAAGGAACCGTTTCATAGGAAACATTTCTTGGGCTTAGTAAATGAAATTTCTGCTGATGAGCTTCACTTTGTATAGGACTTCAGAATGTTCTATATTCACAGTATGCATGTAAAAATGCCTGACTAAGGCTGTCAGCCAATTAAAAACTGTTTAATTCATTAATCATCTGGCTGTTCATTGATTAGTGTGTTGATTACATTGAAATTAATGTGCATATAATCCAACTTGTGTGTACATGTTTGTGCATGCATGCACACACGTGTGTGTGTTTTTTTGCACACGTATACCCCCCTTTTAGGAAAAGGCTCCCCAATATGTTTTCATTGAAATATTCACTACAGCATGCAAAAAGCCAGTACACTTGTACCTCAGGTTAAGTACTTAATTCATTCCGGAGGTCTGTACTTAACCTGAAACTGTTCTTAACCTGAAGCACCACTTTAGCTAATGGGGCCTCCTGCTGCTGCCATGCCGCCGGAGCACGATTTCTGCTCTCATCCTGAAGCAAAGTTCTTAACCTGAAGCACTATTTCTGGGTTAGTGGAGTCTGTAACCTGAAGCGTCTGTAACCTGAAGCGTATGTAACCCGAGGTACCACTGTAGTTAGAATCTTCTGGCCTTCACAGGCTTGTCACCAACAAGTTTCCTGGTAAGTATTGCCCGAATCTGCCTTTGATGAATATTGATGTTTGCTAGCATTAATATCGCTTTACAGACATAATGAGGCTATTGTTAATGAGGCTTAGCACTGCTAATTGCATAGCCATCTTAATCTTCTCACAATAGACTTTTGATGCAACTCTTACAAACCCATCACTCAGAATACATGCTGTCTTTTGGACACAGAGTATGTTTCTTTATATAAGAACTATGAATGGCACAGAGGTGGCATACTGGCATTGTGCGAAAGGATCTCATTCTTACGAAGTCTGTCATGGAATTCTACTCAATATTGATCCAGAGCAGAATCCAATGTATAGTTAGCAGAGTAACAACTTAAACATGTTGCAGGATTCCTAAAAAATAGACCAGAGGCCATTGTATTTCATGCAGCAGAGCTTTACTGCTACTGAAGGCAAATGAGCACAATGGTCACAAATCCAGTACATTCAGGACTGGCACAGTCCACAAGAAATCCAGTTGCAGCAGACTTAACTTAAACTTACAATAACTTATAACAAGTTTAAACCTTCACGCTATCTATGTTCAGAACACAACACCAGAGGGAAGAGAGATAGAAAGAGAAAGTGTTTCCCAGGCTCCTTCTGGCCCTACTTTTATAGTCAACATGACCTTTGCGGAAAAGATAAGAGAACCAGTTTAAACCAGCTGTACTCACCTTCTCTGAAGGAACAACCCAAATACCATGAAGTTTCTTTCACACAGAGAAGCTTCCAAAACCCTCTTGAATTAAGCAGAACAGAGAAGATCTCTACACATCAGATCAATACTTTCTGCACTAAGAAATGCAAACTAACAGTCTCATCAATATGCCGTTCTCATACTGTATATAAGCTCATGGTGCATTCTCAGTCTGTGATTTTTATCAGCTGAGTCTGGATGAAATGTGCACATTGGCCTTTGACTGGCACCATAACGCTCTTCTGCATGCTGGGAATCCACACACCCAATATGCTCAGAGTAAACTCATTTTGGACTTGACAAAGGTCCGTATAGTAAAAGCTATGGTTTTCCCAGTAGTGGTGTATGGAAGTGAGAGCTGGACCATAAAGAAGGCTGATCGCTGAAGAATTGATGCTTTTGAATTATGGCTCTGGAGGAGACTCTTGAGACTCCCATGGATTGCAAGAAGATCAAACCTATCCATTCTTAAATAAATCAGCCCTGAGTGCTCACTGGAAGGACAGATCCTGAAGCTGAGGCTCCAATACTTTGGCCACCTCATGAGAAGAGAAGACTCCCTGGAAAAGACCCTGATGTTGGGAAAGATGGAGGGTACAAGGAGAAGGGGATGACAGAGGACGAGATGGTTGGACAGTGTTCTCGAAGCTACTAACATGAGTTTGACCAAGCTGTGGGAGGCAGTGGAAGACAGGAGTGCCTGGTGTGCTCTGGTCCATGGGGTCACGAAGAGTCGGACACGACTAAATGACTAAACAACAACAAACTCATGTTCCAAGTGTGGATCCTAATTCAGCCAAAGTTGCCCTCATCACACATTGACCAAACACAGGGATTGCCAGTGTGGTGCCTTCCAGGCGTAATTGGACTCCAACTCCTATCAGTCCCAGTCAGCAAAGCCAATGGCCAGGAATGGCTGGGAGGTGCAGCCCAGTGACGCTGGGAGGGCCACAAAGATGGCTCTATACGGCCTAGGACCCACTTACCTATAGGACCGCCTCTCCTGGTATGCCCCACGGAGGACCTTAAGGTCCACAAATGACAACATTTTGGAGGTCCTAAGTCACAAGGTATTTAGGTTGGTCTCAACTAGGGCCAGGGCCTTTTCAGTACTGGCCCCAACTTGGTGGAACGCTCTGTCACGAGAGACTAGGCCCCTGTGGGACTTGACATCTTTCCACAGGGCCTGCAAGACAGAGGTGTTCTGCCTGGCCCTTGGTTTGGACTCAGTCTGACCCTTATGTTTCCCTCCCCTTATGGTTTTGACTTTTAAAACAAGGCTGCATTTTAAATTGCATTTTAACCTGTACAGTGGTACCTCGGGTTTCATACGCTTCAGGTTACATACGCTTCAGGTTACAGACTCCTCTAACCCAGAAATAGTGCTTCAGGTTAAGAACTTTGCTTCAGGATGAGAACAGAAATTGTGCTCCAGCAGCGCAGCAGCAGCAGGAGGCCCCATTAGCTAAAGTGGTGCTTCAGATTAAGAACAGTTTCAGGTTACGAACGGACCTCCGGAACGAATTAATTACTTAACCCGAGGTACCACTATATTTTTTTTTCGTTTTCTTTTTTTCTTATTATGTTTTTACTGAAATGTTATTGGTGTTAGCCGTCCTGAGCCTGGCTCTGGCTGGGGAGGGCGGGGTATAAATAAAATTTATTATTATTATTATTATTATTATTATTATTATTATTAAGGGGAAGCTCACTCCTGCCCTCTGCACTCATGCCCTCCCCATGCTCAGCTGAAGGCTGAATTATAGCCTACTTAAATGCAGTTATTAACATATGGCATCTATTTCCACCTTCACTGAATGGACAGAAGTCTGTAGCAGGAACTCAGTGTGTGTGATCCTACCCCTGTCTATCTGTGTTTTTCATCTGGACAGGGCTTGTGTGAAACAGCCCTCAGTAACAGTAGCAGGCTCAAAGGAAGGCAATAAAATCCAGAAGATTTAAAATATCCATATTTAAATGACATGCTTCAAGTGTTATTTCTCTGTCAAAACAGTTTTATCTCAGTGACACCTTCAGGTTCCAGAAAAGTGAAGCAGAAATTTTGCTATGTTCTTGAGGGGTGGCAGAACTATCAGCGAAGTTCTTAATAACGTTCAGTTGTTAAGTTAATCAGTGAATAGACAAATTAGAATACAGTGGTACCTCGGGTTAATAATTTAATTCGTTCTGAAGGTCCGTTCTTAACCTGAAACTGTTCTTAACCTGAGGTACTATTTCTGAGTTGGCCGAGTCTGTAACCAGAAGCGTCTGTCACCTGAAGCGTCTGTAACCCGAGGTACCACTGTATCTGCCTACACAGAGAGAGAGAGAGAGAGAGAGAGTAAGATAAAGTTAAAGCGACCCCTGACCATTACGTTCAGTCGTGACCGACTCTGGGGTTGCGGCACTCATCTTACTTTATTGGCCAAAGGAGCCGGCGTACAGCTTCCTGGTCATGTGGCCAGCATGACTAAGCTGCTTCTGGCGAACCAGAGCAGCGCACGGAAACGCGTTTACCTTCCCGCTGGAGCGGTACCTATTTATCTACTTGCACTTTGACGTGCTTTCGCACTGCTAGGTTGGCAGGAGCAGGGACCGAGCAACGGGAGTTCACCCCATTGCGGGGATTCAAACCGCCGACCTTCTGATCGGCAAGTCCTAGGCTCTGTGGTTTAACCTACAGCGCCACCCGCGTCCCCAGAGAGAGAGTACCGCATTGTAATTCCGCAGGGTTTTATCCCAGGCCAAAGTTCCCCAGCTCTAGGTAGCATATATTGTCTGAAATAACATATGGGATATCAATGTGTTGTATAAATAAATAAGTGTCATTGCACAAGTGAGCTCCAGTCCCCCTCCAGGCTGATGTTCACTTATGTGGTGTTGATTTAGTAGTTATTGCCCAATTATATCTGTGCGGAAGGAGCACAGGGTCACAATGCTTCATAAACACCAACTTCATGAACTCATGTTTTTTTAAGCCTGGGGCGAATGTCCAACCCTGGCCTATACGCCTGGTTTTTACTTTTGAAATAGCAGCTCTGTGTGTGATGGGGACTGCTGGATGCAGGGGGGGCAGTAAAACTACAGAGTGAAAGCTGCTCCCCCAAAGCTTCTCTTTACCCATGGGAAATGGCACCTTTTTAATTATTATTACTATTTATTGAATGGGACAGCTGCATATTCCTGTGTCACAAGGGGTTGAACTAAATGATCCTCAGGGTCCCTTCCTACTCTACCATTCTATGATTTCTATGATTTCATCCAAGGCTGCGGTGATGGGGGAAGCAAGGTCCTCTTGTGGTGTTAACGCTGTGAGCCCCTCCCACATAGGCTCAGGTAGTAAACAGGTGCAAATACAGGGGTTCCCTGGTTTAAGAACAGTCCTGTTTATGAACGATTCACTTTAAGAACTCCACAAAACCGGAAATAGTGTCCCAGTTTGTGAACTTTACCTAGATCTAAGAATGGAATCCAAATGGTGGAAGGGCACCAGCGGTGGGGGGCCTCATTAGGGAAAGCTCGTCTCGGTTTAAGAACAGTTTCGGTTTAAGAACGGACTTCTGGAATGGATTAAGTTCATAAACCGAGGTACCACTGTAAACCAAAATCATAAAGATACCACGGTTTCTGCTGGGTCTGAAATGAGTTTTATGGTTAGTGTAGACACACACACATACACACAAATGTGCATTCTGAAGTTATTCAGCCCAATAAAACTGGGGAATGGAAAAGCTTTCACCATCTCTCTAAATTCCATGAAGAACAGATGCTAGTAAATTTACCAACGCTGATGTCACCACTAGAAAGGCCCTACTCCCCCATACTTGGTGGCCTAACCGTCAAAGGGCAGGACACTAGGGTATCCCATGCTGTGTGCGCAGAGTTCCACCCACAGAACTTTCCTTTCCAGGGACGAGAGGAAAATTACTGTACTAGTTCAGTGCTGGTAATGATACCAAGAGCAGAGCCACATTTGAAAACTTCGTGCATATGGAAGATGCCAACACAGAAGGTATTCTGCATAGGACCGTGAGTCCAACAAACTCTGTGATATTGTACAATGAAGCAGGCAAATTTACAGGAGAAGTGCCTTCTCCTCGTGGCTCTCCCCTTCGCTGTAGCCCAGGTTAAGCATGAATCACCCCCTTTATGTAGCTTTAAAGAAAAATGGATCAATGTGATCAGTTTCTGTGCTTAATTCCTTGTTCCCTGACACTGAAGAAATGGACAAAAGCCCCTATGTTATCTCAGTGTAGTACGCACAAACTGGACTCTGAATTTCCCTCAAAGCAAACGGCGTTAACTGTTGGCATGTCCCATCTAAATGAGGATTCCACAGATGTTTTGCAACAAGAATGGTCCCTTGATTAGATTTTGAGGACAATGTGTCCTTTTCTTAATAACTCTTAGCGGCATCTTAATTGGTAAGCAAATGAATAAAAGATTTGCTTATTACTACTTAATTGACTTGTTTGCTTTCATTGCAACCACTGATATATTTTGGAGCCGTAAATAGGAGGTGCCATTCTTTGTGTTTAATGCAGCCTCTGGAATAATTTATCTTCAGCGGTAATCAAAAACTGCCTCCATTTAAGGATCAGCTTTGCAGACATTATTGTAATTCAAAGTGAGGAAGCGATACCAAAGGAAGAGCTTCACACCTGTGCTTTGGGGGCATATATTTTCAGAAAGCAGGAATGGACAGATCACTCTATTTCTTTGTCAAATTCTAGTCTGTGTCAAATGTGCATGTGCTTATCAATGAATTTATTCCATTTGGCATTAATCTGCAGTTGCGTGTTCAGACCCAGAGACCTCCCCCTTAAATAAAGACACATTTGACTCAAATTGTAGTTTTGGTTTTTGGAAGAAGTTAGGCCACAACTTTATTGATTACAGAAAAGTGAGTGGTTGCATAGGCTCTGGTTCGACTAGCTCCCTGCACCCTTGCAGGTAGCGCTGACCCAGAGCTCCATCATAGGTCAGCCAAGGGTGAACACCTGGGTAGGCAAACAGCTGGGAACAGACTATGTTCACCACCCACATGCCCCCCTGGACTCAGGCACGGGCACAACCCCCTCTCGG
This sequence comes from Podarcis bocagei, assembly GCF_964188305.1. Classification (NCBI taxonomy): domain Eukaryota; kingdom Metazoa; phylum Chordata; class Lepidosauria; order Squamata; family Lacertidae; genus Podarcis; species Podarcis bocagei. The sequence continues at coordinate 88,884,768 of NC_138129.1, forward strand.
GGGTTGACCAAACCAGTTGAGTCCCTGGATTCCTTTAACGGAATACCCTTCACATAGGGATGGCGAGACCATTCTCCCATCCCTATCACATGAACCAGTGCCTATCCACAACCTTAGAAGTTTTAACAAATTGCTACGTGGCAGGTGAAATCCAAATGGATATAGCCAATCAGCCAAGTGGGGAAAATTCCTGCCATGCCCCTGTCCCAATGACACAAGGGCTATGCACAAGGGCATAGCAAGGTCAATTTCAAAATGCCCTAAAATTAGGGGGAGGTAGGTAGGTGTTCTGATGCACGAGCCAAAAGAGGAAGCTCTGGGACACATGCATGGATTTACAGTGGTACCCCGGGTTACATACGCTTCAGGTTACATACGCTTCAGGTTACAGACTCCGCTAACCCAGAAATAATACCTCAGGTTAAGAACTTTGCTTCAGGATGAGAACAGAAATCGTGCTCTGGCGGCGCGGCGGCAGCAGGAGGCCCCATTAGCTAAAGTGGTGCTTCAGGTTAAGAACAGTTTCAGGCTAAGAACAGACCTCCGGAACAAATTAAGTACTTAACCTGAGGTACCACTGTATATAGGTCCCTCGATCCATTTAGACTGCGCCCCATTGGCCAGATTACACCCAGCAACGAGGGACCTACCAATCAGGTGTTGTGGCTATGCAATAGACCCACCCACAACCAGGAGGTCAGTCTCCAGGTCTCACCGCAACACATGCCCTCTTTTAGGGAGGACACGATTTGTTGAGGTGTTCGTGTTTTTTTTTTTTTTTAAAAAGAATTACAAAATGAATGTGCAAAGAGAGGAAGGACAGGTTTGCTTTTCTGCCAACTGCACTGAAGGTGTTCAGCGCAGCCACCTTTTACACATCGCTGGCAGAATGGTCCGCCAGCGAGGCTCAACCCACGAATGAGCCCGATTGGCCCGTTCAAATGTTAATGTTTTGGCGGCAATTCCGCCCTGCAGGGCGGCTCATGATTCGGGCCTTCTAGGGATGGAGGCAGACAGGTGTGGATCAGGGCTGGATTTAGGTTTGATGAGACCTTAAGCTACTGAAGGTAATGGGGCCCTTTATATGTCCAGCTGTCCTTTGCCAACAACAAATTGTCGCTGTTTTTGTGTGTGTTGAATATATGCTATATGGCAGTTTATGGACCTAATAGGTATCGAAGGCCATTTGCACATAACAAAAGATGTATTTTATCAAAGTAATTGTTGAACTGAAATACAATTAAGAAGAAGTATATTAATAGTGAGCAGTGTGAGCAAGCAAGGGGTCAACTGATCAAATCCATACTAGCAAATTTGGCGGGAAAATCTGAAGCCTTCTGGAGGATAAGTCAAATGATATTACACTGACCATAGCAAAGTTTCTTTCAGAGGTCTCAAGAAACAAAGACCATCATGCTCTAGGCATAACAAAATGACTACCTCAGTCTCTTTCGCCTGTTGTTTGTTTGTCTTAACTGTATCTTGTTTTGAAACCATTTTGTGGGTCTATGGACCGCAATAAAGATATATATTTTTTAATTAATATTGAAATTTTTTGGGGGGTGGGGGGCAAGAAAGTGATCTTGTTTGGAAACCATTTTGTGGGTCTATGGACCGCAATAAAGATTTTTTAAAAAAATTAATATTGAAATTTTTTTGGGGGGGGCAAGAAAGTGGGGCCCTAAGCTATAGCTTGTTTACCTTATATGTAAATCCAGCACTGGGTGAGAGGCAACAAATGCCGCCCACCTGGAAAGGGGTAAGTGGCCATTCAAAGCACGAGAGGGAGAAATAGAAAGGCAATTTATGAAAACCCCTCTCGTGATTTTGTAGAGCTGTGTCAAACATGCTCTAGTTTGGGCTTTTTAGGTAGCTGGCAATTTTTATAAGGCAGAATTATTTTAGTTGCAGCAACTTCCAAAAGGATAACGTGGTTGTCTGTTGCAGCAAAAGCAGTTGGTAAAAATCTTAGGAGTGTTGCATTCAGTTGGCAGGTGTAGATGCCTTCAAATATATGAAAATGATCAGTGGTCATTCACAAGTAGTAGAATTAGTGTGAACACTGTCATCCTAGTGTTGCTAAGTTAATTAACGCCTGTGGTGCGGGTGTAATTTTTCATCTTTCTTTAATCCAGTTCAGTGTCTTTGTTCCCCCTTCCTACTGCCACTTCAGTGCCATCGCCTGCCTAGATATTGCTGTTCATCCTTCCTGGTCAGGTGGTTGTGCAGTGAAAAGGGATGATGTCACCATGATGCATAACCCACCAGATATAGCTACTTGATAATGTTGATGAGGGCCACTGAGAGTGAGGACAATTCAATAGAGAAGAAAATGTGTTGAAAAGGACTGAGAGTGGTGGACCTCCATTAGAAACTGTGTTCCAATTCAACTATGAAAACATGCCAAACCTGAGTTGTTGTAATGCTTCTGTCTCAGAGAAACGTGCGTGTGAAGGAAAGGCTTTCGTTTCCACCCCCCTGCAGCATACGAAAAATTCCAAATATTCATGTTGATATCGCTCTACTAGTATCCCTTGCAAAATAAAACCAGCCTGTTGTGGACAACCATCACACTCTGCAGAAGGAAGTAGGCAATTTTTAAAACAGACATTTTTAAAACAAGTTTTTGTTTTCTTCATGCAATGGCTTTGTTATGAAATGATCCCTTTGTTTTATGTTCTGCTTGTTTTAGGCATCAAATGCATGACAGACTATCAGAAATAAGTGATACATACATATATACTAGACAGCTGGTTGGTGTAGTTTTCTAGTGAAAATGTCTAAACGATGTGTTTTTGAATGAGACATATATATATATATTTCCTTTTGCTTTCCAGGGAATTTGGCCGTTGGAAAGTAAATAACTTAGCCGTCGAGAGAAAGAATTTTCTTGGCTCCCCGCTGCCTCTAGCCCCTGAATTTTTCCGGAACATAAGACTATTAGGACGTAGGCCGACTCTTCAGCAGATCACAGACAATCTTATCAAGAAATATGGGACACACTTCTTGCTGTCAGCTACCCTGGGAGGTAAGGTCACTCTCAAAAAGTATTCTACCTGTCTATTTAACCTTCTCAGCAACGATGCATTAATTGTGAAAACAACAACTGTCTATGATGGAAAGAACATCATATACCTCACGGTGCATTTGTTCAGAAATCTCCATTATTTCTTTTAATTTAGGTTTTATAAATTCTAAAATATACTGGGGAAAAGAGGAAGGGGAAGACACACACACACATCACTTAATCCATCACATTCATGTACACTCTGAAATATAGAACCTAGTTTCAAAAAAGAGGAAGGGGAAGACACACACACACACATCACTTAATCCATCACATTCAAAAAAAAAGGAAGTTTCAAAAAAAGAGGAAGGGGAAGACACACACACACACACATCACTTAATCCATCACATTCATGTACACTCTGAAATATAGAACCTAGTTTCAAAAAATCCATATACAACGAACATGGAAAAGTCACCACTGAATGGCCAAATGATTTTAAAGACTGAGTTATGAGTTATGAGTTATGGTCTGACCAGTTTAGCGGAATCTTTCCTTCAATATTCACACAACCAATAAACCTTGTGAAGGAACAGAGTGCATTGATAAACATATATCATTCAGTTGGGGTTAACTGCTGCTTGGATGGGTTAAAATCAAAAGGTCAAAAGTTTAGCTAATGATTGGAAGCCTTTTCTTAAAAAATCTATAGTATATTAGAGTTTTCACAATAAGACAATTGTAATAAAACAGTTCACCTTCTTATCCCCTCCCCTTTCCTGCCTCTCATACCCCTGTCCCTTTGCTCTGTCATCTTCTTCATCACCATTTTCATTTCTGAGGTTTGCTTGTTTAGCGTGTTACACAGTGTTGAGGCTCATGTTCTCAGATAAAGGAGTGTCAGTACTTTGCTCAAGTCACAGATTAAAAAAACAACAACACTTTAAACTGAATAAGTTTCAATCCCTGTGTTGTGCCACCCCCTTTTTCTAGATGCAATTATTTATTTATTTAATTTGGTTATCTTCTTCTTCTTCTTTGGTGATCCCTCGTAGCCAGGTAAGATTGCCTTCCATAAACACGGTCTTAACGGTGAGTCCATAAGTGACTGTGGAGGCCAGTTCTGGATCCACACGTCCTTCCACAGTTGGGACATTGGTTTCCAGGTGGGAGTTGATCACGGTGAGGGTTTGCCAAGCGTGCCTTTCTCTTAGCACATTTCTCCATTGCGTCCTGAGTTTGAGTGCCTTCAAAGCCCATGACACGTTGGGTAAAGGCTGTTCTCCAATTGGAGTGCTCGCAGGCCAGGGTATCCCAATTATTGGTGCTTATATTACATTTTTTTAGATTTGCCTTGAGACAGTCTTTAAACCTCTTTTGTTGACCACCAGCTTTACGCTTTCCATTTTTAAGTTCGGAATAGAGTACAGTGGTACCTCTGGTTGTGGACACGATCCATTCCAGGGTGCCGTTTGCACCCTGAAAAGTCCATAACCGGTGCTTCTGCGCATCTGCAAAGCATGATAGAGCACTTCTACACATGTGCGAACCACGCAGAATGCTTGTGCATGCAGCGAAACCCGGAAGTAAACACTTACGGGTTTGCTGTGTTCTTAACCTGAAAAAATGCAACATGAAGCGTTTGAAAGAAGAGGTATGACTGTAGTTGCTTTGGAAGATGATAATCAGGCATCCATACAACATGACCACCCTTCCCTACACCTGTAGATCTCAGGGTTGTTCACCACTTAAAATTACAATTTAAAAGACACAGAATACATAGTAAAAAATAAAAACAGAGACAACCCAATAATCCCTCCTTCCGTTACACATTTAAAAGGGCATCAGATGTCAATCAACCAAAGGTCTGGTCGAAAAGGAACGCTTTTGCCTGGCACCCAAAGGTGTATAATGAAAGAGGCAGTTGAACCTGCCAGGGGGAGCATTCTACAGATGGGGAGCCACTGCAGAAAAGGCCCATTCTGGTGCTGCCACCCCCCAGACCTCTTGTGGACGAAGCACACAAAGAAGGGCCTCAGAAGGGCCTTGATTTCAGCAAGGCATTTGACAAGGTGCCCCATGATATTCTTGTAAAGAAGCTGGTAAAATGCGGTCTTGACTCTGCTACCACTCAGTGGATTTGTAACTGGCTGACTGACCGAACCCAAAGGGTGCTCATCAATGGTTCCTCTTCATCCTGGAGAAGAGTGACTAGTGGGGTGCCACAGGGTTCTGTCTTGGGCCCGGTCTTATTCAACATCTTTATCAACAACTTGGACGATGGACTCAAGGGCATCCTGATCAAATTTGCAGATGACACCTAACTGGGAGGGGTGGCTAACACCCCAGAGGACAGGATCACACTTCAAAACAACCTTGACAGATTAGAGAACTGGGCAAAAACAAACAAGATGAACTTTAACAGGGAGAAATGTAAAGTATTGCACTGGGGGGGGGGAACGAGAGGCACAAATACAAGATGGGGGACACCTGGCTTGAGAGCAGTACATGTGAAAAGGATCTAGGAGTCTTGGTTGACCACAAACTTGACATGAGCCAACAGTGTGACGCGGCAGCTAAAAAAGCCAATGCAATTCTGGGCCTCATCAATAGGAGTATAGCATCTAGATCAAGGGAAGTAATAGTGCCACTGTATTCTGCTCTGGTCAGACCTCACCTGGAGTACTGTGTCCAGTTCTGGGCACCGCAGTTCAAGAAGGACACTGACAAACTGGAACGTGTCCAGAGGAGGGCAACCAAAATGGTCAAAGGCCTGGAAACGATGCCTTATGAGGAACGGCTAAGGGAGCTGGGCATGTTTAGCCTGGAGAAGAGGAGGTTAAGGGGTGATATGATAGCCATGTTCAAATATATAAAAGGATGTCACATAGAGGAGGGAGAAAGGTTGTTTTCTGCTGCTCCAGAGAAGCGGACACGGAGCAATGGATCCAAACGACAAGAAAGAAGATTCCACCTAAACATTAGGAAGAACTTCCTGACAGTAAGAGCTGTTCGACAGTGGAATTTGCTGCCAAGGAGTGTGGTGGTCTCCTTCTTTGGAGGTCTTTAAGCAGAGGCTTGACAACCATATGTCAGGAGTGCTCTGATGGTGTTTCCTGCTTGGCAGGGTGTTGGACTCGATGGCCCTTGTGGTCTCTTCCAACTCTATGATTCTATGCTTCTATGAAAGAAGGGCCTCAGAAGATGATCTCAGGGTCCGGGTAGGTTCATATGAAGAGAGGTGGTTCTTGAAGTATTGTGGTCCTGAGGTATTGCGTGCGGGCAATCACTCAGCGAAGAGCTCCAAAAATGCACCCCAGATCTCTTTGAAGTTTGTCTTTTCATGCAGTTCGTGGAACAGGGTTTTCTCATGGGCTGCTCACTGTAGGTGGTCTTGCATTCAGATTTTTCTGCTTGGTGTGGCCTGTGCTTTCCATTATTGGAGGTTTATTCCTTTTCCTGTCAGTCTTCAGCACCTTAGAGAGGCACCACAGAGTTTGGTCTAGAGGGAGGATTTGCTTCGCTTTCATTTCAGGAGAAGAAGGGCTTAGTAGAAGGAAGAAGGGAAGAGTGTGCTTTCTTGTTTGGTTATAAAAAAACACACACAGAGATTTTAAGCTTTTTGCTGGAAGAGAGTTGCTGAATGAGCTGCTGAACCCTGGAGATGCTGAAAACTCTGTCTGGAAGACATTGCTTTAAGGAACTTAAAGAAAATAATGGGCAGCCTGGAATAGCTGGAAGTGTTTGTCCTGGTTGTTTTCGTTGCCTTTTGCTGTTATGCTTTGGGGTTTTGTGTGTGCAGTAACTATTCAGATTTTAAAACCTTTTTTCTGTAAGCATAATCTTTTCTTCAGTTAACTTATTTTGGTTAAGAAGCTAGGGAAAATATAATAATAATAATAATAATAATAATAATAATAATAATAATAATAATAATAATAATAATAATGGTAAAGGACCCCTGACAGTTAATTCCAGTCACAAACGACTCTGGGGTGGTGGCGCTCATCTCACTTTACAGGCCGAGGGAGCTGGCGTTTGTCTGTTCTGGAGACAGTATTTCTGGGTCACGTGGCCAGCCTGACTAAGCCACTTCTGGCAAAACCAGAGCAGCACATGGAAATGCTGTTTACCTTCCTGCCGGAGCAGTACCTATTTATCTACTTGCACTTTTGGTGTGCTTTCGAACTGCTAGGTTGGCAGGAGCTGGGACCGAACAACAGCAGCATAATAATAATAATAATAATAATAATAATAATAATAATAATAATAATTTATTTATACCCCTCCCATCTGGCTGGGTTTCCCCAGCCACTCTGGGCGGCTTCCAACAAAAGATTAAAAATACATTAAGACATCAGTCATTAAAAACTTCCCTAAACAGGGCTGCCTTCAGATGTCTTCTAAACATCAGATAGTTGTTTATTTCTTTGACATCTGATGGGAGGGTGTTCCACAGGACAGGTGCCACCACCGAGAAGGCCCTCTACCTGGTTCCCTGTAACTTCGCTTATTGCAGTGAGGGAACCGCCAGAAGGCCCCCGGTGCTGGACCTCAGTGTCTGGGCTGAACGATGGGGGTGGAGATGCTCCTTCAGGTATACTGGGCCAAGGCTGTTTAGGGCTTTAAAGGTCAGCACCAACACATTGAATTGTGCTCGGAAACGTACTTGGAGCCAATGTAAGTCTTTCAAGACTGGTGTTTTGTGGTCTCGGCGGCTGCTCCCAGTCACCAGTCTAGCTGCCACATTCTGAATTAGTTGTAGTTTCCGGGTCACCTTCAAAGGTAGCCCCACGTAGAGTGCACTTGTGATTCCCATCGCAAGTGAGAAGCTTGCAAACATGCACCCCTATTGGGGGTGGACTGCACATCTGTTTATGTCTGTCCTGACAGCAGTGAATCCTTGGTGATGGGACTGAAGTCCAACCCTATGAATCCCTCTGCCTCCAACCAATTTGGCTCCTCAGCTACTATGGGAACCTTACTCTCAGACTGGATTGGCCAAGCTTCCTGTTATGTACTGAAGTACTGAAGTTCTCACCCTGGGCCAGCAGGGGGATACTGTAGATAGTTTTCACTCAAGTCCACATATGCAAATAAGGGATTGAAAGTGACATCCAGTGATTGGATAGTTACAGAAATCTGTTACAGTTGCGTTGTTGTGGAGCTCTATATAAGCAGGCTGGCTGAACCCTTCAGTTCAGTTCTGTTCTGGCCTGTGAATAAACAAGAGCTGTTTGAAGAATCGCTGTGTCGTCTGATATGTTCATCCACAACTTAACACTTTCCCTTTTCTTTTTGGAGGTCTGGTAGTCCTGAGGTAAAACCCTCATCCTAGTTGCTGCTTGAGCTGTGTGTACCCCCACCTGAATCTTCAGAATTCTTATCCTCGTCCCCCTCTGACAGATCCTGCCACTCCTGTCCTGCCACGTGTTACAGGGGCCCATGGCATTCTCCTTTCCAGCCAATTTTCCTGGATGTTAAGCAATTCCACATCATTGCAGGGAAGAAGATTGCTGCTGCCCCCAAATATGTCAACATATTTCTTCCAGAGTTATCCAGAACATGTTTTATTCCAGAATTATTTAGAGTGGTATCCAGTGCCCTCATTCTGTTGGTGCAAGGATTTATGTCTGCACAATGGAAATTTCTTTCCTCCTCTCCCTCCCTCCCCACCCCCCGATTCTCCGACTCTCCCCAGATCTACTGTGGAGCATTGTGGTGAAAACCCTGAACTGATTTAGAGATTGTTCTGGGTGAGGAGAACATGGGGAGGGGGTTTCCATTGCGCAACCAGAAATCATTGCCGTAGTAGAATGAGTGGATTAACACTACTTTGGATTCAAGCCTTAACTTCGGAGGTGGGGGGTTGGGTGGATGTGAGGAATCCAAGATGGTGGCTGGTAGTAGTAGTTAAGGCTTGTAGTAGCAGCATTAGTACTATGATTGTTATTTCTTCGTTTTTAAAAGGATTTAAATAGCGGGAGGCAGCCCATCAATGGAAGGTGGAAACAAAGGGTGACAATTTATTGTGGGCCTCTTGAACCCGTGCAGGATTGGCACAAAAGTTAACAATGAGGGGGAAAGTAACCCATGCTGATTGCTGAACTATGCAGCCTCGAACAGGATATATATTCCTGTTAAATGTCTACTCCTCTGATGGTTTCTTCCCCAACACGAACAAACATACTTCCATTAAAGCTCCTGAGAGTTGTAATCTTCTCTTCACTTAAATGCTATTCAGTAGATGGGAGCAGTGCAAGCAGAGCAGAACAGAGGTATCATTTTAATCAGAGAGGTTGCACACACCAATTCGAAATGGACAGTTCCTGACACAGCATATTCCTGCTCTGCAGCTGCCAGCCGAATAGTGTTTTTTATCAGCATTTGACGATTTATTTTTTTAATCCTGTAAGTTTTATACAATTGAACTGTCAGTCATGGTATGCTGGGAACACAGATAGATTTTTTTGTGTGTGCGTGAGCACCCTCACTTCAGTGAGATTTTGATCTATCTGCTTCTTTCTTTCTTTCTTTAAAAAAGGAGGAGGAAGAGAAGGAGGAGGAGGAGGAGCTATGATGGGGCTTAACATATTGTTATCTTAAGTGACAAAAGGAAACTATATCTGGAAAGGACCTTTACAAAACTGATGCTGCAGCATCAGTTATAGAACTCAAGCACCTGCCAGAGGAGAAAAAGACTGACTGTCATTTTCATAATATACAGTTGAGGCTTCACTTTCAGAAAATGAATTAAAGAAAGACATTCTTTGCACGAATCAAAGGTGTTTGACAAGATTGTCCGGCGGGAAGGCTACACAATCACAGGCATTATCTTTAATATAATCACCCACCAAGGGATAAAACAGTTTTCCTCAATTGTCACTCTCTGGCGGTTGCCTGGGTGGGCAATTCTGAGCACTAATTATCTTCCCCGCTGCATAATTCCTATTCCTTCTTCTCCAGATTTCTCTGTTGGGTTATTTCCCCCTCCCATTCAACCTATTATCAAATAGATGGTATACACCCCCCTCCCCTTGTAAATTTCTTAATGTTGCACACAATGACATCGCTTTTGAAAACAGCATGTATGAATTTAGGTATGCCGTTTTCTTTGATGCTAATGGGAGCCATGTGGATAGAGCTTTATCTGCACTCTCTTGAATATTTTTATCTCCCTGAGGCCATGGTCACAAAAGGAAATGTTGTGTTCCACAGTAGCCTAAAAAACTTGAGAGTGGGATGGTCTTCCCAGAACCATCTGCTGCTGCCATTTAATTGATGTTTGAGAACTTCAGCTATAGCAACTGTCCAGAGATGGGCAGCATAAAGTCTTATTGCTCAGAGCCAATATAAACTTGCCATATTCATATTCACTGTAGGTTTGTGTTTCGGTGCTCCATTTGTATGGTTTACTTAACAGGGGTCAGCAAATCTTTTCAACAGGGAGCCGGTCCACTGTCCCTCAGACCTTGTGGGGGGCCGCCTATATTTTGGGAAAAAAATAATGAATGAATTTCTATGCCCCATAAATAACCCAGAGATGCATTTTAAATAAAAGCACACATTCTACTCATGTGAAAACACCAGGCAGGCCCCACAAATAACCCAGAGATGCATTTTAAATAAAAGGACACATTCTATGCATGTAAAAACACGCTGATTCCCAAACCATTCACAGGCTGGATTTAGAAGGCAATTGGGCCTTAGTTTGCCTACCCATTTGCGGGAAGGTAAACGGCGTTTCCATGCGCTGCTCTGGTTCTCCAGAAGCGACTTAGTCATGCTGGCCACATGACCTGGAAGCTGTCTGCGGACAAATGCCGGCTCCCATGGCCTATAGAGCGAGATGAGCGCCGCAACCCCAGTCGGTCACAACTGGACCTTAGTTTGCCTTAGTTTGCCTACCCATGGTTTACTACGTTAAATTATAAGCAGCGGCGTAGCATGTGGGGGCCCCCAAGAGGCAGTTGCCCCAGGCACAGAATTATTAGGAGCACAAAATTTCAACACCCAGTGCTGCCTCAATACAGCTGCATGCTTACATTGCTGGGCTTTGTTGAAAACAGCTTCTCTATGTGAACCAGGAAGTGACCTCTCCAGAAAACAGAATGACTCTTCTTTTCCTGTCTCTGCAGCTGTGATTTCCTGGGTGATGGGGATGCTGTTAAGCAGTTGAGTGTTTATGTGTACTCCATCTGTTTCCCTCCTTCCCATCCCTCACTCCATGCAGCCCCGGGCGTTGGTAACCCACATTACGCCACTGATTGCAAGTACCATTGTTGGTTTACAACAGAAATGCTTCCCTTTCCCCTTAATTGCATCTACATTTCCTGCAAAATTATTTTTGGCCAACATTATTATTATTACTTATTGAATTTATATAGCGCCCTATGCCTAGAGGTCTTGGGGCGGTTCACAGGAGAAAATCAGAATATAAAAACCACGAAGTACATAATCAAAATAAAAACAACAACAACAACAACCCAATAACCCCCCCCCCACACACACAAATGTTAAAAGGGCATAGGATGTCAATCAAATCAACCAAAGGCCTGGTTAAAGAGGACCAGTTTTTGCCTGGTGCCTAAAGGTGTATAAATGAAGGCACCAGGCGAACTTCCCTGGGGAGAGCATTCCACAGACAGGATGGTAGTAAGAAAAGAGGAAGCCAATTTTGCATTTTCCTTTCTTCACGAGAGCTGACAAACATTTGTATTCATGTGCAAGGAAGCAAACTTGGCAAATGCATGACTTATGGAGAGATTTTTTTGTATGCCCCTGCAACCTACTGACTGGCAAGGCTATTCCCTTCTGACCATACAGGGGATGGCTCTGTCTGAAATATTTCCAAATCTCTATTCACAAACCCTGAAACAAGCTGCCCTTGGGTTTTGTAAATGGGAGCTCTGAGAAACTGCTTTTAAAAATAAAAATATTACTGTTAGAAAGTGTGGTGAGTGATAATTCTTGCTGCTTTATTGTTCTGGTTCTTGGTGGCAAGGGGTATTATTCAACTAAGTTTTACTCAGTGTAGACCCATTGAGATTAATTACTATGACTAAGTTAGGTCCATTAGTTTCAAATGTCAATGTCACTAAAGTTTAAACATGTTAATATTGTTAAATGCAGTAAGTTGCTTGTACTGAATAAGAAAACACGTATTTACACCATATATTGTATTTGAAGAATATTTTATCTGGCCTAAGATTCTAGAGCACTTTTTTGTTTGGTTTTGACCTGTCCTAGAGGCATTCATATATGGTATGTTCTTTTGTTCATTGGCCTAACATACTACTTCTTCTTTGTCCAGTCCAGCTGCCAGAATTTTATTGGCTAAACACTGGAAAATTAATTTACCCACCAGCACAGTGTATTTCTTCATGACATTAAAATGCCAGATAATCCAGAAGAAGGTGGTATTTAATAATCAATATACAATTTTTAAATTGAATTTTACAAATATTTTTGGCAAAACAATAATCTTGCATATAATATATAAGAACCCTTTCATATAATATATAAAAACCACCTGAGACTTCCCTCCTCCTCAACTAATGGTTTTCCTAATTATACTCTGATATTGCATTTTGTTGTTGTTGTTATTATTATTATTATTATTACCCTTAATCCAAATCTTGAACACATCATTTGAACATCTCACCCCCTGTTTCCCTTGCCATCATTTTGTAAAGAGTTATTCATTCTAGAACTAGAATTCCATGACTGCACAAAGGCCCTGTTACAACAATCTCATTGTTTTCGGTGTCTGTTTTATCCTCAGCTGAAGCTTCGTATGGTCTGAAAGTCCGGCATTTCTACTGCTATTTTGACTAAATTATTAACAAAGACATACAATATGTTGGCCCAACAATTCCTTCTACATATTTATTTATTGATTAATTGATTGATTTACTTTTTGGAAGTACTGTTTACCACGGGGGTGGGAACCTCAGCTTGAGGGACAATTGTGATCCTCTAAGCCTCTCCCCAGATCACACCTCTCACCAGCCCTCTTTGCTCTGCACATTCATCAGATAGTTTTGCCAGGCTTTAGCATGCCCTTCAGGACACGGGTGGCACTGTGGGTTAAACCACAGAGCCTAGGACTTGCTGATCAGAAGGTCGGCAGTTCGAATCCCCGCAAGGGGGTGAGCTCCCGCTGTTCGGTTCCTGCTCCTGCCAACCTAGCAGTTCAAAAACACATCAAAGTGCAAGTAGATAAATAGGTACCACTCCGGAGGGAAGGTAAACGGCGTTTCCGTGCGCTGCTCTGGTTCTCCAGAAGCGACTTAGTCATGCTGGCCACATGACCCGGAAGCTGTCTGCGGACAAACGCCGGCTCCCATGGCCTATAGAGTGAGATGAGCGCCGCAATCCCAGTCGTTCACAACTGGACCTAATGGTCAGGGGTCCCTTTACCTTTACTAGAATGCCCTTCAACTGTGATAATGTCTCTTGCTTGCCCCAGTGGAGGATGGAAAGCTGTGGGCAAGCAGTGGGATAGAAACCTCTGACTTTTATGCAGATGGAACACACCACTGTACAGAGGTAGAGTCACATCTATTATGTCACCCACTTTTGCCTCTGGACTCACTCACTGCTGTTATGTAGCCCCTGTAAGGTTACCCTCAGTCTTAAAAAAGGTTTACGACGATGAAGAGTCAGCTTGTCATTGGCATAAATGCTATCAATTTTAATGGAATGAGATTGCAGTACCATCCACCAGCTCCCTCCAGCTGGAATGGGACATGGAAGGAGAAATATCCCTGCACAGAGCACTTATGGAAGCCTCCTTCGGCCATTCTATTTATGGAGAACACATGAGTGAGAAGTGTGGTTGCAGCCCTGGAGTCTGCATATGCAACTCAAACATCTGAAGAGAGGAAACCTTCCCATATGTAGGCTGTATGCAATCTTGAGCTCTGAGAGTGGGGGTCAAGGCTGCAGGGAAGTCTCTCTGCAGCAAGGCTCCCTTCCTCCTTCCCTTCAAAGGTTTGTGTTATATGTAAGCACAACAGAGGAGCGGCTACTTTATGCACCAAGTTCTCCTTCACAGTCTTAACATCTCAGTAGGCTTTGAGTCACATGGTTTCATTGCCATAGTAGGCAATGGGAACAAACTCAGTGTGCATATACCACCCTGGGAATTGCTACACACTTATTATCCTGATAGTGGCTAATATATATTGCTAGCTGCTTTCCCAAAATAGTCCATCATCCTTCACATGCCATCTGACTGGAGCGCTGCGTGGTTTTAAAATGGAAGGTTTATGTTCCTTTCATTACTAATAAGAAGAGAAAATTGGAAGGTAGGCTTTTCGAATACGTCTACAGTGCAAAATATGTCTAGAGGCAGAAAACAGCTCCAAGTGTTTTAATCATAGGGACATCTATTATTACACATTATAAAAATACATGTTCCCAAGTCATATTTATGTATATTTAACTAAAGCTGTTACAGTATTATTCTAATGCCTCTTATACAGCATTTTGTGATTTGCATTTCTATTTAAATCGTTCCTGAAGTTGCTCCTAAGACCCATGCTGATTTAATTCATTATTGCAGCCTGCCATTTCCTAACTATTGTGCAGCTTCTTCCTTGTTGAGGTAGCCACAACGGGATTCTTTACCGATGCTAATTAAAAACAGCAAATCCCTCTTTGGTGGCACTTTTGTTGTAGGAGTCAATTGGGTGATGTGACATCACATCTCAGCTCCTTGTGCATTTCCCTGCCTCAGCCTTCATCCTTCCACACAAATCGGGTTCTCCCAGAAAGCACGTGTTGCGGTGAGGTCACCACAACTGACTCTCTGTTGCTGGGGTGGGTATGTTTGGATTGCCACAGCTACCCGATTGGTCCCTCGGAAGCATGGGACCTGTTCCAACCAATAGGGTTGAAGAAATTGCAACCCCATTGGCCGGATTACCCGCCCACCCTCCCTATATTTAGGGTCTGTGTTGACCTTGCTATACCGTCGTGGGTCGTCTGCTTTTGGGGCAGGGGCCCGGTAGGAATTTTTCCCACTTGACTTATTGTCTGGTGCCTTTTGGGTTTTGCCTACCGTGTAGCAAATCTTCACAACTTTGTAAGGTTTGTGGTTAGGCATTGATTAATGTGTATGGAGGGGGCGAGGCATGACTCCGTTAAAGGAATCCATCGGCTCATCATGCATTTGTCCGACCCCTGAAAGGGGGATAGGGCCACGCAAGAGCCCCTGGAAGCATTCTGGGTGTGATCTTAGGGATCGGCACCCATCTCAATCGATCTCCCAGGATACTTACCTTGACAAACCTCTGAAACTGGCAGTTGTCAGTTCTGTTCCTGTCCTGGATAGTCTGGGACAGGTTCAGATAGTCTTAACCAATGCCTAAGCAAACCAATCACAGCTTGTAATCAATAAAGTTGTGGCCAAAATTGAGCCAAACCTCAAACTAAAATCTGAGTCATGTCTGAATTTATTTCTAGGCAGTTTTGGTGATCTTAACACGCAACAGACATCAGGGTGGGCTGACACAATTAAGATGATGTCATAGCCCATGCCTCACTACTGCATATTATGGCCTAGAAAAAAATATCGTATGCCTGTGAAGAATTAAATCTAGACTCAGGAATAGCTTGCACATTTCAGGTTTCGCAAAGACATTGTAAAATACTATGCAAAGGTCAGTCTAGAGTATGAATGTCAATCTCTGCCCAGTGATGAATATCTGCCCAAGACAAGGGCATTACTCGAGTAAAGGCCCCATAATCCCATGAACCAATTATGGGATTACATGGGACTTTGGGGTTTTGTTTTGTCCTGGTGAGCTGGAAAGAAAAATTAACTTGTACACACTTTCATTTTACTTGTGGCAGCTGAGGCAGAACTGCCTCTAGAACGTTTGCAGATGTTTCTTGCAGCTTGTAGGACTCACAGCTGTGTGGTTATGGTGCTGCATAATCTTTTTTTAACCCTCCCTCCTTTTGCTACACACTGTGATTAATCCTTTTTGAGTCCTTAAGACTCACAACCTTGAATAGTATTCCAAGTCACGTCCATTTGTTAGCTAATGTTTAGATCGTCTTCTAAGCCTATTTCACGCCTGTGGACTACGGCTGGCAAGAAAAGATTCATCCATGTGTCAAGTGTGGCAGAAGCATCTATTTGCAATTGTAAATTAAGTATTTGTTTGCAAGAATTAATCTCCAGTTTTCTCCCACATTAATCCTCATGTTAACTATATCATCGTTTTATCTTTTGTGCTTGAGGATCGGTCACTGCCTTGTTTCCCCTCTCACACAACGTAATTGGGAAGCAATGGGAGTAACAAAAGAGAGATACGACCTTTTCTCTGAATTTTGCGATGCACTTTTCCAACCAAAGAATGTTCACAAAACTGTCTTATAGGAACAGAAATTCCAAAAATGATGGTTAAGTTGTTTATGTACAGCAGTTAGGGGACGTGGGTGGTGCTGTGGACTAAACTACTGAGTCTCTTGGGCTTGCCGATTGGAAGGTCAGCGGTTCGATTCCCCATGATGGGCTGAGCACCCGTTGCTCTGTCCCAGCTCCTGCCAGCCTAGCAGTTCAAAAGCATGCTAGTGCAAATAGATAAATAGGTACCGCACTGGTGGGAAGGTAAACAGCGTTTCCATGCACTCTGCTTTCCATCACGGTGTTCCGTTGTGCCAGAAGCGGTTTAGTCATGCTGGCCACATGACTCGGAAAGCTGTCTGTGGACAAATGCCGGCTCCCTTGGCCTATAAACGAGATGAGCGCCGCAACCCCATAGTTGCCTTTGACTGGACTTAACCGTCCAGGGGCCCTTTAGCTTTTTACCACTTTACAGCACCTAGGATTCTTTATGCACAAGAATGGAAAGATTAAGACATTCCCACCAAAGAAGAATGGATAAGTAGAGTTATGGACAATGCTGAATCAGCAAAGCTAACCACTAGAATAAGAGAATGATGATTGCTTTATGGAAGATGGAAGCCTTTTTCAGACTGTTTAAAGAAACATTATACTACGGTGAATTCGCAATCAGGATTTGAACTATGAGCAACAGAAGGCAGTAGAGATTACTCTATTATTGTTAGGATTTAAGAGAGGGAAGATAAGGTGCAGCAAGGGGGAGAAATAAAAAAACACCATGGAAAATGGGATGGGAAGTAGATAAAATGTTAGAAAAATCTGTTGTGTATTAGAAAGTTTACGTGAATTTTTCGGAAATTTAATAAAATATACCTTTAAAAAAAATGTTTACAAAACTGCGCATTAGGGAAATGTGTCGGGAGCTTGTCCTACACTATACCGTCATGTGATAGACAAAAATCCCATGACTGCAATCATGGAGCAGGAATTCTAACAAAATGTGTACATAAAATGAATATATTAATGAAAAGAACATACAAAAATACAAAAACATTTTATTGGGTGAAAATGCTTGCAAAAACGTGTGCATTAGTCAAAACTGCATGCAAACACATATATTAGGAAAAAAATCATAGGAAAATCCTGATGAAGATTCATGATTTAAAAAAGAAATGCAAATTCCTGTAGAATTGTGAAGAAGTGAATTTAACAGTGGGGAAAATGAGAAACTTAGAGAAGAAAAATTAACAACCCATCCATCTCTCGTTATGGAAAAAGAATAATAATCATGGCAACTTTAACTGATAATGTTGTTCGATTGCTTCTGCAGGAGAGGAGTCACTCACCATTTTTGTGGACAAGCGGAAGCTGAGTAAGAGATCAGAAGCAAGTGATCCCAGCATTAACAGTACCACAGTGACACTGGAAACACTACACCAACTGGCAGCCTCGTACTTCATTGACCGGGACAGCACCCTGAGAAGACTCCACCATATTCAGATTGCCTCCACTGCCATAAAGGTATAAAAAAAGTTCTCTGGAACCACCTGAGAAAAACTGAGTTATTTACTTGTAATATATGTCTTTTACCTTGTTGGTTCTCCAAACGGCTCTGCAATATAAGTATGGCGATTCCAGATTACAGGTGAGGATTTACGGACCAGAATCCCAAGAGCTTTGTGCACAGACCCAGGCTTGCTCCAGATCTGTTAATATTTCTTCTGCTATCTCCGACTCCTCATGGACCCTGCTCCAGAGAGTCCTCTGCTATCTCTTGTGGTGTTCAGAGAACATATGGGAGAAAAGAGGCCTCAGAAGTCCCTGAGCTCCCACAGTATTTTGGCTCCACCACCCAGGGATATGCAAAGGCCACCTGATGGATCCTTAAGCAGGTTTCAAGTTCTACTGAGGTGATAAACTCGTGTCTGGACTATACCACTTCTGAGTACATGCAGTACACCCTGCAAATGCATTCAGTTATATGAATCCCCACCTACACCCTGAATGTGGTACAATCCAGAGACTTAAACTTGCCAGTTCATTGAGAATTTGAGATAGGATTTGGACCAAAATCTCCAATACGATATCTGTAGAACACTCTGGCTCTCTGTAAAACACATTCTTCCTTTTTATTATTATAGCTGAATCATATACTGAGGGCCAAACTAGACAAGGCACCAATCACTTTGTATTTGTGTTAGTGGCTTTTTAAGAATTTAAGTATATTGCAGGTACAGAGACCCTGATTGTGGGGTGGTATGTTTCTTTTGACATGTTGCGCCCCACCCAGCACAGTCCCAGTTTGTGACAGGCCACCTGCACCTGCTATTTGAATTGGGGAGGGGGGGTGAAAGCTCCCAAACTGTAGGCATGGGGCTCTCAATCTGGATTGGGATCACAGCAGGGAGGAAAATTGTTCGAAGCCCCCAGGCCAGCAACCCAACCTGGATTGGGGCCTCCTTGCCATTTACTTTTAGAAAGCTAATCATACAATTGCTAATTATGCGGTTGGTATCTCATCTCATTTGGTCCCATGGTTCCATCATCAGGGCTTAGCTAAAACCTTTACCATGGAAGAGGATTTTAAGAGACAGATGGTGTTGAGTCCATTATTTCTTCCATTATCAAGGAACCCCTTGGCACCTCCATTCTGTAGCAAGAAGGGTGTTTGTTTGCATGTATGAGGTGCAGAACAGGGTTGTGTATGCTGTGTCCAAGTTTTTCTATCACTGCAGAACCGAATTCCTCGCGGGATCAGGCTGGTAGGTGTCCTTTCTGTGAGAAAACATCAAGTTAAGAGACAGGAATGTCTTACAACCAAAAAACTAGCCCTCTGCTTGTTGTATTGATTAGGGCTGCTGAGCTGGGACTTTGAGATCAGGTTGCATGCACAGGTTAGATGTTTACTGATAAATTTGGATGAAGCAAGATTGTCAAGTTGCAATCTCAGTGCCATTTTAAACATTCCACAGAGGCACACCCTGACTTGCCATTAAGTGTACACACAGCAGCCCGTCATGTTTATTTTTTAGGAGTAAATCTAAAACAGGGGTGGCACTCACCAAATGTTGTTTGACACACATCACCCCCAGGGAGTATGTCAAGAATAATGGGATTTATAGTCCCAGCAATTTTAGGAATGAAACAAGAATAATGAAATGTGTGAAACAGTCCTCAACTGCAAGTGTTTATGGCTCCTGCTTCTGTCCTATTTAGATTTCCTAACCAGCTATGTATAGGTCAATAAACCCAGATTCTGTGGTGGATAGTCGTAAGGTTTTCTGCTATTGTTGTTATTTACTTTACAATATATATAAAGCTATCAGCGTTGCTGGCTAAAAACAATGCATTTCAAAACTGAGGCTTTATGCACAAGTAATAGCTGCTTTGAGTTTCTTGATTATAATAGTGGAAGATGCTTTGAAAGGAGAGTTGGGTTGTTGTTTTTGCATTTTCCGATTATGAATATTTCAGAACTTTGCATTCTATTTTTACCTTCTTACAACTAGCATCTAATTTATGCCATCATTATCATCACCTAAAACTGAGCCACTGAAAACTTGTCACACAGCTGTAGCTTAATTCTGTCAACATCCTCACTTTTGCTATGTATACAAATAAAAAAGGGCCAGTACACACACACACACACACACACACACACACACACTCTGCTTGATTACTCAACACTTGATGACTTGCAGCCAAATCGTTGAGCTGCCATTGTTGTAAAATGTTGTGTCTGAGGTGAGGTGAGGTGATGCAGTTTCCCTTTGGTGGTTTGCCTGTGGGTATGAAAAATTCAGTAAGACCAATTTGCAATCAAGTGATGGGCAGGCATGTTTGAAGCTGCCCCAAGTTTAAATTGTAAACAGTTTAGCTTTTCAGATGGAGTAGAAATTTATACACAGCTGCTGGTAGAGGAAGCCTTTGTGTAGAATGGTAGTTGATGGGGTGCCAACATAATGGATTGGAGCTGCTTTGACACAGCCTGATGCAGCTATGATATGGCTCCTGTGGTTGCCTGCATAGCCAGGCATGTTTTGCAGAGAGGTCAACAATCACACCAGAGTCCAGATTCTAGCTACAGTTCACAGGTTCAACTGCAGGCAAGTTGGACAGATGGGTCCTTTTTTCAACGCTTGTACACAAATTGCTACAGTCCTGGGAACTATTCCAGGAGCCATCTCTTAAAGGATGGCATTGCCAAAGCTTGTAAGTTCATTGTGGTCACTTAATTTTGTTGTCTTGTAATGCTCAGTTGATGTACAAGGCAAGAACCGTACCCTCCCACAATTCCTCTCTGGGTTGTAGCAGTAAATGAGCCTGGTTTAGGTAGGCATGTCTTCTGAGCCCAATACATTCAATCAGGAAGCACAGTGAACTGTACCCCTCTCTAGGCTTTCATGAAATTGGGTAAACTAATACATGATGTGGGTGCAGGAAAAACATACAAGCTCCATTGCCCCTGGTTCATGGGAAATCAGGATGTTGCATCATAGAATCATAGAATCATAGAATCATAGAATCATAGAATCATAGAATCATAGAATCATAGTTGGAAGAGACCACAAGGGCCATCGAGTCCAACCCCCTGCCAAGCAGGAAACACCATCAGAGCACTCCTGACATATGGTTGTCAAGCCTCTGCTTAAAGACCTCCAAAGTAGGAGACTCCACCACACTTCTTGGCAGCAAATTCCACTGTCGAACAGCTCTTACTGTCAGGAAGTTCTTCCTAATGTTTAGGTGGAATCTTCTTTCTTTTAGTTTGGCTCCATTGCTCCGTGTCCGCTTCTCTGGAGCAGCAGAAAACAACCTTTCTCCCTCCTCTATGTGACATCCTTTTATATATTTGAACATGGCTATCATATCACCCCTTAACCTCCTCTTCTCCAGGCTAAACATGCCCAGCTCCCTTAGCCGTTCCTCATAAGGCATCGTTTCCAGGCCTTTGACCATTTTGGTTGCCCTCCTCTGGACACGTTCCAGTTTGTCAGTGTCCTTCTTGAATTGTGGTGCCCAGAACTGGACACAGTACTCCAGGTGAGGTCTGACCAGAGCAGAATACAGTGGCACTATTACTTCCCTTGATCTAGATGCTATACTCCTATTGATGCAGCCCAGAATTGCATTGGCTTTTTTAGCTGCCGCGTCACACTGTTGGCTCATGTCAAGTTTGTGGTCAACCAAGACTCCTAGATCCTTTTCACATGTACTGCTCTCAAGCCAGGTGTCACCCATCTTGTATTTGTGCCTCTCATTTTTTTTCCCCAAGTGCAATACTTTACATTTCTCCCTGTTAAAATTCATCTTGTTTGTTTTGGCCCAGTTTTCTAATCTGTCAAGGTCGTTTTGAAGTGTGATCCTGTCCTCTGGGGTGTTAGCCACCCCTCCCAGTTTGGTGTCATCTGCAAATTTGATCAGGATGCCCTTGAGTCCATCATCCAAGTCGTTGATAAAGATGTTGAATAAGACCGGGCCCAAGACAGAACCCTGTGGCACCCCACTAGTCACTCTTCTCCAGGATGAAGAGGAACCATTGATGAGCACCCTTTGGGTTCGGTCAGTCAGCCAGTTACAAATCCACTGAGTGGTAGCATAGTCAAGACCGCATTTTACCAGCTTCTTTACAAGAATATCATGGGGCACCTTGTCAAATGCCTTACTGAAATCAAGGTAGGCTATATCCACTGAGTTCCCTTCATCTACCAGGCTTGTAATTCTGTCATGTTGGGAGCCTACAAAAGTAGGCGGACACCTACAAATTCTGTCATGTTGGGAGCCTACAAAAGTAGGCGGACACCTACAAAAGTAGGTGAACATTCAAGTGAGCATCTCTTGCTGCAAGGGTGCCCAGGATCCATCATTCTAAATGCTTATCATTTAGACAAAGTTTGGTGCTGATGCGCAGAATGAATCACTGGCTGAGATTCCTCAGATAGCCAGTTTAAGGCTTACTACTCATCGAGTTCTGATACCAAGTGGCGCTGTAGTCTAAACCACTGAGCCTCTTGGGCTTGCCGATCAGAAGGTCAGCGGTTCAAATCCCCACGACAGGGTTGCTGAATGGTCTCTTTAAATGTGAAGGTTCATTATTGTTCCACAAGATGTGTATGTCTTTAAGGGCCAGACCAAATAACGAGACCCAGTTTTACAGCTGTGAAACAGTATCGCAGGTGCTGCTAAGTTGTGTTAATTAAGCTGTGTCAGCAATTGGGTATAGTATATAAAGAGCAGCACCTAGCTCTCTCAGTACCCTGGGGGAATGGGTTGGTGGTTGGGTCATGCTTGTTGATATATTTAGTGTAAAAGGAGTTTTTGTTTTTAAAACCTTGATAAAGTTATTTTTGAGTTCCTTGTAATGCATGGTCTTCCCAGCAAGCTATCTGCAGCGCAACTAAACTGCAAATAACCAACAAGGGTCAGCTCCCATTGTTTTGTCCCAACTCCATAGCAGTATGAAAAGATGCCAGTGCAGGTAGATAAATAGGTACCCCTGCAGCGGGAAGGTAAACGGCGTTTCCATGCGCTCTGGATTCCATCATGGTGTTCTGTTGTGCCAGAAGCAGTTTAGTCATGCTGGCCACATGACCAAAAACTGTCTGTGGACAAGTACCAACTCCTTTGGCCTGAAAGTGAGATGAGCACCACAACCCCATAGTCGCCTTTGACTGGACTTAACCATCCAGGGGTCCTTTACCTTTACCTTTTACCTTACCGTCGACAAATGTGTTGTGGGCTATGGCATGTTGCACTCAGTATGACGTCTCCTCCCCAATGTGTGCATGTGACAGGAAGTCTGTAGCCATAACCACCTTGCCTGAAATATCTTATTAGGCCTTCCAACGTATGCATCGCTCTGTTTTGAAGTGGTTGCATTTGTTTTGTAAATCAATGGATATTGTGCCTGAGGGGCTTCACTAGCAACTTGCCAGAAGCCTGAGGCCTATATTCAGATTATGCATTCATTTACAAGAACAGACAACCTGCCATGTTGGAAACATGAAAGAGCTAACATTGTTAGGCTTCTGTGCCCAATGCGAAAGCTTTCAGGCAGAGGAAAATGTTTCAGTTATAGGGAAGATTTTTCTTTTGCAAACTGCTTTTCTTCTCTCTTCCTTTTCACACCTCTACACCTCATTGTTTTGTCTTTTTGATTAAGCTATAGTATTTTGTGCCAGACATGGCCTTCTGTTTATTTGTTTTAAGGGAGTATTGAGAAAAATTTCAACTTTGCATGCTTCATGTCTGTCCATTTAGCACAATTATCCTTGCTGTTTTCTGCAGCAAGGGAACCTTGTGTATCAATGGACTCTTAAAGGCATGCACTCCCAACATTTCTCCAATGAAAACAGGGGCATCCAATAATGCTAATAATAATTTATACTCTGCCCATCTGACTGGGTTGCCCCAGCCACTCTAGGTGGCTTCCAACATATAAAAAACATAATAAAACATTTTAAAAACTTCCCTATACAGGACTGCCTTCAGATGTCTTCTAAAGGTTGTATAGTTACCTATCTCCTTGGCTTCGGGGTCATATGACTCTGTACCCTCCAACAATTATCTGATGTAAATAGGGACATTCTAAGGAAAAACAGGACATTCTGGGATAAAATCAGAAACTGGGATGGCTTCTGTAAAATTACACACTGTAGTGCCTTGCATGCATAAGAAGTTCCCTACGGAATCAGACCAGAGGATGCTGGATGAAATACAATCAGGTATCTTCTTCCTACAAGGACCAACCCAATGTCTATATAAAGTCAAACACCCCATATTTTGAGGTCTACTGATTCTGATCCTATCATAATTCATAGCCTTTGATATCCTTATGGCATGGGATGGAGAAGAAGACTTGGTTGCATGCAGAACCATGTTTTGCAAAGAAAGTAATGTGCCCCCAAACATTTCATATATCCCAGTCATTTCTGTGTAACTCCTTTCTTTCTTTCTTTCTTTCTTTCTTTCTTTCTTTCTTTCTTTCTTTCTTTCTTTCTTTCTTTCTTCATTTTCTGTTGGCGATACCAGATATTTAGATTGTTATACATGTTTCAGATGCTGTGATGACAATATAATGCCATGGAACATGCTGTTCTGCCATGAAAAAGGAAGATATATTTTTATTCTGTTATTTCATGGGCTTTCAGTTGCCCATTCCTGGCCCAAAAGCATGGACACTGTGGCATGAGCAGACTAACAGTTAGGTACCGTGTGTGTGTGTGTGTGTGTGTGTGTGTGTGTGTGTGTGTGTCTGTGTGTGTGTAGGGAGTGCAGGAGTTCATAAATCAGTAGCCACTAACCTTTTTTTGGCCCATGGGTGCATTTGCAAAATACACAAACTGTTGTGGGTATCTTGCACACATCTGCATGTACTCTGCAACCACTCACACTCTCTCCCTCAGTTGGGCCTGATAAAGGCTTTCTGTTGACTATAATAAAAGGCTTCTTTCAAGAGGGAAAGGAGACATGGCCCTGTGGGCACCAGAAGAGGACTCTGTGGGCACATGTGTTTCAGTGGATGCCATGTTGATGCCCTATTACTCAAGTAATGGATTCCTTAAAGCCCAGAATTTTCACGAAAACCTATACATAGTTCCGCAACTATCTACTTTGAATGCAGACATCAGAGGGAGTATAATTGCATTTCCCCCCTCGTAAGCTTTGAGGATACCGAAAAAGCATCACTCATTTTCTCAACTTAACTTTTCGACGCTGGTCTTAATTTGTGACAATAAGCAGTGACTCAGATATTGCAGATAACAGTGAAATTAATCTGTTTAGAGCTGTGTTTGCTTCTCCCCTCCCTTCTCTAGCCTTTATATGTTAGCCTATTTATGAGGAATTTATGCTGAGTAAAATTCTCCAGCTGAAATCTGACATTTGAAGCTATATTGATCTCTCGGTGCTGGGTGAAAGGAATAAATAAAGCACATTAATTCAAACATCATAATTTACATCCTCAGTCACCGTGTAATTGTAAGCCCTATGGATCTGAAAAGGAAACTAAATGCCCTTCTAATAATTTGGAGGCTTTGCAGCTTTTAAAAGATTTCAAATCCTATATTGATATACTGGTTAAAATTAATCTGGGGTTTTGCAGTTGGAGAATGCTTTCCTGGCAGAGCATTGGCAGAAGGAAAAGACTGGGGTGGCTGCTTTGGGATTATTGAAAAATGACTTAATTGCTATTTTATTTTATTTTTTAGACAAATGATTAACTATTTAGCCAGGGTTTTCTTCCTTTTCCCTCCCTAGCCCACAGGCTACTGAGAAACCTCCTTTTCTACCCTTCCTATCGTTTCCACGCAACATAACTGATTTATATTAATACCATGCAAATCTGCAAGGTGGGGGATCAGGAGAAGGGCAGTAGCTTGGAAATGGGGATATTTCTGCCTTGCTGAAAATTGGCATTCCATGTTTGAGGTGCTTATCTGTAAAAATGAATGTATAACATTCACAAGAGCAGTGCTTTCTGATTGGTTAGTTTGCAGCCCGGCTATAAGCGTGAATGGCTTCCTGCCCAAAGTGTTGACAGACTTGCTATTACTTAATGTTTTCCATTATTCCCATCCAAGTGCTGAGCAGATTGCTGCTGCTTATCCTAGATCTCCATCTCAAAGCTGATTGGTTTTATATTTCTCAACGTTTCACCCTGTCAAAAGGTCGACTGGCTTGCTCTTGCTCTTCGGCGCTGGGTCAGAGGACCAAAAAATTGCGTCTCCTTTCCCATCCTGTGCAACTGACTTGCAGCCCAATCTTATGACACAGTCGGCCTATGGATTGCAATGGACTTAGTTGTGCCAGAGGATCACAACAGCACGCTCTACAGTAACTCGCCGCTTTTCTTTCTGAGGTTTTGAAATAATGCTTGAAAATGTTTGCTTTATTTGCAACATCTCTCTGTAGAAGCAGAGCATGGCTGCTCTTGAATACAAAAAAGCAAAACAAAAAACCAACGTTTGCATCCCTACTTTGGAAATATGAGCCTTGTGTGGAACCTGTAGTTAGCTTACTCATCCATGGCTATACTTTCATATGCATCCAGCTAGCACTCACAATTTACCACACACCTTACTCGTGCATGCACAGAAGTGTCAAATTGCGCTTTGCGCATATGCAGATGCGGCACTGCTGGTTGTGAACGCTACAGATTGCGAACGTGCCTCCCACATGGATCATGTTTGCAACCTGAGCGTTCACTGTACTGAAGCATTGTTGGGGGGGGGTGAGATAGTGACTTGCCTAAACAACCTACTGAATGCATAGTGGGGATGAATCTCTTCCGTTCATTTTTATTGTTTCTTTCCTTCATTTCCTCCAATGAAAACATGATGAAAGAATATATTGGCATTAAGGACTGGTGTGTGTGTGTGTGTGTGTGTGTGTGTGTGTGCGCGCAGAGGCTAGCTAGTTATGTAGAATACAGGTAAGGTAAAGTATAGGGATGCGGGTGGTGTTGTGGTCTAAACCACTGAGCCTCTTGGGCTTGCCAATCAGAAGGTTGGTGGTTTGAATCCTCGCGCTCTGTCCCAGCTCCTGCCAACCTAGCAGTTTGAAAGCACGCCAGTGCAAGTAGATAAATAGGTACCGCTGTCACAGGAAGGTAAACGGCGTTTCCGTGCACTCTGGTTTCCGTCACGGTGTTCCAGAAGTGGTTTAGTCATGCTGGCCACATGACCCGGAAAGCTGTTTGTGGACAAACGCCAGCTCCCTTGGCCTGAAAGCGAGATGAGTGCTGTAACCCCATAGCCGCCTTTGACTGGACTTAACCATCCTGGGGTCCTTTACCTTTTACCTGTACCTATGTAGAATATAAAAGGGCACTGCTGGCAGATGTTGGAATATGCCACACTGGAAGATGAGCAGGTGAATGAACCCCTGATCTTGTGAGTATGCCGACATCTCCATGTCTGACTGGGAACAATGCTTTCTTAGCTCCTGCTCTCCAAAGCCTCTTGTCCACCTGAAATATGTTGATGGCATCTTTATTAACTGGACTAATGGACAGCAGGTACTTGAGAAGTTCTACAAAGACTCCAGTAACTTTCATCAAACACACATAGTGTGTTCTGTACCCAACTTGGAAACAAAAATGGGACAATGCAGGATTTGCATAAGTTTTGCTTCAGAGATAAGATTGGGTCATTCAGAAATAGAGAACCTGGAAATATAGTTGAAAGCATCTCTAGATCATAGCAGAGGCAGAATTTGAACTTGAGGCTTCTTGATTTGCAGCTCAGATTCAGTGCCACTACATCTCAATAGTTTTGCTAGGCTTGAATGCTGAGGATCAAACCATTGTCAGATCATAGATATTATTTTCTCTCAATAAATAAATACACAGCTAAGGAATGAGGGATAAACCCAATGCCTATTGTCATTGTTATTCCTTATAATTGGTGCTATTTGACCATGTTTTTTAGCCAAATATCCTGTCCCTTGACCATCAGGTGAATAGTAACAGTGTCATAGACAACATTTCATACCATTTTTTTCATGAGACATTTCAATTAATTCCATAATAAAATGGATTTTCTTGCTACATCATCCTTAAAAGTGCCTGCGCTGTAAGTCATTGTTTCTCTGGGCAAAGTCAATTGAACTGTGAATGCGATTCAATTGCCATTGATCTATTGAGTAACCTTTGTTTTCAGAGCAGAATTCCACCAGCCTGGATATGTAGGAATTTGCATTATCATTTCACCTCTGAGATACTGAAGCTAAAGAATCACTTTTCTTCTGATATCTTTCTTTCCTTCTTTTTTTAAACTTCAAACAATTAGAATTGTGTGTAGGCAAAACATCTTGCCTCCATAAGTGTAAATGTCTGTAGCAAGTGAGGTTGTGCACTATTGTGGTCAGATAAGTGGTCCATAGTGGTGGTGATCATTATCTGTGTCATTTGGGGTGGAGCGGAACAAAACAAAACACAACTCTTTCCTCCTGCATCCAGATTTGGGATGATTATCACACCTGAACTAAGCAAGCACAGGGGCCAGCTTATTGGTTAGGCCATGATTTGTACACATAACATGCCATTATATGTGTAGTTCTTCATCTAAGCTAGGCACATGTATATTGAAGAGTACATTTGTGTGCGTATGTTTTTCTCTGAAGTGCTGATTGTGTTAGAAGAAGAAGAAGAAGAAGAAGAAGAAGAAGAAGAAGAAGAAGAAGAAGAAGAAGAAGAAACAAGCAGAGTTGCAACCTCTGGTCAGAAACCAGTTTTACCAGTGGACTATTTTGAATGAAGATTGGTTAATAGGTCAAACCCATCCTCTTACAAAATTGCTTGTAGACTGGTCTAATCATGACCCCCACCTTTACTTACCTTCTCTCTGTGCTAAGCCTAACAGGATAGTCTTATCCTTTGTTAATCCTTTTGCATCTCTCCCCCTTTGTTCTCCTTGAAACAGTACTACCTCATGCATTTTCTAGAGCAAAGGCAGGGAGCTTGCAAACCACTGGTTGTTTTTCAATTCCCACCAATACTAGACAATATGGTCACCAGTTAGGGATGATGGGAGTCATAGGTCAGCAACCTTTGGTGGGTCACAGGTTCCCCAGCCCTCCTATACAGCTAAATATGGGAAAACACCCCTGTATGCATCTAAGTACTACGTAGATGTGCTACATAACTCACTTCCTCCAAATAGCTGAGGGTTATCCCATTTTATCCTCTTGCAAGGCAAACTAAGGGATAGTGCTTTGATAATTTCCTTTCTTTCAACTTGAAGCCATTGGTTTGAGTCCTACCCTCCAGAAGAAAAAGAAGAAGAGTTTGGATTTGATATCCCGCTTTATCATTACCCGAAGGAGTCTCAAAGCAGCTAACAACCTCCTTTCCCTTCCTCCCCCACAACAAATACTCTGTGAGGTGAGTGAGGCTGAGAGACTTCAGAGAAGTGTGACTAGCCCATGGTCACCCAGCAGCTGCATGTGGAGGAGCGGAGATGCGAACCCGGTTCACCAGATTACGAGTCCACTGCTCTTAACCACTACACCCCACTGGCTCCCAGAGCAGGAAAAACAAGCTTGCTCCATCTTCCATGTGATAGCAGTTAAGATATTTGAAGATGACTATCATACCTCCTCTAGTTTCCTCTTTGTCAGGCTAAACATACTCAGCTCCTTCAACCTTTCCTCATAAGGCTCAGTTTCAGAGCCTTGATCATCTTGGTTGTTCTCCTCTGCACATGTTCCACCTTATCAATATCTTTCTTAAATTGTGTCACCCAGAAATGGGCACAGTATTCCATATGTGGTCTGACCAAGACAGAATAGAGTGGTACTATTACTTCCCTTGAGCTGGCAGATGAGTCCGCTATTGACCTGCTACAGAATCTCTGCATATGGCAAAGAGTTCTAGGGCTTATGCTCTGGTTATGCCCCCTAGCCCAGTCTCCTGGGCCTTGCTGTCACCCCACATGAACTGACAGCCTGCCTTAGACCCAACACTCCCTTGCAACTGCTCATTGCATGGGAAGATAGGTACTGGTTGACAACTTGTGTCTCGGTGAAAACTCTTCTTGCTTGCCTTAGATTAATATACTAGATAGCACTGTAATTCTTATTGCATAATATACATAATTTAGTACAACAAAAACAAAGTGTGTGCACTTGTAAATTCTCTAATATATTTGAAATCAATTGAACACACGTCTGTCAATCTTTGAAAGTCCCTAGAAGTATATCTGAAGTATATCGTATCTGAAGAAGTGTGCATGCACACGAAAGCTTATACCAAGAACTAACTTAGTTGGTCTTTAAGGTGCTACAGGAAGGATTTTTTTTATTTTGACTATGGCAGACCAACACGGCTACCTATCTGTAACTGGAACCATGGAAGGCACCACATTGAGCCGCATGAAATGGAAGTCCATCAACCTCACCAGGTATCTGAAGAAGTGTGCATGCACACGAAAGCTTATACCAAGAACTAACTTAGTTGGTCTTTAAGGTGCTACAGGAAGGATTTTTTTTTTATTTTGACTATGGCAGACCAACACGGCTACCTATCTGTAACTGGAACCTAGAAGTATAATAAGTCTATGGTTGAAACAAAGTAATAGATGCCATCCTGTGGGCTAAGCAGTAAAACTTTTTTTAGGCGTTTATGGTGCTGAAGTAGTAGGTGAATAAGAACGGACAGTGATCCTGGATAATCTGACTGTTTCGCTGGAATCTTCTTCAGCACAACTACAAAAGAATTCAAATATGAAACAATGACCCGTATACATGAAAACTATATAGACTTCACACATTACAATCCATATGCTACAACTACAGTAAGAAGAACAAAGGTACATACCCCATAGATTGTCCAGGCTTCAACATGATTGTTTAAAAACCTTATCACATGATCCAAATATTATCATAAAGCCAGTGGACAAAGGGGGTGGTATTGTTATCCAAAATATTCAGCAATACATCATGGAAGCTAGGAAATTGTTATCTGATGTAAGGTTTTATCAGAAAATATCGAACGATCCAATGGATTCCATAGCTATCATCTTAAAGACAGTCTTACAACAAGCATATAGCATCAGAATCATTGATTAGCCCACAGGATAGCATCTATTACTTTGTTTCAACCATAGACTTATTATACTTCTTCGGACTTTCAAAGATTGACAGACGTGTGCTCAATTGATTTCAAATATATTAGAGAATTTACAAGTGCACACATTTTGTTTTTGTTGTACCAAATCATGTATATTGTGCTCTTTCTCCTGATTGTAGCTCGTTCTGCCCACCAAAGAAACCAAATTCTCTCTACCAGGGCAGAATGAGCTGAACATAGTAGATATGGGGAGGGAGTTGGTTTAATTAATTTGAAATCCCTCCTACCTTTTCTGTCCCGCCTGTGCTCCCCCCACCCAACAAAAGGTTGGCTCCTCCTGTCAGTACCTTAGAATGATTAGTTTTTTCCCCCCAAGTCATCCCCCCCTTAAACAGCATCAACAAATGTGTTTTATTATCCAGTGTGTAATACCCTTTTGAATTACATCATCTGATGACTAATTGATGTTTGACTGATGTTATGTACTGAGTTGAATAGGATCCAAACTGCAGCAGTCTGATTGGTCCTAGAACAATAGGATCCAAATTGCAGCAGTCTGATTGGTCCTAGAACAATAGGATTCAGAATGCAGCAGTCTGATTGGTCCAAGAACAATGCAGCAGTATGATTGGTTGGCAGGAACCACCCAATCATGCTCCAGATATAAGTGAATCCACAACCTGATTGGCTTACAGTAGAATTCCAGAATTAACCAATCATGTGCAGCCCATTGCGACTCTGAGTATATTTCAACTGAAATTACAGAATCCCAGTTAGCACATTCAAGCCTTCTCTTAGGCCTGTGGTTCAAAACAAGCACATCTGCAATGCAATGGGGGGTTTGGCTTGAAAATATCTGATATACTTTGAATGTTCCAAACAGCTCCAGTTCGCTGAGCTGCTTACAGGTGTGGGGAAACTCAAGGCGAGATTTCATCAACTCATATTCTTTTTACTTGCGATGTGTTATGAGTTAAGGTGGGGTGAGAAAGATGTGCGGCTGCTGCTTTTCGGAATCAGACATGCTTCTGGAAATTGATCACTTCTCCTCGTGGTCTGGCAACAGAACCGAAGTAAACTGAAAGCTGATTTGCATCTCCATTTTTTAGATGTTAAAAAAAGAAGTGCTGTGCTGAAGGTTTCTCCTGTGCCTTTTGTAACCATTTCCCATCA
The DNA here is from genome assembly GCF_964188305.1 of Podarcis bocagei. Lineage (NCBI taxonomy): Eukaryota > Metazoa > Chordata > Lepidosauria > Squamata > Lacertidae > Podarcis > Podarcis bocagei. The sequence goes on from NC_138129.1 coordinate 88,916,878, forward strand.
ATTTACGAGACAAGCAATTGCACCAGAAAATTATTAATGTAGAGAAGAAATGTCAGTAGACTTACCACAGGTGGGCTGCAGGGATTTTTGCATTCATTTTCAAGGTGTTTGTTTGTATGTTTCCTTTCTTCCATTCTACAAACCCTTTCCCCAGTGGTCTGACCTCGGCAGCCTTCCTGGGTGCCCACATTGCTTGCAAATGCCATATTATCCTCAGCTGGGCTTTCTTGTAACAATGGGAAGTTCGGGAGACTGCCTACTGTGCACCTGACATATTTTCATTGTTTTTTCTTTTAAGTGCAGTCCTTTTAATTTTAAAGAAACCAGTGTGCATTTTTTTTAAGATAAAAGGAAGGACTTCCCTTAAAAATGAAATCTACAGTAGTACTGATATAATATTCTCTGTAGCCAATCTCCCATGTTTCCATTGTTTTAATTAAAACTCGTGGGAAGACATCAGTTTCCCCTATGGGCCTTTTCCAGATCAGGAAGTGCAGGCACCTGGGGAGGCTGCAAAGAGCTGGAGAAAGGTTTAATGGAAAGGAAAATATGCACCCCACCCATGGCTTCCTGACACGGATAAGGTAAACTCAGCCCTGCACCCACTGAAAATTCTAAAGAAAATGTTTTTTTTTAAAAAATAAAATCAAAAATCTAAAGTGCCCTGAAAAAGAGGCCAGGTCAAATTATAGAAACCTCTTCCACAGGAGAAATAAACTTTTGATAAATTGGGTGATAGACTTCAGCAGAGCATTACAAGAAATCACAACAAAGTGACTTTTCATTACTTACCAACGTGGCAAGGCCAGTTTGTTTTATCTGTGTTTTACTGCCGGAAGGATTGCACTCTTAATCTTACAATATTTGCCTGTACACCACAATAATATTTAGCATTCTTAAAAGGAAAATAAGTTTTAGTGAGTGGCAGTGGTTTTGCACAGGTCTTCAAAGAGAAGCAAAGCTCTAGGCAAGAATGTTGGTTAAGTTGTCGTGAAGAAGGCAGGGATACAGGAGAACTGTCCCAAAATTATTTATACCATATTGAAAGTGCTATACATACATAATACAGAATTAGCATTGTCCTTCATTTTGAGTCACGTTTATTGAAGCATGTTTAAAAGCAGACATTTCTATTCCTATCCAAAGAAGGCAGTAATCAAGGATATTTGAATAAGCAACGTTTGGCAAAACATGAAATGATCAGTCCACTATGTTGGCTTTTCCAGTTAGTATATGAGGGCTCTCAAGAGAAATTGATATATGATATATGATGAAAGGTCACAGATAGAAGGACAACTTTAAGGCTAAAGGTTGAGTGGTTTCTGAAATGAAAGCAGTCAGACATGTCCTTCTTGGCTGAACAGACAAGAAGAAGCAAAAGGATAAGTTATTAAATTATGTAGCCATCACAAAGTGAGTTCACTTTCACACAGGTTAATGAGACAGTGTTCAAAGAAAGGCAGCTCTGCCAAAATGGGCAATGACACTACTGGAAGAGCAGTGAGTACCAGGGCAGACATGAAAAGAGACTGTCAGGGACTGGCTTGATGAAGAGGACCAGTGGGAGGCACCAGCCGGGGAACCCCCTAGGGATGTCTCAAAGGAGGAAGGCTCAGAGCACGGGGAGTGGTGATGGGACACTGAGGACAGGTCAGAGGGTGATGGGAGGGGAGGGGTAGAATGCTTGGATGTTGAAGAAGGAACAGGCTTGAGCGAGAGAGAAGAGCCAGATGCAGAAAGCTGTGCAGAATCAGGACATGAAGCAGAGGAGGGGACAGAGGCTGTAGAAGCATCCATGGAGCTTGCCTTTCGTGTTGTAGTAAGCTCCCCTCCCCGCTTGTCTCCAGGGTCATGAAGAGCTTTGTGTGGCAGAACAAAGAGCACAGGTGGCCCCTCCCTGACATAGTTTAAGGCTGCTTGGGAGACATCCGGATGGGGAGGAAACTTAGGGGGAAGAAGGAGGCAAAGACCTTTAGTCCTGGCAACTGTTTCACAGGGGCAGACCTGATTGTAGGCATTACTGCCTGGTATGCTCTTTTCTTGAATGAGTGAAGAGCTAACTTTTTCTGTTTGTCTCTGCATCTTGAGTGCTGACCTGCCTCTGAACCAGCCCTGACAGAGACTGAATACTGGAGGCTGCCTGTAAAGCAAGGATCAATTATTTACTTTTGACACACCTTTGAGAATGAAACAGGGGTATCATTGCAAAATGAAAATGCTGCTTAGGTATTGACAACCTGGTTTTAAGGATATTTAAGAGCTGGGCCATAAAGAAGGCTGATGGCTGAAGAATTGATGCTTTTGAATTATGGTGCTGGAGGAGACTCTTGAGAGTCCCATGGACTGCAAGAAGATCAAACCTATCCATTAAGAAGGAAATCAGCCCTGAGTGCTCACTGGAAGGACAGATCCTGAAGCTAAGGCTCCAATACTTTGGCCACCTCATGAGAAGAGAAGACTCCCTGGAAAAGACCCTGATGTTGGGAAAGATGGAGGGCACAAGGAGAAGGGGACGACAGAGGACGAGATGGTTGGACAGCATGAGTTTGACCAAACTGCGGGAGGTAGTGGAAGATAGGAGTGCCTGACTTGCTCTGGTCCATGGGGTCACGAAGAGTCGGACACGACTAAATGACTAAACAACAACAACAACAACAAGTTGGAAGCAAGTCCCACCACATTCCACAGGGCTTACTTCCAAGTAAATGGGGGTAGGGTTGGAAGCGCCATTATGCCAGATTTCATCTCATCTATTTTTCTGAATTTGTGAAATGCCCAACATTATGACAATAGGTCTCTGTGTGGAGGGGAGGGCCTCTCTGTGGCACTGCACATCTGTGGTGCACTGTCAAAGATGGCAGGGAACTTTTTGCCCCCACCAGTGTTTCCCCAGATGCAAGCACTTGCATGGGAGAAATGGAGGTTAGAGCTTGAGGTCTATGGCTCAAAGGAGAGCAAGTTTCCTTTGCCCCATAGAATATAGAGGGAACGTCTAACGAACGGATTATTAAAAACGCGTGAGGCAAACGGTGGAAGTCTTTTTTAAAAAAACAACAACAACACTTTATTTGAGGTGGATAAGGACAAGATGAAATCATACAATTAAATATAAATATGGGTGGGAAACGGCTATGTATAGTGAGTACTTATCTACTTTTAAAAATTTTCACCTATGATCTTTTTCTTTTACTTCTTTATTTTTTCTTTGTTCCTTTTTTCCTTTTTTCTGATACCTTACCTTGAATTTCACTCCTTTATTGTGAATAGCATTTTATAGAGGAGAGGTATAAATACCTGTAAATATGAAAAAAGACAAAATATTCTCTAATATTTTTCCTTGGTTATATGTATTTTCTTTTTCTTTTGTATTTTCTTTTGTTGTAAATATGTATGTTTTCTAATTTGTAATATATATATATATATATATATATATATATATATATATATATATATATATATATATATATAGGGAACCACCGCTCCATTTGCATTGTCCTTTCCTAGCTAGTTGTGGTTGTTTTATTTTACTAGCACTGTTACCATTTTAGTTATGTTTTACTATTTTTATCCCTTATTTTCTCTAATGGTTTATTTTATTGTCTCCCTCTGTTGAATCTGTCTAGTTTTGTTCTCTCATTCTATATAGAATTCTGTCCATTTTTTCCCTTCTTCCCGTTCTCTTTCTCCTTCCCTCCCTCCCTCCAAGAGGTGAATTCTGGTGCCACTGGTGTGACCCAGCCAAGGTAAGGTTACTACCCAGTTTTGTGTCAATGTGCCAGAATATGATGGAAGCAAACAACTGCAGATCAAGCATGAAATATTACATCTTATGACAGAAATAGGGCAGAGGAACACTGAGGGCATTAAAGAAAGTCTCCTAAGGCACAGCTGTCATTGAGCTTGCGAAAGGAGAAGAATAAGAAAGCTGATGGACTTCAAGATGTTTGCGAAGCTACTAGTAACAGGAGGGTCTGCAGAAATATGCAGGCATACCATCTTTGCTGCACATTTAATGACTACCGTGGGGTGAGAAAGCGGCAAAACTAGAAAAATAAAAACCAATATCTCCAAGGGCAATATTGCCCGCTGATATCACAAAAATTCAGTCTTGCCACATGGCTGAGAGGCAATTACTTACTGCACGTATAATCGGGTCATTATCACTGTGGTTCTGAGCTTTAACTTAGTGGAAACTGTCGGCATTTCCTCATTAATGCCAAACGTTAAGAGCTTTATTTCTGGGAATTGAAAACCCTGCTGCCCAAGACAACCTGTGCTGTGATAATCTTTGGAAACAGCTCACTTGGGACTCGCTCGCCTGTCTCACATCAGCCTGCTTTATGCTTCTTTTGTTATTGGCACTGAGGGGGTGCTGTACAGGAGATAGCATATTAAGCAAGTTTGCTTTTGATTGTTTGGCAGGGAAATTGAGGCTTTGCATTATTATTATTTTTGCTGTGTTCTCGGTGCCTTTTCCAATTCTACTGTCTGGAATATCAGGACTGGGAGTGTAGGGGACTATGTTCCCTAGCTCCTTCCCAGTCTTAGGCCTACCCTGGCCAGCTTTGTGCTTTATTAAGCCCATGCCTCAATGCTGCATTAAACCTTGAAGCACCTTCTCCTCCCAGACTACAGAGGGGCCAGCTCATCCTCCGTGTTTGCTCCTTTCACAGGGATTCTTTTAACCTAGGTGTGCACTATTTTCAGTCATCACCAGCCATTGATGGAGAATGAAGGGGAAGAGGAGAGACAGGCAGAGGAAGGGGGGCAGGAAGTGGTGGTGGAGGAAAGCCAGGAGGAGGGACAGCTCACAGATGTTGGAACAGAGCCTCAACACCGCACAGGAAGTTCTGGCACAGACAGTGAAGCAATCCTGTTCCGTCTGCCCAGGAAAGGAGGGTGTTAAAGAGGAGGGGGCAGAAAATTCCACGCCTTTTCTGTTGGAAAAGGGGCAGGCGTATTGCACTCCAAGAATCTGAGCCGGAGGATTCGGATGTATGATTGTAAAGTGCTGCTTGTACATATGTGAAATGAAGACTGTAAATATGTATCTCTGAGTGAGCAGAGGCATTTCTTACGGAGAGCGTTCACAAGCCATCACAATTACTAAGCTGCTTCTGGTGAACCACAGCAGCTCACGGAAACACTGTTTACCTTCCTGCCAGAGTGGTGCCTATTCATCTACTTGCATAGCTTACAGCAAAAAGGAGACAACAAGCCAAATAAGTAGTATTTGGCAGAAGCCACACTCTGCAGCACAATGGAAACAGTGCTGATTGTGACAAATAAGTCAGAATGCAAATAGGTCACTTCCTTCTTACACCCCTTACTCCTTCTCATGCTCACTGAATGAATGCCCAGCTGAGTGTGTAGTTGATCACATGACTCTGTTCCACTCTTCCGTGCATGAGGGAGTGTTCATTTAGACCAGGACTGTCCCAAGATATTTTGCTGCCTGGGGCAAAGGACAACACACACAAATTCCATATACAAAAGAAGTTAAGATTGGCTGTTGAATCTGTCTTCAGCATCATGCACTAAACCTGAAAGCAACAGGGTAGCTTAGAAGATAGAATATGGGGGCACAGCTCTTCACTTTCCCTCAACATCTGCTGCCTAAGACAGCTATTAGACACTCCCTAACAGTAGGGCCAGCCTGGATTTGGACACTTCTGTTGTACAATATGTGTGGTCGTGTTTATACATTTCCCCCATTCACTCTCATTACAGCATATTAAGCCTGAAATAACAAAAAGTGGAGCAGATTGGTCATTAGTGTCTTGAATGCAGACATGCTTTTGCAAATTCTCACTTATGGGTAGATTGTGCCGCAAAGTTGGTATGTAAGTGAGAGTCCTTTTGGCCCTCATCACACACATATCACACACATGCAACTTTTTTAACCCAAATACAGTGTCATCTTCCCTAATCTGGGACCTAATGAGTTAATGGCAATCGGTACTTATATTCAGTTGCCTTGAATGGCCTATCTGAATGAAGGATGAATCTGAATATGCAAAAGCAGAACATGTAATGATTAGGCTAATTACCACCCTTCCCTTATTTGGTTACCTGAGAAGTTTCAAGCTGTAATGAGAATGAATGGGAAGAATAAACATGAGCACATAAATCCTCATTATGAAACAACATTATGTGTTCATAGTGCATTAAAGGTAGATGACTCTTGAAAAAGGGAGAAATCCTAAGGACTGGGTCAGAGCAAAGATCCAGTTACTGTAGCAGTCTTTTTCTAGTAGTGGTCAGGCAAAGGCCTCTGGGAAGTTGCAAATCTGGGGAACTAAAATGTTGAGCACCTCTGTTTTTAGAGACATCTATTTGACTGTCCACTCTCTGTTGGAAACTGAGCACTGTTTTAGACTCATCTTTGGTCTGATCCAACTAAGCTGTTCATATGGGGGGGGGGGGTTTGCTGCAAAAAGGTAAAGGTAAAGGGACCCCTGACCGTTAAGTCCAGTCATGAACGACTCTGGGGTTGCGGCGCTCATCTCGCTTTACTGGCCAAGGGAACTGGCTTTTGTCCGCAGACAGTTTTTCCGGGTCATGTGGCCAGCATGACCAAGCTGCTTCTGGTGAAACCAGAGCAGCGTATGGAAATGCTGTTTATGTTGTCAAAGTAGACCATTGCAAATCCAGATGCAGTGAAGCCATGGGCCAGGGGTAAGGGCTTGGGAAGTTGCAATAAACACAGGGCAACCATTTCTGGGGCTAAACAGGCTAGTGCATTGATAACAGATGTTAATGGTTTTGGTGTAGGTGTTGGGTGTGTATCCTGTACCAACGAGCCTGTCTGCTGGCTGATTATTGGCAGGGTTAACCAAGGTTAAAGATCACCCTATGACATAAATCAAATCAAGGCTACCCTTCCGAGGTCACCATTTTGGGACTGCTTTGACCAATCAGGCACCCATCTTGGCATCCAGATCGAAGATCTCCCTCTTGATCCCTTTAATGGAATCCCTGATTCCTTGGAGTGGATGTGGGGCTCCCAACACACATCCCTGACTAGGGATCCAACCCAATGCCTTATCCACCACCTGAGTCAGCCCCTCTCCACAAACTCACTGCCAAACTGCTCACATCTGCAACCAAACCCTAAGGCCATTGCAAATATCCAATAACCAGACCACATTACCCATTGGCGATAAATGCACCTCATAAAGTCTGACCACAACTGCTGCTTTTCTCCAGCTGACAGTAGGAGGTCCTTATCGGCCAAATTCTGCTGCACTCCAGTTTTGCTTTTAAATTCTATTTTCAGTTTTGATTTGTAATGCATATTTGCAACAGGCAGCTGGGGATAACTCAACAGATACTTTTGTAGCACCTTAAAGTCTAGTAGATTGATTGTGGCGTAAGATGTACAAGTAAAATCAGACATCATGTTTGGACATAATAAACTATGTTTTAATGCTACATGAATAAGTTTTTGATTTGTAGAATCCTGCCCCCCCCCATCAGCCATGGACATTTTTTCTCATTGTCAACTACGGTTTGTTATGTCTGAACTAGGATAGATTGTGGTTAGTTTTAATCATGGTTTGCCCAAGCAAGACAACTGTGATGCCACCAGCCCATAGGGGCCCCACATTCACGGTAGAGGAACATGAGGTGAGACAGGTTTTGAGGATGGCGAATCCGAGGAAGGCGGCTGGACCTGATGGCATCACTGGAAAGGTGTTGAAGGGCTGTGCGGATCAGCTGGCGAGGGTCTTTACTAAGATCTTCAATAAGTCCTTACACCAGTCTATTGTCCCACCCTGCCTGAAGTCGTCAACTATTGTCCCTCTGCCTAAAAAATCCACAATCAGTAGTTTGAATGACTATAGACCAGTTGCACTGACTCCAATCATCATGAAGTGTTTTGAGAAACTGGTGCGCCGTCACATTATTTCCTGTCTTCCATCAACTTTTGACAACTACCAGTTTGCATACAGAGCAAATAGATCCACAGAAGACGCCATCAATACCACTCTCCATGCTGCTCTGTCCCATCTGGAGCAGCCGGGGAGTTATGTGAGGCTGCTGTTTGTGGATTTTAGCTCTGCTTTTAACACTATCCTCCCCCATAGACTGGTGTCCAAGCTAGAGGCGATTGGACTCTCCAACTCCACCTGTCTCTGGGTTTTGGATTTTTTGTCAGAACGTTCTCAGAGGGTTAGAGTAGGGTCACACATGTCCACAGCCCTTAGCCTTAACACCGGCTCACCACAGGGTTGTGTGTTGAGTCCCCTGCTCTACACTCTCTATACGTATGACTGTACAGCCTTCTATTCCAGCAACAAAATCATCAAGTTTGCTGATGACACTACGGTGGTGGGGCTCATTTCAGGAGGGGATGAGTCCGCCTATCGGGACGAGGTGGAGCGGCTCTGTGTTTGGTGTGGAGAGAACAATCTGGCTCTTAATACGGCTAAGACCAAGGAATTGGTGGTGGATTACAGGGGAAAAAAGGCGGACATTCAGCCCTTGTATATCAACGGGGAACGGGTGGAGAGGGTGGCGGAATTCAGGTTTTTGGGAGTAGCTATCGATCAGGGCATGACTTGGAGCGCACATACCACTGCTCTGGTGAAGAAGGCCCAGCAGAGAATTTATTTCCTCAGACTTTTAAAGAAGAACAATCTGAGTGAGAGACTGCTGGTGTGCTTCTACCGAGGCTCCATAGAGAGCATTCTTACATACTGTATTTGTGCTTGGTTCTCCGGTTGTACAGCTAGGGAGAGGAAGGTGCTCCAGAAGGTCATAACCACAGCCCAAAGGATTATTGGTCATCCTCTCCCATCTTTGGAAGAACTGTACGGTTCCCGTTGTCTTAGGAAGGCAAATAACATCCTGCAGGATTCATCTCACCCGGGACACGGTCTGTTTGCACTACTGCCTTCTGGCAGGAGATATAGAAACATCAAGTCAAAGACAAATAGACTGAAAAACAGTTTCTATCCAAGAGCTGTGGCCTTTTTGAATGCTGTAACTCGATAGTGTGACCTGGGAGTTTGATGGGTGTGGTGTGGGTGTGGCTGGAATGTGGTTTGTTTGGTTGTTGTTGTTGTTTTGCTTTTGATGTTTTAAGGGATGGCATCCAATTTCGTTGCACTTTGTACAATGTTGCACTTGTGTAATGACAATAAAGAATCTATTCTATTCTATTCTATTTCTAATCCTGGCTCATTCATATATAAACCATAATTAAAACTCACCACACTTACTGGTTTGGATATTATGACAAACTGTGGTTAGTTAAAAACTAAAGTACCGTATTTTTCGCTCTATAAGACACACCAGACCACAAGATGCACCTAGCTTTTGGAGGAGGAAAACAAGAAAAAAAATATTCTGAATCTCAGAAGCCAGAACAGCAAGAGGGATCGCTGCGCAGTGAAAGCAGCAATCCCTCTTGCTGTTCTGGCTTCTGGGATAGCTGTGCAGCCTGCATTCGCTCCATAAGACGCACACACATTTCCCCTTACTTTTTAAGAGGGAAAAAGTGAGTCTTATAGAGCAAAAAATATGGTAAATACTACCAATCTCACAGCCATGCTATAGGACAGGGGTCGGCAAGGTTTACCAGCTGGATCACTCCCACGGAAATCGTCTGTGGGCCAGACTGGTGCAGCGCAACACCAGAAATCGCTTCTGCGAATGCCCAGACGCCAAAAATCTAGCCTTATATTTGCAGAAGATGATTACTTCTGCTTAACTGGGCAGTACAGTATAACTATTGTCTAACACATATTGTCACAGGGTTGGTTTATCTAGTGCAGTGATTTTCAAAGTGTGTTAAGGAAACCCTGGCATTCTTCCAAAGCTTACTTGGGGTTCTGCAATGACAAATTAGAAGAAACACATGAAAGAAGTAAAGTACTCTTGCCCCTGTCTGCTGTGCTCAGAATTCTTTGCAACATGTAGTGGTTCCAGGGCAAATTTCTGGGCATTCCTCAGTATGCAAATTGAGATAGTGCCCTGAAGGTAGAATGCTTGAAAAACCATCTATCGCAAGCACCTGTTTGTAGTGCCAATTTTGCCATGCTTCTTCTAAGTAGTTTTTTGTTTTTTGCATTGCTTTGTTTTGCATTTTGGAACTTCCAGGACAATCAAAAAGAAAAAAAACATGCAGGGAGGTGAGGCTGGACACTAGACATTAGTTTTCCTTCCCATATTCGACTCTATCTGGGAAAAATGAAATTCCTTTCTTTTTAGGTGGACATTGCATCTCAGGAAAACTCCCTCTCACTCATTGCATATATTACAGTGTCTCCTGCTTAGGTTGTCAATGAACAAGATACTGTAAATTCAAGCTGGAATTCTTAAGACCAGTTTTCACAGCATGAAAGTTTGCAGAAACAAATGTGTGGACTATATGATCAGAATTTGTTTGCATTTGGCAGTGATTTCATCAGACATTTAATTGTACAAAGTGCTTTATAATGCTTAACTTGCACAATCTGAAATATTGATTTGATGTTGAACGTTGCGTGAAGGTGTTCCTTGATTTCTGCAGAGACTCTCAAAAGCAATAAATGAACACATTTTGTACCCGAAACTTGAATTTCATACCTGAAACCTAGATATTGCAAGAATCATTCTGTATTGCTCAAGCTACTGTCCATACACACAAGCACACACAACTGAAGCTCTATTATTGGTTTCAATATAATAAATGTTACAATAAAGACAGTTCTCAAAATTCAAACTGTAGGTCTTACAGTAATAGATTCACCAGGGGATGCAAATTCTGTTTTGAATTCATTTTGTAGTTTTGTCAAGGGGAAAAGTCATACTGGAAACAGATTTTCACATTGACCAAACTCTTAGACTTTGTGGTATACGCAACCATTTCAGTAATTAGCAATTCTAAAGCTGTTATTGGTATCAAATGAAATTGCATTGCATCTCGTGGGACACCCTATTGACCATAATGGATAAGGGAGGGTAAAAAAATTGAACTGGAGTCATTTGTCTATGGTCAACTTCCCAGCTTTCAGGCCACTGTAGCAGTCACTGATTGATATCATTGCCAAGAACTAAGGTCGGTTTGTATTTGTATAGCTTTCATGATTACATCAAAATATGGATTTAATACATTCTTAAGACTTAGCAGATAGTAAAATGAAGCGATCCAGGGGATCGTCTTTAAAGATGCATCCATTTCCCCTTGTGTCTTTTGACATTGTGCCTCTGAATTTAGTGGGAGTTACTTCTGAGCCGACATGTGTAGGATTATACTGCAAACCATCTGAATTTATGTATACTAGAAATCAGCAGGACAAATTAGTCGTGGCTTAATTTAACTCCCATTGGTTTTTGTGGGAACTAAGACCAATTAAGCAAATCTGAATCCAGCCCGTTTAAATTTGTATATTTAACATTTGTAGATTATGTTAAATCTTGCAGATTTAAAATTCAGTGGTATAATCCAGCCCAAACTGAACAATTGGAAGTCCCATTGATTTCAGTGCAAAGTTTTTATACATGCTTAAAACATTCCCCACTGAAATTAAATGGTTTTTAAAAAATAAATAAATGCTGAGCTTTGGTTGCTTTACTTTGATCATGTTGTTTAAAATATTTATAAATTTCAAAGTAAAACCTCAAATGTTGAAAAAGTACGAAACACAATAATTTAGAAGTAAGTAAAAATGTCTCATGGAAAAAATCAGGTAAATCCCCCCCCCCCCAAAAAAAATTCAAACTCCTCCTGAACTGGATAATTTCACCCAACCCAAATATTCAGCGAACTGACTTTGCCTGTTTTGTTGCCTGTGAGTAGTATGAAAAAATTGGAATACAACTGTGGATTTAGTTTTATTATTGTTCAATATACTGAGCCAGTGTGGTGTAGTGATTAAAGTGTTGATCTTGGACTGGGAGACCAGGGTTCAAATCCCCACTGAGCCTTGAAACCTTCTAAGTGACCTAGGCCAAATACTGGTTGCATCCACATAATTCATTTAAAGCACATTTTTAGTACTTTAACCATTATGGCTCCCCCTAAAGATTCCTGGAAACTGTAGCTGTTCCTTACAGGGATTGAACCTGCAACCTTGGTGTTATCAGCACCACACTCTAACCGACTGAGCTATCCAAGAAATGTTGGCTTAGATATAGTCTGCCCCAAATTCATCTAGTCCTCCTCTCTTAGCCCATTGCTTTCTTTACCCACCAATTGGAACCAATAATATGTTTTCATATTGTATTAACCAAGTTGAAAAATCTCAGAAGGGTAGTTGAGTAGTTTTCTGAGGCCATTCTTTCAACCAGACTGTTGAATTCTATGCCCCAATCCCCAGCAAATATGTAATGAAATTATCCCCTGTTACACCACCCCTGAATATCATGTGGAGGGTTTGGGGAGGGGGTAGGTTTTCACACAGTCCTTACAAAAATGCAATTCCCAAGATTTTGCTAAAATTACAATTTAATTTCATCTCTGTAAAACACGGTGATCTGATACGGCAAATAAGGCTGCTGTCTGTGAAAGGGGCTGCTTAAAAGAAGCATCTATCCAGGTAAAAATGTCACACCGCTTGTATATATGAAAATGAATTCTATTGCTGCACTGTGCCAGGTGTTTTTAAAAGGAAACTTAGCTTGTTCTGTATAATACAGCAAATGGTTTTCCATTCCCTTACTCACTAGGTAACAGAAACCCGGACTGGTCCTCTTGGCTGCAGTAACTATGACAACCTAGATTCTGTCAGTTCTGTTCTGGTACAGAGTCCGGAAAATAAGATTCAGTTGCAAGGTACGTGGGTGGAATTTTGTTAATTTCTTGTAGGAAGATGTTTATAGGGATATTTGTCATTTTATTTTATTTTTTGAAAACTTCTTCCTGAGCAATATATTCCATGGATCTTAAACTAGTGAGTGGAGAGTATGTGTTTATGTGTGTTTTTTGCCACATTGGAAAAGCCAGGCCTGTGAAACTTGTGGAACTCCTTGGGTTAGAGCTGGTGTCGATCAGGTTTGGGGATCCCAAGGACCACATTTCTTTACCAGCAAGCTTCTGAGGGCCACATGTTGGTGTGGGCAGGGCCAAGAGCAAAAGTGGAAGGGCAACTGATCTATCTATCTATCTATATCTATCTATCTATATCTATCTATCTATCTATCTATCTATCTATCTATCTATCTAATCTCCTTTGAACAGTGGGGTAGTTTCCTTGCTATATAATCCTAGAGCTAGGATAGCTCAGTTGGCTAGAGCATGGTACTGATAACGCCAAGGTTGCAGGTTTGATCCCCATATGGGACAACTGCATATGTCTGCATTGTAGGGGGTTAGACCAGATGATCCTTAGGGTCCCTTCCAACTCTACAGTTCTATAATTCTGTTATGAGTGGCAATTGCTGGCAAGTCAACCACTTAATAGTGAGCTAAATGATTTTGTGTTCGCCTGTAGGTGATAGAGATACTCATCCTTGTGCTACCAGTTGTAGGACTTCATCAAGCTAAAATACCCATATAATCTCAAGGAAGGGGAAACAGACAGAGATAAAGCTAAAACACTTATAGGATCACAGGAAGAAAATAGCAATGGGAAATGTGAAACAAAAGCTCTGGTTGTTTGCCTTCTCTTTTTCAGTACGTTCTTCCTTGGTTGCTGGTTACAGCTACAGAGATGATTTTTAAAACACAGATAATTTGTGCTAAGCTTCTTGAAATTCTTTTAGCTTCCCACAAAATTTTACATCTGCTTGGGCTCCTTCTGTGAAAGCTTTTGAGGGTGTAAGACTTTCTCCTGAAAGCAGCCTCTGCCACCATCATCCAAATGGAGCTGTTCCTGGTGCTGAAACCTTTGCTGGTTTGGAATGTGGGCTGACTGAGAATAACACTTTTTGGCTCTTGGGACAGGCAGTGAGAATTATCTTCCCACTGAATTGACGTATAAGCTCAACATCCACCCTCCCCTTCCACTTCTCACATAATAGGACAGCCTATCTTGAATATCACATTGTATGCCTGATATTTTGGGGCATATAACAGTTTGATAGATGATCCTGTCATTTTCATTGGGGCTCATATCTCCACTGTGTTTATGGAAATTATTTGCCGTTCGGAAGCTGCTCTCCCTGCGCTCGACATAATATTTGTCAGTAAAATGCTTAGGAAATTGGTTGTTACATCAATCACAGACCTGTTTTGATACATGCCGTTGGATTCCTACAGAAAAATTGCGGCACACAGAACTGCCTTTTAAAACCATTTCATAGTCAGTGTTGCCTTGGTGAGTAAAGGGTAACACACAGTCCCAAGTTTACAATGCTCCCCCACAAAAAAAATACCTTTACATATATAGAGAGACGGCAAGTGAAGTTGAGAGAGAGAGAGGAGCAAAGCCCCAGCTGTGGTTTTGTTATGAACAGGAGCCATGTGGTTTTCGGACTTTTAAAGCATTTTCATTACATGTCTTGTGAAGACTTTCCTGATCCATAAGATCAGAGTTTGTTTTCCCCCGAATTCCTGATTTTACCTCTTCCAGATTATATAACGTTGTTTTCTTCTTTTTTGGTATACTCTTGTATTGTTAGTTTTTATGTTATTTTTGTTACATTATTTTGTTGTTATGTTATGTTTTTATGTTATTTTGTGCATATCTCTTAGGGATTTAATATTAAGTTTTGAAGTGCTAAGTAAATAAACAAACGAAATAATAATAGCTTGCTGGCCTTCCACATCTAGGGTTGTTTTTTTTGTGATCCTCCCTCTTGAAGTGGTACCATCCCAGGAGGACAACACCATATACTTCAAATATCATAAGGAGACCCAAAGAAAAGGGGTTGCATTCACAATGGAAAATGCATATAGGGCGTAGGGGAGCCATTACCTTCCTCCCCACCCTAAGCCCCACTAACCCTACAACCTAGATGAAGAGGGAGACAACAGATATAACTGAATGGAACTAAAGCAGCTTAAAGGCCAAGTACTTGGATGGAACTGGCTCAAAGAATTTGGCTCCCATTCAATTGTAAACACCTGCATTATATTAGAAAGGACCTGATGTGATGAGCTGGAAAGATGATACCTGCTCATATTTCTACTCAACACAAGGCGCGCCAAATTCAATCCTTGATTTCCTCCCTATTTAGTTTGCATTGCTTCCTGTGCATTGCTGCCTGCAAATGTTTCTTGACTGCTGTGATCAAGAGAGTAATCCTGGTGCAAAGGTCCATGCGTCAAAACACAGCAAAGCAGAGAGACCTAGGCTCAGCAATTCCAAATAGCACAAAGCCAGTTCTAAACTCTCCTTCATTTTTTTGATTGTTTTCACAAAAGGAAAGCACTCCAGCTGTCTGATAAAAAAACAACAACCAGTTACCTGGATTGATTTGTGAAACACATGTAGACATGTAAATACTTCACATTGGTGTAGATGGCACCAGTTGTGTGGGTTTTTCCTATACTATCAACATCCCACTAGGAAGCAGAATGCCCTATCCACATATTTGGGTTGCTGTAGTGGCACTGTGGGTTAAACCACAGAGCCTAGGACTTGCCAATCAGAAGGTCAGCGGTTCAAATCCCCGCGACGGGGTGAGCTCCCGTTGCTCGTTCCCAGCTCCTGCCCACCTAGCAGTTCGAAAGCACATCAAACTGCAAGTAGATAAATAGGTACCACTCCGGCGGGAAGGTAAACGGCGTTTCTGTGCGCTGCTCTGGTTTGCCAGAAGCGGCTTGGTCATGCTGGCCACATGACCCAGAAGCTGTCTGCGGACAAACACCGGCTCCCTCGGCCAATAAAGCGAGATGAGCGCCGCAACCCCAGAGTCAGTCACAACTGGAACTAATGGTCAGGGGTCCCTTTACCTTTACCTTTTAGTCACTGCCATTATCAACAACATTCACTCATTGTCATATTTAGTGCTATTTCTACATATTCCTCAATCTTGTGACATTGTAGCAAGGGGAAGCAGCTCCCATGCTGATCATATATATGTGTGTGTGAACTTCATCTGACATAACTAAGGGGTTAATCTAAAGTGGAAGCAAGCTAGAAACAAGGGCCATAGGATAACAAAGGGCTCTTTGCACACCTTCATTTCATCCTGAACAAGTGTTTTTGCACATGCTGAAATGTAATCCTGCGTTACTTTTGTGTAGGGCAATGCCATGTTTCCTGGGGAGTCTAGCCTTGCTTTCAGCCCTGCCCCCAATATTGCACCCCCTTCCTTTGATAATTTTGCACTGTGTTCAGCAATGTCTGCAAAGTGATTCTGAGCTGTGAATTCCTGCTCAAATGCAAGGGCTCTTGAGTGATTGGGATTCCCATTTGTGCGGGTTTTCTGTTGGCACAAAGCCCTTAGATGCAAGCATGAGTGTATGCTTTGGAGTACAACTGTGCGGAACACATGGTTTTGAAGAAAGGGGGTGTAATGGCCAAGGAATGGCTGGAAGTGTGAACATGGCATTCACTGGCTCCCGGGTGAACATGGGATTGGCCCATACCTGAGTAATGTGGGCATAGGGCTATAGTTGCTAGATCAATAAAACAAAGTGGGTACAGTTCAGGTTACTGCGACCTGAAACATGAGTCTTTCATTGATTTAAGAAATACATAAAGCTAAGACAACCTGGCATTCCCCGTCTTGGCAGACAAGCTTTGTTGATTTTAAAAGTGTCTCTTTGAAAAGGAGAATAAAAGCATATTGAATGTTAGATACATGGGCAATAGCGCACTGCTCTTAAACATTTCTTGCATATTAATAGAGCTGCTTTTCTTAAGATTTCATTGGCTCACCTGCCTGGTTACCTGTGGCAGTTCAGAATCACCTCCATACAGCCAGTTTCCCCCTCCCCATCAGGTTATTCGTATGCAGTGCCGGAATTACATATAAGCCAAACAAGCTATAGCTTAGGGCCCTACTCCCTTGGGGGCCCCAATTTTTTTTAAAGGAAAACAAAACTGGATGTACATTTCCAAAAGATAAGATAAAAAACAAATAAAATAAAACCTACATACAGCAACAGTGTTTTGTGTTGTGTAGGCTCCTATGGTGTAAGTAATGGGCCCCGCCTGCTAGCCTGCTCCCTAAAATATCACTGGTTTGCTCATTTCTATATATGGTGGTACCTTGGTTCTCAAACTTAATCCGTTCTGGAAGCCTGTTCCAAATCCAAAGCATTCCAAAACCAAGGCACGCTTTCCCATAGAAAGTAATGCAAAACGGATTAACCCATTCCAGACTTTGAAAAACAACCCCTAAAACAGCCATTTCTTCTTAATTGCATTTCACTACTTCTTCTTAATTGTATTTCAGTTCAACAATTACTTTGATAAAAGACATATTTTGTTATGTTCAAATGGCTTTAGATACCTATTAGGTCCATAAATTACCACATAGCATATATTCAACTCAAAAAACAGCGGCAGTTTGTTGTTGACAAAGGATAGCTGGACATATAAAGGGCCCCATTACCTTCAGTAGCTTAGGGCATCATCAAACCTAAATCTGGCCCTGTCTGTATGTCACAAATGATTATTCAGCATGCATGGACTAATAATTTTTGTAGATACTTTTGAAAGACTGCTTTATATCCATATTGATTAGAGAAAGGATGTTGTCAATAGCTTTGAGGATGCCATCCCGTTTAGTAAGATGGATTCTGTCTTCTTCTTCCTCCTCCCCCCTCAAGGTCTTCAGCTGATCCTTCCAGACTACTTGCAGGAGCGGTTTGTGCAGGCAGCACTGAGCTATATCGCTTGCAACTCAGAAGGGGAATTTATCTGCAAGGACAACGACTGTTGGTGTCAGTGCGGGCCCAAATTCCCAGAATGCAACTGTCCATATATGGATATTCAAGCTATGGAAGAGAACCTGCTTCGCATCAGCGAGACCTGGAATACTTACAATAGCGAGTTCGAAGACTCAGGTGTGGAACATTTAAAGTATTTCAACTGTGTCAATGAATATCCTGTGATTTCATGAGAATAGTTCTGTTGACCATAGTAGCTATCACACACCTGCAAATTCCCAGTCATGGCAATGAATTTTGGGCAACAGTGGTGCACAGAGCGGATTATACTTACTGGCAGTCAGATGTGGTGGCACTGCAAACTCTGGGCAGGGCTGGACGTCTTATGTCTTAGCTTATCCTGGA
Source organism: Podarcis bocagei (assembly GCF_964188305.1). NCBI lineage: Eukaryota > Metazoa > Chordata > Lepidosauria > Squamata > Lacertidae > Podarcis > Podarcis bocagei. Next base: position 88,934,996 of record NC_138129.1, read on the forward strand.
TCCATTTTCGGTGGATCCCAAACTCTCCACAATCTGATCTGTTTTGGCATGGCCTTAGGATCAAATTAGACACCAGTAGGGACTGTCCCACTCCCCAAGCTCCTAGCCATGGTAGAGGGTACGTAATTCCGGTTGCAGTGGGAGAGGAAAGCCTTCCCGTGCTTTACCTTCCCAATAAGAATCAGCCCCCTCAAGCTTGTACTTAATTATGGAAAAACAAGATATGTAACCTGGACCGGGGCAAGACAAAAGCGCTACCTGAGGCAGATAGCTCTGCCGCTCCCACACCTCTTCTCCCATTTCCATAGCTGTCAACTTTTCCCTTTTCTTGCTATTCGGAATAAGGGAATTTTCCTTTAAAAAAGGGAAACGTTGGCAGCTATGCCCATATCCCTCCACTTACATGTAAATAATGTTTAGCCCGTTTTAACACAGTAGTGGCTCTGACATTATTTCCTCCATCACCCTGCTCTCCACCTCGTTTTGTTGCATCCTTCTCACGCCGCCCTCCCCAGATCCCAGCCTCGCAAAGCAGCTCAGGGCTGCTGTCGTGTTGGTGGCAAGGGCTGGGCCTGCACACAGTGAGCTCCATTTGCCCTCCGCACCCTGCACCCTGTTTCCCCAGCTCATGCACACACTCGCACATGTCCTGGGCACCATAAAAACACACTCTGCCACTGTGAGGAAGTGAGCCCTTCCTCTGTGAGAGGCATTCTGGGCAAGGTGTCCTGGGAGAGTGCCTACTTTAAACTTCTTTTAAGTGCAAGGTTTTATATTCAACCTTTAAGCTTCATAATTATATTTTGAAATAGTTTCTAGCGGTGGCAGGTAGGTGGCTGCAAACAAGAGGGACTCTGTTGTCTGAGGCAACTGCTTCAGCTTGTCTAATGAAAGGGCCAGCCCAATTATGTCGCTGCTGTTAGTATCTTCGCTCACAGTCAGAGGTACCTGGCCTCCCCCGAGGCAATTGAGCGAGATACTGTGTTTACCTTCCTTCTGCGACCCCGGCAGGCTAGGTAAACAAACCCGGCGATTCTTCTCATTAGTCGTGAGATAGAACACACCCTCTGCTTCTCTGCTTCTCTCTCCCTCCCTGCATTCTCCCAGGGAGGAGAAATGAGACAGACAGGAGTCCTTTCTACATGTTTTATTCCTGTCACTCAACAGTACATAGAAATGTGACTGCACCCTTCAGTCTCCATCAGAAGAGTCACCACTCCTCCCCTGTACTTCCAGCACAGGTCATATGACACTCTGAGCTAACATCCGGTGCTCAGTACAGAGAATAGGCTCCACCTTTTCCCCAGCAGTACAGCAGCAAACCACAACATCCTGTTTTGCATTCCAGCAATCTGGAGCTGGCTTTTGCCTTGGTGCTTTTTCCCAACAGCTGCATGCTAATTAAGCAAGCATCTTATTTGGCCTTTAGTCTCTTGTTGCTGCATACTCTGGAACCTTCACGAACCTCTGGAAACTGTTCTACATGTGTTGTTGTTTTTGGTGACATCACATGATTAAGGGGTCTATGGGAAACATAACTCTTGAACCATGGGAAATAATGGGCAAATTTCAAGAGATACTTTCAAAATTATTTTGTTCAGTATTTTCATTACCGGAGGCCTGGTCATAAGAACTGAGTAGATTAGATGAGAAACAGAGAGATGGGAAGTTATGCAGAACATTTGGAGTAAAGAGAAAGAGGGGGAGATTCTTGGTCAGAAATGTGAAAGTAGCTGAGGATTCGGATGGGTGGCAGTAAGGAGGTATGGATGAAGAAATGTGAAACCTCAAAGTGAATATGGAAGGGACAGTAGCACAACATTTAGTGTATTGGTGGGTGACTTTGGTGTATGTGATTATACTGAAGACATAGCTCTCAGCACTTAGTGTGCCTTCCACTTAAACATGGAGATTCTCTGTTTGGTGGTAGATAGGAACAAACTTTGTGATTGCAGACCTCCTCTGCGTGTACAGTATGATATAAGAGTATGATATAAGATGTGAGTCTCTAAAAGGAAGGTTGAATGCATTGCAAAATATGGTTTAGGAGACATTAAAATACCCATGACCAATATTTCTACTTGACAGGATGCTGTCAGCAGCTCCCAACTGGTTGCCTAGGAAAGTATAAAGACAAGGAAAAGTTTCTTACAGGCTTTTTTTATTTCAATTTTTACAGAGAGATCTCAACCCCTTCCTTCCCTCCCACTTTCTCATTCGTCATCCTCATCATCTCCTCTATGGGTGCTACTAAGTGCCCTCTGTCTTTGAGTTCTTTGCTCTTCTACTTTTAAGGCTCTTGCTGGGTTCTGGGAGATGGTGGGTCTGGAATGCTTTCTAGTAACAACATGTCAGCCAGCTGCCTGTTCCTCCTCTCATTATTTCCCAAATTTTCCCTTCATCTGCCTCTGAGCTATGACCTCCCGCAAACCATTGTTGTAAATCTACACTGTCTTCCTCTTCCCCCTCCCTGGAAGGGTCAGGATGGGGAGGAGGTCTCCACCACTACTTCTCCTCTGGCCAGCCCCTGACATCACCACCCCCTCTCCAGTGTCCTCCTCCTCTGCCCAGTCCCTGACACTAGTGTAGACTCGCTCACATTCTCGACATTGGTAATAGTGGTGGTATTAGAATTTATTGCCTTCCCTTCACCTCAAGGTCCCAGAATGAAAGTAAATATAAGTCTGGACGTGGTTCATGAGACCAAGTTAATGGTGCCCGTCCCATCATGTGCTAAGTGAAATCTTATTCCAGAGCCCCCTGTGTAGTTATGGTGGCCTGGACATTTTCACAGTGTGATCTTTAAGGATGTGGCTGATACTCCCATGCTAGCATACCCAGGGCATGAATCTGAAGGCTGTTCCTCTCTTGAATACTCTGCTGCCCCTAGTGTTCATGCCCTTTCATATGCATTTTATAGAATCATAGAACCATAGAGTCATCTAGTCCAACCCCTTCAATGCAGGAATTTCAGCTAAAACATCCATAACAGAAGGCCATCCAGCCAGTGGCGTAGCGTGGGTTGTCAGCACCCGGGGCAAGACAAGTAATTTGCGCCCCCTAACCCATGGATTTGCACCCCCTAACCCGTGGATTTGCGCCCCCTAACCCTAACCCCCAGATGTTGCGCCCAGTGCGGCCGGCCCCCCCTGCACCCCCCACGCTACGCCACAGCATCCAGCCTGGATGAGAGTCCACCACTTCCTGAGGGAGAACGTTCCACTGTCGAACAGCTCTTACTGCCAGAAAGTTTTTCCTGATGTTTAGTCAAAATCTCCTTTGTTGTAACTTGAAGCCATTGTTCGAGTCCTACCCTCCAGAGCAGAAAACAAACAAACAAGCTTGCTCCATTTTCCTTGTGACAGCCCTTTAGATATTGGAAGATGGCTATCGTATCTCCTGTCTCCTCTTTTCCAGGCTAGACATACCCAGCTCCCTCAACCGTTCCTAATAAGGCTTGATTTCCAGGCCTTTGATCATCTTGGTTGCCCTCCTCTGCACACACTCCAGCTTGTCAACATCCTGCTTAAATTGTGGCACCCAGAATTGGATATGTTATGTAACTTGGCGTGACATTCTAGTAAACAACGCTCCTTTAGCTTGCATTGAAAGTATGTCTGTTGAGATCTCTTTCCTTTGAGATTGTAGTACAGTGGTACCTAAGGTTACATACACTTCAGGTTACAGACTCCACTAACCCAGAAATGGTGCTTCAGGTTAAGAACTTTGCTTCAGGATAAGAACAGAAATTATGCTCTGGCGGCGCGGCGGCAGCAGGAGGCCCCATTAGCTAAAGTGGTTTCAGGTTAAGAACTGACCTCCGGAATGAGTTAAGTACTTAACCCTAGGTACCACTGTACTCAGGTATGTGAAGACTATGCAAGATGATTGTATTAAGCAAAGAAAGATCCAAATGAGTGGGATCTGAGTGTCATGAGTCATCATCTCTAGTCCACAGCAACCGCCTGCTAAATGAAGGTCTCCACCTGCTCCATTTTGCCCTTTCCAGACTCACATCTTGAGGGGAGCAACCTTTAAATACCATGCTAGCTAACTGCACTAGGCTGTTATGACCTTTATGGCTATGTGATATACCTCTAAGGGAACTTGTTGTGCTCTCACTCCCCAAGCCTGTTCTCATCGCGGATACATAAAGGATTTGACAGAGGTTGAAAGAGAGACAGATTTTGCCCTCAGATATACAGCCATACGTTTTAGTGAGTACTGGTCTCCACACACACACACACACACACACACACACACACACACACACACACACATTATACCGAGTTCTTCTTCTTCTTCTTCACTAAAATATAATAAAGATTTTAGAGTGTTTTTGTTTAGCTAGAAGTCAAAGGTGTTCCCTGATTATCATAACTTCATTGAATTCCAGTAATTCAATTTGAAACCATCACCGTTTGACCCAGATTTGAAACCATAACAGTTTCTGATTTGATCCTGGAATGTCCCACTTTTCCTTAGATGACTCTATTTTCATCTGAGAAATATTGTTCTTGGTATAAGCCAGGGGTAGGCAACCTAAGGCCCGTGGGCCGGATGAGGCCCAATCGCCTTCTCAATTCGGCCAGCAGACAGTCCAGGAATCAGCGCGTTTTTACATGAGTAGAATGTGTCCTTTTATTTAAAATGCATCTCTGGGTTATTTGTGGGGCAAAGGACTTCGTTCTCCCCCCCCCCAAAAAAAAAAAATAATAGTCCGACCACCGGCCACATGGTCTGAGGGACGGTGGACGGGCCTATGGATGAAAAAGGTTGCTGAGCCCTGGTATAAGCTTTTGTGTACATGCACACTTCTTCAGATCCGGATCTGAAGAAGTGTTCGTGCACCCAAAAGCTTATACCAAGAGCAAACTTAGTTGGTCTCTAAGGTGCTACTGGACAATTTATAAAAAAATAATTGTTATTTATTTATTTATTTGCTTATTTATTTATTTATAAAATTATTCATATAATGTTGTATTATAAATATATACCACAGTGGTTTACAACACTATAGAAACATAAAACCAGACAGTAAAATCATACAAACTTTTTAAAAAGCACATGTTAGAAGCAAAAAACACAGAAATTAAAAAGACACATCAGTTGACCCTTGTGGGAGGCTGTACTCTTAATTGCCTTCATGGGCCTGGTGGAATAGAAACGTTTTCAGCAAGCATTTAAAAAGTTGGCACAGAAGGTGTGCCACAGGATTGGAACAAATACATTGAAGGCACAGTTTCTTGTTGATGTCAAGTGAGCCTCACCAACTGAGGAAACAACCAAAGACAGATTGATATTGATGGGCCATTTGTGAAAACTCCTGTTTTTCATGGTATGATCTGAGCTTTAATGTTAGCTCCAGCTAGAATCAAATTCCAAATGCTTCCAGAATTTTACAGAAATTGACTCTGGAGGTAGATGTAGGTGCTGGAAACTCAAACCACGCCCTCAAACATTGGTCACTCACACAGAGATGCATAGGCACCTCTGAAACTGACAACCACACCCAAAAAAGTCAGATACTTTCCAAAACCAGTTTAGTCTTCTTTTCTTCCTGTTTCCACTGAGCACATATTCCAGCACAATTAAATCTTTGCTTTCCCCTTTTCTGCAGAAAATGCAAATTATTCCATTCCCACCTCACTGAACTGAAATTGGAGTGCTTTCAGACTGTTTGCTAAGATCCATCTGCTAGCTTATCATATCTTCTACAAACAGCCGTATCTTGTAGCCTTCGGATTTAGTTACTTCCTCTGCAAAATTAACAGCTGTTTTTTATCAAAAATCCATACTGGTGCTGTTCATCCTAAATTAGCATGCTTCGTTAGTGCTTCAAGGATCCTGGTTGAATTAAAACACTTAATTTTCTCCATCGGGGAGGGAGAAAATGAGGAACAGCCGTGCCGGAGTTTTTTGCTGATTCATCCAAACACTAGCTGAAAAAAATAGCATTCTCTGCTGTATGAAAAATGTTATATCCTTGGCTCCCTTTCTCCGGATGCGCAGATATTTTATAAGTTTTTTCACTTCTAAGGGAAAATTGGATAGTACCAGGTTTGAAACTGGATTAATCATAGACTACAAAACCAGGCATGCTGCTAGACACTATCTAGGGAAAAAATCTGGACCTTCCATAGGTTTGCAGAGATGCAGAGACGTGGATTGCCCTAACACTTCCCAAACAACACTGAACCATATGAGTAGTGCCCCGGGAGGTGCTGTGGTCTAAACCACTGAGCCTCTTAGGCTTGTTGATCGGAAGGTAGGCGGTTTGATTCCTTGCGACGGGGTGAGCTCCTGTTGCTCTGTCCCAGCCCCTGCCAACCTAGCAGTTCAAAAGCACACCACTGCAGTGGGAAGGTAAACGGCGTTTCCGTGCGCTCTGGTTTCCATCACAATGTCCCATTGCGCCAGAAGCGGCTTAATCATGCTGGCCACATGAGCCAGAAACCTGTCTGTGGACAAATGCCGGCTTCCTCAGTCTGAAAGCGAGATGAGCGGCGCAACCCCATAGTTGCCTTTGACTGGACTTAACCATCCAGGAGTCCTTTACCTTTACCTAGTGCTTTGTCCTAACATGGCAGCAGCGGAGTGCTCTGTTGAGCATTCCTGGATACATTGCACTGGATCAAAGCCTATTTATACAGTGGTGGAAAGTATAATTAGAACAATGCACTTGTTAACTTGCTCTAAGATAGCAGGAATTCTGTGATGTCAGAAAATGTACTGTGTTGTTTGTATTAACTGGCTTGCTGACAGCACTATCGCTCTCAGCCCTTCTGTGTCCAGCAAAGATAGGTAAACAAACCTAAAAATCTTCATATGTTCAGAGCAGAGCTAGACATCACCATCATAATTTATTTACACCCCGCCCATCTGGCTGGGTTTCCCCAGCCACTCTGGGTGGCTTCCAGCAGAATATTAAAATACAATGATTCATCCAGTATTAAAAGCTTCCCTAAACAATGGCAAATGCTGGTTGAAACCAATCAAAATAGAATGAATAAACATCAATTGAGGCAGTGGAGTAGGGGGGGGGAGTTGCCACAGGCCCCAGATTTTTAGTGGCACAAAATTTCAACTTACAGCTGTGTGCTTCAAGTCACTTGGCTCCATTGAAAATGGTTTCTCCATGTGAACCAGGAAATGACCTCTCCAGACAATGAAACAACTCTTATTTTCCTATCTCTGCAGCTGCAATCTCCTGGGTGACGCAGACACCATTAGGTAGTTGAATGTGTATGCATACTCCATCTGTTTCCATCCCTCCCCCCACCCCCTCTGCATGGCCCCGGGCGCTGGCAACCCACACTATGCCACTGAATTAAGATCAGGGGCCAACAAACGAAAACAATGGTTTCCCCATTTGCCTAAACCAGCAAAGAGGGGGCCAATCAGCTTTGCCTGAGGAAGAAGTCCCGCAATCTTCCCACCACTGTACTGCAAAGGAGGGGGAATACCATGTGGCGGTTGCCATTTTCAGCGCCAAGCCCTCTTTTATCACCAAGTCTAGTTCACCCTTTATAGTCAAGTCATGTATTTGCTGAAAGCATTTTTTGTTCCATTCTGAACTTTTATCTCATAACTGTGATTAGAATACTTCCTTTGAACTGAAATTGGCTTTCCGTGTGAATTATCTTCAAGTCCCTGTATTCACTGGATACAATGTTTAATTCCTTAATAACTGGCGAGTCTCCTGCTGTTGAGCACCAACACATTTTGCTTTCATTGATGGGCCGTCGTCAGATTCACTCAGGCACCAGGAGGCTCACCTGGAAAAGAGCACCAGCATCCTAACACTGGTTTAAATCTGCTTAATTCTCTATTGATGTCTGCGAATCTGCATCCATGTACCCAGCTGGGGATCTATATTTCTATAACCTTACCTTTCCCCCCCTCCCATTGCATTCTTTTTCTTTTCCCCCCACTCCTTCACAGTGATTGAATTATTAACATTCTCTTGCCGAAAACCGCTTGACTAAGCTGATGGGATTTAAAGCAATAAAGAAAATTCATAAGGAAGTTCTACTAGGAAAGACAATTTGCTACAGCCATTGACTGAATATTATATCAAAGGATTTAGAGGTAGAAGACTTCTTGCATTCCTCTCCCTTTTCATGGCCCGTTTGGGTGTTATTAAACTTTTTCATTAAAACCTCCTTGTTGTGAACTGGAGGAGAATGCTTCTGATGTTTGCAGTCATTCGTTTCAGAATAGGATTCCAAGATTGGTCATTTAACCAGGGAGATATGCAAGAAAATCTGATGGAGCATCCATCATCCACAAGGTATTTTTTATTTTATTTTTTAGCTGAGATGTTGAATTTGCTGGTCATTAATTACATTCCAAGCCAGAAGATTCCTCCCTCCCTTATTGATGAAAACCATACTTGAGGGAGAAGTTATGACTGAAGAAAGTGGGGCCACAAATCTAACTGTGCCAGGAAACAATTCAAATGGAAGCAGGAAACAATTATTCCTTCCAAGCCCATTCAATAAGTCTTGAACTGAAATGGTACTTCTGCAGCAGAACAAAATTACATTTTCCAGAAGAAACTGCATAAACCCCCTTCCTACAAGAATGTCTCTTCTCCAAGGCTAAATCCAGTGGCTGCCTTTTTAACCAATGGGATGACTGCTGGCTGTTCTCAGGGCAGGCTGTTCCATGAGGTAAAGTGAGGCAGCTGCCTCAGCAAATTCTGAGGGGTGGAAAGTGGCTAGAAATATCTGCCATGTGGTCTGCCCTGCAGCCCCTAAGCTAGCTTGCTTTCCCTAGGGCGCAAGTGAAGGACTCTGATCCATCACAAGTGCTGAAGTAAGATTCAACTACAACTTCAAACTGTCTAGGCAGGTTTTGTGCACAGAACGGGGGCCAGTGTGGGAGAGAGCCAGTGTGGTGTAGTGGTTAAGAGCAGTAGACTCGTAATCTGGTGAACCGGGTTCGCGTCTCTGCTCCTCCACCTGCAGCTGCTGGTTGACCTTGGGCTAGTCACACTTCTCTGAAGTCTCCTAGCCTCACTCGCCTCACAGAGTGCTTGTTGTGGGGGAGAAAGTGAAAGGAGAATGTTAGCCGCTTTGAGACTCCTTTGGGTAGTGATAAAGCGGGATATCAAATCCAAACTCCTCTTGTCCTTTGCTTCAAGCAGCAAAATGGCTTGGGATGCTCCTGTGCCATCGACAAATTTAACAACATTTATCCACGCAGTCATCATGTACCCAGCATACATGAAATTCAGTAAAACATTTTTAGAGGCTGTATCCTATGGAGGACCCGAATCTAAAAAGGCAAACAACTAAGGGACAATTGTCAATTCCAAAAAAATCCTAGCAATCAAAAATGGTATTGGGGAGTATTTAAAACAGGGGTAGGCAAACTAAGGTCCGGGGGCTGGATCTGGCCCAATCGCCTTCTAAATCCAGTCCGCGGACGGTCCAGGAATCAGCATGTTTTTACATGAGTAGAATGTGTGCTTTTACTTAAAATGCATCTCTGGGTAATTTGTGGGGCATAGGAATTCGTTCATTCCCCCCCCCAACAAAAAAATATAGTCTGCCCCCCCACAAGGTCTGAAGAACAGTGGACCGGCCCCCTGCTGAAAATGTTTGCTGACCCCTGATTTAAATATATAGAATTCTTCATTAGAATAAAATAATGTCCATAGAAACAAACATTTCAATAATAAATTCTTAACAGGCCGGATCCTGTGCGGAATATTTCAAAATAAGCCAAATGTGTTTCGATGCAAATGACCTCATATGATATCAAAGAAACTAATAGGCTTTGATGAAGAGCCATGCTTCGTGTCCCCTTCCTTTCAATTGCATCCTCCTCACTCTTCTCATAGATTATTAGGATAGCTCCCTTATAAGCATTCTTCACATAGGAGCTAGCTCCTAGGGGGCAAGGGGTCTTGTCCCCCCAAAAAAATATTTGAGGGGGCCAGACCCCCTCCCCCCAAGTTGATGAGCACTGCCATTCAAATGGTGTGCGTGCACCAAGTCATGTTATTGATTATGTGGGGTAGGCTTTCCTGGGGCCCCCAATATTTTTTTCCCAAGTTGGCACCCCTGGTTCCCCACACAATTTAGAACCATGCTACAGAAGTTACTCTCACAACATGTGAAACATGTGCAGACCAGTCAACGAGGACACGTCAGAGCAGGTGGGGCCAGTACAGGAGACCCCACTGCCCCCCCCATGTGATTTCAACAATGTGAGTGGGTGTTTCTGCCGTCCTATGTTGTGCTCTCCGTATGAGGGAACTCTCATCAGGTCAGTCTTTAGGGTTGTGTTGACCTTTGCCAAATCTTCCCACCTATCATTTCTTTTCTTTCCATCTGGCCGGTGAAAAGGAGATTTGGTAATAATGCAGTCTTGCTGCATTTTGAAGCTGGAAGCATATAACTGAAGTTCACATCAGGTTAATTGGAAGGAGGTTTTTGTCCCGTCCCCCCCTCTTCGGAGGGAGGAGCAGCTGTCTTGGTTGCTCAGCACAGTACGTTTTGTGACTGTTCTGACTAGAACATACCAGGGCCTCAATCAGGAGCGGCGTCTCATTCATATGCAAAGCAACCTTCACTCCCAGTCTTAATTGAAAGGCTCTTTGTGGAGTGCAGGGGGGGGGGAGAGACTAGAAAAGAAGATTCACTGGCAGCTCAAGGTACTTTTTAATCGTTGAGACAAAATATATTAATCAATACAGTCCACTCCATTGGCCCCCAGAGCTAGACAGAGATGGCCTGCCTCTCTCTCTCTCTCTCTCTCTCTCTCTCTCTCTCTCTCTCTCTCTCTCTCTCACACACACACACACACACACACACACTGGGTTTTGAGCACAGCAAAAATAAATAAATAAACCCTCAGAGCTCATAACTTCATTATTGTTTTCTCTATTATCTTACAGGGGTGTTAATTTGCCTTTGAGTAATTAACTCCCCCGTGTGATTGTTAAGAAATTTAATCAATAACAGGGCGCGGGGGGGGGGGGAATCAAATCTACCAAGCTGTCACTGCTTCAATTATGATTGTCCCCCCCACCCCGAGCATCTCCCCCGCCCCCCGTGGAGGTATCTCTGTTTTACTGATGTGAACAGGTGCACCATACATAATTTCTTTGTGGAGCCAATATTTAAATTCCTTCCTTCCCCTAACCAAATAGGAAGGCACAACCAATCCATGATCTGTAATCTAATCACCTCATTTTCAGCTCTAAAAGCATTAGCGGCCACCTGCTAGCGCCGCACCTGGCAATCCTACTTATTAAAAGTCACACAGGTTTTTGCGCGCTTAAGATACATGGCGCTGTTTTGATGACACTTTAATAAAGCAGAAAGATGAGAAGGTCAGACCTGAGAGACTCCTGCTTATGTCCACCAGGTACTTCACAGCATATAATTTCTTGCAAACGTGGTAAAAATAAAAAAGGAAGGATTGTTCTTGAGGGGATTACAATCTGCTTTTCCTGCTATTTTTTTTTAAAAAAAGAATCTATGCTGTTGCATCTCTCTTCCTAGTTGCGTGTTGAGTCCCACAATACCACCCCCAAAAATTCACACTTCACACATCAATTTTTGTTTAAGGTTTTTGGCATAATTTTGGCCACAACTTTATTCAAAATACAAAAAATGTGAGTGGTTGCTTAGGCATTGGTTATGACTATCTGTCCTTGCCCTCAAGGACAGAGCTGGCCCTTCCAGACACCAACGGAAGCCAGCGTGGGAAACAAGTATTGGGTGAGAAAATGAAGCTGGGCAACAGTCCCTCACTTCTCACCCTCATGTTCCTGTGGGGCTTGCACGGCCCAAGTCTGATGCCAGGGACAAGGACTAAAAGAATGGCAAGCCCCTGGATTCCTTTAATGGAATTCCCTTTCCGCATCATTTGGAGGGGTAGGCACTTACCCCTCCAAGCACCAATTTAACCAATGCCTAACCGCCAACCTTACAAGTTGTGACGATTTGCTACGCAGTAGGCAAAAACCAAATGGCACCAGCCAATCAGCCAGATGGCAAAATTCCTACCAGGCCCCCACACCAAGGCGGACGACCCCATGACAGGCATAGCAAGGTCAAGCGATCAAAAAAACCACCCTATTAAAGGGAGGGAGGGCGGGTGATCCGATGCAAAACAGCCAAGAGGACGCCCAACGTCTGGCCCCTGTATTTAAAAACTCTGACCCCTCCTCCAAATTGGAAACAATCAAAACTCCCCAGCAACCCAATTTAACCACTTAAAGGCTTGGGTTCCTCACCAGATCTCCCTAGTCACGGGAGGGTGGTTTGTTCCCCCAACCGCAACACGTGCTCTCTGTTCGGGAGAACACACTTTGGCTATTATGAATTAAAATCTGCTGAGCTGTAGTCCCAGGCAACCAGTGGTGAGAGATGGGGGCTCATGCAGCAGCAATGACCCCCCCCCCGGCTACAGCTGCATCAAAAGAGGCTGTGAATGAGGTAGGGCTCATTAGCCACAGATAAGGAGGTTGGTTACGTTTAAACCTTCTCCTTTCCGAGGGAGATGTGTTATAAATGAAACTGCATGGTATATTAAGTGCAAGAACATAATCAATGTGCTTATTTTTACACCTAAATAGCTGCTGCAGGGACTCCCAAAGGCGTGCAATTGTAGCGTGTGTGAAGGTTTGTTGGTGGGGCGCCCTTAACCAATTGTATTCCTGATTGAAACTCAAGCACCCGAAGCTATTTTAGTAGAAAACCCTGTTTCCACCCCAAGGCTAATAGCATCTATAGCAGGCTTCCTTAACCTTGGCCCTCAAGATGTTTTTGGCCTACAACTCCCATGATCCCTGTCTAGCAGGACCAGTGGTCAGGGACGATGGGAATTGCAGTCTCAAAACATCTGGAGGGCTGAGGTTGAGGAAGACTGATCTATAGGGCAGTTTAGTAGGGAGTATGCTAGTGGGGGGGGGACTACCACCCTCCCTCCCCATTTGCAATGGTCTCAATCCTTCTTCCCCCACACCTGAGATGGCTATTTGAACTATTGTACAACACATGAATTGATTTGACACCATTATTCTAATATTTGGGATGAATAGATGATTAGATTCCAGTCTATTTCAATTTCGCATGTGTTCAGCTATGAGAATATTGCTTTATCAAAGTGCCACACTTTATATATATATATATAAACACCACATTAAAAACCAGATCTTTAAATGCATTTTCTCCACATTTTTCCTAATTTGTGTATTTTGTATGCATATTGACCTATAATATCCATTTTCCATTTGGGTATGTTTTTCGATCTGAAAACTGTATCACAAAATTCAGAGGAGTGGAAAAACTGAAAGATAAATGTGTAGGAAACCACATATCTATCTGGGAAGTGTGAATCAGGTTGGTTTACTGAAAATTGTAGTTTGGGCAAAATCCTGTGTAACACTTCCATCTATCTTCTCAGAACAGAGCAAAGTTTAAAAGTGAGCTGAAATGAATTTTGACCACTCTAGCATTATATCTTTATATTATATACAGAGCAACTATGCAGGATCCAAATGTAATATAATTCCGCCCCCCGCCCCCCCAACCAAATCTCAGAACAAATCTGTGACTTCATTTTCTATACACAGATAGCAAAGAGTTTCAGTGAAAGGATTAAATGATTTATAGAAAGAAGTTTAAAGTTCAGCTCCACTGCATTTTCCCACAAAAAGAATAAGCCCATTTCAAGCTGACAGATTTTTGTTGTTTTCAGTATATGTATATTTCTCATAGGAAGTCCTTTTGTCTTCAGTGGAATTAAATAATGCATCACGGACAACTGAAATTCACTGGAATGTAGCAATAAATATATGGCCTTTTATAGCATTGCTTTTCGGAAATGTGAGGTTCTGCATTTTTAAAAGTCGTACGTCTCTCCTAAATTTCTACAGTGACACCTTAAAAAATATTAAGGCAGAACCTTATTGAACACATATTGTATGGGATCATTGGAGAAACTGCTACCATTGCAGATAAAATTTCAGCAACTTTGTGTTTGAGTATTTCAGTTTGTTGCTGCTACTGATATTTGACCCTCCTGTTATTTGCACTGATCACAGTTAAAGGGAGATGGGAGGCATAAGGTTTGCTTTATTCAGAGTATAGAACAAATCAGAATGCAGAATAAATCAGAATGCACCCTAACAAGCATGTATTGAACATACCAGATAAGTGACAATTTCCCCTGCTTTTGCCGTCCATGACACGCACCCCCAAAACAGAAATTTACTAGATAGGTAGTTAGCATCTCTGGTTGGTGGGTTACACTGAATTTGGTGGATCACTTTTACAGGCCAGGAGTGTTGCAGATTTGGGGAGGGTGTACAATTCGATCTTTCCTGAAGAAAGAGATTCTTTGGGATACTAAATGGGTGCTTTGTATCTCACGGCTCTTTCTCTTCCCCTGTGCTCCAATAAGATCTCTGCTAAGAAATGGAGCTTTGTAGATCATTCTATTCTTCTCTACATTCATTCACGCTGTCCAATAGCAACAGTTCTCTGGAAAGTTTACACTGTCCTCACCCTTGGAGTGTCCTCGTTTTCCAGGGACAGCCCCAGAATTACAAAAGGCATCCTGGTTTCTGATTTGATCCCTGAATGCCCCCGTTTGCCCTGCCAGCACCGTTGCAGCTGAACTCAGGGAGGAGGATGAGCTCTCGTTTATCCACCGTGGTGGCAGCTGCAGTGTTGGCTATAGGGCAGAATCGTGTTGTCTCTCCATGGCCGCTGCTAGCTGCCTCCTCCCTTGGGCAGCTCGTAGCAACTGCTCAAGAGCAGGGAAGGAGGAGGAGAGGCTGTGGCGTGTGATACACTGGCTCCGAGGTGCAGGCAGAGGGCTTTGCCACCCTGGATGGGAAGAAAGGGGGAACAAAGCACAAGGAGTCTTGACTTTTTTCAATTAAAAAATGCTTTGTGCATTCACGTCTGATCTTGCCCCTTATAAAATTTATTTACTGGTGTGTTGTTTGCTTTTTGTAAATCGATCAAAGAATGAAATAGAATAAAACCAGGATTAACGGGTTTTCTGAGGACGGTGGAGGGTGTGTGTGTGCTGTGTTCCATAGGTTTCCCAGTGGTGGCATGCAGCCTTCTTCTGATAGGAAACGCTCTGCGGTGAGCGGGAACACAACAAAAAATGGGGTTGAGAAGGGTCAACTTGTGGGGGAGTGAGAAATGTCCCTATTTTCATCTGAGGAATGTTGGAGGGTATGACACTGAACATGGAAAACCGTAATAGAAATCAAAATGCAAACCTAAAGTCTGAATCAGAAGAAAATCAGCAACAGCATAAAGTAAAATTAAAATTACTGGCAGCAGTTAATATTAACTCCAACTAATCCAGAAAGCGGCAGCTAGACTGGGATGGGGAGTGGCCGCCGAGACCACATAACACCGGTCTTGAAAGACCTACATCGGCTCCCAGTACACTTCCGAGCACAATTCAAAGGGTTGGTGCTGACATTTAAAGTCCTAAATGGCCTGAAGGAGCATCTCCACCCCCATCGTTCTGCCCGGACACTGAGGTCCAGCGCCGAGGGCCTTCTGGCAGTTCCCTCACTGTGGGAAGCAAAGCTACAGGGAACCAGGCAGAGGGCTTCTCAGTAGTGGCACCTGCCCTGTGGAATGCCCTCCCATCAGATGTCAAGGAAATAAACAACTATCTGACTTTTAGAGGACATCTGAAGGCAGCTCTGTTTAAGGAAGTTTTTAATGTTTGATGCTTTATTGTATTTTTAATATTTTGTTGGAAGCCGCCCAGAGTGGCTGGGGAAACCCAGCCAGATGGGTGGGGTATAAATAATATGTTGTTGTTAATATAAAGGATCTAAAAATATCTAAGATTTTAAGATGGAAGCACATGGGAAAGAAAAACATCTTCAAATGGCACCCAAAAGACTGCAGGCAAATCTCTTTGGGAAGGGCTTTCGATAAGCCACCACTGAGAAACTTCTTCCACCATTTTATTCTCCTGCTTCTCAGATCCATGACAAGGCCTACATCAGATGATCTTGAGGTGTGGACAGAGATATACAGGAAGAGTTTATCCTTCAGATGACTTGGACCTGAGCCATTTAGAGTTTTAAAGATTAATACTAGCACTTTAAATTGGACTGGAAGCCAGTGCAGATGTCAGAGCAGGTATAGAACATTTTGAGGAGAGTTCTTAGTTGTGCTTTCCTGGAGCTTTGCCACAACCTGAGTCTACATGTCTTCCAGAAACGGTTCCATTCCTCAATGGGAATTTAATGGAAGACATTGAGTCACAAGCCTTTTAAGTTGGAGGATGCCCCATTAAATTTGGCGGCACTTACTTCCTATTTGAGTAAACTTGCCTAGGACTTGGCTGTGCGTACAATAATAACAATAATAATGGATTAAAACCTATTGAGAAAGAGAGGGAGAAATGTTTACATGCTGTACCCAGCATATAAATTGCAATCTGAGCCTACAGTGAATTGAAAGTACAATTAATTCATTGTTTATTTGTTTTTAAGGAATTGGGAATTTATTATTTCTGTTCCATGCAATAATATGGAATATTAAATCTTTATACAAGGGTGGCGCTGTGGTCTAAACCACTGAGCCCATTGGACTTGCCAATCAGAAGGCCTGTGGTTCAAATCCCTGCGATGGGGTGAGCTACCATTGCTCTGTCCCAGCTCCTGCCAACCTAGCAGTTTAAAAGCACACCAGTGCAAGTAGATAAATACATACCACTGCGGCAGGAAGGTAAACGGTGTTTCCATGCGCTCTGGTTTCCATCACAGTGTTCCGTTGCGCCAGAAGCTGTTTAGTCATGTTGGCCACATGACCCGGAAAGCTGTCTGTGGACAAATGCCGGCTTCCTCGGCCTGAAGCGAGATGAGCGTCACAACCCCAAAGTCGCCTTTGACTGGACTTAACCACCCAGGGGTCCTTTACTTTTTACTTTTAAACCTTTATGTTAAAAAATATGTGTTGATTATTTAAATTTGGCGGCTGTTGATGTTTGGAAAAGAAAATGAAAGAAATAACTGCAATTGCCATATTACATATGCTTAAGAATATGGTAGTGGGGTTGGTGAGGGTGTTTTAAAACATAAATATCACTCAGGGACTTTTGTAATGTTGTGCAGCTACTTTTGTCGAAATAATCTCCACGCCTTACATATATGTGAAGAGTAACATAATTTCCCTTTGCATCCCCACACAGAAGATGGAATTGGATTGTTGTGTTGTAAGACCATTGCCAGATCATTAATTTAAAGACACAGATCTTGTATTCTCTAGACCCTGCAAAGATAGTGGTGTCATTTATGATTTAGCCACTGATCTCTGGAACTATTTAGTGAATGATTTGAGCAGCCAGCATTTGAAGGGAGAAGCTTGTTTTTTATATCACTTTAGTAACACCCTACTGATAGTACAGTGGTATCTCGGTTGTTGAATTTAATCCATTCTGGGAGTCCGTTTGACTTCTGAAAATGTGGCTTCCGATTGGATGCAGAAGCTCCCTGCACTGGAAGCCGTGGAAGCCGCATTGGACGTTCGGCTTCCAAAAAATGTTGGAAAACTGGAAGACTCACTTCCAGGTGTGTGGCGTTCAGGAGCCAATTTGCTCGGGAGCCAAGCTGTTTGACAACCAAGGTATCACTGTATGTGTGAGAACTGAAACCTGTGGAAGAAGATGGTTGGATATGATATGGCAGAGGATTTGCACCAAATCTGACCAGCCACATCACATAAGAACATGAGAAGAGATTGCTGGACCAGGCCAATGGCCCGTTTGGTCAAGCAGCCTGTTTTCACAGGAGCTAACCAGATACCTGTGGGAAACCTGCAAATCAGGATCTGGGCATAAGATCTCTCTCCCCTCTGTAGTTTCCAGTAACTGGGATTCAGAAGCATGGATGCAGAGCATTGCATCTATGGTCCATGAAGACAGAGCTTAGCCTTCACCATTACGAGTTGTCACTGATAGATGTTAGAAAGACCATACCATGAGGAATAAAGCCTTGCTCAGCACGGGGACCCCTTGTCCCAGCTGGTTAATACTTTATCTTCATGCACGGCTCAGAGAAAGAAAGAGGAGCGTGTAGCATGGAGCCTCTGGGTTGGTGAGTCTTGGTAAGTGCCTGAACTTCTGGTCTTGCCTGGTCAAGAGGTCAGTACCTTGTGCCTGCTGTACATCATGCTCTCATGCTCCCAGCAATTAATCTCATGAATCCTAGAACAGAGAGCACATGCTCCAAGTTAATGTACAGCTTGCTTGTGGCTTTGGCCATTGCCATTCATCATCAGGATTTGCTCTTGTAGGAATAGTGGCTAATATCCAAAGATTAGCAACATCACTGTCTGTGCTGCAAAGCCAGCTTTGCATCGACGTGGCTGTCTGCCGTGCTCCGTGGCACAGCCCACTTGACATTAAGAGGTTTTTCAAAAGCAGTTTATAATATTGACGATGACGATATGTATGTTTATGTCAATCCAACTTAATGGGAGGAGAGCTACCCATCTCCCCCCAAAAATACTCCAATTGGACACACTCAAAGCATATCTCTGGATCCTAGCCAATGTCTGTTTCTGGGAGATCTTGAAAAATGCTGAATTTGTGCAAATCTTTATGGCAGAATTAACCTTTGTTCTAGTTCTGCCTGTACAAATTTCGCTAGCCCGTAGAATATGCTATCTCTCTATATATCACTCCCTTTTAATAGCAAACTGAACTAGCGAGTGGTGACAGAAATGGAGTCGAAACAGGACCGCTGAGAAAGAAGGGAGGCGTATCAGGAAAATTTCAAAGCTTGTAGAAGTAAAACAAACAAACAAAACCCCAACCCAACATATTTTTAAAGGCATAATAATAATAATAATAATAATAATAATAATAATAATTAATAAATAAATAATAATTTATTATTTATAAACCGCCCATCTGGCTGGGCTTCCCCAGCCACTCTGGGCGGCTTCCAAAAAAATATTAAAATACTGTAATACATCAAACATTAAAAGCTTCCCTAAGCAGGGCTGCCTTCAGATGTCTGGTAGTTGTTGTTCTCTTTGACATCTGGTGGGAGGGCGTTCCATGGGGAGGGCGCCACTACCGAGAAGGCCCTCTGCCTGGTTCCCTGTAACTTGGCTTCTCGCAGTGAGGGAACCGCCAGAAGGCCCTCGGTGCTGGACCTCAGTGTCTGGGTAGAACGATGGGGGTGGAAACGCTCCTTCAGATATACTGGACCGAGGCCGTTTAGGGCTTTAAAGGTCAGCACCAATACTTTGAATTGTGCTCGGAAACATACTGGGAGCCAATGTAGGTCTTTCAAGACCGGTGTTATATGGTCTCGGTGGCCGCTCCCAGTCACCAGTCTAGCTGCCATGTTCTGGATTAGTTGTAGTTTCCAGGTCACCTTCAAAGGTAGCCCCACGTAGAGTGCATTGCAGTAGTCCAAGCGAGAGATAACCAGAGCATGCACCACTCTGGCGAGGCAGTCGGCAGGCAGGTAGGGTCTCAGCCTGCGTATCAGATGGAGCTGGTAAACAGCTGCCCTGGACACAGATTTGACCTGTGCCTCCATGGACAGCTGTGAGTCTAGAATGACTCCCAGGCTGCGCACCTGGTCCTTCAGGGGCACTGTTACCCCAATCAGGACCAGGGAGTCCTCCACACCCACCCGCCTCCTGTCCCCCCAAAACAGTACTTCTGTCTTGTCAGGATTCAACCTCAATCTGTAAGCTGCCATCCATCCTCCAACTGCCTCCAGACACTCACACAGGACCTTCACCGCCTTCACTGGTGACTCCCCCCTCCCCAACAGCCCAGGACATACTTGGCCAAACAAATGTAAAATGTCATTTGGAAAAGGAAAATGGAACCAGGGAGGAAGAAATAGTTTCCTGGGGGAGGGCATGGCTGGCTGGAACCTTGAACGAGCCACAGTGGGGGTCTATTCCTGCATTCTTTTGGAGGCCCCACATGCTACACAGGAGAGCCAGTGTGGTGTAGTGGTTAAGAGCGGTAGACTCCTAATCTGGGGAACCGGGTTCGCGTCTCCGCTCCTCCACATGCAGCTGCTGGGTGACCTTGGGCCAGTCACACTTCCTTGAAGTCTCTCAGCCCCACTCACCTCACAGAGTGTTTGTTGTGGGGGAGGAAGGGAAAGGAGAATGTTAGCCGCTTTGAGACTCCTTAAAGGGAGTGAAAGGCGGGATATCAAATCCAAACTCTTCTTCTTATTATTATTTATGATGTTTTTATGTCCAGGGAAGCATATGCTATTTTGACTGACAGCACTGAAAGAAATTGAAATTCATAATGGAATATTCTCTCCTTTTGCACTCTATTCTCTGTCAGTGTTTATTCACCTGTTATTCAAACAGAGTGTGGGTAAGCAGCCTTTGGCTACATCCTTTGGCTACAATAATAAGGCAGGGAAATATCGCTGGAGTTTTCTGAGCATTGTGCAAAGTGACAGACAAGGCCATTTAGGATTGCTGCCTAGGCAGCCACTTTAAAATGCTGATTTTGACAGGGCTAATGCAAAGTACATTTTACACAGAGCTATATTTACCATCAATTGTTAAATCCAAGAACAGCCATCTTCCACTTTGTCTTCACGAGATGAATCGGTAAAACACAGGCACTCCCAGGCGTTCCTAGCTGAAATGATGTTATTCAATGTAGGACTGGAGTTCAAGTCAATTATCAAATGTTAATTCTTTGTAGCAATAAGCAGACCTTCCCTATGCACTGCGGGGGGGGGGGGGAGATCCAGAGCAAACAGATGAATTGTCCAGACACCTGGTAGAAGTTCACAAATTAATCCATGCTATGGATTAAGTCTGGCAAAAAGAAAATTCTTAAATGCTTTTTCAGGGTGTGCTGGAGTCCTCTTTGCCACTTCTCAGGCTTACTGGGGGAAAGACTGCAGGACGTTCTGTAATAGGGCTTGATGCCTGTTAAGTTGTGGGTGAACATATCAGATGACACAGTGATTCTCCAAGCAGCTCTTGTTTATTCACAGGTCAGAACAGAAGTGAACTGAAGGGTTCAGCCAGCCTGCTTACCTATATAGAGCTTCAGTACAACATAACTGTAACAACTTTCTGTAACTATCCAATCGCTGAATGTCACTTTCGATCTTTTATTTGCATATGTGGACCTGAGCTATCTACAGTATCCCTCTGCTGGCCCAGGGTGAGAACTTCAGTACATAACAATGCCCTAGATGCATAGGTCAAATTGTTAGCATATTAGCAGTGCATCATTGAATCAGTTGCAAACTGTTGACTCCATTCACATAATTATGGGCACTGTAGTTTATATTTTCCAGCAACCCTTAACAAACTGCAGTGCCCAGAACACACTGAGGAGGATAATGTGTTTTAAAGGTATAGCCCATGCACTTTCCCTCTCCACTGAACATAGGGGGAGGAAAATTTGGAATTTCCATTTATGTTGTGTAGCAAACTGCACTTTCCCATTCCATCCAAATATTTGGAAAGTATAGTGTCAAGAAAATCAGATTTTTCTGTTCTGGCCTTCTTCCAAAGCATTTTCTGGGTGGAGAAGTGACCTCATGAGAAAGCGGTTTCTTTCTCACTAATTGTACAGGATCTCATGGCTTGCATGAGTGACGCAGGGTATCCAAGGTCAAGATGGAGCTTCACTAATTGGGTCTGGAGGCCTCTGTGGTGAAGTAGCATGTGCACTCAGTTCTGTAGAGTTACATCTTGGGAGATGTCTGATTGGCCAAGGTCATTGCCAGCTGCTATGAACTATGTAAGCTACCCACATTCCTTTTGTGTGTTGCCTCACGTTCTAGTTTCTGGGGTCTGTGCCTGAAATTTGCCTTGCTTTTTCATTTACAATTTTCTTCCTGGCATCCATGCTTACTGTGTTTCTGCTGTATTTTTGCCTGTTGGCGATATATAGAGCTATTTCTTGTTGGAATTGTCTACATTTGTGCCTTCAAAATTTCACCTTTAAGAAACTCCCATCCATGTTGGACTCCCTTCCCTTCAAGTATTTTTGATCATGGGATCTCACCCATTAGTTCCTTAGATTTTTGAAATCAGCTTTCTTAAAGCCCAGATTTTGTGTCTGACTACACTCAGCTTTTCCTTGCCTCTGTGTTATGAAACCCAAGAGGACACAATCACTTCCTCCCAAGGTTCCTAGTACTTCCACTTTGTCAATCAGTTCTTCCCTGTTGGTGATAGGGCCAAGACAAATGATCCCCTTCTTGCTTCTTCTACCTACTGGGGAATGAAATTGTCCAGGAGGCAATTGAGGAATTTGTTGGACCTTGCATTCTTGGCAGAGTTTGGGTTCCAACAGATATCAGGGTAGTTCTAGTTAACTTCGTCTCTTGCCCTCATTCCTGCCTAGGCCCTTAATCACATTCCAAAGGATACCTGTGCATTTTGCTGATTAGAGTACAATAAATTTAATAATCCTTGAACAGTAAGAACTCGTGTTGCAGTTTCACAGCTCATGAAATGTGTCAGTTTAAGATATGAGACAAATACCGCTCCCCCCCCACCGCCACCGCCGCCTTTTCTCTCTCTCTCTCTCTCTCTCTCTCTCTCTCTCTCTCTCTCTTGCAAAGCACTGTGACTTCACAGTAGCCTTATCTCTCATTACTCTGGATACAATGCGATATTCATTAGAAAAGAATACAGGACATGATTTCATTAAGAGTTAGCAAGTTCTCTTCTTAGCAACCTTCCCTCCTGCTCCCACCCCCTCGGTTTTGTACTGCGAGTGAATATAATGCAAACCTTTCTTATCACATATAAACAGCACATCAACTTTGTACATTGCATGTTGTTCTTGAACAAGTAAGTGGAGATAGTGAAGGTTCCTTTGGCGCGTCACTGCAAGATTATGGAATTATGGGATGGCTGAAAGTAGGACACGAGCACAGCAGCGCTTGGAACTTGTACATCGTGGCTAGGCTTAGCCTCCATGAATTTGTCTAACTCCCTTTTCAAGTCATAGAGACCACAAGGGCCATCGAGTCCAACCCCCTGCCAAGCAGGAAACACCATCAGAGCACTCCTGACATATGGTTGTCAAGCCTCTGCTTAAAGACCTCCAAAGAAGGAGACTCCACTACACTCCTTGGCAGCAAATTCCACTGTCGAACAGCTCTTACTGTCAGGAAGTTCTTCCTAATGTTTAGGTGGAATCTTCTTTCTTGTAGTTTGGATCCATTGCTCTGTGTCCGCTTCTCTGGAGCAGCAGAAAACAACCTTTCTCCTTCCTCTATGTGACATCCTTTTATATATTTGAACATGGCTATCATATCACCCCTTAACCTCCTCTTCTCCAGGCTAAACATGCTAAACAGGCTAAACAAGTCATCCAAATTGGTGGCTGTTACTAGATCTTGTGGTAGTTAATTCCATAGTTGAGCTTCCTTGCATTTTTTTTCTAAACTCAAAAACTACATTATTATTATTATTATTATTATTATTATTATTATTATTATTATTATTAGGTTGTGACCAATATTTGCCCTTCACAGGGAAGACTCATTAAAAAGAATGACCAACTTAGGCCTATTAATCCCAATGTGTCTACTAGATACAACTCTTCATATATATAAATAGTCCACTCAGATATTCAATTTGTTTCACATACACTTCTTGGTAATCTGGTCCAGCACTAGGATTTGGCATCATCAGGCATGCTCCAGAAGATGACCGACAATGAATCCTTGGAGCCTCCTGGTTGTTGCTGTTGCTAGCCTTCTCCAAGCAAGCAGTGAGAGGAATGGGGAAAAGGAGAATTAATTCCCGTAAGCCTGTCCCTCTCCCAGAAGGAGAGGAGAGCAAAAGTGTCAGTGGCAACCAGGAGGCAGAGGTGGGTGGACTCCGTGTGAATCCTCAGACAGGCTCCTTGCAACAGCCTTGTGAAGGAAGCGAGTCTAATTACCTGTACGTTGCTGAGCATTTTAATTGCTAAAACATTGATAAATCAGGGGGAAACTGTCAGGGTGTCTAGCAATTGTAAAAATGGAATAATTCTGCAGTGCAAAATTGACAGCAGAAGAGGTTGTGGGTGGAGTGAATAAGGTTTTCTCGAGACAGTGGTGAACGGCACCACATACAGGATAAGTGGTAGAAAGAGAGAGAGAAAAGGGGTGGCCACCCACCCACTCTTGGTTCTGACCCTACTCATTTTTTTTTGTTCTGGTCCTGCCCACTTTTGGCTCTAGCTACATCCTCCATTTGTTTGAAGCCCCAACCCCGATTACACCCAAAGTAATGCAGCCCTTGACAGAGAAATATTTGGATATTCAAGCCAGTAGCACATTCAGGGCCAAATTTGGGGAATTATTTATTTATTTATTTATTTATTTATTTATTTATTTATTTATACCTCACACATTTGGCTGGGTTTCCCCACCCACTCTGGGTGGCTCCCAACAGAATATTAACAACACAACAAAACATCAAACATTAAAAACTTCCTTAAACAGAGCTGCCTTCCGATGTCTTCTAAAAGTCAGATAGTTGTTTATTTCCTTGACATCGGATGGGAGGGTGTTCCACAGGGCGGGTGCCACGACCGAGAAGGCCCTCTGCCTGGTTCCCTGTAACTTGGCTTCTCGCAGTGAGAGAACCTCCAGAAGGCCCTCGGTGCTGGACCTCAGTGTCCGGGCTGAACGATGGGGGTGGAGACGCTCCTTCAGGTATACAGGGCCGAGGCTGTTTAGGGCTTTAAAGGTCAGCACCAACCCTTTGAATTGTGCTTTGAAATGTACTGGGAGCCAGTGTAGGTCTTTCAAGACCAGTGTTATGTGGTCTCGGCGGCCGCTCCCAGTCACCAATCTAGCTGCTGCATTCTGGATTAGTTGAAGTTAATATTAACCTCTGCACCGACACTTTGAAATGTGCACGGAAATGTACTGGGAGGTGACCAGGGCCCCCAAATTCAGTAGGGTTACTCTACCACATTATGAAGTAGAATCATAGAATTATAGAGTTCAAAGTGTCATTTAGTCCAACCCCCTTGCAATGCAGGAATCTTTTGCCCAACGTGGAGTTCAGACCCATAACACTGAGATTAAGAGTGTCACGCTCTACCAATTGATCTACAAAGTAATACTCATTGCAACCTGAGAGACATAAGATCTTTTGAAGTGAAGGAAGTAAGACTTATGAACATCTCAAGAGGCATTTGTTCTCAAAATGCCCAAGTGTATCCCTTTCCCCAGTACACAGTTATCGCCGCTGAGTTGCATCAGCGCCTATATTTGAATGACGGGTTTCTAAAACACATAACAGGCTGTACATTTGAAAAAATAATGTATACTATTCATTGGATACCCAGTGGATCAGTTCATTCTCTAATTAGTTTATGCATAAGGTCCATACTAGGTCTTCTACCTTTTTCGTTGAACTTTATGAGCTACTTCTGTTGAAATCTACAATTCAATACAATGAATAGTATATACAGTAGTACCTCAGGTTACATACGCTTCAGGTTACATACGCTTCAGGTTACAGACTCAGCTAACCCAGAAATAGTGCTTCAGGTTAAGAACTTTGCTTCAGGATGAGAACAGAAATCGTGTTTTGACGGCGCGGCGGCAGCGGGAGGCACCATTAGCTAACGTGGTGCTTCAGGTTAAGAACTGTTTCAGGTTAAGTATGGACCTCCAGAATGAATTAAGTACTTAACCTGAGGTACCACTCTAATATTTTTTCAAATGTACAGCCGGTTACTTCTTGTGTGTTTACTGAATATGTTTCACGTAACCAGAGATTTGTTGTTGTTTTGAGGAGGGAGTCATACAGCACAATCCCAGGTATATTTACTCTGACGTAAGCCTGACTGATTATCCTGGGTACTTCCTCCCAAGAAAGTGCGGGTAGGGTTGCAAGCCTAATGAAGCCATGCTCAATTTGTCAAATGTGAAGCAACGGAAAGCAGGCTTTTGCACTTCTGAAAAGCTCATGTCACATTAATATTTATCCTGTGTACAACGTTTAAGAATATTGCATTTACCTGCTGTTCTACTGTCCATTAAGGGTGACAAATTAAAGTGATAAAAATGGACACAAGCTAGAGGTAACTGTTGTTTTGCTGCACAAAGGCTCACAGAAGCGTATCTTAAAAGAGTGTTGAATTTTGCCATTTTGCAGATGAATTCAAGTTCTTTATGAAAAGGCTGCCCATGAACTATTTCCTCAACACGTCAGCCATTATGCACTTGTGGACAATGGACTCAAATTTCCAGCATCGCTATGAGCAACTGGAAACCAGCACGAAACAGCTGTTCCTCAAGGCGCAGAAAATTGTCCACAAGCTCTTTAGCCTTAGTAAGAGGTGCCATAAACAGCCACTCATCAGCTTGCCGAGGCAAAGGTAAGAGAAACAAAAGAGAAAATGCAACCAACCTAGGACGGTGTTTCCCAAATGGGGCTAGCTTGTAGAGATGGCGGAAAGTGGTAGAAACGTAAGCTACTACAAACTCGCAAAGATAAGGCTACATTCCTTCAAAATGCCCTACATGTTCAGGAATCACTGACCTAGCACGCTGTTTTGACACTGAAGGGTTATTCACATGGATAGACATGGCAACAGTTTCCAGTTTGATGGCATATTGAGGGAGTGGCTGATACCTTACCTGGTCATGTGATGCATGGAGGGGAGCATTCATTGTGTGGATGTCATTTTTAGTGGCATATCCATGACCGGGATAAGATGCAAAACATGTTCCCCAGCTCTCTCACAGATATCAGGGGAGAGAGTTGGAAGATAAGCCATCCCACTCTTCCAATCTCACCAATTCACCATTTGGGGGCTCTGTAGATTTAACAGCTGTGCATCCTCACTTTTAGGCTGCTTTCCCAATCTTCCATTTGGGAGACGGTAAGGTGATGAGACTTGGGAATATAATTCTCTCCTGTTTCTTTGGTGAATTTGAACATCTAGGAGCTGCCCAGTGGTTTCCAACCAGCTTCTGAAAAGTTGGGGTTGTGTAAATCATCCATCTGATGTGTAATACGAATGATTGGGACAAATCTTCCTAATGCTTTTACTTGTGTATATTCCTCAAGTCAACAGGCACTATGGGTGCATAACATGGGCATACGGGAAAATGTCAGAGTCTCTTTGATAGTGATTTTACACCATTCTTGAACAAAGGGATTGCCAATATCATGATATTTCTATCAGAGTATAGCCAGAGGGTGTGACTCTATTCTACTGCTAAACTGCGTAAATTGTCAAAATGAGAGATTACAATTTGCCTACCATTCTAAAGCCGCAATCCTAAACAAATCCTAAGCAAGCAGTGAGGGAAGGGAGAGATATTATGTCACAGCTGTGCTTAAAGTCTGGCCCTACTCTCCTCCCTACACAGTTATGCCCTATGCATGAGTAATGTGTGGATGGCACTATTGCTGAAAGCTTTCTGTCTCAGGATGATAATCTGCACACTGTGGGCACTGGCTGTGGGTGCCCAGTGTGCTCTGCCCAGTGCTGCAACATCATGACATCACATTGCAATGTCATGACGCTGTAGTGTGGGGCAGGTCACGGCAGGTCATGCGCTCCGGCGCCATAGCAGCAACTGGACCGGGACCTGTGCCTCCACCGTGGGGCCTCACTGGCAGTGACTGTGATCCCCTCTCTCCCAATTCTCCCTCCTTGATCTCCTTTCTGGCACTGCTATTCTCCAACTTCTCCAACTCTGCCACAGTGATCTGCCTCTGCCATGACAGTGATACCCTCTTCCAATCCTTCCTCCTTTCCCTCCCTTTCTACCCCCTTCCTTTCTTTCCTTCCTTCCTTCCTTCCTTCCTTCCTTCCTTCCTTCCTTCCTTCCTTCTTCCCTCCCTCCCTCCCTCCCTCCCCTCCCTCCCTTCCCTTCCAACCCAAGTGATGAAGTGATGTTAACACAAAAACCTCATACATACACTAAGTAAAATAATCTAGGTTTACCATCCCTTCTCTCCCACCCCCAATCTTATACACCAGTGTCTCACATCAAACATAACCAATTTGCAGAAAAAGACTCCGCGACCCGAAAACAGAGGCAATGCGCATATTTTTGTAACCCAATTAAATATTTAATACAGATTATATAAAAGCATGCACACTTCAAAGGGCTCGTTTCACACATTCAGTCATCCCAATGGCTTTTCCCAGCCAAAGCAGGCTGACATGAGGAATGCTAACTAGCGTACAGTGGTACCTCAGGTTAAGTACTTAATTCGTTCTGGAGGTCCGTTCTTAACCTGAAACTGTTCTTAACCTGAAGCACCACTTTAGCTAATGGGGCCTCCTACTGCCACTGCGCTGCTGGAGCACAATTTCTGTTCTCATCCTGAAGCAAAGTTCTTAACCTGAAGCACTATTTTTGGGTTAGCGGAGTCTGTAACCGTATGTAACCCGAGGTACCACTGTAGTCTGAAAGGACAGTGATGAGTCAAGGGATACTGAAGCATTCAGTACAGCTGTCAGCTGGAAAAAGACACTGGTTGTCTCTGTCCCTCTTCTCTCTCTCCCCCTAACGTCTGTCCCTGGCTGAGGCAGCCTAGGATGCAGAATTGCCTCTCTATCTCTCTCTTCTCTATCATTCTCTGTCACAGAGAGGCAGTTCTGCATCCTAGAATCATAGAATCATAGAATCACATAGTTGGAAGAGACCACAAGGGCCATCGAGTCCAACCCCCTGCCAAGCAGGAAACACCATCAGAGCACTCCTGACATATGCTTGTCAAGCCTCTGCTTAAAGACCTCCAAACTAGGAGACTCCACCACACTCCTTGGCAGCAAATTCCACTGTCGAACAGCTCTTACTGCCAGGAAGTTCTTCCTAATGTTTAGGTGGAATCTTCTTTCTTGTAGTTTGGATCCATTGCTCCGTGTCCGCTTCTCTGGAGCAGCAGAAAACAACCTTTCTCCCTCCTCTATGTGACATCCTTTTATATATTTGAACATGGCTATCATATCACCCCTTAGCCTCCTCTTCTCCAGGCTAAACATGCCCAGCTCCCTTAGCCGTTCCTCATAAGGCATCGTTTCCAGGCCTTTGACCATTATGGTTGCCCTCCTCTGGACACGTTCCAGTTTGTCAGCATCCTTCTTGAATTGTGGTGCCCAGAACTGGACACAGTACTCCAGGTGAGGTCTGACCAGAGCAGAATACAGTGGCACTAGCCACCTGCCAAAAGTTAGCGCCAGAGAAAAATGCTTAAACTTTTCTCATTGACTTTGTGAGGCCTTAACCCCTACAAATATATTATTGTGGGGGCTGCAGCACCCACAGCCCCCTTAAGATAGCGCCAGTGGTACACACTTCCTTAGAATCAAAGTCCATTGTCCAAGGGTGTAGCCACTAGGCCAAGGCAAGTTAAGGCTTCCTTAAAAAGGTAAAGGGACCCCTGACCATTAGGTCCAGTCGTGACCGACTCTGGGGTTGCGGTGCTCATCTCACTTTATTGGCCGAGGGAGCCAGCATACAGCTTCCGGGTCATGTGGCCAGCATGACTAAGCCCCTTCTGGTGAACCAGAGCAGAGCACGGAAATGCCATTTACCTTCCCGCCAGAGCGGTACCTATTTATCTACTTGCACTTTGATGTGCTTTTGAACTGCTTGGTTGGCAGGAGCAGGGACCGAGCAACGGGAGCTCACCCCGTTGCGGGGATTCAAACTGTTGACCTTCTGATCGGCAAGTCCTTGGCTCTGTGGTTTAACCCACAGCGCCACCTGAGTCCCTAAATGCTTCCTTGCTTCCTGGTAAAAACCACTTTCTCCCTCCAGTGTAGAAATTAATGTTGGGTGGGGATCTCCCTTTGTTGCCAATAGAAGTTTTTAATGCCCCACCCCCACCCCATACTAATTGGTCTGTGGTGCAAGGGATATTTGTCAAGATCACTCTCAGGAGGGAAGGTTGAAACCTCTCCCCATGTTCTGCAGTGCTGATCATAAACACAAACACACAGCCTAGAACTGCTTTAAAACACACTCACACAAACAAGCGCCCCACATGATTGCTAAGCGCTACATTAGTGTAATTTGTACTCAGGCCCCCGAGTTTGATGTAAATGCAATCACAATTAGGATAAAACTCCAATCCAAACACCCTTTAGTTGGAAGTCAGCCTCCTTGATTTTAGCAGAACATTCTTCCAGGTACATATCTTTCCTCCCACAACCTAAAATACTGTTTATTTTACACATACGTTTTCTATATAGGTGCCCTTGCTATACTGTTTTAGATGTCTGCTGATAACTTCTTTGTTTTAGCAAGCCTACCCAGACATATAATTTAGTCATGTATATTTGTTTTCAATATGTTTTCTGATTTTTTCCAATATGTTTTCTGATTTTTTCCAGTATGTTTTCTGATTTTATCCATATTTTGTTGACAACTATTTTATGTATACTTGTTTTTTAAACAACAAGAAAAACCAGTTTTTCTGGTTTTATGGAGTGATAATTTTATTATGTACACTGCCTAAAGAGTTTTCTGATTTAAGCAGTCTATAAATATAGAAGAAATAATACGAACTTGGGAGTTACAGTGGCATGCATCATGTAGGAATTATGTTTGGAAACCTTTGATTTCTGCCTCTCAGTTGCTCCCAGATGATGTGACCCTCTCCCTTTTAACCATTTAAAGTTCCTACACTCCATGCAGAAAGTATGGCCAGCACATCTCAGGTTAACTCAAGTCTAACAATGAAGGATTACCACATTCAGAAAATGTTATCCCTTGGCCTTGATGGGGAGGGAATGGACCATGGCAAATCACTGGTGCAGGATCTTAGAGTGCACTAAAGCCTGCCTGCAAACACAGACAAATATATTGAATATAGAACAGGCAAGTCAGACATAAGTGACTGTGATAAATTATGCCAAGGCTGGCTCACCGATGAAGCAAGGTGAGATGATCGCTTCAGGCAGCAAGATAATGATGTTGATCTGTATCCCCGCCCCTGTTCCTGATATAGATCTACACTCAGCCCTTCTTCCCTGGCAGCGGGGGTCCACCATTTGAGGGTCCAAGTCTTGGACCAGCCCTGCATTATGCATTCATAAACCTGCAGTCACTGGCTCTTCCAGTTGTAGAACAGGCATGATGTCTTTTCCTGGGGTGAGGAAAGGCTAACAAGGGCTGAGATTGTCCTTGTTTGTTGGGACTATGCTGCCAAATACAATTCCTAGTTCGTAGAAGACAAGTCCTGGGAATCCCAGTCCTTGTGGCAACCATAGTTTGTGGTCTAACTATTGGCTGTGATGGTACTTTTTGGGATGCGAGTGGCGCTGTGGTCTAAACCACTGAGCCTCTTGAGCTTGCCAATCAGAAGGTCAGCGGTTCGAATCCCCGCGATGGGGTGAGCTCCTGTTGCTCTGTCCCAGCTCCTGCCAACCTAGCAGTTTGAAAGCACACCAGTGCAAGTAGATAAATAGGTACCACTGTGGCAGGAAGGTAAATGGCGTTTCTGTGCACTCTGGTTTCTGTCATGGTGTTTCCCTTGCGCCAGAAGTGGTTTAGTCATGCTGGCCACATGACACAGAAAGCTGTCTGTGGACAAACGCCAGCTCCCTCAGTCTGAAAGCGAGATGAGTGGCACAACCCCATAGTCCCCTTTGACTGGACTTAACCATCCAGGGGTCCTTTTTTTACTTTGCTTTTTGATCCACTGCAGCTCCTTTGCACATACAGGTCACCACTTGCCATTGCCATTAGAATGAATGAATATGCATGGATAAACCAACCCTTAAAGGGAGCAAAAAGAATTCAAAGAAGAACTCATACCTATTCAAGTTTATATAAAATGGGATGGTTGGTTATCAATATTGATTTATCTATTTCCATTTATAAACAGCTTCCTATGAAACAACTTGAAGCCATTAGCAATGATAACATCAACAATAAAAAACCTAAAACAATTTCAAATATAAAAAACGATTAAGCAATCCCACATGTAGAACCATTTCATATAAAACAATTCAGTTCCAGTGAAGTTACAGAACAGGATAAAACTCACAATTTAGCAAGCCTTGTTGAAGACAGAAGGTATTAAATAGGTGCTGGAAAGACAACAGAGACAGTTTCTGTTTGATATTTAACAGGGAAATCTAAAGGTTGGGTGCTGCCACACTAGGCGTCCAACTCCTTCATCATACAGAATGGACTTCCTAATTAGATGGTATCTGCAAGGCGCCATCACCTGCAGAGTGCAAGATATATAAGGGGAAATATATTTCAAACATCCTGGTCCCAAGCTCTCTAGGGCTATGTGTTAAGTTGTGGGTGAACATATCAGACGACACAGCGATTCTTCAAACAGTTCTTGTTTATTCTCAGGCCAGGACTGAACTGAACTGAAGGGCTCAGTCAGCCTGCTTATATAGAGCTCCAGTACCACGTTACTGTAACAACTTTCTAAAACTATCCAATCACTGAACGTCACTTTCAATCCTTCATTTGCATAACTATCTACAGTATCCCCCTGCTGGCCCAGGGTGAGAACTTCAGTACATAACACTATGGACACCAGGACACGCACCCTGAACTTAGTCTGGTATTCCCAGCCATATTTTCATCTTGCTTCTGTTCCACCCAGAAATATATAAATATGTAAATAATAAATAAATGAAGCTCTCTGCTCCATGGGCTTATCACTAAATTGCTTCCTTCCAGGCCCACATTCCACATTGCTCCAAAATCTGATTTGAATTTAACAAGTTGGGGTTGGGGCATATGCTACAATTCATTTTGGTGTCTCGTCTGCCATCTCCCTAGATTAGCTTGTCAGCGTTTACTTTGGTCCAAGATGTGAAAAGGAAGTCTGCTTGGGAACCAAGGCTTCCTTACTATATAATTTCAGGCTGTAATACCTTCCAGATGGATTTCTCTAATTATAGTATATCCCCGAAGAGAAGAACAATGATGGCTTTTAAGTTATGAAGGGTGACTTTAAAAATGCATTATGATGAAGTGACAGATCCTCCGCCCTCCAGAAGCGTTTTACTCATTGATAGAAGGTCCATAAATCATTGACACGACACTTCTCCTAAATTATCTGTAGTGCCGATTTCCCAGATTCAGTTGGTCATTTTCCAAAGGTATTAAAAGAAGAAGAAGCCAACAGCCTAGACTGTTCTCTTCTTTTACAACCATGCTGTCATTAGGATTCTATCCAGCATCCATTGAAGCTGAGGGGAGCCATAGTAAATAGAATATTCGCTGAAACTATGCCAAGGCAAAATATGATTCACTATACCAACAGTTATTCACTAGAGGGACAGATTGCTGTCTTATGGCAACCATAAATTCAAATCAAGAGCATAATTTTTCTTATAGAAAATGGAGAATGCTTGAAATGCCTTAGAATAAATCATATCGGTTTTATGAGAATCTTGCAGTATGTTATGGGTGCCTTAGCCACCTCTTCTGCCTCCCCGCCAAGTCATTATCAGGCTGATCCTATGCAGAATTACACAGCCCGAGTCTCCCGATTTCAACTGTGCCTCTGACTGCTTGAGATTGGGCCATAGAGGGTCAGATTACTCCAGCGGTAACAAAGAAAACCTTATGGTTAAGTCACTGGTCCTGCCCTACCTCTTTCTAACCTTGTGGAATCTGGATCTCCCGTATCTCATAAAGGAGTCCTGACCAGCCCTGCTACCTGAGATCTTTCCTTTTTTTCCAAGTAAATTTTTATTGTTTTCCTTACATATTCTTTTCCAACAAACCATATTAATGCCATACATTTCCTTTGACTCTGCCGAGTCGTGACTCCCCCCTTCCCTGCAATTGGTATAATTAACCCCTTTCTATCGTGCACATTATTCTCACAATAGTACTATTATACATTGGAGGTATTATGTCAATCCTGCTAGTGTCTTGACCTCTTTACAATTCTCCTTTAAATATTCAATAAATTTACTCCAGTTATTTTGGTATCTTTGGTCTTCCTGGTCCCGGATCCTTCCTGGCAATTTGGCAAGTTCTGCGTATTCTGTCAACTTCACCTGCCACTCCTGGATGGTTGGTATGTTTTGTGTTTTCCATCTTTGGGCCAGGAGGGTTCTTGCTAACAGATTTTGGTCTCCCATTTTGATTTCCATTCCTATTAAACCTAATAGAAACGCTTCCGGTCTTTTGGGGAAAGTTTACCTAAATATTTTTTTAAGTTCATTATAAATTGATTCCCAAAAATTTTTAACCTTGTCACAGGTCCACCTGAGATCTTTTAATGTGAGACGTCATCCCAGGGATTGTACCTGGGACCTTCTGCATGCAAGGCATTGTGAACATTCCATTGAGCAGTGGTCCTTTTGCAAACCCCTCTGCTGCTTTTCTATTCCCCATCCCCTTCCCATAAATAATGTGGTCAGCTTTCGTGACTCATGTAATAATTGTAGTTTCCATGTGACTGGTACAGCCATACCTTGGTTGTTGAATGCCTTGGTACTCATATGTTTTGGCTCCCAAACGATCGAAACCCGGAAGTGAGTGTTCTGGTTTTCGAATGTTTTTTGGCTTCCGCTATTGTTTCTAGCTTGCCTGCACAATTGGAAACCAATCAGAAGCCGTGCCTTGGTTTCCGAACATTTTGGAAGTCGAACGGACTTCCGGAACGCATTCTGTTTGAAAACCAAGGTACGACTGTGATCCCAGGAGACCTTGTTGTTGTTGCTGCTGTTGTTGTCTCCTCCTCCTCCTTCATAATATGCACTTCCATAACAGATATATCAAGGAGGATGTATAAGAATTAAATGAGCAGGAAGCATCCTTAAAAAGCATCATTAAAAACATCTGAAGGGAGGGAGGTGTGGTTCCACTAAAACAGGATACACGTTTTCCCAAACTTGGGTTTCCACCTGCTTTTGGACTACGATTTCCCTCATCGCTGACCACTGGTCCTGCTAGATGCTAGGGATTATCAGAGTTGTAGTCCAAAAACGGCTAGAGACCCAAGTTTGGGAAACCCTGTACTCAAAGAAGCGAAACGAGGAAGTGATTATCCTATTGTGTACGGCAGGCATCCCCAAACTCGGCCCTCCAGATGTTTGGGGACTGCAGTTCTCATCATCCCTGACCACTGGTCCTGTTAGCTAGGGATGATGGGAGTTGTAGTGCCAAAACGTAGTTTGAGGATGCCTCGTGTAGGGTATTCTGGCTCCCATCTAGGCACAGTTGTGCATAATCATCTAGAAAGCCACAACAAGAGTCAGCTGTGGTACAAATGCTCCCGGTTACAAATACATGTGCACCATGTGCTTGTGAATTAAATGGGTCAACAGCACTCGCCCTAATCCATTTCTGCTACCATTTGTTTGAAATCCTGAAGAATGCTTGGAATCCAGCTCTTGAAAGGACACCAAGGACTCTTTGTGTGAAGTTTCTTCTCACTTCAGAGAGCTCCAATTCCCAGGGCTCTTTGGTTTGTGGCTATTAACATTAAACAGGCTTTAAACTGCTTTAAATTTGCAATGTAAACACGTCTAAGTCTTCTATTTGTTAAGGGATTTTCTACTTTCGGATTCATTTAGAGAATTGACCTTTTTTCGTAATGATGTAACCTTTGAGCTGAGAGAACAGGGGAAAAAGGAGACTGCTTTTTGCATACCAGAAATACAATGGAAATCATGGTGGAGTAGACTGTGGCCAAGTGACCTTGTATGTCTGCTCAATCTGATCTTCACATACCTAACTGATGATGGGCAACTTCAAGGCCTTGGTTCTCTCTTCTTGATGTTCTTTATTTTAAAATCAGGTATAGGCCAGACAGTGCTTTAAATAGAGCTCACCCCAAGAAGAGTGCATGAGTATGGCACCAATGGCCCTCCTAATGTGCCAACCAGGGGTTGGCAATGTGCGATCCATGTACCAGATCTGGCCCACGAAGACCATTTTACTCTGGCGAGTCCCCCGAGCGCTGAACTAAGCCAGCGCAGCACAGTGCGGGGACTCACTGAATAGCACCAGAAATCGAGTCTGCGCATGCGCAGATACCAGAAATCGCCTCTGCACATGCGCAGATACGAAAAATCGCTTCTGCGCAGGCACGTTTTTCAGCATCTGAACATGTGCAGAAGCGATTTCCAGCATTGCGCTGCGCCGGCCCGGCCCACAGATGATCTCTGTGGGAGTGATCTGGCCCATGGCTGGTAAGCCTTGCCAACCCCTGGGCTAGACTCAAAAATTCTATCATC
The DNA here is from genome assembly GCF_964188305.1 of Podarcis bocagei. Classification (NCBI taxonomy): domain Eukaryota; kingdom Metazoa; phylum Chordata; class Lepidosauria; order Squamata; family Lacertidae; genus Podarcis; species Podarcis bocagei. The sequence continues at coordinate 88,971,179 of NC_138129.1, forward strand.
TTCTTGCCTGCATCCTCATAAAGATCAATTTGGCACAGAGGTGATTTCTATATATGAAGAGTATATCCAGAACACCAGACATAATACCTATGGAAATAATACCATCAGTCATAAGATTTGTCTAGCCTATAAAGTGATGGTGTGTGTGTGTTTTAATTGGAAAGATATGTGTCAGGGAACTGACATCGGAGCTAGAGGCGGAGGGAAGGCTCTCAAATGATGCTGGAGAAGGGCCCAGCAGGGAGAGAGGCAGCTCCGCAGATGGGGAAGCAAATCAGCGCAACACCAGGGATATAGAGGGGCTGATGGAGGAATCGGTGAGAGGGCTCCAGGACTCTTCACCGGACACCAGCGGGGAGAGCACGGGTCCTCCGCTACACATGCCCACCCTGCGCAGAAGACTTCCGCGCAGAGAGAGTAGGAGGAGACTGGGTGTCAAACAACTTTTATGTTGGAAAAGATTTAAGAAACGCCCACTGACGGATTCTGCTAGCAACTGAGGCAGCCACAAAGTGAAGGGCTGCCCAGACCAGTGGCGTAGCATGGGGGGTGCCAGGGGTGCCGGCCGCACCGGGCGCAACATTTGGGGGGCGCGTCTGGCCGGCCCTCCTCGAGGAAGCAGGAACCCCACTGTCCTCGGACCTCCTCCGAAGGCTGGCGGTGGGGCAGAGAGACCTCCTCCCGCCGCCAGCCTTCGGAAGGCTGTCCTGAAGACTTGTGGTGGGAGCAGTGGCATAGCGTGCGGGGTGCAGCCTGCCGCACCTGGCGCAACATCTGGGGGGGGCGCGGAAGAGACTCGAGTGCTAAAATCCACGGGTTAGGGGGCGCAAATTACTTGCCTTGCCCCGGGTGCTGAGAACCCACGCTACGCCACTGGCCCAGACTGAAAGGTTTAGCAAGGCAACAAAGCCTGGAGAGGCGGCAACTTACGCACGAGCAACCCATACACATTACAATATGTTTTAGGCATTTCCCAAGTTTTCACTGTAAAGGTATTTAATTATACAAATGAACGCGTAAGAAGTCCCATTGAATCAAGCCAATCCTACCTGTGTCATCTGAGCAGTGTGAGAGAGCATCTCCCAGCTGATTTACAAACTTGGATCCACATACAGTTTACACCTGAAATATGTGACTGGTAAATGGAAATGCAACTATTTGTTCACTAAGCTCCTGCACTAAATTATCTCCCTTCAATAGAAATGATTTTATTTTATTTTTTTTCAATTTTCAGTGGCTTAGAATTAATCCCAGTATGCAGACAGGTGCATTTTGTTCCATGTAAATAAACTTCTTAGCCTCCTTTTGTCTTTCTATCGTAAATAGAATTTATATGGTCACTTTATACTTCAAAAATCAGCCTGCATTGAAAGAAATAATCATCGTCTTGAATTAACTGGAAAGTTTTGCAGTCTTTTATAGCATCTGAGCAGCACACAATTTATATTCATTCAATCATCTGGCTTTTCATTTTCATTTTACAATGTAGAAGCCAAAGTAACATTTGTGGGCTGTCAGATCTGGAGGAAGATTTGCAATCAAATGCAGTTTTCTGTATCTGACAGTGATCGTGCAAGTCTAAAATTCCATATGGAGCTTTAATGGGAGGGAAGAAGCAGCAAAATAAAGCATCTTCTGTATGTACTAGTTTTGTTATTTTAATATTCATATGCAGAGGAATAAGCTTCCATTGCATCTTTATTGAGCACGCCCCATCCCTTCAATATCCCTCTGTATTGAATATTATAAGAATGTTGCAGTGGTAGTTCTGCTGAAATCTCAAGCAGTGATTAGTCGACCTGCTGTGATGTCACAGAGGTGCAAAGAGTGCAGAAGGGCTACGATTGAGTAAGTTGTGTTTATTCTCCCAGAGAAGGGGCAAACTGGTATGGTAGTAGAAAAAGACTCCTGAGCCAAAAGGGTGGCAAGAGAAGTGGGCATTGAGGTAGAAAAAGACAAAACTAAGAAGAGGCTATATGGGCAGGAATGTAAAAATAAGGAAGAGTGAAATTTATTTGATATATTGGTTTGAAATAACCAGACAAATCTTGGCCTGTAGGTCTCCGCTGTCTTTGTTAGTACACTGCAAGCTATCTGTCGGTTTGATTCTGGCTTGTTTTTAACACGGGTCATGGGTAGGCAAACTATTTTTTTTAAAAAGATATTTATTACAATTTCAACATATTACAAAAATAAAAGAAAAAAAATAAAAGAAAGGAGGAAAAAAACAAAAATGAAAATGAAAAGTAAAAAACAGTTAAAAACAAATCAGTCTTTCCATATCTTATCTTTCATTTGCTTGTTTCCCTGACCTCCTCACACCTCCCTTTTTTGTATTCCAGTTCAAATTAGTTAATTCAGCAAATCCTTTCCCTCTTTAATTTTATCTTAATCTTTTATCTTAATATATTATAACTTTAGATTATCACCTGTTAACAATCCATTTTTACATATTCCTCATGGGTAGGCAAACTAAGGCCTGGGGGCCAGATCTGGCCCAATCGCCTTCTAAATCCGCCCTGCGGACGGTCCGGGAATCAGCGTGTTTTTACATGAGTAGAATGTGTCCTTTTATTTAAAATGCATCTCTGGGTTATTTGTGGGGCATAGGAATTTGTTCATATTTTTTTCCCAAAATATAGTCCGGCCCCCCACAAGGTTTGAGGGACAGTGGACCGGCCCCCTGATGAAAAAGTTTGCTGGCCCCTGCTATAGGTTTTCCCCATAGGAAATGTGTTTTATTATTTTCCCCATAGAACCTTATTTTAATGCATACTTAGAATATACATTGTACAGATTACCTGAAAGACCAGCATCACAAAATTCAGAGAAATGCAAATTTCAAAAGGATAGCCACATTTCAGCTGACATATTGTTTAGAGCTGCGAATGAGCATTAGACTTCCTCATTAAAATACGAACCAAAGCAAATTTCTCCCCCATCCTTGCTTGGTGACACTAAGGGCAAAGGCATGGTCTGCCCTTCTCAGATATGGAAGCAAAGGGTCTTTCCTAAATGGCCACACAGAGGTAAACAGCCACCCACACAGTTTCTCCATCCATATTACAAGCATTTGGTGGGTTATTTTGCTAGATCTGAATAATGTCTGATAGACTTATTAAATATACATATTGAATTATTAGAATGCTGAGCAAATGTCTACATTACTAAATAAAAGACATTTGCTGAATGCATTCGTTATAATCTTTTGCTTTCGTATATCTGCAAGTGCCTTGGCTAATTCCCTTTGGAAAGAACTGCAAATATTTCCCCATGAAGAAAATACATTTGTAAAGGCATTTGGGTCTCTTCTATCACCCTCATCTCATGAATGTGTATTTACAAAAAGGCTTTTTAATCTATTTAAAACACAATGACATAGTAAGTCAAGAATGGAAATGGTTTAAGTTGGCTTGTGATTTGTCAGTTTGCATGGAGTTTTAATCAACGGAGGCTCTGTGTCTGCTAGCTAACTGCCCCTTATTGAAATAAAGACATGGATCGCAAACAAAGAAGTACAGACAAGCAAACGCTAGAGGTGATCAAGTGTCACTGAAGTGAAGTCTAATAGAAACATTCATCATTAGCATTGATGTTGCGCTTTCAGTTTTTCAAAACATTTCAATCCATCTCCGTAATACTTAACAGCAGTGCCATAAGTTTCATTAGCACATTTATTTATTTATTTATTTATTTGGGGGGGAATGGGACTTAGCAGGTGAGAAGAGTTGGAGAGAGGGAAAAACAATGGCTTTGTCTAAGGCCATGCAGTGAGTAGCAGTTGAGGTGAGATTTGTATCAGAGACAACCTGGCTCACCTTTGTCATCGCATTACACCAGGTCTCAAAATGCAGAACTTCAAGCTGCATTGAGCTGACCAGGACATGGGCACACCTAACTGTTTCTAGACTGCCGTCCAAATCTCAGACACCAACAAGTACATTCATAAGGAGTATGCTTCATAGGAGGCATGAGTCATGTGCATGTTGTGTGTTCATTGCTTTAAGGGTGTTCACTGATAACCAACACAAAAAGACATACACCTCTTACTTAAAACTGCAGGGAAGTCAAAACTAATCGGCAGAAGCATTGTAAAAAGCAGCATAAACAAGGGGGAAAGAGCTACACAGGGCAACCCAATAGCTTTTTAGAAGATGACCACCTTACTGTGACCTCTGTTGCTTGTTGTTTAGTCGCATCCGACTCTTCCCGCAGTTTGGTCAAACTCATGTTAGTAGCTTCGAGAACACTGTCCAACCATCTTGTCCTCTGTCATCCCATTCTCCTTGTGCCCTCATTCTTTCCCAACATCAGGGTCTATTCCAGGGAGTCTTCTCTTCTCATGAGGTGGCCAAAGTATTGGAGCCTCAGCTTCAAGATCTGTCCTTCCAATGAGCACTCAGGGCTTATTTCCTTAAGAATGGATAGTGTGACCTCTACCATGCAGTAAAGGAGACGTCCAGTAAAGGACGTCTCTTGGGAGAGAATTCTGGAGCACATCTACACCCATGTTTTATTATGGAGTTGATGGTACATGAAGCAGCCTTTGAGAAAGATCTCAGTGAGCAAGCCTGTATACGAACTAGTTACCCTGGACCCAGACTATTTGGGCTTTGAAGGGCAACATGAGCACCTTAAAATGAAATGAACTGGAAATCCATTATGTTCTTTGGGGGAAATGGTGTTACAGGCTCCATGCAGTCTGTACCAACTCAGCTCCCAAATGATCATGTGGTTTAGCGCAACGTGTTGCACATGGAGTTTGGAATCTGCAGCTATTATAAAATATAGTAGCTAGGTTTCTCACTGGGAGTGGACATCAAAGAGAACTGCTTGCTGTGGTGGTCCTTGTGTGTGTCCGTCCTTTCTCTTAAAAGACATACCTGGTGTGTAATAGAAACTCCCCTCCCTTGTCTGGATGTTGTTCCCTCTACATTAGCTGGAAGCTAGTAGGGACCTTTCAGGGACGCAGGTGGCGCTGTGGGTTAAACCACAGAGCCTATGACTTGCTGATCAGAAGGTCAGCGGTTCGAATCCCCTGTGACAGGGTGAGCTCCCATTGCTCGGTCCCTGCTCCTGCCCACCTAGCAGTTCGAAAGGACCTCAAAGTGCAAGTAGATAAATAGGTACTGCTCCGGCGGGAAGGTAAACGGCATTTACGTGTGCTGCTCTGGTTCACCAGAAGCGGCTTAGTCATGCTGGACACATGACCCGGAAGCTGTATGCCGGCTCCCTCGGCCAATAAAGCAAGATGAGTGCTGCAACACCAGAGTCGGTCATGACTGGACCTAATGGTCAGGGGTCCCTTTACCTTTACCTAGTAGGAACCTTAAGTCTTGCCTATGTAGTAAGTCCTATCTCAGATATAGGCAAACTCGGCCCTCCAGATATTTTGGGACTACAACTCCCATCATCCATGACCACTGGTCCTGTTAGCTAGGGATGATTGAAGTTGTAGTCCCAAAACATCTGGAGGGCCGAGTTTGCCTATGCCTGTCCTAGCTGCTATGCTGACTGTTGTTCACTGATAAATAAACCTGTTGGAGTTTCCCTGACTCTTTCTGCTTCCAGGGATTAGGGCAGATCCATTGTGTGGTTTCCTCAAGTACCTTGCCCAAACCCACGAGATACTGCAGACTTAGAAAGTGCATGTTTCATTTGGCATTTAACTTGTATCCATTCATCCTAGAGGACTATATGTTTTAGGGGACAACTTACAAATGCCGCACAAAAAGGGAGCTGGATTTTGGCCCACTGCCAAGTTCACTTAAAGAGCCAATTTTAACCTTTAACTCCTAAAGACCTTGGGGACCAGGGCACATCAGGGACTGCTTTTTGCCACACAGACCTGAAGAAGGCCTTTCTCAGATGCCCTTCTTCAAGACTTTGGAGGAGAGAGAAGTGGTGAACTGTGATAGGACCTTCTCAGTTGTGCCCCTGGGATGCTTTCCTCAGGGCACCGTGGGTGTCTGTTGTCTTTTCCATGGCAAAGCTCCGACCTTTTTATTCATTCACACATTTTAGAACTTGAGCTTTAATGCATATTTTCAACCTGATTTTTATTGCTATTCTGCTGCTTCTGTTTTATGCTGTATTTTTTTGACGCAATTGGTTATTGTGTTGTTGCTTTGGTACTTCAAATGCTATGGCAGCTGCTGTGAGTTGCTACTGTCTGAAGAGCAGCGTATAAATCTAAATAAGTAAGATTTTGCATCCATTGCAGTTTCTGTACCATTCGTGAAAGGCAGCCATATGTGGAGACCAGGGCAGAATCGCCATTGCTGGGTCATTTTACTCTAGGAAAGTTGCAGTTTGCAAAGTCTTGGGTGCTGATGCCATCTACAATTTCAGGTCTAGTGGCAGGTCCAGTAGCATCCTTAAGCTCTTGCTCTGCAAGCTATATAGCACTTTTCGACTGTCCAAAATACTTCACATAGATAATAGTTGGTGGCTATCCTTATAACCCTAATTAGTATGCTGTGGAAATCCACTGGTAATAAGAGACATCAGCTGGTGCCAAGTCTAAGCAACACAATTTGTGGGTGAATAAAGTAAAAGCAAACAAAATATATTTTGAAAGGAAACAATGCTCAACATTATAATAAAATACTGGAGCAAATGGTATTTTCCCTGGCACATTTGCGAAATGGAAGCATCTTGGCAAACAATGGCAAATCTACAAATAATTCAAAACAAGTGAATAAAATCCAAAACAACTGAATAAAAAGGGATAATGCCTGGTAAACAAAGTTCACAGACAAACCATCTTTGATTCAGCAAGTGCCAGTGTTTGAATTTCTGAGAGCACTTCATTTGTCTCTCCATAAAAGGAAGCTCATTTGAAGTACCCAGGCTCCGTGCTAGGAGAGCAGCTTGCAAAGTGCTCCCCGGTTTTAGGGGATAATGTGGGGGAGCTCCCTAGAGGGCATAAGAAAAGTGAGGTCAACCAGATGGTTTTCTCCAAGAGATCCTCCTTTGAAAGTTTGCTCAGGATGAGGCTGAAAGTTCAAGTAAACCAGCCAGAGTCTTCATAGCTGGGAGCAGGTCTAACATAGCAACTTGCATACCTGCAAGTCAAACCATGGGTGAGCTCTTAAGTCTTCCCTCCATGCATCTGGTGAGCAGTCTATCTCTAGAAATTAAAGTGTGCACATATTTTCCCCATTTATATTCAGCTTTCACATTATAATTAATATCTGTTCTGGGGTTTGGAGTGAAGGTGTGCTGGTGATGTCACCATTCCAAAAATCTGCAGGATCAGTTTTTCTTCGACACCTCAACTCTTAAGAAGTCATCTCTCTCTTCATCTGCTTCTAGGATTCCACCGTTAGGATTCTGTCATCACGTAGACCCTTGAGTCCAGATTTTGCAGGCAGGTTAGCTTTGGGTCATGGCCTGATTCTATTGGCCTCTGTCCACAGGGGCATAGTCTCTCTGCGAGTGATGCTTTGTGGAATCTCCCTGTCTTGCCAAATGCCAGGTGGTTCTTTTAAAATGAGATTCAGAAGCAATACAAAATACACAAGTGAGTGAGAAGATTAAAGATATTATTCTAAAACAGCAAACAATGTATACATACCAAGCCAGCACTTCAATCTGCCACTTGGAAGCCCTCAAGAAGCGGCAAAGTGACTCCCCCACGTAGCCTCAGTTTGCATGGCCCTGCGGTCATTCAGTTCATGCATGAACTTCAAAGAAACTCTGCCCAAACCGTCCAATTTTGTAGATAGCCTGTGTTGCTTGCCAGACTGGCTACGTGCAAATCATCCAGAGTCTCACTTTCTCAAAACAATGTCCAACATCAAAGAAGGTACCCAGCATTATCCTCCACAACTGATTAAGGCAGCTGTGTGTGGGGCTTCACCTCCTCCCAATGTTCTCAGGATGTTAAAGACTGTTCTCACACCATCGAAAAACTTAACAAGAGCGAGGGAGGGGGAAGGAACAGAGGCAGGAAGGGTAACCGTGCCAGATCACTAACTCCTCAATACTTTTTTGTCTTCCAGATGCATTTCCCATATACACCCCTGTAGCACATTCAGTCTCGCCAGCATATCAGTCCTGTGTTGATTCGGGTTGGTCAAATGGGAGAGATACAAAGCCATTGGCTGTCCACCTTGCAGAATCCTTGCAGACTTGCACATACACTATTCCTGATTTGACCACTAGGTTCTTGGAATTCATTGTCTTATAATCTGCATTCGGTTATTTCAAAGTTAGGTTGTGACCTAACTTATCTGCACCAAGAGTTGTTTATAATGATAGTCACTAAGTGAAGCTACTGAGTTGACCACCAGCTGTACTAGCGATGAATCACATGGACAGGGTGACTGTCTTAGTGTCCTCCCTAAAGCAGACAATTTGCAGCTTGGGATCACGATGCAGTTAGATTGAACTCCATTTAGCACCACTGCATGAAAGATATTAAACTAGAAATGGTCATAACAAAACTTACCGGTGTTTCATTTGGGATGTCTCCCTCTTTGACAGAACACAAACTAGGTGCAAAATACAAATTGCCTCGAGACCGAACAAAGCCAAGTGCTCCTCAGATGTGCGGTGCTTTGAATCACATGCGATAACACTTTTTGATCTGTTTCATTACATTGTTGCATGTGGGAGTTAAACATGGATTTACAGGTTTGAATGCAAAGGAGCTCCCCCAGGGTAAATCAAAGGCTTCTACCTCACAGACCAGGTGCACATCAGAAAGCCAATTCCAACCCAAATGAATGTTGATAAGATGAAAGAATGAAAGGTAAAGGTCAGTTCCACTGTGATTGCTCTTTTAAGACCAAAAGGAGTCTCCATGTAGATTTTGTACATCAAATCAAAGAAGATGTTGGTGATGAGGAGGAGGAGGATGGTAGTGAACTTTGATGCTATACCACTAATTAAACTAGAGAGAGGTTTTTAACAGGGTACATTTTTAGTTAAAGGCAACAGAAAACAGAAAATACATGCATTATTGCCTAGATCTCAACATTTTAAAGGAGGGGTGCAGAACCCCCAGATGTTGTCAGACACCAACACCCATCATCTCTAGTCAGCATGCCCAATGGTCAAGGGGGGGGGTGGGAGTTGTAGTCTGTCAATATCTGAAGAAGTACAGGTCTTTTGCCCTGCTTAAAGACTGAAATATCTATAACCTTTTTTTTAGTATTGATTTGTTTTGACACTAATATATATTCGCCAGAATTAAGTCTTTTCATGAGATGATGTGCAGTAAAAGAAGGTTGAGCATCTTATTAATAGAGCTGTCAATGGCATGCTACTTTTTGGGTTTATAGCGGAGTGGGTTGGTTGTAGTCAAATCCTGCACAGTTAAACTATTTAAATCCTGATAGCCACAACCCCAACAGGTAGTGCAAGTGAATCCCATTGCATTCAGTCGAGTTTGCTGAGTAAGTCCCAGTCCAGTACTTTCAATGAGCCATGCAACCCACTGTATTAACCCATAAGTATGTGCCATTAAGGGACACGGGTGGTGCTGTGGGTTAAACCACAGAGCCTAGGACTTGCCGATCAGAAGGTCAGCGGTTCGAATCCCCACGACGGGGTGAGTTCCCGTTGCTCGGTCCCTGCTCTTGCCAACCTAGCAGTTCGAAAGCACGTCAAAGTGCAAGTAGATAAATAGGTATCGTTGTGGCGGGAAGGTAAACGGTGTTTCCGTGCGCTGCTCTGGTTTGCCAGAAGTGGCTTAGTCATGCTGGCCACATGACCCGGAAGCTGTACGCTGGCTCCCTTGGCCTGTAAAGCAAGATGACCGCCGCAACCCCAGAGTCGGTCACGACTGGACCTAACGGTCAGGGGTCCCTTTACCTTTATGTGCCATTAAGTTCAGTGGGGTCTAATTCCAAGTAAGTGTGAAATGGACTGCAGCCCCACATCCTTTCTTGGTAAGTTCACAGAGTCAGTGAAGATTTTACATCTAGATTAATGAACATGATTTATTAAAGTGGTACATATAGTAATGTGAATAAATGCAGCTCATTTTCACTCCTGCCATCTATGATGTGTGCAAGCTATACCGATGCCGTAGCTATTACCGCAACGATTTTGGGGGACTCCTTCGTTGTTGCACATTCCCTGAATACATACTTTTCGTTCCGTCTCCTCATCACCTTTCACATAATGATGAAACAGTTCAGCGGACTGGCAGGTTTACCAAAGCATGGGACATTACGCTACAAGCTTCAACTCTTGGGTGTGGGAAATATATTTAAATTATGATCCAAATATAAATTAACCAAGCCCTCGACAAAGAATCAGAGTGTTTAGAAATGAATGAATGGCGGTGCTGGCATCACACCCATGAACCTTAGATCATTGCCTTGCTTGTGTCTATGTATGCAGCGAACTCCAACATGCACAGCTTCTGCATGGAATATCTATGTCCTCGATTTTTGCAGGGTATGTTGCATGTTCAGAACCTACATGTATTGGAGTGAGGCTTCATGCAGGTTCCATGCAGACATGACTTCAAACATATGAGGTTGGTAAGAGACAGGGTTGATGGGCATGATCCTAACCACCCATACACATGTATCTTTTTGCACACTTTGAGAATTTTCACAGGACTTGTATTGTGTTTTTGTGTTGTCCCAATTAGGGGTGTTTTGGTGCTTTCTGAATAAACTTACACGTTTTGCATAGGATAGTGGTGTTTTTGCTTCTACTCAACACACACACCATTATTTCCTATGATTCCCAGAATTCCTATGAGTGGAGTTGTCCCCCCCCCATGGGCATTTTAGGAAACTCACTGGCCACAAGAAGTTACCTGCAGATCGTCTGAGAGCAAAAAAACAACCACTCCACAATAATTGCCCATCTCTCAGGGGTTCCATAGGCATCTTTCCCAGGCTGACACACTTCCTGGAATGTCCGTGGGTGTGTCACATCTTCCAATAGGGAAATTCCAGGAAATGCATGAAGTCAGAATAACTCCAAACAAAAATGGGAAATTTTAAAAGTCCAAGAAAGAAAACCAAACTCCTCTCAGACCCCTCATAACTTCATTAAGGTCAGCACCAACACATATGCACCAGCTCCAACCAAAATGTCATTGAAATCCATTCCTTTCTTTTGGGGGAAAAGGAATATTTTCCTCTCTCCACCATTGCAAATGTCCCCAAAGTGAATTTGGCCACCCTTTTTATCCTCCCTCCACTTTAAATTACCGTATTTTTCACTCTATAAGACGCACCAGACCATAAGACGCACCTAGTTTTTTGAGGAGGAAAACAAGAAAAAAAATATTCTGAATCTCAGAAGCCAGAACAACAAGAGGGATCGCTGCGCAGCGAAAGCAGCAATCCCTCTTCCTGTTCTGGCTTCTGGGATAGCTGCGCAGCCTGCATTTGCTCCATAAGACGCACACATTTCCCCTTATTTTTTAGGAAGGGAAAAAGTGAGTCTTATAGAGCAAAAAAATACGGTATATTTCAGGAAGTGTGATCTCCAAAAAAATATCTCTCTTACTGCACCTTTGTAGCTGCTAACACTATATTACAGCAGGCAATATATTATCCTGGAGAGTTTTGCCGTCCTGTGAAGATGCCGACGATACCCCTGAGAAATTTTACGATGCATTTAGGCATTTTAATGCATACATTTTTATAAAGTATGTCGAGAAATGAAAGTGTGGATCATAATGTTCACTTAATGTCAGACCAAATAAATCTTTTTCCATTATTACTATTATATCCCATTGATTTCCACTAACTGTCTGCAGCATTGATTTTTACAAAGAAACTGCCTTTATCGGCCCCAGTAGTTGTCTGAGCAAGTACAACTACACGGACATGATTTTCCACTCTTGCATGGTAAAAGTGGCACCCAATTTTTACACTCTGAGTTTTCAAATCTCTTTTTTTTTTCTTTTGTTCTGCCAATCAAAGCACCATCCAGCTGTCAACATCCTCCCAAGTTCCTAATCCTTTCAGCAGCCGCATAAAATCTGAGCGAATTGCAGCCTTCCAGCTATCTTATCATGCAGCAATTCACAAAAGCGTATCAAGCTGGAACTAGGTGCTATTGGAGCTGCATAAACGCTTCCAAAAACAGCAGCCCAGCATTTCCTCTTTCCCATCTGACAAAATAAAACATTTGGCATGACATCACCATTTGCATTAAGAGTTTCCCCACCCCTGTAAGTGGCAGCCAATGACCTGGAACTGTAATTTGGAAATGCTCAATATGTTGATGACATGGCACATATTATTTTGTATTACTTGACACTCGGAGGGTTGAAGGGGAAGCTTCTCCAATGTCTAGTTCTGGCCCCATTGTCTTGATTTCCCTACACACATTTCGTGCAACAAACATAAAACACAGTTGCATGGCCTTCGAATTACCGCTTGCTCTAAATAGCGAACTCAGGTGGTTGTGTACTGACAGGATTAGAAGCAGAAAGGGGTGCTCAGAAGCAATAGCATAGTATTAGCATGCTCAACTGAGCATCAACATATGTTGCTGTTCTTTAGTCATTTAGTCATGTCCGACTCTTCGTGACCTCATGGACCAGAGCATGCCAGGCACTCCTGTCTTCCACTGCCTCCCGCAGTTTGGTCAAACTCATGTTAGTAGCTTTGAGAACACTGTCCAACCATCTCGTCCTCTGTCGTTCCTTTCTCCTTGTGTCCTCAATCTTTCCCAACATCAGGGTCTTTTCCAGGGAGTCTTCCCTTCTCACGAGGTGGCCAAAGTATTGGAGCCTCAGTTTCAGGATCTGTCCTTCCAGTGAGCACTCAGGGCTGATTTCCTTCAGAATGGGTAGGTTTGATCTTCTTGCAGTCCATGGGACTCTCAAGAGTCTCCTCCAGCACCATAATTCAAAAGCACTGATTATTTGGCCATCAGCATTCTTTATGGTCCAGCTCCCACTTCCATACATCACTACTGGGAAAACCATAGCTTTAACTATACGGACCTTTGTTGGCAAGGTGATGTCTCTGCTTTTCAAGCTGCTGTCTAGGTTTGCCATTGCTTTTCTCCCAAGAAGCAGGCGTCTTTTAATTTCGTGGCTGCTTTCACCATGGGCAGTGATCATGGAACCCAAGAAAGTAAAATCTCTCACTGCCTCCATTTCTCCCCCTTCTTTTTGCCAGGAGGAGATGGAACCAGTGGCCATGATCTTAGTTTTTTTTGATGTTGAGCTTCAGACCATATTTTGCACTCTCCTCTTTCACCCGCAATCAAAGGTTATTTAATTCCTCCTCACTTTCAGTCATCAAGGTTGCATCAACATATAAGGAGGCATTAAAAAAACCTAGCTCAATGATAACAGAAGATACTCAGTGGCCTCCAGGAGGCATATAATGTTGAGTGCCAACTGGAAAATATATGGAAAAAAGGAAACTGAAAGTTCATAGAATTGTAGCGTCTTGGGATCCCAAGAGTCATCTAGTCCCACCCCCTCCAATGCAAGAATATTTTGCCTAATGTGGGGCTCAAACCCATGTCCCTGATATTAAGAGCCTTGGGCTCTTACCAACTGGTGTGGGGTAAAGGGTAGTGTTTTCTCCTTCAGCTTCTAATACAGTGGAATCTCAACTTACCTATGCCTCATCTCGCAGACATTCCAAGTTGTGTCTGCTGTAAACACCTGGTTCTCCTCAATTCGCGCATGCGCGGAAGCAGCTTCTGCCATCTGTGCATGCGCAGAAGCACGCTACCGCTGAATGCGCATGCACCAGTGGCGTAGCGTGGGGGTGCAGGGGGGGCCGGCCACACCGGGCGCAACATCTGGGGGGGGGGCGTGCTCGCACTCGCAGCTCTCTGCCCCTACCGGCTCACTTACTCTCTCTCTCACTTCAGTGCTGGCTGTGCGAATCCGATCCGAGCCGCTGGGTCACCGCCCACTGTGGAGGGGGTGGGTGCCAGGCGTGCGGTGCGGAGAGAGAGCGAGGGACTATCTGGGGGAGGGACAGTGCAGCGGCCGCCCAGCGCAGCACTGAGCGCGGGAGAGAACCACACCAGACCAGACCAGGCAGCAGCAAGAAGAAGCTGGCAGTGGCGGCAGGTTAGGGGTTAGGGGGCGCAAATTACTTGCCTTGCCCCGGGTTAGGGGGGCGCAAATTACTTGCCTTGCCCCGGGTGCTGACAACCCACGCTACGCCGCTGGCATGCGCACAAGATGCCTCTGCTAGCGTCCTGTTTTGACCAGTGGATGGACCTCCGGAATGGATTATGTCAGTAAGTAGAGTTTCCACTGTATTCTGGAAGAGAAGATGGCTGCCCAAAATCCTAAAGGGATTAGGAGTCCTGTTAGTTAGGAGGTGTGAACACACTGTAACATTTTGCTGCAGGGATCACTTGTAATGTTTTAAGTATCAAAACTTTACTTTTATCCACCCTCAGATTTAGAAGGACTATTCAGTGTATCATGCAGAATTAAATACCTGTGCATTTCACAACCACAGAAAGTAACACAAATAACATCAGCTTGAAGAATGGGGGAACATAATTCTGGCATCCGTGACTTTGTAGTTAAAAAAAACAATGAGGAAAGAACTGATGATTTTCTAAATTTAAGATGAAAGATTGCCATCTGTTTGAGCTTGGGTTGCTCTCATCAGCATATTGTCTTCAAAAAGCAGCTACACTTTTTTTTTTTAGATAATTCCTAGAGTGATTGTTAAAGTGGAATATATGATGGAACCAAATAGCTGGCAAAGCTACATAGGCTGCAGTTACCTGGGGAGGGTACCTGATTGTGTTCAATGGAGCCTTTCTTCTGAATAAATATGTATAGGGTTGTTCTGTTGATGTAGTGGCTTAACACAGAAGGAGATAGACAGTTCTGGATGTGCTGTATCTAGGAATAACTAGAAACTGGGTTTGAGTCCGTCCCATATATACTTCATGCTTTTGAAAGCAGGGCCTGCAACAAAATATTGTCTTGTGGATTGCACCTCTTGACACTTTCAGTCACTCAACTCCATTCCTCTTCCTGTTCCGCTGCCCTGAGTGTTGTCAACAATCAGCCACTTTCCCACAACCATTCAGTATGTTAGTTTACCCTCTTGCAAATGGGTGGTTCCATTTTGACTGCCTACCAAATGGCACTCCCAGCCTCAACAGAGGCAACTATTATTGTTATTTTTGTTATTGTTATTATTAGGGAAGCTTTTAATGTTTGATGCATTACTGTATTTTAATATTTTGTTGGAAGCTGCCCAGAGTGGCTGGGGAAGCCCAGTATAAATAATAGATGATGATGATGATGATGATGATTTCATTTTGCAGTAATAGATTTTGTCAATGGCCTTGATGGTTTCAGATATCAGCTGGCACAGAAATGTGTTAAAGGAATTTTCAAGGAAAGGAAGAAAGAAAATACAGTGGTAACCTTGGTTCCCAAACAGCTTAGTTGTAGAACAAATCAGTTCCCAAAAGCTGCAAACCCGGAAGTAAGTGTTCCGGTTTGCAAACGTTATTGGGAAACCAAATGCCTGACGCAGCTTCCACTTGAGTGCAAGAAGCTCCTGCAGCCAATCGGAAGCCACGCCTTGGTTTTTGAATGCTTTCGAGAGTCGAATGGCCTCCTGGAATTGATTAGGTTCGAGAACCAAGGTTCCACTGTATAACAAATGCACAGTTTTGTTCCGGTTGACACAGTAAGCCAGTTTGGGGGGAGGAAGGTGGAGGAAACGCCTTTCCTAACTTTGTATGTTAGGAAGAAGAAAACATTATCCAGGCATAGTGAAAAAGAAATCTGCAAAAACCCTCTACTTCCTAGGTTTGAAAGATGCCTAATTGCTTCTTGTACTTAATGATATGATTAACCTCAGACATAAAAACAGATTCTCTGCCTGCAGAAGGCAAAGGGTTTCTTTTTCCCCTTCTTGTTTTAAATCTCTGGTGAATAGAGATTAGTCTATGGAGGGGAGAAGTGAAGTAAAATAAAGAATCTCTCTACAAGAAACTCCTGTGAATCTTGGCTAGGCAGTAGGGGGGGGGGAGGATGATTTCATATCCAGCCTCTTTTTATTTTTTGTTTTGCTGAATAGCTTAGTTGTTTGAATAGAGAGGCCTACAGATATTTCAGATAAATGATGTCATATCATTTGAAAAAGCTGATGACACTGCAGTTCACATAAATCTCCAGAAATGTGTTAAGCGCCTCAAGCAAGATGATGCACAAAGTCAAGTATTTTCTCTTGCATGGAATGATACCCTGTTCTGGCTAAAAATATATGGATTGTTGCAGGAGACCAAAAGAGCACTGCAGGTGCCTCCAGGAAAATGTCCCTCTTATGATCAGAAGAGCAGATCTCAATGTCTCATTTCACACTTGGTGAAGTGTTGTGTCTCAGTGTTAAATGGGGATGAACTAATCTGTCAGTTTTGCATTTCTCCAGTTTAATTCCCCATGTTTCCACACCAATTTGTGGATTCTTATTTCAAAATGGGAATTTCATCTAATATAAACATATTTGCATAAACTTTTGCATAATGTACATATATCTGCAAGGCATTTTCCCCTGACGCAATTGACTTTTTGTACGTTATTTTCACTGAAACGTGCAATTTTATGCATTCTTTACCCTGGTATACACGTCGCTTGACTGGAGAACTGCCTTGCCAAATTCGGAGAAGTGCGAACTTTGAACAAAGGTTGTATTCTGGTTCCCACACTGCTTTGGAAAATGAGAATTAGGTCAGTTCACCTTTAAATTTGAACAGAATTGAATTTCCTCTCCATCTCTAGTGATAGAGCACATGCTTTACATGCAAAATGTCCCAGATTCAATCTCAAACGACTCCTGTCAGGGCTTAGAATGACTGTTACCCAACACCCTAGAGAGTGGCAGTTAGTCAGAATACTGATGTAGATGAGCTAATGGTCACATTTGGTATCAGGAAGCATCCTATGTTCCAAAACTACTTTGAGACATAATTTCATCCCATCCCCCCACTCACCATTCCTGTTCATTTTCTTCTCCCTTGTTTTGTGCTCTATGTGGGGCTACCTTTGAAGGTGATCCGGAAACTACAACTAATCCAGAATGCGGCAGCTAGACTGGTGACTGAAAGCGGCCGCCGAGACCATATAACACCGGTCTTGAAAGACCTACACTGGCTCCAAGTACGTTTCCGAGCACAATTCAAAGCGTTGGTGCTGACCTTTAAAGCCCTAAACGGCCTCGGTCCAGTATAAATGAAGGAGCGTCTCCACCTCCATCTTTCTGCCCGGACACTGAGGTCCAGCACCGCGGGCCTTCTGGCGGTTCCCTCGCTGTGAGAAGTGAGGTTACAGGGAACCAGGCAGAGGGCTTTCTCGGTAGTGGCACCCGCCCTGTGGAACGCCCTCTCACCAGATGTCAAAGAGAAAAATAACTACCAAACTTTTAGAAGACATATAAAGTCAGCCCTGTTTAGGGAAGCTTTTAATGTTTAATAGGTTATTGTATTTTAGTGTTTTGTTGGAAGCCGCCTAGAGTGGCTGGGGAAACCCAGCCAGATGGGTGCGGTATAAATTATTATTATTATTATTATTATTATTATTATTATTATTATTATTATTATTCCTCAGCAAACCAAACACCCAACTGCATCTTCCACCAGCTGTGGATTTTCCACTCCTACCAAGCCAAAAGACATTATTTGTCATTGCACATTCTTATCCGCAATTCTCCCAACTTCCTTGTGGTATTGATTTGCCATGTAGTTATTTGGATAGCGAGACTTCTGGCAAGGACTTAGTCTTTCTGCATTGATTAGGATGTGATAAGCACTGCAGCCATTCCTGGATAGGGAAAGCCTGGCAATAGTGAAAATATGCACTGGTAACTTCATAATTGGATCTGAGTATGCAACACACTCTATGCAAGGCAGTCTTCGAAGTTGGTTCAGAATCTACAACCAGTGCAGAATGCTGAGACTAAACTACTATCAGGGTAGACATCACTTCTGAGGGAACTGTGCCAACAACCCGGATGTTACCAGTCCCATTTCAATGTTTTGGTACTTTTATACAATGACCTGAACAACTTGGGACCTGGTTACCTGCTAGAATGCCAGCTTCCCCGTTGACCAGCTTGTATATAACGATCGGCTAGGGAGGCTTTCATAGCAGCCTTGCCATTTACAGAGATTCATTTGATGGTGACACAGGGGAAAGTCTTTTGTGTGATATCAACCACACATTGTTTTTTCAGATCCGTACGTAGGGGATTTTTCCAGCGGTTCACTGCTGGAGCTTTTGATATACTTTGCAAAAGTCCTGCAGCGTTCCTATGGCAAGGGATCATTAATCATGCACAGTTATGTGTAGCAAGTTATACTATTGATCGATGAAGCCAAATATACATCAGCTAGACATGAGTCATCACGATTCAGCGTGCATCCCAAGGGCGATTTTCTACAGTTTAGTCGCAACGCTCAGAAAGTGCTCACTTTCCCCTTCTTTATCAATCTCCCTTTCCTAAAGTAATAATAATAAATAATAAATAATAAATCATATTTAGGGAAGGGTGGGAAGTAACAAGCAGTGGAGGTTTCCCTCAGTAACAAATGATGTAACAGAATGTCATTTTTGGCCAGGGATCTTAGGACCTGACAGCAAAGGAAGTTTTGTGGGTTGTTGTTTTTTACTTGGGAAAGGGAGGTTCCTTGCAGTGATAGAGGCACAGTGCTTGAAGACTGTTGTGTACCCAACAAGGACTGAGGCTGCCATATTCAAGGGGAGAACTTCTGTTTTGAGCTTCCCACCTCAGTTTGAATACATTCCCCTCCCTGGTTTTGTAGTGTCTTTTGTGGATTTCAAACTTTTTTTTGGTTCCAGGTAACTTTGTACACGGGACGCGGGTGGCGCTGTGGGTTAAATCACAGAGCCTAGGGCTTGCCGATCAGAAGGTTGGCGGTTCGAACCCCTGAGACGGGGTGAGTTCCCGTCGCTCAGTCCCTGCTCCTGCCAACCTAGCAGTTCGAAAGCACGTCAAAGTGCAAGTAGATAAATAGGTAGCACTCTGGCGGGAAGGTAAACGGCATTTCCATGTGCTGCTCTGGTTTGCCAGAAGCGGCTTAGTCATGCTGGCCACATGACCCGGAAGTTGTATGCCGGCTCCCTCGGCCAATAAAGCGAGATGAGCGCCGCAACCCCAGAGTCGGTCACGACTGGACCTAATGGTCAGGGGTCCCTTTACCTTTACCTTAACTTTGTACACACCAAAGTTTCTCCTAAAGAACCTCTCCATCATCCGCCATAAAACCCTGGTGTGATTCGAATGATTTTGGAAGATGTGGCAGTCTGCCTGCTGGGTTCATGAGGTCCATAGGTTGTGTGCGTCACTGCACATTGAGTGCATTCGACATCATGCTCCAAATGCCTTTACATTGCAGGTTTACATTACAATGCCTTTACATTACAAGGTTGGTAGCAGTGGGCAAGATACCTTCCATGGAATCTTCTATGGATCTCATACAGGAACTTCTGGTGACATTGTTTGAGAAACGACTCTCCCATAATAACTGCGGGTGACAACTTCATGGAGAAAATATCCTATTTTCAACCATCCCCGCCTCTAATTATTTTTCTGATGTGTGAATTTTCAGAAGTGTCCTAGATAGGGTTGTGCTAAACTTTTCAACACATCTCTTATTTAGCATTGAGGATGGGGGTAGGAAGAAATGTCCCAAAGATTGGGCTAGCAAAATTCTTCATTATTTTTTTTAAATGAGGTTAGCATACTTTTGTGCTATATGGGTTGACCAAGGATTCCCCCACCCTTTTCAACAGTTGAAACACACACAGAGAGAGCTGCTAATGGCAGACAACACTCTTTACAGGATGGGTAGCAAATATGGTGCTCTTCAGATGGTGTGGACTGCAGCATCCATCACCTCTGTCCATGGACCTTGCTGGGTGGGGCTGATAGGAATTGTAGTCCACAGCGTATGGAGAGAGCACCATGTTGGCTACAAGACACCCTTTATGGCTGTGTTGCCAGAAGACTGTCCCTAGAAGTGCACTTAGATGCCCATAAGGAGATTGTTCACACAGGTCTTCTCCACTTATTTTGATAAAAGGAATGGCTCTGCTCTCTCACCCTCATGTTTTCTAGAACATATAAATACATATCAGTTGGAATGCCTGCAGGTCTCTGGATTTGTTGCTCTAGTTTTTAACTAATTTGAACTCGAGTAGAGCAGAAATCCTGGCCATTGTAAATGCAAAGGCAACATTGATCAGATATTTGTGTTGGACGGAAAGATAGATCACAGCAGGCTTGCGGGAGGGCTCATTGTGTGCAAACTACCATTTCCTTTGACTAGTCATCTTTTATTTCCATCCCCCCCCCCCGCCCCTGTATTTGATCAGAATAGTGAAAAGAAGAAAATGTATACTTTCCTGTGTCTTTGAATGCCCCCCTCTCTGTCTTTCCTATTATATGCAAGGCTTTATGGTGCTGTTTTTTTATCTTAATGATATACTATCCCTTTCTTTTCATTCAGTGTAGATGTCCACTGCAGAGGGAAAAAATCCATTTCATTCCTGTGCAGATATTATATTTAGAGGCAACATTACATACACATTGTTACATTGTCATCTGAATCTGAAAAGAAAATGAAAGAGTACAAGGGAAGATGAAATTCTCAGCAAGTCAACTCTTCAGTTATAATTTGCAATGTGCCCATGGTTTAAGTCAACACCGTATATAAATTGTCTTTAAAAGGTCGTGGAATTAACCATGCAGCAATTTCTGATTGTTGCAGACTGAAGCCAGAGGTTGTGGCAAGCTGATTGCCACTGCTGAAAACTTTGATGCTCTGTCTCCCTGCCATCTTTTCTCTGTAACAGCTACAAAATTATGTGTTGTGCCTTTCCCTGCCCCTGCTTCCCTATGTGGGGGAAGGAAAACACATAAGATGATGATTTTCACATCACAGGCCTCAGTCAGCTGACCAGGTGTGATGGCATTGAGTATGCATGAACATTTCAACAGTTCATCAGAATGTTTGTAGTCCAACTTTTCTGAGGAGGAGAAAATTGCCAGTATGACTGAAATTAAAATCTTACATAAACTCTTTTGACAGGGGTAGCTTTGTGTGGGGCATTCTGTGGAGTGGAAAGAAGCCTTGAGGAAGTAGAAAAGCTAAGTGGTCTGTGACAGAGATGAAGGATAGCTGAAGGGAGGGTGAAGATTGAAACCCACAATGGGAATCAAGGCAATTTCTTGGTTGCAGACTTTTATTAGAGTTTTGTAGTTGCAACTCTAGCAGCTGCTCTAGAAGCCTTGCAAGGCATGAACAGATTTCTTCAGCTCATCCAAACATGCAGCGTTTCAGAAGCATCGGCATTTCTTTAAATTTGTCATAAAAATCAATTCTAGCTCTCCGACGTTAAGGTTGACTTGTGGAAAATGTTAGGCTAGAGATAGAACTGGTCTTGCTATCCTGTAGCCAATGGAGAAAGATTTGGCAGCAGAGAAAATGTGATGACTCCTCAAAGCAAGAGAGTATGGGCAGCCCTCAACACTTGCCTGTTTTATTATCCACCAGCAAAGCTTCTCAGCTTCTCAGCAATCCTAGCAGCCCAACATGCTAACTGCTGGGCATTGGAGAGGAGAGATTACAGCCTTGCAGGGAACTATCATAGGCAGGAACTGGCAGGAAAGATTCCAAAGGAAATCTTTTGTGCAACTTTAAATGTTCATTAAACAGAAATGCTCTTCACCAAAGAGAGAGTAAGCAGCACATCAAAAGCAGCTGGATAAATTGGATTTCTGATTGGCAAGCTAATGGGCACGAGATTTGTGCCTGAGAACATAACCTTTATGCAGGGATTCATTGCTATTCAATGAAATTCACTCTGCCCAGCAGGAAATCCTCAACAGGGCAAGGGGAGTATTGAAGCTCGGGGATTGTAGTTTTAGCTAGTGGCTCTTCAATAATAGACTGCAATTATCCACCTCCAGTCCACATCATTGCCTTCCTAACCTTTCTGCCAGTTGGGCGTCCTTATCACAGCCACCCTGCCAATGAGTGAATTGCAGAAAATCCCCAGTAAATTGGAGCTGAGTTTTTATATATATAAAAAAACAACAGCTAAGTCCTCTGGCACCTTAAAGGCTAGCCTATTTATTGGGGCCTCAGTGGGCTGTAGCCTACCATTCTCAGATGGTAATGTAGTCTGCATGTTGCATTCAACTGATTCGCCTTGCATTTACCAGGCCACTTCTGCAAACTTTAAAAAAAAAATCTCCCTAATTCAAGTGCCAACACTTCTATATACATGGTTTGAGCCAGTGCTCTTTTTCTAGAAAAAGAGGTTTCTGGAACTCATCATTAACACCTCCTTTTTTCTCTTATAATGGCAATGGCGCCCACCTGAGAGGTGCCAGAACTGAGTTCCAGCAAGTTCTGGCTGGGGGAAAAGCCCTGGTTTTAGAATACAGTGGTACCTCGGGTTAAGAACTTAATTTGTTCTGCAGATCCGTTCTTAACCTGAAACTGTTCTTAACCTGAGGTACCACTTTAGCTAATGGGGCCTCCCATTTCTGTTCTCATCCTGAAGCAAAGTTCTTATTTCTGGATTGGCGGAGTCTGTAACCTGAAGCGTATGTAACCCGAGGTACCCCTGTACAAGCATAATAAAACATTAAACATTACAAAAACTTCCCTATACAGGCTGCCTTCAGATGGGTGTTGGAGTTCAAGAATATCTGGAGAGACACACTTTAACAGTCCCTGATTTAAAATACAGTGGTACCTTGGTTTAAGAACAGCTTAGTTTATGAACAACTTGGATTAAGAATGCTGCAAACCCTGAAGTAGGTACTATTTCTGGGTTAGCGGAGTCTGTAACCTGAAGCGTCTGTAACCTGAGGTATCACTGTACCATAACCAGCTTATGTATTTTTTTAACCATTTTGGGGAAGGGCCAAAGCTTATTGGTACAGTATTTGCTCTGTAAGCAGAAAATCCCAGGTTCAGTCCCCATCATCTCCAAGCTGGGCTGGGAGAGACCCTTGTCTGAAATTCTGGAGAGCCACCTATAGTCACTGTACACATTACTGAGTCAGGTGCACCAATGGCCTGACTTAGCGCAAGGCAGCACCCTCTCTTCCTAAAGTGCCACAAGACACAAATGCAATGTCCAGTACATAGATTCAGCTCTGAGCTGTTGTGAGGTGGTTCACCCAGGCATACTTATCACTCCTTGACCGCAGGAGCAAGTGGATGAGACCATCAATAGAACTGTCATCTCCCCCGATGTCAACATGAACACAATGCATTTCATCCAGCAGAGCTTTACTGCTACTGAAGGCAAATGAGCATAATGGTCACAAACCCAATACGTTCAGGACTGGCCCTGTCCATAAGAAATCCAGTTGCAGTAGACTTATCTTAAACTTACAGCAACTTACAATAAGACTAAACCTTAACACTATATACAGAATACCACACCAGAAGGAAAAGAGATAGAAAGAGAAAGTGAGAAACTCAGGCTCCTTCTGGCCCTACTATTATAGTCAGGATGACCTTGACAGAAAGAGATGAGAACCAGATTAACCCAGCTGTACTCAGCTTCTCTGATGGAATAACCCAAACATCATAAACCTTTTCCTTGTTTCTTTCACACAGAGAAGCTTCCAGAACCCTCTTGAATTAATTAGAATATGAAAGATCTCTACACATCAGATCAATACTTTCTGTACTAAGAAATGCAAACTGACACATCCCTCACCATTGGCTATGCAGGTTGGAACTCATGGAAGTTGTTGTTCTTGTTTAGTCATTTAGTCGTATCCGACTCTTCGTGACCCCATGGACCAGAGCACACCAGGCACTCCTGTCTTCCACTGCCTCCCGCAGTTTGGCCAGACTCATGTTTGTAGCTTTGAGAACACTGTCCAACCATCTCATCCTCTGTCGTCCCCTTCTTCTTGTGCCCTCCATCTTTCCCAACATCAGGGTCTTTTCCAGGGAGTCTTCTCATGAGGTGGCCAAACTCTTGGAGCCTCAGCTTCAGGATCTGTCCTTCCAGTGAGCACTCAGGGCTGATTTCCTTAAGAATGGATACGTTTGATCTTCTTGCAGTCCATGGGACTCTCAAGAGTCTCCTCCAGCTGGATGTACCAGTGGGCCAATTTTGTATAAAACCGCTTCAACTACCCTAATGTACAGTGGTGCCTCGCAAGATGAAATTAATTCGTTCCGCGAGTTTTTTCGTCTAGCGAATTTTTCGTCTTGCGAAGCACGGTGTCGGAAAAGTTTTGGAAAAGCTTCAAAAATCACCAAAAACCTCAAAAAAGGCTACCACACCGCGTTTTATGAGTTACTCCTTGAAGTCAAGTCGCAACTTATTAACGGTGTTAAGAAAAAGGAAACAAACTTGCAAGACGTTTTCGTCTTGCGAAGCAAGCCCATAGGGAAATTCGTCTTGTGAAGCAGCTCAAAAACCGCAAAACCCTTTCGTCTAGCGAGTTTTTCGTCTTGCGAGGCATTCGTCTTGCGGGGCACCACTGTATCATGAACCAAGAGGAGCCTCGTGGACTTCTTTCTTTTTTTTTAAAAAAAAAAGAATATTTGTAGGTGTGATCCTGAATTCACTTGCATGGATGAGAGCTGGACGTGTTGGCGGGCTGGATTCCACAGCCTGTTATCTCTGTAGCCGAGGGTGCCTTATTTCAGAGATGCTGCAAACACAAATAATAAATCATAAGCGTAGTTTTCCTCTAAAAGTCAAAGATGCAAAAAGATCATCTTCCGCGCTGATTTTTTCCCAAGGTACCGCAGTTTGTCATCTAAAGTACTCAAGAACCATTAAAAACAACTTTGTTGAGGCTCATACAAATGTTAGGAAGGATTTCAGCCCACAACATAACACATAAGTATATGCCACAGCAGGCTGGAGAATGTAGTCACCATATTTTCACTTGTCACAGCAACATATCCTTTAATGGAATCCTTTTTTTCAAAGCAGCAAATGTTGACTTCTCCAATCCATTACCCCATTATTAATGGTAGCTTTTAAGAAAGCGCTATGAAAAGCAGATACATTCAATTAATCCTTTCAAGGGTTGCTTCCCACTAAGGAGAAATTTAAAGGGTGCCTGAGTGCATTGCCTTTTTGAAGATTACACATCCCTGTCAATAAATTGCACTAAGTAAAAGTAAAATCTTATTAAGACTGCTTTGCGAGACGAGTTAAGACTTAGTCCCTGTAGTATTCATCAACATAAACAACTGATAATAAACAGAAAACATCTTTCTGAAGGGTTGGGGCCATGGAATCTAGGAATTGTTATTTTGGAAAAGAAAAATGCTGTCAAATGCCATCTATGCCTTTTCCAACAACAAAAGCTGCCCTTGTTAACACTGGAGTCATCAATACATTAAAAGGTTAAGTGCCCTTTCTAATACAACATCATTCCTATTTCACCTTTCTCCCTATTGACAATGCATGGGGAACCTCTATGCATTTAACTCACATGGGGTTCCAGTTTGGCCCACGAGGCCATTTTCCCCAAGCCTCACCCACACCTGACATCATAGGATATCAGGTGTGGGAGAGGTATAGTTGCAGCTGTAAATGAACCATTAGCAACATTACAGAACACTCCCGTTTTCCCCTCTGGAAGCAGGCCTTTCTTTCTTTCTTTCTTTCTTTCTTTCTTTCTTTCTTTCTTTCTTTCTTTCTTTCTTGTATAATATTTTTTATTAATTTTTAATTACAATAATCCAATAAGAGGCACATTATCACAATATCAAATTACAATATAATTTTTAAAAGCCAATTATTCAAATACCAAATTAAACAATTTTGGGTGGCTTCCCGTGTGCTGGATTTCAGGGTACAAAGTTCTTGTTTCTTTCTGCTTCCATAACCTTGATCATTTACAACAGTTCTGGTCTTGATCCTTTATTTAACAGCCACTGATTTCATGACTTTCATTCGTAATAGCATATTTTTTCAATTTTAATTCTGCAAGAGGAGTTTATGTCCTGTAAATTTCTGTGTGAGATGTTTATTTTCCATTTGTTTCTTCATTCTTCCTGTTGTAATCCAACAGTACAGCATCTCTTCTTCCACTTTTTCACGCTCTCTTTTTTCTGCTCTCAAAGTCTGCATTTTTCACTGCGTCACACGCCATCTTGTTTGTCAAAGTCTAACAAGAGGTCTGGCGTCGCCTTGCTTTCACCCCTTGTTATAATTCACATCAAATACAAGTCCTACCTAGACTATTTCCACTCAGGAACTCTCAAGGACAGCCAATCCCTGCTGCAAATGGGCTTCCTTTTAGCACTGAGTTCAAATCTGCATAGAATGCAAGTTTGCCTATGGAATCACCTGCAGTAAAACTCTCCAGTCCGAGTTCCAAAGTACAGTTTATCCTTACCACAAACAGGGCTTGCTTTTCACACCGAATTCACTGGAAGTGGTTTAGAAATCTTCTTTTGCAACCACAGCTGACAATTGCAAATGGAGTATTTCCCTTTAACTGTCTGTGCCATTGCAAAAATTATATTCCGTCATTCGGAATCCAAACATCCTGGGGGAGATTTGGATAGGTCTCATTTTGTAAGCCTCTTTGCTAATAGTAGAACATCTTGCATCCTGCTGAAAATACGCTGTGGGAGCCTTATGGCCCCAGAGTATATAAGTAAGCACACATACAATTCTGGAAGGTGCATTTCCCCCCCTGCTGTGTATTGATGTATGTCATTTCACGGTGCATTTTAACGAAAGAGCATTTGCATCTAAAACATACAAATGGAGAAATTCGATATTAAATGCCACGTTCCCCCCAGAGTAAGAAGTTATGAACTTTCTAGGAGGTTTGCAAATTGTATGTGACTTTGTTCAATCAATAAGCAACCAGGAGGGCAAATCTGTTGTTAAGAAGATAAGAGTACACCATGATAGCTTCACAAACAGCTGCTCCTTATCTGTCTGATATAGTACTTAAGTTTGATGAGCTTAATTAAAAATAATGAAAACTACCTTTTTAAAGGTTAAATTGTCTCCTCTCTCTTTTTTCCTTTTTGCTCTGACATCTTGAAGAAGTATAAGGCATTATCGCTCTGCCAGACCTTAGATAACCGGCAGAAGATCAGCGCAAGATAATAATGTGAAGGTCACAGGCTAATTAAGGCAGGTGTTTTGTTTTGCTATGGTCTGGGAGAGTCCAAGGTCTTCAAGTGTGCAGATCGGGGGCATTTTCCACTGAGTATAGGTAGAATTCATTAGCAAGAAAGGTTATTACTTTAGCCAGTAAGACTGCCTTCCATCTAAAGAATTTAACTTGCATTTTCATAAATGAATCAACAAAATTACAATTACATTTCTTCCAGTAGCACCAACTAAGTTAGTTCTTGGTATGAGCTTTCGTGTGCATGCACACTTCTTCAGATACACTGAAACAGAAGTTGCCAGACCCTTCTATATAGTGAGAAGGTGGGGAGGGGTATAACACCTTCTCACTATATAGAAGGGTCTGGCAACTTCTGTTTCAGTGTATCTGAAGAAAGCTCATACCAAGAACTAACTTAGTTGGTCTTTAAGGTGCTACTGGAAGGATTTTTTTTATTTTGACTATGGCAGACCAACACGGCTACCTATCTGTAACTAATTACATTTCTGTATTGCCAATTTAATGAAGGAAAGACATTTTTACTGTTTTCTTTCTCATTCCCTGCTACAGTAATAATCATAGAATTGTAGAGTTGGAAGGGACAGCGAGGGTCCCCCAGCGATGCAAGAATCTTTTGCCCAACTTGAACAGGGCTTTGAACTCACAACCCTGAGATTAACACATTAATGTATCCTAGACTCTCAAACCCACATTCTTTGGTTCATCATTCCACAAACCCCACAAATGGATCTGCCGGGTTTGGACCGACCCAACAGAGGTAGCACAACTCTATAGAAACCATGCTTTGTAAACAAAGACTTCTACCCACCCACCCATTCCATGTAGTGGTTAAGAGTGGTAGTCACGTAATCTGGGAAACCGGGTTCGCTTCCCTGCTCCTCCACATGCAGCTGCTGGGTGACCTTGGGCCAGTCACACTTCTCTGAAGTCTCTCAGCAGCCCCACTCACCTCACAGAGTGTTTGTTGTGGGGGAGGAAGGGAAAGGAGAATGTTAGCCGCTTTGAGACTCCGTAAAGGGGAGTGAAAGGCGGGATATCAAATCCAAACTCTTCTTCTTCTTCTTCTCTTCCATTTTTTATTTGATTGATTGACCTTTCCCTTCTCTTTATTAACCATGGATTTGTGTTACATTTTGCTGCAAACAGGTTGTCTTGTTTCTGCCGCCACCTCTATGATTTAAGAGCTTATCTGAACACGTGAAAAGTGTTTTATTTGTTATTTAAATTTATATAACACACTTCATCATAATGTATCCTAGACTCTCAAACCCACATTCTTTGGTTCATCATTCCACAAACCCCACAAATGGATCTGCCGGGTTTGGACCGACCCAACAGAGGTAGCACAACTCTATAGAAACCATGCTTTGTAAACAAAGACTTCTACCCACCCACCCATTCCATGTAGTGGTTAAGAGTGGTAGTCACGTAATCTGGGAAACCGGGTTCGCTTCCCTGCTCCTCCACATGCAGCTGCTGGGTGACCTTGGGCCAGTCACACTTCTCTGAAGTCTCTCAGCAGCCCCACTCACCTCACAGAGTGTTTGTTGTGGGGGAGGAAGGGAAAGGAGAATGTTAGCCGCTTTGAGACTCCGTAAAGGGGAGTGAAAGGCGGGATATCAAATCCAAACTCTTCTTCTTCTTCTTCTCTTCCATTTTTTATTTGATTGATTGACCTTTCCCTTCTCTTTATTAACCATGGATTTGTGTTACATTTTGCTGCAAACAGGTTGTCTTGTTTCTGCCGCCACCTCTATGATTTAAGAGCTTATCTGAACACGTGAAAAGTGTTTTATTTGTTATTTAAATTTATATAACACACTTCATCAAAAGACCACAGAGTGGTTTATAAAACAGAACATAAAAGTCAATGCATAACATAATATCTTAAAATAGTTATATAAATTCAGTTGTAATAATAAATGCGTCAGAAAATACGGTTCACACAACAGCAAAAGCATTAAAAAGGGAGGGGGAATCAGCAGCAGTAGGGTATCTGAAATACAGTGCATAAATACAGAATCTTCATTTTTTTCAAAGGTAGCTCTTGATCCCAATCCCCATAGAAAATGAAAGTATTTTAAAGGGGGGAAAGATGGTGTCTGCTCTTCTCCTAGCAGTTAAGTAGTGGGTGTGATCCTTCAGGGAAAGGTCTGTTACTCAACTCCAGATTTCTAATTTGAGATATTTAGTAAATGATTCAAGAGCAGTACAAAGGAGAGAAATATTAGGTAGTGTTGAAATAAAAGCCCCGATTGTCTAAATAATCCTTACATTTAATAGAGACCGCCGCATTATTTTCAGTAACAGGCGAATGTAGCATTCCATGGTTTCTGATCTGCTAGGAACCAGGCAAAGTTTCCTCAGGCCAATGAAGATGGAGCCAAAAGACACATACGAAGCTATTTCTATTAGATTTGTAGGAAGAGACATGCATTGGAGTGAAGCAAGCAACCAATTGGATAGGGCCCTGGACTTTTCAGATTCTAAACATACCCACATCAATGGTGATGGTTAACACATTGACTTGATACACACATAACATTAAACCATGGTTTAACAAACTAGGAGATAACGACAGATAACCACAGAAGCAATCAAATAAACCATGGCTTGTTTCTCCAAATTTGTGGTTTGTTTATCGGCTTGTCACGCCTCGTGTCTTTGTAGCAATCTTTGTGATCATCTAGGGTAGGATAAGGGATGCGTGGGTTAAACCACAGAGCCTAGGGCTTGCCGATCAGAAGGTCGGCGGTTCGAATCCCCACAACGGGGTGAGCTCCCATTGCTCGGTGCCTCCTCCTGCCAACCTAGCAGTTCGAAAGCATGTCAAAGTGCAAGTGGATAAATAGGTACTGCTCCGGCGGGAAGGTAAACGGCGTTTCCGTGCGCTGCTCTGGTTCGCCAGAAGCGGCTTAGTCATACTGGCCACATGACCCGGAAGCTGTACACCGGCTCCCTCGGCCAATAAAGCAAGATGAGCGCCGCAACCCCAGAGTCGGCCACGACTGGACCTAATGGTCAGGGGTCCCTTTACCTTTACTAGGGTAGGATAGCCAACCAAACCATGGTTAAGGAAGCGCGATGGGTTCACACATAATGCCACACCATAGTTAAAACAAACCAAGGTTTTTAAACTGAGAACAAACCATAAAGCGATCAAATAATCATGGTTTAATAATGTTATGTGTTAACACATTAGTTATTAGCTATTTAGTTCACAGAGTAGCTTTAAAGGGTTTGCTTGAATAGAATCTCCTTTCTTTTAGTTAAAACTCTTTCATTATACGAGTGTACTGACACAAACCATGGCTGATACAAATTGTGCTTCCTTTATGAACCATGGACTGAAATCAGTGTAGGAGTGGATTTGCAAGCATTGGCTACAAGTTAACCATAATTGGCATAGAAGCACATGTAACATGAAACCATGAATAGGAATGGCAATAGAAGAGAGCAGAAAAACACATTGGAGGAGGTTCTGGGATGGAATACATAAACCTGCAGGCCACTCTCAATATTTTGATTCGTCTTAAGAGATTTTCAGGAGTAAAATGGGCTTGAAGAATATTGGCACACTTCTCTTGTCACAGAGGATGAAAATGGAGAGCATATGACAAATGGGATTGCTCAAGGTATCCACATAAACTCACACAGACTGCACAACGAACAAGAGACATGTAAATAAAACATGTGCCGGGACGTTTTTGTGCTTTAAAGTATTTCAGACAGCGCTTTACATTTTTCTGATGTTTCCTTCCCTGATAACTTCCATCTTTTATATGATTTGTCACATGACATAAAAGCCAATTCTGAGAATCTAGTAGAAGTTTAGGAGAGCTCATTACCATGTTCATTGCTTCCAGGGGATGAAGAAAATCTTTTGCAACCCCGTTAACTTGGAAAATTGCAGTTTTGTATCTGTAATTTCGCAAGACGAAAAAGGGGACAGTGTATAGTTCTTTCCTGCTATTTGAAATTGAGTGCGACTTGGCAGCATATTGGTCAAAAAGCAATAATGCAACATGTAATGTGGTGTAAAAGGAATATTAGATAATCAGGATAGAAGCGCTAACATTATAACTAAGAAAACAAATGCAATGAACCTCATGCCTCATGTCAAATATTTTTATTTACAGTCATACCTCGTGTTACATTTGCTTCACGTTACGTTTTTTCAGGTTGCGTCCCGCAGCGACCCGGAAGTACTAGAAAGGGTTACTTCTGGGTTTCGCCGCCCGCACATGCGCACAAGCACCAAATCGCACTGTGCACCTGCGCAGATACAGCGCTTCAGGTTGCGGGCTTTTCATGTTGTGAACGGGCCTCTGAAACGGATCCTGTTCGCAACCAGAGGTACCACTGTACTAGAAATTACAGAAGAGAAAGAGACATGAGGTTACGGCTCACAGTGACAGCTAACCTGTAACCTCCAATTCTGCCCTAAGTGGCATCTCTGACCTTGGAAGACAACTTTGAGATGTCTCTTTTTGTACCTGTTTTCCCAGGGATACCTTGTACCCGCTGACTATTCACTGTGCCAATGACACGAGTGTTTTTGAAGCTATTGCACAAAGAAACCAATTCTTTCTAATTTATATAAGATACCTGACCTGATTATGACCCAGTTCAGTTAGCCAGGCTGTGGCAGTCTTCAAATAGTGGAGGCCAAGCATAGTGTGACTCCTGCTACCATGTACATAATCACATGTGTGACGTGAAACCTCATAAAAATAGCACCCTGATTCTTCCCCCTCCCTCATAAAGGAAAAGGGATATTATGTGCATGGAACTTTATGTGGCCTGGTGGAATGCTTTCAGTGCATAGTAATTTAGATTTATGTAGAATGGAAGTGACAATCATCAATTCATCATACAAAACAAACTGCTATTATTCAAGTAAATACCTGAGCTGGTCTATTTCATCTCAGATGTAGTTTTTAGCTTTCCTATGTTATGTTCTTGTTAACATCTCATTTATGGTACAGAAGAAAAACTACAATTCCCTAATGTCAATTACTGGAGCAGTTCCATGCTGACTTACTCACCTCTTAAATCAACAGTGCATTTGGCCTCTTGTATTTTCTGCACCACAGCATGTTTTGAACAGCAAAAGAGTATGCAGAAACCTTCATCAATATTAAACAGAATCGACACAGCCACTGCCAAAATATGCTCTTCAATCCATGCAGTTCTTGGACTGGGACAAGCATCCTGGAAAACTACAATGAAGATCACTGTTTCTCTCAACCATTGTCATTCCACATGGTCTGTTTTCCTGGAAACTCTCCCTTTCCAATCTAGTCTCCAGATTCCATTGTTGGTTTCCATTGTTATTTAATTTTGGACTTGGAAGGGGAGAAATGAGATGGCAGAAACATAAAGGAGTATCTTCATCTGTTTTGCACATGGAGGGGAAAATGCACAGACAATGCTCATCTACCCATCAATAGGATCATTGTGCTACGATTCATTCAGGAAATTATTCCTGGGACTACTACAATAAACAATATGGAAATCTTTCAGTGAACACTATGAAATTCACTACCACAAGATGTCATGATGGCTGCCAATTTGGACAGCTTTCAAGGGGGATTAGACAATTCGTGGAGAATAAAGCTATCAAAGGCTGCTAGTAAAGATGGCTTATATATTTACCAACAGTGTAAATATGCCCCTGAATACCAATAGTTGGGGAACCCCACCAGGTGAGGGCTCATGTTCTGCTTGTTGGCTTCCTGAAGAATCTGGCTGACCACTGAGCAGAGCTCAGGATGACCCGGACTTCGACTTCTTGAGGGTGCCTGGGGAGGGAAGCACACATATTCCAAGCAACAATTTGTTCCTTAACATGTTACAGGAGTTACAGTTAAGTTTATGTCGCAGCTCCACCCAACGTGTAGATTTGGCTCTTTCAGAGTAATAACACCACCAGTGCCCACCATATGGTGGTTTATGTCTTTTTCTTTGTAAAACAAAAGTGTTTAGAATCTTGGTACTGTTTTGGGGGGACAGGGGGCGGGTAGGTGTTGAGGACTCCCTAGTCCTGAATGGGGTAACTGTGCCCCTGAAGGACCAGGTGTGCAGCCTGGGAGTCATTTTGGACTCACAGCTGTCAATGGAGGTGCAGGTTAATTCTGTGTGCAGGGCAGCTGTCTACCAGCTCCATCTGGTACGCAGGCTGAGAGCCTACCAGCCCGCAGACTGTCTTGCCGGAGTGGTGCATGCTCTGGTTATCTCCTGCTTGGACTACTGCAATGTGTTCCACATGGGGCTACCTTTGAGCACAATTCAAAGTGTTGGTGCTGACGTTTAAAGCCCTAAACGGCCTCGGCCCAGTATACCTGAAGGAGCATCTCCACCCCCATTGTTCTGCCTGGACATGGAGGTCCAGCTCCAAGGGCCTTCTGGCAGTTCCCTCACTGCAAGAAGCAAAGTTACAGGGAACCAGGCAGAGGGCCTTCTTGGTAGTGGTGCCCGCCCTGTGGAATGCCCTCCCATCATGTCAAGGAAATAAACAACTATCTGACTTTTAGAAGACATCTGAAGGCAGCCCTGTTTAGGGAAGTTTTTAATATTTGATGTTTTATTGCTTTATTCTTATTCTGTTGGGAGCTGTCCAGAGTGGCTGGGGATGATGATGATGATGATGATGATGATGATGATGATGATGATTATGGTTCCATCTCACTGTGCATTTTGCTTTTTCTGCTTC
Organism: Podarcis bocagei; assembly: GCF_964188305.1. Classification (NCBI taxonomy): domain Eukaryota; kingdom Metazoa; phylum Chordata; class Lepidosauria; order Squamata; family Lacertidae; genus Podarcis; species Podarcis bocagei. The sequence goes on from NC_138129.1 coordinate 89,005,004, forward strand.
ACAGGTCTTCTACCTACTGGCTGAACCGCATCCAGTCCTTTCTTTACTGCAATGAGAATGGCCTCCTGGGCAGCTTTTCTGAAGAGACTCACTCATGCACATGCCCAAATGACCAGGTCGTCTGCCTTGGCTCCTTGCCCTGCGCTGTGGGAGATGGTTCTGCCTGCTTATCCTGCGCCCCTGACAACCGTACCCGCTGTGGGACCTGTAACACCGGGTATATGCTGAGCCAAGGCCTTTGCAAGCCTGAGGTGGCAGACTCAACGGAGCACTACATTGGGTTTGAGACAGACCTCCAAGATCTGGAGATGAAGTATTTATTGCAGAAAACGGACCGCCGGATTGAGGTCCATGCAATCTTCATCAGCAACGACATGCGTCTCAATAGCTGGTTTGACCCTTCCTGGCGCAAAAGGATGCTCCTTACTCTGAAGAGCAACAAGTACAAATCCAGCCTGGTCCATATGATCTTGGGTCTCTCTCTCCAAATTTGCCTAACAAAGAACAGCACCTTGGAGCCTGTCCTGGCCGTTTACGTCAACCCTTTTGGAGGCAGCCACTCCGAGAGTTGGTTTATGCCTGTCAATGAAAACAGTTTCCCAGACTGGGAGCGGACTAAACTGGACTTACCGCTTCAGTGTTATAACTGGACGCTGACTCTAGGCAACAAGTGGAAGACCTTTTTTGAAACGGTCCACATCTACTTGAGGAGTCGTATTAAGTCGAATGGTCCCAATGGCAATGAGAGCATCTATTATGAACCGCTGGAGTTTATCGATCCCTCCCGGAACCTGGGCTACATGAAAATCAACAACATCCAAGTGTTCGGCTACAGCATGCACTTTGACCCGGAAGCAATCCGGGACCTGATTTTGCAGTTGGACTACCCTTATACTCAGGGATCCCAGGATTCTGCTCTCTTGCAACTTCTAGAGATAAGGGACCGTGTAAATAAACTCTCTCCACCCGGCCAACGTCGTCTAGACCTTTTCTCATGCCTGCTGCGTCATAGACTCAAGCTGTCTACCAGTGAGGTGGTGAGAATTCAATCTGCTTTGCAGGCCTTCAATGCCAAATTGCCAAACACAGTGGATTATGACACAACCAAATTATGTAGTTAACCATAAGTGTGAAGCACAACAGAAAAAATAAAAACCATGACGGAGTTTTTACAGTGCTTTTGTGGAACAGTTTATGTTTGGAAGAGTACATTTAAATTGTCTTTTCAATATCTGTCTTATATCAGTCAATAACGTTGGATGGCAATTTACACCCATGAACTCGCTGACAAATGAATATATTATACCTGCAAATTTTTTTTGGCTTTGTTTTATGAATGAAAATAAATACTGACACCAGTCTAGGAGACATTCTACTTTTTACAATAAATTTCATTTGTAATTTTATATGTTCCGTGGCAATGCTTTTGTGCATTACATCCTCTAGAGGGAACATAAAAGGATACCAATAAAATTTTGTAGCTGAACAGTTATTAAAAAGAAACGCTGTGGGATTCATTATTTTCCCCTCTCGGAAAAAAAAAATATGAATAGCATCCTTGATATTGCATTTCTGACCAGAAAGTGGTGGTGGACAAGATAGAGGTATTTGGTTTTGATACAGAAGCCAGCCAAGACAAAGCTAAAAAGTTATAACATAAAATTATTCTGTAGCACTTGAGTCATCTGACTGTTCCCGTTTTATTTAACAGGATTTAGGCACCATTTAATCACCAAAACCTCTAAGTAGTTTACAAAATATATATACATTAAAACGATAGATAAATTCAGATGTTAAAAACAAGTCAGCCTCAAAAATGGCAAAATAAAATCAGGTACTAATATGAATGGGCAGAGAGTTTCAAAGTGTAGAGGCTGCCACACTAAAGGTCACATTCCTTGCATGTGTAAAAGCAAAATTATGTAGCACTTGTGAAAGTGCCGTTTCTGCAGACAGGAGTGGTCAGGTGGGCATTTATGGGGCAAGGCAATATATTTAATGATGGATTGCTTGCCTAAGAATCTTGAAAAGGGCCTTGTCTTTTTCAGTATGCTGTGCTGAGTTGTACGTATGGCTCAAGTGGCTATATTTTCCATCGTGGGGAAGACTGGAAACTTGTGCTAATCTCACATGGGATACAATAAGAATAGCGGTAGGGCAATTTCCTCCCAGAATGAAACAGGTTGATCCAGGGCTCTGGTGAACACAAAGAGGCTCTGATATACACCCATAGGCTACCTTTTCCTGGTTTAGCCACTCAGTTGGAGCCTTTTCCCAAGGTGTAGCCACTGTCACATGGTAACAGCTTCTAGGAGCCACAGGTGAGAGCAGAGTGGGGGCCAAGGTGGACAAATTATGCCAGAAGGAGTACAGCATTTCCCCCACCAGAGGTGCTACCCTTCCCTTAGTACACCATACACACTGTAGTATGGTTGAGAATACCATGGCTATACCAGAGAAATACATGACTTTTGAGTATTCTTATGGGTCAAAAAAAACCCTGTTTGAATTGTACCACAACATGAGCTCCCATCGGCACTATACATTTAAAGCAGTCTCATACCACTTTAAACAATTGTGAATTCATACCCTCCAACATGTTGAGTCTGTGTTCCCATGTGAGAACACAGAGCCCAAAAGAGGTGCTTTTTTGAGGCTGTGAATTTTGAGGTGCTGCATGAATTCACAGCCCTGAACAAATGTGGGGTTTTTTGGGGGGAGGGGGCGAGCTCTCAGTGCAAAATTGCACAATGTCACAGTGCCCAAAATGGTCACAGTGCTCTTGCAGGGGGAAACAGGATACTTGCGGGATATGGTATATTCTCCCAAATTCTATTGTCCCAAACTCAGAGCTGTTCCACCAGGCCTTTGGCCAAGGCACAGTCTGACCCCCTCCTTTGGTAATCCTCACAGAACTCTAGCCCAATGGTTGCCATTAATTTGATTTTGAATTGATTTTAAAATGAATTAATTTTAGAATGCTGTGTTACTTTTATTGTTGTTAGCCGCTCTGAGCCCGGTTTCAGCTGGGGAGGGCGGGATATAAATAATTTTTTTATTATTATTATTATTATTATTATTATTATTATTATTATTATTATTATTATTTGACTAACAGTGCTGAGAATAGTTAGGTGCTCCCCTCGCAGAAATACAATTTCCAGAGGGAAGCGGTATTGATCGTTACAATGAATTCTCTCTGAGAAGTGTAACTCTGTGAGTGGATTGGGGATCTCTCAATAACTCTCAGCACCCTTAAAAAACTGCAATCCCCAGATTTTAAACATTCATTCATGCAGTTCCCAGAATTCTTTGGGAGAAGCCATGTCTGCTTAAAGTGGTATTATACTGCTTGAAAAGTACAGTGCATATGGGACCGTTTGGATGTGCAGTCAACAGAGGCACCAAGTTGCCCCCAAGATTGAGGGAGCCAATCATGTGTCGAGCGCATGTGATGTCACACGCGCAATGTCACATCATCTGAAGGAAGCCCAGCACTCTGCCGCCTTCATCCATCCAGAGCAAGTCAGGCAATTGATCGCCATTGTTGGAGATGAAGTCAGTCAAAAGCATTACCAAAAAAGTAAGGGAGCAGCCTGGAAATCTTGTTATGCAGTGTGCAAAGGCAGCTGGTTGCAAAAGCGAATGCCAGCTTGCAACCCGAAGCTTGTGCTCAGTTTATTCATACAGTTAAATCATTTATATGCATCTAATATGACTTGAAAGGACAGGATGGCGCTGTGGGTTAAACCACAGAGCCTAGGGCTTGCTGATCAGAAGGTCGGTGGTTCGAATCCCCGCGACGGGGTGAGCTCCTGTTGCTCGGTCCCTGCTCCTGCCAACCTAGCAGTTCGAAAGCATATCGAAGTGCAAGTAGATAAATAAGTACCACTCTGGCGGGAAGATAAACAGCATTTCCATGCTCTGCTCTGGTTTGCCAGAAGCGGCTTAGTCATGCTGGCTACAAGACCCCAAAGCTGTACGCCAGCTCCCTTGGCCAATAAAGCAAGATGAATGCTGCAACCCCAGAGTCGGCCACGACTGGACCTAATGGTCAGGGGTCCCTTTACCTTTAATATGATTTGAAGAAGCACTAGAGAGAATGCCCATCACATTTTTCCTCGATCACGGATGAACTTTTCCCAGTGGTTTCAATCATGAATCTGTCACTATGCAACTTGGTGTTCATGCTAGTGTTCATGTGGAGAAAATGAGTGGGAAAATATCTAGGGTTCAATAGAATTCTTTCAATTTCCCTCCCAAAACCCTCAGAAGATTTGGCTGAGGGGACATCTTAAAAAAATGCTTCAGATTTTACAGTCACAACCTCAACAATGTGTGTCCCTCCCTCTCCCCCCACCACTCAGAAGAAATACCGTATTTTTTGCTCTATTAGACTCACTTTTTCCCTCCTAAAAAGTAAGGGGAAATGTGTGTGCGTCTTATGGAGCGAATGCAGGCTGTGCAGCTATCCCAGAAGCCAGAACAGCAAGAGCGATTGCTGCTTTCACTGTGCAGCGATCCCTCTTGCTGTTCTGGCTTCTGAGATTCAGATATATTTTTTCTTGTTTTCCTCCTCCAAAAATTAGGTGCGTCTTGTGGTCTGGTGCGTCTTATAGAGCGAAAAATATGGGTACAAACAATTGTAACATTTCTGCCACTCTCAAAATTTTTCAGTAGCTGTGCCTGAGGAAGTAGTGCCAAATCCACTTTAAATTTCATTTAACAACAGTTCGTTGATAGCAGATCTTTACTCCCTTGTCTGCCCCTTGGCGTTTTTCCTGAAGACCACTATTTTGAAATTACAATTTGACAACCCTACTTGCTGTTGCTCTTCACTGCCTCCAGAGAGCTCGTTATACCTCAAGCAAACCCATATTTTTGAAAACTCAAGGCGGCACCGACGGCAGGTTGCTTGGGCACATAATTCTGCCTTCCCAGAAAGTATGATAAATTATGTCAATGATAAATCTTCCACATGGGTGACAATAGGACCTGTCTGATGAAATGATGAACTAATAGGGATGCAACCCTATTAGATTCATAATGCATGGTTTGATTTATTCATTTAACATTTCTCTGATGAAAACAGGGACGTCCTATTAAATAATAATAATAATAATAATAATACCCCACCTATTTGACGGGGTTGCCCTAGCCACGCTAGGTGGCTTCCAACATATATACAGTGGTACCTCTGGTTACGTACTTAATTCGTTCCGGAGATCCGTTCTTAACCTGAAACTGTTCTTAACCGCTTCTTAAAAAACCATCTTTAGACCCGGCCAGTATGGCCAACTATCGCCCAGTCTCAAATCTTCCATTCTTGGGCAAGGTGATTGAGCGTGTGGTTGCTGAACAACTCCAGGCATGCCTGGAGGATGCGGACCATTTGGATCCCTTCCAATCAGGGTTCAGGCCTCATCATGGGACTGAAACTGCCTTGGTCGCACTGGTTGATGATCTCCGGCGAGCTAGGAACAAAGGTGAGAGTTGTTTCCTAGTTCTGCTGGATCTCTCATCGGCCTTTGATACAATCTAGAGGGGTTGGGAGCTGGGGGCACTGTTATACAGTGGTTTCGCTCCTTCCTCCTGGGCCGTGTTCAGAAAGTGGTGGTGGGGGATGAGTGTTCAGACCCTTGGGCCCTCACTTGTGGGGTGCCTCAGGGTTCCGTCCTCTCCCCCATGCTTTTTAACATCTATATGAAGCCGCTGGGAGAGATCATCAGGGGGTTTGGACTGGGTGTCCATCAATATGCAGATGATACCCAGCTCTACCTTTCTTTCAAATCAGAACCAGTGAAGGCGGTGAAGGTCCTGTGTGAGTGCCTGGAGGCGGTTGGAGGATGGATGGCGGCTAATGGATTGAAGTTGAATCCTGACAAGACAGAAGTACTGTTTTTGGGGGACAGGGGGCGGGCTGGTGTGGAGGACTCCCTGGTCCTGAATAGGGTAACTGTGCCCCTGAAGGACCAGGTGCGTAGCCTGGGAGTCATTTTGGACTCACAGCTGTCCATGGAGGCGCAGGTCAATTCTGTATCCAGGGCAGCTGTCTACCAACTCCACCTGGTACGCAGGCTGAGACCCTACCTGCCCGCTGACTGTCTGGCCAGAGTGGTGCATGCTCTAGTTATCTCCCGCTTGGACTACTGCAATGCGCTCTACGTGGGGCTACCTTTGAAGGTGACTCGGAAACTACAGCTAATCCAGAATGCGGCAGCTAGACTGGTGACTGGGGGCGGCCGCCGAGACCACATAACACCGGTCTTGAAAGACCTACATTGGCTCCCAGTACGTTTCCGAGCACAATTCAAAGTGCTGGTGTTGACCTTTAAAGCCCTAAACGGCTTCGGCCCAGTATACCTGAAGGAGCGTCTCCACCCCCGTCGTTCTGCCCGGACACTGAGGTCCAGCGCTGAGGGCCTTCTGGCGGTTCCCTCATTGCGAGAAGCGAAGCTACAGGGAACCAGGCAGAGGGCCTTTTCGGTGGTGGCGCCCGCCCTGTGGAATGCCCTCTCATCGGATGTCAAGGTGATGGACAACTACCTGACATTCAGAAGACATCTTAAGGCGGCCCTATTCAGGGAAGCTTTTAATGTATGATATTTTAGTGTTTTTTGGTTTCTGTGGAAGCCGCCCAGAGTGGCTGGGGAAACCCAGCCAGATGGGCGGGGTACAAATAATAAATGATTATTATTATTATTATTAACCTGAAGCACCACTTTAGCTAATGGGCTGCGCCGCCACCACCGCGTGATTTCTGTTCTCATCCTGAAGCAAAGTTCTTAACCCAAGGTATTATTTCTGGGTTAGCGGAGTCTGTAACCTGAAGCATATGTAACCCGAGGTACCACTGTACAAGCATAATAAAACATTAAACATTACAAAAACTTTCCTATACAGGCTGCCTTCAGATGGGCGTTGGAGTTCAAGAATATCTGGAGAAACACAGCACCTGGTTTAAAATACAGTGGTACCTTGGTTTAAGAACAGCTTAGTTTATGAACAACTTGGATTAAGAATGCTTCAAACCCTGAAGTAGGTTTGCGAACTTTACCTTGGAATAAGAACATGTTTCGCTTCCTGTTGAGTGTGTTCCATTTGTAAATTGAGTCCCCCGCTGCTATGGGAAAGCACACCTTGGTTTAAGAACGCTTTGGTTTAGGAACGGACTTCTGGAACGGATTAAGTTCATAAACCAAGGTACCACTGTACTAATATATTGTCTGTTGATTGCAAAGATTCTTAAGAGAACTTGCAATGGCAGCTTTTGTCATGATCCAATCTCACCCATGAACTTTCCCCCCCCCCCCCAAAAAAACAAGCCTTGGTTGTACAATATATTTTTATTGGAAGTCAAAGGTGAATATGTGTGTGTACATTTCAAAAGTGAGTCAAAAGCTCTGCCTGGGGCTCCATGTAAGACAATGGGACTTTGGGAGATCTTGCCTTTGACTGGAGTCACTTAACAGACCTGCTCTTACAAGGAAGTCTCCGACATGCCTCTCTTTCTCTCCGTACACACACAATTCTGCAGCTATGTTGTCAACTGCAGTCGCGAAGGCAAGCTCATTTCTTTAGAGCAGTTACAGTTCTTTGTTCCGCAGAAGTTCAGCGAGTTCATTCATTTCTCTTTGGGATTGAAGATTTTGAAACAAAGCCAGCGTTGCTGAAAGATGTGAGTTTGACAGTCCCAGAAATCAAATGGCGATGTTCTAGCGGGGGGGGGGGGGGGTGCTGAAGACCAGAAGAGACAGGTGAGTGGTGAACATTTATACTCGGGTGTAAGAAAAGAGATGGAGCTCAATTGTCATTCAGTATTTATGTTTCTCAAATAATTGAAGGCAAGCCCTAAAGCCTTGAAGGCTAGCAAAATATAAGATATTATGACAAGTGTGTAGAGGGAGGTATTGTGTATTGCAAACAATCCTGGGAGATGCCAGTATCGAACTAGGAATCACTCCACTGCCACTAAGATTCTTCAATAACAACCCTCTGAATATTCTGAGGGCATTATTTGGAAATCTGAGGGCCAAAAAAAGGCTCATACATGATCAGAAATCAGTAATTGAGGGGCTGGGGAGTTCATTAAAGCATGAGCTATGTTGAAAGACGCGGGTGCGCTGTGGTCTAAACCACTGAGCCTAGGACTTGCCGATCAGAAGGTCGGTGGTTCGAATCCCCGCGATGGGGTGAGCTCCTGTTGCTCAGTCCCTGCTCCTGCCAACCTAGCAGTGCGAAAGCACGTCAAAGTGCAAGTAGATAAATAGGTACCGCTCCGGCAGGAAGGTAAACGGTGTTTCCATGCACTGCTCTGGTTCACCAGAAGTGGCTTAGTCATGCTGGCCGCATGACCCAGAAGCTGTACGCCGGCTCCCTCGGGCAATAAAGCAAGATGAGTGCCACAACCCCAGAGTTGGCCACGACTGGACCTAATGGTCAGGGGTCCCTTTACCTTTATGTTGAAAGAGCACAGAAAGGGAGTAAGTGAATAACGCTTGATTCTTCTCCCTGTGTAGTCGGGTGTTGAGTGGTGTTATTTTTCAAGTTCAAATCCTAAGAATGTTAGAAAAGTGTGGCTGAATTAAACCAAAGGCAAGCAACCTTTTCCCAGAAAGCTTGCTGGCTTGCAGAGAGATTTAGAGCCTTCCTGCAACCACGTAACCTATTGGAGATGAACGGCTTAAAAGGAGAGGGAGAAGAGAACAAACCTTGGCAGCCTGGTCACCTGGAAGCCATTCCTGCTCACCATAGGTGACCAGGATTGCAGACACTTTCTGCCTACAGCAGTCATTCATGCTACATGGAGAATTTGTAAGCTGAGGGTCTGTGGTTACCTAGAGGTGGTGGTTCACAACTGTTCTCTGTCAGCGCCTTATTTGATTACTCTAAAAACAGTGAGCTGTAGCTAACCTTTGAGTTGGTCCTTTGAAATTAATGGACCTGAATAACTTATTTGGGTTCCTTGCAGTAGCACCTTTATTGTGCTAAAATGCAACAGACCTCTGTACATACCTGATTAGTAATTTCCTCGTATTTGAGGCTGGCAGCGATAACAGAGATATTCGGGTGTAACCAGAAACGCAGGCAAGCTGCAGCACCAGTTACTATTAGAAGGAAGTTAAACAGAAGCATCGCCACAAGGGAAGCATGGGAGAAAGCCAGCGTGGAATAGTAACCGGACCTGAGTTCAAATCCTTATGCATCCAAGGGACTTGCTGGGTGATGTTGGGTAGTCACTGTCTTACCAACCTTTGTGGGGTTGTTGTGAAGACAAAAAAGAGGGGCGAAACAAGGGGGGCATTTCCATTGGTTTGCTTGTTTTCGCAAGTCGCTATGGGTTGCCTAGGGACGCAGGTGGCATTGTGGGTTAAACCACAGAGCCTAGGACTTGCCAATCAGAAGGTCGCGGTTCGAATCCCCACGATGGGGTGAGCTCCCGTTGCTCGGTCCCTGCTCCTGCCCACCTAGCAGTTCGAAAGCACATCAAAGTGCAAGCAGATAAATAGGTACCGCTCCAGCGGGAAGGTAAACAGAGTTTCTGTGTACTGCTCTGGTTTGGCAGAAGTGGCTTAGTCATGCTGGCCACACGACCCGGAAGCTGTACACCGGTTCCCTTGGACAATAAAGCGAGATGAGCGCCGCAACCCCAGAGTTGGTCATGACTGGACCTAATGGTCAGGGGTCCCTTTACCTTTTTATGGGTTGCCTTAGGCAAGATAAAGTGACTAACAAATTTAATGAATGAATAAATAATAAATACCTATGGGAAACCTGCAAATGGGATATGGTCCAAAGCTGCCATTATACTTGGTCCATGCCACACCTAAGCATCACGCTTTCTTTGTTAGGATGCAGAAGGGAGCTTTTATTCCTTAATTCTACTTTTCTGTGAGCCAGTGGCCATAAGAACAAATTAGCCCTACATTTCTTGAGCTTCCCTGTGATGTCACCCTCTTTTATATTAGTACGATAGTGCTGTAAATAATTAACAAATCATTTTAAAAGGCCCTTGAGCACCCAGTGAAGCCAACATAATGAAAGGAGAATGTTTTTATTTTTCTGAATTATTCTAACAAGATTTTTCTAGGGTACACTTATCTGCGCAAGACATTGAAAACACGCAAATTAACCTCGGAGGAACATTAAAAGCTTAACAGGACCTGCGTTGCTTCCAGTGAGATGGCCTCTTTCCTCTTTTAAGAGGAGCAGACATCCTTTCCCCATACATTTCCCAAGTACTTCATTAAGTTTAAAAATGTTTCATTAAGTTTTATTAAACTCATTAAACTGAGAGAGTGAGAAGTTCCACTTTACAGTTGGCAAGAGCCACTTCACGACAAATGCTTATTACCATTGCTAATCCGCAGTGAGTGCTTTGAGATGCTTGGCTGGGGTTTGATTTTGTTGTTCTTGGTAAAACAAACAGAGATGAGAGAAAGGTGAACTCAGTGTGACAAAATACCGCCCTCCACCCCCCAAAAAACCATCCTGAATTCGTTCAAGAGAGGCCAAAACCAAGACTAAACAGAATAATTAAACCACAACGTTATATGCATTTCAAAAATTAATAAACAATACTAGTGGCATTCAGTGCGATAAACAGGGCGTTGTGATAACCTAGTCACAATATTACACAGACGCTTAAGAATTATGCAGCACGGTTCAGAATTCTTAAGCCTCCCAAATCACACACAGATTTAACTGAAGATGAGCTGAATCTAAGAAAAAAGTATAGCTGCTTTGTTCAGTTGACTAAAGGAATGTTTTGGTTCTAAATCCACTGGGTGTGAAAGTACTAGGAAAAGAAAATTTCCCAAACGCATCATTGCACATTGAAAACTAACCTGTCCAGGTGACGTCTAAACTAGAACCCTCCTCTTTGCCATCTAGTTTTCTATGTGGAGGGATTTAACATAAGTATGTACAGTGGAACCTTGGTTTTCGAGCGTCTTGGAAGCCGAACGATTCGGAACCCGAACACCAAAAACCTGGATGTTATTGCTTCTGTTTTCAAACAGAGCTCTATTTTCTCAATGGGTTTTGCTGACTGCCCATTGATTTTTGGTTTTCGAACGTTTTGGAAGTCGAACAGTCTTCCAGAATGGACTACTTTTGAAAATTGAGGTTTCACTGTGTATATATATGCATACGTGCGCACACAGTGTAAGAACATTTCATCACGTGGACCCTGACCTGTACTCTAAACTGCTATAACCTAACACCCCAAAAAGAATGGAAACTAAGGATGAACCCTTGGCAAAAGATTCCTGCATTTCAGGGGGCTGGACTAGATGGACCTCATGTTCCCTTCCAACAAGTCTGTGATTCTATGTGCTAGCTTTCTATGTGTAGTAAACCCCCCCCCCCTTCCTTGTAGAAGGGCATACAGACAAATAACCACTTGCATTCTGATATGGTTCAGTCCAGGGAAAACTTCTGTACTTGCTTCTGCTTACGGTACCAGCTGGCCCCTAGTGAAACCTCAAAGTTGTCTTTTTGCATTTCTCACACCTGTAAATTATACAAACAAGCTGGATTGGCCGGAGTATATACTGGATTTAAAGGTTGCTCTCCGTTCAGCACTTACAACATCCGCAGGTGACACATTCCAAACGAAATAAGTGCTCATAGCATCACTCATTAAAAGCACCCATAGGGTTGTTAGGCGGACCGACATGACACCGCGCTTGGCTTATGGCTTTGTAATTGGATTTTCCAGTTAAATCAGCAGTTAAATGCCTAATATGTGGAGTCTCGTGTAGGTAGAGCATTCTGTATTGATTTTTCATCCGAGGTGCCCTCTGCATTTATTATTTATTCCATAAAGTAGTGGCAAATATATTGCACTTTCCCCAATAGCACTGCATTAGCTCAAAAGAGGTTGTAAATCTCGTTTTTAAAATCCCCGTTCAGAACTTCATACAGACGTATTAGCCACATATGGTAACTCACACATCTTCCCAAACCACAAATCAGTATTTGCTTTTTACATACACCAGTGGCTTTTATCTTATGGGAGCTCTGATTTGTTTTACCAAATAACCAGGCTTGTGCACACATTTTGCATACACATTAGGATTTTTGTCCTTGGCAGTTGTAACAAGAAGCAACACTTGCGCTCGTCCCTGCGTCCTGGAAGAGATATGTACGGCAACGGAATTGAGATTAAACAAAGACACAATGTCACTGAATACGAAAGTGCCTAGCAGTTCCTATGTATTCCTCTTCTGTCCATCCATCTGACCGGGCAGCTATGGCCACTTAGGGTGAGAGAGGAGACATTGTCTGCTTTGGAGTCTATAGCACTCTATAGTAGGGGTACCACAAATTAAGAAGGATAATAACGATCTGGATTGTGTACAGAGGAGGGTGACCAAGGTGATAAAGAGTCTGGAGACCAAGCCTTATGGGGAATGACTCAGGGAGTTGGGTATGTTTAGCCTGGGTAAGAAGAGACTGGGGACGTGGGTGGCGCTGTGGTCTAAACCAGTGTTTCCCAACCACTGTTCCGCGGCACACTAGTGTGCCGCGAGATGTTGCCTGGTGTGCCGCGAGATGTTGCCTGGAGGGAGGCGGGCGAGTCGGGCGGCGAGAGGCGGGGCGGCGACGGCGAGGAGAGGCCGCCCAGCGTGGGGCTCTCGCCGTCTGCCTGCCTGGCTGCCTGCGAGCTCGGCGGGCAGCGCCTCCGTCCGCAGCGCCCGCCTCGCGGCTCTCATTCCCTGCCCCTGCCAAAGCTCACCCAGCCAAGCCGCGCTCTCCTTCCTGCCTCGCTTTGCTGCCTCCTCCCCCCCCCCACCCCCAAAGCTTGGAGGTTCCCCGGCAAGGGGGAGGAAAAAAAATTGAAACTTACACTTTCATGCGTCCCTCCCGCCGTGACGCTGCGCGCTGACGTCACGGGGCTGTAATGGTGGTGTGCCTCGAGATTTTTTTCATCAAACAAGTGTGCCTTTGCCCAAAAAAGGTTGGGAAACACTGGTCTAAACCACTGACCCTGGGGCTTGCCTGTCAGAAGGTCGGCAGTTCGAATCCCTGCGACGGGGTGAGCTCCCGTTGCTTGGTCCCAGCTCCTGCCAACCTAGCAATTCGAAAGCACATCAAAGTGCAAGTAGATAAATACGGGCAGGAAGGTAAACAGTGTTTCCATGTGCTGCTCTGGTTCACCAGAAGCAGCTTAGTCATGCTGGCCACATGACCTGGAAGCTGAACGCTGGCTCCCTCGGCCAGTAAAGCGAGATGAGCGCCGCAACCCCAGAATCTTCCGTGACTGGCCCTAACGGTCTGGGGTCCCTTTACCTTTAAGAGGAGACTGAGAGGAGATACGATAGCTATCTTCAAATATCTAAAGGGCTACCACATGGAGGATGGAGCAAACTTGCTTTCTGCTGCTTGGAGACCAGGGCACGAACCAATGGATTCAAGTTAGAAGAAAGGAGATTTCGACTAAACATCATAAGGAAATTTCTGGTGGTAAGAGCTGTTCTACAGTGGAATGGACCCCCTTGGAAGGTGGTGGACTCTCCTCCCTTGGATGCTTTTAAGCAGATGGCCGTCTGTCATGGATGCTTTAGATGAGATTCCTACATTGCAGGGAGCTGGACTAGATGACTTTCAAGGTCCCTTCCAACTCTATAATTTTATGATGCTATGAACATGGTTTGACTACAGTTCCCACCAGCTTCAGCCAGCATGGAAAATGACCTGGGGTGATGAGCTACCTGAAGAAGAAGAAGAGAATAAGAAGAGTTTGGATTTGATATCCTGCCTTTCACTCCCCTTCAGGAGTCTCAAAGCGGCTAACATTCTCCTTTCCCTTCCTCCCCCACAACAAACACTCTGTGAGGTGAGTGGGGCTGAGAGACTTCAAAGAAGTGTGACTGGCCCAAGGTCACCCAGCAGCTGCAGGTGGAGGAGCGGGGAATCGAACCCGGTTCACCAGATTACGAGTCCACCGCTTTTAACCACTATACCACACTCCTCAACAGGAGCTCCTACCTGAAGAAAACTCCTCAACAGTAAAATGAGGCATTTTGTGCACTCACAGATGGGATTGTTTCTGAAATGGTACTAGATTTTTCAACTGAGTCAGCTAGCAACACTTAGCACCCTTCCCCACTCTACCCTTGTCGACTCATTAGCCTACGCAGGTCATGTTGCAAACCAAGCTGAACATGATGCAAGCCTTCTTGGCTGATTTCACTCAACCAAGGACGTGGGCAGCTCTCCCTTGTCTGCCATAAAAAGGTAACGGTAAAGGACCCCTGGCAGTTAAGTCCAGTCGCGAACGACTCTGGGGTTGCGGCGCTCATCTCATTTTACTGGCCAAGGGAGCCAGCGTACAGCTTCTGGGTCATGTGGCCAGCATGACTAAGCCGCTTCTGGCAAACCAGAGCAGTGCACGGAAACGCCGTTTGCCTTCCCGCTGGAGTGGTACCTATTTATCTACTTGCACTTAGATGTGCTTTCAAACTGCTAGGTTGGCAGGAGCTGGGACCGAGCAACGGGAGCTCACCCCATTTCAGTGATTCGAACTGCCGACCTTCCAATCGGCAAGCCCTAGGCTCAGTGGTTTAGACCACAGTGCCACCTGCGTCCCATCTCATCTGCCATAGTCTAAACCCAAAGATTACAAGGTGTCCCTGAAAGAGTGTGCACTTTAGGCTCATCCATGCCTGCAATGCAATAAGTTCAATAAGTGTCAAGGAGCTGTCAACAAGCCAGGTCATCCACAGGGCAGGCACACGTACGGAAGGCACAGAAGGCCATTGCTGAAACTGACCGCTAGCTCCACCCTCCTCTTCTCGCTTTCACTCTAGATCCCTCCCAAGTAGACAAAGGCTGCATTGAGTGGGTGAGCCTCTGGGCCTTTTTCTGGCCCTTGCTCCCTGAGTGGGGTGTCAGAGGGTGAGAAATGTAAGCAAGACTAGGGCTGCCTGCACTCACACTGCGACTCTCAACCTCTAACCCTGTCCTGGAAGACCCTCCTTCTCCTGACCTCCCTTGATCGCTCAAGTCTCCTGCTTCTATAAGTTCCCAGCTCGTTCCTTCTGCTGACTGCTCCTCAGTGTCCCACCACCAGGGTCCAGGCCCCTAAGGTGTCATCTTCAGAGCCCTCTTTGTGGGGCTCTTGGGCTGGCGGTTCCCAGCTCTCCTCCTCATCCAACCAGGCCCTTGGGGAGTACTTATCCATCCTCTGTAACACACAGGGAGCAGGAATTGTACCAGAAACTCCAAAGCATGTGAAGTAAACTCTAAAATGACGGGCAGAATGACGATGCTTTTTAGGAAGTTCATGAAGAATAAATTTTGTATTGTCATCAACGTTAACAAACCACTAACTGGTGTAGATCTCCCCTAACTAGAGAAATTTGGTTCTGGGCACACTTCCTGATAAAATCCTGGCGGCTGAATTTTGAATTTACTGCAGAAGGAATTTTAGCAAGATGTCTGGGATTAAACCCAAACCTTTAACAGCAAGGCATGGCCATTTTCCAAAAAATAAACAAATCTGTTTTTCATAAAAGCCCAAGGTGGGGTGTTTGGGTGGTGGCTTTGACTGCTGGATCCCTGCTCTCCCCTCCCCCCCAAAAAGAGCTTTTATGACCTTCAATGCACACTATTTCTAATAAGATAATCTCCCATTCTTTCTCTTTCCCCCCGCTATGAATGTTTGGTCACTGAGTATGAAGCCAGGAGCCTTGCTTGAAAGCATCCACATTCATTACTGCTCATCAGCATTAATCAAGGTGACAGCTGCTGTTAACGGCCCTGCTTATTTTGCACCCACCTTTTCAGCGCCGCTGTCAACGGGGCCATTTTTACGATCCCCCAGAGGGCGATCCTTTCTCTCTGAGTAGCTGTTGGGAGAGCAGCTCCCCCGCCCTCCTCCCCCTTCCCCTTCTGTGGTCCTGAGCCAGCTACCTTACCTCTTTGCAGGTGACTGGCAGCAAAGGCCATAATTTACATCCGCCTTGGAATTTGCAGCTCTGTTGGTAACGAGATAGATTTGGGTTGTAAACGCCGCTAAACACAAATGAGACCAAAGTCTCTGTAGCACCACAAATCTTGTCGTTCTTCCAAAGCTCAGGGTTTTCCATAAAGACTTTAGCACTTGTTCGTTGTGGTATTTATTTCCTGCAGGAGCTCCAGCCTCATTCTGTACACAGGGGGGGAGGGGCGGAACTTGGCCTGCGGCTAACAGATTGAGGTTGAATCCTGACAAGACCGAAGTACTGTTTTGGGGGGAAAGGAGGCAGGCAGGTGTGGAGGACTCCCTGGTCCTGAATGGGGTAACTGTGCCCCTGAAGGACCAGGGGCGCAGCCTGGGAGTCATTTTGGACTCACAGCTTTCCATGGAGGCGCAGGGCAATTCTGTGTCCAGGGCAGCTGTCTACCAGCTCCATCTGGTACACAGGCTGAGGCTCTACCTGCCTGCAGACTGTTTCCCCAGAGTGCTGCATGCTCTAGTTATCTCTCGCTTGGACTACTGCAATGCACTCTATGTGGGACTACCTTTGAAGGTGACCCGGAAACTACAACTAATCCAGAATGTGGCAGCTAGATTGGTGACTGGGAGCGGCCATTGAGACCACATAAAACCGGTCCTGAGAGATCTGCATTGGCTCCCAGTTCGTTTCCAAGCACAATTCAACGTGTTGGTGCTGACCTTTAAAGCCCTAAATGGCCTCAACCCAGTATGCCTGAAGGAGCATCTCCATCCCCATCATTCTACCCGGACACTGAGGTCCAGTGCCAAGGGCCTTCTGTCAGTTCCCTCGCTGCGAGAAGTGAGATTACAGGGAACCAGGCGGAGGGCCTTTTCGATAGTGGCACCGGCCCTGTGGAAATCCCTCCCACCAGATGTCAAAGAGAAAAACAACTACCAGACTTTTAAAAGACATCTGAAGGCAGCCCTGTTTAGGGAAGCTTTTAATGTTTAATAGACTATTGTATTTTAATATTTTGTTGGAAGCTGCCCAGAGTGGCTGGGGAAACCCAGCCAGATGGACAGGGTATTAATAATAAATTATTATTATTATTATTATTATTATTATTAGTAGTAGTAGTAGTAGTAGTAGTAGTAGTAGAAATAGAAGTAGTAATGAAAGGGATGTGTGCATTTGGCGACGTTCAATTGGAACGTATCAATGCAATTTTCTATTTTGTTGGTTGGTTAGCATTTATAACTCCCCCTTTCCTCCAAGGAGCTCAAGGCAGTTTATATGATTCTCCCCTTCCTCATTTAATCCCCACAACAACCCTGTGTGGTAGGGTTAGGCTTAGTAAGTCTAGAAGCACGCCCTGGTGAACCTGCTGGATCGCTGCCCCGCCATCCCGCCTAAGGATATGATATTACCATTCTGCAACTTGGAGGATTCCGCTGCAGAAGATCCAGGAAGACCTGAGGATCCCCTGCCAGTGGCAGAATGTGTCTTCATGGGACCCAGGGCAGGCACGCCCAGGTGTGCCAGGATGGGGTGGGGCACAGAGGGTGACATGAGGAGGATGGAGCAGGGCAGGCTATTCCAATCAGTCTGGATCAGACTACGGTAATTGGAAGGAAGAGTGTATGTCTGTTTCATCCTCCTGACACCATTCTTCCAGTGACATGAGAAGGATGTGGCAGGACAGGTACTTGCCCTTCCAATCAGTCCGAATTCAGCTCATTAGAAGGGCAAGTGCCTTTTGCAACCTCCTGATGCCCTGACAACCCCCTGATGCTTTGCCCGATTATCGTCTTCCAACGCAACTACTCTATTCCGAACGCAAAAATGAAAAGCATAATGCTGGTGGTCAGCGAAAGAGGTTTAAAGACTCTCTCAAGGCAAATCTAAAATAAATGTAGTATAAACACCAACAACAGGGAAACACTGGCCTGTGAGTGCTCCAATTGGAGAACAGCCTTTACCAAAGGTGTCATGGACTTTGAAGATGCTTGAACTCAGGACGAAAGGGAAAAACGAGTTAAGAGGAAGGCACACTTGGCAAAACATCACTGTGATCATCTCCTGCCTGGAAACCTATATCCCCGCTGTGGAAAGACGCGTAGATCCAGAATTGGCCTCCACAGTCACTTACGGACTCACTGTTAAGATTGTGTTCATGGAAGACAATCTTACTTGGCTACAAGTAATCACCAAAGAGGAAGAAGAAAGAAGAGCTTTGCGAGCCTGGGATGTGTGATTGGGCTTGCAAAGCAACACGGTGCTGGCAGGGACCGCATGAGAAACAAAATAGCCTCAAAGAAAATATGTCCTGGGCAAACTCCTCCTCATCACTCTGCCTCACTACACCTCTGTTTCCTGCTCCATCACAGTAGGAGATCGCTGGAGAAGGCTGAGCTCTTCATTTCAGCACACCCTTCAAGTCCTGTCATATTAGCAAGCTTCAACAGCATGAGCAAGTTCATGAGTGTACTTTCTCATGTACAAGCTCTGAAGAAGAAGAAGAAGAAGAAGAAGAAGAAGAAGAAGAAGAAGAAGAAGAAGAAGAAGAAGAAGAAGAGGAGGAGGAGGAGGAGGAGGAGGAGTTTGGATTTGATATCCTGCTTTATCGCTACCCGAAGGAGTCTCAAAGTGGCTAACAATCTCCTTTCCCTTCCTCCCCCACAACAAACATTCTGTGGGGTGAGTGGGGCTGAGAGACTTCAAAGAAGTGTGACCAGCCCAAGGAGGAGCGGAGATGCAAACACAGTTCACCAGATTACGAGTCTACCGCTCTTAACCACTACACCACACTGTGAAGCACACGCCTGTGTATGACCCTTGGCCTAGGCCCGAGGCAGGCTCAATGCTTCGTTCTCATTCTTCATCCTTATCAGTATGTGAATACAACTGCCCCCCAAAAGCACTTTCCAAGCATTGACCTACAATAGTGGGAGCCACTGAAGTATTCCTTCCTTTGTCATTTGAGTGGGATTACTTCCCCCACAGTCAGACAATGCCTTGTCATGTAACTTCCCTTGTGTTTCACAACAGGAGTCCTTGCAATGATAAAGCTTCTCTCTGCAGGAAGCGTCATCCATCCATCTTCTCTGCAGCATCCCAGACAGGAAGGCCTCCTCCTGTATATCTCACTACCAAGCTATCAATATTGATTGCCACGATCCTACCCAAGAGACATCAATGCCTTCTCTTCATTCTTTCTGTAGCACCTGCTCTAAAATATATCTCCATTTGGAGGCACCCCACAGTCCCTTCCCCAATTTGGCGGGAACTCGCTTCTGACAAGAACAAAGTCGGCACGGCAATGATACAAAGTGCTGTGCATATTATTTCAATTTTCATTGCTAGACTCTCTTTCTTTCCACTCATACATGGGGATGGGTGAAACATTTACAGGTATTTCTGTGGATATTTCCGGGTCATTCCAGAGTAGTGCTGTGCCAAAAAATTCTCCCACATTTTTGGACCATAGCCCATCAGTCAATGAAAAAAGAAATTGCATTCAAAAATTATCAAAGGGAAGGGAATTTGTGTGTGTGTGTGGAGTTTTTATGGGTAGGGCACAGATGTTTTCATGAACATTCTTTCCTTCTGAGGTGGTAACTGATGGGTGTTTGCAAGTATCCTTTTTTTGTTGCACAAATCAGCATTGTGCAGCCTTCCTGGGTGCTCATCTTTCCTGAAAATCTCATGACATCTTCAGCTGGACTTTCCTCTTAAACACAGGAAGGTAAGAAAGCTGTGTGATCTGCACCTGACAACTGTTCATTGTTATTTTTCAAGTGAGATTTTATTTTTAATAGAACTGTGCTGGGCCCGGGGGTAACCTGAGTAACGCGGTCCAGGTCCAGTCCTGAATCCAAGGGTTCCATGAGGAATTGATCCAGCAGGGCCAAGGCAGGACACGAGGCAGGAAACCAGGCAAGGTCAGGCACAGGATCTCAGGCAGGTTCTGGCAAACAACAATGTTGCTCCCACAACCTGGGGCAGGGTCGGACAGCCTTTTATCTTTGTTCGGGTAATGGCTGGTCCTGATCCCCAGTGACTCACCTCCCTGTCTCGCCCGAAGGTGAGCACTCCTCCTGCGAGTACTCAGGTCTCTCCTCCTCTCAGACCTTCGTCTCTGCAGCTCAGGAGATGTCGGTGGGTTACTACACTCAGAGGCCGTCTCAGCCTCTCCTGACCCAACCGGTAGTGGAGCAGCTGTAAGTGATTGCCCAGCTGAAGGCAACGAGGTAATCCCCGCATCTGGAGCCAGGGCAGGCTCAGGTCCCTGACTTGGCCCAGCTGGTGCTTATTGCAGGGGAACCTGTGCAGACTGGAGCGCTTCAGAATCAGACCCCAGACCTGGTTCAGATGCCACCTGAGGCAAAGGATCCAGTGCGGACTGAGACTCCTCTGGTTCTGAGTCCAAGCCCGAGTCCCAGGCCATCACAAGAACTCAGTGTGGGGTTTTTTTTTGGGGGGGGGGTTAGTAAAAGGAAGCACTTCCCTTAAAAACAAAATCAGCAAGCAAAATGGGGCATTCTTTTGCCAGCCTCCTGGTTTCCTGGACTCAAGGGAAGATGACATCAAATAATTTGTCTTATGGGGTTTTCCAGATCAAGAAGCATAGGCAGCCAGGGAGGCTGCAGTGGTAGAGAAATGTTCAGTAAAAAGGGGGGGAACACACAGACTACCTGCAACCACCTTGTGATGATATAGTAAGCTCAACCCTGCACTCAGCAAAGTTCTGAAGAAGCTCAAAATAAATTTTAAAGTACTGTGAGAGTGATTGACATTACAGGAGCCAGAATCTAGTACTAAAAGAGTTTTGGAACTGATTCAAGAATTTGGTCAACTTGCAGGATTTAAACTGAATAAGTTAAAAACAAAGGTTTTAGAGAAAAATTTAACGGCGATTGAAAGAGAAAGGTTTCAGAATGAGACAGGTTTAACAGTGGTTAAGAAAGTGAAATACCTTGGGATTAATATGACAGCTAAAAATGAGAACTTATTTAAAGACAATTACTAAAAATGTTGGACGGAAGTGAAAAAAGACTTAGAAATTTGGTCAAATTTGAAGCTTTCACTGCTAGGCCGTATTGCTGCGATAAAAATGAATGTATTGCCTAGAATGTTATTTTTGTTTCAAACATTGCAAATTTTGGACAAAATGGACTGTTTCAAGAAGTGGCATAGAGATATCTCTAGATTTGTCTGGCAGGGCAAGAAGCCTAGAATAAAATTTAAAATATTAACGGATGCAAAAGAAAGAGGCGGATTTGCCCTGCCAGACCTTAAACTTTATTATGAATCAGCAGCCTTTTGCTGGTTGAAAGAATGGCTGCTTCTTGAAAACACAGACATCTTGGACTTAGAAAGTTTTAACAATGTATTTGGATGGCATGCATATTTATGGTATGACAAGGTCAAAGCACATAAAGCATTCAAAAATCACATTGTCAGGAAAGCATTGTTTAATGTCTGGATAAGATATAAGGATTTATTTGAAAATAAAACCCCAAGGTGGTTGTCACCAATGGAAGCGAAGGCTCAGAAAAAGCTCAATATGGAGGCCAAATGGCCGAAATATTGGGAAATTTTGGAACAAGAGGGAGACAAATTGAAATTGCAGAGTTTTGAAAAATTAAAAAAAAAAGTGCGAGACTGGCTTCATTATTATCAAATAATGGAGGCATACAATTTGGACAAAAAAAATGGATTCCAGGTGGAAAAATCAAAATTGGAAACAGAACTGTTGGATCCCAAAACTAAGATTTTGTCAAGGATGTATAACTTGCTGTTGAAATGGAATACTCAGGATGAAACTGTGAAATCTGCTATGATTAAATGGGCACAAGATGTTGGACATAACATTATGATGGCTGACTGGGAACCGTTATGGACCAAAGGTATGAAGTTCACGGCATGTAATGCCTTAAGAGAGAATATTATGAAAATGATATACAGGTGGTACATGACCCCAGTCAAGCTTGCAAAAATTTATCACTTGCCCGACAATAAATGTTGGAAATGTAAAGAAACTGAAGGTACATTCTTTCACCTTTGGTGGACGTGCCCAAGGATTAAGGCTTTCTGGGAGATGATTTATAATGAAATGGAAAAGGTATTTAAATATACCTTCCTGAAGAAACCAGAGGCCTTTCTCCTGGGCATAGTCGGCCAATTGGTGTTAAAGAAGGATAGAACTTTTTTTATGTACGCCACAACAGCAGCAAGAATACTTATTGCAAAGTACTGGAAGACACAAGATTTACCCACTCTGGAAGAATGGCAGATGAAGGTGATGGACTATATGGAATTGGCGGAAATGACTGGCAGAATCCGAGACCAGGGAGAAGAGTCGGTGGAAGAAGATTGGAAAAAGTTTAAAGACTATTTACAGAAATATTGTAAAATTAATGAATGTTAGAATGATGTTGGATAGAACTTAAGTGGTTCTTAGCTGTAATACTATAAGCGAATATGAAAAATGGATTACTAATAGGTAAAAATTTAATGTCACAATATTTTAAGATTAGGATAAATAAAGAGGGGAAGGATTTGCTGAACTAACAAACTGAACTGGAATACGAAAAGGGGAGGCGCGAGGAGGTCCGGGAAACAAGCTAATGAAAAATAAGTAATGGAAAGATTGAGTTGTTTTTAACTGTTTTTTTATTTTTTATTTTTATTTTTTATTTTTTTATTTTGTAATATTTTGAAAATCTTAATAAATATCTTAGAAAAAAGAAAAAAGTAAAAGGCAGGGGTCGGCAACCTAAGGGGTTCGTTTAACCGGCCCATGAGCTGCCCCCGAATTGAGCCCCCTGATCGGTGAGTCCCCACGTGCTGCGCTAAACCGGCGCAGCACGGCACGGGGACTCATTTCCGTGGCGCTGGAAATCGCGTCTGCGCAGATGCCAGAAATCACATGCGATTTTTCTTTTTTCATTTTGTAATATCTTGAAAATTTTAATAAATATCTTTTTTAAAAAAAGAGAGAGAGAGAGAGTGACGGAGAAAAATAGAAGACTTTCACAGTGAAATAAAGTCTTTTGAGAAATTGGAGAACAGGTTTTGGAACAGCATCTTCACAAAGCAACATAGGAGATTTGAGCTATTGAGCCACAAAAGTGTATGAGCAACATATATTTTTATATTTAGTCTCACAGGTTTGTTCCCTGTTCAAAGTTGTGACTGTTGCTTATGATTGTTCACCATCTAAGTGTTAACTGGCTTGGGGCTGTTTATCTTTGCTTTCTACAAAAGTGCAAACTGGCTTGTTACTGTGTTGACCTGTTTACTCAAGAGATAGGACTACAGCAAGCCGTCCCCCAGCAATTTTTTTTTTTTTTTGCAAGTGTCACAACATCTTTTACCAGTTTCTTGCCTTCTTTGTCTTGCTTTTGCAAGATTAATAATCACCATTCAGAAACCTGTTGCTTTAGTCAGGACACTTATATATACCTGTGAATATGTAATTTTCACTTCATGGAGCGAAGACTCATTTTACCACCACTACGTGTAACTTAAGAAGCAGCCATCGGTGAATTTGGGTAGAAAGGCATTGTGGATAACAAGGAAAGAGATAATGAGAGTTTTTATATTTGAAACTCCTGGGTATGGCCCTTACTGTTACCAAGCAGGAATAAGAGCAATCTGATTGTTTTTCTCTGTGACTTCCAAAGCTATTCAAGTTTCAGGAGTTCATAAAATACAATGCTTAATATATCAGAAGGAACCCTCCTAAAACTTTTTAGCAAATGATATGTAATAAAACCTCTAAAATTGCTATACTTATGCATGATATTTTACTGTCTAGTATAGCAGAAAATATTTTCCATCACAAGTTCTATCTTATATTTTGAATATTTACAGTGGTGCCTCGCAAGACGAAATTAATTCGTTCCGCAATTCTCTTCGTCTTGCGGTTTTTTCGTCTTGCGATGCACGGTTTCCCATAGGAATGCATTGAAAATCAATTAATGCGTTCCTAGGGAAACCGCCTTCAGACCAGGTCCGGGGACAGTCTGTCCCCGGACCTCTTCTGAAGGCTGGGGGGGGGCAAGGGCTTTTCTTCCCACCCCCAGCATTTTAAAAAACCCCGGGACAGCGGAGGACTTCTCCGCTGTCCGGGGCGATCTTAAAATGCTGGCGGGCGGCATTTTAAAATCGCCCCGGACAGCGGAGGACTTCTCCGCTGTCCGGGGCGATTTAAAAGCCCCTGGGAAGGCAGGCAGGGGGGACAAAGACTTTTGCCCCCCCCCGCCAGCCTTCCGCTTCTGAAGGCTGGCGGGGGCGAAAGTCTTTGCTCCCCCCCCCGCCTGCCTTCAAAAGCTGTCCGGCCAAGGCTTCGCGGACCTCTCCGCCAGCAGCGGCTGCTGGCGGAGGGTTGCCGCCATGCCGAAGCCTGCGCGCGCTGACATCAGCGCTCCCAGGCTTCGCGGCGCTGATGTCAGCGCGCGCAGGCTTCGGCATGGCGGCAACCCTGCAAAAGACGTCCGGGGGAAGCGGCTTCTTCCCCGCTTCCCCCGGACGTCTTTTGCAGCAAGGGGCTGCAGGGAGATAGCGATCTCCCTGCAGCCCCTTGCTGCAAAAGACGTCGGGGGGCAGCAGGGAAGAAGCGCTTAGCTTCCCGCTGCCCCTGGACCTCTTTTGAAGCAAGGGGCTGCGGGGAGATAGCGATCTCCCTGCAGCCCCTTGCTGCAAAAGACGTCGGGGGGGCAGCAGGGAAGAAGCGCTTAGCTTCCCGCTGCCCCTGGACCTCTTTTGAAGCAAGGTGCTGCGGGGAGATAGCGATCTCCCTGCAGCCCCTTGCTGCAAAAGACGTCGGGGGGCAGCAGGGAAGAAGCGCTTAGCTTCCCGCTGCCCCTGGACCTCTTTTGAAGCAAGGGGCTGCGGGGAGATAGCGATCTCCCTGCAGCCCCTTGCTTCAAAAGAGAAGACCCGCTGTCCCCGGGGCAAGCTTCGTCTTGCGAAGCAAGCCCATAGGGAAATTCGTCTTGCGAGGCAACTCGAAAACGAAAAAACCTTTCGTTTTGCGAGTTTTTCGTCTCGCGAGGCGTTCGTCTTGCGGGGTACCACTGTATTTGCTTCTCTTGCAATATCCCCCCATGAGGTAGTAGGATTATTTTGTTTTCCTGATTCCCCAGACCCACTCCCCTGAGATGGCTCTATTGTCTTGAGATAAAATATTGCTGGAGGATTTGTGATGGAATGCATGAACCGTAGATAATGTTTTTGGATAATGGGAGATCCCCTTACTGTAAACAGATGGATATTATGCAAGTCTGCTGGGATAGCTCAGTCGGTCGAGCATGAGACTCAACCTCAGGGTCAAAGGTTTGAGCTGCATATTGGGCAAAAGATTCTTGCGTTGAACTGGGTTGGACTAGATGACCCTTGTGGTCCTTCCGTCTGTGGATATTTTATCCTCTGTAAATCGTTTTAGAAAATACTAACCCCTGAATATTTACTGTGCAGCATGGATACAGGGGTTCTGGGGGGGGACTCAATGGAAATTATTGACACAGAAATATTAAATCCTATGCAATGTACATATTTCTAGATGTGTCCAGTCCCAGCATAACTTTCAATGCATGCTGGAAAGGAAGTAGGGAAGTAAACTGATGGGTACTTAATGTGGGGTAACCTGCCTTATGTCTAATTAATGCATGAAGGGGTTAAACCCATAGAGTAAGCTGTCCTGCTAGTCTTAGCTCCCCTTGGGAGGGATTAGGTAGGATTCCAGGAATGTTAAATAAGACACCAGGAACCTGCTCCTGTTTCAGCTGGACTGTCTCCTCTGCCCACATGATCATCTATCACAGGGGTTGGCAAGCTTTACCAGCCATGGGCTGGATCACTCCCACAGAGATCGTACATGGGCCGGACTGGCGCAGCGCGATGCCGGAAATTGTGTCTGCGCATGTCCAGACGCCAAAAATCGCTTCTGTGCATGCCCAGAAGCCGAAAATTGCACCTGCACAGAAGCGATTTTTGGCATCTGGACATGCGCAGATGCGATTTCTGGTATCTACGCGTGCGCAGACGCCATTTCCGCTGCCACTCGCCGAGTCCCTGTGGCGCACCACGCTGCTTTAGCACAGTGTGCGAGGGACTTGCCAAGCAGGCGGCTCGGTTTGTGGGTGGCTCATGGGCCGGTAAAACGGTCTTCGTGGGCCACATCCGGCCCATGGGCCACACGTTGCCGACCCCTGATCTACCACCAGCTGCCCTGTGGGAAACACATTTCAATCTGAGGAGAGCTCAGTTGGTAGAGCATGAGACTCTTAACCTCAAGGTCGTGGGTTCAACTCCATCTTGGGCAAAAGATTCCTGCATTGAAGGGGTTGGACTAGATGTTACTTGTGGTCCCTCTCAACCCGACAATTCTATGGTCCTGTGACTCCTCAGTGGCACAGCCTGCCCAGTGCCTCTTCACTTGCTTGCCTCATGCCCTAGCCATGTGATAGCCTTTTGGTTGAACCATTGACAACACCAGCAACTCCTTGAACCACAGTGCTCTGTGGAGGAGTGAAAAAGCGTGGCAGTTCAGGCAGGGTATGGAGAAGGAATAAGTAGCAGGTAGAATGTGAAAAGAGAGCAGGGGCAGTGCCAGATTTAGGTTTGATGAGGCCCTAAGCTACTGAAGGTAATGGGGCCCTTTATATGTCCAGCTGTCCTTTGTCAACAACAAACTGCTGCTGTTTTTTCCTGTGTTGAATATATGCTATATGGTAATTTATGGACCTAATTGGTATCTAAAGCCATTTGCACATGACCATGCAACCAGTCCATGCAGAATGTAGGCACTCTATATATAGAAACGAGCAAACCAGTGATATTTTAGGGAGCCAGCTAGCAGGTGGGGCCCATTACTTACATCATAGGAGCCTACACAACGCAAAACACTGTTGCTCTATTTAGGTTTTATTTTATTTGGTTTTTATCTTATATTTTGGAAATGTACATCCAGGTTTTTTTCCTTTTAATTTTTTGGGGGCCCCCAAGAGAATGGGGCCCTAAGCTATAGCTTGTTTAGCTTATAGGTGGGAAGGGGAAAATATAAATGACGAAAGCTCCACCTGAGCCTCCGGATCAGCAAATTCTGCTTAAAGTGGGGAGGCGGTGCCACAATAGCTCCAGAGAAAATGTATGTACGTAGCTTGAGGGGAAATGCACTATGGTACTCTTTAGGAAAGGTAAAGGGACCCCTGACCATTAGGTCCAGTCGTGACCGACTCTGGGGTTGTGGCGCTCATTTCGCTTTATTGGCCGAGGGAGCCGGAGTACAGCTTCCGGGTCATGTGGGCAGCATGACTAAGCCGCTTCTGGTGAACCAGAGAAGTGCATGGAAATGCCGTTTACCTTCCCGCCAGAGCGGTACCTATTTATCTACTTGCACTTTGACGTGCTTTCAAACTGCTAGGTTGGCAGGAGCAGGGACCGAGCAACGGGAGCTCATCCTGTCATAGGGATTCGAACCGCCGACCTTCTGATTGGCAAGTCCTAGGCTCTGTGGTTTCACCCACAGTGCCACCCGCGTCCCTCTATGGAACTCTTTGCCACAAGGCAAAACACTGTTGTAAGGAATTTTGCAATTTCCATCCGTAGAAAAATATGGCAGCAGTTCCCAACTGCTTATGTCACCCTCTTCCACAATTTTGTGACTGGTTTTACCCCTGGCCAATATTTTGAGACGGGTGGGCCTCAGTTATTTTCACCCATCTCAACTGAGCCCTGCAGAGAGAAATTTTGTGCTATGTGTTGATATTGCTTTTTTTTTTATGTACATTGATGTTACTTGCCTTGGAAGGAGCTGTATCCTGAAAGATGAGATATAAATAATTTGTAATAAATAAAGGGGTGGGAAACACCATCACGGTGGCACAATTTAGAGGGCCAAGAAAATAAATGAAGTACTGGAAGTATCTTTCTTTCTGTACACTCGTTTACTTTCATTTATTTTATTATTCGGGTGGCAGGCCTGATTAAAAAGAATTGAGATTTTTGTTTTAAGTTTATCTGGTTTGCTTACTTTGAAAAGCTCATTTCGTTTTCAGAGGAGGATCGGAGCGGAAGGAATGCTCAGATTAAGCAACAGTTTGTAGGAGCGTAATATAGGCATGCATGTGGAATATTCATGAATATGTCGAGTTCCTGCTATAGCAATTCTTTTAAAAATGAATCCGTTCTCTTTGCACAGATTTCTCTCTCTGCATTTTTCACACAATAATGTGCAAGTTCTAAACACTGAACAGCACGCAGTCTGCCAAGGAAACTACCACAGGTATTCATACAAAGAATAAAGATTTTAGACAGAAGAAATAGAACGTGGGCTCTTTTTAAGTGCTTTTATTACTCATGTGTTGGTACATACTTATAATACATACACACAATTCGGCTAATTAACATGCACCTACAAAATGGCTTCACGTTGCTTTAGCACATTGTTTTAAGCAAAAGTGGAGAATAGAATTTTCACCTTGCAGTCCAGATCTTGGATAACGTTGTTGCCAGCTGAAACCTGCTTGGCTGCTGATCTTCTTCTCCTGTATCAACGAGCTGTTTCCTCCAAAGATCTGGAAATAATATTTGGCAGGAATGTTACATCACTACATCTGTTCGTACGGTCAAGATGTGCAGAATCTGAGAAATCTCCCAGGAGACCCGGTAAACACCTCTTCGTCCTTGTGGGTTTCTCTCTAAGTTAGCCCCTCTCAATTTGTATCAGAAATTTGTTTTTTAGGAAAGAGGCTCAGAGATGGAAAGAAGATAAAGTTCCTACCAGAGAATAATGGCAGATGAAGTTGATGAAACGGCTAAAACGACCGGAATGAGAAATCAGGAAGTCCAAAATTTTAATAAAGAATGGGGCAAATTTGTAACTTATCTTAAAGACCCATTGTAAACAGTTAAAATCGTTAGTAGGATTGGAATATCACTTGTAGTTTATGGGTGAATTCTGGGCACAGTGGAGATGTAAAAGATTTGGGTCATCATAAAGGATGCGGGAGGAAATGATTAATAATAGGACCCACAAAGGGGAGGATGGAAATCCAAGAAATTCCCTGGAATCTTGTTTTTATTATTTATGTTTTATATATCTCTGTAAAACTTTAATTTAAAAAATCAATCAATAAATAAACAAACATACATTTATTTTAGAATTTGGTTTAGGAAAGAATTCAATGGCAATTTTCATCCGCCTTGACATTGTCAACTTTGCCCACTATGGTGAGCTTCTTCACAAGCCGGGATTTTCCAGGAGGATACGCAGCTGACGGTAAAGGTAAAGGGACCCCTGACCATTAAGTCCACTTGTGGCCGACTCTGGGGTTGCGGCGCTCATCTCACTTTATTGGCCGAGGGAGCCGGCGTACATGTGGCCAGCATGACTAAGCCGCTTCTGGTGAGCCAGAGCAGCGCACGGAAATGCCGTTTACCTTCCCGCCAGAGCGTTACCTATTTATCTACTTGAACTTTGACGTGCTTTCGAACTGCTAGGTTGGCAGGAGCTGGGACCGAGCAACGGGAGCTCACCCCGTCACGAGGATTTGAACCGCCAAACTTCTGATCCGCAAGCCCTAGGCTCTGTGATTTAATCCACGGCGCCACCCGTGCCCGCAGCTGATGGTAAGGGATAAAAAAACCCCACACAAATCAATCTTGTTATATCCACCATACATTTAAAGCTTTCCCCAACCTTAAGAATCCTTGGAAGTGTAGCTTATCCCTAAACAAAGACACAATTCCCAGCCTCCTCAAAAAGAAAAACTAGTTTCCATTATTCTTTGGGGAAAACCACGTGTTTTTAATAGTACGGTGTGGCTTTGACATCTCTCCCTCAAATGACAAGTCCTATTTTGAATGCAGGTGAACACTTTGTTCTAGAGAAGGTCCTGGGCCAGCAACTGATCGCAGAACCAGTCTCAGCTACTCATTATTAGTTTGCAAATCCACTGAAAGTTGAGACCAGGGCCAGAGGAGATTTCACCCCTCCCATACCCAAGAATGTCCTGATCATCTCCTGATGGTCTCTGCTGACTCTCCAGAGAAGAGGAGGCGTGTCCTGCCTATCTACTTATTCTGCCCAGCAACATATCTGTGTGTGTGAGAGTCAGTCAGTCAGTGTATCAGAGAGAGAGTGTTGGAGATCCTAGAGATAAGATTGCTGTTAAGAGCAGCTGCAGACTCTCAGTTTAGCATTGATTTATGCTTAGAATATTCAGCTCTGTATATAGTTTTGTATCATAGTTGTAGTTACAGAATAAAAGGAAGATATTCTACAGAGCTGCTCTCCGAGTGGTTTATACTCTGCAAGACTCTTTAAAACTCTGCTGCGCAACGACTGTATTATTGAGACAGTGAATCCGGTGCTCTCAGCTCTAAGCTGTGAGTCCACAGCACTGTGACCTGTTCCTGTGGGAAAAGCAGGTCTCTGGCGGTGCTACCCAGCTCGCCTAGCCCAGTCGGGGTTGAGGTGCAAGAGTCCAGTTGGTGCACTGGCTCTAGGGCGATGCTGACACCCACCCATGTGGCAGGGTGAAGCTGCCATTCTGGGTGTGGAAGTCTCCGAGGTGGTACCCTTGGTGGCACCCTGCCTACCTCACCACCTCTGCCACTGGGGAGAGATGTGGCACTAGCATACATGGCGATTTCCAGCCAGATCTCACCAGAACCTGTCACCACTGCCACTTCACACTGATGCCACACAACCTAGGCAAGAGTTGCCCAGGTGTTCTGGCAAAACGAAACACACCACCCATGGTTTTCTAGAAAAAAGGGTGCCAGAACTCACCATGAATGCCTCCCTCTTATAATGACAATGGTGCCCACCTGAGAGGTGCCAGAACTGTCAATGCCAAAACAGCCATCGGGGCAGAAGTGAACAGAAAGTGATGATACCTTCTTGCCGTTTTCACTCTCGGAAGCACCCCTCTCCTCCCAAGTGAAACAAACTTTCCCAAAACACAGCCTTAGAAGCCAGGACAGAACTGATTGCTGCAGAGCCAATAATAAGCGATTGATCATAGATCATAGAATCATAGAATCATAGAGTTGGAAGAGACCACAAGGGCCATCGAGTCCAACCCCCTGCCAAGCAGGAAACACCATCAGAGCACTCCTGACCTATGGTTGTCAAGCCTCTGCTTAAAGACCTCCAAAGTAGGAGACTCCACCACACTTCTTGGCAGCAAATTCCACTGTCGAACAGCTCTTACTGTCAGGAAGTTCTTCCTAATGTTTAGGTGGAATCTTCTTTCTTGTAGTTTGGATCCATTGCTCCGTGTCCGCTTCTCTGGAGCAGCAGAAAACAACATTTCTCCCTCCTCTATATGACATCCTTTTATATATTTGAACATGGCTATCATATCACCCCTTAACCTCCTCTTCTCCAGGCTAAACATGCCCAGCTCCCTTAGCCGTTCCTCATAAGGCATCGTTTCCAGGCCTTTGACCATTTTGGTTGCCCTCCTCTGGACACGTTCCAGTTTGTCAGTGTCCTTCTTGAACTGTGGTGCCCAGAACTGGACAAAGTACTCCAGGTCAGCGGCGTAGCGTGAGTTGTCAGCACCCGGGGCAACGCAAGTAATTTGCGCCCCCTAACCCGGGGCAAGGCAAGTAATTTGCGCCCCCCCTAACCCCTAACCTGCGAGTTGCCGCTGGCGCTGCCGCCCAAACGACGCCGCTTGCCCGGAGGAGGAGGGGGGCAGAGAGGCGAGGAAAATGCAACGGCCCAGCAGCTGCAGCAGCACCGGCGGAGGCGGGGCTGTGAGGAGGGGCTGCCTGGCGCGTCCTCCGCGGTGAGCGCTGAGAGCCGCTGCCTGCCGGGCGCCTTCAGCCCGGACGCGCGCACAGCTCGTCGGTTCCGCGAGACATGCGGCTCCGCTACAGCCTGCGCCCGAGGCTCTTCGGCGACTCCGGAGGCAGCGAGCGCGCCCCCCCAGATGTTGCGCCCGGTGCGGCCGGCACCCCTGGCACCCCCCACGCTACGCCACTGCTCCAGGTGAGGTCTGACCAGAGCAGAATACAGTGGCACTATTACTTCCCTTGAGGGGGTACATTGTCCTTTACTGGGGAGGGGGGAAGCCTTGGACTGGGCCTGGCTCAGTGATCTTCGGTGTAACACAGAGATATCACAAGTGCACAAGATGCTGCTTTGAGACACTGGAGTGCCCGGGAATAGTCTGCAGAATTTTTTTTGCAGAGGTCTCTCTAGGCATACTGAGAGTACAGACATGATTCTCTTGCACTGCATAAATCATTCCTCTGGTTTATTGCCCATAACTTGAAGAGGAAAAAAATCTCCAAACTGTGCACATCAGAAATCCTACCTTTATATATGATAATTGATTTAATCTCCCCCGGGGAAAGGTTATAGCTTGTAAGCCCGAATGTAAAGTCTACTGTTGTTAGGCAGGTACAGCAGCCTCATGATTCCACATCACTGCAGAATACATCACTATTTAGATACATTAAACACAACATGTAGAAAATGAAAACAAAACCTTTTCCAAGCATCTATACATTTTTACAAGCTTCCCCAGCAGGGAGCTAAATTTGTCTACGAGCCCCATCAAGCTTACATGGCTTTTCCCCAAATGAAAACCATAATTTTCTTTTCAAATATACTGATTAGATCTCATTTGCTAGCAAAGAAATTGCTTATACAGCCATGTATATTTTACTGTACGGGATACGCTTCTACTTTAAGTGGAATTGATGGCAAACTCTGCATATATACCCAGACTTATTCTTGGATTGTGTGGGTTTTATTAAAAGGAATTCATTTCAAATACCTGGCTGGAATTGCTGAGCATTCCTAAATAGATCTGAATTGTACAACTACAAACAGTCTGGGATTAGCACCCCGAGAGCAAGGCTGAAAATGCTTCCTTGAGTTTACAAACAAGGTATGAAAACCTCAATGACAAGTTTTAAACATAGCCCTATTTAAGATAATCCAGCAGTAGTGATAAGAGATTGAGGTTTTAAAGTTTCGAACAAACTCAAAAAACAGGGCAGAAACTCAAAAAAGTTTTAAACAAAACCCTATTTAAGAGAACCAAGCAGTAGTAATAAGAAATTGAGATTTGAAGTTTCAAACAAACTCAAAAACAGGGCAACAGATTTCAGATGGTTTATCATTTATAAACATCAAACTCCTGAGATAAATACTGATATTTTAAGAAAGAAATTACTAAAGAGGGAAATGTATTGGATTTTTAGATTTGGTCCCTTAATTCCGTCAGGTCTCAACTCTTATATTGACTAGAGTTCCTTTTTGTAATCTCTTATAACTCTATTTAAACAATATTCTTGTTATTCTTTACAAACTTTGGCAACCACGCCCTATGTTTGAACTAGATGGTCTGTCCCTTTAAAAATTCTTTCACCTTACAGTATGAAAACCTGTGGTTGGGAACACCCTATATCATTCTTTAACATCAGCAGCCAGGAGTGCCTCAGCCCTGTTTTTGGGTTTGTTTGAAACTTCAAACCTTAATTTTGTTATTACTATCGCTTGGTCCTCTTAAATAGGCCTGTATTTTAAACTTGTCATTGAGGTTTTCATACCTTTCTTTAACATCAGAAGCCAGAAGCGCCTCAGCCCTGTTTTTGAGTTTGGTTGAAAACTTCAAATCTCAATTTCTTATCACTACTGCTGGATTATCTTAAATAGGGCTATGTTTAAAACTTGTCATTGAGGTTTCATACCTTCTTTGTAAACTTGAGGAAGCATTTTCAGCCCTGCTCTTGAGCTTGTTTGATATCACTTAACTGGCATCTCGTTAAGTCTTTAATTCTAGTTTATTTTTTGATTTTTGTTATTCTATAGTCGATTACTTCGCGTTTCAGGGATTTTCACAGTAATTTCTTTCGTTCTGTGCAATTTCTTGGGTCCGTGACTGTCTTTTTTTCACTGGGATTAGCACCCCAGCATGCTCAGGAGTCTTTAAGACCAAACACAGTATTTAATAAATTTTAAAGGTAAAGGTAAAGGTACCCCTGCCCGTACGGGCCAGTCGTGTCCGACTCTAGGGTTGTGCGCCCATCTCACTTAAGAGGCCGGGGGCCAGCGCTGTCCGGAGACACTTCCGGGTCACGTGGCCAGCGTGACGAAGCTGCTCTGGCAAGCCAGCACCAGCGCAGCACACGGAAACGCCGTTTACCTTCCCACTATAAAGCGGTACCTATTTATCTACTTGCACTTAAGGTCGCTTTCGAACTGCTAGGTGGGCAGGAGCTGGGACCGAAAGACGGGAGCTCACCCCGCCGCGGGGATTCGAACCGCCAACCATGTGATCGGCAAGCCCTAGGCACTGAGGTTTTACCCACAGCGCCACCCGCGTCCCTTAATAAATTTTACTATTTATTAAACTTGCATACCACCCTTCATCCGAAGACAGCAGGGTGGTGCACAACATAAAAAAACAAAATGAGAACACAAAATACATAACTAAAAAAAACCCCAGTAACAAATCAATAACCCCCTTCCTCCAACAAACATATTTAAAAGGCCAACCAAGCAAAGGGCTGGTTATAGAGAAACGTTTTAACTTGGCACTAATGATATGTAATGAAGGCGCCAGGGGAGGGAGCCACCACAGAAAAGGCTCTTTCTCATGTTGCCACTCACCTGACCTATCATGGAAGTGGCACATAAAGACCTCAGATGATGATTGCAGGGCCCTGATCGGTTCATACGAGGCTGTTTAGGGCTTTATAGGACAAAACCAGCTCTTTGAACTGAGCCAA
Source organism: Podarcis bocagei (assembly GCF_964188305.1). Lineage (NCBI taxonomy): Eukaryota > Metazoa > Chordata > Lepidosauria > Squamata > Lacertidae > Podarcis > Podarcis bocagei. The sequence goes on from NC_138129.1 coordinate 89,039,698, forward strand.
TGTAGTTGGGCCAGGATTGGTGAAACGTGCTCAAACCGCCTTACCCCAGTGAATAACCTGGCCAAATTTTGCACCAGCTCAGGTTTCCAAACCATCTTCAGAGGCAGCCCTACATATACTGTGTCACAGTAATCTAACCTAGAGGCTACCAGAGCACAGATAACAGAAGTTAGGCTGTCCTTGCCCAGATAGGGGTGCAAGCTGGGCTACCAAAGCTGATGGAAGGCACTTGGCTCCACCAAGGCCACCTGAGCCTTGAGTGACAGCAAAGGATTGAGAATCAACCCCAAGGTTCCTTGCTCCTTCAGAGGAAGCGTAGCCCCATCAAGAGCAGGCAACCTGCCATCCAACAGGTCTAGGGGACTGCCCACTCATCTGGGGGTCTGTCTTCATCTGGACTGAGCCCGTTGGTTGGTTCTCATCCAGTCCATTACCTTTGCAAATAAATTTTTGTTTTCAACATGTAATTCTTTTCCCAACAATCCTTATTGTCACATTATAATCCCTTTGACTCTGCAGAGTCCTGACTTCCTTCCCTCCCGACTGCTGGTATATACATCACATACTTTTTGCGTATATTATTGTCATAACTCTACTGTTTTACATTGGCGGTGTTATTCCAGTCCTGCTAGTCTCTTAATATTTTTGTTCTCCTCCTTTATATATTCAATAAATTTATTCCAATTGTTATTGTATCTCTGGTCCTGTTGGTCCCGGATCCTTCCTGTCAATTTGGCAAGTTCCGCAAAATCTATCATCTTCACCTGCCACTCCTGGATGGTTGGTAAGTCTTGCGTTTTCCATCTTTGGGCCAGTAAAGTTCTTGCGGCGGTTGTGGCGTACATGAACAAGTTCTGGTCTTTTATTTTAATTTATTTTCCCACCAGACCTAGCAAAAATGCCTCTGGTCTTTTAGGAAAAGTATACTTAAATATCTTTTTAAGTTCATTATAGATTAACTCCCAGAATCTTTTTACCTTGCCACAAGTCCACCTCACCCAGTCCATCACCAAGGCAAAGCAATGGTCCATGTACTACAGATGTAAAGGATAATATTATGAAACTGTCTTACCCGTGAGCACCCTGGCCACTCATTCTGCACCAGTTGACGCTTCCAAACTGTCTTCATATGTAGCCCCAAGTATAATCATTAATGTGCTGATTAGGGTGCCATGACTTCTTATATGGTCTAGTCCATGGGTAGGCAAACTAAGACCCGGGGGCCAGATCCGGCCCAATCGCCTTCTAAATCCAGCCCACAAACGGTCTGGGAATCAGTGTGCTTTTACATGAGTAGAATGTGTCCTTTTATTTAAAATGCATCTCTGGGGTATTTGTGGGGCCTGGTTTAATTGTATTTGGTTGGAGTCCAGAATTTCCTGTTAACAGTTCTGTTCTTGTTTAAGGTAGGGAGCCCGAACTCTAGAGCCTTCATTAAAAATAAAAAGGCACTTGCCACCTGAAAGGAAAGCCAAGACACAAAATGTATACCCTTCTAAGTGTTTTCCAAGTTATTTCGGTGGTTTTGTTGTTGGGGCAGACCAGTGGTCCATGGAAGCAGGGGTATGCTTGTTTAAGTGAGCAACTGGGGCAAAAATACTCAATTGAATACAAGTGGAATTATTTAATTCCTGCAGAACTCAGGCCAAATTAAGACTGGCTGAAGTCTTGGAGCTGTACTAATTTGCAGGGTGAAGGGGCCACAGAAAGAAAAATAGCATTTATTTTTAAATATGCATTTCTCTAGGTTAAAGGGACCAAAATCTGATGCCTACCATACAAACAGTAAGCTCCCCTTTTGCAGTCTTTTTATACGTTTCCATAGCCATGTGAGGCAGGTTAGGTTGAGTTGGGAATGACTTGCCCAAATCAGGAAATGAGCAGAAATAATGGTGGCTTAAGGGAGTTTAAAATGTGAAGCTGCATTCGTTTAGGCTATCTACTGCTGTTGATTGAGGTGTGGCTTTTGTTTACATTTTACTATAAAATACCAGGAGGGGATTGTATCAAGTCAAAGCCTGGAGGATGAGGGATGCCTGCTTTCCTAGCGCTATCAGCAGCAGCAATCCTGGAGTGGCAAGCTATTAATTGCAAAGTACTACATTAATTAAATGGGGAGAGCATTTTACACTACTGAGTTTATTCTCTTTGAGGTGCATAGGTCAAGACAGGTAAAGATCAGAGGAGGTATCAAAGTACCTCACACCCTCATTTTCCCATCCTTTCCCAATTTAAAATAGTAACTAAAACTCGAGTCTTAAGGGATTTTGTCGGTGCCTGAAGTGTGACTGAGAAATGATAGTACAAGATGTAAAAGAACTTTCTTCCTCTTTGCGGCTGTTCCTTAAACGCACAGCTATCATCCTGCACATATTTGCTTTGAGATCAGCAGCACTGATTGCAATAGGACATACCCTTTGAATGGACATGCATAGGTAGAATGAGTTCAATAATTGTAGTTACTTTGACTGATCCATTAGAGGGGGGGGAAACCCCAAAAGCCAGAGTAAGTTTATAAATACCTTTATTAGGATCAACAAAAATGTCACAAACTAGTGGTTAAAATAGTTTTCTTTTTATAGATGTGGGTACTACATCACAAAGCAAGCATGTCCACACAGCACAACCTATTCTATTTGCTACCCAGAAACACTTGTTTCAAGCCTAATTTCAGTGGAAAGTCTCTGCAAATACATGCACACTAAATTGGTGGGCCCTGCTCTAACTACAGCACCAAACTGACCTGGCGCTACATTTTCACTTCAGTAGCATCAAGGAAGGCAGTAATGACACCTTTCATCATCCTTCGAGATACACGATGCCTTTGCTGGTTAGGATTCTTGACTGAGAAATTAATGGCAGAATCAAGCGGCTAAATGAATCAGAGAGAAGAGACAAGATGATTTTTCTTCTTCAAAAGGGACGTTACTCAAGTCTTCTTGAATCAGCGACCTGCCTGCTTCTTTCCCAAAGACCCCGATTCTCTGTCACCGCAACAATTTTTCATCAGTCATGTCATTTGTCACGTGATGAAACAGAGCAGATACCATCCGTCCCTTTGTTCTGGAGGCACCCGGATCTGTGCCTCTTCCTCCTGGTAGATGAGGGGATGGACTTTAGGGTTGCGACAACAGGTCAAAAAAGAGATTTTAAACCTAGGACAGAATGAGAAGATAAATTGGACTGGGTTGTCATCACACACTATATTGCCTCACTGAATTTGGGGCAGATGACAACTGAAATTGCTGCCATGAGCATCTTGCGGACAGGGCAGCAAGGAGCTGGACCGACTGAAGGCGTCCTGTCAAAAGAGCCTTCAAGGGAAGCCGTTTCGCTTCATGTATTTAAACCGGCCTTGAGAGAAATCTTTTGAAAAATAGATTACTTCGAAATAACAGATTAGTTCCATCCCCGATTGGGGAGGAATGGTCCCCTAGGGTTCTAAATCGTTACAAACACATGGGGGTGTGAAGTTAGCAATGTCTGGGGCCATCATGCATTCGCGGAAGCAGAATTGGCTCCCCTCTGCTGAAGTCTAGACACAAATACAACAGGCTGTTAAGTATTGTGTTGACTGTGTGATTTCACTCTGAAGTGCTCCCTGCTGCTTCACATGGTGTTTGTTTTTTGAATAGTCTTTTCTTTTTTTAAAAAAAAAGTTTTTTATTAAAGATTTTCTTGTTACAAAACAAATAAACAAGGAAAAGTACATACAGTGACTCCTCTTTCAGTTCATAGTCTTTTCCACAGTTCGTTTAGTTATTCACTTTCATTAGCTCTGCGAGAGATTGGAGAGTCCAGAACATAGCTGATTGTGTTCGGTTGGTTGTATTGTGATTTGTATGCGTGTGTGAGGGGCAGCAGGGTGGCAGGGGCAGGTTGTTGAGTCAGATTAGCCATATTGATTTGTATGCTGTTTGGGGGATAGGTCCTTGTCTTGTTGTGCTGTGTTTATGTGATACAAGGGAAGTCTTTTCAAAGTACCGTATTTTTCGCCCTATAGGACGCACTTCCCCCCCAAAAAAATGAAGGGGAAATGTGTGTGCGTCCTATGGGGCGAATACAGGCTTTCGCTGAACACTGGAGAGCGAGAGCCTCTCGCTCTCCAGGCTTCAGGAAGCTCTGCGCAACCCTCCGGAGCCTGGCGCGAAGGCACAGAGCTGCCTGCCCTCCCAGGCTCCGCGCAGCCATGTGCGACCCTCCAGAGGCTGGCGCGGCTTGGCGCCAGGCTCCGGAGGGTTGCGCAGAGCTGCCTGCATTCCGAAGCCTCAGGCGCACTGAAGAGCGTGCGGGCTTCGCACAGCTGTCCGCAAGCCTGGGGAGACCAGCGCGGCTCCCTAGGCTTGTGGATAGCAGGCTGTTCTGGGGGCTGGGGTCGGGGGAAGCTCGGACTTCCCCCGCGCCAGCCCTGTGCCTGGGGGGGGGGGAATAATTTTTTCCCCTTTATTTCCCCCCCAAAAAAACCTAGGTGCGTCCTATAGGGCGAAAAATACGGTAAATAAAGTATTTAGTGGCCCATCAAGAGGCCCAGTTCAGTTGCACCGAAGAGTCTTACTAACGCAGGATTCAATTCCAAACGTGTCTACTCAGAAGTAAGTCTACTCATAATTCAAGGCCAACTGAATTAAGCATACACCTCATTCCTGGCATGGGTGTCAAACTTTCCTGTCTCAAGATTTCCTCTAATTGGCTAACTTACAAACATTGGCTACCTCATTTCCATTGAAGATTGGACAGGGACAGAACACAGAGCTACAGGTATTAAAAACTGTAATTATTTACTGTAAAATCTGTAATCTAAAATAAAAAAATGTTGGAGCACTCAAAACTTCAACTCTTTTCTGATGTGTAAGCTAAATATAATGATGTACGTGCACATTTTAAATAATCCAACAATTTCCTGTTGCACAATAACCCGTCCCCTCTCCCTTTGCTCACCTGAAAGAGTTGCTCTTACCACATTTTCCTGGCAGCAAAACCAGCAGTAGGAGTTGTCACAATGGAGGACGTATCATCATGTTTCAGCCAGTGGATTCCAGCAGTGTCTAATACAATAAAATACATAATAGCTTTCAGAGGTAGATGTGGTGTCTTCCTCCAGTTTTTATTGGGACTAAAAATTCCCATTAGCTCCAGCCAGAATTGGGCAAGATGATGGAAACTGTAGCATCTGGCGGACGCCACGTAAGCTATCCCTGATAAGGATGCTTTGCCCAACCGCAGCCATTCAATACTGCCTTGTAGTAATTCATTTTAAGTCAAATGGAGGTATGCTGGTGACATACCAACTTTTATACAAACCTACCTGGAAGTAAGCCCAATGAGGCTTACATTAGATTACACTGTTAAAAACTCAAAACATCAATAGGGCCAATAGGGTGTGACACTGATCACTTGGTGATCAATTAAGTTTAAACATTTTAAAACTTAATTAAATTTGCATTTTAAAAAATCTAGCACATAGAAGCTATCTAATTGGCTAGGTTCCTTTTGGTCAGTAAAAAGGAAAGTTCTTCCAGAACACCAGTAAGGTGACACACACACACACACACATATATGAGAGAAAAACTTTGAGTAGTCAAAGCAGGGAGGCTAATTCCGTTGGAAATTGGACAGGAGACAGATGATTTCCAGTTAAGTGGGCTATAATTTATTAATTCATTTTCCTGCCAACAGGAGAGATCAAATCCTTTCAGTCCTTCTCGGAATAATCCAATATATAAATAAATCATAGAAATGATAAAAGATACATCAAACGGGGATTTGCTTCAGTCCTGAAACATATTTAAGGAAGGGAGTTGAAGTCTAGCTTTTGATTGCCACTTTTGAGAGACAAGTCTAATTTGCAGAACTTCCGTTTCCACCCTTTGGGTGCTCTATAGATGCAACCTTTCGTTGACTAAAATCTCCCACCTGACACTGCTGCTTGGTTGACAGTCCTTTGAATGTACACTTGATTGACTAACCTCTGGCCAGCTGCTAATTTCCTCCTATATCAGATGCACATTAGGACAATTGCTTCTGTCCTGCACCTTTTCTATATTAAGCAAGTTTCCTTCTCTTTCCCTTGCTTAGTGCTATAAGGTCAGTAAGCCACAAAGAAGTATTTCCCACCTGAATGTTTCACAGATGGCTCGTCTCCTGAAAATCAGCACCTTTCATTTTAAAACGATCGCTTGCCCATCCGTTTATTTAACCTTAACACATAGCTCGTAATTTAAATGCCACTGGTGGATTCTGCTAAGTAATATAACAAGGGGGTGGCAATGGGAGCCAAGCACATTTCTTGTCTTAAGAGCCTTTCGAAGACTTGCCAATAATTGTCACATCAGATTATTGTCTTGCGTTACGCAGAAAGTCAGGGTCGCGGCCAAATTTCCCGAAAATCAATGGGTGCGACAGCCGACGAAGCGCATCGGGATAAAACGGATTGCTTTGCATCCATGGGACGGAGACGGATAGATTAAAATATTGGGGAAAGTAGAGACCAGGAAGTGGAAGTCAACGAGAGACTCTTTAATAATAATAATAATTTTTATTTATACCCCGCCCTCCCCAGCCAAGGCCAGGCTCAGGGCGGCTAACAAGCAATAATAAAAACAAGTTGAATGATTACAACTTAAAAACAAAATTGAAATACAACATTAAAATATTGAAAAATTAAAATATAAAAATATAGCCTTATCTCAAATATTCCAATATTCTTTGGGAAGCTCAGAATATTTTCTAAAGTATTTGCTAGATATGCCCTCAGAGAATTCAATCAATGCGCTTCACTGCCCATGACCAACAAATGCCTGGCAGTGGCAAAATCTGTGGCAATGGTGCAATCAAAATACTACAGAAAGGGTTAATGCTGTAGCATAAAATGTTGGGGGGACATAAACTGAGTCAGGTTTTTTTCGTTGGCTGTTATCCACTGTTGTGTGAGGGTTTTTATAAATAATTATTTTTTTATTAAAGATTTTCTTGGTTTACAAAAGTACAGGCGTTGTCTCTTTTTTTGTTAGGCTGCAGTCTTTTACATTCAACTGTTGTGAGGTTTCTTTCAAAAAATTAAGTAATAATAATAACAGTATTTTTTTTTATTAAAGATTATCTTAGTTTACAAGAGTACATGTGTTGTCTCTTTTTTCCCAGGCTGCGCTCTTGTACATTCAACTGTTGTGAGGTTTGTTTTTTTTAAGTAGTAATAATAACAGTATTTTTTATTAAATATTATCTTGGTTTACAAAAGCACAGGCGTTGTCTCTTTTTTCAGGCTGCAGACTCTTTTACATTCAACTGTTGTGTGAGGTTTTTTTTTTTTTTTAAAAAAAGTATTAATAATCATTTTTATTAAAACTTTTCTTGGTTTACAAAAATGTCTCCTTTTTTCAGGCTGCAGTCTTTTACATTCAAAGCGAGTTTTAACTGTGAGAGCAGCAAGTGTTGCTGCGTCAGAGCCAGCCTGTAAATATTAGTCGGTCTCGGATACAACTTCATGTAAATATGTTTCAGTAATGTAAATATCACATGCCTCTCTTGTGCATTCAGTCAGACCAGAGCCAAGTACAGCAACTAAAAATCATGTTATTTTTAAACTTTAAAACAAAGTGTGTCTGGTTTGTTTGTTTTTTTCTAGGAGGGAAAAAGAGAACTATTTAAACGGGTCAAACAACCCTCTGCACAACTCTGCAAAGCCTACTGACAGCAAAATCTGTGTCTGGGCTGTGCCAGGTTTGGGTGGACATGACTTATTTCCCTTTCCCCATTAATTATTATCAATAATATCCCTGTACACAGAAAACTAGGCACCAGGGAGAAGAAAGTGTTCTCCGCAATGTAAAGTTTACCATCAGGGTGGATAAAAACCAATGATTAAAAACAAACAAACATTTTTAAAAAAATTTAAATCAGATTTTTAAAATAAAACGCTTTTTAAAGGATTAAGTAAAAATGAGTTGATGAATGTGATGAAAGAGTTGACGTTAACTTATATTATTTTAAATTAAATTATTTAAATGAAAATAAGGTTGGAAGGATTTGCTGAAAAAACGATTTGAATTAGAATACAAAATAGGGAGGTGTGAGGAGGTCAAGGAAATAAGTAAAGGAAGAAAGCTATGTAAAGGTTTAATCTGTTCTTTTTTTCTATAAAAATTTTTTTTGTTAATTGAATGTATTTTTATATCCTTTTTTCTCTTTTTCTGTTATTGTTGTATTCTTTTTTATATTATGTATTGTTTTTTTCTTTTTGAAACCTTAAACTTTGAATAAATATTATATAAAAAATAAAATAAAATAAAATAAAACGCTTTTTGAGGAAAAGTCTTTCTAAAGAGTTTTCTATTTAAGTTACATTATAGTCCAAAGGCTATTCATCAGGAAATAAGGATTTGTTTTAAGTTTTTCATGTGTGTTAAAACTCACGTCTATGTTGTTTTTTAAAAAAACAAAACGTTTAACCACATCAGTTAACAAACATGGATACATATGCTATAATGTTATTGCTTTAGTTAAATAAATTGTTTAAATTGTTCTCAAGGAAATGATTATTGTTCTCCTTCCAATAATTTTTTTAAAAAAAATACTGATTTGGTTATACTATTAGAAATACATAGACATAATTATGAAATTATCGTGAGGTTTAATAAGTTAACTTTATATTTGGGCAACTTTTCTGCGGCACTTTATCAGAAGGGGGAAAAATAATCCTTTCCTTGAGAACAATTTATTTAATTAAAACAATAACATCACAGCATATGTATCCACGTTTGTTAACTGATGTGGTTAAATTTTTTTTAAAAAAACAAAAACCCTCAGACTGAGTTTTAGCACCCATGAAAAACTTAAACCCTTCTTTTCATTATAGCCTTTGGACTATAATGTGACTTAAATAGAAAACTATCTTTGGAAAGATTTTTCCTCCAAAAGAATTTTATTTTAAAAATCCAATTTAAATATAAAAAATCTGATTTCCTCCCCTTAAAAATAATAACAATCATTGATTTTTATCCCCCCTGCATGGTGACCATTGTCACTACTGGGGATTTTGGGCTGGCAGGAACAATATCTTCATTGCATCCATTTTGTCTTGTTCTGTCCCAAAATGGCTGCCGGGGAGGGAGATGCAACTGCCATTTTATTTTTTAAATTTAAAAAGGCAACCGAATGGGAGAAGAGGGCATGGGGTTAGATTATTGGTTTGTTGTCCTTCTTCAATGAAATTTCCTGTTTCTGTTTTTTGTTTATGTTGAGATCCGCCTTGCGATCTCAGGTTTGAAAGGCGGTGTACGAATTAAATAAATAACAATTTAACTTGGAAGGCAAACTGCGGTTTGGCAAGAGCAACACTGCAAAACCAGCTTTTGCCCCTACCTTGGCTGGTTTATGGGACAAAACAATTGTTTGACATCATTTTTTGTTTCTTGGATTTATATATACCACCCTTCATCCTAAAATCACAGGGTAGCTCACAAGAAATTACCGTTTGGAGTTAATTGCACAGAACCAAGCAGAAAACCACACATTTCCCACCCCTACAGGGGGTCGCGGGATTGCAGTCATGGGAAGGGGAACCCCGGGGGTCATCTAGACCAACCCCATGCAAGGCAGGTTTTTTGCACCTGGTTTTGCGAGTCACTCTGGATTGCAAGATAAAAAGCGACTTAACAAGTTTAACCAATGGTAAGAAGAATAAAGTTACATGGGAAATCCAGCAAGAGGGGCAGGGCATAAATACAATTATTATTATTATTATTATTATTATTATTATTATTATTATTATTATTATGGTATAAATAAATAAAAGTTTTTGTTGTTATTATTATCATCATCATCATCATCCCATTCTCTTCTAAACCCTCTCCCTCTTTTCTGGCTCCACATGCAGCCATATCCTCTTTTCCTCTCCAAAATGCCCTGGCTCCAGATTTTGCACTCCAGGTTTTGCGAGTCACTCTGGATTGCAAGATAAAAGCGACTTAACAAGTTTAACTTATGATAAGAATAAAGTTGCATGGGAAACCCAGCCAGAGGAGTGGGGAATGAATGAATGTATATAAGAATTATTATTATTATTATTATTATTAATAATAAAAACCCATTTCAGGGAAGGCAAACTACCCGCCTGGCCCTCTCTTCTAAACCCTTTCCCTCTCTTTTCTGGCCTCGCATGCAGCCATTCCCACCTTTTCCTCTCCATTTTCTTCCCCTTCCCCCCCCCCCCACTTAAGCCTCCCTACCGCTTACCTACTTTCCTTTCCCTCCTTTGTCTAACTGCCCCGCATGCAAAGCCCATCCCTTGCTCTGCCCGTCCCAGCTTGACCAATGGGGACTTTTCTCTCTCCCAGCAACCGAATTAGAACGTCATCTCTCTTCTCATTGGATAACACCGGCATAGAAAGAGTGAAAGAGGGAGGGACTATTCTAATTGAGAACCGCCCCTCTCTCCCCTTTGGCCAAGGGAATCATAGGAGTTGGAAAAGGTATCCTGGGGTCATCTAGTCGAACCCCCAGCAATGCAGAAATCTCACAGCAGTCTGAACGTCAAGGCAATGGGGCAAGCTTTGGGAGAGGGAGGGAGTGTGTGTGTGTTTGTACAAAGTTTGTCATTCCATTTATTATTTTTGTTTGGTTGTTCGATAATAACAAATATTATCCAATCTATCACAGTTGTAATAGGCTCTATAGCTTATAGTTTATTTTCCCCCAAATTTTTTTTATTGGTTTTCACAATATTATAAAAAACAAACAAACACACAAGACAAACAAGCAAAACAAACATAAATCATAGCCTTATTGAAAATTACAGTTATTAACTTTGTTAAGTGACTTCCTCGCTTCCCCTTAGTTGAATTACATTGCATGTCCTTTTAACGGTTTTCCAAATCCCAATTTTTATGAAATTTAACTTAAACATTAACATCCTTAAATCTTCACCTTATAGAGTTAAACATCTTATTTCATCACTTAACATAAATAAAATCCTAAGCCCATTAAGTATCTGCAAGCTATTTCCAGTTAATTTAACTTAACAAATTTAACTAAATAATCATTAAATTTCATTCTTCTTGATACTCCTCCTCCTTCTGGTCGCGGACTCTTCCGGTTAGGTTGGCTAGCTCCGAAAAATCCATCATCTTCATCTGCCATTCTTCTATTGTTGGCAATTCTTGGGTTTTCCACTTTTTAGCTAACAAAATAGTTATAGTTTAAAGGTGGTTCAGCTAGGGCTGTCCCACCCATGAGGCAAGGTGCAGCAATTGGCAGCAGGATCCACAGGGCCGTCAAATCCCAGTGTAGATCTTTATTCTCTGCTTGTTCCTGATGTAGAGCTTCACTCACACCTTCCCTGGTGGGGGGAGAGGTGTCATTTTGTGGTTTGCCTCGGGCGTCGAAATGCCTTGGGCTGGCCCTGGGTTCAGCAGAGTACCTTGAAACTTGTCCCACCCTTGTTTCTTGTGTTGGAAGGCCCAGGTTTTTTCCTGATGACTGCACAGCAGGGTGAGTGCAACGTATAGAGCACACAGAGATATGAAATGCCTTTGCAGAGGTCCCTGCCATGTTCAGACCCTTCATCCACATACACAACTGTCACCAGAATCAGTGCCGGATTTACGTATGAGCTAAACAAGCTATAGCTTAGGGACCCACTCTTTTGGGGGCCCCAAAAAAAATTAAAGGAAAAAAAACTGGATGTACATTTCCAAAATATAAGATAAAAAACAAATAAAATAAAACCTACATACAATAACAGTGTTTTGTGTTGTGTAGGCTCCTATGATGTAAGAAATGGACCCCGCCTGCTAGCCTGCTCCCTAAAATATCACTGGTTTGCTCATTTCCAAGAGTCACAATTTGTTGTTGACAAAGGACAGCAGGACATATTAAGGGCCCCATTACCTTCAGTAACTGAGGGCCTCATCAAACCTAAATCCGGCCCTGATCATAATGGCTATCCATCTACTGCAACTTCTACATTCACACAGTTCAGCTATATGCTCTTCATAAATATTTTTGATAAAAACCAAAACTTCTGACCAGTTCTACAGCTGATGGTCACTGATAGCCAAGAAATAGAAGCTCGAGTGTTTAGTAATGTATTCGCACAAGTGAAAATCTGAACAACAAAATGGGCTGATTAGTTTCATAATGAGGAAGAAAGATAATCAAACCTAAGTCCAGCCCTGATCACAGCATGTCAATGCCTCCGGCTAGGGTGGGAAAAGGCTCCTGGGTGGAATCTACACGCATATAAAAACCGTTCTGAAAATACTTTAAAAAGCATTTTTTAAAAATACATTGAATTTTCCGTAAGGCTCATCATTGCCAGCTCGTGTCACACTGTATACTGCACTTTAAACACACTTAAAACGTATTATTTGCAGCTGTATAGCCAAGTCCATAGTAGAAATTACGTGATTACTGCGCCTTGTGTTACTTGACTGTTTACCCTGTGCATCGCCCAGAGGACTAGGCTAGCTGGTGACTGATAAATGCAAAGAACAAGCAAACAGAAGCGTATCATGGCAAAGGTGCAAGAGGTCCCCAGGGGGTCATCTAGTCCAACCCCCTGTGGTGCATAAATCTTTGCCCAACCAACTGGAAACCATACCGCATCCTGATTAGCTTTGCATATGTGCTAACAGTTTTCGTGCTGCGCCACTAGATTTTTCTATGGCTACAGAGGTACCTCGGGCTACAGACGCTTCAGGTTACATACGCTTCAGGTTACAGACCCCGCTAACCCAGAAATAGTACCTCGGGTTAAGAACTCTGCTTCAGGATGAGAACAGAAATTGTGTGGCGGTGGCGCAACGGCAGCAGGAGGCCCCATTAGCTAAAGTGGTGCTTCAAGTTAAGAACAGTTTCATGTTAAGAACGGACCTCTGGAACGAATTAAGTACTTAACCCGAGGTACCAAGCAAGACGTGTACTGTTCAGTATTTAGGGGACTCCAAACAGCATTACTGATTAAAGTTTCCCAGACTTTTAATAGATGTCACCTTTCATGATTTGATTCAATTGGGCCAGTCTAGATTCAGTGTTCACAGGGCTGAGAAAGAGGTGAGGATGGCTCACAGATAAACATAGACACTAAAACACACACATATCATAATCTTTGTGCATTAGTTTCTGGGCAGATGCTCCTGTGTACGCATGAATATCTGACATGCTGAGGAAGCAGTGGCTGTAGGTATAATCATGATCTCTCCATTTCTGGCATAATCTTTTATCTGTGCATAGCTGGTGGAGCCCAAAGGGTCTTTTTCAGGGTGGCCCCCAACCCATATCCACAGTAATTTTCAAAATGGCAGCCTCTTTATTGCCCTTCACGCCATATATTAAAATCAATCCCCACACAAATGTACCCCAAAGAATCATGGGAACTGTTGCATATTTATTCATTGATTTGATTTGCGTTCTGCCCTTCATCTGAAGATGACAGGGTAGTTTACAAAATGGGAACCCAAAATGCGTACTAAAACAAAAACGAGCAACCTCCTTCATGTTTAAAAGGCCTCAGATTGTTGACCAGCCAAAGGCCTGGTTATAAAGAAAGAGTTTCACCTGGTGTCTAAAGATATGAAATGAAAGCGCCAGGTGAATGAACCTCCCCAGAACTAGAACTCCCAGCACCCTTGAACTACAGTTCCCAGAATATATATATATATATATATATATATATATATATATATATATATGCAGGTTTTGGTGTCTTCGGGTGTCTTCCCGTGTAAGAGTTGGGGTGTCTAGGCGACGTTTCGACGAGGTCCCACTCGTCATCTTCAGGCTGGTGCCTTCGGCTTCTTGTTACTGGAACAGAGCAGGATCTCAGTGTTTGAGTTCCTATAAATACTGTTGAGGGGGTGTGGTGTATAGCCTCCAACGTTCTGGGCAGAGAGGAAGTTCCCAGGTTAGTGTGTCTTTTCTTCTTTTGTTCATTAATTACTTGAGGGATATCTTGAGTGATTTCTTGAGTGATATTCTGAGTACCACTTAGGAGGGTCATTAGGTGTGGATTAGTTGTTAAAGCTTTCGTGTCTTGACCTCTTGACCTTGTGAAGAGTTTTTTCTGAGAAGATGGCTGTACTGCACTTAGTTGTGCTCTGGCTTGGCTTCGTGTATAGGGGCGAGCTGTGGTTTTGTGCCCTGTGCCAGCCAGATCTGTGTAGGGATTGCAGGGGGGTGCAGCATCCGGAGGTGCCACTATGGTTTGGCTACTGGATGGTGTCTGTAATTTATCTGTGGAGAGGGTCTGGGTTTGGGTCTGGTGTGGTTGATTGGAGATGGCGTTCTGTGTGCCTCTGGTTCTGGTGTCGGTTTTTGTGGGGAGGGCTATTTTCCAGATGTCTGGCAGGCGGGACGTATCGTCACGCTTGTTCATGTTGTGAGGGTGTTTCTCTATCTCGATGGCTTCCATGATTATTCTCTTGTGGTGGTGTTCCATGTTAAAGAGCAATTTGGAATCTGAAAAATTAATTTCGTGTCCTGTTTCTTTCATGTGTTGGTAAAGAGAGGAAGTTTTTTCTTCTTTTTTGACGGCATTCTTGTGTTCTGCGATACGTGCATTTATTCGTCTGTTTGTTTGTCCAATGTACGTGGCTGGGCAGACTTTGCAGGGTATTTCATAGACCCCTTGGTTTTCTAACTGGATTTTATCTTTGGGGTTTCTGAGGATATTGGCTATTTTTTGGTTGGTGCAAAAGGCTGTTTTGATATTGTGTTTATGGAGGATTTTGCTAATTTTATCTGTAGTGCCCTTGATATAAGGAAGGAGGGCCATGCCATTGTTTTCTTCTGTGTCTTGCTTTTTGGGGGGTGTTTCTTTTTGGATTAGCTTCGTAACCCTGTTTTGCTGGTATCCGTTGGCGATTAACACATTTGAAAGATTCTGTAACTCAGTTGTCAAGTGGTCTTTGTCAGCCAGGCGTTTGGTTCTGGAGATGAGAGTCTTGGCTACGGAGTTTATTTGTGCAGGGTGGTGGTGTGATTGTGCATGTAAGTAGCGGTTGGTGTGTGTTTTTTTCCGGTAGATAGTGTGTCCTAGGGAGCCATCAGGTTTTTTGTAGATTAGGACGTCAAGGAAGGGAAGTTGGTTGTTGGCTTCTATTTCCATAGTGAATTGTATTTTGGGGTGTAGGCTGTTGAGATGTGTGAGGAAGCTATCTAGTTTTTTCTTCCCGTGTGGCCAAATTACAAAGGTGTCGTCAACATACCTGAGCCAAAGTTTGGGTTTGTGTTCTGACTTGTCTAAAGCATTGGTTTCAAAGTGTTCCATGTACAGATTTGCGATGACCGGTGAGAGGGGTGATCCCATAGGTGCTCCTTCTATCTGTTTGTATCTTTGTCCATTGTGGATGAAGTACGTGTTGGTTAGGCAGTGGTTGGTCAGGTCCAGGATGTATTCGGGGGGATTGTATTTGTTTTGAATGGCTGTCAAGGCTTCATTAATGGGCACTTGTGTGAAGAGAGATACAACATCGAAGCTCACAAGTAGGTCGTCGGGATGTAGGTTTTGCTTCTTTATTGTTTCTATGAACTGGAAGGAGTTTGTAACGTGTGAAGCGATAGATTCTGCATAGGGCTGAAGTTGCTTAGCGAGAAATTTAGCGAGATTTTGTAGAGGTGAGCCTATGGAGCTGACTATTGGTCTGAGTGGTGTTCCTTCTTTGTGTATCTTGGGGAGACCGTAGAGTTTGGGGCATCTGGATGATTTTTCTCTGGGGATGATTCTTAGCTGGATTTCTTCACTGATAGGAGAGGCTTTTATTTTGGATTTGGTGGTTTTTTCCAGATAGGTGGTGGGATCTGTTTTTATAGGTTGGTAGGTAGGGTCTTGGAGTAGATTTGATAGTTTTGCTTGGTAGTCCGATGTGTTCATCACAACAGTGGCATTACCTTTGTCTGCTGGGAGAATGATTATGTTGTTGTCTTTCCTCAGGTTGGTGAGTGCTTTCTGTTCTTCTTTGTGTAAATTGCTTCTGGGTGGTTTGCTGGAGCAGAGGATGTTGGTGACTTCAAGTCTGATTTTATTGGCTTCATCTGGGTTGATTTTGGTTAGGCTAGCTTCGACTCCGCATATGATGTTTTCCGTGGGGAAACCACAAGAGAATAATCATGGAAGCCATCGAGATAGAGAAACACCCTCACAACATGAACAAGCGTGACGATACGTCCCGCCTGCCAGACATCTGGAAAATAGCCCTCCCCACAAAAACCGACACCAGAACCAGAGGCACACAGAACGCCATCTCCAATCAACCACACCAGACCCAAACCCAGACCCTCTCCACAGATAAATTACAGACACCATCCAGTAGCCAAACCATAGTGGCACCTCCGGATGCTGCACCCCCCTGCAATCCCTACACAGATCTGGCTGGCACAGGGCACAAAACCACAGCTCGCCCCTATACACGAAGCCAAGCCAGAGCACAACTAAGTGCAGTACAGCCATCTTCTCAGAAAAAACTCTTCACAAGGTCAAGAGGTCAAGACACGAAAGCTTTAGCAACTAATCCACACCTAATGACCCTCCTAAGTGGTACTCAGAATATCACTCAAGAAATCACTCAAGATATCCCTCAAGTAATTAATGAACAAAAGAAGAAAAGACACACTAACCTGGGAACTTCCTCTCTGCCCAGAACGTTGGAGGCTATACACCACACCCCCTCAACAGTATTTATAGGAACTCAAACACTGAGATCCTGCTCTGTTCCAGTAACAAGAAGCCGAAGGCACCAGCCTGAAGATGACGAGTGGGACCTCGTCGAAACGTCGCCTAGACACCCCAACTCTTACACGGGAAGACACCCGAAGACACCAAAACCTGCATTCCTGTACCCGTGAAAATCTACGAAAGCATATATATATATATGTATATATATTATATACCAACACATGAAAGAAACAGGACACGAAATTAATTTTGCAGATTCCAAATTGCTCTTTAACATGGAACATCACCACAAGAGAATAATCATGGAAGCCATCGAGATAGAGAAACACCCTCACAACATGAACAAGCGTGACGACACGTCCCGCCTGCCAGACATCTGGAAATTAGCCCTCCCCACAAAAACCGACACCAGAACCAGAGGCACACAGAACGCCATCTCCAATCAACCACACCAGACCCAAACCCAGACCCTCTCCACAGATCAATTACAGATACCATCCAGTAGCCAAACCATAGTGGCACCTCCGGATGCTGCACCCCCCTGCAATCCCTACACAGATCTGGCTGGCACAGGGCACAAAACCACAGCTCGCCCCTATACACGAAGCCAAGCCAGAGCACAACTAAGTGCAGTACAGCCATCTTCTCAGAAAAACTCTTCTCAGAAAAACTCAAAAAAACTCTTCACAAGCTCAAGAGGTCAAGACACGAAAGCTTTAGCAACTAATCCACACCTAATGACCCTCCTAAGTGGTACTCAGAATATCACTCAAGAAATCACTCAAGATATCCCTCAAGTAATTAATGAACAAAAGAAGAAAAGGCACAATAACCTGGGAACTTCCTCTCTGCCCAGAACGTTGGAGGCTATACACCACACCCCCTCAACAGTATTTATAGGAACTCAAACACTGAGATCCTGCTCTGTTCTAGTAACAAGAAGCCGAAAGCACCAGCCTGAAGATGACGAGTGAGACCTCGTCGAAACGTCGCCTAGACACCCCAACTCTTACACGGGAAGATACCCGAAAACACCAAAACCTGCATATATATATATATATATATATATATATATATGAAAATTCTTTAAATGTTTAGTGTGTATGCAGCAGTCTAATAAGTGGTAAGATAAAAGGAGCCTGAGTCAGTTGGTTAGTGGAAGGGAGACATTTACAGGATTAACTAATTTCAATTGGTTGGTTAAGCCATTTTCTGTGATTTTTTGTTCCAATTACAGGAAATGACTTGACTCATTTCTGGGGTGGGTGGGTGTGAGAGAGAGAGCAGACATTGCCCTTCTCTAACACCAATCAACAAGCATTTCAACAAGAGTAAAGAACTTTTGTGTGTCCATCTACAAAACAGCCACCTTGGGGTTATAGTGAGTGGGCAGAATCTCATAAGATCGTTTCTTTCTGAGCTAGAGAAGCCAAGTGCAAGAAATGGTGCTCAATTTTGTACCATAGCTGAGAACGTTGCGATCTGACCAAACTCGTATCTGAAAGAAAGGTTATTCCAAACTCTGAAGTAAGCGTATTTGTTCAGGGTGATTCACATCTCTCAGTTTCTGAGAAAAAGATGCAATTAGGAAAGGAGCAATTCAAGGCATGGTCCCGTCCTCAAACTGTGATTCTGCCTTTACCCAAATACATTTTCCATAGATTGTAGAACAGCAGATCACATACCTGTGTCTTCTGAAAAACACAGGCAGCAGGTAGCATGGGATGCAGGTAAGGCACTTAAGAAATACTCTGCAGGTACCATATACTGCAATTATCTAGACCACTGTTCTCAGATGCACATAAGCTTTCACAATTACTCTCCTAATGAGTTAATGTGCTTCATTACGAATTTATTCATCAGCCAGAAACCTGGAGGTTGGGGGGGGGGTTTGCTGTTTTTCAGCAAATAATCATTATCTGCAGGGGGGAAATATCTAATTTGAAATAAGATGATACATATGTGGTGCTAGCTCAAACAATCTGCCAATTAGCCTGTTTCTAATAACACGAACTATTTCTGCAGACTAAATTAGAGAGGAGGCTGGAGCCAAATATAATCAATTAATCTTGTGAAAAAACAAAACAAAACTACCAACGTCTTACTAAAAGGAGGAAGTTTTGAGCCTTTTCCTTTCCCTTAACATAAAATTGCAGTATGCCGTGGCATTGATTCAACAGACATTACTGAAGGGACGTAAGAGAAAGTCATGAGGAATGGCTTCTCTTGATGAAGCCAGTGTGAAGAGGCTTTTCGTACATATCATGTCAAATATGTGGTTTGTGTGTGTAGAATCATAGAATTGCAGAGCTGGAAGGGATCTCCAGGGTCATCTATTCTATCCCTCTACAATGCAGGATTCTCGTACAATACAATACCTCTGCTTAAAAACCTCCAAGGAAGGAAAGTCTACCATCTCCTTGACACCTGATGGGAGGGCCCTTACTGTCAGAAAATTTTTCCTGATGTTAAGTGTTAGAATCTCCTTTCGTGTAACTTGAAGACATTGGTTCAAGTCCTACCCTCCAGAGCAGGGTGGGTGGGTGTTCCCTTACTCCATGGGTAGGCAAACTAAGGCCCTAGGGCCGGATCCGGCCCAATCACCTTCTAAATCCAGCCCAGGACGGTCTAGGAATCAGTGTGTTTTACATGAGTAGAATGTGTCCTTTTATTTAAAATGCATCTCCGGGTTATCTGTGGGGCCTGCCTAGTGTTTTTACATGAGTAGGATGTGTGCTTTTATATAAAATGCATCTCTGGGTGATTTGTGGGGCATAGGAATTCATTCATTTTTCTTCTTCAAAATATAGTCCGGCCCCCACAGGGTCTGGCGGACAGTGGACCGGCCCCCTGCTGAAAAACTTTGCTGAACCATGCTTACTCCATGGGTAGGCAAACTAAAGCCCGGGGGCTGGATCTGGCCCAATCGCCTTCTAAATCTGGCCTGCGGGTGGTCTGGGAATCAGCGTGTTTTTACATGAGCAGAATGTGTCCTTTTATATAAAATGCATCTCTGGGTTATTTGTGGGGCATAGGAATTTGTTCTTTTTTCTTTCCTTTTCAAAATATTGTCCGGCCCCCCACAAGGTCTGAGGGACAGTAGACCGGCCTCCTACTGAAAAAGTTTGCTGGCCCCTGCCTTAATCCTAAACTGTTTGCTGTTATGTACAAGTTTTGCTTTGCTTTGTTTAACTTTCTATCTGCATTATTCCCTGAGGTCTAATTGTAGAAGCTCTTTTTGTGTGGGTTTTGTTTTATTTCCAGGCTGTGGGAGAATACCAATATGCCGGGCGCCACTTTACTGGGGGAAAACAAAACTCTGGTAACTATTTCTCGAAGATAGCAGAGCTAAGCATGAATATGAGCTACATATTGGTCCTGCCATATGTTCACATTTCATAACACTGCCAGGGCTGGATTCTTTGCCCCTTGCTTGCTACTTTGGTAATGATGCCAGATGGAAGAACTAGCAACTACCAGTGCCATCTCTATCACTTCCTTGCTCTTTTTGCAGAGAGAGCAATGAGTTTGGGGTTCCAATTTTTCAACAATTTCTTTCCCTACAATTCATGTACTAACTGATTGGCTCCTTTTTATATGCCGAGCAGTTATCCCCAAACCTTGCTATCCATGCAAATACTAATCCGATAGGAACTACAAAACTCTCAGAAACCCACATACACATCAGCTATGCTTATTTATTAATTGTTTCCAACAATCATTCCCGTATTCTCATTTATTTATTAAAATTTATTACCCATCCTTTGCCTTAAGAGTCAATGGTAGGTTACAACAATATGTAAAGCAAAGAGTTTTGTACAGTTGTATCTCCTTTTGCCTCCGGGACGCTCGACACAGCACTACTCTGCGCATGCGCAAAGCACGATTTAGCGCTCCTGCATGTGCGGCAAACCCGGAAGTAACCAGTTCTGGTACTTCTGGGTTGGCCACGGACGTTCAACAAAATGGACCCTAAACAGGGCAGACTCAAAACGAGGTACAACTGTCTTGTTTCCATATAGAGAATTGCATTTTTGGTCTTGTTATATATGGAATTGTTTTTCTTTTTTATAGTTTTATTATTATTTTGGAGGTCTTTAACAGCTTTATCATCTTTTGTTGGCATCTGTCTGTCTCGGGAGACAATAGAGAGGTGGGCCTTTGGAAGTGAAGTCAAACCGTATGAGAGTTACAGTGCCTGCTTTGGTTGTAGAGACAAAAAGGGACTTTTCTGAAGCAGGGTGCAGGGTGTAGGATGGTTTTTTTGCAGTGATGTTTCAGGCTGTAAAAAGGCAGCAAGCAGTGAGTCAGAGCCATGGCTGGGGAGAAGCAAGAACTTCTTGGGGTGTCAGTGATGTAAGCCCCTCCAATGTAGGCTCAGGTTATATATGTGTGTGTCAACCATATATCACAAAGACACCACAGTCTCCGCTGTGCCTTATTTCCAAAGGGAACGGAAACCCCAGGTAATTGGCTGGACCTCTGGAATCTCGCACTGCTCAGAGATTGGGGTGGCATGCAACAAAATAGTTAGGAGATTGACTTGGCACTAGGTCCTGCATAAATCAAAATTCAGAGAAAATGTGGAGGCTCCTACTCTGGTTATAAACAGCTGAAGAATTTCAAGGTAAACCTAAAGACTAGGGACATTCCCAGAGGAATTTTGCACATTCCTAAAACCAGTAGATTTGGGGACAGATTCCGGGTTGGGGGGGGGGTTGCAGTCTCTTAAAATATGCAATCCAAAAAATTCAGCCAGAGTTCTGTAGGCTGATGATATTAGAAGCATGCTTTTCAACATCAGTCTTTGCCTGGGTCCAATAAGTGAGACCTACTTCAAAAATAATCTAGTCCTGGCCAGTATAAGGTCATAAATTGGTCTACTATATTCTCATCTTGTATTTTCAGAAGGTATTCCATTCTGCTGTCTTTATCCTATTTTAGCTGCTCTTATCCACCCTGAACACTGAGGATAACTTTAAAAACTTCAGTTAAGAACATAGAGAGACACACAATGCAGCTGACAAGAGATCTCTGCGAGCTGTTTTCATGGTATCCAATTAAGCATATGCAATTTAGCTCAGTAAAATTATTTCTATTCAGTTATGCTTTAAACAAATTAGATTCTAATTACTACCAATTGTTACGTCTCCCCCACATACAATGAAGTACTATTCATTTAACAGAAATATTTCAGTGTTCATTTTTAATCTGGATAGGTGAAGTGTTTTGCAGTTATTATGTTAGAGAGCTTTTCAGCTCAGCTACTGGAGAACTTTTGGAAGAAATTGGATGTAATTGAACACAGACAAGAGTGCTAAATTGGTCCTCTATCGGAATTACTCAGTGGTTTATAGTCAACAGGCAAACACGAGTATTGGAAATAGCAAATAATATAGGAACTTACAAGCAGCAGACTTCAAGAAAAATCAAAGTAGGCCAGTGCTCAAAGTTTGTGCACAATGTAATTTCACTAAAAGAAGAGCCATTGTTCCCAGAAGTCTGCCGTCGCCTCTCCCCAATTGTTGTTTAGTTCATATACTTCCAGAAATGGTTCGTGAATGGTTTTATTAGTATTATTTCCTGCTGAAAATAGATGTGGATGCTATCCTGAATCTATCGGTTGGTATTTGTTGTTGTTGTCGTTTAGTCGTTTAGTTGTGTCCGACTCTTCATGACCCCATGGACCAGAAAACGCCAGGCACTCCTGTCTTCCACTGCCTCCCGCAGTTTGGTCAAATTCATGCTGGTAGCTTTGAGAACACTGTCCAACCATCTCGTCTTCTGTCGTCCCCTTCTCCTTGTGCACTCCATCTTTCCCAGCATCAAGGTCTTTTCCAGGGAGTCTTCTCTTCTCATGAGGTGGCCAAAGTATTGGAGCCTCAGCTTCAGGATCTGTCCTTCCAGTGAGCACTCAGGGCTGATTTCCTGAAGAATGGATAGGTTTGATCTTCTTACCGTCCATGGACTCTCAACAAAAGCATCAATTCTTCGGCGATCAGCCTTCTTTATGGTCCAGCTCTCACTTCCATACATCACTACTGGGAAAACAATAGCTTTAACTATACGGACCTTATACGGTTGGTATTTAAATCCCACTAAAATCCTTACGTTACTTCCGGGTTTCGCCGCTTGTGCATGCGCAGACGCTCAAAATGATGTCACGTGCATGCGCAGAAGCGTCAAAACGCGACCTACGCACGCTCAGACACATGTTGCGTTTACTTCAGGATGCGAACGGGGCTCCGGAACGGATCCAGTTCATATCCAGAGGTACCACTGTAAGTGTATCATTCACACCAAAATCTCTTTGAAATTAGCCTTGCATCATGCTGGTAAACAGCAGGGCTCCAGAGTTCAAGGGCTCTTTCCCTCAGGAAGAAACAGAACATTCAAGTCCTATCTGTTTTGTCATTTTAGGACTTATGCACTAATATACCTTCATTTTGAGTTTAATACTGCTATGTGTCTTAGGAAAAAGAAATCACAATGGAAGATGTAAAGATTTCTATGACTGACTTAAGCTGAAATGCATATTTTATGAGTTCCATTATCCTTATATTATTAAGCAATAAACCAAAAAAATTCATAATATTTGCCTTAGGAAAACAGGTTTTAAGTGTGGCAATTTAGTGCCATTTACAGATCTATTAATTAGTTTCTCATACTGTTCCCTCACAGCCCCTATGTGTAGTGTCAGTGTATAGCCCAGTCATTAGATGGCACTGGACTTAATCTATTTTATTATGTTTATGTATTTTGTGGTTTTATATCTTGATTTTGTTCTGTGAACTGCCCTGAGACCCCCGGGTGTAGGGCGGTATATTGATAATAATAATAATAATAATAATAATAATAATAATAATAATAATAATAATAATGGTGAAACCAGGAGTAGAAATGTAAGAGGGCAATGTTTTCCTTTCCACTCTGTATTTGTCAGAGGTACCGCTGTTTCCATTCTGCTGCGGTTCACCTTCCGCTGAGAACTACAATATTTGTCCTGTTCACAGCAGCAAAATTATGTGAGTTACAAAATAGACACAACTGCATATCATGATGTTATTCCACCCCATTCATTTCAATTCAAAGGAAACACAGTACAAATGGAGGGGATGTAGTCAATGATGTAAAATTTCGCAGCCTGACAGCAACAAATACTGATCGTACTCATTGGACTGATTTCTATTCCAGACATGGGACAAACAAGGGAAGTTCAGTGCATTTTGCTGCTGTTTCCAATTCTCCAGTACCACGAGTCAGGAGTTACTGGCGTAAGGCTTGGCCGTAAAGAAGTGTGAAACATATGTTGGAAATGTAAAGAAAAAGAAGGGACTTTTTATCATATGTGGGAATGTAGAGAAGTTTTTTAAAAAATTGGGAAATGATATACAATGAATTTTAAAATGACATTTGTAAAAAAACCAGAAGCATTTTTGTTAGGGATTGTAGGACAAGACCTGCCAAGAAAAACAAAGAATTTATTTATGAATGCTACAACAGCAGAAAGAGTCTTGATAGCACAAGGATGGAAGAATGAGGAAATCCCAACGAAAGAACAGTGGCAAGAAAAATTGATGAGTTATACAGAACTGGCTAAATTGACATACAGACTGTGGGACAAGGACAACTGTGACTTTAAGGAAGAATGGGAACTTTTTACAAATTATCTAAAAAGACAACAAAATGAACTGGACTCCTTGGCAGGTTTTGAATAAACATACACACATTTATTGGTTGATAACATGATAGACAGACAAAGCAAGGATATGTATGATTTTATAACATGCAGAGAATAATATGTGAAGAGAAATCAGAGAGAGGAAGGAAGTCTGTGGTGGGGGGTAGAAAAAAAGGGGGGGAATTATGTGATTATATGGTTTGATAATTTGTTATGTTGAAATTACTTAATAAAAATATTTTTAAAAAATAAAAATAAAGTGTGAACATTTCTCAGGGTTTAGATATTACAATAAAAGCAAACTGGCCGTTGAATTCCTGATAGAAAAACTTTTCTAGGATTGCCTTGCAATTAGCTTGGAGTTGCAGAGCTTCATCCGGTAGTGCTTAGAAATTGCTCAGAGGGTTTCTGAGAATTCTATAAGAAATCTAAAAAATAAAAGAAGGCTAAGTCTGGCCAATCTCTTCACAAAATCTTCTTCCCAGTCTTTCATTTCCCCCAGCTTAACCTGGCTAGAGAGATAGTGGGCTGGGTGGAGGGTTTGCCGCTCCTATTGAGAAGCCTATTTTCCGAACTGGGGAAATTCATCATCAATCTCTCTTCCAATACTGAATTTTGATGCCATCCGTAATCATAATCCTAGTTAGCAGCTCTGAAAATCACATAAATTATTCCTGGCTTCTTCAGACTGCACCTGTCTCATGAGCTTTTCTGACATCTAAGCATGATAAAATAATGCCATTTCTGAATGTGACCTTTCATTTCAGCAGTTTATGCACTGCGTGTTCATTGCAGCAGTGTCAAGAATGTGTGTCAACCCTTTATAGCGACTGTACTTCATTCGGAGAATAATGAGCGTTCATTTTCAAGTGTGTGAGATCATTTTCAAGTGCTTGCTGGCAAGACGGACATTTTTGCTTCAGATTTTTTTAACTAATTGCAGCAGATCGCTCAGTTTGTACAATTATCTTTCTCTGCCTCATTATGAAACTAATCAGGCCTTTTTGTTGTTGAGATTTTCACTTGTGTGAATACATTACTAGACACTCAAGCTTCTATTTCTTGGCTATCAGTGGCCATCAGCTGTAGAATTGGTCAGAAGTTTTGGTTTTTATCAAAAATATTTATGAAGAGCATATAGCTGAACTGTGTGGATGTAGAAGTTGCAGTAGATGGATAGCCATTATGATCAGGGCCGGATTTAGGTTTGATGAGGCCCTCAGCTACTGAAGGTAATGGGGCCCTTAATATGTCCTGCTGTCCTTTGTCAACAACAAATTGTGACTCTTGGAAATGAACAAACCAGTGATATTTTAGGGAGCGGGCTAGCAGGCGGGGTCCATTTCTTACATCACAGGAGCCTACACAACACAAAACACTGTTATTGTATGTAGGTTTTATTTTATTTGTTTTTTATCTTATATTTTGGAAATGTACATCCAGGTTTTTTCCCTTTAAATTTTTTTGGGGCCCCCAAGAGAGTGGGGCCCTAAGCTATAGCTTGTTTAGCTGGTACGTAAATCCGGCACTGATTCTGGTGACAGTTGTGTATGTGGATGAAGGGTCTGAACATGGCAGGGACCTCTGGAAAGACATTGCATATCTCTGTCTGCTCTATACGTTGCACTCTCCCTGCTGCGCAGTAATCAGGAAAAAAACTGGGCCTTCCAACACAAGAAACAAGGGTGGGACAAGTTTCAAGGTACTCTGCTGAACCCAGGGCCAGCCCAAGGCATTTCGACGCCTGAGGCAAACCACAAAATGGCACCTCTCCCCCCACCAGGGAAGGAGTGAGTGAAGCTCTACATCAGGAACAAGCAGAGAATAAAGATCTACACTGGGATTTCATGGCTCTGTGGATCCTGCTGCCGATTGCTGCACCTTGCCTCATGGGTGGGACAGCCCTAGCTGAACCACCTTTAAACTATAAGCTATAGACCCTATTACAACTAATTAAAGGTAAAGGGACCCCTGACCATTAGGTCCAGTCGTGACTGACTCTGGGGTTGCGACGCTCATCTCGCTTTATTGGCCAAGGGAGCCGGCGTACAGCTTCTGGGTCATGTGGCCAGCATGACTAAGCTGCTTCTGGCGAACCAGAGCAGCGCACAGAAACACCATTTACCTTCCTGCCGGAGCGGTACCTATTTATCTACTTGTACTTTGATGTGCTTTTGAACTGCTAGGTTGGCAGGAGCAGGGACCGGGCAACGGTAGCTCACCCCATTGCGGGGATTCGAACCGCCAACCTTCTGATCAGCAAGCCCTAAGCTCTGTGGTTTAACCCACAGTGCCACCCGATTACAACTAATTACTACAACTAATCCAGAATGCAGCAGCTAGACTGGTGCCTGGGACCAGCCGCCAGGACCATGCAACACTGGCCCTAAAGGATCCACATTGGCTCCCAGTACGTTTCCTAGCACAATTCAAAGCGTTGGTGCTGATTGCCCTAAATGGCTTTGGCCCTGTATACCTGAAGGAGCTTCTCCACCCCCATCGTTCAGCCCGGACACTGAGATCCAGCTCCAATGGCATTCTGGCAGTTCCCTCACTGCGAGAAGTGAGGTTATAGGGAACCAGGCAGAACGCCTTTTTGGTGGTGGCGCCCGCCCTGCGGGAATGCCCTCCCACCAGATGTCAAGGAGATAAGTAGCTATACAACCTTTAGAAGACATCTGAAGGCAGGGATGTTTTAATGTTTGATGTTTTATTGTGTATATGCTGGAAGCTGGCCAGAGAAGTTGGGGCAACTGAGCCAGATGGGCAGGTTGCAAATAATATTTTTATTATTATTACTACTTCGCCTCCAATTTCTTATTATAAAGCGTGTTCTCACTAATAGAGAGCACGGGTTGCGGTGGGATCTAGCAGGCCACTGCACTGTTGCTGGGCTGATCTGTTTGGATGGCCACAGGTTGTGATTGGGAACTTGTGTTTCTGGGGAGATTTTGATGTTGCCAATTTGTGGTTTGGGCTCAAAGGTTTTAAATACTGGGCACACAGCTTTGGGCGTCCTCTTTTGCTGCGTGCATCGGATCACCCGCCCACCCTCCATGAAATGGGGATTTTGCACTTGACTTTGCTATGCCTGTCACGGGGTCACCTGCTTTTGGGGCAGGGGCCTGGTAGGAATTTTGTCCATTTGGCTGATTGGCTGGAGCCATTTGGTTTTTGCCTACTGTGTAGCAAATCATCACAACTTGTAAGGTTTGCGGTTAGGCATTGGTTAAAAAATTGGCCTACCCCTCCAATGCTGGTTCTGCAAGGGAATTCCGTTAGAGGAATACGGGGGCTTGCCATGCTTTCGTCCGAGTCCCTGGCATCGGGCTTGGGCCATGCAAGGCCTCTGGGAGCATGTGGGGAGAGGGGAGGGTCTGGTGCCCAGCTTCATTTCTCCACAATATTATTTTCCCTGACTGGCTTCCCCTGAGATCCGGAATTCAGTTCTGTCCCTGGGCAGGGGGACAGATAGTCAGAACCAATGCCTAAGCAACCACTCACAGTTATGTATTTAAATAAAGTTGTGGCCAAAATTATGCCAAAAACCTTAAACAAAAATTACGTGTGATGTGTGAGTTATTGGGGTGGCTTGGGGACCTCAATACGCAATAGTGGAATGTGATTCAGCCAACTTGCTCTTAACACAGGGCTATTAAGTGACCTGTAAACCCCACACTATAAGAACTGCTTAAGAAAGAGCAGGATGTGCTTACTAGCTCCTCCATCCCATCATATCCCCCACTGCCCTCCACAGACAGAAGGGCAAATGTCAGCAGCTGGGAGCTTGTTGGAGTTATGGAGGATCCCCCTAAATCGTGCAGGGAACCACCACATAAACAGCTTGCTCCGGGCTGCAAAATGTGGGGGGTGATGGGGCAACAAGGGAGGGTCAGGGTCAAGTCAAATATAGGGCCAACTTCAAAATGGAAGCCCTAGTTTGGCGCAGAAATCATTCATAGGCATCCAACAACAGGGACAGAAACTCATACAGAGGAGAAGGTTTTATTCACGAGATCCTGGGTGTAAAAGAACGTGGCTCTAATCCCACAAGTGAGATGGTTTGTGACAGCGATAAATCAATACCACCAACACACACACACACTTGCATGATTTTTTAAAAAAAATGTTGTTGCAGTCTGGCTCTGTGTAAATGATTTTATGGCACAAATACCGTAGCCGAGATGTCTTTAAAGGCTTTGGGATATAGTTATTGTACCCTTTCTAGAATGCATCACAGCCCCAGTTTCAGATGTTCCGACTGCCAAACGCATCACAAACATCATTTTGCTAAAAGGATCCTAATTACATAATGTACTAGCGAAGATGGATGCAGAGTAGATTTAACGTCTCCTGTTTGAATCAGGGAAATGGGCTATGAACGTAGCTGTATTACACTCATTTGGACCAGTATTGTTTTCCAGGAGGCCTGGCGCTGAAGAGGCTGATATGGCATTCCTAGGGCCAGAGAGAGCGGGGGGGGGGGGGATAAAGAGAGAGACCTTAATTCCTTCTCTTGCTACGAATTCAGCCACAGCCAAAAAAGCAAGGAGGTGAGTTGTAAAGACCAGGGGGTGCAGATGCTCCCCACTAGACTGGTGACTGGGAGTGGCCACTGAGACCACATAACACCAGTCCTGAAAGACTTACATTAGCTTACTGTATGTTTCCAAGCACAATTCAAAGTGTTGGTGCTGACCTTTAAAGCCCTAAACAGCCTCAGCCCAGCATACCCGAAGGAGCGTCTCCACCCCCATCTTTCAGCCTGGACACTGAGGTCCAGTGCCGAGAGCCTTCTGGTGGTTCCCATCCTCTCAGCAATTGTCACAAATAAGATAGGTCAGTATTATTGCACCCATTATTTTTGACGGGTGGCAAACCTCTGTTCCTCCAGTTGTTGCTGAACTATACTACAACTTGCACCATCCTTGAACATTGGCTAAGCTAACTATGGCTGATTGGAGCCCACAAATATCTGGACGGCTGCAGGTTAGCTACTCCTATTTTAGTTGATGGCCTGAGATCAAGAGATGCAGACCATCTCTAAGGCCGTGACAGAAATTCCCATTGAATTCAATGGGGCTTAATGTACTTGTATATGCCGTTAGTCAGCTAGTTGCTTTTAGAAACTATTCTAGAAGATTTTTAGACTCCTGGAAAATATTCTAGCAGATTTCTACCCATGCAAATCTAACACTATTGCATTGTAAACTTTATTGCATTAAACGACATAGCGAGAAGAGCTTATTCTCTTCCTTAGTGCATATACTAGGTTGCCTCCCAGCACATTATTCTCAACTACAAGGCCAGGAACTGTAATGAAATAAGATTAAAAGTGGGGGAAAGTTTTAGATGCAATCTATTGCTTTCATTATAACAGAAGGGGGAAAACTGCTGCAAGGATATTTTTGTAATAGAACAGATAATAAGCGGTTATTATGAAAATGAGACTTTAGGGAGAGATGGGTATTTTGCTTAATCATTCCCATGCCCTCACCTTTATCTTTAACATTTCAAAGAATTTCTAGATTTAGCTTCTTTTTTTCACTGAACTGAAAAAAATAAGTAACATTTTTAGAAACGCTTCCATTTATTGATAAGCTGCATAGGATTAAGCTGTATGCCAATGTACCTTTGAATAATGAAGGGGAAACATTTCTATGCAACTATTTTTGTGCCTGTTCCTTAAAAGCACGGCTATCACCCTGCACGTATTTGCTTTGAGATCAGCAGTACTGACTGCAAGAGGACCTAATCTTTGAATGTATAGGTTTAGGCTGTTAAGTTAGCATGACTTCATATAATGAAGGGCATGCAACTATTTTTAACGGTGGAATGAACTCAATAATTATAGTTAAGTTTGGTTGGTCCATTAGAAAAATCCTGAAAGCCAGAGTAAGTTTATAGATACCTTTAATAGGATCAACCAAAATGTCACAAATTTGTGATTAAGCTGGAAGGGGGAACTCTTTCTGGAGTACTGAATCAGGCCCCCCAGCCACCTTAATCTGGCCTTGCTGCTACCCCCAAGCCTTCAATGATAAGATCATCTACCTGGAAGAGAAAAGACAATTGTTTTTATTATTACGCTTTTCCTTCAAGGAGCTCAAGGTCTTTATTTGATTGTCACGAAAATTCTGAGCTAGGGTAGGCTAAGAGACAGCGAGCAACCAAGGTCACACCTTTAAGCTTTCATGCATTAGTGGGGTCTTGAACCTTGGTCTCCCTGGTCTGACACTCCAACACAGGAGTCACCACCTTTCTTGGGTCCATGGTCACATTGTGTCAGGTGTGCGTGCAGGAGCCAGGCCCTGTGACCAAGAGGACTCTGCAGGACTGGGGCCTTCCTAAGTTTGTTCTGAAGAGGCAAGGCGTGGCTACACAAGTGAGGTCGATTGGTAACTCACAGCACCTGGTGGCAAGAGCCAGGAAGGGATATAAGGTCAGCATTTTCCCTTAGGCTCTTTGCCACAGCAACACATTCCCTGCCTTGCTGCGTTTGACTCCTTGCTTCTTGATTCTTGGACCCCTGACTTTGTGACTCCTTGCCTCTTGATCCTTGGACCCCTGACTTTGTGACTCCTTGCTTCCTGACCCTCGGACTCTTGGCTTTCTGACTCCTGGCTTCTGGATTCCTGTTCCTACCTCCACCCTGCCATCTTGCCCCCTGGTCCTGACGTCCCCAGCCAGGACTTCGATCGCCCATGAACTGGACTGTGACACATTGCGAATTGGAGAAAGCTGATGTGGAGACTACTCAATTTCATTTCATTAATTTTATTTATTCTATTTCTACGCCACTTTTCACTCACGAGTCACAAAGCTGCTTATATACAATAAATAACATGGCGGAACATCACTACTGCAATATAAATGATATAAAACGATTAATAATAATAATAATAATAATAATAATAATAATAATAATAATAATAAATTTTATTTATATCCCGCCCTCCCCAGCCAAAGCTGGGCTCAGGGCGGCTAACAACAATCAAAATAGTCCAACATTCTAAAACATTCATTATAAAATTAATTAAATCAAATTAAAATCAGATTAATGGCAACCATCAAGCAAAATTTTGTGCAGATTGCCAGAGGAGGGGGTCAGGCTGATTAACAAATCAGTAAAACAACCACCTTCTATAAAAGAAACTAACTAAACAAAAACTACTAACAAAACAAAAAACACATTAAACAGCACAGCCACAAGAAAAGACATGCTATAAAAGTCACAAAGCATGTGATCCAAGAAAACCGTGGCAGAATTGAGTGACCCTGTTGATGAAACAATGGAACATAAACTAGACTTTCACTTCAACATCAGTGAGGTAAGTGGTGCATGTACCTTTTTGCCATATTTCAAAATGCTTTTCGCCTTTGGGAGCGCGTTTGACTTCCTTCCCGAGAAATCCATGCCGGAATTAAATAACCCTGTGGATGAAAGAATGGAACATAAGCAAAGGGACAAAAGGGGTGCCACAAATTATTCTTGCATTGAGACCTGCCCCCTCCTTGCCCAAAGCGCCAAATTCATTCTGTTCCCACAAGAATTCTCCACCAGCATTTGATGCCTGTCACCTGTTGAAACAGACATGGTGCCATCCATCCGTTGGCTCCTGAGCTACACGAAAATCACATGAATCTATGCCTTCTCCCAGATCATAGAATCATAGAGTTGGAAGAGACCACAAGGGCCATCGAGTCCAACCCCCTGCCAAGCAGGAAACACCATCAGAGCACTCCTGACATATGGTTGTCAAGCCTCTGCTTAAAGACCTCCAAAGAAGGAGACTCCACCACACTCCTTGGCAGCAAATTCCACTGTCGAACAGCTCTTACTGTCAGGAAGTTCTTCCTAATGTTCTTCCTAATGTTTAGGTGGAATCTTCTTTCTTGTAGTTTGGATCCATTGCTCCGTGTCCACTTCTCTGGAGCAGCAGAAAACAACCTTTCTCCCTCCTCTATGTGACATCCTTTTATATATTTGAACATGGCTATCATATCACCCCTTAACAGGGGCTGGAATTTAGAGTTTTGACAGCAGTTCACGTAAGATTTTCAAGCTGGGACAGAATGGGGAGAAGGAGAGAAATTGGGCTGTATTGTCATGCTCTATATTCTGTCACTGAATTTATTTACTGCAAGAAGATCAAACCTATCCATTCTTAAGTAAATCAGCCCTGAGTGCTCACTGGAAGGACAGATCCTGAAGCTGAGGCTCCAATACTTTGGCCACCTCATGAGAAGACTCCCTGGAAAAGACCCTGATGTTGGGAAAGATGGAGGGCACAAGGAGAAGGGGACGACAGAGGATGAGATGGTTGGACAGTGTTCTCGAAGCTACTAACATGAGTTTGACCAAACTGCGGGAGGCAGTGGAAGACAGGAGTGCCTGGCGTGCTCTGGTCCATGGGGTCACGAAGAGTCGGACACGACTAAACAACAATAACATGGTTGTCTAATGGTCCCCACCCAATTCTCATCAAGACTTTGGCATATAAGAGGAGCTGCAATTTAAACCTTCTCATCGCATCTGTGATCCTGATGGGAATCTCTCCCCCCCCACACACACACACATTCACACATTTAGCATTTACCGGGGCAGGGGGAAAGGAATAACCCATTTTCACTAGGCATCAAACATCAATTGAACCATCACAACTTCAAGTGACATAGGTTTTTGTTCCCACAGATTTCATTAAAAAAACCAACTCAACCACCTTTAGTACTAAAAATTTATATATTTAACCCCTGGCAGTGCCATCCACACCTTATTGCTGATCTCACATTGTAGGGAGGGGACAATTTGCCTCTTCTTTGCCCTTCGTCATTTCAGGAGAAATGCGTTGGCCGATATCTCCTCGGAGACAGAATTCAAAGCACTTTGGTAACCTTAGTATTTAAGGAAAAATGTAAGCAATGGCTTTAAGCTTTTAACCTCATTCATAAAATATATGAAGTGTAATATATCTTTGCAATTTAAATGCAAATAATCTTCAAACAAAGCTAATCCCCGGGGGCTTTTGTGCAGAGAATGATCTAGCAATAGGAACTTTTTTTAAAAAATCATCTCACCTTAGTTTGATTTCTTTTTCACTATTAACCATTGGTCTACATGGATGTAATCCTTCAGACCAGCACTAAGCGCTTCATTTAAATGCGTTACAATATAAACTTT
Organism: Podarcis bocagei; assembly: GCF_964188305.1. Lineage (NCBI taxonomy): Eukaryota > Metazoa > Chordata > Lepidosauria > Squamata > Lacertidae > Podarcis > Podarcis bocagei. Next base: position 89,073,229 of record NC_138129.1, read on the forward strand.
TCGGGCGAAATGACGAGCGACAAAAGGGTGTGAGTTACTTATTAACCTGTACTGGAAATGGAAGCATCTTTATGCTGCAGCCTGGACTCCCAGAGTTTACGAGTTCATAAAAATGTAATAGTTCTGCCTATATCCCAGCCATGCAACGCACACTGAAAACGGCTGCACAATTAAGCTATTCGTTTCAACTATTAAATGCTGCTGAATGGGATCAATGCTGTTTGCATCGTGTCCATACTGCGAAGGGTCCTTCAGGAAACAGGGAAAGGCAATCAGTTCTCTGTGGAAGGCGGAAAAGACCGGAATGTTTCTCCTGCTCATTACGATTTCGTGACTTGGTAGACCTACTGCTAAGGAGGGTTTGGATCTTCAGAGCTTCTGACGGTTATCCTGAGTTAATCCCACACAGGTAGCCATGAGTCACATGACATCACCACCAATTTTTCTCTCCACTGTCAGTTAACTGCTCTTGTGTCAATCAATAGAACCTCCAGCCAATCAAAGAGTCTGTTGCCTTGATCTTTTGACAGTTATGCTATGACATCAACCGGTTTTAAATGTTTGATGTTGGAACATCTTTTCATTTGTTGGAAGCTGCCCAGAGTGACTGGGATAACCCAGTCAGATGGGCCGCATATTGTTGCTCCTACTGTTGTCATTATTATTTATACCCCGCCCATGTGACTCGGTTGCCCAAGTGGCTTCCAACATACTGTATTTTTCCGTGTATAAGGCTATGTTTTCCCCCACATAACCCTCTTTTGGGTAGGACATAATTTATGTATGCAACTACGGCTGAACGAACACTATTAGCCCAACATTGGAAAGAATAAGGTGTCTCAGCTAAAGAAGATTGGCAACTTAAATTAATGGAATATGCTGAAATGGCAAAATTGACAATGAAACGAAAAGGAAGAGATGACAACGAGTTTAAGGAAGAATGGAAGATGTTTCTTGCATATATACAGAAGCATTGTACACAGGTTAATACATTAGCAGGGGTTTAGAAATACTTGTAATTTGACTATGAATGGACAATAGGGCATTCAAATGGTTTTCAGATTTAACAATGGACATGCAGTATGTTGATTAATAATGGCACCAAGAAAGGGGGAAGTCAGTTTGTTTTGTTTTGTTTTGGTATTGTTGTTCTTGTTCTTGTTGGTTTTGGAAAATTAATAAAATGTTATATAAAAAAGGTAAGTGACTTATTATAAGACACAGTCATACCTTGGGTTAAAGTCGCTTCAGGTTGAGCGTTTTCAGGTTACGCTCCACAGCAACCCGGAAGTAACGGAACGCGTTACTTCCGGGTTTCGCTGCTCGCGCATGCGCAGACGCTCAAAGTGATGTCACGCGCATGCACAGAAACGGTGAATCGCGACCCACACGCGTGCAGATATGCAGACGCAGGTTGCGTTCTGCTCTGGATACAAATGGGGCTCCGATGGGCAAGAGATGTAGGACATGACATAATGTTTGAGGATTGGGAAAGATTGTGGAAGAAAGGGTTAGGGAATATAAAGTCAGGGAAGATAATGAAGCCTGCGCTGCAAATAAGTAATGATGTTCTCTGCGGTATATGACGAAATCCGAGTCTCAGCTTCTTTCTGGCGTGCTCTCTTGATTAGGTTGAAACTGATGACAGAAATTTTAATATCCTTTATGTTTTCAACATTCCCACTGCATTGTATTTATAGGAAAGTACAATACAAAACGGTGGGAATGTTGAAAACAAAGAGTTTTAATATTTATATTAAACTCTTACTTTTGGTTTTTCATGGTTTCTACTTTACCATATGAGCCCAGTTTGGATAGGCAACGAATACTGATAAACAGCGAAAGACACTTTTGACAAATGCTTTTTCTGCGCAGCAGGTATCCCTTTCAGAAGATTTTCTTTCTCCTTGTCAGTTACAAATCTGCCTACCCTTGTACAAAGTCACCGAATTTATCCACGCGGTTAATCTTTATTGTGTGTGCAGCTCAAAATCCTGTTATTTTTACGGGATCGGCAGGTTTAATCTTTCGTGCACCCGCTCTTTTTACAGAATGCACTTCAGGAACGCTTTCCTGGTATAAGGTAACTGCATCCTCATTTATAGAGGGAATGTAAAAAAAGAATAAAAGGGAAAGTGGTCTCCTGGTGTTTCAGCATAGCATGTAGGCTTTCGCAATGCTTTCAACTCCTAATGTGCGGCTCTTTGCACAAGAGTGTTGTTAAAATTAGTTTCTGTTGCAAGAAAACTTGGACAGAAAATTGAATTACTTTAGATTTGTAGAATACTAAGCTGTCTGGATTTTATTTAATAAACCTGCACATTTTGGTGACCAGGAAACCTGGAAAAAAAAAATCAGCATTCATTATTAATGTTTTATGTGTTTTAAACATCCTCTTTTTCTATGAGAAAGCAGTTTCTTGTTAAAAATTTAATAACGGGCAAAGCAATCCTATTGGGTGGGTTGGGAGGGGGGACCGATGGCAGAGGATCTGCTTACGGATCCAGTTTGGTGGTGGAAATGGACAGATTGTGTTTTTTTTTCCTGTTCTTAGCTGCTTCTGTTTTATCTGATTCCCTGTCAGGGAAGAAGCTGCAGTATAAATAAATATAAAAATAAACTTGCAGCAGCAGCCTTCCCTGTTTATGCTATGTTGATCGAGTCTGTCAGACAACTCAGAAATATTTTCTTTGCAAAAGGAGGCTGCAAGGATACCTGTGTAAAAGAACCCAACCAAAAATGAAAAGTCAAAGCTTTATTTTTGGGTGTGAACGGCATGGAATGGATCATGTCCGCAACTAGAGGTACCACTGTATATCACAATGTCCGAAATAAGGATGGACCTGGTTTTCAGCTTTCTGGTATATTACCAGTTAAACATTGTGATATACTGATATATCACAATGTCTGAAATAAAGATGGAGCTGTGTAGAAGCATTGGCTGTCTTTACGGTTTTCCCCACATTGTGATTTTTGCATAACACACACACACACACACACACACACACACACACACACACAACCCCAACAACATCATGATTTGCAATATATTGCCAGGTCAAAAACCATGAAACCGATATTAAGATATGGACTTCAAACCAGTTTTGGATGCTATATCGCCCAGCCCTACCTAATACACTAACTCTAGCCCATGCTCAAACATAAAGGATAGGGTATATTCACATACACAAAGGAGCCAGGCTACAGGTCCTTATAACATGTAAAAATAGGAAAAGGGGGAGGCCTGAGAGAAGGAAGCGCCTCTCTGGATTTCTTCTGTTTTACGTCTTCTACAAATTCTTGGTCTTCTCAGTCCCAGTAGTTCTGCTCTGTAATTGTATTTTCCACCCCAAATTGCCTTCTCTTGCTTAGCTCCTCCGTAATTGGTACTGAGACAGAACTGTCTTCATATGCCCATATGGATGTAGAATGCCATGGGGTTGCAAAAGCAGCCAGACAAAATCTGAGTTTGTCTCAATATTGTCTCTTCGTGTGCATGGGGACATTTTAGGCCTAAAGTTTCTACAAATCAAAGCAGCAAAATCTAGATTGCTTTTTTCACAGTACACATCCCACAGCCCATCCTGCTTGCTTCTTAGCTCTTTGTAAGCAAAACTCATTCACACACAAACACACACACGCACAAATGTAACTTGTTAAGTTGTGGGTGAACATGTCAGATGACACAGCGATTCTTCAAACAGCTCTTGTTTATTCACAGGCCAGAACAGAACTGAACTGAAGGGTTCAGTCAGCCTGCTTATATAGAGCTCCAGTACACCGTAACTGTAACAACTTTCTGTAACTATCCAATCACTGAAAGTCACTTTCGATCTTTTATTTGCATAACTATCTACAGTATCCCCCTGCTAGCCCGGGGTGAGAACTTCAGTACATAACATAACTTGCTCTGTCCTGGTTGCCATGCAGTTGCTAAACCCTAAGCTGTTCCTTCTCAAAGTTTTTACATTCTGCTCTGCAAAGCTCACAGCTTTAAGTTTTCAATTTCAACTGGGTTAAAACAAATTTTACTTATTTTTTTTAAAAAAACAAAAGTATAGAACATAATTTGAGAAATATGGTACACGTTTAAAAGTAATAGAGATGAATATATCATAAGGCGTAAATGTCTCTAGTAAACATTAACTCACCAGGTTGCCTAATGCACCAAGTTGGGCATTGCGCTCCTGGTTATTAGCTTACAAAAACCATATTTAAAGTTACAAAATTCATTTTAATCATGATAATCTAAGATATCCAAAGCCTTGCTCAGCATGTGAGAGTGGAGTGGCTTTCTGCATTTGATTTGTGTTTGTATTTTTGTGTTTGTGTTGGCTTTTGTGGTGCATTAAAGAAAATACACATGTTCTCAGGTGCCCAAACCGAGATGTTTCGTAGAAATGTTTTTCCACTTTAGCCCCTTACTTTCAATTACATTCCTCAGTGGTTCCTGTGAACTATGGGGCCAGAAAACCCAATCAATCAGTGTTTCATTGGGTGAGTATCTTATTTATTTATGCAAATGTTGGTCTTGCAAGCAGTTGATTTTGTGTCCTTCCCTTGCTAATAACATCTCTTTTTGTGTCTAGGGGAGGTTTTCAAGGCGTCAGCTGCCCTGGCTGGTGCTGTGAGATGGATGTTCACCAAGGAAACTCTGAAACACCAAGTCAATTCAAAATCAAACTGAGTTTGCATACCCCCCCCCCATATACTATGTTGTATAACTGGTGAAACAGGTGGGACTAATAATAATTATGTGTCCTGGCTCATTAGCGTCAGTAGTGCAAATACTACCCCTTGATTACAGGAGGAGACCTCCTTTGGTGTGGGAGCTTAGAGAAAAGCTTTGCTTGGCTTTCAAATGCAGGATTAGAACACAGCGCTCCTTCAGAGCTTAGGAAATCGCTGTTTGAAGTAATGCATATATTGGACTGGTTGTGGCTGTCTTTGTTGTTCCACCGATCTAGTCTTAGAAATGGAGGTCAGTGAAGGAAAATGAAACGGAGGAAACACCTAATTTCATCAGGTTTGAAACCAAGCAAGAAGCAATCTTCCAAGCCCCTCTTTAGGAATAGAAATTTTTCACCCATTCCAACGTAATACACTATGAACTGATGTTCTCTGCTGTCTGAAGGTGAGGATTGATGGGGGGTGTCAGTTAAGAATGAATGATTCCCCCAGTAAAACAGTTAGAGAAAAGGTTATATCCTTGAATGGCACCATCCATGTGTAAATAAAAGATAGATGTGAAAAGCTGCCAGCTCATTTAGCTTTCTAGAGGGGAAGGAAAACAACAACCTGCTGTAACAGATCAGGTGGCATAATTCAAGATATCTCTCTCAAAATATAATACACGTGGCTCTGAAAAATATATATGCCATAAAAATACGAAAAAAATCCATGCATTCCAGTGGTGAACTATAAGACTGCCTGCAGAGCTTGAGAATGGAATTACTAACACAAAAAACTAGTGCGGGCACAGAATTTCAACAACAAAAAAGGGTTGAATTTGGGGGATCCTGCTCTGATGAGAATATCTACGGTGGTACCTCGGGTTAAGTACTTAATTTGTTCCGGAGGTCCGTACTTAACCTGAAACTGTTCTTAACCTGAAGCACCACTTTAGCCAATGGGGCCTCCTGCTGCCACCGCGCCGCCGGAGCCCAATTTCTGTTCTTATCCTGAAGCAAAGTTCTTAACCTGAAGCACTATTTCTGGGTTAGCGGAGTGTGTAACCTGAAGCGTATGTAACCTGAAGCGTATGTAACCCGAGGTACCACTGTATAGGAAGCAGTGTTAGAAGCTCAGATATATAAGCTAGGCACAAAATGGCTCCTTAAACCATGGTTGCAGTCGGCAAAACAGAATGTCAAGTTTCCATTTTGGGGCTGGATGACTCTAAGGTCTTATTTTACAAATGATGGGCTGACCGTGATTGATTCTCAGTTAAACATCTGGCTAGTTCAGATGACAGTCTTGTGCTAGGTTAAGAACCTAAAGAAGAGAACTTAAAGAAGAAAAATTGCTGGTTGGACATCAACTGATAGGAAGTGCCTACAGAGGATGGTGAATACAGGACAAGATATTATGGGCTCGCCCATGAATCCGCTGGATGACATCGCGGAAGAACGTTGTCTCAGGAGCATGAGGAAAATTCTCAGGGATGATTCACACCCTGGCCGGCACTTTCTTGATCTCCTGCCCTCGGGCAGAAGATATAGAAGCATGATTAGTCGCACCAACAGGGTAAAAAACAGCTTCTATCCGTGGGCTGTTAGGCTGCTGAATGAAAAGATAACAACAGGGCAACTGACTTTCGGGTTTGGTGGGTGTGCGTCAGTAAATGAGGGGAATTAAGACTAAGATAGCTGAGTGTGTGTGGGGGGGTGTGCTTGTGTAATCTCACTGTATACAAGTTGTACAAGTGACAATAAAGTATTTCATTTCAATTTCAATTTATCCAGGGGCAGTCCACAAATATATTGGCCTTTTCCTACCTCTCTCTCTTAATGGTGACACAGACCATTCATAACACGAGGATATTCTTCACAACTGTGTGCAGGGCAATGGGGTAAGTGAAGACAAGCGACAACTATTGCTCTTGCTGCTGCTCAGGCTGCACAGAAGAAGTATGTTGGTTCCTGAAATTCATTCCAAATGTGCAGATAAAATATAATGAATAGAATTCTACAGGATATGGTCTTAGTGTGTGAAAGCAGTCAAGACCCAATGATCCCCAGGCATGCGCCTCTAGATGGTGGATGTTATGTACTGAAGTTCTCACCCTGGGCCAGCAGGGGGAGACTGTAGATAGTTAGGGCCCGGGACCACTAGGGTGTTGCTATTTATGGACCTTGAGGCTCTCCGTGGGGCATACCGGGAGAGGCGGTCCCGTAGGTACGAGGGTCCTAGGCCGTGAAGGGCTTTAAAGGTCAAAAGCAGCACCTTAAATCTGACCCTGTACTCTACCGGGAGCCAGTGCTGCTGGAAAAGCACTGGGTGAATATGCTCCCATGGCAGAGACCCAGTGAGGAGCCTCGCTGCAGCATTCTGCACTCGCTGGAGTTTCTGGGTCAGCTTCAAAGGTAGCCCCGCATAGAGCGAATTACAGTAGTCAAGCCTGGAGATGACCGTCGCATGGATCACTGTGGCCAGGTCGGGTCGGGAAAGGTGAAGAGAGGAACACACTGCCCTGACAGCCTGGCACCTAGTTAATTTCAAATACTGATAGGAAGGACACGGAACTTGGTTTTTCAGAGGTTTTGTGCTACCACTCAAATCAACTGTGGCCATGAATTATGTTATTTGGGGTTTGTGGAAGTTAAAGTCCAAGAGCATTCAAAGTATTGAAAGCCCCCCATTCCAGATTTATAGGAATTCTTAGGAAAGGTAACAGAATTCCAAAAAGACTAGGGATATTTATTTATGTAAAGGGTAGGCTATAACAGAATTCTGAAAAAAATGTGTCCCACCAAGAAGCAGCTTAGTCATGCTGGCCACATGACCTGGAAGCTGTACGCTGTCTCCCTCGGCCAATAAAGCGAGATGAGCGCCGCAACCCAGAGTCGGTCACGACTGGACCTAATGGTCAGGGGTCCCTTTACTTTTAACCTGCCCTTATCCATGATTGTGACTTTTTAGGTGCTAGAGAACACTCTTGCTTTTATAGCCCTGACCAAGCAGCAAAAAATGGAAGTCCCCCCCCCAAAAAAAAACCACATTGGTACCATGCATGGCTGATGGGCTCTGTTTGGGTTGGCAAGTTATCAAGGCCTGGCATAACCTATCTATAAGCCGACACCACATTCCATTGAAAGCAAAATTCAAGGCATGTTTGAATGGTTCCACTTAAGCAAAACAAAAACAAAACAAAGAAACCTACAGGAATTTTGAGGGGAGTGAAACATATTTAATAATATTTGTGAAATTTCTCTAGTGTTTTAATTCAGAAAAGATGCACTTGCATCTGTAGAAGGCCAGAGGGTGCTGGATGAGGAATAATTTTAGTTGGGTAACTTTGATGATTATTATAAAATGTCATTTGCATCTTCACATTAGGCGTATAATAAAGTGGGGGGGGGGGAAATGAGGGTGGGGTCAGGAGGACCTCTGCTAACATACGAAACATATTGATGGCTACATCAATTATTTACAACCTGGCTGAAGAAATTCCTTTTAAAGTGAGAGAGATCCATTGCAGGAATGTAAAATCAATATGTCATGCTGGCGAGAATCCCTCCTCGAAATGTTATGAATATTTATTCGGTCATTGGAATGAGTAGCCATGACTCACTCATCATGACCGATGATCCTGCAACTTGTCCTTTTAAAGCCCTGTGTTTTCCACCAGGAACTGAAGTGCCTTAAAAACCGCTGTGATTGCTTGCTGTCACTTCAACCTGTCAAATATGAAGTAGCTTCCCGATGATCTTTTCACCCACGTCGTTTGATTCAACAGGTTTATGGAGTGCTGTGGCTGCTTTGATCTTGGAATGAAGTACTCAAAAGCTGCCCTCCTCGAGCATTTTCTGTAGAAAGTGTCATACCGTTAGGCTAGTAAAGATAAAGGGACCCCTGACCATTAGGTCCAGTCGTGGCCGACTCTGGGGTTGTGGCGCTCATCTCACTTTACTGGCTGAGCCAGTGTACAGCTTCCCGGTCATGTGGCCAGCATGACTAAGCCGCTTCTGGCGAACCAGAGAAGCACACGGAAACGCCGTTTACCTTCCCACCAGAGCGGTATCTATTTATCTACTTGCACTTTGACATGCTTTCGAACATGCTAGGTTGGCAGCAGCAGGGACCGAGCATCGGGAGCTCACCCCGTCATGAGGATTCGAACCGCCGACCTTCTGATCGGCAAGCCCAAGGCTCAGTGGTTTAGACCACAGCGCCACCTGTTAGGCTAGTGGCAGCCAAATTTCCGGAAGTGTGTGTAATAATGGGAGGCATGAGAGGAGTGCTTCTGTTATATGTCCCTCAGTTGCACAACTGACTTTGCTTTGGGGGTCATCAAATTTTGAGCAGGCACACATTCTGGAAATGCTCAAGAGCCTTTAGTGGGGACGCAGTGGTTTTGAGCAGTTGGCACAAGCATAAAAGGGTAGTTTTTATTTCCATGTTTTATATACACATTTAGTTGCATGGATTGGGTTTGATCCGGGGTCACTCGTGCTCTCTGAAATTACTGTTTTCTTAAATTGTTAATTTCTTCTGCCATTGGTGGAGGCAGGAGAGGAATTTAAAACCAATAAAACAACATTTCCCTGCCTTAAGTCTGTTTATGCGCATTCTGTGCTAAAACAGCTGGCTGTGGGTGGTTGTTGATTGGCAGCAACAGTCTTTCAGCACATATATTTATATCGGCTTATCAAGATCCAGCTCACCCCTTACTTTTTGCGGCATGTGTTAAAGCTTTTCAATAGAAAAAACGATGATAACCTAAATTGACAACGGTAATAAATGTTATGGAAAAATATTTCCTCTCGCTCTCTTTCCATTATATTCTGTGCTTTGTTCAAGAGCGGGAGGGTCATATTTCCATTTCCATTTGTGTTTTAATTAAAACTTTATTGAGTTTGGTTTCTTATAAGAGGCTTGCAGTCATTATGTATGGGTATACTGTATGCATGCATGAATGATAGATCTATAAAATGCGTCGAGAGATGAGAACCCCCTCTTAATAATAGGTTTGCGCTGTCAAAACGCTAAAGCGTATATAAAGCTTGCCATAGCTGAATCTGATTCAGTCACAAAAGGGACACTAATCATTTGGAAAATATTACCTCATTGGTGAAAAACCAATGTCGTGTGGAATTATAGGATATGCATGCCTTGTATGTGATTTCCAGGTATCCATCCCTCGAGCGTGTAATCGTTTCGTTGTACAAGTTTTCTTTTTTAAAAAATAAAATATTTATATTTTTTTTTGAAATATAACAGAAAAAATGAAAAAGAAAAAAGAAAAATACAAAATAAAAACAGTTAAAAACATACATTGTTTCTTTTATTTATTTTCTTTTAACTTATTTCCCGGACCTCCTCATACCTCCCTTTTTTGTATTCCACTTCAATTTATTGGTTCAGCCAATCCTTACCATTAGATTTTAACCCATTTATAACCCTTTTTTCATATTCTCTTAAATCATTACAGCTGGAAACCCCTTAGTTGCTATCCAACATCATTCTATCATTCATTAATTTTACAATATTTCTGTAGATAGTCTTTAAATTTCTTCCAGTCTTCTTCCACCGACTCTTCTCCCTGGTCTCGGATTCTGCCAGTCATTTCTGCCAATTCCATATAGTCCATCACCTTCATCTGCCATTCTTCCAAAGTGGGTAGATCTTGTGTCTTCCAATACTTTGCAATAAGTATTCTTGCTGCTGTTGTGGCATACATAAAGAGAGTTCTGTCCTTCTTTGGCACCAATTGGCCGACAATGCCCAGAAGAAAGGCCTCTGGTTTCTTCAAGAAGGTATATTTAAATACCTTTTTCAATTCATTATATATCATTTCCCAGAAAGCCTTAATCCTTGGGCACGTCCACCAAAGGTGAAAGAATGTACCTTCCGTTTCTTTACATTTCCAGCATTTATTATCGGGCAAATGGTAAATTTTTGCAAGCTTGACTGGGGTCATGTACCACCTGTATACCATTTTCATAGTTGTACAAGTTTTCAAATGTTGGCACAGCAAGGCAACCCATGGCCTGGGGGCTGTCAGTTTATCTTTGAAGTCTGGAGAGAGGGAAAGAGGGAGGACGGATGTTGGATAAATGAAGGGGAGAGGGGATGGGTGCTTTTGTGTGCGTATGCAGGAGAATGACTGCTCCCCACATTAAACAGGGGGCGCCCTTTGCGTGGACGCGCGCAGCCCCTGGACCCGGTGTGGCTCCATCAGCACAGGCTTGGCTTCGCCTTCCCCCAGGTGGGATACCTGGAGGTCTCCGCCTACCTCAGTCAGTTGTCCAATCCTGCCGGGGGGGGGGGGAGCATTGCCAAGGAGACCAAGCCAGGTAGGGGAGGGACTACCTGCCCACACAATAGAGGGAGGATCTTACCTGGGAATCCTCAGTTGGCTCCAGAGCTTCTCCCACCCTACCCACCCTCAGTTAAGTCTTATTTTGCAGGTTAACCTTTTCTTCACAGGTATGCAGGCGCTGCTACGTCAAGGTCGCTGTTGAAGGGCCGGAAAGGAATTCTCCTGCATTGGCAGGTTTTGCCTTTCCCGTAGAAAAACATCACAACTTTGGCGGTATCAGGCGGAATCCTTTAGTCTATCTTCCTGAATGGGGGGGGGGGCCTGCAGCGGTGACCCATGCCCCCTTCCTCTTTGCAGTGGCGATACCAGGGTTCCCCGTTAAAGGGGTTTCTGAGGGGAGGCTTTGACCGTATGCCGAGAGGTCGTCATTGCTCTCCCCTGCGACGGCGGTGTAACGGAGGCGGCTATCTCTGCTTGAACATATGTTCTCCAGAGCCGGCCCATCCCCCCCCACACACACACTGGATAACCCTGATGTTCCCTAGATCCCCGGCTTCGGCTGGGGAGGGTGGGATATAAATAAAATTTATTATTATTATTATTATTATTATTATTATTATTATTATTATTATTATTAATGCCTGAGCCAAGGTCTACCCACATCTGAAATATAATAAAGTTGTGGCCAATTTAATCCCATACCACATTGTCTTGAGTCATTATTCCACATGGGGGGGGCAGGGTTTGGGGGACTCCGCCTGTCCACGCAAAGAGAGACAAAGAATGGGATGATGGGTGAATGAAGACGAGAAAGGAGGGGAGGGAGATAAAGTGCCCACTCATTTTTTGCTTTGGCCCAGCTCACTACCACTGGTATATGACCCCCCCCCCCTCCAACCACTTTTCTTCCCAAAACTGCTGCCAGCAAGCCCAATTTATGGTTTGTTTGAATGGGAATTGGCCAAGGGTGATGGGAGCTGCCTCCCAGCAACACCTAGAGGGGGTGCGGGCAGAATGGAAAAGGAAGTTTCATGCCATGGCAAATGCTAGAATTCCTTTTCCTATTTTCCTTCCCACGTAGTGCAAGTAGCTAGAATTTGACACATTGCTTTCTAATGGCTAAAGATGTGGCACGAGAACCTCACATTTTCTGGTTTGCATCCTCTTTTTCACCTTAAGAGTAATGCCTTTGGAACGACTCTCATCTACTTTTATAACAACATTAATGGCAATTCCATTAAGTGAATTAACATTATCAAATAGAGTCAAAGTCAAAGCAAAGTATCTTAGTTAAAGGAGTCACTTACAGCATTAATGCAGTCTGAGACGCTTCAAACTCACACAGCTTGAAAAAAAAATGAGTTTGAGGGTTGGGAAGAAAGACATAAACGGGTTGACTGCTCCTGTAGACAGTTTCCAGGTGCGGATATAAAACAGTAGACGTTCTACTTGGTGCATTTGAGTTCCACCATTATTCCATATTTGGTAAAGCTGGGAGAGAAATATCTTGGAATCCTCTATTTCAGTCCCATTGCTCAACTATTTAGGGTTGAATTCAATGTGCTCTAGTTTCAATATTTACTTTTTAAGGAACACATTTCACACAGCAAAGCAAGTGGTTAAATAAACAAATAACCACCAGTCCCACTGATAATAACAATCTTGCTTTGCTACCCTTCATAGCTCTTTTGTTCCCCTGGGCGCTAGCTCATATTGTATCACTTCCTCTTTCTATTTTCTATTTTCTCTTTCTATTTTCGTGTTCTTTGGCCTCAACTGGCCACACTACCATTTATTCCGGTGGATGTCAACCTGTCAGGCAACGTGGTGCTTCTGAAGGCCTTCGTTTGCACCCTAAGGCAGGAGTCCTAGACTCTGAGCTTTCATTAGAGAGAGAGAGAGAGAGAGAGAGAGAGAGAGAGAGAGAGAGAGAAAGAAAGAAAGAAAGAAAGAAAGAAAGAAAGAAAGAAAGAAAGAAAGAGTTGATTTAATACAGGCAGGTTGGGAAAGAGTGAGGGCTTACACTCTTCCCAGGCAGCTCACCGATTCCTCTTGCTAGTGCATATATTTATAATCCCAAGCTGACTGAGGTCCTGCCATATGTGAAGAGCTCACTGTGGCAACTCTTAATGGTGTGTCCGTCTTCAATCATAGGTGCCACTCCTGAGCAATCTTAATTGTAAGCAGGGCCCTTACTTCTAAGTAAATCTACAGAACAGCGTGCTACCTGATTACTTTTCATTCCCAGTGTTTAATTACTCGTTTTATTTTTAAAAAATCAAAGATAAATTAAGATAGTGGAGAGGGGGACATACTTCTAGCCTTTCGTGGAACTTGGCCTCTTTGAGACTAGTATGCAATGATACACACACACACACACACACACACACACACACACACACACACACACTTGCACACCACCCCAATCTTCAAGTGGTGTGAGATTCCAGGTGTTCCAGGCACCCTTACGCAGGGTTTGTGTTTCCTTTTGGGAATGAGGCACAGTGGAGACTATGGTGTCTTTATAATATATGGTTTATCTACACATATATACAACCTGAGCCTATGATGGAGGGGTTCACAGCATGGACATTTTAAGAGGGTATTATTTCTCCTATATCCGCAGTTTAGGAATAGAGCCAAAGCCAAAGCAAAGTATCTTAGTTAAAGGAGTCACTTGCAGCACGAATGCAGTGTGAGATGACACCAGTCAGCATGCTCTTACCCTCTCTCTGGCTTGCCGCATTTACCAGACTGCAACCTTTTTGTTCCAGGCCACGTTCCAGCCAAATCTAAACCCTGGCTTTTGTTCTTCTAACTTAGAGCAGATAGAGGGGTTCCACAGGGGCCCCAACCACCTGCCATCTGGCACAGAGTCTTTACCTTCTTCATGGTTTCCTTAGTGGGTCATCACCTTTCTTTTGTTTTCCTAATGGCTCATCTCCCAGGCAATTACCTTATATTTTAACCCTTGCTGGGTCCTGGGGTTCAGGACGCTTGATTACTAGATCCAGGAATTTAGGGAAGTCTGGTACCCACAAACTCATAACAATGTGTATCTGGACTGTGAATGTGATTCTACTGCAGGAAGGAGAAAGATAAGGCAATTCTAAATAAAATGGATGGCTTCCGTTCTATGGTTTGCAAATCTACTTTCCGTGTCATTTTTATCTGATCTTTTCATATTATACAAAAGAAACATTGATCTAAAGCTTCTGAAATTAGTGGCAACATAGTGTATTTTAATATCACAGGTGAGAGCACTGTGAGTCTCTGCCATTTGTCTAGAGTGAGAGCATTATCTGCAAGAAACAGAAAATGTGAGCAATTTATACTTTTTCTAAATTCTGAAAGGAATTCACAAGTAGTGTGTGCGCACTACCAATCTGTCAACATTTTGTACATTTCACCTTAGGAGACAGAAGATGCATAGGTTCCGCTCACTTTTTAATTTTAATTTTTTATCACCAGCTATTATATCCCTAGGATGTGGGTGACGCTGTGGTCTAAACCACAGAGCCTAGGGCTTGCTCATCGGAAGGTCGGCTGTTCGAATCCCCACAAGCTCCCGTTGTTCAGTCCCAGCTCCTGCCAACCTAGCAGTTTGAAAGCACACCCCAAAGTGCAAGTAGATAAATAGGTACCGCTCCGGCAGGAAGGTAAATGGCATTTCCGTGCGCTGCTCTGGTTCGCCAGAAGCGGCTTAGTCATGCTGGCCACATGACCCGGAAGCTGTCTGCGGACAAACGCCAGCTCCCTTGGCCTATAGCAGAAGATGAGCCCAGCAACCCCAGAGTCATTCGCGACTGGACCTAACGGTCAGGGGTCCCTTTACCTTTACCTTTATTATATCCTTACTGTTTAAATGCCTAAAATATTAAAATCAAACAAAATCAAACAAGGGGGGGGGGAACCATGATTAGTAGTGGAGTTGAGGGCTCATCAATAATTTTATTATGTACACCACTTAGCAAGTTTTGTGATCAAGCAGTCCGTAAATCTTTCTAAATAAAGTAAATGAATAAAATATCATGTTCCTGGTGAGAAAATAATGGTGTTTGAGAGTGAGTGGGAAACTTTCTCACAGAAGCAGTACTTTGAGGAAACATGCCATGTTCCCTCACAACAAATGAGGAGCCATGGTACATTTGTTTTAAAGGAATGAATCATCTGACAAGAGCGAGACACAACTTCTCCAAAAAAAAGAAGAAACTATCCTCAGATTTTTTCTGGGAATTTCCTCTTTCACCCCAACCCAAACTTGTTGCAGAATTCCACATCCCCGCAGCCACTGAATTTAACTTAATTTAACCACCCTACCCATAATGTTAAATAGTGGGTTGACATAGCAGCCGGCACAGCGATTTCTTCAAGTAGCTCTTTATTAAGATAAGCTGGAATAGAACTGACAGCGAACAGCTCAGCCGGCCTGTATTTATAGGCTGCCGGCTGTCAACATTGTAACCACAACAGCTCAGAGTTCCCGCCTAAACTAACTGCCGCGGACCTGAGTGAAAACTATCTACAGACCTGAGTGAAAACTATATACAGTATCCCCCTGTTGGCCCAGGGTGCAACTACACTACATAACACCCCTCCCCACCGAGATAAGGCGTTAGTTACAATCGTAATGGTTTCCTTATATACAGCACTACGCGTAATGGTTCAATTAGGCACAAAAGCATATCGGTTACATTTCCCATACTTAGACCAACCGTGATACCTGTCCAACAACGTAGTCCTTTAAATGAGTTGGGCGCTTGGAAACTCTGCCAGACCGCCGGGGACTGGTAGCCAAGTCCGGAGGGCCACACAGTTCTCGCTGAGGCTGTGGTGCGACCCTAGGTGGCGTTGGAACCAACTCCCCTGGATCCGCTGCTGTGGGTGGAGCCTCCGCAAGTGGAGTGGTCTGAGTCTGTTCTGAGACGGCTTGGTTCGGCTCCACGCTGGCAGTTTGCGAGGGAGGTGTAGGTGGGGCCTCGCCATCTGTACGTGTCTCTTCTGGAGCCGCAAGCGCAGTTGGGGGCACCTCCTCGGTAGTGTCTAAGTCGCCAACCCTGCGCCTAAGCTGGTCTATGTGCCATCGCCACAAACGTCCGTCTTCGAGTGCCACCTGGTACGAGCGAGGTCCAGTGACTCCCACTACTGTGGCTGGCACCCAAGGAATGTCCCCCACATAGTTCCGGGCAAAGACCTGGTTTCCTGGGACAAATGACCGTGGTGCGTTGGCACAGCCTGGGGGTTCAGCCACGGCAAAGTCTGGGTGTAGCCGGTCGAGCGGTGACCTGAGGCGGCGGCCCATAAGCAGTTCAGCAGGACTCCTCCCTGTGGCCGCATGAGGAGTGATGTGCTGCACGAACAAGTATTCGGCGACCCGCTCATGCCAGTCTCCCCGGTCCAGGCGCGCCAGTGCCTCTTTTGTCGAGCGCACCATTCTTTCCGCTTGCCCGTTGCTGGATGGATGAAAAGGTGCCGTTAGGGCATGGCGGATGCCCAGTCCCAAAAGATACCGCTCAAACGTGCCTGACGTGAACTGCGGTCCGTTGTCAGAGACAAGGACATCAGGACACCCATGCGTTGCAAACAGGCCTCGCAGCACCCGGATGACAGCTTCGGTAGTGGTGGAGGGCATCAGGGCGACCTCCAGCCATTTGGAATAGGCGTCCACCACTACCATAAAGGTCCGGCCGTGAAAGGGGCCAGCCAGATCGATGTGCACCCTCGACCAGGGTGTCTTTGGCGTCTCCCAGGTGTGTCCCTTAGCTGCCGGTGGTGCAGGCCTCGACTCTTGGCACGCTTGACAGGCGGATACCCAGGCAGTGATGGCATCGTCCATATTAGGCCACCAGACGTAACACCGAGCCAACGCCTTCATTTTGACAATTCCCGGGTGGCCAACGTGCAGAGCCTCCAGGACGCGCTGACGGAGTCCCTGGGGAATCACAACGCGGTCTCCCCACAGCAGACAGCCGCGATGAGCTGAGAGTTCATGTTGTCTGGTTGCGAAGGGCTGGAACTCCGATGCAAAAGGCCCTTGTGGCCACCCCCTCCACACCCAGTTGAGCACCCGGCTGATGGTGCGATCCTGGGCAGACGCGGAGGCCACAGTGGCAGCTGATACAGGTGCTGCCGGAAGATCCTCAATCAGAAGGAGCGATGAAGCTGGAGCCGGGTCTTCCACAAATGCTGGAAGAGGGCAACGGCTGAGGGCGTCGGCATGGCCCATCGATTTCCCCGGGCGATGGATGAGCCGGTAGTGGTAGGCAGCCAGGAAAACAGTCCATCGCAGCATGCGTGGTGAGAGGACCGGTGGAGTTGGACGATCACCGGCGAGGAGGCCCAGGAGTGGCTTGTGGTCAGTGATGAGGTCAAAAGTCCTGCCATAGAGGTATTCATGGAACCTCTTCACTCCAGCCACAAGTGCCAATGCCTCCTTGTCGAGCTGGCTGTAATTCCGTTCCGTCGGAGATAGTGTCCTGGAAAAGTAGGCGAGCGGTGCTTCTCTTCCATCTGGGAAACGGTGACTAAGGACAGCACCGATGCCAAAAGGTGAGGCGTCGCAGGCAAGGACCAGCGGCCTGGATTCACTGTACTGTACCAGCACACTGTCTGAAGAAAGGAGAGCCTTGACCGCGTTGAAGGCCGCCGTCTCTCGATGACCCCAGGCCCAAGGCGTCTTAGTGCTAAGGAGTCGGTGAAGAGGCTCAGCCACAGTGGCTTTGTGGGGCAGGAACATGTTATAAAAGTTCAGCAGCCCCAGGAATGCCTGCAACTCCGTTTTGTCCTTTGGGGTGGGGGCCTGCTGGATAGCGCGAATCTTGGATGTGGTTGGATGAAGGCCGGAGGCATCGATAAGATAGCCCAGGAACTCTACCTGTGGAACGGCAATCAGGCACTTCTCCCTCTTTACCTTGAGCCCGGCCTCCTGGAACCTGGTCAGCACGGCACGGAGGCGCTCGAACAGCTGCTGGTGTGATTCTGCAGACACCAAGACGTCATCGAAATATGGTACCACGCCCGGAAGCCCTTGCAGGAGACGCTCCATAAGGCTTTGGAAGATGCCAGGAGCCACACTCACCCCGAACTGCAACCGGCGGCAACGGAATGCCCCCCGGTGGGTGACGATCGTCTGGGCTTCAGCAGTGGCATCATCGACTGGCAGTTGTTGATAGGCTTGGGCAAGGTCCAGCTTAGCGAAGACCTTACCCTCACCCAGGGAATGCAGCAGGTGTTGGACAACAGGAACCGGATAAGCGTGCTGCTGAAGTGCCTTGTTGATTGTGCACTTGTAGTCAGCGCAGATTCTCACCGACCCATCTGGCTTGACAGGCGTGACGATGGGGGTTTCCCACTTTGCGTGGTCAACGGGCTCCAAAACTCCTTGGGCGATCAGTTTGTCCAGTTGTTCGTCCACCTTAGCCTTGAGAGCAAAGGGAACCCGGCGTGGCTTAAGCTTGATGGGGGCGACTTGTGGATCAAGGCTAAAGGAGATGGGCGTACCAGTATATTGTCCCAAGGTGCCGTCAAAAACCTCGGCAAAGTCTTTGACCAGACCCTCAGTCTCTGCGTTAGAGATGCAGTTGATGCCGGTGACTTCCAGGCCGAGGGCATCAAACCAGTCTAGCCCTAGGAGGCTTGGCCGCTGACCTTCGACCACCACCAACCGGAGCAGGCCCGAAAAATCCTTGAAGGCGATCCGGAACCGGCCAACGCCTACCACGGGAATGTCGTTTCCCTGGTAGTCTCTCAGGTGTACGCGGTGAGAGTCGAGTTGCCTTTTGGATACTCTGGGTACCAGTCTTTTGATGGTGCTCCATGACACGACGGACAGGGCAGACCCGGTGTCGATCTCCATGTCACATGGAGCTCCTTCAATGAGCACCGTGACATTCAGCTTGCGTCGCGTAGACGAGTCGGTTTGGCCAATCGTGGTTCCAGACGGGCAGCGGCAGTTGGTGAGAGCGAAACAACTTTCCTTGGCAGACTGGAGTGAAGACTTGAACTTGCGAGTCGATGAAGGGGGGGTGTCAGACGGAGCCGATCGGCAGACCTTAGCGATGTGGCCCCTTCTGGAACACCTCCTACAGATGGCGTCTCTGAATCGACACTTGGCACGGGAATGGTCGCCTCCGCAGCCAGCACATTCCGGTTGGCCCTTGGACTTCTGTTGGAGCTTCCTGCGCTCCCGCTTTGTCTGGTGCACGTCATCGTCTTCACTGGAGGATGCCTCATCACTGCTGGCCTCTTCATGATGCACCGGAACTGGCCCCCTAGCAAGACGCGGGCTGCGGGACTTGCGGATCTCCTGGGCGGAGCGTTCAGCAGCTTCTGAGGCCACAGCCTCCTCAATGGCTTTCTGTAGCGTGAGGTCTGGCTTGGCTAGGAGACGCCGTTGCAGATGGATGTCCCGGACCCCGCAGACGATTCGATCCATCAGGGCATCGTCTAAGTCTCGGAACTCACAGTGCATTGCAGCCTGTCGCAGGGCGGTGGCGTAGTTGTTGATTGACTCCCCCTCTGCCTGGTTCCGGTGGTAGAACGCATGGCGGGCAGCAATCTTGGACGGCTTTGGTGCGTAGTGGTTGCGGAGCTTCTCTTGGATCGTGTCCCATGGTGTTGCCTGGACTGCTTCAGGCGCAACCAATGCTCGGGCCGTCTCAAACACCTCAGGCCCACAGAGGCTGAGGAATAGGCCCCGCTTCCGATCCACTGATACTGCTGTCAGCTCGTTGGCTTGGAGGTAGCAGTCGAACCGAGCGAGGTAGGAGTCCCATGACTCAGAGGCTGGCGCAAACGGCGGTAGAGGCACAAATGAAGCCATGATTCCGATGCCGGCGTGAAGGGCGATGGATGGAACACAGTGCTCTAGCCAGAACAGTCAGCTCTGAATTGGTTCTGCCCAGTGATTTCGCTCAGTGATTTCGCTCTGTGATTCAGCTCAGTTCAGAGGCTGGCCGCATCTGGCTGTGCTCTGATGTCCATCCAATCCCATCCTCGTTGCCAGTGTTAAATAGTGGGTTGACATAGCAGCCGGCACAGCGATTTCTTCAAGTAGCTCTTTATTAAGATAAGCTGGAATAGAACTGACAGCGAACAGCTCAGCCGGCCTGTATTTATAGGCAGCCGGCTGTCAACATTGTAACCACAACAGCTCAGAGTTCCCGCCTAAACTAACTGCCGCGGACCTGAGTGAAAACTATCTACAGACCTGAGTGAAAACTATATACAGTATCCCCCTGTTGGCCCAGGGTGCAACTACACTACATAACACATAATATGGAGAATTAAGAGTTCACATTTTTTACCAGACCTATCTAGAAAATGCCATAAAACCAAGTGTTATATTCTCCAGGTAAAGTTACATAAAGTGTTATTGTATGTATTTCCATCTCTACATTTAATATGCTGGTTGGCAAAGCCCATTTAAATTTGGACCCTCTGGGAAACAGTACTTTTGACTAAAGGAGCCTAAGGTAGTTTCTGCAGGGTAGAAAGGGTTGCTTTTTGTGGAAATGGATAATTAGAAATACCTGATAAGCCTGGTATCTTTTTTAAAAGGTAATATTCCCCAAACAATAATTGCAAATTAATCAATGTCTCAAATATTAAAGTATAAAGTTGTATGCTATGGTGATTTACTGTACAGAAAACATTAAAGTCCCAGAGACATATTTTTATGACAAAATATTGGGGTATTTTATTGCTACTGCAAAATCCGTAATGAGAACAGAAAGGAGCGCAATATATTTTGGTTATTGTGACAAACCTTGTTCGGTAGCAGAAATAAGAGGCGACACTAACAACTGATTCTCATTACATTATTCAAAATGCAGCGCGCTCTCAGCATCAGGTTCCATCCACTGGGTTTGCTGTTCCTCCACATAAATTGTTAATTTATCTTTATTGAATATAACTACTTGAGAATCTAAATTGCGCATGTAGAATACATACGCTGCATTACTCGAAAGGCAGATTTATTGCTGGCGTTACAGAACCAAAATGAAGTTCATGGGCTATGGGTATTAGGATTGTAACAGGTAATAGTGTGCTTCACAGTCACTAATATCATTGCCTATAGCAAGAGTTTGTATTTGAATCTCCTAAGTCCAGCCAATCATCTTTTACTTAAATCCATGGCTTCGCCATAGAGGTCCTCAGACCCTCCAAGTGTCCCTATTTTCCAGAGATGTTCCTGATTTAAAGAAGCCGTCCCAGTTTCTGATTCGATCCCAGAATGTCCCACTTTTCCTTAGGATGTCCCTATTTTCATTGGAGAAATGGTGGAGGGTATAGAGTTGTCCGACCCCCCAAGCCGTCTGAAGGCAATCCTGTATAGGGAAGTTATTTTTAATGCTTAATGTTTTATTATGTTTCAATATATATTGGAAGCTGTCCAGAGTGGCTGGGGCAACCCAGTCAGATGTGTGGGGTATAAATTGTAAAATTATCATTATGGAATGGGACGTCCCTATTTTTTTCAGAGAAATTTTGGAGGATATCAATCCTGCACAGCTGAAGCGAATCAGCAGAAGGGAATCATGCTTCTGTTTTTCCAGCCTCTCTTGCAACTTGAAATGTGTAACTCTGGTTCTGTATTAGCTGCCTATTTGTGTCCAGACTGGACCTTTAAAACCCCAAATGGTCCTGGCTGTCATATAGACCATCTCCTATCATACCTCTTCCGAGTCTTTAATATCAGCTTCAGAGTGCTTACTTTCTTTTACCAGCACTGAGTGCGGGAGGAGCTGAGGGGCTAGAGTCACCCCAAATTTTCATTGAACTGGCATGCTAACGTCATATAAGCAAGTTGCACACCATGGGGTGTGCTGATGTCATGTGCGCACGCCACAGGGCACGCAAGCATGGTGTTATGACATCACGCAGTTGCGGGCCCCATCAATCGTGGGAGCAAGGCGCCGCTTGTGCTGTCTTTCATTTCATTTCATATACAGTGGTACCGCGGGTTAAGAACTTAATTCGTTCTGGAGCTCCATTCTTAGCCTGAAATTGTTCTTAACCTGAAGCACCACTTTATCCAATGGGGCCTCCCACTGCTGCTGCACAGCTGCTGCGCGATTTGTGTTCTCGTCCTGAAGCAAAGTTCTTAACCCGAGGTACTATTTCTGGGTTAGCGGAGTCTGTAACCTGAAGCGTTTGTAACCCGAGGTACCACTGTATCACTTTTAATTGGTATACGGCCTTTCTATATTACTATGCACAAGGCATTTTACAGCAACAAAATATACAACAAAGTACACACACCTTATAATAATCTGATCCAATCCAAAAAGTCATAATAAAACATAACTTTAAAATGACTTAAAGTAATATTCAATTAGTAGAACACAATTAGTAGTACACAATAAAATTAACTCTCAAAACATCAGAAGTAATAATTAAACAGAAATTCACTCTTATCTATTACAATGGATAATTACTATGCTATGTTCAAGTAGAAATAACTGCAAGTCACAATGCATAAAATACCACAATGCATGCAAAATACCATGCAAAAGGATCAAATTGAGAAACAATTGAGAAACAGCTGCCATCAACTTGGGCCATTTAGGTGTATTTGCTTAAGATACAGGGTCTCCTCAGAGGTGGTATATACATTGTTGTGGAAAAGGAAACAGGTTGTCTGTGAAACCTTATTTTGGACATTTTACCATAATGCAGACCCAAAGACCTCCCCCCTAAATAAACACACATTTGCCTCAAATTTTAGTTTTGGTTTTTGGCAGAATTTAGGCCACAACTTTATTGATTACAGAAAGCGAGTGGTTGCATAGGCTCTAGTTCGACTAGCTCCCTACGCCCTTGCAGGTAGCCCTGACCCAGAGCTCTATCATAAGTCAGCCAAGGGTGAACACCTGAGGCAGGTGAAAAGCCCGGGAACAGACTCTATTCACTCCCCAGATGTTCCCCTGGACTCAGGCACGGGCACAACCCCCTCAGGGGAGTTGAGCAAACCAAGCTGAGTCCTTGGATTCCTTTAATGGAATACCCTTCACATAGGGATGGTGAGACCGTTCTCCCATACCTATCACCTGAACCAGTGCCTATCCGCAACCTTACAAGTTGTGACGAATTGCTACGCAGCAAGCGAAACCCAAATGGCAACAGCCAATCAGCCAAGTGGGGGAAATTCCTTCCATGTCCCAACGACAGACGCCACACGAAGGCATAGCAAGGTGTAGTGGAAATGCGGAAGACAATTGTATATTGAGGAGTTAGGTGGCATGTCCCTTTCCCTTTAACACCCCCAGTTTGAGGTCTGCTGGATTCTTGTGTTTCACACACCTGTCGGGAGTTTATTGGGTTCTTCTGTGTTGCAAGTGCTGGCTGGATGCTGGCTGCAGGTAGTGGGAGACTCTCAGCCAATCTGTATTAATCATGGGTAATGCAAGGTGCACTGGATTACATCAAAGCAGGCTATAAAAGCCATAGGTAGGAGGGTCCCAGTGAGCTTCTGCCCAGATCAAAGGACCTGATGCTGGGAGACTGGCGGCCGGGGTCTTTCTCTTACTGCTCTACCTGGGGCTCCAGGGAGCTAAAGAGGAGATTGGGCAGCCCCTGTCAGGTATGTTTTATGTTATGCTTTGCATGCCTGCTGTTTATTTGTTAATAAAACTGTTTTGGCTCCCCTTCCACCTCCTCATTCCTTTTGTCCTGATATCCTTGGAAAGCACTGCTGTATTTTGCAGCACACAATGAAAATCGCAAAATGCCCTAAATATAGGGAGAGGTGGGTGGGTGTTCCAATGCACGAGCCAAAAGAGGAAGTTATTTACCTTCTTTATAACCCAGCCTTCATTAGTACAGATTCCAGGGAACACAAAATACGAATTCCTTGCCGAATTCTGAAATGCATGTCTTAAAAAAAACTCTTTTACAATATTTACCCCTTTTTTGCATTTAGAAGTACAGCACAGTTACTTCACTTTATTTATTATTTAAAACCTTTATAACTCACCCTTCACTAGTACAAATTCCAGCGAAAACAAAATACATATACAGAAAACACACACACACACACACACACACACACACACAGCAACCATACCCTACCAGGCTGGGCTGCAGCCTGTTGAAACACCGCTGAACAAAGACCAGAATAAGGCATTTTGACGAGTCGGGCACCTAACAGATCCAGCATTTTCTCAAGCATTGAGCAAAAGCCTAATGCCACTCTATTAAGATACAGTCTTTTAAGATACAGGCTTTGTACAGTCCAGCTCAAGCTCACTGGGCTATTCCGTTCCCACTTGGTAGGATGATCTGCTACAGACATGCTCCCAAATGTGCAAACAGCATTGAGAAAGGGATAGTGTGTGGGGTTGCCACATGGAGGATGTTTGCAGCCCTGATCTCCTGCCATTCTCTTCACCCAAATAGGACTACATGAGACTTTATATCCTGGATCAGATGAAAATGTAAAGTATAACTATGTGCCACCAACATACTGATTACACTTAATATCACCTTTGCAGGTGGTCTCAGCCCAAAGCCTCGTATATGTATTGAACTAGACAGTAGACCAGATGCAATCCTGTAGGGAATTTGCAGGGAAAGCCTTCGAGAGTTGGGGAGCAGCTACTCCTATGGGATCTCCTCCCCAGAAACAGCACCACTTGAAAGCAATTCTGTATGTTGCCGTCGACTTTGCCCTGGTTCACATACTGATGAGTCCACTCTCTGAATTGTGTATGGTAGATAAAGGTCCGTATAGTTAAAGCTATGGTTTCCCCAGTAGTGAAATATGGAAAGTGAGAGCTGGACCACAAAGGAGGCTGATCGCCGAAGAATTGATGTTTTTGAATTATGATGCTGGAGGAGACTCTTGAGAGTCCCATGGACTGCAAGAAGATCAAACCTGTCCATTCTGAAGGAAATCAGCCCTGAGTGCTCACTGGAAGGACAGATCATGAAGCTGAGGCTCCAATACTTTGGCCACCTCATGAGAAGAGAAGACTCCCTGGAAAAGACCCTGATGTTGGGAAAGAGAAGGAGAAGGGGACGACAGAGGACGAGATGGTTGGATAGTGTTCTTGAAGCTACCAACATGAGTTTGACCAAACTGCGGGAGGCAGTGGAAGACAGGAGTGCCTGGTGTGCTCTGGTCCATGGGGTCACGAAGAGTCGGAAACGACTAAACGACTAAACAACAACAACAAATGTGGGGGAGGGAGAGTTGCGCAGCGCCCCTTCAGCAATGTGGGAGGCGAAATGGAAGGGGCTCCGTTTCTCCTGCCGCTTCGCTGAAGGGGCGCTGCGCAGAGAGGGGGGAAATTTTTTTTCTTGTTCTCCCCCTCTAAAACAAGGTGCATCCTATGGTCGGGTGCATCCTATAGAGCCAAGAGAGTCTTTCTTTTGGAATTATTGACACTCACTTTGCATGCAAGTGTAAGGGAGAAAGAGAACATACCTCTGTCAGGGAATCTATATCTGTGACCAAAAAAAATCCCACCCTTTATCAAAGTAGTGACATAGCATTTGCATCCTCCTTGTTTTTCAGCTGTGGGGGAGGGGGAGTGTAGGGGAGACTAAGAAGCTATTATCTGTATATTTCTGTAAAGTTATTTCTTCTTAGAGATCCAATATCCCTTTCTATTGACTGGGAATTTCAATTTAGTCATAATAGTCAGCTGAAATAAACAAAGCATCGGGTTATTATTATAGCCAGTGTGAGAAATGCAGCCGCTGAAATGATGAACAATAGGATTTAGATTTATACTCAGAACAAATCAAAATTACATTCTGGGTAAAGTTATCCAAGTGGAGAACAAATAAAGCTGAATCAGTTTAAGTTAGCACTTAAAGAAAGAAGCACTGTGGAGAAAGCTGGTCCTAATCTAGCTATTGTTAAACCAAAACAATACAGGACACAGCTCTTTACTGTGAAAAAATGGGACAGCTCTGTATTTAAAGAGACAGGTGGCAACCCCACTCCCATAATTCTCTGGAACATATTTTGGGGTGGTATGTAGGGGACAAGTACTGTAAGGGAATTTCTGTTATCCTTGCAGAAGTTGTTTTGTTCACTAATCTGGATTCAACCACAAGGTGAGTCCTTTGGAAGATTTTGAGTGGCCCTAACTCTGGATGAAGTGACGTGGGTGGCGCTGTGGGTTAAACCACAGAGCCTAGAAGTTGCCGATCAGAAGGTTGGCGGTTCGAATCCCCGTGACGGGGTGAGCTCCCGTTGCTCGGTCCCTGCTCCTGCCCACCTAGCAGTTCGAAAGCCCACTAGTGTAAGTAGATAAATAGGTACCGCTGAGGCGGGAACGTTAACGGCGTTTCCATGTGCTCTGGTTTCCGTCACGGTGTCCCGTTGTGCCAGAAGTGGTTTAGTGGTTTTAGCGTTTCCGTGCGCTGCTCTGGTTCGCCAGAAGTGGCTTAGTCATGCTGGCCACATGACCCGGAAGCTGTACGCCGGCTCCCTCAGCCAATAAAGCGAGATGAGCACCACAACCCCAGAGTCGCTCACGACTGGACCTAATGGTCAGGGGTCCCTTTACCTTTAACTCTGGATGGCCAAACTTTATTTACAAGAGAGTGGCGTAGGTCTCTCTGTGCAAACGACAAAAAATTATAGTGTGAACCTCTTCCTGGTGATTCTTGCCATCCCCAAATGCACACATATGCCATAATAATAATAATAATAATAATAATAATAATAATAATAATAATAATAATATCTTTATTGTCATTGCCCCCTCTCGGGGACAACGAAATTACTTGGCTGCTCCATCCACCCAGGTAGGGCACTCCACACAAAATCAAATCAACTATAAAAACACTAATTAAAACAATACAGTATAAAACAGCAAGGAAGATTAGATGACTTTCAAAGTCCAGGCTTCCCATTCAGGGCCGAGATCGCTCTGGGGAAGAAGCTGTTCTTAAGACGGCTTGTTCTTGTCTTCATCGTCCTGTATCTCCGTCCCGACGGCAGGAGCTCGAAGAGACAGTGACCAGGATGCGATGGACCTTTTACTATGTCCAGTGCCTTCCTATGTCACCTTGTGGCATAAATCTGCTCTAAGGTGGAGAGTGGGCAGCCAACAATGCTCTCTGCTGCCTTAACAACCCTGCACAACCCCATCCTGTCCTGGGTAGTACAGCTTCCGTACCACACACATAAGCCATAAGTGAGCACGCTCTCAATGGCACAGTGATAGAAGGCAAGCAGCAGTTTCTGCGGAAGATGGTTTTTCCTTAGAATTCTCAAAAAGTACAGTCTCTGCTGCGCCTTCTTCACAAGCCCCCTTGTGTTGACACTCCAGGACAGATCCTCTTGTAATTCAATGCCCAAAAATCTGAACGTTGTTACCCTCTCCACACAGACCCCAGGTATCTTGCCAGTTTTCAGTCTAGGCACAATGACCTCAATCCAACTCTGACCAAATGCCATTTGTGCGCAGCAACTAAAGGTACCCCTGACCATTAGGTCCAGTCGCGGATGACTCTGGGGTTGTGGCACTCATCTCGCTCTATAGGCCGAGGAGCCGGTGTTTGTCTGCAGACAGCTTCCGGGTCATGTGGCCAGCATGACTAAACCACTTCTAGCGAACCAGAGCAGTGCATGGAAACACCGTTTACCTTCCCACCAGAGCAGTACCTATTTATCTACTTGCACTTTGACGTGCTTTCGAACTGCTAGGTTGGCAGGAGCAGGGACCGAGCAACGGGAGCTCACCCCGTCGCGGGGATTCGAACCCCCGACCTTCTGATCCGTTTAGACTACAGCACCACCCACATCCCATGTGTGCAGCAACCAGTGGCTCAAAATGAAATACATTTGCTCCCATCCACATCAAAAGGTATATCAGATCTGCCGAAGGGGTCGTAGATGAGCTTTTGAATGCAGATTCATATCCATATATGATCTGTTTTCACTTGGCAGAACTCCCTTGCTGCACTGGGGCAGATAGATATTTAAAACTGTGACATGACCCCGATCGAATTCTCTTGCCACAAAACCCAAAATTGGCTTTAGGGCTGGTTTCTTCTGTTTTTTTAAAGCACAACAGTTTGGGAAGAATGCTTTTTAAAATGACCTATATTCCTTCCCAATAATTTCCTTTTGTTTGGACTGAAAGGAACATTGAATCAGAATGAATGCCTCTCTGGAATCAAGGTTTTGTAGCCCAAATGGCTCTTTCGTGTAATATTTTTTTTTACTAAACGAGGCGCATTCATGTTTTGGCTGAGAGCACACTGAGTTTTGATTAGCCCATTCAAACTTAAACACTCCCAGTGGGCATTTCGGAACGACTGTTACCGCATGAATATTTATCTGAGCCACAGGAGAATGCAATTGTCACCTTAGAGCTGTATTTATGATTGTCTTACTGTCAATGTTTCACTACTTTATTTTTTAGTCAGGCACTCTGGTATGAGTGTGGGAGGTCAGATAAGGTTACAATCTGGATGAGGCCTGGAGCTATCCTGGCGTTTTATCAAGTTGACAGTAATATGTTTTCTTCTGTAATTATAACTTGGACCCTGAGTTGCTCTGGGAGAAGAGGATCATTTAAATATTTTGAGACAGTAGAGAACTGTCAGAACTATAAGCTGTACCAGCCACATCTAACCAATTAATAGCAGAATCAGTGGCACCTCAGGTTACAGACGCTTCAGGTTACAGACTCTGCTAACCCAGAAATAGTGCTTCAGGGTAAAACCTCAGCACCTAGGACTTGCGGATCGCATGGTCGGCGGTTCGAATCCCCGCGGTGGGGTGCGCTCCCGTCGTTCGGTCCCAGCGCCTGCCAACCTAGCAGTTCGAAAGCACCTCCGGGTGCAAGTAGATAAGTAGGGACTGCTTATCAGTGGGAAGGCAAACGGCGTTCCGTGTGCTGCGCTGGCTCGCCAGATGCAGCTTGTCACGCTGGCCACGTGACCCGGAAGTGTCTGCGGACAGCGCTGGCTCCTGGCCTCTAGAGTGAGATGAGCGCACAACCCTAGAGTCTGGCAAGACTGGCCCGTACGGGCAGGGGTACCTTTACCTTTACCTTTTTACCACTGTAACGCCATATTTTTTTTTTGCTGAATTCTTTTTCCTCTGCAGAATTGCCACTATACTCCCAAAATTTCCAAGCGACTTTAGAAGTCCCAAATTGATCAGCACTGTTCTATCTCACTTTCCTTTCCTTTGTTTTGGAGGCTTCTTCCTTTGCTCATATATACAGGGACAGTAAGAAAAGGCTTTACTTGAGGTGGATGAAGAGAAAAGAAAGAAAGGGCAAATAGAGACAGTATTGAAATGCAACAACAACAAAAAAGAAAATGTTAATGACTAAGTAGTTAAGAATTTTCAAAGGAAAAACACTTGCTTTTTTTTGGTTGGGTAATGTTACAGTGGTACCTTTGTTCCCAAACACTGAAAACCCAGAAGTAAGTGTTCTGGTTTTCGAACAATTTTTGGAAGCCGAACATTCAATGCTGTTGTCAGCTATTGTTTCCGGGGTGCCTGCACCAATCAGAAGCTGTGCCTTTGTTTTCGAATATTTCGGAAGTCATCACTTTATGTGGAAGTATAAGGCAAATGTGGAGGTTCCTTGTTGGGGGTGGAGGGTTGGTGGGAATGTGTCAGCAATTTCAGGGGGAATTTCTACTAGAGACACTTGATAAGAAGAAATAAAGAGAGTCTCCGTTTCAATGAGATATGATAGCTAAATACATAATGAATAAGAAGAGAAAAAGAACATGCTCTGCATGCAAACATTTCTGGGTGTGTCATCAGTATCTCAGGAAGCAGTGCTGCGTCAGACCCAAGTTTGGAGAGCTTCCACCAGTCAGAGTAAACAGTACTTGACTAAATAGATCAATTTTCTGAGTCAGCCAAAGTAACTTCATGTACGAGTTACAATTGATACTGGAGTTGAGCCATTTTTTCTTCCAAGCTTGGCTTCTAACATGATTCTACTCCAGAATTCCTAGAGTTCTTGACACTGACATCCCCTCCAACATTCCTCTGATGAAAATAGGGATGTCCTAAGGAAAAGCAGGACATTCCAGAATCACATCAGCTTCTGTAAATCCAGGACTGTCCCTGGAAAATAGGGACACTGGGAGAGTCTGCACTGATTACTTTTTTTGAGAATATTTGCAAATTCCATAAACATGACAAGAGAATATACCTTACTTTTCTGTGTATAAGACTAGGGTTTTTTACTTTAAAATTATGTGGAAAACTGTGGGTCCTCTTATCCTGCGCTCTGCTGCCCAGGAGGACTCTCCTGTGTGAGTGTCTGAGGGCCCTGCTCCTTCCTGCCACTCACCATCTGGCCCAGGGCGGGGCCTGAAGGACTCACAGGGACTGCTGCGCTCTGCTGCCCAGGAGGACTCTCCTGTGTGAGTGTTTGAGGGCCCTGCTCCTTCCTGCCACTCACCATCTGGCCCAGGGCAGGGCCTGAAGGACTTACAGGGACTGCTGTGCTCTGCTGCCCAGGAGGACTCTCCTGTGTGAGTGTTTGAGGGCCCTGCTCCTTCCTGCCACTCACCACCTGGCCCAGGGCAGGGCCTGACAGGCCTCACAGGGACGGTTGCTGTCACTGCTGCTGCGGCCCAGGGGGATCCGGAGGGGCGCAGAGTTCTTTTTAAAATGTTTTAAAATGTTCCTTTTCCTTTTCCTTTTATTTTTTTGTATTTGCGGGGACGGGGATGGGGGTGGGATGGATGTTTAGTTGGGAATTTGTTTGATTTTAATGGATTTGTAATTTTTATAGTTTTTGTTTTGTTGGGGTTTTTTATTGTTTTAAGGTCTTATTGTCTTATTGTATTGTTTTTGTTTTCTGGGGTTTTTTATTGTTTTAAGGTCTTATTTTGTTCTTAAGGGGAAGGGTCAGGGCTGCCGGGGAGTGGGTCCCAGCCAACAAAATGGCTGGGGCATGTTCCACAGAGGGGGATGCGCTGGGACAACCGATCTCAGTGATCACGGGTAGGAGGAGGAGTTACGCTAAGACCAGACCATGTCATTACAGAGGAGGCAGGTTTAGTCGTTGTCTGAGGACTATCCCTGCCTCCGGGTCTGGTCTTGTCCGGACGGATACTAGAATCAGCAAGGGATACCCACATAGCCTGAAGGTGCTGCTGTGCAATGCCAGGTCAATGATTCGTAAGACCACTGCCATCCATGACTTGATCATGGATGAAGGATTTGACCTGGCTTGTGTAACAGAGACTTGGTTGGATGAAGCAGATGGGCCTGTTCTTGCCGCTGCTTGTCCACCAGGTTTCTCTTACGCACAGCAACCCAGGCCTTGTGGGCGGGGAGGGGGGGTTGCAGTGATTTTTAGGGAGTCATTAGTTTGCACCAGGCGTCCTATTGGGAAGACCCAGTTTTCTGAGTGCATGTTCTGGAAGTTGGGCAATAGGGGCAGTACAGGATTCCTTTTGGTGTACCGACCTCCCCGCTGCACCAAGGATTCCCTGCCCGAGCTGCTTCAGGTCGTGGCGGATGTTCTCCTGGAGACACCTAGTTTGGTTGTCCTAGGGGATTTTAATATCCATGCCGACACGACCTTACAAGGGGCCGCTCGGGACTTCGTGGAAAGCATGGCCTCCATGGGGCTGTCCCTGAATAAGTTTGGCCCAACCCATAGCCGCGGACATGCCTTGGACCTGGTGTTTACCTCCATGGATGTTGGTGTTCTGACACTAAGTAAAAGCGAAACAAAAGAAGTGCCATGGTCAGACCACTTCCTGGTGCAACTTGACTTCTCCGCGACCCTTCCCCTCTGCAGGGAGGTGGGACCGATTCGGATGGTCCGCCCCCGCCACTTAATGGATCCAAATGGCTTCCAGAGAGTGGTAGGGGATGCTTTATCCCATGTTGATGGCCTTTCAGCTGATTCCCTGGTGGCCCGCTGGAATGTGGAGTTAACCAGGGCTATTGACTGTTTGGCTCCGAAGCGCCCTCTCCGATTGCATGGAGCCCGGACAGCCCCGTGGTTTTCCACGGATCTGAGGGCAATGAAACAATCGTTGAGACGGCTAGAGCGCCGGTGGCAGACGACCCATTCTGAAGCTGACCGGACACAGGTTAGAGCTCAGTGTCGAGCCTACCAAGTGGTGGTAGCGACGGCGAAGAAGGCTTTCTTCGCCGCCTCTATTGCATCTGCAGAAAACAGCAGCAGGAGACTTTTTCAGGTGGTCCGCAATTTAGCGGAACCACCTGCTACATCGGGGCCCAGTACGGGCCACATGATCTCCTGCAATGATTTTGCAAAGTTTTTTGCAGATAAAGTCGCTCAGATTCGGGAAGAGGTAGACGCCACCGTGGGAGCAGGGCCGGGGCGGGAGAGTGCTAGAGTTTTGTCTAGTCAAGTTGAGTGGGATCAATTCCAATCTGTTACCTCCGAGGATGTGGACAGGCTGCTTGGACGAGTGAAACCAACCACCTGTCTCCTTGATCCTTGCCCATCCTGGCTTATAAAAGCTAGCCGGGAAGGGCTGGGCGATGGGCTTCGTGGGGTGGTGAATGCTTCCCTCCGTGAGGGAGCCTTCCCAGACCCGCTGAAAGAGGCGGTTATTAAACCGCTTCTTAAAAAACCATCTTTAGATGCGGCCACGATGGCCAACTATTGCCCAGTCTCAAATCTTCCATTCTTGGGCAAGGTGATTGAGCGAGTGGTTGCTGAACAACTCCAGGCACGCCTGGAAGAAGCGGACCATTTGGATCCCTTCCAATCGGGATTCAGGCCTCATCACGGGACTGAAACTGCCTTGGTCGCACTGGTTGATGATCTCCGGCGGGCTAGGGACAAAGGTGAGAGCTGTTTCCTAGTTCTGCTGGATCTCTCAGCGGCGTTTGATACCATCGACCATAACATCCTTCTGGACCGTCTTGAGGGGCTGGGAGCTGGGGGCACTGTCATACAGTGGTTCCGCTCCTTCCTCCTGGGCCGTGTTCAGAAAGTGGTGGTGGGGGATGAGTGTTCAGACCCCTGGGCTCTCACTTGTGGGGTGCCTCAGGGTTCTGTCCTCTCCCCCATGCTTTTCAACATCTACATGCAGCCGCTGGGAGAGATCATCAGGGGGTTTGGGCTGGGTGTTCATCAGTATGCAGATGATACCCAGCTCTACCTTTCTTTCAAATCAGAACCAGTGAAGGCGGTGACAGTCCTGTGTCAGTGTCTGGAGGCGGTTGGAGGATGGATGGCGGCAAACAGATTGAGATTGAATCCTGACAAGACAGAAGTACTGTTTCTGGGGGACAGGAGGCGGGCAGGTGTGGGGGATTCCCTGGTCCTGAATGGGGTAACCGTGCCCCTGAAGGACCAGGTGCGCAGCCTGGGAGTCATTTTGGACTCACAGCTGTCCATGGAGGCACAGGTTAAATCCGTGTCCAGGGCAGCTGTGTATCAGCTCCATCTGGTACGTAGGCTGAGACCCTATCTGCCCGCGGACTGCCTCGCCAGAGTGGTGCATGCTCTGGTTATCTCCCGCTTGGACTACTGCAATGCGCTCTATGTGGGGCTACCTTTGAAGGTGACCCGGAAACTACAACTAATCCAGAATGCAGCAGCCAGACTGGTGACTGGGAGCGGCCGCCGAGACCATATAACACCGGTCTTGAAAGACTTACATTGGCTCCCAGTACGTTTCCGAGCACAATTCAAAGTGTTGGTGCTGACCTTTAAAGCCCTAAACGGCCTCGGTCCAGTATACCTGAAGGAGCGTCTCCACCTCCATCGTTCTACCCGGACACTGAGGTCCAGCACCGAGGGCCTTCTGGCGGTTCCCTCATTGCGAGAAGCCAAGTTACAGGGAACCAGGCAGAGGGCCTTCTCGGTAGTGGCGCCCTCCCTGTGGAATGCCCTCCCACCAGATGTCAAAGAGAACAACAACTACCAGACTTTTAGAAGACATCTGAAGGCAGCCCTGTTTAGGGAAGCTTTTAATGTTTGATGTACCATAGTATTTTAATATTCTTTTGGAAGCCGCCCAGAGTGGCTGGGGAAACCCAGCCAGATGGGCGGGGTATAAATAATAAATTATTATTATTATTATTATTATTACACGGATAGTGAATGGTGAGGATTTCTTAAATCGGACTACCTAAAAATAGGGGGCGTCTTATACATGGGGGGTGTTATACACGGAAAAATATGGTATCTATTTAACAGTATTATTCCATGGTTTCTTCTGATTTAATATATCTGCAGCCAACACATACTTACTTAAGATTAAGCCCTTTTTTGGGGGGAGGTGGACCAGTATATACGGTTGTGCTGTAATTTTTAAACAGGGTCTCAGAGCTTAGTACAACCCTATTTATGTTTACTCAGAATTAAGTCCCACTGTTCAGCGTGGCTTACTCAAGATAAGTCTGTACAGGATTGCTATCTTAAGAGCTGCTTGTTTTGATAAAATACAGATTTTGCAAAGGATCATAAACAGACAGAAGTATCTCAGATTTTATAAGGTATGATGCATGTAGCCATCCAGAGGAGATTTGTTAATTTTGACAAAGCCCCTTTTGGCATTCCTCAAGCTACCTCAGGAGATCTACCTAAAGGAGACTGCCAAAATGTGCCAGAGGTTTCACTGCAGGCAAAGTTCAGTGGCCGCTTAATATGAGTAATACCACTGAGAGCTTTCATAACCATATCCAAACTCTTTTGCCTCCCCTTGAATTTCTTCACATGTTTGTGAAATGCCTGAGGAAGAATCCCAAAATTTGCTTTGAGATTCACCTTAGATAAAATATTTACAGCTCAAGTGTTGAAAGTACGCTAACATTTGTTCCTTTATTTCATGTAGTATTGAACATAGTTTGCTTTACTGACTGGCTGACAAACAGTGATTTCTCATCTTTGTTGCTTTTTCTTGGATACAGATTAGAATATGGTTGCAGACGTCCCCGTTTCCCGAGGACAGTCCCCGGATTTACAAATCTGTCCCCGGACAAAATCCGTCCCCGGAATGTCCCCAGATATCATTCAATGTCCCCAGATTTATATTTTAAATTTTGTAGATTTATCAGTAGGGAATGAATGTTGCGTGATTGGTTCAACGACACAAGACACATCATATGGGGACTTCTGACAAGGCAAAATGGCAGACGCCATGGCAGCGAGCAGTTCCTGAAGCCAGCCAGAGCCAACTGCACTACCAGGCTGGCTCTGGGCTGCTGAGACTGCCGCCGCTGCTGAGGGGGAACCTGGGATGCCCAGTGCGTCAACTGGGGGAACCGCTGACACACACACCCTGCGACCCAAATCAAACTGGGATCGAGAGCGCCTGGCTGACTGCCCAGCAGCACTCTGGGGCCAGGAAAACCCTGGAGCCAATGCGGGGAGAAGGAGGAGAGGAGAAGAAGGAAGAGAAAAAGGAAGGAGGAAAAAAAGAGGAGCCCCGACTTT
The DNA here is from genome assembly GCF_964188305.1 of Podarcis bocagei. Taxonomy (NCBI): domain Eukaryota; kingdom Metazoa; phylum Chordata; class Lepidosauria; order Squamata; family Lacertidae; genus Podarcis; species Podarcis bocagei. Next base: position 89,108,590 of record NC_138129.1, read on the forward strand.
GCTGCGCCGCTGCTACCGCCGCCACTGAGGAGGAGAGGTAGGAGAGCACTGGGAGGGCAAGGATATGTGGCTGAGCCCAGGCCCGACCCGAGCCTACTCCACAGTGGCTAGCACTCCAGGAGAGCAGGCCGGGGCCCAGAGGAAGGCCATGCTACAGAGGAGACCACAGAAGAGAAGCTATTACTTCTTTTCTCTTTTTTAAATAACTTCTTTTTTAAAAAAAAACTTTTTTTTTTCTCTCTCTCTCTTTTTTTTTTTAAAAAAGTGTCCCCGAATTCTTTGAAGAAAAATCTGGTAACCTTAAAGGTAAAGGTAAAGGGACCCCTGACCATTAGGTCCAGTCATGGCTGACTCTGGGGCTGCGGCGCTCATCTCGCTTTATTGGCCGAGGGAGCCGGCGTACAGCTTCCAGGTTATGTGGCTAGCATGACTAAGCTGCTTCTGGTGAACCAGAGCAGCGCACCGAAACGCCGTTTACCTTCCCGCCGGAGCAGTACCTATTTATCTACTTGCACTTTGACGTGCTTTCGAACTGCTAGGTTGGCAGGAGCAGGGACCGAGAAACGGGAGCTCACCCCATCACGGGGATTCAAACTGCCGACCTTCTGATAGGCAAGTCCTAGGCTCTGTGGTTTAACCCACAGCGCCACCCACGTCCCCCTTCTGATAACCTTAGATTAGAATAAAACGTTGCATGAGAAGCTAACCTTCTGGAGTAGGTTTTGAAGGGGACACTGAGAACCTCAGGACAGAGAAGAGGAAGGGGAAGCCCCATTGCATGCTCAGGAGTCCCTCCTGTTCACACTCAGATATCACTGAATACACAATTCCCAGAACCCTGGGGATCCAATTGTGAAGACCACTCCATTGAGACATCCTGTTTCACTGGTGGCGATTGAACAAGGTTGTGGAAGGCGCTGTCTCAGCAGAACTTCAAGCACCTTGATTTATGTCTTCTTGTATCAAGGTTGGAATACTGTAATTTCTCTCTAGCACGCGCTCTCCCTCTCAAAGTTGTTTGCTTTATAAGATTCAGTTGGTGTCAAATTTACCATACAGACTGCTTGGTAAAACTCAGCTATATCAGCAGATTGCTGAAAACATTGCCTTGGCCCCCTGTCAAACAGCAAATTGGATCTAATACTTGCCCTTGCTCGGGTACTTAGCCAGTTAAATAGCCTGGTACCCATGAAACTGTGAATTACTATAGCCTTTACCCTCACGTATCTAAAAGTAACTGATTACAATGCTATGGATGCACTTCAGTCAGGTTATCCTTTGCCAGATAAAGTAATACGTGCTAGCATTTCTTCAGTATGGTATATATGAAAATGGTCCATTTGTTTTCATAGATTTTTCTACCTTTCTGAATACCAGAATCGTGGGTTCAAGACTCAAATGTTATAAAAATGAATATGCCTGATCCATTCCCCCCCAAAGAAGAAGAAGAAGAAGAAGAAGAGTTTGGATTTGATATCCCGCTTTATCACTACCCGAAGGAGTCTCAAAGCGGCTAACATTCTCCTTTCCCTTCCTTCCCCACAACAAACACTCTGTGAGGTGAGCGGGGCTGAGAGACTTCAGAGAAGTGTAACTAGTCCAAGGTCACCCAGCAGCTGCATGTGGAGGAGCGGAGACACGAACCCGGTTCACCAGATTGCGAGTCTACCGCTCTTAACCACTACACCACACTGGCTCTCTTTTATTCTAATCTAAGGTTATCAGAAGGGGGATGTGGGTGGCGCTGTGGGTTAAACCACAGAGCCTAGGACTTGCCTATCAGAAGGTCGGCAGTTCGAAAACATACTGCTACTTAGCAAATGCAGTTAATTGGTTTAGTTGGGCCTCATTTCCCATTCCAAAAGACAATCTCTAAAAACAGTAACTACTACAACAATTTATATCCTGCCCTTCATCAAAAGATCTCAGGGCGTTTTAAATAATGATGCTTCATTTAAAATGTCAACAAAGAAAGGAATATGGCCAACGTATAGAAACTTGCTAACAGAACAAGAAGGAATGTTAAAATTGAAAGACTATGTTGAGATAAAGGAATATTTTAAGAGTTGGTTGCACCATAGACAATTAAACAAAATCTTTAAAGAAGATAATAAGAGAGGATTTACTTTCACAGTTTCCAAATTTCAAAAAGATATAATAGACGACAATTCTAAACTATTAAAGAAGGCATATGGTATATTGTTAGAATGGGAAACTAAGGATGAAGAAGTTAAATCAGTAATGATCAAATGGGCACAAGATTTAGGTCATAATATACAATTTGAAGATTTGATAAGATTCTGAGAACTGAATTTGAAATTTACGGATTGCATATTGTTGAAAGAGAATTATGCGAAAATGATGTAAGGGTGGTACATTACACCAGTAAAATTGGCAAAAATGTATAGAACAGAACAAAAGAATTGTTGGAGGTGTAAAGGAGGGGAAAGTACATTTTATCATATGTGGATTGTAAGATTATTATTTCTTTCAAAAAGGGAAATAATATACAATGAATTTTTTAAAATGTTTTTGTTAGGCATTTTAGGACAAGAGTTGTCAAAAGAAAAAAAAGACATTATTCATGTATGCTACAACAGCGGCAAGAATCTTAATAGCTCAAAACTGGAAGACCAGAGAAGTACCACCAAAAGCACAATGGCAAGAAAAGTTGATGAACTATGCAGAGTTAGCAAAGTTAACGGACAAACTGCATGAAAAGGACAATGGTGACTTTGAAAAAGAATGGGAACTCTTTACAATATATTTGCAGAAACAACAGAAAGAAATGGTCTCTGGGGTCTTCATTCCTATTGCAGCAGCAACTGCAAACACTGGAGGTGTGTTCCAAGCCAACTGCCCATCTGCTGCCTGGGGTCATTACTCCACCCAGCCCTGCAGGCCATGGATTACACCCCACTACATTCTAGTGACTGTGCTAATACTCCGTTGTGACCTACAAGTCGAGCATCCATGCATCCTGCTGCTCTAGAAGGTGATGTTGTATTGCTACAAAGCAGTACTTTGTGAATGGGGTGGTGAATGAGGGACCTCTTTATCTCAGCCTTATTTTGTCCTGCATCGGCAGTCTACGATGCATTCCTGGCAGTAGCACCCCATTTTGTAGGGATGATAATAATAATAATAATAATAATAATAATAATAATAATAATAATAATAATAATAATAATAATAATAATAAATTAATTATACCCTGCCCATCTGGCTGAGTTTCCCCAGCCACTCTGGGCAGCTCCCAGTCGAGTGTTAAAAACAATACAGCATTAAATATTAAAAACTTCCCTAAACAGGGCTGCCTTCAGATGTCTTTTAAAAATAGGATAGCTGCTTATTTCCTTGACATCTGATGGAAGGGTGTTCCACAGGGCGGGCGCCAGTACCGAGAAGGCCCTCTGTCTGGTTCCCTATATCCTTGCAATGAGGAAACCGGTAGAAGGCCCTCAGCACTGGATCTCAGTGTCCGGGCAAGAAAGATGGGGGTGGAGACACTCCTTCAGGTATACTGGGCCAAGGCCGTTTAGGGCTTTGAAGTTCAGACCAACACTTTGAATTGTGCTCGGAAACGTACTGGGAGCCAGTGTAGCTCTTTCAAGGCAGGTGTTATGTGGTCCCGGCAGCCACTCCCAGTCACCAGTCTAGCTGCCGCATTCTGGATTAATTGCAGTTTCCAGGCCACCTTCAAAGGTAGCCCCACGTAGAGCTCATTGCAGTAGTCCAAGCGGGAGATAACTAGACCATGCACTACTCTGGCGAGACAGTCCCATATTCAATATACTCCACTGAAAGGGAGAGGTGGTGAGCAATCAACACCCCATCAGTTTGTGGTAGAGCAGGCTTCCTCAACCTTGGCCCTCCAGATGTTTTGAGACTACAATTCCCATCATCCCTGACCACTGGTCCTGCTAGCTAGGGATCATGGGAGTTGTAGGCCAAAAACAACTGGAGGGCCGAGGTTGAGGAAGCCTGCTGTAGAGAAAGTTCACTGTATGGCTGACATGGGGGATTGCAACCTTTCAGATGTTAGGATTTCCAAGTCACATCAGCCCATGGCCAGTGGTCAGGAGTGAAGAGAGTTGTAATCCATCAACAGCTAGAGGCTACAGTTAGTTCCCCCTGTCTGCTGTTCAGAGATCTTATGGGGCATGTTCCTTGCTGTTCTTGTCTCCAATGTGCTTAAGGCTCAGGGAAGCTGTAGGCAGGAGAGTGCAAATACCACGGCTATGGATTCAGTCCCTAGATATTAAGTGGAGGGAATTGGGAAGTTTCAAGAAGAGTGAAGTGGTTGCGCACTCATTTCTTCAATCTCCTCTGACATTTTCCTAGTACATTTCCCTTGTATATTTATAAAGGTAACTGTTGGCTGCACTCCCAAGAAGCTGTTCTTGACTTGAAAAGTCCATGCATATGATGAAAGGGTTTTGCAAAATGGTCATTGCAGGGTCAAATAAACCCTCAATTAGCTCACATTCCAGATTATTCTTTAATTGTGCACATTCATTTTCTTCCCATTTCAAGCACTGCACATGTGGAATCTCGTTTTGCATTCAACATCAGACGTAAGTGATAGTCACAAACAGATGTGGCACTCTCTTTTCCTTCTGGCATTTTCTATTTTTGATTTGCAAGGATGAAAAATGGGATACCAATGCAAGTTTATTTGGACTTTAGCTATTTTCTTGCAGCCAATATAGATCTTGCAGTGCTGTTGAGGGAGGAGATGATGGAATCTGATGTGAACTTCTGTGTATATTCATTCTTCTTTTGTTCTTTCTCTGTAGACTACCTACTGCCACCCTTTTCATCAGCTTCCTCCACCTGGAGACTAGTGTGGTGTAGTGGTTAAGAGCGGTAGGCTCGTAATCTGGTGAACCGGGTTCGCGTCTCCGCTCCTCCACATGCAGCTGCTGGGTGACCTTGGGCTAGTCACACTTCTCTGAAGTCTCTCAGCCTCACTCACCTCAGAGTGTTTGTGGTGGGGGAGGAAGGGAAAGGAGAATGTTAGCCGCTTTGAGACTCCTTCGGGTAGTGATAAAGCGGGATATCAAATCCAAACTCCTCCTCCTCCTCCTCCTCCTCCTCTTCTTCTTCTTCTTCTTCTTCTTCTTCTTCTTCTTCTTCTTCTTCTTCTTCTTCTTCTTCTCATCTGCTCCCTTTAGTGATGAGAATGCACTGCAATTCTGAAAGGGGGAGGATTTCAACATATGATTTAATAGCTCTATTACCCCAGTTCCATTTAGAGCCAGTCATGGACCCCTCTAGAATCTGGGCCTAAATGGATCGTTTTTGGTTACTGGCCACCCCGCTGCCCCTTTGCTTTCCCATACTTACAAGGATTATTAATTAATTAATATATGATTAAAGCCAATATGGCTTCCAAACAATTTACAAAACAGAAAAAAACCTGATTGCACAGCATGGTTAAAATGCAGTATAATAAAAATACGGGCTTACAGTAGCATTTCGGGAAAGAAGAAATGTAGCAGCCATGCATAATCCAATGGTATCTAGGGCTTAAATCCTCAGGTTCTAATACTACTAATGTTACTTTGGTTTTACCAACAAGATAATGTATGTGAAACACTTTGAATACTTCAAAGTGCTTTATAAATGCTTGCTAGAGTCGTTCCAGAATAACTTGAGGAAACTTGTGGGGCACTTTTTCCTAAACTGTGACTGTGCAATGCTTTCTCCCAGAAATGAAAATCAGATATTATTATTATTATTTGTACCCATTAAAAACTGCTCTGGTGACATGTGCCGGAAATTGTAAAAGATTCTTTCTAAAGATGCATCTGTTCTCCCCTCCCCCTCCCCCTCCTCCTCATTTTAATATTTGTATCCTGCCCATCTGGTTGGGTTCCCCCAGCCAACCTGGGTGGATTACAGCATATAAAAAGGTAAAGGTAAAGGACCCCTGACGGTTAAGTCCAGTCGCGAATGACTCTGGGGTTGCAGCGCTCATCTTGCTTCCTCGCCGAGGGAGCTGGCGTTTGTCTGCAGACAATTTTTTGGGGTCATATGGCCAACATGACTAAGTCGCTTCTAGCGAAACCAGAGCAGCGCATGGAAACAGCATTTACCTTCCTGCCGGAGTGGTACCTATTAATTTACTTGCACTTTGACGTGCTTTCGAACTGCTAGGTTGGCAGGAGCAGGGACCGAGCAAAGGGAGCTCACCCCGTCGCGGGGATTCGAACCGCCGACCTTCTGATCAGCAAGCCGTAGGCTCAGTGATTTAGACCACAGCGCCATCCGCATCCCACATATATACAGCATATATAAACATAATAAAACATCAAACATTAAAAAACAGAATATCTTATACAGACTAAAACCAATAAATCAATAGAAACGAAGAAGAAGAAGAAGAAGAAGAAGAAGAAGAAGAAGAAGAAGAAGAAGAAGAAGAAGAAGAAGAAGAAGTTATGCCCAAATTAAAATAACCGCCAACCCCAACTAAACATTTAACCAACCCAACTCAAACAAAGGAAAGTTCTACCCACCTTGGAAGATTGGCAGATGCAACTAATGGACTATATGGAGATGGCGGAAATGACTGGCAGAATCCGAGACCAGGGAGAGGAGACGGTGGAGGAAGATTGGAAGAAATTTAAAATTTATCTACAGAAATACTGTAAAATTTATGAATGTTAAGGACATTGAAATGAATCGCAGGAGCTTTAGCAACAAAGTAAAATGTAAGATTGGACTAACAACAGATAAATTAATAGGATATGAATTTGCTGAATTAATTTTTAAAAAAGGGATACAAGAACGGGAGACATGAGGAAGTCGGGAAAATAAGCTAATTGAAAATGAGAAATTAAGAAAGAGGGAATTTTTGTTTTTTGTTATTATATGTGTTTTTATCTCTTTTTTCATGATGTGTTTAATGTTTGTATTTTTTGTATTGTATTGTTTTTTGTGATTTTGTATTTCCTTTTGTCTATGTATGCTTGTCTATTGTGAAAACTTAATAAAATATTTATATAAAAAACAACAACAAAACAAAGGAACCAAAATACCTAGAACCACCTATCTCTGCATGAGTCTAGTGTTTGCCTTAACTGGAAAGAGGGAAGCTCAGAGGAGCAGCTCATACAGCCTTATAGGATAATGGATTAATTCTGTTGCATATGGCGCCTTATTCAGAATTACACCCCTTCCCAGAAGAAGCTGCCTGGAAGGGAGCATGGTCAAAACAGGGACACAGTGGGCAATCTTTTCCATAGGTTGTCCCTTGGGGCTCAAGTAGGTTATTTCTCCTTTCTGTGTAAGCAGTTCTTCTGTGGCGTAATAGTAGTTCCCCAACGCAGCATTTGGAAATTGCTGCACACACCTCCCTGCATTCCCTGCACACACCTCCATTTCCCCTGAAGGAGAATTGGCCAAACTCAAAAGTTCTCATAGGAATTTTTGCCTATATGAGCCTTGCGTGTGAAGACCCCCAAAATCACCCCCAAAATAAAGACACAATAGACACAGAATTTAATTTAAGGTTTTTGACATTAATTTTGGCCACAACTTTATTGATTACAGCATGTGAGTGGTTGCTTAGGCGTTGGTTCCAGACTACCTGAATCTGCTCGTGGCAGGAGCATGACTGACACTGGGCACCACCATATGTCAGTAAGGGAAAGCATCCTGGGGGAGTGAGAAGCTGGCTTTGATCTCACAGCTCACCCCAGATGCTCCCAGGGGCTCTGGCGTGGCCCTAGCCCCTTGACAGGATTCGACAAAAGCAAGGTGAGCCCCTGGATTCCTTTAATGGATTTTCCTAGCAGCAGCAATGGAGGGGTAGGCACAGCCAACCACTTCCCCTTCGAAAAACATTGAACCAATGCCAAACCGCCAACCCTACAAAGTTGTGGCGTTCTGCTACATGGTAGGCAAAAACCAAATGGCACCAGCTGATCAGCCAAATGGCAAAATTCCTACCAGGCCCTTGCTCAAAAACAGACGACCCCTAGACATGCATAGCAAGGCCAAAGAACAGGTGAGGGCAGGTGATCTGCTGCATGTCACAAGAAAGTGAATCTCTCCAGCTAAGTGCAGCTGCTTAAGTAGCCCTTCAGCAGCCAATAGCCAACCCAACTGACCAAATTTCTGCCCCAGCAACAGAGGGGCAACCAATGGGGAGTTGTGGCCATCCAAACGGTCCTGCCCCACAACAGGGAGGCAGTTTACGGTGATGTCATGATGAAAGAAATGATTTCCCTCAACAGCCATGCATATAGATGTGATCACAATGTAAATATGAACTCTGCATTTTAAGAATAGAGTCGGTGTCTAATGATTTAATGGATTGTTGGAGGAACCATTTATGAAGTTACAGCACCAGTGCAAATTGTGCTCACAGAGCCATTTCAGTTTTCTTGAGAATTTTCCATTCAACACTTTTTCTTTTGTCCCCATTTGTTTTAATGCTAGGTGTTGTTGTTCATATATATATATATATATATATATATATATATATATATATATATATATGCTTTCGTAGATTTTCACGGGTACAGGAATGTAGGTTTTGGTGTCTTCGGGTGTCTTCCCGTGTAAGAGTTGGGGTGTCTAGGCGACGTTTCGACGAGGTCTCACTCGTCATCTTCAGGCTGGTGCTTTCGGCTTCTTGTTACTAGAACTGCATATATATATGCAGGTTTTGGTGTTTTCGGGTATCTTCCCGTGTAAGAGTTGGGGTGTCTAGGCGACGTTTCGACGAGGTCTCACTCGTCATCTTCAGGCTGGTGCTTTCGGCTTCTTGTTACTAGAACAGAGCAGGATCTCAGTGTTTGAGTTCCTATAAATACTGTTGAGGGGGTGTGGTGTATAGCCTCCAACGTTCTGGGCAGAGAGGAAGTTCCCAGGTTATTGTGCCTTTTCTTCTTTTGTTCATTAATTACTTGAGGGATATCTTGAGTGATTTCTTGAGTGATATTCTGAGTACCACTTAGGAGGGTCATTAGGTGTGGATTAGTTGCTAAAGCTTTCGTGTCTTGACCTCTTGAGCTTGTGAAGAGTTTTTCTGAGTTTTTCTGAGAAGAGTTTTTCTGAGAAGATGGCTGTACTGCACTTAGTTGTGCTCTGGCTTGGCTTCGTGTATAGGGGCGAGCTGTGGTTTTGTGCCCTGTGCCAGCCAGATCTGTGTAGGGATTGCAGGGGGGTGCAGCATCCGGAGGTGCCACTATGGTTTGGCTACTGGATGGTGTCTGTAATTTATCTGTGGAGAGGGTCTGGGTTTGGGTCTGGTGTGGTTGATTGGAGATGGATGCTGCACCCCCCTGCAATCCCTACACAGATCTGGCTGGCACAGGGCACAAAACCACAGCTCGCCCCTATACACGAAGCCAAGCCAGAGCACAACTAAGTGCAGTACAGCCATCTTCTCAGAAAAACTCTTCTCAGAAAAACTCAGAAAAACTCTTCACAAGCTCAAGAGGTCAAGACACGAAAGCTTTAGCAACTAATCCACACCTAATGACCCTCCTAAGTGGTACTCAGAATATCACTCAAGAAATCACTCAAGATATCCCTCAAGTAATTAATGAACAAAAGAAGAAAAGGCACAATAACCTGGGAACTTCCTCTCTGCCCAGAACGTTGGAGGCTATACACCACACCCCCTCAACAGTATTTATAGGAACTCAAACACTGAGATCCTGCTCTGTTCTAGTAACAAGAAGCCGAAAGCACCAGCCTGAAGATGACGAGTGAGACCTCGTCGAAACGTCGCCTAGACACCCCAACTCTTACACGGGAAGATACCCGAAAACACCAAAACCTGCATTCCTGTACCCGTGAAAATCTACGAAAGCATATATATATATATATATATATATATATATATATATATATATATATAACAGGTATTTTAAAGTTCATGCTGATATATTTAAACAACACTCTGCTAATGTCACTCAATCAGTTATGCATTCCCATGGTTATTTTCCTCCTCTCATCCACTTTTTCCTTAAGAGTGTGATTCTCTTTTATTATACGGGGCTGCCTCATTTTAAAATATGTATTGAAAGAAGAAATACCAAAAGCAATTTCACACACTGTTTCCTTAGTGTACTCATTTTCATTACTGGTTTTTTTAAAAAAAGTTTTTAAAAAGGGAGCACAATTTCCAATTAGAATTCTTCTTTTGGAAATTTACTGGGTCAGTAAACATTGGTAAAATAACAGAATAGGCAATTGAATCGGCGTGTTAGTCTTCATTTCTTTTACCAGGTCTGCCTTCCAAAACGGTGAATAATATGTAATTAATAGAAGAAAACCGGCAGCATGCATTGTCATATTGCGAGTTACAGATATGAGGGACAATGAGGATATGCTGCAGAATTTATTACAGTCAAACCCTGCAAAATAAGCTTATTTGTGTATCAAATTAAACACGGCACCAATTTGAAAGCTGTTGGGAGGAATAGCTGTACAGAAGTACAAAAGCTGAATGCTCTTCTATGTAGATTGTTCATGAAACATCCATTTGGTGTATATATGATGAATAGCACTCCATCTTATTTAGAAATAACTGCATCTTAAAATGCACCATAATTACAGATACTACTCTTTTTAACAGGTAAAGGAATGCCCGTAAGTGACTGTTTATAGAGATAATGATGATGGGTTTCAACCCATATTTAGTTATTCAGTTGGCAATTGACAAATGGTTCTCTGTACTTTGAATATGCCATACCCCTTTCATCAAATTTATTTTATTTTTTTTTTAAAAAAATAAATCACCCTGCACCCAAAAATAAATTCGAGTGGTATGCAAAGAAAAATAAAACAATAGAAACGTTATAGCAAGAAACCAACAATGGAATAAGGTTAAAATGAATAAAACCATTCAGCCAGTTCAAAATAACATAATGTAAAATGCATGGGCAAATAAAGAAGGATTAAAATAATGCAGTGTTTTCTCCTGATGTGTATCCCATGGAAGGGCATTCCACAATGGGGGCACTGCATCAGGAAATACTCTCTCTTCTCTACATCTATATCTTCTCCTACCTAGGCAGTTATCTTTCCACAAGGGCCAACATTGATGCTGAAATCCAGCATCGCCTGAGCTCTGCAAGTGCAACTTTCTCCCGATTGAAGCGCAGAGTATTTGAGGACCAGGACATTCGCAGGGAAACCAAAATGCTTGTTGACAAAGCTATTGTACTATCAACCTTACCATATGCTTGTGAAACTTGGGTCACTTATAAACACCCTTCCCAATTCCTTGAAAGATTCCATCAATGGTATCTCCGAAAAATTTTACACATCACTTGGGAAGACAGGCGAACTAATATCAGTGTACTGGAAAAAGCAAAGATCACCAGTGCTGAAGCAATGATTCTTCAACATCAACTTTGTTGGACTGGTCATGTTGTGTGCATGCTTGATTATGTCTTCCAAAGCAACTACTCTATTCCGAACTTAAAAATAGAAAGCATAATGCTGGTGGTCAACAAAAGAGGTTTAAAGACTCTCTCAAGGCAAAAAAAAATGTAGTATAAACACTGACAACTGGGAAACACTGGCCTGTGAGTGCTGCAGTTGGAAAACAGCCTTTACCAAAGGTGTCATGGGCTTTGAAGACACTCGAACTCAAGACGCAAGGGAGAAATGTGCTAAGAGGAAGGCACACTTGGCAAATCCACACCATGATCAACTCCCGCCTGGAAACCAATGTCCCCACTGTAGAAGGACATGTGGATCTAGAACTGGCCTCCACAGTCATTTACGGACTCATCATTAAAACCGTGTTTATGGAAGACAATCTTACTCGGTTACAAGTGATCGCCAAAGAAGAAGAAGAATACCGGTATGTACTTCTCAAAACGAAACACAGAGAAGTGCTTCTTCTGATGAACATATGGGCAGGCTGGTCTGGAAGGAGATGCTGTTTCAGATATTTGGGCCACTGCTAGTTCAGACCCCATTCATGTATATGGGAGTTTCTTAGCAAACTGGTGCGATCAGTAAGAAGCAAAAAAGCACCACTGATTTCCAAATTTACAATACACCTTAGAAATTGAATTGAATTGACTGTGTTTGACATGACCATCTACTAGCGAAAAATAGGTATCAATCAAAATGCAAGAAATATATTAAGGGGCAGGGGGAGTTTCAATTTTGGTGATGTGTGGTTTATCAAACACATTATGGCAGGTTATACAACCATTTCAAATTGCATAGCCTGTGCTCAAACAATAGAATAGAAAGGAATAAAAGTGTGCACTCAATGGGACAAGATTATAAAAAATGGATGCCATAAGTTCCAGAGGGTTTAGAAACAAAGAGCATCCATAAACTCTAAGCTGACCCTCTGGCTTCTGAGTTTGGGTGGACTTTATTCATTTCTGTTTGTTTTTCTAGCGGTAACAAGCCTCTGACCCAATGTGTTTTTCAGTCTTGAACAATTTTTGGTCTTTGTCAGAAAACAAAATTCAAATCTGCTACACTTTTCTGTCATTATTATTTATTCTTCTTCTTCTTCTTCGCCATGGACCTGATCTTGGGGATAGGAGTAGCACAAGATAAAACCCAGCGTCAGGGCTGTATTGAAGGCACCTGCTGGTTTTGAGCCGAAACCCAAAAGAACCCGATCTGCAAATCCAGACTGGGGACATTTTCCAGTGTATTGTGACTCGGGTCAAATTCCACCCATGAATTTCCTAGCTAGTTCAGTTTATTTCCTATTGCGGGCCAGGAAAACACCTGTGCCATCCCTAGCCTGAAGGATCAGGTAGGTAGTGTGACCTTCCAGACCAAAACCAACAGCACCAATACAATGAGTTGATGCACATAGAGAGCTATAAGCTCAGCTAACTAGCAAGGCTAGAGGCCTTGTGCCTTATCTTGTGCTAGGAGCAACTTTAGTCCCAAGGTTGTAAGCAACATTCCTAAGTGTCTACATTTGACAACGAGACATGCTGTGCTCAAATGTGCTAACCCCCTCAGGTAGAAAGGAATGCAAAGAGACCACGTGCAGTGGGAGCTGCTTAGAGAGAGAGTCCTTTGTTTCCTTGCCTAATGAATATGTAATGAAGGAAAGACCATACATGGTATAATTAGTATTGTGTTGTAACTAGATTGGAGGAGGTTTATGCATATGTATTGCTTTAACAGATAACAGCTATGTATATTAAGCAGGACGTGGGTGGCACTGTGGGTTGAACCACAGAGCCTAGAACCTGCCAATCAGAAGGTTGGCGGTTCGAATCCTCGCGATGGGGTGAGCTCCCGTTTCTCGGTCCCTGCTCCTGCCAACCTAGCAGTTCGAAAGCACGTCAAAGTGCAAATAGATAAATAGGTACCGCTCCAGCGGGAAGGTAAACGGCGTTTCCATGCGCTGCTCTGGTTCACCAGAAGTGGCTTAGTCATGCTGGCCACATGACCCAGAAGCTGTATGCCAGCTCCCTCGGCCAATAAAGTGAGATGAGAGCCGCAACCCCAGAGTCAGTCACGACTGGACCTAATGGTCAGGGGTCCCTTTACCTTTACCTATATTAAGCAGGCCCCACACTTTTGGGCTTGCTCAGCTTTTGGAGAGTGATCCCACTGAGCCATTATTGCTAGCAATAAACACCCTTTGTTTTCTCACTGCCGCGTGGAGATCTCCTTCAGCCTCAAACATTAATTTTGCTACAGAGCTATATCATTGAGCTTGTCGACACCTTATTCTCATTTTGCCCCCATACTTTATTTTGTGTCTCAGGGCTCATCCACTCTACTGCTTGTGCCATGCCTAGAAAGCATTGCCCCAAGTGGTTTTCTGTTTGACCCGCACTTTCTAGGCAAGGGTCCAAATAATTTCCCCCTTAACCCGCTCCTTTTATGCTGTTACAGAGAGCCCCCCAAATGCCACCCACTTTTGCTGGGAGCAGCATCGTGTGAGTGAAACTTTGCTTATTGAACATGCCCCCTAGCAGAACATTTGTTAGGATCTTAGTCCCTAGTTTCTGATTTCTAAGACTATAACTCATCTAGGAACCCTGAACTGTGCTCTTCTGGTATCCACACTGCCCCTTGGTCCATCTTTCAAACCCGTGGCCTGGTGCCCAGGGCCAGATTTAGGTTTGATGAGGCCCTAAGCTACTGAAGGTAATGGGGCCCTTTATATGTCCAGCTGTCCTTTGTCAACAACAAATTGTCACTGTTTTTTTTGTCTTGAATATATGCTATATGGTAAATTATGGACCTAATAGGTATCTAAAGCCATTTGCACATAACAAAATATGTATTTTATCAAAGTAATTGTTGAACTGAAATACAATTAAGAAGAAGACCCCTGACAGTTAAGTCCAGTTGCAGATGACTCTGGGATTGTGGCACTTATTTCGCTTTACAGACCGAGGGAGCTGGCGTTTGCCCACAGAAAGTTTTTCCGGGTCATGTGGCCATCATGATTAAGCTGCTTCTGATGCAAAGGAACACTGAAACCAGAGCAGCGCACGGAAACACCGTTTACCTTCCCGCCGGAGCGGTACCTATTTATCTACTTGCACTTTTTGGCGTGCTTTTGAAGGTTGGCAGGAGCTGGGACTGAGCAACGGGAGCTCACCCCGTCTTGGGGATTTGAACCGCCGACCTTCTGATCGGCAAGCCCAAGAGGCTCAGTGGTTTAGACCATACCGTTCAGTATATTAATAGTGAAATACATTTAAGAAGAAGTATATTAATAACATTACTTACATCATAGGAGCCTACACAACACAAAACACTGTTGATGTATGTAGGTTTTAATTTATTTGTTTTCTATCTTCTATTTTGGAAATGTACACCCAGGTTTTTGTTTTTTCCAGTTCTTGCACCTCTGCATTCTGCATCCTGACAGGTGGCAGCTATGTTGTGGAACACCTGCTTTCCCTGGTTAGGGATTTCCCCTGCTGCTGATGCTTCCACTGCCTTCATCTCTGCGTTTCCCCCTTCTCAGTCTCTCCCACCTGAGCCCACTCACTCACTGTCTTCCTTTCCTTTCCTCTGCTTCTCCCTCTCTCTGCTGGATATCTCCATGCAGCCTCCATCAGCCGCATCTTTTCTCTTTCTCTGCCACATATTTCTCTGCAACAGCCTTAATTAATTGGATCGTCGTTTGTGCTCAAACCTTTTTACAAAGGTTATATTTATCTGTCTATCTACACATGCACACACATGTAGGCTGCAGTAACTGCACTTCATATTAGCTCAAACTTTTAAGTAATTAATTGACTGATTAATTACAAACGCATTAAGCTACTCCAAGAACATCTTAAATATCAGATGTTATCAAATTTTATCATGAAATCTGAAAGCCGTTTTGTGTAATTTCTATAAAAATTACAAAAAATGTACTGTTAAATATTTATTCTAAAGTTCTAAGTAGAGTAAAAAACGGAAGAAAGGGGAGTCTATGATTAATTCAAATACTTTCCCATTGATCCTAGTAAATTCCTCTTAACATTAATTACTTCCTATAGCAGCATACAATTAATCCCTAGATCAGTTGTGCCCAGTTCTCCCCCCCCTTCATATATTGAATCATTGGGTTGCGTGTCGAGGTCCTCAAGCCACCCCCCAAAATAACTCACAACGGACACGTAATTTTTTGTTTAAGATTTTTGGCATGGTTTTGGCCACAACTTTATTAAAATACAAACCATGAGTGGTTGTTTAGGCATTGGTTAAGACTATCTGTCCCCTCGCCTGGGGACAGAACTGACTTCCGGGCACCACTGAAAGACAGTGCGGGGGAAAGCAAGTCGGGGAGAAATGGAGTTGAGTCACAGACCCTCAATTCTCACCCGCCTGCTCCCCGAAGGCTTGCCGGCCCTAGTCCCATTCCAGGGATTGGACGAAAAGATGGCAAGCCCCAGGATTCCTTTAACGGAATTCCCTTTCCTCAGCAACCATGGAGGGGCAGGCCCAGCCTATCGTAACCCCTCCTCCACCAGATTTATAACCAATGCCTAACCACAACCTTACAAGTTGTGACGATTTGCTACGCAGTAGGCAAAAACCACCCAGCCAGCCAATTTGCCAGGTGGAAAAATTCCTACCAGGCCCCTGCCCCAACGGCAGACGACCCCATGACAGGCATAGCAAGGTCAACGCAACAACCCCTTACTCTAGGGCGGGTGGGCGGGTGATCCGTTGCACGCAGCAAAAGAGAAAGTACAAGGCTGCGTGCAGAGTATTTAAACCTTTTACCACTCCCACCAAAATTGCAACATAACTTTTCCCCCAGCAACTCAGCAATCCAATCACTGCCCCCTGGCCATCTTGGAGAACTTACCCAGCAACAAAGGGGGTGGCTCAGTAGACCCCACTGCAACATGTGCTCTCTCTGAAGGAGAACATGCTTTCCATTTGTTCAGTCCAGCTCTCATTGTTTTAGAAACTTAATATACCGGCCAGCTTACTGTTCCCAACGTTTTCCTTATTAATTCCTTTTTCATACTGCAACTCTGCTTCCATGTCATTTCATTTTCTTGGTCAGAGTGGGTAATAACCCTTTGATTTTTTGGTCTGTTTTGCTGCCTGGCAACCCTACAAGGACCTAATGTTATCATGCATACCCATGCTGTGTTTCTATCAATTGATGAAATATTCTCGTTTCTGGGCCAGCTCTGTCGAACAGTCCCCCAGCAGGAATATTGCCAGGGTCACATTGAGAAGAGGTTCTCCTGTCCCCTGAGGTAAATTCCCCTGTCATCTGTTGTTGCTGAAGGGCATGCTCCCTGAATGCATACATAGTGTGCAGATACTTACATCGCAAATAAGTGTGCCATTCTTGTCCATGGTGTTGTGATGCCTTATAGCAAAGTTGCAAGGGAAAGTCATTTATACCACTTTTCCAGTATAGAAGTTGCTGTTTTGGGGACATTTGAGAAAGTGGTAGGCAGCTGGACTGGAGATGGATGAGATCGCTTGGTGGAACTGACAACCAGATTTGGCTTCCTATATCAGCAGGATTCCTGGCAGCCCTTCCATCTTCTGTTAATCTAAGCTTGGTGGCATCTGCTGCGACCCGTTCCCATCAGGTGAGCTGGAAAGCCAACGATAACAGCTATGGTGGAACCGGAATTTAGAAGAAATAGAATCAAATCTCATTTGACTGAATTCTGTGTCTTGTTTCTTGGTTGCTCCTAGCACTGGCTAAAGTAGGAAAGAAAATTAATCACTTATCCTTTTAATTCATTCATTCATCACTTTCTAATTCATCAAGCACCTTGGTCACAATGTAACGCAAATGTAACTTCCCAGGGAGGGAGCTCTGTTGAACACAGTGGCACTTTACTTCAAAGTAAACATGTTTTGGGTTGTGCGACACTGTGCTCATTGGATCCTAGTATCATTAGCTCTGCAATTAAGTTAAATTCTTCCATCATACACGTTCATTGTCATGTTCTCTGTGCATCCCTGAATGGTGAAAATTCCAGGGAAAGCAATAAGGCTTGGCTTCCTTTTGGAGCAGATATCTCTGAAAACTTAGAATATTTGATTCAATTCAATCAAACTGAATACTTGTTTCAATTACAAATATGCAAATAGAGTATAGGTGGAAAGAATCAGGGAATGGTATCTGTGCTCATAGGTGCTTCCAGAGTTCACAGTTAGCCCTCATCACTTTCTCCTTCTGCTGTGTCCGCTCTTGTTGTTGTTGTTTTGTGTGTGTGTGTGTGTTCCTCTTTGGGAAACTGAAACTTCTTTCAAGACACACACACACACACACACACACACACACACACACACACACACACCTTTTCTTACATTTCATAGAAATATTCAACTGTTTGCTAGCCTTTGGCTCTATTCAGAGACATTCCCTTAGCCACCCAAGATTATTAAGATGCTATTTCCCAAACAAAAGATGTGGCTGGCAGGTAAATTTAAGGTAAAGGTAAAGGACCCCTGGACAGTTAAGTTCAGTCAAAGGCAACTGTGGGGTTGCGGCGCTCATCTCGCTTTTGAGGCCGAGGAAGGTGGCGTTTATCCACAGACAGCTTTCCGGGTCATGTGGTCAGCAGGACTAAAACGCTTCTGGCGCAACGGGACACCATGACGTAAGCAAGAGTGCATGGAAACACCGTTTACCTTCCCGCCACAGCCGTACCTATTTTTCTACTTGCACTGGTATGCTTTCAAACTGCTAGGTTGGCAAGAGCTGAGACAGACAACGGGATGCTCAGTGGTTTAGGCAGAAAGATAGACAGAATGTGCCTGGTATACAAACAACTAGTACCTGGATAGATTTTTTGTCATACTAACTTGCCTATGTTATACATAAGTTGCTCCTACAAGTTTATTATTTAATTAAACAACAAAAGGACATTGCTTAGGAATAATAATAAAAAGTATGTCTTCCCTCTCCCTTCATTTACTCACATACAACTGGTAAATTTGGCATAAATGTAATTCTTGGCATTTTATAATTTTTGTCTAGCAATAAATAGCCACCGGAGAAGACTGACATAAATGTGGTGTGTTAGTATCTTTAATTTACAAGAAGCGATCAATACCCATGATTGTATGCTTATTTGGAGTAGAAGAAAAAAAAGGGGGGGAATGCTGTTTCCTGATGTATTCCCATATTTGAAACAAAACAGGATTTCCCATACTTCCTCAGAGAGGTTTTAAGAAAGGTGTTCCAATTACAATTTCACATTTCACGTTCAGGTCTTGACAATTCTGGGTGCCATATGCTTCTTGTCACTGCCTATAATTACGCTGTCAGTGTCTGCCAGTTATCCTAAGTGTTACTTAAGTATTACCCCCGCCCTTGCTTTTTTTAAAAAAGCAAATAATACATTACTGCTCTTTTAAAGGCAAATGCAATTATTTTAAGCTATGGAACAGTGTTCGCTTTTAAGGTAAGGGGAGGGGCCATAGCTCGCTAGGAAAGCATGTGTTTTGCATACATGCAAATCCCACTTTCAAACCACAGCATCTCCAGGTAGGATGGGGAAACACTTGGGATTTGGTACCTATCAGTGGAGACAACAGTGAGACAGATGAATGAGGATGGTTTTGTTGTTGTTGTTTGTATAAGTCAACTTCCTAACATCTACTTTCCCTTTTGCCAGGATCTCTGCATGCGTTCTCCATTATGCCATTTGATTCTTACAAATGTTGCTTTTGCTGCAGGGATCACCGTCTCTTTGAATTGTAAAGACAGTGCATATCAGCACAACAAACGCATACTGGTTTTATATCAGTGTAAGTGTTAGGACAGGGACGCCGGTGGTGCTGTGGTCTAAACCACAGACCCTGTAACGGGGTGAGCTCCCATTGTTTGGTCTCAGCTCCTGCCCACCTAGCAGTTCAAAAGCACGTCAAAGTGCAAGTAGATAAGTAGGTACCACTTTGGCGGAAAGGCAAACAACATTTCCATGCGCTGCTCTGGTTCGCCAGAAGCGGCTTAGTCATGCTGACCACATAACCCGGAAGCTGTGCGCCGACTCCCTCGGCCAGTAAAGCAAGATGAGCACCGCAACCCCAGAGTCATTTGCGACTGGACCTAACGGTCAGGGGTCCCTTTACCTTTACCTAAGTGTTAAGACTTAAATAGTTCTAATAAATAAGAGCCAGTAAGAGCGCTGTGAATTATTTGTTAGTGATCCTAATTCCCTCTCACAGAGTTTTTTGGAGAGGTCGAACGAGTGTTCAACCTGTGGAAATTGGTGGGGTCTATTTCCCTGTAGAGTGGTATATAATTGCTTGTGCTGCAAACCCAAACTGATAACCAGCAAATATTTCACTTGATGTGGAAATGCCCCACAGCCCAGTTGAAAAACCTTTCACCCCTTACCCTGAATCATAAATAGCCTCAAACGTTTTCTTTATTTATTGCACAAATAGTTGACACTGATAAAAACAACACTGAAATCATCTTCCAAAGGGGATCTTCAAGACTCCAAACAAGTGGGCAGGGGGTGATCATGATTTCCCACCAAATCTTGTTTGTCCAAATGCTGAGAAACTGCCCCAGTCCATCAGACTGTAACCTGTAGAAAGGCATTTCATACAGGTGGGTTCACTTGTCTTTGTGGCCTATAATTTTCTCGGCCTTTCAGCTTATGGTGAGGCTAAAAAAAGCTTTCCTTCCAGAAGACTTAGTTTGTTAAGCAGTGCAAATTAGAACAGAAACTGGGCTAGACTTGAATTTAAAAAGCACTTTCTGTACATGTGATGAACCCTTGTTTTACATTTCAAACTGCAGAAAAGCTTCTGGGGAGAATTATCTTTTGTTTGTTTTGTGTTACATTTGGAAAGGGATGGGAATGTATGAGGACCCTTGAGATGTTGTTGGGACTCCAGCTTCCATCAGCTCCAACCGGCATGGCCAGTGGTCATTTTATCATGTATATTTTATGGTGTGGCTCACCCTGAGATTTATGGATGAAGGGCAATATACAAATTTAATAATAAGCTGTCCACCAGCAGCTAAAGGGTATCGGGTTCGTCATCTCTGCATTATCAGCCAGTCAAATCTGTAGCCCAAGCCAGCTGTTAGTAAATTTTGAAGACATCACTACACCATTGCCATAAGTGCTTAATGTATGCAAATGTCTGCCACATTGGGGTAAAAGCCAAGTGAGTAGGAAAGAAAGAAAGACTTGGCAATATTTAGCATATTATTGCATATTCTTTTGCTACTCACTGCGGTAAAATTAACATCAAATGAATTTTCACGGTTAATAGAGAAGTAAAAGTTTACTACATTGAAAAAACTTTTTTTTTTTGCAAGCATGGCACTTAAAAGAAACTGCTTGCAATAAACTGATAATAATCTCCAATTATTTAAATGGTACAACTGCAGAGCAGCTATATAATACCGAACTCATATGGCATGATAAGGTAACAGTATCAAATATATCTGAAAATGGCCATTATGCCATGTCTCCTCTGGAATGCAGGGGTTTTTTTCTACAACCCTGTAAAAATGAACATTATCCTTATCATATAAATGCAGTACTTTATTTCTGCACTTGGGGTTTTTTTTGCAGTGGTTTTAACCCACCAGATAAGTGGTCAGCATCTAACTTTTATGGGTAGCTCTTTGGAAAATGAGGGCAGATGGCCAATTACTTTCCACCTCAACACCTGTATGTGTACACACACACACACACACACACACACACACACACACACACACTTTCCATAGTGATGTACTGGGAAGGTTAGTCCTCCCCCACTTCGTTTTGGTCATGTGCTGCCAAATAACATTTGTCTATACTGGCTCCTACTGACTTCTTTGTACAGTGGTACCTTGGTTTACAACCATAATCCATTCTGGAGGTCCAGTTGTAAACCAAAACAGGTTGTAACCCAAGACACGCTTTTGCCAATGGGGCCTCCAAAAAAAGGAAGGGTTGTAATCCAAAAAAAGGGACACACACTTCCGGGTTTGACATGGTTGTAATCCAGAACGGTTGCAAACCGAGGTACCACTCAAACCCTATTACACATAAACCTTTCCATCCAGTCATAAAATCAGTAAAAGTATACTTCAGCATATACATACATCAGCATATATATCACGAATGAGGAGGGCATGGGATCATGCCACTGAGCCTTGCCTCATTTTTTTATCTATGTGCTAACTATGTCCTCTGCCAGCTGCATTGCTGGTGACCATGCGATGTGGTTCTATGCATGAACTGGTGAACCCATTTAGAGCTGCTTTGCATGACTGAAAAACAGGACCAGTTGGGCATAAGCCATGGTGGTGGTGGCTGAGGCTAGCTTTGTCCCATAACTCTCTTTTTAAAATGTGAGGTGGTCTGGGTCCCATCTGTGGCCAGCTGGCAACTTCTACTCCCCTATTGTGTGGACAGGCGGAGTCCTCCCAACCCCAGGCGACCCCCCAGAGGAATAATGACTCAAGACAACGTGCTATGGGATTAAAATTGGCCACAACTTTATTAAGTTTCAGCTGAAGGGAGACCTTGGCTCAGGCATTGGGCGTTTATCCTTCCCAGTCCCTGGCTGGGGATCTGGGAGACATCAGGGTTATCCAGAATGTGTGGGGATTGGGCTGGCTCTGGAGAACATATGTTCAAGCAGAAAGCTCTCCCCCCATTTTGCCGCCGTTGGAGGGGAGAGCAATGACAACCTCTCGACGTATGGCCAATGCCCCCCCTCAAGACCCCTTTAATGGGGAACCCTGGTATCACTGCTGCATGGGGGACGTGGGTCACCGCTTCATGCCCCCCCCCATTTAGGAAGATTGACTAAAGGATTCCACCCAAGGCCTGAAACCACCAAAGTTGTGACATTTTGCTACGGGAAAGACAAAACCTGCCAATGCAAGAAAATTCCTTTCTGACCCTTCAGCAGCAACCCTGACGTAGCAGCACCTGCGTACCTGTGGAGAAGAGGTTAACCTGCAAAAGAAGACTTTACTGAGGGAGGGGAGGGTGGAAGAAGCTTTGGAACCGACTGCCACTTCACAGGTACGATTCACCTTCTGTTGTGTGGGCAGGGCGTTCCCTCCCCTTACCTGGCCAATCCCCTGGCAATGCCTCCCCAGGCAGGATTGGACGATTGGCTGAGGTAAGCGGAGACCTCCAGGTATCCAGTCTGGGGAGGATGAAGCCAGCTTGAACTACCAGGAGCCACACTGGGATCTCATTTGATGTGAGGAGCGGTCATTCTCTTCAATGCACACTAGCTTCTTTTTTCTAATTGGCAGCAATGGGACAGAGTTTCCTGATTGGCTTTCTTATAGGTCCAAGCTTTTGACTTGGCTTCCATCTTTCCATGTTCCAACTCGGTTTTGTCAGTTCCGATGCACTGGGCAGGGATCTAAAGCCAGAAGGAAGCTGGTGGTTCCTGACACGATCCTTCTACAGTGGTGCCTCGCAAGACGAAATTAATTCGTTCCGCAAGTTTTTTCTTCTTGCGAGTTTTCGTCTTGCGAAGCACAGTTTCCCATATCAATGCATTGAAAATCAATCAATGTGTTCCTATGGAGACCGTCCGGGGACAGAGGGGAAGCGCCGCGCGCCTTCCCCTCTGTCCCCGGACCTGTTTAAAACAAGGGGCGGTGGGGAGAAGATCTCCCTGTTGCCGCCCCTTGGTTCAAAAGGGGTCCGGGGAGAGAGGGGAAGGCGCGCTGTGCTTCCCCGCTATCCCCGGAGCTTGCGGGGCAAGCTTCATTTTGCAAAGCAAGCCCAGAGGGAAATGCGTCTTGCGAAGCGGCTAAGAAAACGAAAAACTCCTTCGTCTAGCGAGTTTTTCGTCTTCCGAGGCGTTCATCTTGCGGGGTACCACTGTAATGGGATGTTGGGGCAGTACCCTAGCCAAGGAGCCTCAGTACCTTCCACACCTTCTGGTTGGTCATAGCAGATCACAGGAATGAGCAAAGCTGACTTTCATTCCCTTAACACAGGCTTCCTCAACCTCGTGTCGGAATCTCCATTTGACCGAGCTGATAAGGCTCATCTTCGGAATCGCCTTCCGAGGATTAATTGACGACCTGATCCTTTGATAAGGCCTCAGGCACGTCGTCCCAGCAGAGCTCCCAAAACAGCAAGCAGATGAGATAGTATGAGCTAGATTGCTATGCTTTATTTTCTAGCTACGCAGAGAGCAAAGAAATATAGATCCTCTCCCTGTGAGAGCAGAGAGCAACTGAACAAAGGAACAGGAAATCACTAACGTCACATCCCGTCTCCCTTTCCCGTGAGACTGCAAGGTCTCTGGAATGTAAACAGAGTCCTGCGACTCCCAGCAGCTGCTCAGTAAGAAACAGAAACTAACACCTCGGCCCTCCCGATGTTTTGAGACTACAGTTCCCAGCATCCCTGACCACTGGTCCTGCTAGCTAGGGATCATGGGAGTCGTAGGCCTGCCTTAACACCTCCCGGCAATCAGGCAGGATACCACTGGCAGCAGGGACACTGCCATAATGTTTTGGTCTTTTGCCTATGACATGCCAGTATCCATCGGGGAGCTATACATATACAAGCATTGCAGCCCGATTTGCCTCAGTGCTTGCACCTGCTCTTCTCTCCCCCCCCCCCCGTCCTGCTCCATTTCAAGCTGTGGGCAAGATGTTAAAGAGAGAAAAATGAACCAGTGGTTAACAGCAGTGAGTTATCAGTCCACTGAAGGCAGTAAATACTGTGCATTGACTTCAGGAGAAGGAGTGCACTACACATTTTATTTTACAGCCCGCTGTAAGACTTGAAATAGAGCACTTGGCCTCCTCCAATATGTGCGATCATGACAACAGCCTCATAAAACTGGACAAAGAAAAAAGCCAGCTGATTTTTTATTTATTTTGCATAAAGAATTTCAACAGACTTTTTTGGGAAGGAAACGACAACAAGTAACCAGCAGCCAGGTAAATTACTTCTGGTAGCTGGGTGGTGAACACTATTTATTAATTTTATGAATGCACATATGAAAAGTTCTTCTGGTTTGGCATAGCTTCCCCGCTACATATTGCCACATTTCCTGTTTCCACTGATATTTCTCTCTTCCTACATCTGTTTCAAGCTTCTCCCGTCACCTCTTGCAAGTGAAGAGATGGGGAAACTGTACACTTGTGTGATCTCGTTTCTTAGCAACCTCCCCCTATTTCTCCCCCCCCCCAACTTTTCACATATTCTAGAAGCAGCTAAAAAAGCATACAAGATCGAACAGCTGCACTGCCTTTGTGAGATTCCTTCTTGTCCTCAGCCTTCCAGAAACTAAAGTTTCCAGGGATATGTGAAACTCCACAGAGAAACTTTGATAGCCTTTTAGAAACCCATTTGCTTCTCTTGTTTCTCACGTGTCTATCTTGTTTAGGGAAAGGCTGAGCAACTAATTTGAACCCATTTGGGTCTTGTTGGTGCTCCATTCCATTTTCTTCCTTTCCATTCCATGCCACTGAATCCCATTGTATCTCATTATACATCTTTTGATTACATTATGTGTGCACTTTTACTGTAAAAGGTGCTCTTTTCAGTGCATTCACTAGTAAAATACTACAGTGGTACCTCAGTTTACGAACTTAATCCATTCCAGAAGTCAGTTCTTAAAACAAAACTGTTCTTAAACCAAGGTGCGCTTTCCCTAATGAGGTCTCCTGCCGCCAGTGCCCTTCCACTGTTCAGATTCCATTCTTAGACTGAGGTAAAGTTCTCAAACTGGGACACTATTTCTGGTTTTGCGGAGTTTGTAAACCAAATCGTTCTTAAACCGGACTGTTCTTAAACCGAGGCACCACTGTATTTTGTACGCATGTTTTACACAAAATACACACTTTTGTACACATTTTTTTTCACACTGAAAATACATGACAAAAGCCAGAGAACTTCACAGTCTGAGGGTTGCATTCCGATCTCCAAGCAAGTTCAGGAACATTGGATTGGGTCTGTCCGCTGCAAAAAGCAAATTAAACAAATCCCTCCCCCATTCCTTTTCCATCTCTTTTTCTCAAAGGCAGGGAGGAGTGTACTAATATATTTTCCCCACCCCTGCAACATTCCTCATCTTTTTTTTAAAAAAAATTATTTTATATGTTGCATGCACATATATTTCTTCTTCACCATCGTCCTGTTGTACATAACTGCTTATTGTAAGTAGAGATGGAGGGGCTTAGAGATCAGCTGGGAATAGATAGCATCTCTTGTAGGAATGCTTCCAAAATCCCACCCCACTCATAATTTTCCCCAAGATGTTGGAGTTCTTAATTTCCTGGTCCTATCTCAAAAGTGGAATTTAGTCCTGTCTCAGAAAGTAGAACCTATGTGTCACGGGAAATGGGGTTGCTTGTGTGTAAACCTCTAGCTGTTCCAAACTGCTTAGGGGCGGTTGTGTCTTTCCCTGACTGAGCAGCTTGGGCGCTGCTGCTGCTCAGTCGCTCGACGAATCCGTGAGTGGGCGTCTCCTAAATTTCCTCCAGCATAAGAGCTCCTTGACGGACAATCTCCGCCTCGCCTCTCTGTGCGTAACCCTTCTGCGCAGAGTGGGCGTGCCTAGTGGTGCCCCTCCACCCTCCTCACTTCCTTCACTGCCAGAGTCTCGGAGCCTTTCCTCCGAGATGCTTTCTCCCTCTCCCTTCTTCCTGGTGTCACCTGGACATTCTTCCCCAGATGACGTTCTCTCTCTACCCTTACTCGTTCCCTCTTCTGCAGAGTCTGGAAGCACCGCCTTCCCCCTCTGCTCCGATGTCAGTTCCCTGACACTATGCATTAAAGAATCCTTCATTACTCCATTTTTAATTTTCTGAATTTTGTTCAGAGTGCTGTGCAAGCACAGTTTGCAGCAGCTTCCATCCCTTCATGTCTCCCCGCCTTCACTGCCTCTGTGTTACTGATGCTCACCTTAATGTCTGTATTGATGAAACAAAGCAAAAAGGCAATGATAAAATGTAACTGAACATGTATATGACTGCATCAAGAGCCTTTTTAACACTGTATTTTACTTTTGGGCCTTTGCAAATAATTAAAAAATGTGCATAAGAAGGATCTTGATGCAATAATATTCGCTTCAACATTGCTTCACCCCCCCCCCTTTTTTGCAGTGTTCCATCAATGCAGAGATGGGGGTGCAAATGAGCTGAAGGAAGCAAAAGCTGCAGGAACCATACGTTTCAATTCCACAATTACTTTTAGATATTTTCCTAATTAAAACAGAATTGATGGGGAATGGAAAACAGGGCAAAGTGAACCAAAGACGCAGTAAAGGAACTGAATAGGAGAAACAGAATACCACTGTTTTGTATTTACTCTGGAAATGTTACTTGTGTGCATAAAGAAAGCAGCTGGGGGTAGATTTAGCACAAAAATGTAGCATCCAGTCATGGTTTGTGGGTGACTGGTGACTAGGTAAGGTAAAGATAAAGGGCCCCTGGACACTTAAGTCCAGTCAAAGGCGACTATGGGGTTGTGGCACTCATCTCGCTTTCAGGCCGAGGGAGCCGGCGTTTGTCCACAGACAGCTTTCCGGGTCATGTGGCCAGCATGACTAAACTGCTTCAGTCAAAATGGGACACCATGGTGGAAACCAGAGAGCATGGAAACACTGTTTACCTTCCTGCCACAGCGGTACCTATTTATCTACTTGCACTGGTATGCTTTTGAACTGCTAGGTTGGCAGGAGCTGGGACAGAGCAACGGGAGTTCACCCTGTTGCAGGGATTTGAACTGCCAACCTTCTGATCAGCAAGCCCAAGAGGCTCAGTAATTTGGACCACAGTGCCACCTGCATCCCTTTGGTGACTAGGAACATCTGCAGGCTTGAGGTCTTCTTCCCATCAGTTTTGGAGATAACCCGTGTTAGTGCCATATATAGTGACTTTTTTCAGTCCCGTTTATTTAGTTATTTACTTACTACTTTCATATCCCACCTTTTCTCTAAGGAACTCAAGGCAAACTTCAAGGCAGCATACATGCTTCTTCCCACTCCATTTTATCCTCACAATAACCAGGGATTTTTTGTTTTAGCTCAAACTCACCTGAACTCAGTTCTGGCACCTCTCAAATGGGTGCCATTGCCGTTGTAACAGCGAAGCGGTTGTGGTGAATTCTGGCACCTCTTTTTCTAGAAAAATAGCGCTGGCAATAACCCCGTGAAGCTAAGAAGTAGATGACCCCATAGTGAGCTTTGTGGCTTAGTGGGGATTTGAACCCTGGTCTCCCAGGTCCTAATCTGACACTAACTACCAGGCCAGTGATTCCCAAACTCTGGCCTGTGAAACACCAGTGGTCTGTGCAATTCATTCAGGTGGTTCATAAAAATTCAGGTGGTTCTTTGTGTCTGTAAAAATACAATTAAAAACCATGCAACATCTAGCTCAGCATGTTACAGTTGCTAGAAGAGGCAGGAAAAAAATCATTTAAGTAGTCCACCAAGACCCTTGGCAATTTCAAGTGGTCCACATAGGAAAACGTCTGGGGATCATTGCACTAGGCACCTCTGAACCTTCAGTTGGCATGAAATCACAGCTTGAAACCATAGTCAGAAACAAATTTGTTGCTTGTGTGTATGTGAATTTCACCATAGTTTTTAAAAAATACACTGGTGCAGACAAAACATTGTTATCTCCAAATCTGGATGGGAGGGGCAAGGGAGGAGGAAGGAGGGAGAAGCCCATAAGCCCATGGTTGCACCTGATCCCCAAATGATGGACCGCCAAGTCGCATTATTCCTGCACCAGCACACTGAGTCAGCTACAAACTACTCAGTTATAGACATTTGATGAATGCTACTAAAGTACAAACTTGGATAGGTCTCCCCCCCCCTTGCCCACTATATATATTTCCACTGTTCCACACCGTAATGCCTGTATGCGCAGAATCTGACTGCAGATTGATGTCTTCATTTAAATGGAGAGTAGCCGGTTTTAAGCTTTAACTCTTCTCATAATGGCACCTCCAGGCAACAAGAGAAAGATTCAATAAGCCAAGCCAGGTCTTGGTATTTATGTGCATTGTGTCCTTGGGTGATGTAGACTTGTACCTTCTGTATATTTAAATATATAGCCAGTTTCACTGGCAAGATGCCTTAGGAAAAGTACATAAGAGATCCCTTTGTGAATCGGTGAAATATTTAAGAGATCCCTTTGTGAATCGGTGAAATATTTATCGATGAAATATTTATTCACCCATCATCATCAGTTTTGCAGTTACACAGAGAAGCAGGTTTAAGAATGGGAATATATGGGGAATGACCATAACATATAATATGTGAACAGCCCTGACACTGGGAGGGGAGGCACTTGACACAACCTAGCTCTACATTGGGTTGGTTTAATTAATAATGTGCTACTAACCATGTCAACTTAGAAGTAAGCCCTATTGGATTCAATGGGATTAGCTCCTAGGTAAACCGGGTTAGAGACTGTTACGGGATGGGGGAAGAGATTTGTTTTGTTCACATCTTAATATGAACCTACCAGATTTATGCTTTCTGAACCAGAATGCAGACCCAAACATAACTCTCCTATGAAATATGCATTCCCCCAGTTTGGTCCCCCAAGGATGTGTACAAAAAATGTTCATATTAGTGAAAAGTGCACACACAAATGCATATATTAGTGAAAATAATGTTCATACAAAGGTGCTTTGTATTTGGGAGAAATTGTTGGCATAATGCGTTCAAAGGCGCACATGAAAACGCATCGAGATTTTCAAGCAAACTTCTTTCTTTTTTCAAACCAAATCACAAACTGGTGCAGAAAATGGAGCAAGCCAAATTTAAGATTTGAAAAATGAAAAGCTGAGAGAAATGGAAATGGATGTTTCATTGATCTTCCCTATTCATATTGGATGAAATTTCCCCCTGATCAATTTACTGGTAATAATTGACTAAACCTGCATAATATGCCAGACCTTAAACCACTTGAGATTTCCCACCAGAAAATCCCTTTGGACCCCATTCTTGCTTATTTTGTGTTCCCTGTCTGTAAGCATTCAAGCAAACAAGAATACTGACAGGAATGTTCCTGGGATCAGGAGTTTTCAATAGCAGAAAAACTTGAGCAGTAGTTTGGCCTCTCCATGGAGAGCATCCTCACCAGTCCCAAACTCAAATACAAGCAGCCAGTATAAAGGAGAAACAAAGCATATCTTGAACAGCAGCCTGGGTCAATGCTTTCTCTAGATATGAGGTTGGCATGTGCAGAAACCACATCCTTTAGAAATTTTGTTAGCACTGTGCTGACACTTTTCTTTTGTCCATAAGTAACCCATATTCTTTACCCAAGTACCAACATCCAAATAGCCTCAAAATTTCACTTTATCTGAAGTTTGGTGGAAACTCTCATTGTAATATATTGTTATAGATTTGAGAGGGGGACACCCCCCAAACCCTAGAAATTAATAAATGGTAGTATTTTGATTATCTGAAATGTGAAAGGAGAAATTCCAGCTGCATAGGCTAGCCTATGTAAAACAACCTGGCCAAGCTAGGGTCATTAAGAAACAACAGAGTGTGGGTGTCAGGTGTGCGTGCAGGAGCCAGATCCTGTGACCAATAGGACTTTGCAGGACTGCGGCCTTCCTAAATTTGTTCTGAAGAGGCAAGGCGAGGTGAGGCCAATTGGTAACTCACAGCACCTGGTGGCAAGAGCTGGGAAGGGATATAAAGTCAGCATTTCCCTTTGGCTCTTTGCCACAGCAGCACGCTTCCTGCCTTGGGCTTCTTGATTCCTGATCCTTGAACCTCGGCTTCTTGACTCCTTGCTTCCTGACCCTCAGACTCTTGGCTTCCTGACTCCTGGCTTCTGGACCCCCTTTCCTGCTCCCACCCCGCCATCTTGCCCCTGGTCCTGACGTCCCCTGCCGGGACTTCGATCGCCCATGAACCGGACCATGACAGTGGGAATGTTCAGGGAGGCAGGAGAGGATATATTGTTTATTAATATCCTTCCCAACTTGTGCTAGCAAGTTCCTTTACTTAGCAGAGTTTTCACATTCCCCTTTTAAATGCACAGCAGATAACTGGTTGCAGGCTTGTGTAAGCCTCTCACTATTAGGTTCCACAATCTTGTTTAAAGTATAAAAGAGGTTTACTCAAATTCAGTTCACAGTTGGATCCCTGAAGGCAGGCTTAGTTACAAAGTATATACATGTGGAACTATTCCATATGGGGATAATCCCACTGTCCTCTGTTGGCTGAACATGTTGGCTGAATTCCAACAGAGCATTTCTAGCTAAAAGGAAGTTGAAATGAGAGAGTGCTGTGTGCCTTGTCCTTTTGTTACCTGGACAGGTAAGGTCACACCCATCTCTAGTCAAATGCAAAGGAAGTATGTCCCAGTCAGGAGGAAATAGGAAGTTTTCAACTGGCTGGACCAAACATTCCCCCGCATGTCCACTCTAGGAAAACAAGGAATGTTGTACTTGACTGCTACTTATGTATCACATCCCACACACAGGACCATCGAGGGCCACTGGCAATGCAAGAGAACTGTCGTCTCCCCTTGCCCTGAGGTGTGAACAGAGACTGGGGGTTTGGAAGGTTGCCAGGGTAACTGGGTGTAAGGTGAAAGGAAAAGGGCAGGGGGGGGCTGGGAAGAAGAAGGAGGAGAATAGACTGGGATCCATTTTGGGCAGGCTGGCTGAAGGCAAGCTGGAAGAGATGCCTTGGACTCCATGGCTGCATTGCTGTGAGGGAATCCCCTCTTGAAATGACCATGCTGTAAGATCTGGACCCCCTTCCATACAGACAGATGGTATAAGCAGATGAATGACCCATATTTCTTAAAGCTACGAGAGTCTCCGCTGTGTCTTAATTGTCCAAAGGAACATAGACCCTGGGTGAGTGCCTGGAACCCCTTGGAATCTTGCTGCAGCTTGGCAGAGAGTGGGGGTGGCACCGAACTTTTGTAACAATAACATGCTTTCTTGGCTACTGTCTAATTACTATGGTAGTTCTATTTGCTACTGGAAGGTTTGTGGAAGCTAAGAAGTCCACATGCAACAAGAAGATGACCACAGTTAACTTTCTTTTGATGTGTAGTTTGCAGGATGCAACTGCCATGGAGCCCACAAAGTTGAAATAGTGAGTGTGTAATTACAATGTCTCAATGTCTGTACTTTGTAATTTTCTATTCTTTTCTGTTTTTGTATTTTTTTTGAATTTTCATATTGTTAAAACCTAATAAAATATTTATTTAAAAAAATACAATGTAATCACAGATATGCAGATGACACAACACTGATGGCAGAAAGTGAGGAGGAATTAAAGAACCTTTTAATGAGGGTGGAAGAGGAGAGCACAAAATATGGTTTGAAGCGCAACATCAAAAAAAAGAAAAAAAAGAAAGAAAGATCATGGCCGCTGGTTCCATCACCTCCTGGCAAATAGAAGGGAAGAAATGGAGGCAGTGAGAGATTTTACTTTCTTGGGCTCCATGATCACTGCAGATGGTGACAGCAACCATGAAATTAAAAGACGCCTGCTTCTTGGGAGAAAAGCAATGACAAACCTAGACAGCATCTTAAAAAGCAGAGACATCACCTTGCCAACAAAGGTCCGTATAGTTAAAGCTACGGTTTTCCCAGTAGTGATGTATGGAAGTGAGAGCTGGACCATAAAGAAGGCTGATCGCCAAAGAATTGATGCTTTTGAATTATGGTGCTGGAGGAGACTCTTGAGAGTCCCATGGACTGCAAGAAGAACAAACCTATCCATTCTGAAGGAAATCAGCCCTGAGTGCTCACTGGAAGGACAGATCGTGAAGCTGAGGCTCCAATACTTTGGCCACCTCATGAGAAGAGAAGACTCCCTGGATAAGACCCTGATGTTGGGAAAGATTGGGGGCACAAGGAGAAGGGGACAACAGAGGATGAGATGGTTGGATAGTGTTCTTGAAGCTACCAGCATGAGCCTGACCAAACTGCGGGAGGCAGTGGAAGACAGGAGTGCCTGGCATGCTCTGGTTCATGGGGTCACGAAGAGACACGACTAAACAACTAAACAACAACAATCAAAGTCTGCTTTCTGTTGTATATATTTTGCAAAGTCAAGCTGAATTTTAAATAATCATGCTTCAAAGCACCAATATTGCTAGATATTATTTAAATTTAGGTATAAATATTTTTAAAACATACTAACCAATATTTTGTTTTACCAGCACAGAAACCTGCTTAGTTCATGCTCAGTCCCTGTTATGGATTGTAATTCATATTTTGGCAGATTTTGAAGTGACATTAACAAACTCATCTTCTACAGAGTTCTAGACACAAATTATCAGAGTGAATATTTAGTCATCCCTGTCTAGCTGCAATTTTAATATTGAAGTGCCAGGAAGGAAAGACAAATGAGTCATCATGCAATAAACTGAAGTAACATTTAGTTAGCCAATTTCTGTAGGGGTGTGTGGAAATGGGAACAGTATTTCACATGGGATGTTTCATGAGAAAAAAAGACCTGGATTCTGTTCACTGAAAGTGAGCCAAACTGTTTAGCAGAACCAAATGTGACTGATTTCCCCAATTAATATTATACTATCTGACTTTACATGCTGTGAGCCAATTTACAATTTACTTTAATGCAGTGATAAAACAGTATTAGAAGATTTTACAAGAAGATTCCAATCAGGCATTAAAATGATTTTGTTTGCTTGTTTTCTTGCTTACTAAAACACATGAATCACCTTCCTCCTGAAAGGTTCTTAAGGTGATGCACAACTCAAAAGATAAGGGCAGAGCATCAAAAAAATGAAGGGGGGAACCCCCCAATAAAATGATATAAAAGCATACCCTCCAATATTTATCTGATAAAAGTAGGGTGTCCTATACCAGAAGTCAGCAAACTTTTTCAGCAGGGGGCTGGTCCACTGTTCCTCAGACCTTGTGGGGGGCTGGAATATATTTTGAAGAAAAAATAATAATGAACGAATTCCTATGCCCCACAAATAACCCGGAGATGCATTTTAAATAAAAGGACACATTCTACTCATGTAAAAACACGCTGGTTCATGGACCGTCCATGGGCCGGATTGAGAAGGCGATTGGGCCGGATCCGGCCTCTGGGCCTTAGTTTGCCTACCATGTCCTATTCCATCATCATAATTTTAATATTTATACCCTGCCCATTTGACGGGGTTGTCCCAGTCACTCTGGGCAGTTTCCAAGATATATAACATATATAAAAACATAATAAAACATGCTGAAGGGTATGGAGTTATGCAACCCCCAAGCCAAGGAGATAAGTAATTATACAACCTTAAGAAGTCATCTGAAGGCAGCCCTATCTAGGGAAGTTTTTTAAATGTTTAATGTTTTATTATGTTTTTATATATGTTGGAAGCTACCTAGAGTGGCTTGGGCAATGCAGTCAAGATGGGTGGGGTATAAATTTTATTTGTTGTTGTTGTTTAGTCATTTAGTCGTGTCCGACTCTTCATGGCCCCATGGACCAGAGCACGCCAGGCACTCCTGTCTTTCACTGCCTCCCGCAGTTTGGTCAAACTCATGTTGGTAGCTTCAAGAACACTTTCCAACTATCTCATCCTCTGTCGTCCCCTTCTCCTTGTGTCCTCCATCTTACCCAACATCAGGGTCTTTTCCAGGGAGTCTTCTCTTCTCATGAGGTGGCCAAAATATTGGAGCCTCAGCTTCAGGATCTGTCCTTCCAGTGAGCACTCAGGGCTGATTTCCTTCAGAATGAAGAGGTTTGATCTTCTTGCAGTCCATGGGACTCTCAAGAGTCTCCTCCAGCACCATAATTCAAAAGCATCAATTCTTCGGTGATCAGCCTTCTTTATGGTCCAGCTCTCACTTCCATACATCACTACTGGGAAAACCATAGCTTTAACTATACGGACCTTTGTCGGTAAGGTGATATCTCTGCTTTTTAAGATGCTGTCTAGGTTTGTCATTGCTTTTCTCCCAAGAAGCAGGCGTCTTTTAATTTCATGGTTGCTGTCACCATCTGCAGTGATCATGGAGCCCAAGAAAGTAAAATCTCTAACTGCCTCCATTTCTTCCCCTTCTATTTGCCAGAAGGTGATGGGACCAGTGGCCATGATCTTAGGCATTTTTTTGAATTATTATTATTATTATTATTGAGTAAGGCATCCCTATTTTCATTGGATAAATGATGGAGGGTATGCAACAATCTATGTTCAAACTCAGCACTGTCTTTTCAGGAGCGGAAAGTGTGATGTGTTTTGGAAACTGAGAAGTGGGGCATGAAAGCACCAACCCTACTCCATTGCTTCTTCCCAGCATGTGTTATTCAAAGACCACGTTGCATAGCTGTGAACTTACAGATTTGAAAATAAGGGACCAGCAGCCTTGAAAATAAGGGATCAGCAGCCAAAATAAGGGATTTTAGTCAGCCAGCAGCCAAATGAAGCCTCAAGCAATGGTTCCCACAGTGCAGCAACCCGGCAAAGGGATGCAGAGGGGGAAATCACTACATTAAGATGCTGCACTGGTTGGAGGGTATGCTAAGCAGCACGTCGGGGCTGCCGTCGTCCTGGCGCGAGGAGTTCCATCAGCCCTTCCCCGCCCGAGAGAGAGGGAGGGAAAAGAAGAAGAGTTTGGATTTGATATCCTGCTTTATCACTACCTGAAGGAGTCTCAAAGCGGCTAACATTCTCCTTTCCCTTCCTCCCCCACAACAAACACTCAGGGGGCTGAGAGACTTCAAAGAAGTGTGACTAGCCCAAGGTCACCCAGCAGCTGCATGTGGAGGAGTGGAGGCACGAACCCGGTTCACCAGATTACGAGTCTACCATTCTTAAGCACTATACCTCACACTGGGAGGGAGAGAGACTCTCGCCCACGCCGCCCGCGAGCCCGGCATGAGGCGGTTGCAGTGCCGCCACGGCCGCTGAAGCGCCGCCCTTCTGCATCCCTCCCCATTGCCTCCTCTTCATTTTCCCTCAGGCCACCTCCTCAGCCGCTGCTGCCTCCAGCTTCCCCTGGCAGCGCAAGAGAGGGGCTGCCTGTCAGCCTGCCGCCACCCATCTCCTCACGATGCGCCCCTGATGGGGAAAAGGGAGAGACGGAGACACGGCAGCTCGTGCACTCTCTCTCTCTCTCGAGGCGGAGGACCCCGAGCTGTTGCTTCCCTCCCGAGACGGGCGAGCATGAAACCCGGGAAATTTAAGGGACATCATCAATCCGGGACAGCAGTGGGAAACGGCGCTGGGATGAGGGAGTTTCCCGCCAAATAAGGGATGGTTGACAGCTATGCCATGGGGCTTCCTTTGAGCTATTGTGCTTAATGGTTCTTGGGCTCCTGCCTGTCTTGTCTATTCAATTCAGACAAAGTTTTGTTTGTGTTCAGTTGGGTGTGTCTCTTGTGGTAGGATAAGAATGAGGTAGCGAAAGGGCGAAAGCAATGCACTTGTTTAAAAATCAAGAATGACAGGGTTGCCTGGCAACCAGGAAGCAGAATGATTTATTGTGGGATGGGCTCTGGAGCAATGCAAGAGAATCAGAGATCCTTTCAGATGGGCAAAAAAAGAGAGGACTCAATTTTCAGCAGTTTTAATTAAAACAACAACACAATAACAAAAAAGCGGGGTCCTGTGACTCTGTGACACTTGCCCTGATTAGCTCATTAGAACGTAGTCAGATTGTCATTCCCTGCAAGTTGATGGAACAAAGGCCACTCAACCATTGCCTTCAGTGTGTGCGAGGAAGTAAAGGAACATTTCCGCTTGGAAGAGAACTTTAATTAATCTTCTTTATATGAATCCCAGCACTTGAGACCAGCAGGACACAGCTTCCTCTGCAGACAGAAGCAAAACGGGGCTTGACTCTTTGCATGCAACTGGTTTGGTCTCCCTGACGAATGCCTCTGCTGCAATATCCTTGTTTTCATTTTTAGATGTGCTATTAAAGCGGCTTCCATGTACACCTGCTGCTTGACCATTTCGTGCCTTAGCCTTTGTTTAATCACTGTTTAATTGTCCAGCTCAACAGGAGCTAATAGACAGAAGAAGATTGTATCTT
Organism: Podarcis bocagei; assembly: GCF_964188305.1. Classification (NCBI taxonomy): domain Eukaryota; kingdom Metazoa; phylum Chordata; class Lepidosauria; order Squamata; family Lacertidae; genus Podarcis; species Podarcis bocagei. The sequence continues at coordinate 89,145,000 of NC_138129.1, forward strand.
TATATTTCACATTTTTTGTTGTTGTGGTTTTTGAATGAAATGTCCGGGCAGGTTTCTTATGCCGGGGCAACCCCTTGCATATCTGTAGTTTTCAGGCCAGCTGCACACAAAACACTAGGGGAATTATAGAATCGCTGAATTGTAGAGTTGGAAGGGACCATGATGATCATCTAGTCTAGACCCACTGCAATGCAGTTATCTTTCGCCCAATGTGGGGCTTGAGATCCAGTGATTCCTTTTTTACATATGTAAAAGTAACTGTTACTCTTGCAAAAACTAAATCTCTATTTTCTGACATTTGTCAGGATTCATCTGCTCAGAAGGAATGACCTTGCCTGCACATTTAATAATAATAATAATAATAATAATAATAATAATAATAATAATAATAATAATAATTTTTATTTATACCCCGCCCTCCCCAGCCAAGGCCGGGCTCAGGGCGGATTACAAGCAATAATAAAAACAAGTTGAATGATTACAACTTAAAAACAAAATTAAAATACAACATTAAAATATTGAAACATTAAATTATTAAAATGTAGCCTCATCGAAGGAGGAGAAGGAAAAGAAAAAAGAAAGAGAGGGAGGGAATCAAATCGGCTCCAAGCCAAAGGCCAGGCGGAACAACTCTGTCTTACAGGCCCTGCGGAAAGAAATCAGATCCTGCAGGGTCCTGGTCTCATGAGGCAGAGCTGGAGCCAGGCCAATCCCATTTCATCCAATTCTGCCATTTATATTTTTATTAAAAAGTTACAGCTGTTGTGTTTAAAAATAATAATAATCCAACTTTAAAAGCTGCTCAACACAGAAGTACCTAAGCTCGTTTACCCGGGCAGACTTTATTCCCCATGCAAAGACTAGAAAACTTGCATATTTTATCCATATCTGTGAGAAAGATAAAAAGTTAAAGCCATTTTTAAATTTCCCAGTTAGAATGGGGCAGGGCAGACTTAGACAGACCCTGAGCTGAACTGGGCAGTCTATGGGCAAATTTGTGGTTGGTGCACACTTTTTAAAGTTTTCAATAGGATTATGACATTTCTTGAGAGGGTATCCAAGATCCCTAGAAAGTAGATGTGCACTGGCTTTCTCCTTCATTCTGAGTTTCTCATCATTAAATATTTGCTGTATTGTAGGATCAAATGCCTTGTTCTTTCAGAGGGAGAAAAATATTTTAGTTTTTCACTGTGACCTTTGAGTGTGAGGTCATTTATTCAACAAGGCCCGGAAACTTGCCTTGCAGCACACTATCTTTCTCTGTTGCTGATGAATGATACACAAGCATACCTGTGCAATGTTTTCAAGATCTACAGGACATTAGAGGGAACATGTTTTAAAGAATGAGATATTCCAGGACAGTGGTTAAAGTACAAAGGTTACAAGATGGGGCAAAGACAGGCATGGCAGAAGAAAGATAATTGGTGCTATGGAAGATAAAAGCTTTAAAGGGAGGATAAAATGGGTGTGTTGGAGGCAGAATTAACAGTGCCATTGAACAGAAGCAGTGACATCACCTTGCCAACAAAGGTCCGTATAGTTAAAGCTATGGTTTTCCCAGTAGTGATGTATGGAAGTGAGAGCTGGACCATAAAGAAGGCTGATCGCCAAAGAATTGATGCTTTTGAATTATGGTGCTGGAGGAGACTCTTGAGAGTCCCATGGACGGCAAGAAGATCAAACCTATCCATTTTGAAGGAAATTTGAAGCGAACAATTAAAATTGCCCAGAACGTTATTGGGCTCCGACTACCAACCCTGGATGAGATCTTCACGTCTCGCATCTTGAAGAAGTCACATAATATTCTGAGAGATCCCACCCACCCTGCTCACAACTTCTTTGAACTATTGCCTTCGGGCAGAAGATATAGGACAATGAAAACACGAACCACACGCCTTCTGCATAGTTTCTATCCAAGAGCTCTGATTGCACTAAATAATGATCTCAGGGCCAGTTGCAAGGTTTAGTAAGTAGGGAGTGGAAGGAATGAGATAGGTTTTAGGTTATGTTATGTTTTTAATAGGTCATGCTATATTCTGGATTATGTTATGTTTTATAGATTATGTCTAAATAGGATGAGAGTTCGGAGATACGTGCAAATGTATATGTGAACCCGGTCTTTGGGTGGGTGTTTGATTTTCGTTGTTGTGTATACTGTGTATATACGGACAATGACAATAAATTTATCTAAATCTAAATCTAAATCAGCCCTGAGTGCTCACTGGAAGGACAGATCCTGAAGCTGAGGCTCCAATATTTTGGCCACCTCATGAGAAGAGAAGACTCCCTGGAAAAGACCCTGATGTTGGGAAAGATGGAGGGCACAAGGAGAAGGGGACGACAGAGGATGAGATGGCTGGATAGTGTTCTCGAAACTACCAGCATGAGTTTGACCAAACTGCAGGAGGCAGTGAAAGACAGGAGTGCCTGGTGTGCTCTGGTCCATGGGATCATGAAGAGTCCGACACGACTAAACGACTAAACAACAACAACAATATCTATTCAGCCTGGCAGGAGTTTCCTAAGCTCTGTCATCTAATATCCTTTGAAAAGGAGATGCCAGGATTGAATTTGGGATCTTCTGCATGTACGGCAATACATATGACCCATACCACCATATTGTGACATATCTTCATTACCATATTTTTTAAAGGTTTGGGCTCCATTTCTCCTTCAACATGGATGACCAAGGTATTTTAACCCACAATTCATTTATCTGAGTGATATGGAAAACATGCATGTTTTAATTTTAACTAGAGATAGATACATTATTAATGTAGTCCACATTAGCAGTTTTTCTTTACGATCTGCAGAATCAGAGTCAAGATGAAGGTACTGTTGGAAATCTTTGAAACACTACTCTTGTTAGTTAAAATATATAACTTTGAAATTGGATCAGGGTGACTGTGTTCCTAGGAGCAACTCAGTATTTTCAGAAGCATACTGAATGATGATCTAATTTTTCTGAATATATGATTCACGAAATTACATAATATCTAATGGCTCGATAATTAGACCAGGCTCCTTAGGACAACTCTTCTCATAAACCCTAAGACTTGTCACAATTTAACCTTGGCCATCCATTTGAGCTTCCATAAACATGGGTGAGGAGCATGGCATATATTTAAATTAGTCATTGCGGGACAAAATTAATAAGATTAAAAGGAACGTATTTCCAGTGTCACTTTTTAAAGTTTTCAGGCATTTCTTTAATTTTAGAGGGTTTCTTGTGCACTGATTCTACTAAAAGCATCTGTGAGGAGTTTTTATAGTAAAATGGCAAAAAAAGCATGAGGCGTTCAAATGAGGAGCTACACTGATGATAAAATAAATGAAGATGAACAGATGAAGACTTTTATGTGATTGTATGAATGTGTGAAGGTAGCTTGCACTTACTTTGAGATCAGGGGTGCATAGTCCTTGCAATCCATGACAATGTTGCTTTATCCTTCAATTAATTGTAGGGATTAGCAAGAATTGATTATCAAATTGAGTCGCATGCTCATGGAGGCAGTTAGCAAACAAATCAGTTAGGCATTAGCATACATCTAAATAGCAAGGACAGGTTCATCTCCTGTTAATGAAAACACCCAATGTATGCCAAGACCTGTTTCCCCTGAGGTGCTTGCAAGAGCCCTGTGCTTGTACTGATATTTTTAGACTGAGTGAAGCTGAAGATGTCAGCTGGATTTAGAACCTAGACAACATATCTGACCCAGGACATCTCTCACCTCTGCACTGAACTATGCCCCCTTCCCATGTTGTGAAGTAGACCATAATCTGAAACAATATTTGGAGGCCGACTCAAGGTGCACAGGCTCCAAAAATATCTTCAACACCCTGCAAAAATCAGGGATAAAAGCCCAGAGCCTGGACTTCCAGACTGACTGCCAAAGGCTACAGCTTTAAAGGTTTAGATGGAGAAACAACCCCCTTGCACTTTCACAGCAAAACAGCTGGCTTTGATCACCGGGAGGTTAGAGAACAATTTGCACCGTTTGAAAGAAAAGCTTGCACTTGTCAGAAAGAGGCACCTGCATTGTGCAGAATATGCACTTGTCATTTTATAGTCAGATTGCATCTGATAAAGGTATGATTCACACCTATAAATGCCTCTCTCAGCCCAACAGCAAGATATGTGTTCCCCGCTCCTCCATTTGGTTCACAAAAATTAATGTGAACTGGGCTGAACTTAAGTACACCAAGGCAGAAGTCTGAATCTTGTTTTAACTGGTTGGTAGAAACACAGAGAGAGAGAGATCTAACGTACAGCTGGGTAGCTGCCACAAAGATATTGCAAATTGAGCAGCAGCATATGAATATATACAGAGCTACCTTATTCTGAGTCAGCTCATTTCTTACATTTTTATAGCCACTCCATAACAAGAGATTGCTGAGAGGCTCATGAAGCAAAGCATTAAAATGCAATACAAACTATAGTGAATCAATTTAAAAGCTGCCAAGAGGGGACACACCTTTGAAAGGAAGGATAAGTGTGGCAGCAGAATGGTTAAATGTTCTGCAATAGGCATTATTTTATTAATTGCATGTCTTGTACATATCCAAAGTCATCTGGTTGGCCACTAAGAGAGCATGGACCTTTTTTTCTGATCCTTGATAACTCTTTGTATCTTGCTATGGATTTGACCTTCTTGTCCATGAGGGACACTGTACAGTGGTACCTCGCAAGACGAATGCCTCCCAAGACAAAAAACTCGCTAGACGAAAGGGTTTTTGGTTTTTTGAGTTGCTTCGAAGGCGATTTTCCTTATGGGCTTGCTTAGCAAGACGGAAACGTCTTGCAAGTTTGTTTCCTTTTTCTTAACATCGTTAATACAGTTGTGACTTGACTTCGAGGAGCAACTCATAGAACGCGGTGTGGTAGCCTTTTTTGAGGTTTTTAAAGACTTTTGTGATTTTTGAAGCTTTTCCAAAACTTTTCCGACACTGTGCTTCGCAAGACGAAAAAAATCGCAAGACGGCAAAACTCGCGGAACAAATTAATTTCGTCTTGCGAGGCACCACTGTACTCAGAAATGGTGAGGGCTGGGAATTCCGCTTACACCCTAAAACAGTTTCCTATCTAAGAAGTTTTAGTTAGTATCATTCAACCACAACCATGAATAAGTCCTGCTGAACACATTGCAAATTACTTTTGATTTCTGACTGCATGTGCATAGGACGGCTCTATCAAAGTTACCGTATTTTTCGCTCTATAGGACGAACTTTTTCCCCTCCAAAAATTAAGGGGAAATGTGTGTGCGTCCTATGGAGTGAATGCAGGCTCCTTGGCTTCAGCGATAGCAATGCGAAGCCTCCAAAGCGCAGAGGGAGCGCTCCCTCCAGGCTCCGGAGGCTTTGCGTTGCTTTCGCTGAAGCCGCCTGAAGCTCCCGGAGCGCAGGGAACTCCCGCTGCACTCCGGGGGCTTCAGGCAGCTATCCGCAAGCCTTCAGAGCATGGCGGGAGTTCCCGCTGCACTCCGAAGGCTTGCGGATAGCCGCCTGAAGCCTGGAGAGCGAGAGACGTCGGTGCACACCGATCCCTCTTGCTCTCCAGGCTTTGCTTCGCTGGAGAGGCACTGCACAGTTTTCCCTCTCTGCGCAGTGCCCCTTCAGCGAAGCGGGAGGAGAAATGGAAGGGGCTCCGTTTCTCCTGCCGCTTCGCTGAAGGGGCGCTGTGCAGAGAGGGGGAGAATTTTTTCCCCTGTTCTCCCCCTCTAAAACAAGGTGTGTCCTATAGAGCGAAAAATACGATAAATATCTCCCTTGCCCCCCACTTTTCCCCAGCATTTACAATCAGGAAAAAGACATAACATGCCAAGCACAGAACCCACAAGTGCATTCCAAAGGCAACACGGGCTCATCGCCAGTAAGGAGAGCCACCTGCGGAGGTCTGTAGTGTGGTGGATGAAAAGGTCAGATTCTTCTCTAAGGTCTTTGATTCTTGAAAGCAAAAACAAGGACAAATGCCTAGCCAGGCAATTTTATTTTAAGTTGCATGATTAACTACTTTTTGTCTGTTTTTAGAAGGCATGAGCATCCAGTGGAGTGCCTTTTTTATTTATATATATATATAAAAAGAAAAACGTTTCCAGTTCTGTTTTGTTTATAGAGCAAACTTATTTCCTCTCCTTTGGCACCATGCTTTTTCTTTCTTTAAAAAAGGCAGAGAATACACCTGTCCATGGTGAAATAATTGCCAAAGAAAATAGCAGGAGCCCTGGTCTTAACACGGCAGACACAGCAGCTGAATCCAACAGGCACCTTGGGCTAGCTGAAGCACTGCACAATATTCTTACTGCCTACTGTTTTGTACTGTTACACTACATCTGCCTGTGCTACTGTTACCACACACAAAAAATATTTTGTACGGCAGCACCAACTCTCCTTTTTTGTGTGCTAAGGTTACACTGGATCTCACTCTATACAGTGGTACCTTGGGTTAAGTACTTAATTTGTTCTGGAGGTCTGTTCTTAACCTGAAACCTGAGAGCCAGTGCAGTGTAGTGGTTTTATTCCTCTGGTAATAATAATAATAATAATAATAATAATAATAATAATAATAATAATATAGTCTAAATCACTAGTTCCCAATTAGCTAAGTACTGCAGACCCCTTGCTTTTCAAAGCCAAGCCATGGACCCCCTACTTTTGAAAATGATGATATCTCTGTGATAGTTTTTGTTATGCAAATGGTGCTGTGGACCCCTTGGGTGGGTTATGTGGACCCCCTGGGGCATGCGCACTAGAGTAAAGGTGAAACTGTTCAAAACTGCACACTTCTGCACCCACTCTGAATGGTAACTTTTAGAGATAGCAGGGAACATAAGTATGCGCACACAATGAATATTTTAAAGCAAATTTTCTACAAAGGGAAAATAGAGATAGGAATTTGCCAAGGACAGGCTTACAAAACAGGGACTGTGCTACGACTCAGATGACCGTGGAAAGGGAAGCTCAGGCCACCATAGCTGTCTGCTTTTGTGTATCATGCTCTCAACATTGATCTTAAATTGTGTACTATTGAAGCTGCAAAGTTGCACAGTGATGCAACATTCGTATCCAAATAATGGATTTCTTATCATATATATATAAGAGAGAAAATAAATGCTTGCAAGTTTCAACCTCTGAATGATTTATGGTGTCAGCACCAGGAGATCTTTAAGTATAGAACATCATAACTGACAGCATGATTATTTATGGATGATTGAAGTCTTTTTCACAACAGGTTTCTTGAGGAATGTCAGCGACCATTCCAGGGAGATATTCACCATAAATAGTAGATTTCATACTAATTGCATATCCTGCTGTTGGCATATTTTCATGGTCAACATTGTGTAATATAAAAGAACTGTGAGATGCAGTAATGATAACATTCTCTCTCTCTCTCTCTCTCTCTCTCTCTCTCTCTCTCTCTCTCTCTCTCCCTCTCCCTCTCCCTCTCCCTCTCCCTCTCTCCTGCTTTATACAAACAGTCATTTGTCTCCTTACATGGTTTAGGCACAACCCAAACACCAGTGAAGTCAACATCACAAGAGTCACAGATTTCAATTCCTTTATTCACACATAAAATCATAGAATTGTAGAGTTGGAAGTCCAATGCTTGAATCTCGGCTAAAGCATCCATGACAGATGGCTATCCAACCTCTGCTTAAAAACCTTTAAGGAAAGAGAGTCCACCACTTCCTGAGGGAGAACGTTCCACTGTCGAACAGCTCTCACTGTCAGAAAGTTCCTCCTGATGTTTAGTCAGAATCTTCTTTCTTGTAACTTGAAGTCGTTGGTTCGAGTGCTACCCTCCAGAGCAGGCAAAAACAAGCTTGAATGTGCGGCTTGTCTCTTAGATGCATACATTAGCCAGAAATGGAAATAAACTGTTATACGAGAGACTTCTGTATATGACATTGATACATGTTTAGTTACTTCATACTGAATCAAAGCATTGCGTCTACCTAGCTCAGTATTATCCATGCGGACTGGCAGCAGTTGTCCAGCGTTTCAGACAGAAACTACCTGGAGATGCTTCCAGATCTATCTGGAGATACTGAGGATCAAACCTGGCAACTTCTGCAGGCATAGAAAATGCTCTGCTATTGAGCTATGACCCTCCTCCGTCCTATAAACTGTCTCAAATGTGTCTCTTGCTCAAACTAACATGGATAAGGCTTGTCCTGTGTTCTGGCTGTGGTGGACAACACAAAACTTATTTGTATTGCTCAGCTTTAAGATAAATTGCTTCTTCTTGACCTTAACTATAACTGCTCATATGTGGCAGTGGCTTTCTAGGGTTTGTGACAAGAGATTTCCCCAAGCCAGTGATTGAGCTAGTGTGGTGTAGTGGTTAAGAGCAGTGGACTCGTAATCTGGTGAACCGGGTTCGATTCCCTGCTCCTCCACATGCATCTGCTGGGTGACCTTGGGCTAGTCACACTTCTCTGAAGTCTCTCAGCCCCACTCATCTCACAGAGTGTTTGTTGTGGGGGAGGAAGGGAAAGGAGAATGTTAGCCACTTTGAGACTCCCTAGGGTAGTGATAAAGCGGGATATCAAATCCAAACTACTCATCCTCTTGAAGCTGGAACCCGTTGCATTCAATGTATATGCTGTGCTGCCCCACTATACCGCAAGCAAAAGTTATTTCTCAGCGCTGGCTCTGCTGATATTCTTAACCATGGTGTTAGCATAGCATTAGAATGGTTGTTCAAGCCATAGTTATGGGGCTACCTTTGAAGGTGACCTTGAAACTGCAATTAATCCAGAATGCGGCAGCTAGGCTGGTGACTGGAAGTGGCCGCCGGGACCATATAACACTGGTCCTGAGAGATCTGCATTGGCTCCCACTACGTTTCCAAGCACCATTCAAAGTGTTGGTGTTGACCTTTAGAGCCATAAACGGCCTTGGCCCAGTATACCTGAAGGAGCGTCTCCACCCCCATCGTTCTACCCGGACACTCAGGTCCAGCGCCAAGGGCCTTCTGGCGGTTCCCTCATTGCGAGAAGTGAGGTTACAGGGAACCAGGCAGAGGGCCTTCTTGGTAGTGGTGCCCGCCCTGTGGAACGCTGTCCCATCAGATGTCAAAGAAATAAGCAGCTATCCTATTTTTAAAAGACATCTGAAGGCAGCCCTGTTTAGGGAAGTTTTTAATATTTAATGCTGTATTCTGTTTCTAACACTCAATTGGGAGCCCCCCAGAGTGGCTGGGGAAACTCAGCCAGGTGGGCGGGGTATTAATAATAATAATAATAATAATAATAATAATAATAATAATAATAATAATAATTGTAATTCCCACAGTGTAAGAAATTCAGGCAATGGCACAGAGTTGTGCTATGGTACGAGAAACATTAAATAAACATTATATTTAAATTGCATATTAAAAAGAAATTGTTTTTAGCTCATGTTTAGTTGATTTTATTGTATTTGTTTTGAGCCATCCTGACCATGCAAACTCATTGAAAGGTGGCGTATATAACCCCACCCCCATATATCAATGAACAGTCTAGCACCCCCTCAAAAAAAAAGCTCATGAAACATTAGACAAGAGCTTGCAAAATGGGAAGAATTTGTCAGGATTTGTCACTTTTCCCACACAGTGTAGATCTGCCAATTTGGAAACAGTCTTTCTGTGAGCAGAGAAGGGCTTTCAGACGGGGAAGGAGAACTTTGGATCCAACTCAAAGTGGTTGAAGGTGTTATAGCAGTCATGTACTCTTGAGAACATAAAATATGATAATGTCTCAGCACATTTCCACATAATCTATGGAGAATTGTGTGTTGTTATGACCATCTGTTCAATCTTTTAAAATAACACTGATTATGAAAATAAGTTTAGTGTTAGATGTAAAGACTCTGTATAGTTTACTGTAAGGTTGCAACATTTAGTAGAGTTGGATATATATATATATATATATATATATATATATATATATATATATGTCCCTGATTAATTGCTCAGCAGTTCCTGCCCTCTCCAAAGTTAACTATTAGTGCAAGCAATTCATACATGGCATATATGGTCTTCTCTTTGGGGTCCAAATTACTTGTTATGGGCATCCCTGATCAGACCTCCGAATACCAGTCTCCATGGTGATCCAGAGCAGCGCACAGAAACACCATTTACCTTCCCGCTGGAGCGGTCCCTATTTATCTACTTGCACTTTGACATGCTTTCAAACTGCTAGGTTGGCAGGAGCAGGGACCGAGCAAAGGGAGCTCACCCCATCGCAGGGATTCGAACCACCGACCTTCTGATCGGCAAGCCCTAGACTCTGTGATTTAACCCACAGCGCCACCCACTCCTGGGCATAAAGGTAAAGGTACCCCTGCCCGTACGGGCCAGTCGTGTCCGACTCTAGGGTTGTGCGCCCATCTCACCTAAGAGGCTGGGGGCCAGCGCTGTCCGGAGACACTTCCGGGTCATGTGGCCAGCGTGACGAAGCTGCTCTGGCGAGCCAGCGCAGCACACGGAAACGCCGTTTACCTTCCCGCTAGAAAGCGGTACCTATTTACTTGCACTTAGGGGTGCTTTCGAACTGCTAGGTGGGCAGGAGCTGGGACTGAAAGATGGGAGCTCACCCCACCGCGGGGATTCGAACCGCCGACCATGCGATCGGCAAGCCCTAGGCACTGAGGTTTTACCCACAGCGCCACCCGCGTCCCTTGCTCCTGGGCATAGCCTGGGTCAAATCATGGCCCACAAAATGGCATGTACATTGCAAGGTCAGCGAGTGGTATGTATATCAGTCCACTCCTAGCAGTAGGTTTTGAAAACAATACAAATCCCCATAAAGAAAAACATTGGGTTGTCACACAGATGATCACCTTCAAGGGCAGTGTGAGCAAATGAAGCTAAAGACAGTAAGGACAGTGAGGAAGAAAAATGGTGGCAAGCCGAACACTGAGCTCCACTGAAACACTACAAATATATGGTGAGGTGTTCAGAAATTGATTTTGCAACTGTGTGAAATGAGTTACTTTCAAAGTCAGTGTAAAAATGAGAGAATTTTTGATGTGTCTAATATTTGGTGCTCCTAAAGAGGAACACATAAATAATGAGTTTTTATGCATAGCGGAGGGAAGGGGGAAGGGTCACAGCAATCGATAGATAAACACCAGATGAAGACAGCAGCAAACAGGGGATACATCTCAGTAGCTAGATTCAATTAGGTAATTAGTGCTGCTGGTGGAAATTTGTGTTTAGAATGCTTTTGAAACAATGCTATCATTACCTGTACAACAGGATGTAGCTATTACTGTGTACGGCTAATGACAATAGACTCTCTTGAAGTGATAACTGCCTTGGAAAAATGGATAAATGAGCGAAATAAAGGATGCATTCATAAGTGGAAAATTTATTTTGTTCCTGCAATTGCTCCATCTCAGCCTAAGTCTCAAGTTGCAGTGGCAAACACAAGGAATTACAGAGGCACAATTCAACATCTTCCTTTATATACATTTTCATTATTTCCTGAAAGCATTACCAGAGCATACGCTGACAGGTTCAGCAATTAGGTGAACCCCTGTCTCTTTTCAAACAGAGAAGAATCTGTGGATTCTGAAAAATGTCTGTGGCAAAGGCAGATAAGGTACCCATTTGTCTTTAATCATATGTCTCTCCTTTGTTGGTTCAGGAACTAGTTGCTGGCATCTGATTCTCTCAAGATCAACAAATAGGCGCTGCGATGGAAGGTTTTAAACAAAATAGAAAATAAAGATTGTACCATTCCCTGTGGGGTGGAGGGGGACCTCTTGCTGGTAGCAAATAGGTAACTGATTTTCTCTAAAATTTACTGTCCCGAATTTGTTGGGAAGAGAAACTCATTTTTTCCCCTGATGTAGAAAAATATTATAACGATTCCAAAGGCTTTTCTTTCTTATTCTATAAACGCATAGTGCAGTTCTTACACTGACATTAGTAGTTGTTGTTTTCTTTTTAAAGTCACATGCTTCTGTTGCCCAGGAATCTTCCCACCACTTAACCATACTTTGCTCCGATTATATATTACAGATGAGAGTGGCCCATGTGCAGTGGCTGAGTGGATGGAAAGTTGCCTTTTTCTTCTACACTATGTTCAGGAACATGATGCGCCCCCTTTCTTTCCCCAGAGGCCCTCCTCACATCATTTTTCATCCTCAAGAAAAGAAGCAAACCAAGACTTCACATGACTGGGCTGACTCTGGGAACATACTGTATATTGACCAATAGGCAGTCTAAACCTCTGGAAGATTTCTTCTATTAATAGCACTGCCAGGACCATATAATGCCAGTCCTAAAGGATCTACACTGGCTCCCAGTACGTTTCCGAGCACAATTCAAAGTGTTGGTGATGACCTTTAAAGCCTTAAACGGCCTTGGCCCAGTATACCTGAAGGAGCATCTCCAGCCCCATTGTTCAGCCCAGACACTGAGGTCCAGTTCTGAGGGTCTTTTGGCAGTTCCTTCACTGTGAGAAGTGAGGTTACAGGGAACCAGGCATAGGGCCTTCTTGGTAGTGGCACCCATCACCATCGGATGTTAAGGAAATAAACAACTCTCTGACTTTTAGAAGACATCTTAAGGCAGCCCTGTTTAGGGAAGTTTGAAATGCATTTACGAATTATCAAAATGGCAAAAAGTGCATTTACGAATTACCAGAAGAGATTTTTCAAATGGGCAAAATTCTCATGAAATTCTCTTTATGAAGATTTCCCCTCCCTTTTTAAGCAGTCTCCAGTCTGCACTATTTTACTTTATAGCACCAGTGGCGTAGCGTGGGTTGTCAGCACCCGGGGCAAGGCAAGTAATTTGCGCCCCCTAACCCATGGATTTGCGCCCCCTAACCCGTGGATTTGCGCCCCTAACCCTAACCCCCAGATGTTGCGCCCGGTGCGGCCGGCCCCCCCTGCACCCCCCACGCTACGCCACTGTATAGCACTACTTCTTCCCAGGGTACTTAGTGGTTTTGCTGTATTAGCATAAAAGAGGATTCCTAACTATAAAGATATAAAGATGAATGCTGAACTCTACATTCCATTGTCTTTCTTCACATCCAAGTCCTCACCCCTCACATAGTAATATAACTGCTAGAGAGGATTAGAAATGCACTGGATTAGTAGTTTTACACATAATCCTCTATAAGGTTTGTTCCTGAATCAGTGGCATAACTGCCTCCATTGCTAAATATCCAGAGGACTCCTTCTGCAGAATAAGTATTTTTGTAGCAGAGGTACACCTTCATTCCTGTTCACATCACACTCATAGGAACATAGGAAGCTGCCTTATATTGTTAGACAACAAATCCCACCAATCATGACCATTGGTTATGATGGAAAATTGAGTCTGACAATATCTGAATGATTACAGCTCTCCCCACCCCAGGCAACACTTCTCCAGGAGGTGTTTATAAAGGAAAAATCTTAAACTACTTTCAGTTATAGGGCACAATCAGACTCTGATGCAGCTAGCAGCAGCTACCACTCAGTGGATTTGTAACTGGCTGACTGACCGAACCCAATGGGTGCTCATCAATGGTTCCTCTTCATCCTGGAGAAGAGTGACTAGTGGGGTGCCACAGGGTTCTGTTAGGATATTTCCGTTCCACCTTAAAAGGGAGCAGGCTGTGAGTCACAGAGTCTGCGTATTTCCTGTTCACAGGATGTTTATGTTTTCTGTTGCTTTCGTTCTCTCTGTGTCTGGAGACACTGACGCAGGCAGTCATGTCTTTCTTTGTTCTGATCAACGCTGAATAAAACTTGTAAATAATGCTCTCCTGAGTGCGACTTTTGCTGTGCATTATCTGCTGATAGAGTGTGCATGAGCTCTAGAATGTGGCAAGATATTTTCTAGAAACTCATGTCGCTAATTGCTGATACTGCGTGCCTACGGGAGATCGATGGATCGTCCGGCAGACGGCTTGGGGCCATGATGGACTTTGTCTCCCTGGCAGTATCCCAACACCACCTGTTTTATATCCTGTTTTCTAGCCTTCATGTTCAGAAGCTGTTTCAGGATGATGTCCTAGAAGGTACAAAGGAGGGTGAGAGCATGATCCAATCATATTCACACACACACACACACACACACACACACACACCACCAATTCTTAAAATGAAGAATGCAGAAGGATCCTTCTCAAGACAGGACAGCTGGTAGTTAGAGAGAGGACATTGTACCCAAGGATTGGCCCATTTCACTTCTACTGTGGTAAGGCAAAAATGCAGAGAAGCACTAGCTGTGGGTTTTTCATTCATATTGCTTCCTTTGAGGCCCCTCTGAACTAGCTGGCAACTTGAAACAGCTTTATCTTAGTTAGCAGCAAAAGTGAATCGGCTGCCCCTGCATGTTTCTTATTTTTCATCTTCTTTTTTTTAAAACCACCATACAAGCAAGCATGAAATGGCACGGGGGAAAGGATTGTCAAGATACATTTGAAGCTCACAGGTCATGGTTAGGTACCTTATTCCTCACTTGGACACCTGCGTTTGATGCTCACGTTAGTGAAGATGGACTCTGAGCTATCCTGACACAAGAGCACCGCAGTGAGCATGACAAAGTGCCTTGTTAAATAGAGGATCAGAGATCTCAGTGGGGTAAAAATAATAATATGATGGTGTTAAAGAAACAGGTTGCCTTGGAGCTGGGTGATGCATGGAGAAATGACATCAGGACAATGATAAAAAGTATAGTTATTCAGAGATGCAATCTGTCATCCAAAATCTGCCTGACCTTTTTTTTTTTTTTATTAGGCAAACTCAGCAGCTACAGAGAAGCGTATCAGAAAACACTGTTAGTCACTTGGACATAATTTGAACATGGATGGATAGCAACATGGACATTGGCATGCTGGATCAGACCAGCATTCTGCTTTCAGCAGGAGCCAACTCTGAATATTGTGGGGATGCTCACAAACTTTCCCTGCGGTTTGTCCCAATTACTGAGAGGAATAATGCCACTGGATACATGTGTTTATTTTAGCTGTGTAGAGTTTAGCTGTGTTTTGTGACCTCGGTTGAAGTCAAGAGATGCTCAAGTCCTCATTCTGTTAACTATTGTTGTGAGGGGTTTTTTTTTTGGGGGGGGGCTGTATGCCCAAGTTCCTTCCAATTCCTGGATCCATTGCTTGTACAGTTTCTTGGTAATGTTAAGGTCACAAAGGAAGTGGCTCTGTGCCAGAGGGTGAATAGGTGAGCCCCCTCCCTCCACTGCCTCTCGCATTCTATCATCAACAGAATTGCAGACGTCTGCATTATATTTGCCACAGAGAAAGCAAACCAAGTCCCATAACAAGTAAGTCATCAAAGGAATCAAGCAATATCATGAACACAGGAGTATCGATTGCAGTACCACCCTCCTCGTTGTATTAGAAGTGAACATCTAGCACTAAGAGTTAACGTTTTTGGGAAATTTAGGCTGAAGTAAAAGCCCCTCAGAGGCTGGTTTTAACAACAGTGTCTCTGGAGTCCTTAGAAACTGCCATCAATTCAAGACCCCCCCCCCCAATAAAAGCAAAAGACTGCTTCCCTTCCAACAAACAAACAAACAAATAAAATCAGATAATAGCAATCCTTGTGCAACTACTATAACTCTAAGACAGGATGGCTTCTTTAGTGTACCAGCATGATAAAATTCAGCACGCTATTTATATTTGCGTGCCCCCCACCGCCTTATTTTGATTCACCCCTCTGTAGCTTGGAAGCATTTGCCTCATTATTCTATTCTCCTTTCATTTATTTCATAGGAAGTCAACAGCAAATTGGAATTGTCACCTTTAATAGTTCTGGTCAGTTACTGCTTCCATTAACCCCCATTGGTAGCTTTTACTGAAGACCCCAGGGATTCTGGCTGACAAATCAGAATTAACAAAGAAAGAGAGAAAAGGCAATCTTTTGCCTTCTAAATTGTGTGCACAGGCTCCTTTAAAATTCAAATGGTATCTTGAAAAAAATCTTAGGAGCATATTTCTTTTCTTTTTCGCCGTGGTAGAAGCATCTCTGTACGAATATATATATATATATATATGTGTGTGTGTGTGTGTGTGTGTGTGTGTGTGTGTGTGTGTACAGAGATATACCAGTGGGATTATTCCACTTTGCTCTAATTGGGTAAGACAAACAGTCTCCAAGGCATGTTCTAAACAAGACTCCCTGCAATGTGGAAAGTTTCAGAGTAATTGAAGCAAAGTACTGGGACACTTCTAATTAAATTGCTAAGAAATGTTTCATCGCGGCTATTTCATTCTGCTCTTTTTTTGCTTCGAGTAACGAGGGAATGCCACACTTGGAGAAGGGATGCTTGGGTAACAAATAGAGATGAAGAAATAATAATAAACATTTGTATGGAACATTACTCTGGTAATGCTTCTTACTTGCCTGGATGGAGAAGGGTGTGCAAGCCGCATCTGTTGCTTTGCCCATATTAACCTGTGGTCCCCAGAAGGGTGTAGAGACAGGAACGCAAAAGGAGGAGGTTTCCTGCCACTGGTATAGAGAATTTCCATTCAATCTGCTTTGGACACAGAGTCTCGCTTCAAACAGTCATAAAAAGTATACCAATATTATCACTTCTACATCAGCCCCTCCAAGTGTCCCTATTTTCCAGGGACAGTCCTGGATTTACAGAAGCCATCCCAGTTCCTGATTTGATCCTGGAATGTCCAGCTTTTCCTTAGGACACCCCTATTTTCATCGGAGAAATATTATAGGGTATGGAGTTATGCAACCCCTGAGCCAAGGAGATAAGTAACTATAAAACCTCTAGAAGACACCTGAAGGGATGAAACATCATCATCATCATCATCATCATCATCATCATCATTATTAAAAAACACAACTTTGTGTACTTGGACAGGGTAGAGCCCTGTGGGCCAAGAGGTGAAGCTCAGAACAAGTTCTGTGGTAGTAGTGGAAAGCTGCCGCCAACTCACCAATCAGTAGTTGAGGCACATGTAACAAACAAGATAAATTCAGGAGGTGTGTACCAAAGACAAATAGCACATTGCACAATTCCTCCCACGTGGTTTATTACGCTTTTGGTTTATCTTTTTGTATTGTGTCAAAGGTACCTAACAATTTAATGACTACTTTTCTATACATTTTTGCATATTTTCAGTGCTGAAAGTGATCTCCCACACTTGACTATTTATTGGCTGTTGGATGTTTCAACCACCTTAAAAAAGCAAAGAAAAAAAAGGTTGTAACAATAACTGGGAAATGTATTAAGGTTTATAGATAGCAAAGTATGTCTTATTTTGTTCTGTAGTCTGCAAAAACCCCTCCTTATGTTTTTTTTAATGGATGCTTTTCTAAAGTTTAGGGTTTCTTCAAAGCTTTTTTTTTATATAATAAAAGTTCTCCCCAGAACAATAGCAAGAAAACAGGCTTAGGTGTAAAGTTTTTTTGGGTTTTTCTCTGGCATCGTTGTGTGGAAGAAATTGACTCTAGAAATGAACAAATTCAATGAAATTAAGGAGAAAGCTGTACTTGAGAGGAAAAGTGGAACGAGCGGAATAGTATCTGAAATTAGAATTGATAGGTTCCTGCATCTGTTGAGTGCAATATGTGTCTTTCACATGAATAAAATGCACTTAGCATGCACTCTCAGACAGCTTATTTATTTGGATTTCAACCAGCTATGTTCTCCAAATGCTCGAGGAAGATTATGTAGAGAAACAGTGCAAGTAGCAAACACACATCTTTATGACCAACCAATGAAAGCATGGGGGCAACAACACACAATGTTTCAGATAGCGTAGAGACATAGGGAGCTACCTCACAAAGAGTCAGTCCATAGCTCAGTGTTCTTCATACTGGTGGGCAGTGGGTCTCCAGGGTTTCAGATAGTGGACATTCCCAGCCACATCAGAAGATGCTCAGGAGTGAACCTGGAATGTTCTGCATGGACTTAGCTGTGGTCATAAAAACCCCCATCTTGTTAGTGTTCTTACCTGCTGCCTTGAGGGACATCTTCAGGAGAAGACATCTTCAGGATGGGAGTGCCGGTCCAGGAAACTGTTGAATAAAGGGTGCTGTGAGTCATTATGGACTTCAGATGGAGGTACAGGTCAATTCTGTTTCCAGGGCAGCTGTCTGCCAGCTCCATCTGGAATGCAAGCTGAGACCCTGCCTGCCCGTGGACTGTCTCGCCCGAGTGGTGCATGCTCTAGTTATCTCCCACTTGGACTACTGCAATGTGCAGTACGTAGGGCTACCTTTGAAGGTGACCTGAAACAGCAATTAATCCAGAATGCGGCAGCTAGACTGGTGACTGGGAGTGGCCGCCAAGACCATATACCAGTCATGAAAGACCCAGATTGTCTCCCAGTACATTTCTGAGCACAATTCAAAGTGTTGGTGACTTCCGGTTTGGATCGCCTGCAGCATGGGTGCGCGGAGAAGTTGCTGAACAGCCTTCTCCGAACTGCATAGGGTTCAGAGGGGGCCACGCAAGGGCACTGCGACCCCCGAAACCTCAAGGGGGGCCCCCTTGAGGGAAGCGCAACCGGCAGCGTCAGAGGGACCCGAAGCCCCTGTGAGTTTTTTCTACTCTGGGAAAGCTCAGGAGCGACGGACCGAGAGGCGCAAAATGGTAAGCCCTGCGAACCCCGTGCAGTAATGCCTCGAGCCCCAGCTAGAACTGGCGACAAATCTCCGTAACTTTAAGAACGACCGTCCTGGGGCTATCTAACAAATGTCGGAACCGAAAATTTGGAGCATAGAGCCCATGGCGAGTTGGAGATAACTTAATTAAACTAAGGAGCCCGATCTGCTTTTCGGAGCCAAGATGGCGCTGGGACGCTAATCGGGAGAGTGAAACAAAGAAACTTTCACATACCCGCTGTAGAAACGAAGAAGAGAAAGTCCCCGTTGGGAGCTTCACGGGGCAAAAGTATCCAAGATAGATAGTATCAACACGGAAAAAGAGACTTTCGAGACTTTGTATAGATCGCTACAGATAAGTGGGGGAGAGAGACTAAGGCGAATACGGAGAGGAGTGAAAGGAGGCGAAGACGGGAGGAGGAGGAGACGGAGGGGGAAGAAGGGGGAGGAAGAGTTAAATTTGAGAAACGGAGGAGACGAATCTTACCCCCCCCCCAATGTTTCAAATAGCCCTACAGGCTTTTGATAGCGTTGATATACGAAGTAATTTTTGAGCCTCCGTCCCCCTCCATTTTTCTTTCTTTTTTTTTCGTTCTCTGTGCTCTCTCCGCACTTTCTTTTGTTTTTTTTTTGTTTTTTTCGGCTCCCCTGGTTCCCGCCGCCTTTGCAGCTGGGCGGCCACGGGAGGAAAACACTGTGTGAGACGGAGCACGTACACCAGCCCCTATTGCCATTGGACTGCAACTAAGTAAAACCGTAAAACTCAGTTTGGAAACCCAGCGCGACCCCGATTTTTGGCCAGATTTTGACGGACTTAATTATAGCCTAGGATTTAATACTAAAAAGAAACACAAGAACTATGACTTTCTTTGGCGTTGCCTAATTTGAAGAATACCCACTTCTGGAAGGGGGTGGGAAGCTCGGCACCGTTCCTCATCCCAACTGGAAGCAAGGACTGAAACCTATCCACCCCCTCATTTTCTCTGCCTGCTGAATACTTAAATTCCCATAAAAAGACTTGGGAACTTGAAGGTCCTCGAGCGGTGCGCAACCCCTTGCTCATCTTCTCTCCCCCTCTACCTCCTTCTTTCCTTTAACGAGTGCCCCCCCCTTCCCGCCTTACCTGTGTCCCATTATTGATTTGCAGTTTCGGCGGCCCTCATGGAGATACCAAGTTGGACTTGATTAAAATCACTACCTGAACTAAATTTGAACTGCGGGCGGCTGCTAATAACCAGAACCTTGGATTAGGCCAAACAAGTGGCTGAAACTAGCTTAGAAGAAAGAATTTCAAATCTCCCTCACTGCTTTTGGACTTTTTGCACCCCCTCACTACCCCTTGTCTTTCTCCCCTCTCCGGCCCCCCCTACCCTTTTCCCCCCATTCGAATAGTTCCCCCCCTCTCTCCTCTGGTTTTATACCTAAGGAACTTTAGTGCTTTAACCTGCCAAAGGAGCAAACCAACGGAATCTCCTTCTAGATTGTACGCCCCTTAGGGGTCAGCAGAAAGAAATATAGGATTGATTATCTTTTAGGAGTGGGAAGGAGAGAGGGATCAGATCGGGAGGATGGCGGGAAGAGATGGGAAGAAGTCGGTGGGAACACCTATAGAGAGGAAAATTTCAAGGCAAGAGGAAATAAGGGACCTAGATGCCTTATGGCTAAAAATAAAAGAGGAATTTAGACAGAATGAAACCCATATAGAAAAAAAATTAGGAGAGATGCAGGACTCGTTTGATAAAAAAATAGAGGTAGTGGTAGGGGAACTATCAAGCAAAATTAAAGATCTAGTGGTCCGAACAAAGTCCCTAGAGGACTCAAATAGGAAAATACAGAAAGAAACGAAAGACCAGCGAAGAGATGTAGAAAAAATTAAGGAGAATTTTGAAGAACTAAATAAAAGTCAGGACCAAGTCTTAGACAATTTAGCCATGATGGAAATGAAGCAAAAGCAGCTAAACTTGAAATTTAGAGGAATAGGGGAAGCAAGGGAGGAAGATATAAAAGGAAAAATGATAAAGGAACTGGCGAGGTGGCTTACATTGAAAGAAGAAGAAGTTGCACAAACCATAGAAAACGCCTTTAGAATAAAAATAAGACTGAAACAAAACAAACAGAAAAGGACCCCAGGAGATTGCTTAGTGATTTTTAGATCGATAGAGATGAGAAACATAATTCTGAGAGAAAGTTATCAGAGGAAATTAATGATTGATGGGAAACCAATCATTATCTTCAAGGAAATACCAATCAGGCTCCTTCGCAAGAGAGAGGGCTACAAACAGATAGTCAATACCTTGAACAAGAACGGCATACAACACAGATGGGAGTTCCCTGAAGGGATCTCTTTTTTTTACAAAGGGAAAAGATTCAAGATAACGGAGACTCAGGAAGTTAGTAAATTCCTTCGCAGATATGAAAAAGAACTTGGGGGGTTGATGGTGAGATATGGGGAGAGAGGTGGGGAGAGGGAGGGGAGGGGGGGAACAGGGGGGGAGCGGGGGGAGGGGGTGAAGAGGAGGAGGAGGGAGAGGAGGAGGAGGAGGAGGAGGCGAAGGAAGAGGAGGAAGGGGAGGAACAGAAGGAAACAGAGAATCAAAACACCCGAATTTAATTTAGTTAAAACCCCAAACCGAAACAGACAAATTACTGACTTCTCAACTAGATAAAAGTAATAATGAATCTTAAGATTTTAACATGGAATGTAAATGGATTGAATGAAAAAACAAAAAGGAATAAAATTGCAAATGTGTTGAAAAAGAAAAAATTGGATGTAATCTGTATACAAGAAACGCATGTAGCCAAAAAGCACAAGCATGTATTGGTAAATAAGAACCTGGGAATAGAATTTATAAACTCTGGGAGAGAGAAAAAAAGGGGAGTGGTAACATATGTCGATGAAAAATGGGAACCTAAATTGTCCTACAAAGATGAAGAAGGGAGAATCTTGGGAGTGCAAATAAATTTTCAAGGAGAAAAGATCGACGTGATAAACATCTACGCCCCAAATTCAAACAGGTCTGAATTCTATAAAAAACTGGAACAAGTACTAGTGGAACTAGGGAACAATAAGTTGATATTACTAGGAGACTTCAATGCAGTGCCGACATTAGAATTGGATAGGCAAACAGAAAAAAGAAAACGAAAACAAGGAAAGCTACCGGAATCATTTCAAGATCTGAAGGAGAACATGGAACTAACGGATGTGTGGAGACATAAGCACCTAACAGAAAAACAATTTACCTTCTTCTCAGAAGTACATAAAAGCTGGGGAAGAATAGACCAAATTTGGACCTCAAGAGATATTACTTTAAGAGCGACAAAATGTGAAATTCAACCGAAAACCCTTTCCGATCATAATTCAATAACTTTGGAACTAAAAGGGAAATCAAACGGAGGTTTTAGATGGAGACTGAACGATTATCTGTTAGATAATGACGAGGTGATCGAAAAAGCCAAAACTACATTAAAAGAGTATTGGGACCTGAATCTTAACAAAGGGGTAAACATAGAAACAGTTTGGGACGCCAGCAAGGCGGTCTTAAGAGGTCTCTTTATCCAGCAAAACAACCACAAGAAAAAAACAAGGCAGCAAAAAACAGATGAAATACTTAAACAGCTGAGGGAGTATGAAAAGAAATTAATAGATCATCCGAAAGACGAGCAAAGTTTACAATCAATAAAAATATTACAAAGACAATATTCAATACTAACGAACCAAGAAGTAGAATGGAAAATCAAGTTAATGAAGCAGAGATACTTCGAATCAGCGAATAAAACAGGAAAATTCCTAGCCTGGCAACTGAGAAAAAGACAGAAGCAGAATGTGATAAATAAAATAATGGTAGAAGAAGAATTAATAACCGACCCAAAAAAAATACAAAAAAACTTCCTTAAATTTTATGAGGAATTATATAAAAAAGGAGAAGAAGATCCAGACCAAATAGAAAAATATTTAGAGAACTGCATAGGAAAAACTATCACAGAAGAAGAAAGAACCCAATTAAATAGACCTATAAATATGGAGGAGATTGAAAATGCGATAAAAAAACTGAAATTGGGGAAAGCACCAGGACCGGACGGGTTATCGGCCAAATATTACAAAGTGTTGGGAAGCCAATTAACACAAGTACTCTGTGACACCATGAACAATATTTTAAGAGGAGGGAAAATCCCTGAGACG
This sequence comes from Podarcis bocagei, assembly GCF_964188305.1. Taxonomy (NCBI): domain Eukaryota; kingdom Metazoa; phylum Chordata; class Lepidosauria; order Squamata; family Lacertidae; genus Podarcis; species Podarcis bocagei. The sequence continues at coordinate 89,167,753 of NC_138129.1, forward strand.
TGGAGAGAGGCCTTTATAACATTAATTCCAAAACCAGACACGGACAAAACGAATATAAAAAACTACAGGCCAATATCGTTACTGAATAACGATTATAAGATATATGCGGATATTATGGCGAATAGACTGAAAAAATGTTTAATAAGGATAATCCACAAAGACCAAGTGGGTTTCCTCCCAAATAGATACATGAAAGATAATGTGAGGCACGTCATTAACCTAATTGAATATTTGGAGATTAACAATAACATCCCGGCGTCCCTGATCTTCATAGACGCAGAAAAAGCGTTCGACAACGTTTCCTGGCGGTTCTTATTAAAATCAATGGAGAAGGCAGGGATTGAAGGGGAATTCCTAAAAGGAATACAGGCAATATATTCAAACCAACATGCCAAATTGATAATAAACAACAACTTTACGAATAAATTCAGAATAGAGAAAGGAACAAGGCAAGGATGCCCCCTTTCCCCGCTTCTTTTCATTCTGGCCTTGGAAATACTGGCGAATAAAATCAGGTCCAAAACAGAGATAAAAGGGATTAAAATAGGATTTAAAGAGTTTAAATTAAAAGCTTATGCTGACGATCTGATGTTATCCCTAGAAGAGCCGCAGGAAAGTGTGGGTAAAGTATTGGAGATCATGGAGGAGTATGGTAAACTATCGGGCTTCAAGTTGAACAAAACCAAAACAAAAATGTTAACAAAGAACCTGAGAAATGACGCGGTGGAAAGACTAGAAAGACAATCTGGAATTAAAGTGGCGAGGAAAATAAAATATTTAGGAATTTGGCTTACACCCAGAAATATAAATCTAATTGAAGATAATTACACATCAATATGGAACAAAGTGAAAAAGGATTTAGACGTATGGAACAGGGTGAATCTCTCGTGGCTGGGTAGGATGGAAGCAATAAAAATGAACATACTCCCCAAGATGCTATTCTTATTTCAAAATATACCTGTCATCAGAGGGTCTAAAATATTTAAGGATTGGCAGAAGACACTTTCAAGATTCATATGGCAGGGAAGAAGGCCAAGGATTAGACTCAAACTGTTAACAGATAGTAAGGAAAGAGGAGGACTGGCAATACCTGACCTAAAATTATATTACGAAGCAGCCTGTCTCTGCTGGGTCAAAGACTGGATAACCTTAGAAGATACAGACCTATTAGATCTGGAAGGAGCCGATAATAGATTCAGTTGGCACGCCTACCTCTGGCTAAACAAAGAAAAAGTACACAAAAGGTTTTCGAGCCATATTATAAGAGGACCCCTGTATGAAGTCTGGGATAAAAATAAGAAACTGTTGGAGCAAAGAGTCCCCTGGTGGCTGTCCCCTACAGATTTGCTGTCAATCAAAAAAATAAACATGGAAGAACAAAAACTGACATATGAAGACCTACTAGTGAGATCCCAAGACAACTGGAAACTAAGACCATATGAAGAACTAAGGGAGAGGTTGACGGGTTGGATACAGTATCATCAAATTAACGCAATATGGACAGAAGATAAAAAATTAGGAATGAATGAAAAGAAGTCCAAATTCCAGATTGAAGTAGTTGAAAGTAAATCGAAGGTATTATCCAAGATGTATAACATACTACTGGAATGGGAAACTAAAGATGAAAAAATCAAACAAGTTATGGTTAAATGGGCAAAAGACCTGGGTCATGATATAGAATACGAAAAATGGTCAAAATTATGGAGCGAGGGACTAAAATTCACGGCAAGTGCCGCAATCAGGGAAAATTTGGAAAAAATGATTTACAGATGGTACCTTACACCAGAAAAATTGAATAGAATGTACAAGACCGCAGATAAGGCTTGTTGGAAATGTAGGACAAAAGAAGGTAATTTTATACATATGTGGTGGACATGTGAGGAGATTAAAAAATTTTGGGATCAGATATATAATGAGTTAAAAAAGATATTCAGATATACATTTCCCAAAAGCCCAGAGGCCTTCCTATTAGGGATGGTAGGGAAAGAAATTCAAGAAAAAGATAAAATTCTATTCCAATACTCAACAGCAGCGGCCAGAATGCTTATCGCTCAAAATTGGAAAAGCACAAATCTTCCAACGGTGAGGGACTGGCAATTAAAACTGTATGACTTTATTGAATTAGCAAAATTGACACAAAAAATTAGAAATCATAAAGATACAAAGTTAAAAGAAGAATGGAGTAAATTTATGGTTTATTTTGAAGGTAATTTTAAAAACTTACCAAATACAGCAGGTTTGGTGTAAAACTCCCGATGTGAAAATCATAAACAAAAACCAGCGGTAAAAAGATAACTACTGAATGTAAAAACCCGAAATCAGTAGGGAAGGAAGTCGACAACCTTATGTTTTTATGTTGTAGTTTTTTGTCTTTCTTTTATTCCCTTTTGCCTGATTCTTTATTTTTCTTTTTTCTTGCTTTTTTCATAGCACTTAAGGGCTGTGACTTCTTGTTGAATATTGTGTTGTTGCTGTTTTTTTTTTCTTATCCGTTTTTTATTTTTTTATTTTTTGTGTGTATAAAAGAAAATCAATAAAGATTATTAAAAAAAAAACAACAACAAAGTGTTGGTGCTGACCTCCAAAGCCCTAAACGGCCTTGGCCCAGTATACCTGAAGGAGCGTCTCCACCCCCATCATTCAACCTGGACACTGAGGTCCAGCTCCGAGGGCTTTCTGGCAGTTCCCTCACTGTGAGAAGTGAGGTTGCAGGGAACCAGGCAGAGGGCCTTCTCAGTAGTGACACCCTGTGGAGTTTGGAACTGACAGGGTTAAAACTCCATGGTGTCCTGTATCTGGGAGGAGCTTGACGCAGGGAAGTGCGTCAGAGTCTGTGTTCAGACTTGCTTTCGATTCTGACTGAGACGCAGCTCAGCTCAGAGGCTGCGTGTGTGTGCTCTGAGCACAGAGATGCCGGAATGTTCTGATGGATTTATTGCTTTGTAAATAAACGCTTCTAGAGATAAGAACCGGACTGTCTCTGGACTTGATTTATCCCTCATCTCACACGGATGCAGGACTGCTGCGACTCTGCTCCCTGCCAGGTCAGCCGCAAGCCCCGAAGCAGAGCTGAACAGGGGAAGCGCTGACTAGACGCAGGAATTAATTTCCCCAAACACCCGCCCTGTGAAATGCCCTCCCATCAGACTATCTGACTTTTAGAAGACATCTGAAGGCAGCCCTGTTTAGGGAAGTTTTGATGTTTGATGTATTATTGTGTTTTTAATATTCTGTTGGGAGCTGCCCAGAGTGGCTGGGAAAACCCAGCCAGATGGGCAATGTAGAAATAACAAATTATTTTTATTATTATGGTTCAGACCCCTCACCACTGAGAAGTCAGCCCATTACAGAAGCTCCTGAGAAGTGTTTTCTCTTGGCGACTTTCTCTGATGCTCCTACCTGTCGCGTTACCCATCCCCAAGAAAAGAAAAGGCAATTGACCTCTGTATCATCACTGAAGCTGCTCGCCAACTCAAGCACACAGAGGTTAAAAGAAATGAATGGCAGATATGATGTGTAATATTACAAGTGTTTACTCACAAGTCCTCTAGTCTCAATGGGGCAGGTAAGTGGGTATAAGATTGCAGCTTCAGTTTCTCTCCAGGCACGTCAAGCTAAACTGATCTCTGTGTACATCCAAGCACCTAAACCAATTACAAAGTTAGCCCTGTAAATTCAGTAAGTTCAGTATTGATCTGTTCTGGGCTGGGGGTGGGAAGATTGAGCCAAAACACTAATACATCACAAAAAAGTTGAAAGTGTGATTAAAAGCACGCTCTTCAATTATTTTCTTCTTTTTGGGATAATGAGTTCTAATACAAAGCTCCTTGAGTAGAACGTATTTCAAAGTTGTATTGCAAAGTTGAGGAAAGCATTTAGCTTGCATTGCAGAGAATATTTTTTTTACTATTTTGTTGGGAGTGGCTGGGGCAACCCAGTCAGACGGGCAGGATGTTCTTGTAAAATAAGAATAAATGTAGGTTATCTAAGCCAGTGTTTCCCAACCGGTGTTCCGCGGCACACTACTATGCCGTGAGACACCGGCTGGTGTGCCGTGGGAGGGAGGCGGGCGAGAGGCGGCGGCGAGAGGCGGCGGCGGCGAGGATCCGCGTTGAGCCGGGGCGGCTCCGCGGTGGTCGTGCCGAGCGGCGGGGCAGCGCGCGCAAAAGGGAGGAGCGCGAGACAGCGGAGGAGGAGGAGGCCGGCATGTCCGGGCAGCAGCAGCAACAGCAGCAGCAGCAACTCCCGGCGACGGCTCCTCCTCCGCCCGCTATCGCAGCCGCCGCCGCCTCAGCTGCCGCCGCCGCCTCAGCTGCCCTCGCTCTGCTGCCTCCTCCCACCCCGGCAAGGGGGAGGGAAAAAACGTTCACTTTTGTGCGTCCCTCCCGGCGTGACGCTGCGCGCTGACGTCACGGGGCGGGGCTTTAATGGTGGTGTGCCGCGAGATTTTTTTCCGGTAAGCAGGTGTGCCGTTGCCCAAAAACGTTTGGGAAACACTGATCTAAGCATCCACAAGAAAGAGAATATTACATGACCACCATGACCACAAGGGATGGTCTTGGGTTTTCTTTTCACTCTCCACAAATTGCTGGAAATTTTGGCCCAGCATACCTATGAATAGCACATGGACATTTGTTTCCATCTGCATGCCTTTGCAGACCTTTGCAGTAGGATTAGGCATGCACGAAGGTGTCATATTCTGCCCCTTCCTGTGTAAGTCACACGCAGCACTGTTTCCATTCTGCATTAGTTCATCTTCCACCCAAAGCTACAGTGGTACCTCGGGTTACATACGCTTCAGGTTACAGACGCTTCAGGTTACAGACTTCGCTAACCCAGAAATAGTACCTTGGGTTAAGAACTTTGCTTCAGGATGAGAACAGAAATCGGGCTCCGGCGGCAGCAGAAGGCCCCATTAGCTAAAGTGGTGCTTCAGGTTAAGAACAGTTTCAGGTTAAGAACGGACCTCCGGAACGAATTAACCCGAGGTACCACTGTATGTGATTTTATCTCGCTGTTCGCTGTGGGAAAATGGCATAAATCAGGGGGGTTTTTCAGCCAGTTCCAGCACGTCTCAGGTAAGTGCCATTGCCATTAGAGTGGTACCTCAGGTTAAGTACCTAATTCGTTCCGGAGGTCCGTTCTTAACCTGAAACTGTTCTTAACCTGAAGCACCACTTTAGCTAATGGGGCCTCCTGCTGCAGGAGCCCGTTTCTGTTCTCATCCTGAAGCAAAGTTCTTAACCTGAAGCACTATTTCTAGGTTAGCAGAGTCTGTAACCTGAAGCGTATGTAACCTGAAGCATATGTAACCTGAGGTACCACTGTATAAGAGAACAAAGGAAGCCTTCATGGTGAGTTCCAGCACCTCTCTGTGTAGAAAATTAGCACTGACATAAATTATATGTCCATGACATTCTACCTCATTTATTTCACTGCAAAGGAAACACAATGCAGTTTGGGGAGTAGGCTATAATCATTTATGTATTATTTGTGGTCTGAAAACAACAATGGCAGCAGCGAATAATGGTTGTATTCTCTGGACTGATTTCTGTTCCAGACATGGGTCGAATAAGCGGACATTGGCACTTCCCACTACTGTTTCCATTTTTGTCATTATTTTCTGACACCCCTAATTAGGATCAAGATGTATCCACATCCAACTTAGACATTTAACCCACTGAAATTAAAAGAAAGAAGGCTTAAACCTAGAGAACCTTAATGCAAGTGTGCGTATGCCCAACACTATTTTCTTTTCTTTCTTTTCAAAAAATTTTTTTATTGATTTTTCCATGTATACTTCTTCTAACAATATATCTTTAACAATTTTTCATACTTCCACCCTCCTCCCCTGGACTTCCTTCATACTCCCATTTTGTTTTATTTCCATATTGTTCACCCTGCGTATTGTTTTCCCCAAATTTTCCCAATACAGTGGTACCTCAGGTTACATACTTTCAGGTTACATACGCTTCAGGTTACAGACTCTGCTAACCCAGAAATAGTGCTTCAGGATGAGAACAGAAATCGTGCTCTGGCAGCGTGGCGGCAGGAGGAGGTTCCATTAGCTAAAGTGGTGCTTCAGGTTAAAAACAGTTTCGTGTCAAGGTCCCCAAACCACCCCCCAAATAACTCACAACACACACTTAATTTTTGTTTAAGGTTTTTGGCATAATTTTGGCCACAACTTTATTTAAATACAAAACCGTGAGTGGTTGTTTAGGCATTGGTTAAGACTATCTGTCCCCCCGCCTGGGGACAGAACTGACTTCCGGGCACCACCGAAAGACAGTGCGGGGGAAAGCAAGTCGGGGAGAAATGGAGCTGAGTCACAGACCCTCAATTCTCACCCGCATGCTCCCCGAAGGCTTGCCGGCCCTAGTCCCATTCCAGGGATTGGACGAAAAGATGGCAAGCCCCAGGATTCCTTTAACGGAATTCCCTTTCCGCAGCAACCATGGAGGGGCAGGCCCAGCCTATCCTAACCCCTCCTCCACCAATTTATAACCAATGCCTAACCCCAACCTTACAAGTTGTGACGATTTGCTATGCAGTAGGCAAAAACCAAATGGCCCAGCCAATCAGCCAGATGGACAAAATTCCTACCAGGCCCCTGCCCCAACTGCAGACGACCCCATGACAGGCATAGCAAGGTCAATGCAACAACCCCTTACTCAAGGGCGGGCGGGTGGGTGATCCGTTGCACGCAGCAAAGAGAAAGCTCCAGGCTGCGTGCAGAGTATTTAAACATTTTGCCCCTCCCACCAAAATTGCAACATAACTTTTACCCCAGCAACCCAGTGAACCAATCACTGCCCCAGGCCATCTTTAGAGACCCTGCCTGGTAACAGAGGGGTGGCTCAGCAGACCCCACCGCAACACGTGCTCTCCATGAAGGAGAACACGCTTTTCAGGTTAAGAACGGACCTCCGGAAAGAATTAAGTACTTAACCTGAGGTACCACTGTACATATAATCTTATTTTTTTATTGTATACAGTTGTGATTGTTTACTCAAACCCTGCCAACAAGTCCATTTCTTTATGTTGCCTCTTCATATATGTTGTAAATGGTTCCCATTCTCTATTAAAGTCTTTGTTGTCCTTTTCATGTAGTTTTTCTGTTAGTTTGCCCAACACGATTTTCAAAGGGCATAATCAGTGCTTTTTTCTAGGGGGACGCATACCCCTAAACATTTTGTGAATCTAAGTTTGGCCTCATTGAGGGGCACTATTTTAATATGAGTAGGAAAATGAGAGTACCCCTAAACATTTTTTTAAGGAAGAAAGCACTGAGCATAATTAAAAGGTAAAGTGGACTTTGTGGTTCAGTTATGAGAAAGTGGAGACAGCCCCTAGTGAACAGAGACATATGGACACAACAGAGTTTGCCTGCTGTTTATCTCCAATTTTCCACTAGTTAGCAAATGCACTCTTTCTTCCCTTCATCTCTTAAATTTGACTCATATTCTCTTTCATTTTGTTCGGTATGTTGAGGAATGCACTCTTAAACCCCGTCAGTAGCACAAGCAAAGTTGAAAACACATGAGTGCTTGTGAGAGGAACCTCTCTTTGAAATCATGTTCTTCTTTTGAGACTGAATTCCCCCCCCCAACCTCTCTAAGATCGCTGGTTCAAGATTCCATTCAATGACTTACTCTTCCTTTAATATCTGCTTGCACTCACTTTGATGCTGCTGAAAAGGTCTGCGTTCTTCCGCCACAATAAAGCAGCTTTGAAGCTGGAATGGGCTTGTTCTGAAGGGGAAATGTCTCCTTCCTCACCCTCTTTGCTCCTTTCCTTTAGCTATCGGTGCAACACGACTCATCTTGGAATGAGGAGAGACAAAGTTTTGAAAGACTTTTTGCTGCATCTTTCTTGTTCTAACTATATACAGTGGTACCTCGGCTTACAGACCCTTCAGGATACAGACTCTGCTAATCCAGAAATAGTACCTCAGGTTAAGAACTTTGCTTCAGGATGAGAACAGAAATCATTCTCCAGTGGCACGGCGGCAGTGGGAGGCCCCATTAGCTAAAGTGGTACCTCAGGTTAAGAACAGTTTCAGGTTACGAACGGACCTCCAGAACGAATTAAGTTCTTAACTGGAGATAACACTGTACACAGACTCAGTCCAAGTCTTTGGCTCATCATGCAAACTGAATTTGCAACACAGTTAATCAAAATAAGTTGCATTTAAGAGTCATGTCCCTAACCAAAGAGATTGCATACCAAAACAATTATTGCTATGCTAGCCACGTTGCCAGTGGTTTGTAACCAACTATGAATGGATGGATTGAGTCACGACCAGCTTGGACACTGCAACTGTATTTCATTGGTATACAAAGTTAGTCACCAGTAACTTTTGCAGGATAAAGGTCTGTGGAGATACAGTCTCATTTAAGGCTAGCTAGTTGGTTTTTGTAGGAGGCTGCTGGAGTGATGAGTTCAAACACAAAATGTTCCTCAATAAGTTTTCAAGGTCAGTGTTAAGTGTTAATCAAAAACTCATGATGGGGACAGGTGCTGATTCCTTTGGTATGGAAGGGGTGGATGCCCACAGTTACCATTGACTTAAATCTGGGTCTGGTCTGGTTTGTAGCAGCAGCTCTCCTCACGAAGGGAAGGGCCTTCTCAGTAGTGACGCCCACCCTGTGGAACACCCTCCCTTCAGATGTGAAGGAAATAAGCAGCTATCTTATCTTTAAAAGACATCTGAAGGCAGCCCTGTTCAGGGAAGTTTTTAATATTTAACACTGTACTGTTTTTAACACTTGATTGGAAGCTGCCCAGAGTGGCTGGGGAAACTCAGCCAGATGGGCAGGGTATAAATAATAAATTATTATTATTATTATTATTATTATTATTATTATTATTATTATTATTATCAGTGCCTGTTCTGACATATGACTGAGTTTTGCCCTCCTGCTCAAACTTCTATGTTTTGCATAAGTATTTTATTTTATGCAGGCAAATAAGATTGTTTCTGGGGTTTTTTCTGTGCTCCCGAGCCATTTTACTCGTGTAATTATTTGAAGACTTTTTTTCCTGACAAAGTCTTGTTTCTTAATAACGTTTCTTATATGCTTTTATGTGTAATGACTTTGGCCTGAGTTTCTGAACCTGAGGCCTGTGAGCAAGATTAAAATTGAAGATTAAGATTGAAGCCATGGATGAAAGGTCCGTTGAGAATTGAATTTTTTGGTGTGCCAAGAAGCAGCAGTATGGGATTGAGGCGGGGGCAGCTGCTTAGGGAGAAGGAGATGGTAAGAGGGCAATTTTCTGGCCCCAAATGCTGGCATTAACTTTTCAAGCCCTAAATGGCTTGGGCCAGGTTACCTGAAAAATTACCGTACTTTTCCATCTACAAGACGCCCCTTATTTTTTAGGACTCAAATTTAAGAAAATGGAGGAGGGGAGAGATAGCTCAGAGTTGCTGACCTTTTTTTTTTTTGCAGAGGATTACCCAGAGTTGCACAGATTGCCCAGAGCTTTGGGGAGGGGGTGGGAATTGCCAAAAATTGCCAACATACCCAACTAACCCGCCTGAGAAAAGCTGTCCGCTGCCAATCGCGTGTATCCCAAAACAGCAGCTGCCAATTGCGACAGCAGCAGCCAATCCACAGCAGTCCTTGCTGCAGAAACCAATCACCAACCCAATTAGAGCAGCAGCAGCAGCGAATCCAAAGCATGCCTTCTAGCAGCCAACAATCACCCACCAAATCATCACTGACAAGCTCCTGCTTGCCACTGCATCCAATCACCCGCCCACCCCGTTCACTATCTATGTATAAGACGCATGTTTTTGAACATTGTTTTAGAGAGAGAAAGCACATTCTCCTTCATGGAGAGCACGTGTTGCGGTGGGGGCCGACAAGACACTCCAAAGTTGTGGGGCGGGCTAATTGATCATTGGCCACTGTTGTGATTGGGCTTCCCTTGTTGTTGGGAAGAAGTTAATGTTGACATTCTATGATTGACATCCTGAAATGTTAAAACTCCCTGCACGAAGCGTAGAGCTTCCTCTTTTCTCCCCGTGCATCGGATTGCCCGTCTCCCCCCCCCTATATTTAGGGTTGTTCGCTTTGACCTTGCTATCCCTGTCATGGGGTCTTCTGCTCTTGGGGCAGGGGCCCAGTAGGAATTTTGTCCATCTGGCTGATTGGCTGGTGCCATTTGGTTTTCGCCTACTGGGTAGCAAATCATCACAACTTGTAAGGTTGCAGTTAAGCATTGGTTTATGGTTGGTTGAGGGGCATGGATTGGCTGTGCCTGCCCTTCCAATGCTGCTGCTGCAGGGTATTCCATTAAAGGAATACAGGGGCTCACCATTGCTTTTGTCCGAACCCTGTCAAGGGGCTAGGGCCATGCAAGAGCCCCTGGTTGCATTTGGGGAGGGCTGAGGGCAGGTTCCCTGCTCCGTCGCTATCCGCAGAATGTATTCCCCTTTTCTGGCTTTCGCAAGCTTGAGAAATGCCAGTCTGTCGCCACTGGGGGCAGATGGTCGCAACCAATGCCTAAGCAACCACTCACATTTCTTGTATTTTAATAAAGTTGTGGCCAAAATTATGCCAAAAACCTTAAACAAAAAGTTCCGTGTGATGTGTGAGTTATTTGGAGTGGCTTGGGGACCTCGACATGCAAAAAAACCTCATCTTGTACACGGAAAAGTATGGTACCTTCTCTCATATATTCCTGCTCAGATCTTGAGTTCTTTCTTGGAGGCCCTTCTTCTAGCCCTCCCACCTAAAGAGGAGAGGGCCTTTCTATGGTGGTGGTCATGGATTGCCCTCTCCTGTGAGGCTAGTCACATTTTCATCTTCCAGTTCCCTTTTTAAAAGCAAACTATGCTTTCTAAAGAAAACATTGCAGCAGCTTATTTCTGCTGGATTTCGTGCGGCTTTCACTGGTTTGTACATAGGATATTGATTGATTTTTAAATGCATACCATTATTAACGTGTTACTGTTTTAACAGCGTATCGTCCACATGAACCACCCAGAAGTGTGCTGATGGGTGGTCAACAAATGTTCTCAATAGATGGGTAGACAAATAAATTGTCAGGCTGAAAAACCAGAAACCCTATACACAGCTAAGCATTCTTTCTCTATCATTGTCTGTTGCAGTATGGAAAGGCTGAGATATCTGGTTGAGCTCCCCGCCAGCAGTTTTTCTGTATAGCTGCACAAAGCACAAAACAATATTGACTTAATAGGTATAAATTTGAGCGCGAGTCAATAGCCAAGGCAAGCTGCACTTTGGCTTCTGTTTGTGGGGCTGCCAGTCCAATAAACTGAGACAGATGTATAGAAAGGAACTGCAAGAACTGATTTTCCATGGTTATCAGCACAAACATGCAATTACAAGCATTAAGTGATGCACAAACAGGCAATCATGCGGCTATTGCTAACAATCAGAGTTTTTTACTGCCTTTGCCTTATAATTGGGCTGCAGCCTTCTACACAGTAAATATCTTCGAGCCAATAACAGGGGCCATCAGGTTGCACAATGTTGGGCGCAGTTGTTCTGCACCTCAGTAGGTGCAATTGGCAAAATTCACTATGTGATTCACATCTAAGTGGATATACTCCATAGGGACGAGCCCACACTGTGTACTTTATTTCAAAGTGCACTCTTATGAATGTTGAAGGATATCTCCTGGTCAGCAGTTTCTTAGCAATGTTATAGATGGAGGAGGAGATCCCTCTGAACCCTAGAAATTAATAAATGCCAGGATTTTGATTAATTGGAATATGGATTAAAGTACAGTGGTACCTTGGGTTACATATGCTTCAGGTTACATACGCTTCAGGTTGCATACTCTGCTAACCCAGAAATAGTACCTCAGGTTAAGAACTTTACTTCAGGATGAGAACAGAAGTCGTGCTCTGGCAGTACGGCAGCAGCGGGAGGCCCCAATAGCTAAAGTGGTGCTTCAGGTTAAGAACAGTTTCAGGTTAAGAACGGACCTCCGGAATGAATTAAGTATCGGAAAATCCTTTTGACCAAAAATCTGATGTTATTCAAATCACTCAAAAATGATTTCACTGACTGTGTGCTTTGATATTTTCTTAGTCTTCTTAAGTGTATTACAGCACCACAATATCAGCCTGTAAAATTCTGAAAGCTGGGATGGAAAACTGCCTTATATCATTTGGTGAGCTGAACTGTGATCGGAACATGACTTGAAACTTAGTTCATTTTGGAAAGGGATAAATGGGAATTGGAATTAATTTTTTTTGGACATCTTGAATTGGAACTAGTTCTGTTTTAAAAGGAACCTTCCAAGCACTGAATATGTACTGTATATAAGATTATAATAAGGCACATATAATATATGCGAATTGTATTTACAGTGAACTGTTATAAAAAAATAACTTCTGGCAAAATCAAGGAATTTGAAAATATATGTGCAGATAAGCATGATATTGAGAAGATTCTATCCCTAGCCCCCAGTATGAACTAACAATAGAGTTTAATTCGGTATTATCTGAATTCAGTCAAAATTTCCAAGAACATTTAGATTATCCGCTTCCTGATCCAAGTGTTGGAGAATTCAACAAAAACGCCTGTTTTCTGTCCATAAATAGAGTAGAATACTTTTTTGCCCGGACATACAACATGTGTGTCCAGTGATTTGTCTGGCTGTGTTATTTTCTAAGTTGATTGTTGAAGCGGGAGATCATTCAGCACAACCCTACTCTGTATATATGCTCTAATGTGCTTTGTTTGCTTTTTTAAAAATAATAATAATAATAAATTAAAGTCTCTCACTGCTCGATTAACTTCCCATCAGAGAAATTTCATTGCATTGGTGGTGGGAAAGCGCCTACTGTGACAACTGCAGGAGATCTATTCACAGTGTTACCCCTCTGAAAAGAGGCGCCTGCTTCCTTACCATGTAAAATTATAGCTAGGAGGGATAATGCCCATTAGAGATGACTTGAAGCCTGCTGCTCATTATGGTATGCATAAAACAAATGGTATATTGCTGGAGTAATAGCAGCGGCTATACAGCTATCTCCTACCATCATTATAACAAGCACTCTAAGTACAATTTATGACTCCCCCCCGCAAAGCATCTGATTTCTCTTTAAAAAGCCGTCTTCAGAGTATGAACAATTTCCCCCCCCTAGGGTGTTAGCAATTAGCCATTACAATGGAGAGCTATAGCGAGCGCACAACTATGCAAATACACAGCATTCTCTATGTGGAAACTCACCTTATGAAGAATTGTATTTATCTCATTTTTAGCCTGAGGTCTCAAGTTTATGAGTTGAATGTCAGTTTTTGGTGGAGAGAGAGAGAGAGAGAGAGAGCTGTTAATAACTGGGGAGAGAATCCACAAAGTCCAGAAACTCTGCAAAGGATGCATTCAAGGTTATTTCCCAAAACGAAACAAAAATCCACCTTCCTCCATGTATTCCAAGAGCAACAGGAGCCATTTTTAAAAGTCACAGTTTAACAGTGTTGACTTGGACCGAGCATAAACACAAGCATTGCAACCTCATTCATAGGCCAAAAAGCAGAGGGGGAGGGAATCATTCAAAAATATTCAAAAGTTGTGAGGTGAATAGGAGCAAGAGGAAAATGTTCGCATTGTGTTGAAAATTTCTCCCATTTAAATTCCCCCCCACATCATCTAACTAGTAAAGGAAATTGCATTTTATTATGACAAAAGGGGGAGGGGAAAAGTTTGTGAAATTCTCCTGGTGGGGGTAGAGGGCCTCTGTCAGTGTTACAGTACTTTTGAAGTTGCCAAGGGTGTGCTGTTTCATTCATTATAGGTAAAGGTAAAGGACCCCAGGACGGTTAAGTCCAGTCAAAGGCGACTATGGGGTTGCGGCGCTCATCTCACTTTCAGGCTGAGGGAGCCGCCGTTTGTCCACAGACAGCTTTCCAGGTCATGTGGCCAGCAGGATTAAACCACTTCTGGTGCAACAAAACACAGTGACGGAAACCAGAGTGCATGGAAACGCCATTTACCTTCCCGCCGCAGTGGTACCTATGCACAGGCATGCTTTCAACCTGCTAGGTTGGCTGCAGCTGGGGAGCTCACCCCACTGCGGGGATTCAAACCACCAACCTTCTGATTGGCAAGCCCAAGAGGCTCAGTGGTTTAGACCACAGCGCCACCTGCATCATTCCTTATGCATCTCATCAGTTTTGCCCCCAACAGCCTTTTCAGATAGCTTCAGTTGAAGCCCAGGGGATGAGGCTATGTGATCATTGCTCTCATGGTCCTTTTTACCTTCAGGAAACGAGGGCCTCTGTGCTTGGCATCTGTCTGTCTTGGGAGACAATGGAGGAGTGCGCCTTTGGGGGTGATGTCAAAGTGTTGGAAGGTTACGGCACCGGCCATGGCTGTAGAGATCAATACAGAAGAGACATGTTTTGTTGCAGCTGGGGCGGATGAGGCATCCAATTGTGCTACTACAAATGCATCTTTCTTTTTCTTCTCTCTGCACTCCTCCCGGCAGTCAGTCTTTCAGCTGGGGAAGCTGTAGCGTTCTGGAGAATTGTTTACTGGAAAGAAAACCACAGCACTGCCCTTGGCCACTTCATAGTTAAGGAAAGTTGAAAACTCCACACAACTACCAAAATTTTAATGAAATTCTGAAGGGTCCTGGGAATGAGGCTTTGGATATGGACGGGAAGCATATAGCTACACAAAAAACGCATACGGCTTTCCATCTAGTTTGGCTCTAATGATGTGATTGTATGCAATCAGATAACTACTTCTAATTACTAAAATGACAATTCACCGCTATTGTTTTATATCAGATTACAGCTGCCATAATGAAAGCGTGGGGCATTCAGTAAGAAGGCTGGTGATAAAGCCCGTAGTGTTAAGATGCTGCACTCTCAAGGTGAGGTGAGATTAGTCTGCATGTACCCTGGGGATGCAAGATTGCATTTCATGGCTTTCACTCAATTTCACTCACTGGCACCTCTCCCTCTCCCTCAAGTGTGCTCAGACATTAACCCTCCCAGGGTTTTGAGGCGAGTCACAAGCTAGCAGAGCAAATATAAAGTTCACTGTCAATATGAGGACTGACAAGCAGCCAGCCAGCCAGTGTTTTGCAAGGGTTTGTGTGGGATACTAGGGAAAGGTCTCGCACAGCAATTAAACAACAACGCTTTGGTTGATTAATCTACTAAGCAAAGCTTCAGGCTTTTTTTGATATGTGAAAGGAGTGTTTGAGGAAAGGCCTAATAGAAGCTATTGTGGTTAATTATGATCCAAAAGAGTTCCAATCTCTCTCTCTCTCTCTCTCTCTCTCTCTCTCTCTCTCTCCCTTCCTTCCTTCCTTCCTTCCTTCCTTCCTTCCTTCCTTCCTTCCTTCCTTTCTTTCTTTCTTTCTTTCTTTCTTTCTTTCTTTCTTTCTTTCTTTCCCAGTCAGGGGAATGACCCTTTGACTGACACAGCACATTAAAGATTAACCACATCTTGTTAATTTGAGACTTGCTGCTTAAGGTAAAACTGGATTTTAAAACATGGCCCTCAGCACTTGTTTGCCGAGCTATCATGCTGACATCTGTTTTCTTTGTCAGCCTCTGTTGCTCTAGATAGTTTTAAGTGGGGAGAAGCTCATGAATTATCTATCTTTTTTGACTTTATGCTGTGACAAATAAAAAGATACCCATCTTCATTTCGCAGGACTGAAAATAACTGCATTCTAAAGGACTGGAAGCTTCGGCTGCCTATGAGACAAGTCAATTACAGCACTGTATATGTATCTATCTAGCTGAGCTATAAAGAATTTATTTTTATCCAGTGCAACCAGTCCAGACCATTTGAAGCCTATACCTGAGGTTGTGTATACCTGAATGAGACAAAGACTTGAACAGCTTTTCCTATGAAGAAAGTTCAAAATTTGGTCTGTAGTGCAGAGGTTGGGAATCTCTCTTTTTTTTTAAAAAAAAAAATAATTTTTATTAAGTTTCATATTACCAAATTAAACACATTCAGTCTTCTCCGATAAAGAAAACAATGCCCGACCTGAAGAATTTGGAGCAAATGATTCAGCAGAGGAAACACAGCCCAGAATAACTAAGGAGATAGTACGAGAATACTTGGCTAGTTTAGATGTATTCAAGTCTCCAGGGCCAGACGAACTGCATCCAAGAGTATTAAAAGAACTGGCAGATGTGATCTCAGAACCACTGGCAGTCATCTTTGAGAATTCCTGGAGAACAGGCCAAGTCCCGGCAGACTGGAGGAGGGCAAATGTCCCTATTTTCAAAAAGGGGAAAAGAGAGGACCCAAATAATTATCGCCCAGTCAGTCTGACATCAATACCAGGGAAGATTCTGGAGCAGATCATTAAGCAAACAGTCTGTGAGCACCTAGAAAGGAATGCTGTGATCACCAATAGTCAGCATGGATTTCTGAAAAATAAGTCATGTCAGACTAACCTGATCTCATTTTTTGACAGAATTACAAGCCTGGTAGATGAAGGGAACTCAGTGGATATAGCCTACCTTGATTTCAGTAAGGCATTCGACAAGGTGCCCCATGATATTCTTGTAAAGAATATCTTGACTATGCTACCACTCAGCGGATTTGTAACTGGCTGACTGACCGAACCCAAAGGGTGCTCATCAATGGTTCCCCTTCATCCTGGGAACATAGGAAGCTGCCTTATATTGTTAGACAACAAATCCCACCAATCATGACCATTGGTTATGATGGAAAATTGAGTCTGACAATATCTGAATGATTACAGCTCTCCCCACCCCAGGCAACACTTCTCCAGGAGGTGTTTATAAAGGAAAAATCTTAAACTACTTTCAGTTATAGGGCACAATCAGACTCTGATGCAGCTAGCAGCAGCTACCACTCAGTGGATTTGTAACTGGCTGACTGACCGAACCCAAAGGGTGCTCATCAATGGTTCCTCTTCATCCTGGAGAAGAGTGACTAGTGGGGTGCCACAGGGTTCTGTCCTGGGCCCGGTCTTATTCAACATCTTTGGATGATGGACTCAAGGGCATCCTGATCAAATTTGCAGATGACACCAAACTGGGAGGGGTGGCTAACACCCCAGAGGACAGGATCACACTTCAAAACGACCTTGACAGATTAGAGAACTGGGCAAAAACAAACAAGATGAATTTTAACAGGGAGAAATGTAAAGTATTGCACTTGGGCAAAAAAAATGAGAGGCACAAATATAAGATGGGGGACACCTGGGCTTGAGAGCAGTACATGTGAAAAGGATCTAGGAGTCTTGGTTGACCACAAACTTGACATGAGCCAACAGTGTGACGCGGCAGCTAAAAAAGCCAATGCAATTCTGGGCTGCATCAATAGGAGTATAGCATCTAGATCAAGGGAAGTAATAGTGCCACTGTATTCTGCTCTGGTCAGATCTCACCTGGAGTACTGTGTCCAGTTCTGGGCACCACAGTTCAAGAAGGACACTGACAAACTGGAACGTGTCCAGAGGAGGGCAACCAAAATGGTCAAAGGCCTGGAAACGATGCCTTATGAGGAACGGCTAAGGGAGCTGGGCATGTTTAGCCTGGAGAAGAGGAGGTTAAGGGGTGATATGATAGCCATGTTCAAATATATAAAAGGATGTCACATAGAGGAGGGAGAAAGGTTGTTTTCTGCTGCTCCAGAGAAGCGGACACGGAGCAATGGATCCAAACTACAAGAAAGAAGATTCCACCTAAACATTAGGAAGAACTTCCTGACAGTAAGAGCTGTTCGACAGTGGAATTTGCTGCCAAGGAGTGTGGTGGAGTCTCCTTCTTTGTTGTTGTTTTTTTTAAGTAATCTTTATTAAAGTTTCAAAAGGTACCAAAAAAAAAAAAAACCCAGAAAAACAAAAAAGAAAAACACAAAAAACAACAAAAAAGGTTCCACCTTTTAGGTCTCATTTTCAATAACTTCTTTTCATGACTTCCCCACGCCTCCCCTTCTTGTATTCCAGCTCCGATTGTTTGTTCAAACAAGTTTTTATCCTTAGTGTCTTAAGCATAATTTGTTAATTTACTTAGCCATAATTTGTTAATATACTTCTTTGTAATAGGTTTAACCCTTAGTTCATTATTATGCTCAATTCAGTTTATTCAGCAACTTTTAAAATATATACCTTAATCATATATAGAAAGAAAAAAAGGAGATAAAGAAACAAAAGAAAAGATACTTTTCCTAAGGTTGTCCCTAGTTCCCATCCACGGGTTCCCCATTCTTATAATAATAAACCACATAAAATTTTTACACTGCAAAATAAAAATCAGGCCCCCCTTGGACTTCTAAACCCCACCCTTCTCTCCCCGGTTTCAGTCCCAAACCAAAGTCCAGTTAGTCCATCTTTTTAGCCTGGTGACCTTACGTCTGAGGCTCTCAAGTCTCTCTCAGTCCCTTTCAGCCGGCTTCTTCGGAGATCTCTTATGCTTAACACCCAAACTCGAAGAGGTACCTTCTCAGTACCGACCATGTTTCTTCCAGCCAGGCCTACTTGTTTGAAGGTGAAGCTCTAGCTCTGTTTCTTTCTTCCTCCTTCTTCCGAACTCGGGGGTGATTTATGGCAACAGCGGGTGAAAACTGCATCTCTCCCCCTGGAGAGATGAGGGAGACTGATTTACTCCCCATAATCAGCCTCTAATTACCTCGTGCGAGCTGGATAGATGTTAATATCCGCCATCTTCCAAGGCGCCCCTAGCAGCCCCCCCAGAGGTTGGGAATCTCAGGTCCAGGGCTGAATGAGATCCTTTAGACCAGTGTTTCTCAACCTATGGGTCCCCCAGATGTTGTTGGACTACAACTCCCATCATTCCTAGCCAGCATGACCAGTGGTCAGGGATGATGGGAGTTGTAGTCCAACAACATCTGGGGACCAACAGGTTGAAAACCGCTGCTTTAGACTTTTCAATCTGGCCTTTAGGACTCTCCACAGCTGGGCCCCTTACCCTGGGATCTCAGTCCTGGGCTAAGGTAGTATGTAGCAGCATCCTGTGATAATATCTGACACCCATGTGTTCAATTTACCTCAAAATTTTTCCCTAAAATGACATTTGAACCAAATTTAAGGGTTTCCTTTCGAGTGAGACAGCAAAGGAATTTTGACAGCAGCCATAACTGTTTTATTTCATTTATTTCCAACATTTATGAGCCTGCTTTCCCACCAGTTAGCTTTCCAACTAGCACACGGCATAATATATCAGTCAAATAGCACACAAAGAAACAAAGCAAAAGGAACGGTGAATAATAAAACCACAGATCAAAACTAAGTTGTTAAGCTACAGATAAAGCAACATAAAACTGAACAAAGTAAAGTTTTGGCAAGACTGGTAAAGAAGTCAATACATTCAGATGTTCAAGTCGCAGAGAACATTTCACAATGCAGATGCATTCACAAATTCATTCAGGAATTAGCATATTTCTCCTTTACAATGAGGTACTGTTTATTTTGTTTGCCTAAAATATGGGCAACATATTCATATTTTTGAGCCTCTTTTGGTTTCACAGCATGGTGTAGTGGTTGAGAATGGTGGACTCGTAATCTGGTGAACCGGGTTCACTTCCCCGCTTCTCCACATGCAGCTGCTGGGTGACCTTGGGCTAGTCACAGTTCTCTGAAGCCTCTCAACCTCACTCACCTCACAGAGTGTTTGTTGTGGGGGATGAAGGGAAAGGAGATTGTTAGCCACTTTGAGACTCCTTAAGATGCGTGAAAGGTGGGATATCAAGTCCAAACTCCTCCTCCTCCTCTTCTCATATCCCTGGGTAGAACCTTAGGGACACCTTCATAAAACACCCACAGCCTCTGCACAGTCCCTGAAGTGTGGTAGCCAACATGATGCCTTCCAGACATTTTAGACTACAACTCCCATCTTCACTGACCATTGGCCATAATAGTTGTGGGATTGTAGTCAACTGTCTCTGGAGCGCACCTTGTTGGCTACCCATGCCTTAAAGAGACACAAGAAACAACGCTGTCCCAACTTTGAAGGACTTCATTCAGGGCTTCTTGCCAACCTCATGCCTCAGAGGGCTGTGCAGATCCTCAGCAACCAATCATGGAGGGCCCCTGTCTGCATCAGCTGCAGCTCTGCTATTCACCCATTTTATATATTCATGGAAGCCCTCCTGCATCAATCACAAGAACCTTGGACATGACACTCTCATGGGACCCCTCTAAGCAGGAAGAAGCAAGTCATGCAACCTGAAAATTCTCTTCTTGTTGTTGTGTTTGTTTATTTATTTTATTTTATTTTATTTTATTTTATTTATTGGTTTTTCCCCCCACCCCTTGAATGGGGTTTGGGGTGAGCCAGCAGGACTGGGACTGTCCTGCTACTGACCCCTTCTCCATCTGAATCTGTGCTCACACTGTGGCGCTCAGCCTCTAAGACCATCCTTCTACTGACCCCTCTTGATTGCTTTAACCCCTTGCTTCTAGCACCTCCCAGCTGTAAAGACATTTTTGTTGTTGTTTAGTCGTTTAGTCATGTCTGACTCTTCGTGACTCCATGGACCAGAGCACGCCAGGCACTTCTGTCTTCCACTGCCTCCCGCAGTTTGGTCAAACTCATGTTGGTAACTTCAAGAACACTATCCAACCATCTCGTCCTCTGTTGTACCCTTCTCCTTGTGCCCTCCATCTTTCCCAACATCAGAGTCTTTTCCAGGGAGTCTTCTCTTCTCATGAGGTGGCCAAAGTATTAGAGCCTCAGCTTCAGGATCTGTCCTGCCAGTGAGCACTCAGAGCTGATTTCCTTCAGAATGGATAAGTTTGACCTTCTTGCAATCCATGGGACTCTCAAGAGTCTCCTCCAGCACCATAATTCAAAAGCATCAATTCATCTTAGAATCATCAATTCTCCTAAGAATTCTCTTAGACCACATCTAATTTTCTTGGACATTAGAAACATCAATTCTCCTAAGAATTCTCTTAGGTCACATCTAATTTTCTTGGACATTTTGTTCAAATCAGGAATGAAATGGAATTGTCGTGGAAGTGGCCCCCCGGCTGATGCTAAGGTCCTGGCAGTTGCCCAAACCTGCTTCCTTCTGGAGCCAGCTGTGGTGACTGTCAGTAGTCTCTGTCCCGCCCTGACTTTTCCCACAGTCACCAAAGTGAGGGTTGAGGGCTTATTCATCCATCTTCTTCTACTCATTAGTGCTTAATTAAAATTAGATTATTTTTCTAGAGGGAAAAAGGTTAAGCAATTTGTTTTCTCCTACAACATTACTTAATTCCCAATAAGCAACAGAACAATACTGATTCCCAGCAGAAACATTTTCGTTCTAGCTTGCAACTTTGGATCAATTGCTATTACATTGTGACTTGGGGGTCACTTCTCGTATTATTCTTGGGAGTCACATACGTTGCTGAAGCTCAGTTGAAATATGATGCAGGAAGAACATTACAAAAAGGGCTGTTGTTATTTAGTCACTTAGTCATGTCTGACTCTTTGTGACCCCATGGACCAGAGCACGCCAGGCATTCCTGTCTTCCACTGCCTTCCGCAGTTTGGTCAAACTCATGCTGGTAGAATCACGTCAGCCAAAGGTGCGGTTAAAGAGGAACGTTTTCACCTGGTGCCTAAAGGGGTATAATGAAGGCGTAAGCCGAACCTTCCTGCGGAGAGCATTCCACAAACAGGGAGCCACTGCATATTCTTTTTTTTAAAAAAAAATATTATTTATTGTTTTTTCTACAAAAAAGACTTTACACATGATAACATAAACTGTGAGTTGCTTTATCCATGGACTTCACATCCTCCCCCTCCCTGGTTTCCATATTTACTGGTTATTTCACTTATGCTGTTCAATACATCCATTTCAACTTATTTCTCTTAAGCCACTGCATATTAATATTTTTTATTAATTTTTCTCTTTTACATTTTAAAATATTAATTTAAACAACCTTAAAATATCAATGACTTCCCTTCTTCGCTTTCCATGGTTCATTTTGCATATCATAAATCCCTGCATATTTTAAATAAACCATTCAGTATTTCATTATTACATCCATCAAAACTTATTTGCATCGTTGAATTTATCTTG
This sequence comes from Podarcis bocagei, assembly GCF_964188305.1. NCBI lineage: Eukaryota > Metazoa > Chordata > Lepidosauria > Squamata > Lacertidae > Podarcis > Podarcis bocagei. The sequence continues at coordinate 89,189,776 of NC_138129.1, forward strand.
ATGTTGCCCACGTTTTCAAATATACACAGGTTTCCGCCATATATTCAATAAACATTTTCCAATCTTCTTTAAAGGTATGTTCTTCTTGTTCTGTTATTCTATATGTTAGGTTCGCAAGCTGCACATATTCCATCAGTTTAAGTTGCCATTCTTCTTTAGTTGGAACTTGGCTCGTTTTCCAAACCTAGGTCAAAGTAGTGGCATACATAAATCACATTTTCTAACACCTGGGAATTTCCATCCGAATTTCCACCACACTGAGAGCCAGTGTGGTGTGGTGGTTAAGAGCAGTAGTCTCGTAATCTGGGGTACCGGGTTCGCGTCTCTGCTCCTCCACATGCAGCTGCTGGGTGACCTTGGGCCAGTCACACTTCTGTGAAGTCTCTCAGCCCCACTCACCTCAAAGAGTGTTTGTTGTGGGGGAGGAAGGGAAAGGAGAATGTTAGCCGCTTTGAGACTCCTGAAGGGGAGTGAAAGGCGGGATATCAAATCCAAACTCTTCTTCTTCTTATCCCCAACAAAAAGGACTCTGTTTTTTTTGGGGGGGAAGTGCTTTTAAACACCCCCCAATTCATTATGAATTATTTCAAACTACTCATTTACACTTTACAGGACCACCACATATGATAGAACATACCCTCCGTCTCATTTCATCTCCAGCAATTATACGATTCAGTCTTATATATCTTAGCTAGCCACTGCGTATTCTTAAGAGCCACTGCTGGGAGACTGCAGAAGAGGAAGGGAGATGGTTCATGGAACACCATGCAAAGATATCTCTAATGAGTGGCTGACTACCCCTGACACTGGTATGCCCTACAGTCATCTCTTGTACAGTGGTACCTCGGGTTAAGTACTTAATTCATTCCGGAGGTCCGTTCTTAACCTGAAACTGTTCTTAACCTGAAGCACCACTTTAACTAATGGGGCCTCCTGCTGCCGCCGCACCGCCTGAGCACGATTTCTGTTCTCATCCTGAAGCAAAGTTCTTAAGCCGAGGTACTATTTCTGGGTTAGTGGAGTCTGTAACCTGAAGCGTATGTAACCTGAAGGCTATGTAACCCGAGGTACCACTGCACAGCTCCACCACTTGCCTAAACTGTGACCTCCTGACAGTGTCAGGGAAATCTTGTTCCTTCTCCCTCTAAGCCACACCACAGCGATAGTTCCCACCAGCCACCACTGTCGGCTCCACTCACCTCTAAACATGATGTTGCTAAACTACATACCAGGGGTCAGCAACCTAAGGCCCATGGGCCACAAGCGGCCCATGGGGGTGGTTTAACCGGCCCATGGACCCCTACCGCCCACTCAGGGTCCCCCACCGCCCACTCGGTCAGCTCCAGTGTGCTAAACTGGCATGGAGCAGAGCAGGGACCGCCTTCTGCAACACTGGCAGGCTTCCCATTGGCTGCAGGATGCTCCTGCAGCCAATGGGAAGCTGCACACACCTCCTCCATGCTGGAAATAGTGTTTGCGCGCCGAGGTCCCCGAGCCACCCCAATAACTCACACCACACACATCAATTTTTGTTTAAGGTTTTTGGCATGAATTTGCCCACAACTTTATTTAAATACACACACGTGAGTGGTTGCTTGGGCATTGGTTACGACTATCTGTCCTTGCCCCAGGGACAGAACTGACTTCAGGATTCCAGCGGAAGCCAGTCAGGGAAACAAATATTGCGGAGAAATGAAGCTGGGCATCAGTCCCTCACTTCTCACCCACATGCTCCTGGGGGCTTGTACGGCCCAAGTCTGATGCCAGGGACTAGGACGAAAAGGATGGCAAGCCCCTGGATTCCTTTAACAGAATTCCCTTTCTGCACCACCATTGGAGGGGTAGGCACTTACCCTTCCACCAACCAATTTTAACCAATGCCTAACCGCCAACCTTACAAGTTGTGATGATTTGCTACACAGTAGGCAAAAACCAAATGGCACCAGCCAATCAGCCAAATGGACAAAATTCCTACCAGGCCCCTGCCTCAAAAGCAGGTGACCCCATGACAGGCATAGCAAGGTCAAAGCAAACAAACCCCCCCCCCCAATTCAGGGAGGGTGGTCGGGCGATCCGGTGCAAACATCCAAGAGGACGGCCAGTATTTAAACCTCTGACCCCTCCTCCAAATTGGCAACAAGGAAATCTCCCCAGTGACCTAATTTACCCAATCGCTGCCTGGGTCTCAAACTTCCACCCAGCAACAGTGGGGTAGCCTGTAGGCCCCCACTGCAACATGTGCTCTCTGTTAGGGAGAACACGCTTTTTGCATGCGTGTGCATGCACACTCCAGCCCAGTCTGCGGGACCGTGAACTGGCCCAAACCACAAAAACGTTGCCAACCCCTGCTATATATCCTCATATTTCATATTGCAGTATGTTTTATGCTGTTCCCTTTGCTGTCTGATGGGAAGGTAATGGCTCATAAGCTTCTCAAAATCTCTGCTATCTGGGGGCTCTTCCTGATGGATTGTAAATATATATATATTCTTCATTAATATGATGGAGTTTGTTTAATTAAATCTGGGCCATTGTGGCTTTTTGTTCACTATACACAGGGTGATGGTCTGTAATCGGTTATTGCTTCAGAGTACCTAGGAGTCTAAGTTTCCAATAATCAGATCCACTTTTAACCAAAGAACCTTGTCCAAGTATAATTACTTGAATCTGAAATCGTATTAAGCATAAGAAGAAAAGGGAATTAATGAAATTTCTGTTCAGCAACACAGCTACACTTCACTACTTCGCTGTTGATATCTAATTATTCCCTACCACTGAAACAGGCCCGATTAAACTCTATCCTATTTGTGTACTGAGGCAGCAACTTGTACTGTACTAGCTCTTTTCTGCAGTGCTCAGAAAAGTTAGGCTTTTCTTCTACTGAAAAAAAAAAGCCAACGTCTGCTTAGGTGATATGCAAACACTTGGATTTTTTGAATGGTACTTTTTCAGTTTTGAGGATGATGTATCAATGCAGTACTAGAAATTACATGAAGCAACAGATCTGTCACTAAAAACAGTTGCCTGGGACTGCAAAAATGGGGAGAGGGGATATGTCAAGCACCTGTCAGGCTGCTGAGCCACAAATTAAGCATGACTGTTCTCCATGAGGGTGTGGAACCTGTGGCCCTCATTAAGATGGGAATGAGGTACCATGACCAGGATTGGGGAGTTTACAGTTAGACACTCCCTGCCATTAACACTTGAGAGGTCTGAGATTTCCTGTGTGTGGTAGCATTTATCCAGCAGCAAGGGCTCTTAATTATGTGAAACCAATGTATCAAAGAAGAAGACATAGTGTAAACAAAAATAGAATTATATTTCAACACCATTGATGAGGGTTAAAGCTTGATGGCTACTTTTATAATAATCACTTTTCAGAAGAAATTAAGAACTTCTACTTTAAACATGTTTCTGATTAAACAGATTCCTCCAATACTGGCTATTTGTCTGGCTAAGCCAATAACACACTCCCAGTCCCTTCAAAGACCCTTTCTTTCCCCTCTGGAAAATAATCTGGGTTGTCAAACCTAGCCAATCCCTCACTATCTAGTTAATCCCTAGCCAAGCCCTTTCTAAGTCTTAGCCAGGCTCTAGTCAAACCCTATCTCAACATGTTCCAAGCCCTATCTGACCATTTAACTGTCAGCTTCTAACTTTTGACTTTCCATTCCCTCCTGATTGGTTGACTCTCTGCCAAGTCCTGATTGGTTTCTGGGTCCCGAGGAGAATGACCCAAGTCCTGTGGCCCTCCAGAAGCTGCTGGTCTGAAACATGCATCATCTTTGACCATTGGCCATGCCAGTTGGGTCTGATGGAAGCTCTCTCTTTGGCGATCACTCATAGCTGATTAAGATTGTCTTCCATGAACATGGTCTTAACAGTGAGTCCGTAAGTGACTGTGGAGGCCAGTTCTGGATCCACACGTCCTTCCACAGTGGGGACATAGGTTTCCGGGTGGGAGTTGATCACGGTGAGAGTTTGCCAAGCATGCCTTCCTTTTAGCACGTTTCTCCCTTTTGTCCTGAGTTCAAGCGTCTTCCAAGCCCATGACACCTTTGGTAAAGCCTGTTCTCCAACTGGAGCACTCGCAGGCCAGTGTTTCCCAGTTGTCGGTGTTTATACTACATTTTTAAAGATTTGCCTTGAGAGAGTCTTTAAACCTTTTTTGTTGACCACCAACATTATGCTTTCCATTTTTAAGTTCGGAATAGAGTAGTTGCTTTGGAAGACGATAATTAGGCATCCACACAACATGAACAGTCCAACAAAGTTGATGTTGAAGATGGGAGCTAGAGTCCCAGCAACAAATGCAGGGCCACAGGTCCCCCATCTCTGCACTCTTGAATGTAAAAGGAAAACATCCCGTTATCAGGATGTGGTAACTTCTAACTTCAGTGTTGTTCTGCTTATGAAAACTAAGTTATATTAAGTCCGTTATCCTCTTTCCCCAGAACCCTATTAACCTGTGTTGGTATAAATGAGTTTGCTCAGTTAGAGCTGTGATTGATTCCCCTCACAGAGCGACACTTTCCAGTGTGGTCTAACAGTCAGTCCCTCTTCCAAAGGAACTCTGAGAATTGTAAATCTGTGAGGGGAATAGTGGTCTTTCAACAACTCTGAGCACCCATAACAAAAGACAGCTCTCAGGCTTTTTTGGAGGGAAGGGGGAGCCATGACTGTTTAAAATGATATTAAAGGTAAAGGTAAAGGGACCCCTGACCATTAGGTCCAGTCGTGACCGACGCTAGGGTTGCGGCGCTCATCTTGCTTTATTGGCCGAGGGAGCCGGCGTACAGCTTCCTGGTCATGTGGCCAGCATGACTAAGCCACTTCTGGCGAACCAGAGCAGCGCACGGAAACGCCATTTACCTTCCTGCTGGAGCGGTACTTATTTATCTACTTGCACTTTGATGTGTTTTCAAACTGCTAGGTTGGCAGGAGCAGGGACCGAACAACGGGAGCTCACCCCGTCGTGTGGATTCAAACCGCCAACCTTCTGATCGGCAAGTCCTAGGCTCTGTGGTTTAGACCACAGCGCCACCCCCGTCCCTTTTAAAATGATATTAATACTGCATTAAATGTATAGTCAGATAGGGCCTTGGTGTCACGGAGTTCCAGCTTGTGATGAATATAAAGCTTAAGAGGGGAAGAAATCTTGGGCAAGATCCCAAAACCAAAATATTACTTTTGTGGCCTGATGAAAGTTTTAACCATGAATATCTGGCTTCAGCGGGTCGCTGAAAATCCACACACATGCTGATTAATGTACTAGCACACATTCTCAAACATGGTTCATTTTCCATGGAGAAATTCTTACATGCCTTTAGGAGTTGGTCCAAGATGTTCATGGAGGAAAAGATGCCAGCTATCACAGGGTAGTGGAAGCTCAAATAATGTGTGGCCTGTTTGCCAACTTCCACTTCTGTGATGACCATACTTTCATCTCATTATTTTGCCTCACAGCGTATAAGATTTTTTTATTGTTTAGAAGTATCATCAGATGTTTGAATAGGAGGTAAAATGCCCTTTTTGTTAAAGAAGAAATCTCTCTCTCTCTCTCTCTCTCCCTCTCTCTCTCTTTCTCTCTCAACTTAGGTACCCTATAATAAAATACTAATGGCATTAAAACAAAAGCGGTCATTGTTGCTACGGATAAAGTTGATTTGGTGCTAGATTGGGTTATCTGTTGACTATTTCTGTTGCACATAAAGCATTTTAAACCAATTTATTTTTTATTATTATTTTAAAACTACATTTCTTTTTAAAAAATATTTGTATTTTATTGAAAGTTTTCAGTGAGGAAGTAAAGTGAAAGAAAATAAAGAAAGGGGAAAAAACAAAACAAAAAAATTGCTCTTAACAAAACAACATTTCCCAGTATTCTTTGGGGGAAGCTACACTTCTTTAAAGTGTCATTAGTACAGCTTTAAACGTATAGTGCTGATTCGGCCAAGCAAAGGGGAGTGGTCTGCACCATCTCAGCCATGCCATTGTTCACAATAAGAGATGAGAAAAATGTATCCCATTACACACTAGATAAAGATACATGATTAAAGGCCAATTTGTTAGATGAGTGTTTGTTATATGTTTCTATTACAGAAGCTATTTTTATTCTTAATGGGATCCTGCTCTGCAATGTTAATGTTTTCCCGAGGTTTGACATGGCGGTGTAAAACAATGGATAACAGAAGGCCTGACAGGTACCAATTGGATTTGCAGGTTACAGCTCAGATAAGCCTGTCTTCTCAGAATGAAATGTTCATCTCTGTGTAGATTACATTGAAATGCTTCACTGCATCTTGAGATAAGACAGTTCATTTAGCTCCCTGTTGCTCCCCTGTTTAACGTCCATCTCTCTGCTTCACTAATGGACAGTCCAGCTACAAGTTGATAAAGAAAACCCTGGGGTGCGGGCTTGCTATGCTGCCCAGCTCATCAGGGTGCCACTCCTCGCGGGTCCCTCCAGTCAGCAAAAAGGAATCTCCAGCCAAGTTAAGGAAGGAACCTGGCAGCCAGTAGACCCAATCTTTATTGTTGCAACAAGGTTCAAACATACAAAGCGTAGGGACCCCGAGCATGGGGTTGCATGAACTTTTAAGACTTCCCCCCCTTTCCCATAATACATTTCCAGGAGCATCATCAAAAGATCACAGATATGTCACAGAAAAGGAGTGGTTGGCATGAAGAAAAATGAAATTGCCACTCACCCCTGTCAATAACCTCAGTTCCCAACACCTTTTAACTACCCTCTTCCCCAAAGAACAATAAAAATATTTACACACACACTAGCTACAAGGCTCTCCTGTGCCTCTCCTTTGAAACTATCAGAATTTGAATTTGAAGTCTGTAGCAGCATTTGAGGGACGCGGGTGGCGCTGTGGGTTAAATCACAGAGCCTAGGACTTGCCAATCAGAAGGTCGCGGTTCAAATCCCCGCGACGGGCTGAGCTCCTGTTGCTCGGTCCCAGCTCTTGCCAACCTAGCAGTTCGAAAGCACTTCAAAGTGCAAGTAGATAAATAGGTACCGCTCCGGCGGGAAGGTAAACGGCCTTTCTGTATGCTACTCTGGTTCGCCAGAAGCGGCTTAGTCATGCTGCCCACATGACCCGGAAGCTGTACGCCGGCTCCCTCGGTCAATAAAGCGAGATGAGCGCTGCAACCCCAGAGTGGGTCACGACTGGACCTAATGGTCAGGGGTCCCTTTACCTTTACCTTTAGCAGCATTTGAATAACTTCAGTAGGAGTTTTAAATCTGATGGAAAACCTAGGATAGAATAAATAACATCAAAGCCAAAATATGCTATAATATGGCACTGAATAACGGATGAGAAATAGAAGTAAGGAGTAGATGGGAAGTCAGCTACATAGGAAAAAGTCATTTTTATGTTAAATGTATTGTGAGCAATATTCAATGTATTGCTGTTGTTGTTGTTTTGTATTTTTCTTTTCTTCTTTCTTAGTTGTTAGGAGGTGATGGATATCTGTGTATCTTCATATTTTCTTTTTGTGTGTGGTGTATTAAATGAAATAAAAACTATTTAAAAAGAAAAGAAATGATCAGGATTCAACCCACCATCCCAATGGGTTTCTGTCTGGGGTGTGTGCCGCCCTTGATTGCCTCCTATTGTGAGGCTAAGTTCACATCTTATGGAAGGGCAAGGAGTATGTGATCGTTTGCTTAAGGGATTATGGAGGAAGAGTGAGCCCTGGATTCCCCTCTTCCAGAGGAGTCATTAGCCTTTGGGAACAAGGAAATCGGTCAAACCGTTGAATTTTGGCGATTATTTGACGTTTCTACAGTTTCTACAGTTTGATGTATTTACAGGGAACCAGGCAGAGGGCCTTCTCGGTAGTGGCACCCACCCTGTGGAACACCCTCCCACCAGATGTCAAAGAGAAAAACAACTACCAGACTTTTAGAAGACATCTGAAGGAAGCCGCCACTCTAGTGGCTCTGACTTCTCCGGTCTTACTCATGATGCTTGTTGCGCACGAGCAACTTTCAGTGACAGACAGATTGTGGAAGAAATGGAAGTGTTACATCAACAGCTCAAGATGAACCTAGAAAGGGCCAAGGCCAATTACAAGAAGCAAGCAGATAAACACCGAAGGGAAGGGGAAACCATTAGGGTGGGGGATCGCGTGTGGTTGTCCACTCAAGGGTTACCCTTTAAGGGAGGGTGCAAGAAGTTGCAGCCCAGAAGACTGGGGCCGTTTGAAGTGATACAACAGATAAACCCCGTGGCGTTCAAGCTCAGGTTGCCCAACAACATGAAAATACATCCCATGTTCCACAGGTCCTTGCTCTCACCACACAGAGAGGGGCGGGAATTCGAGGGGCGGGAGGTAGAAGTCTTGCCACAACCACAGGTAGAAGAGAGGGAACACCAGAGCTCGGCCACAGAGATAGTGGATTCAAGGTGGCGAGGGCGGCAGGTGGAGTACTTGGTGGCATGGGAAGGAGAGCCCTGGTCGGAAAACACGTAGGTGCCAGCAGAGGCAGTTGGCGACGAGCATATGGTGGAAGTGTTCCACCGACGGTTCCCAGATAAACCCAAGCCCTTAGAGCGATTCTGGGAGGAACAGTTCGGCACCACAGAGGAGGAAGAGAGTTTCGAAGGGTTTTCAGAATCCGAAGAAGAATCGGATTGGGAGAGTCATTCCTTGGGTGGGAACCTTAGCAGGTGGGAAGAAGTGTTCACACCCACAGATGAGGAGGACAGCTCATTCTGGGGTTTCCTTGGCTCGCCGACCAGAGAAGAGGCTACAATAGAGCCCCCGGGTCGGAGGGGGAGTGAAGGGGGCCCTGGGAGGGAGGTGGATGTCAGAGAACTGCCATCAGAGGCACGGGAGAAGGAGAGGGTCTCTGATTCTGCAGGGGAAGATCCAAGCGCTAGAGGGAGACTCAGCCAGGAAGAAGGGGAAGAGAATGAGTGTAACACCAGGGATCCAGGAGAGCAACGGGACAGGGAGGTGCAGGGGCTCCAGGACTCTTCGTTGGAAGTTAGCGAGGAGAGCCCAAGCACCCCGCTGCCCACGCCCACCCTGCGCAGGAGACTCCCGCGCAGTGAGAGGCGGAAACGATTGGGCGTCAAACAACTCTTATGTTGGCAACGCTTTAAGAAACGCCCACAGACAGATTCTACGAGTGACTAAGGGCAGCCACGCTGAGATGGGCTGTGCAGTCCAGAGGGTTTAACCAGGCAATCTAATGCTCAACAGAGCAGGATTACGCACGAGTAACTCCCAACCCATTATACATATCAAAGGATGAGAAATCGGGTGAAGCACATGCATAGTTGTGTGGGCTATACTTTAGCGCTGTTGCTTCAGTACAACAGGTAATGTGACCCAAGTGTTAAATTGTTCAGATAAACCGACCAGGAGCATTTATACTTAATGGTAATTAGTGAGCTCATCCAACCCTTATCTGACTCCAGAAAAGTTGCTGTTGGTTGCAGTAGCAATTAATCACTATTTCTCATATCTTTCAATAAAATAATGCATAGTGCCCATTGTTACAGCAGCGAGAAATCATCTGCTTGCTTTCCCCCGCTTCCCCTCAAAAAACCAATGCTAAAATGCTGATCAACTCCAATTGTGCCTGTGGGGCTCTTTTTCCCATGGGAAGCTACTTAAATTGTATATATTGGATTGTGCTGCAAAGCCCTTAAAATGTTCAACTGTATTTATACTTCCTGACCTGCACACCCACTCTTGAAATTAAATTATCTCTACCAGGGATCTTCAGGAATAATTTAGGGTTAAAACAAACCTAAACATTAGAATTCTGTGTGAAACCGACAATCCATTACCTTCTGTATCTGATACAGACAGCTCTAGAGGATATGCCTAGTGACACCGTTAATTAAGGAGAAGGTTGAAGTATCAAAAGGGTAGAACCTGTATTGACTAAATCAGAGCTTGTTAATTATTACCATGTCAACAAAGGCTGTCAAGAGCAAGTGTCTGAAAGGGGGAATCAGAACTGAAATCTTAATAAAGGAAATATATCAATAGCAGTGAGAACAAGCTCCTAGCTAGGGTTGTCAGACAAATCTGCTCAAGGTCAATTGAAATGTCTGGTCGAGTCGAATTTTTGTGGTAGGTGGTGTGAGGGAGGGATGCCAAGCGTGTGGTCTGTATCCTATCCCACAGCTGCCCAGGTGGACCACAAAGTCTGTCATTGACACACACCCTATTATAGATAGGTAAGACTCAAGTTGTTCCCTAGAAGGAAAGCCTGATAGGGTCAGTGCCCTCTGATTTGAACCCATATAGAAGAGCTTCTAGCAAACCACGTCAATTCATATTTATGATGGCAGCCAGCCAAAGGAAGGAGACACTGCAATTCCTGGTACTACTTTCTGATGAGAGAATGGTATCCTAGATGGGAAGTCATGGCAATTTGCCTGAGCAGAATCTCTCACCGATTTCCTGAAAATGAGCCAACACATTCCGAATTCTAACCAACGGTCTACAAACAAAAAGGCAGCTTTCTCCAATCTATACTATTGTGTGTTATCCCAAACAAGGGACCAAGGGTTAATAACAAAAGAATGGTTGACTATGTTGGTTTCTGCTTCCTTCACTGCAGCGAAGTGCTGGTCACGGGACAATGTTTTGCATTCCACAGTCAGAGTACTGTTGGGTTTCCCACGGGAATGGGAGACTGGATGTGACGTACACTGGTTTCCTGATTTTCACTCGTTCTCTTGGTGTTTCTTTGTTCCGAGGAGAAGGACGGTTGCTTCTCTGCTCCCGCAGAGGCAAGATGCATGTTTGTAATCTCTCAACATTGAACTGAAAATAAAGCAAAGTTAAGCATGTGGCACGTACTGCTCATCATTCCGCTGTGTACAGGACTCTGCAAATACAACAGACTACACATTTATCTTGCAGAAATAATAATAATGCTTGGAAATATCTTTTAAAGAGCTATTCTATGCTAATTATCCATAGGTATTACCGTATTAATCATTCCAACCTAGTAAGGGATAAAATTATTTTCTGTTCTCGAGAGATCATGCTCTCATCCTTTTTTTAAACAAGCATATTAGAAGGAGTAGGGCATATCAAAGTGTTTCAACATCTAAATGTTTCTCAGCATATGGCATTATATGACGGGTATCGTCATGTTTGATCATGCACTTGTGGAGTCACCTCTCTCCCTCAATTCAAACTGCAGACGTTGAGTGGAGGAAAACCGGTGTTTAGGTTCACTAAAGTCTCTGTGAAATGCCACGTGAAACCCTTCGACCACTGAAGGGCCAAAATCCCATATCAAATTTGCACGCCGCTATACTTCATGGCCCCTGAAAGCTGAAGTGTTTGAGCCAAGCCCAATGCCTTAATGGAATGACCAAGTCTTGGGGGATGATAGACATGTGCACAGTCTTCTCGTGTGTGTAATAGGTTGTGTTCTCAAGTGTGTAATTAGTTGAAATTTGGGTCAGTGAGGGAGCGGAGAGCAAATGAATACAAATTAGATTGGGAAAGCTTCCGCAAAGATAGGGCGCTCTGATTTATATTCTTTGAAGAATGATGCTTTATGTAAAATATTTTAGAAGAAGAAAAATACAAGCCAGACGGAAGACTGCAGCGAATGAGAATCAGAGCTAGGGCAAAACCTGCCCTTTCATCCATTTGTAACTATTTGGTATGCACTAGAACTCTTCCCTAGAACAGGGCAGAAGATTCTGCAAATTTTGTTGTTGTTTTTTAAATAAATTTTTATTAGGATTTTCTCATTTTTTTAAGACAAACACACAAAAAATAAACATACATAACAACACTACACAAAAAAAACACATATAATTTTAAAACCTTATTTTCTTAACCACTTTCTCGGACTTCCCCCACCTCCCCTTCTTGCATCCCCATTCCAAAGTTTAGCCCAGCAAGTTCTTTATACCCCAATCAAACCCTTATTAATATTTTACTTAATTCGTCTTAATTAGCCAATTTCATACTTCTAAATTTCATCTAAATACTCAACCTTAAACCCTTTTTCTAAGGTCGATCCACCTTCCCTTTCACGAAATTCCCAATTATTAAAATAATTACAAACAATCTTAACAAGTAAGAAACATATAATTATACCCCTTTAGATTCTAAAGTTCTTCCCCCCCCCTTCCCCCGGTTTCGATCCCCAAAAATTGTCCTTCAATCTATCAGTTCTCAGCCTGGATCTATCACGTCCAAGGCCCTTAAAACTCTCTCAGTCCCTTTCAGCCGGTTTTGTTGGCAGTCCTTTATGTTGAACATCAGATCTCGGAGCATCTTCGACCCAATAGGGTCTGTATTTTTTCCAACCAGTCCTCCATAATTAAGGAAAGAGTCGGGATCCTGCTTCTTGTTCTTGTTCTTTCTCAGCCCATGTTCCCCAAATGTCCCAAACTTTTTTAAAAAAATTTTATTGGTTTTACAACATTTTTTAAACAATACAAACAAATAAAAAGACATACAAACATGTATAATTTCATAACCTTTTTTTCATGTCCCTCACTTCTCGGACTCCCCCAAACCTCCCCTTCCTACATCCCAATTTCCAAAATTATTTCAGCAAATCCTAAATAATTTTATCAAATATATTTCTTCTTATTCTTTTCTTCAACTTAATCTTATGTCGCTGTAATCTCCTTTTCTTTCTCAAAACCTCGACATTTTAACATTCATCAATTTTATAATAGTTCTTAAGATAAATTTTAAATTTCTTCCAATCTTCTTCCGCCGTCTCTTTCCCCTGATCACGGATTCTGCCAGTCATCTCAGCCACAAATGTCCCAAACTTTCCAGTCTTCACCTTGCTCAAATTTGTAATCCGTAAGTCTTCCTGACTCCCCATAGGGTAAAACCCCCAATCTTCACTCTCCATTTCAAACCAAATTTCTGACTTCCAAATTTTATCTTCTTTGTGTTTTAGCTTAACAGGCCGCTGGTTGTTCTTTTTCACTTGAATCATTTCTGCTCCTCCTTCACACTCCTCCGAAACAGCACGTATGTCTTGCTTTCCAGCTGTAGATTCTTCTTGAGTCGAGTCCACCACTTCAGCAGATGTGTTTATTTTAGAGCTCAAAGATATAAGATTCATAGACATAACATCACTCTGCTCTTGCAGCTTTCCCAGGAACTCAAACACCCTATCCAGCTCTGCTTGTAATTTTCCATCTGCAGCCATTGTAATGTCCCAAGTCCCCTCTAGAGGGATTTTGGTTACTAAGTGTTCTTTCTCCAACAATCAGGTTATTTTGTTGTTATTGTCTATCTAATTTTAAAAGCTTACAGTCCAATATAACAAAAGTAACCGACACAAGTAGCAAAAGCATAATTTCCTGACTTTGACAGCTCAATTGACAGCTGTCAAACTCTGTAAGTATCTTCACAGGCTCCCTCGCGGGTCGCTCCCGGATCCGGGGGGTGGGTGGGTTACACTTCACTCTAACGATCAGTTCTAATCCTCCAGTAATAAACTTATAGATCCAAGTCGTGAAATTAAGTATTTTATCCCAAAAACAGTCTCTCGATCTTAGTTTTTTTAATCCTTGCTTTAAGATGTCTGCAAGGGGGGGGGGGGAGGCGGACTTCCTTTTGGCACTTCCCCCGGTCGTACCGAATTCAAAATAAATTTTTAATTCCAAATTCCGTATTACTCACGGGTTGTCACTTTTTGAGTCCGAATGATCAAGGAAAGAAGTCAGCGCTCTCCAGCCATGGCTTGCGGCTTCACTCCGTGGAAGAAGCGGTCTACTCACAGCACCACGCCGCTCTCCGCCACCCGCTCCGAAGCCTTTAAAAAGGCTTCTTTGCAAGTCGGAGAGGGTGCAAATGGTGCCCGCCGAGTCACCAAGTCCACAGGCATCCGCCCCTGTGGTTTCTGAGGGTCCCGCGTCGCCGCCGCGGCAGGACCCCTCTTCCACCGAGCCGATTCCCTCCGGAGCTCGGAGGGAATCTGCCATTAGCTGATCGCGCCAACCCGGAAGTCCAAGATTCTGCAAATTTTGATACCTGTTTTGTGTCAATACTGCTGGGATGGTTACTTGAAAAAAATGCCCACCTTACCAAATGTTCATATTGTTTAATGAGTTATTTGGCTCACCTTTGTGGCCTTACATGCTGCTGCTTCTTGGCTGCATTTTCCTCCTTTTTCTCTGCCCTCAGTGTCCTTGATCTGATTCTTCATGCTGCCATTTAATCCTATTGGCTGGATTGCCAAAGCCAAAAGGATTAAATGGCAGCATGGGCAAAGAAAGCTAAGGACAGTGAGAGAAAAGGAGGGGAAAGGCACCAAGAAATGACAATGAAGAGAAATTGAGCATATGTTTGCAACAATGGCAAAGCTCTTCTTAAAACTGGAAGCTGCGTTTCGACACTTAGGAACAGAAACAAGAAATGTAGTCAACAGAATCTTCCCTCTGCCCAAAACATTATCCCCATTAAAGTGTAATGAGATAGTCAGCAATGTTACACTTCACATAGCGGCACAGTCCATGAAGTGGTACAGCCTAGAACAGTTTTACTATGTGAAGAGCCGCTTGTCTAGACTGGAAACCAAAGCTTGACCTTTGTCATGTCTGAGGGATCATCCAGATTTCCACTTGTCCCACTGCTTCCCCCTAGGAAAACCCTATATCTACCACTGAATCAGAGCAAACATCAGTCAGCTTTTCCGTGGATTAATGTTTGCTCCAGTTCAGGGTTAAAGAGTGAGCCGTGGGGCAAACAGAAAACCACTCAAACCCGTGCCTGCAAAACATGGGACAAGCGAAAAACTACCTGGATCCATGTTTTCTAGGCACGGGACAAGGGGAAATCTGAATGGGCCCTAAGAAATGTAAACCTTACAGTTAAGTTGAGTCATTTTTCAATTCTTTGTTAACTGGTTTCTTCCCCCAAAAAATTACTGTGGGGAAGTTAAAGCTGCAAAAGACAGAAAGAAACTAATAAAGAGAAGGGTGGAACAATTATTTGAGTAAATTAGCTGAATTCAGAAGATTTGCACACAAACAACAGGGAGAAAAATTGGACAGCTATTATGATGACAGTATCAGAGTTTTCCTTTGATGTCTTACCATTGTCTTATATTATTTCCCCATATCTTTTACATTTACCTTTGATGTTCATAGCTAGAATTATGCACTATATTTATTTACATTGTATCAGAAGCTCTTTTTACATGATGCATTCACTCTTTTTTAAAGTAGAAAAGCTAAATAGATGCTGTTTGAGTCATCAGGATATACTGTATCTTGCTATGTTTACTTCTTGTTCTAAAAGTACCTTTGGTGGTAGCAGGACTAGGGCTGTGTCCACAGTGGGGCACTGATGCCCTCATGGGTCCATAGGCACCAACTCTGTAGGACCAAGGTGTCTTCAGCTCCCCAATACTGGTTAACAACATTGGACGTGGGTGGTGCTGTGGTCTAAACCACTGAGCCTCTTGGGCTTGCCAATCAGAAGGTTGACGGTTCGAATCCCAGTTAGAAAGCACTCCAGTGCAAGAAGATAAATAGGTACCACTGTGGCAGGAAGTTAAACAGAATTTCTGTGCACTCTGGTTTCCGTCACGGTGTCCCATTGCACCAGTAGCAGTTTAGTCCTGCTGGCCACATGACCCAGAAAGCTGTCTGTGGACAAACGCTGGCTCCCTCGGCCTGAAAGCGAAATGAGTGCCGTAACCCCATAGTTGCCTTGGACTGGACTTAACCATCCGGGGTCCTTTACATTTTACCTTTCCTTATCAACATTTATTTTCCCACTCATTCCTCCCCACAAAGATGTGTCTGGCACATCTGTTGTGTAAATTATGTCATATGTAGAAGACATAACTCTTTACCCAGGCCTGAGAAATACATATTTTAGGACCCACCCTCGTCTCATGACTGTAGTTTGTTTTCACTGTTCTGCTTTAAAATTGCTGTATCCTATCCTAGGAAGAGGGAGAGTAAGCCATAGAAATAATAATAATGATACCATACAGGTAAATGGAGTAAAAAAAAACCCCTCCTTTGTGCTCCATTCTTTTATGTGGAAGAAGAGGAATGGTTGCTATCAGGAAACTCATTGAAGAAGTTTTCCTGTGTGTTTGTGTGTGTGTTTCTTTGTGGCTGATTAGCTGTTCTCCCTGTGCAAAGGTCAGAGGGGGCAGGGTTTCTGTTGAGGAAGGTGATTAGCTGTGGGAGGAGCTTATCAGAGGTAGCAGGGCAGCAGTTGAAGAAGGAGCAAAAAGGGTTTTCTTGTGTGTGTGTGTGTGTTTCTTTGTGGCTGATTAGCTGTTCTCCCTGTGCAAAGGTCAGAGGGGGCAGGGTTTCTGTTGAGGAAGGTGATTAGCTGTGGGAGGAGCTTATCAGAGGTAGCAGGGCAGCAGTTGAAGAAGGAGCAAAAAGGGTTTTCTTGTGTGTGTGTGTGTGTTTCTTTGTGGCTGATTAGCTGTTCTCCCTGTGCAAAGGTCAGAGGGGGCAGGGTTTCTGTTGAGGAAGGTGATTAGCTGTGGGAGGAGCTTATCAGAGGTAGCAGGGCAGCAGTTGAAGAAGGAGCAAAAAGGGTTTTCTTGTGTGTGTGTGTGTGTTTCTTTGTGGCTGATTAGCTGTTCTCCCTGTGCAAAGGTCAGAGGGGGCAGGGTTTCTGTTGAGGAAGGTGATTAGCTGTGGGAGGAGCTTATCAGAGGTAGCAGGGCAGCAGTTGAAGAAGGAGCAAAAAGGGTTTTCTTGTGTGTGTGTGTGTGTTTCTTTGTGGCTGATTAGCTGTTCTCCCTGTGCAAAGGTCAGAGGGGGCAGGGTTTCTGTTGAGGAAGGTGATTAGCTGTGGGAGGAGCTTATCAGAGGTAGCAGGGCAGCGGCGCGCGCCTAGCGGCGCGCGCAGTTTGATCCATCTTTTAGATTTGGGGCGCTAGTCTCAAACGTTTGTTGGGGGAGACCTAGGTTTTTTGTGGGGGGAGTTATTTGTCCTGTCTTCACGCTTTTTATGATGGAGGACCGCTGTAGCCAACCCAACGACGTTCTCAATATGGAGGGGGAGGGAACAGCTGCAGTCGCCTGCGGTTCCTGTGCAATGTTTGCCATCTTGCCAAAGGTTGCAGGCAGCTTTACCTGCAGCAATTGCATGTAGATTGCCCTCTTAAAAGACAAAGTCCAGCAACTGGAGGAACGTGTAGCTACGCTCCAAAGAATTAGAGATCTGGAACTCTTCTTGGAAGCAACAGAGCACACCGTCTCCACCAAGGAGGAGACAGGGGACTCCCCTGAGAAGGAGGCTAGTTCATCAACACAGGAGCCAGCTATATGGAGAAACGTGACTCAAAGAAGTAGGAGGCCCAGGGTTCGTTCTGATTGTTTAGAAATACACAATCGCTTTGAGGTCCTCTCCCCTAGCATGGAAGACGAAGAGCAGACTCCATCTGAGGATCTCTCCCTCATTTCAGTCGATCAGGTATATGAAGACGAGCAGCAAAGTCAGTCCTCAGGGAATGTGCAGGCGACCTTGGAACAGACAGCTCATGGAAGAACCCCGACCAAACCTAAGAGGAGGCGTGTAGTGGTGATAGGGGATTCCCTACTGAGGGGAACAGAAGCAGTGATCTGTGGGCCTGACAAGATGTCTCGGGAAGTGTGCTGTCTCCCCGGGGCTAAGATCCAAGATGTAACTGAACGACTGCAAGGAATCATAAAACCCACTGACAAATACCCCTTCCTCTTGGTTCATGTGGGAACCAATGACACTGCAAGCAATAGCCTCCAGAAGATCAAAGGAGACTACGAGGCTCTGGGCAGGAAATTGAAGCAATTAAATGCACAAATTGTCATCTCATCTGTCCTCCCAGTTGAACGACGTGGCCCAGGGAGAGAGGGAAAAATAGTGGAAGTGAACAGCTGGCTTCGCAAATGGTGTAAACAGGAACGGTTTGGATTCTTAGATCACGGACTGCAGTTTCTTGAAGATGGACTTCTGGCAAGCGATGGGCTGCACCTCACAACGGCTGGGAGAAATGTTTTTGCCAAAAATCTCAGAAACCTCATCAGGAGGGCTTTAAACTGACTAATGTGGGGGAGGGAGACAGTGCTCCTGAAGGTAGGAGTCTATCAATTGATGAAGATGATCATCCAAATGTCATAGACCAAATGGAGCAAACAGCACACAGACCTAGTGGTGGGAGGAAAAAATCCTTAAATAAGAGACATGGGGGAATGATTAATGGACTTCAATGTCTGTACACTAATGCGCAAAGCATGGGAAATAAACAAGATGAGCTTGAGCTCTTGGTACAGCAAACTAAATATGACATAATAGGCATCACTGAAACTTGGTGGGATAAGTCCCACGATTGGAATGTAATAATGGAGGGATACAATCTATTTCGGAGAAACAGACCAGACAAGAAAGGAGGAGGAGTGGCGTTATATGTCAGGGATGTGTATACCTGTGAAGAGATCCAAGATTTAGAACCTCAAAGCCAAAGTGAGAGCATTTGGGTCAAAATTAAGGGAGAGAAGAATAACAGAGACCTCATTGTGGGAGTTTACTATAGATCCCCAAGCCAAACGGAGGACATAGATGATGCCTTCCTGGAACAGATGGCCAAGCATGCAAAAGGAAGGGAGATAGTAGTAATGGGGGACTTCAATTACCCAGATATTTGTTGGATGTCAAACTCAGCCAAGAGCATAAGGTCAAACAGATTCCTCACTGGCCTTGCAGACAACTTCATTGTCCAGAAAGTGGGAGAAGCAACAAGAGGAACAGCCATTTTAGATCTGGTCCTAACCAATGTTGATGACCTGGTTAGTGGGGTAGAAGTTGAAGGATCATTAGGCGCGAGTGATCATGCTCTTCTGAAGTTTACTATACAGCGGAAAGGAGCAGCCAAGCATACTAGGACTCAATTTCTTGACTTTAAGAAAGCCGACTTCATAAAACTTAGGGAAGTGCTGGGTGAGATCCCATGGACAGTAATACTAAAAGGAAAGGGAGTTCATGATGGCTGGGAGTTTGTTAAGAGGGAGATAGTAAAAGCACAACGTCAGGCAATACCAATGAGACGGAAACATGGAAGGTGCCTAAAGAAGCCAGGGTGGCTATCTAAAGAACTTTTAACTGGGTTAAGATTAAAAAAGGATGTGTACAAAAAATGGAAAAGGGGGGAAACCACCAAAGAGGAATTCAAACAAATAGCCAGCACGTGTAGACACAAAGTCAGAAAAGCTAAAGCACAGAATGAACTCAGGCTTGCTAGAGAGGTTAAAAGCAACAAAAAAGGCTTTTATGGGTATGTTCGTAGCAAAAGGAAGAACAAAGAAACAGTGGGGTCACTCAGAGGAGAAGATGGTGAAATGCAAACAGGGGACACAGAAAGGGCTGAACTCCTCAATGCCTTCTTTGCCTCAGTCTTCTCCGATAAAGAAAACAATGCCCGACCTGAAGAATTTGGAGCAAATGATTCAGCAAAGGAAACACAGCCCAGAATAACTAAGGAGATAGTACAAGAATACTTGGCTAGTTTAGATGTATTCAAGTCTCCAGGGCCAGATGAACTGCATCCAAGAGTATTAAAAGAACTGGCAGATGTGATCTCAGAACCACTGGCAGTCATCTTTGAGAATTCCTGGAGAACAGGCGAAGTCCCGGCAGACTGGAGGAGGGCAAATGTTGTCCCTATTTTCAAAAAGGGGAAAAGAGAGGACCCAAATAATTACCGCCCAGTCAGTCTGACATCAATACCAGGGAAGATTCTGGAGCAGATCATTAAGCAAACAGTCTGTGAGCACCTAGAAAGGAATGCTGTGATCACCAATAGTCAGCATGGATTTCTGAAAAATAAGTCATGTCAGACTAACCTGATCTCATTTTTTGACAGAATTACAAGCCTGGTAGATGAAGGGAACTCAGTGGATATAGCCTACCTTGATTTCAGTAAGGCATTTGACAAGGTGCCCCATGATATTCTTGTAAAGAAGCTGGTAAAATGCGGTCTTGACTATGCTACCACTCAGTGGATTTGTAACTGGCTGACTGACCGAACCCAAAGGGTGCTCATCAATGGTTCCTCTTCATCCTGGAGAAGAGTGACTAGTGGGGTGCCACAGGGTTCTGTCTTGGGCCCGGTCTTATTCAACATCTTTATCAACGACTTGGATGATGGACTCAAGGGCATCCTGATCAAATTTGCAGATGACACTAAACTGGGAGTGGTGGCTAACACCCCAGAGGACAGAAACACACTTCAAAACGACCTTGACAGATTAGAAAACTGGGCCAAAACAAACAAGATGAATTTTAACAGGGAGAAATGTAAAGTATTGCACTTGGGCAAAAAAAATGAGAGGAACAAATACAAGATGGGTGACACCTGGCTTGAGAGCAGTACATGTGAAAAGGATCTAGGAGTCTTGGTTGACCACAAACTTGACATGAGCCAACAGTGTGACGCGGCAGCTAAAAAAGCCAATGCAATTCTGGGCCTCATCAATAGGAGTATAGCATCTAGATCAAGGGAAGTAATAGTGCCACTGTATTCTGCTCTGGTCAGACCTCACCTGGAGTACTGTGTCCAGTTCTGGGCGCCACAATTCAAGAAGGACACTGACAAACTGGAACGTGTCCAGAAGAGGGCAACCAAAATGGTCAAAGGCCTGGAAACGATGCCTTATGAGGAACGGTTAAGGGAGCTGGGCATGTTTAGCCTGGAGAAGAGGAGGTTAAGGGGTGATATGATAGCCATGTTCAAATATATAAAAGGATGTCACATAGAGGAGGGAGAAAGGTTGTTTTCTGCTGCTCCAGAGAAGCGGACACGGAGCAATGGATCCAAACTACAAGAAAGAAGATTCCACCTAAACATTAGGAAGAACTTCCTGACAGTAAGAGCCGTTCGACAGTGGAATTTGCTGCCAAGGAGTGTGGTGGAGTCTCCTACTTTGGAGGTCTTTAAGCAGAGGCTTGACAACCATATGTCAGGAGTGCTCTGATGGTGTTTCCTGCTTGGCAGGGGGTTGGACTCGATGGCCCTTGTGGTCTCTTCCAACTCTATGATTCTATGATTCTATGATTCTATGATTCTAAGTATTACTGCCCTAGTATGTATAATAAAGTAAGGCACATTCCTCGCCCCCTTTCCCAAAGATAGCACGTAGGTTGAGAGAGCATGACCTTATAGAAATGGAGAGCGGGTCTGGGATATCCAATACTATAAGATCCTGTCCCTCCCTAGGACTGTGGTTTGGGGCAGAGGTGAGGGATAAGTGCAGACCATCTCAAGAACAAAGGGGTACTGGTAATTAAAACTACCTCAGAGACAGAGAGAAAATGCCTGGGGTAAATATTTCTGACTATTTTAATGGCTGTGCTAGCCTCCACTAAGCCATTTTCTAACTGTTTGATTGTAACAGAAATGTAATTATATTGCAATTACAGTGCAATTTCTAAATGAGGATTTTCAAATTCATGAATCAAATTAGAGCACTCATTTTATTTGACAACTTCATTTACTATGACAAATAACCTAAATTGAAATCACATGCTTCAAGAACCTCGGCAAACTTCTAAAATGATACCCAGCTATACATCGCTTTCCACAAGACTTAGGGACTTGCAGCAGGGCACAGAATTACAGCCTTAGCTGGTAATTCACAGTTCATTATCTTCCAATTTGTTCAATATAGGACTTTGTAATTTTTACACTGCCACTTGTGACTCTGCAATTTGTAATTTGGAGACCAAAGGAGCTCGCCATTTATGTGGCTGTGAAGTTGCAGTTGTATATAGAGCGAAAACAATTAACAATGGACAACCAAATACCTTTCATCCATGAACTTTAGTGTCAAGTCTACAGTTTGGGGAACTTATTAATCAAAATTTATTGTTGATATTATATTTGGGGAGTATGTAAATGAATGAAGACATCTGAAGGCAGCCCTGTTTAGGGAAGCTTAGGGAAGCTTTTGGGGAAGCCCAGCCAGATGGGCGGGGTATAAATATTATTATTATTATTATTATTATTATTATTATTATTATTATTATTACTACTACTACTATCCAAGTTGGTGGCCATCACTGCTTCTTGTTGAAAGAAATTCCACATGCTCTGTGAAGAATCACTCCCTTTTCGTCTGAGTGACTGATATCGCGTTTTCACAGAGTGTTTGACAGGAGTTTCTAACCCTATTGTTTGGCAGAGTGAGGCAACTGCTCCAAGCAGCTGTTTAAGAGAGTGATGACACAGCAGAAAATGGTTGCTTATTTAATTTATTGTTGCTCCTGAAAAGGGCTTTGAGGGAGCAAAATAACTTAGGTAGTCTTGAGTATTACGTTCCTTGACTTAGGGAAGGGGACTGCTACTTGCTATTCCATCTCAGGATGCAAAATGTTTTGAGTGTGAAATGTGTTTATTGCTATGTAGTGGTAGCTGTCATGACTGATGAACATGGGGAAGGACATGATGGCTGCAGTCCTACAGCGGCGTGCCCAGGAGTATGCTTTGTTGAACTCAATTGACTTCTGAGTGCATGACATGTATAGGATTGCACCATAAACCTTCAGGTTACCCCCATGGGGGGCTAGTGAGAGCCTGGTTTTTGCAGGGTATTAACCTAGCATCACACAACCAATATTGCTTGGGTGGCGCTGTGGGTTAAACCACAGAGCCTAGGACTTGCCGATCAGAAGGTCGGCGGTTCGAATCCCCGCGATGGGGTGAGCTCCCGTTCCTCGGTCCCTGCTCCTGCCCACCTAGCAGTTTGAAAGCATGTCAAAGTGCAAGTAGATAAATAGGTACCGCTCTGGCGGGAAGGTAAACAGCATTTCCATGCGCTGTTCTGGTTCGCCAGAAGTGGCTTAGTCATGCCGGCCACATGACCCGGAAGCTGTACGCCGGCTCCTTCGGCTAATAAAGCAAGATGAGTGCCACAACCCCAGAGTCGGTCACGACTGGACCTAATGGTCAGGGGTCCCTTTACCTTTTTAACCTAGCATCCCATCTCCTTGGCCCACAAATAATAAAATCTCAAGGCCCACAAGCCATGTGCATGCACACACACTCCCTCCCTTATCACATTAACTAAAGCCATGTGACAAAGCAGCATGAACGAGCAAAGAATGGAGAGCAGGCAGAAATACAACTAATTCTAAAGACAGGTATTTTTCATGTACATTCATTTGTCATCATCCAAACTATATAGTCTTCCTGTCTTATGGGTCTGTTATGCAGTTACTACACTTTGCACACTGCTGTTCCCTTCGTCCCCTTATCTCCCCCTACCCCAATGCTGCTTGTCATGCATCTTGTTTGATAAAGAACATGATACAATTTCCAGTATCTCTATCTGAAAATTAATGCTATAGTTTGAGATCTGTTGCTTGCTGCCTGCCAAACTCAATCCAATTTGAAATTTCTTTTGTGTGTGTGTGTGTGTGGTAAAATGTCATATTCAAAATGTGAATTGGAGTTTTGAATTTGAAATTTTATATTCGAAATGAGTGGGAACATTATAAACTGTGTCAAAATCTCAGTATTTTGCAAATTTACATTACAGCTCTTTCCACAATCCAGAAGTGGAAACGTCTGCTGTTTCCAGTTGACTTTCTTTTCCACCAAATTCTGTGCTGGGTTGCAACCTGTTCCTATGAATGTGAAATAAATATTATGGATAGAAGCTATTAAAATAGCTATACACCATTGCATTTTGCCTTTTCAAACTCTCCCTCCTCTAGTAAAGCCGATTCTTTAGCGCACCAAAAGAAGGCTGCAGTCTGAAACCTAAGATAAAACCATAGGACAGGATAGGATAGTTGGCTAATTCAACTAATGAAATCTAAGAGCAGGAATGTGTGAAAGTTAGACCAGCAGAAAATTAAGGCTGCTTATAGTGGGATTGCTTGCAGTAAGCAATATGATTTCCTACAAAATGGTATCCAATGGCAAACTTTTAACCACAGACCCACAGAAAACCACCACAACCCACAGCACTCAGGCCAATTATCAAATGATGGGAAAAAGAAAGAGGAAATAGCAGGGCATAATATTCATATATTAATGTAATACCCTTTGACATCATACAAGCAGTAAGTGAGGGCTGGGTTATTATTATTTGATTATTTAAAAGGTCAACATTATTTAAAATTGGAGACAATTTACAATCGAACCCTTGTCTTGTGCTCTGCCAAACCCCGTCCCCTAATTTCTTGAAAGTTTTCTTGCCCCATGAAAGTGGTTTCTCTTTTTCTGTCTCATTTGCAGGTCACTTCAACATTTGTGGGTTGCTGCAATTTGCTAAGGGTTTCTAGGAATTATAACCCTGTGGGGGGGGTAATTCTTTGAGGGAGGAAATGTGCTTTGAATGTGCTTTAAATGTATAATGTGCATGCAGAGTTTTGAATTTTCAGCTAGGCAAAATCTGTTGATAACTTAGATATGTACAAAAGTCCCACTACTCTTACAGAAACTCTTTTGGTTCCCGTCAAAGTTCCTCATAACGTAGACCTAGAGCAGAAGCCCCCAAATTGCTGTACATTTCTTTAGGTGAAAATCTCAGTTCACTTCTAATTAGGAGATTGAATCGGCTGACCTCAGCAATCAAACAAACCTGGTCTCTGTTCCAGGAAGATACAGTGGTACCCCGCAAGACGAATGCCTCGCTAAACGAAAAACCCGCAAGACGAAAGGGTTTTCCGATTTTTAGAGGCTTCGCAAGACGAATTTCCCTATGGGCTTGCTTCGCAAGACGAAAGCCCATAGGGAAATCTCCTGGGACAGCGGGGAAGCGCAGCGCACCTTCTCCTCTGTTCCCAGACCTGTCCTGAAGGCTTGTGGTGGGAGGTCCGGGAACAGAGGAGAAGGCGCGCAGCGCTTCTCCTCTGTTCCCGGGGCTTGCGGTGGGAGGAGGGTTTTTCCTCCCCACCGCCAACATTCAGAACAGCATTCTGAATGTTGGCGGTGGGGAGGAAAGCCCTCCTCCCACCGCAAGCCTTCAGGACAGGTCCGGGAACAGAGGGGAAGGCGCGCAGTGCTTCTCCTCTGTTCCCGGACCTGTTTTGAAGATTTGCGGTGGGAGGAAGGTTTTCCTCCCCACCGCCAACATTCAGAAGGCTGTTCTGAAGGCTGGCGGTGGGAAGAAAAGCCCTTCTCCCCCGCCAGCCTTCAGAAGAGTTCCCGGAGGGCTGCCTAGGCTGCGGATAGCAGCATGCTGCCCCGCGCAAGGGGCGCTCTTAAGCAGAGCGCCCCTCGCGCGGGGCAGACATTCGCAGCTTGGGGAGCCCTGCAGGACTTCCCCGCAGGGCTCTCCAAGCTGCGGATAGCAGCCTGCTGCCCCGCACGAGGGGCGCTCTTTAGCAGAGCGCCCTTCGCGCGGGGCAGACACCTGCAGCTTGGGGAGCCCTGCAGGACTTCCCTGCAGGGCTCTCCAAGCTGCGGATAGCAGCCTGCTGCCCCACACGAGGGGCGCTCTTTAGCAGAGCGCCCTTCGCGCGGGGCAGACACCTGCAGCTTGGGGAGCCCTGCAGGACTTCCCTGCAGGGCTCTCCAAGCTGCGGATAGCAGCCTGCTGCCCCGCACGAGGGGCGCTCTTTAGCAGAGTGCCCCTCGCGCGGGGCAGACATTCACAGCTTGGGGAGCCCTGCAGGACTTCCCCGCAGGGCTCTCCAAGCTGCGGATAGCAGCCTGCTGCCCCGCACGAGGGGCGCTCTTTAGCAGAGCACCCCTCGCGCGGAGCAGACATTCGCAGCTTGGGGAGTCCTGCAGGACTTCCCCGCAGGGCTCTCCAAGCTGCGGATAGCAGCCTGCTGCCCCGCACGAGGGCGCTCTTTAGCAGAGCACCCTTCGCGCGGGGCAGACACCTGCAGCTTGGGGAGCCCTGCAGGACTTCCCTGCAGGGCTCTCCAAGCTGCGGATAGCAGCCTGCTGCCCCGCACGAGGGGCGCATTAATTGATTTTCAATGCATTCCTATGGGAAACCGTGCTTCGCAAGACGAAAAACTCACAAGAAGAAAAAACTTGCGGAACGAATTAATTTCGTCTTGCGAGGCACCACTGTACTCGGTTCTTTAGGCAAGAAGTGATCTCTGTAACATGCCAATAAAATTTTAGGCAGCCTGTAATGTTTTTAGCTGGTAACTGAGAGTTCCTTATTTTGCTTATGCAAGTTCTATCGACACTTATGCAACTTGCTGGCTTAACTGTGCATTTAAATTGCATTGATTTAAATGGGACTTAGGCATACAAAATCCCAGACCTATTGAAGTCATAGGCAAAACCGGTCATCTTCAATAGGAAATGGCATTAGAATCCCAGATGAATGACTGGAATGCCAGCATAATTAAATGTTAGCGGTTTCCCCCTCCTTGTGATCACTAAGTTTCTGACAAGTCTCAGCATTTAACCAAGATATTTCTCCCCTGAACTTTTAAAGTTCTAAATAATTTCTTCTGCATTGCTAGCCCATTAGGGCATCGCTCTTAATTGGAGATCATAAATCACGCCATGATCCCTCAAGATGGCACCACTAACATCCTGCGTTTCACTCAGGGACTTAATTATATGAGTACCCAATAATGCTATCACAGCAAATGGACCTTTCTGCATTTTCAATAGGCATTTGTTTGCTTAGAGGGGCAGGAGGCACAAATTTCAATTCTCAGCCTACCAAAACCGATAAAAGGTTGTAGGTAGGAGTTGCATGTGAGTGTGTTTTAACAAGAAAGTAGTATACAGTTGTACATTGGAACCTGAACGCCTTGGTACTCGGACGTTTTGACTCCCAAACACTGCAAACCCAGAAGTGAGTAACCTGAACATAGCTGTCAACTTACAGATTTGAAAATAAGGGACCAGCAGCCTCGAAAATAAGGGATCAGCAGCCAAAATAAGGGATTTTAGTCAACCAGCAGCCCAACGAAGCCTCAAGTGGTGGTTCCCATAGCGCAGCAACCTGGCAAAGGGGATGCAGGAAGGAAAACCACTGTCACCTCTCCGCTGGGAAGCGCTGAGCAAAGGCGAGTCCCCAGGCAACGTGGCCAATTTGATCGGCACAAGGCATGCAAGCTCCACCCCCCAGTTGTTCTTAGACTCCTTATTGGGTGAGCAACGCAGCCAAGGAACACAGTTGGAGCCTCCCTCCTCCCTGGCCGGCAGGGAGGGAGGGAGAGGAGCTGCTTCCTTTGAAACCCGGGAAATTTAAGGGACATCATCAATTAGGGACAGCAGCGGGACATGGCACTGGGATATGGGACTGTCCCGCCAAATAAGGGAAGCTTGACAGCTATGAACCTGAACACCCGGCAGGGCTTCTGCAGCTTCTGATTGGCTGCAGGAGCTTCCTGCAGCCAATCAGAAGCCACGCTTTGGTTTCTGAATGTTTTGGAAGTCAAACATACTTCTGGAACAGATTCCGTTCGACTTCCAAGGTACAGCTGTATATCTCTTGGAGGCCATCAGTCCATTTCTAGTGAAGGACTCCAAACTGTTAGGGCTTCTTGAGAGAAACGTAGGCAGGTGCCTCAAACCAAGTCTGACCATTGGTCCATCTAATTCAGTATTGAGTGTGAGGCCTTTTGCATGCAAAACATGTCCCCTACCGTGTTGAGTATAATTGATTTAATTCGCACTGAAATGGGAATGTGTATTGGTGAAAGAGTTTAACTGGAAGATTCAATTGAAGCTGAATTAAAAGCAAAAAGGGCTCTCTGAGCTGCCTTGATGGGTTGATAATTAACTGTTTTTGTTCTCAGGTAGTTCTGATGTGGTGCTTTAACCTTAGATCACATGAGAGGTAATGAATTGCAAATTCACCATCTTGGAAGGCTGGAGTCCTTTGTTCCCAGGCTCTGTGAGAGTGAGGATGTAAATGAAGCTCTCCAGGAGAAGGGTGCAGGCTGGAAGAGACAGCCCTCTGCTTCCAGGTCTGTTGGAATTATTTCAGATTTTGTAAGATGCTGAGCCTATGCCTCGGACTGACATATGTCTTATGGAACTGTTTGGGTGTATCATTTGATGCTTCTGTTCTGTTTTGAAGAAAGTGCTGTCCCTTCACTAGTAAGATGTGGTTTCAGTAGAGTCAAGTCTGCTTTCCGTGTTCACTAGAAAGCTTCAAGAGCTGTAAAGCAATTATCTTACAGCTTCTTGTGCTATATAAGCTTATAGATCACATAACCATGTTAGATAAATAGGAACTGCTGTGTAGCACTGAATTCAATATAATATGTTTTCTCTCTTGCTGCACTTTTTAGCAAGGGTGCAGCTGTTCAGATATTACTAGATTCAGCTCTCATCATCTCTTGCTGGAGGGAATCAAGCCCCCCACCCCTGATCTACATTGCACAGAGTGTCAGGGACTGGGCAGAGGAGGAATGGTGGAGACCGCCTCCCCAGACTGACCCTTCCAGAGAAGAAGGAGACGGTTCAGAATTACAACAGGGGGTTGAGGGAGGTCACAGCTCAGAGGCAGATGAGGGGGAAAGCTGGGAAATAATGGGAGAGGAGGAGGAGGAAGAAGAGGCAACAGGGAAGAGACAGCTGATGGACTCAGTGTCTTTAGAAAGCATGCTAGAACCCTCACTCCCAGAAGCCGGCAGTCATTGAAAGTAGGAGAGCAGAGAGCTCAGAGGCAGAAGGCACAGCTCAGCCACCATAGAGATGAATCATAATAGGAGACAGAGGGGGTGCAGTTTCACTCAGAGCGATACCATTACTCCAAGAGACTGCATTTCTAAGCCTCTCTCTGTGAATATTGAATAAAATTCATTGGTAAGAACTGTCCTTGTCTTATCCATTCCTGGCAACCCACCGTGGGGGGTTGGATCCTCTGACGCCTGACACAGAGGCAGCTCACGTATCAATTAGACAGTGTATCCCTTCTTGCCACACATAGAACATGTAGAAGCATGCATCTGAGTGCTCATATCTCTTTTTGGAGTAAGCAGATTGTGCATTTTTAGGAAGCGTATGTGACAACATGGGAGAATTTCTGAGACAGAGATTCACTCCCCTGCTCCACCAGTGTGAGTTACCTACCCTTTGGGATATGTTGATAGATTTCCTCCCTGCATTTTAAGCAGAAACTATTTCAGCTCAGAATTACCCCAGTGGAAATACGGTTAGATCTAATAAGTCGTTGCAGTCAACTGTTTCACTAGAATTCCTTTTGCTTCGTTCTCTTGCTGCTTCATTGTGTGCCCAGACACTCAAATGGCTGTTCTTGATTTGCTTTCATTTCATAAATGTGGTAAACAAAAACCCATTCCAGTAGATGATGCTGCATACTTAGGAAGAATGAAAAATAAGGAGTGGGTCTTTGTCAAGGATTTTTGTCAAGGGTTATAATTTTTTCAACAACAACAACCTTTTCTTTTAAAGCCACATGTTCTAGTGGGAACTGTAGAATGAGTACAATGTCTTCTTATCACACTCAGTATCAGTGAGACTCTGCACCATGTCCCATAACTTCCTGAGATGCTCTTGCCAGAGTAAGTGGGAGAGTGTGTGTTTGGTAGTTTAATCCCTTCTCTCTCTCCCTCTCCCTCCCTCCCTCCCTCAAATTGTCTAGGTTAGACATACTTTTTAGGCTGATTCCCCATTTTGTTTATGTGCTGCTGCTCTTATGTTAAGTTAGCTGTTGTGTTTTCAAAATACTGAGTGTTATGTATTGAGTTGAATAGGATCCAAAATGCAGCAGTCTGATTGGTCCTAGAACAATGCAGCAGTATGATTGGTCTGCAGGAGCCACCCAATCCGGCTCCAGATGGAAGTGAATCCGCAACCTGATTGGCCTACAGGAGAATTCCGCAATTAGCCAATCACGTGCAGCCCATTGTGTAAATAATATATATAAAGCAGATACTTGGAGGGGACTTTCATTCCTCCTCACCACTATGAGCTGAATAAAGAGCATGAAATCCACTCTCGACTCTGAGTATATTTCACTGAAGTTTTTTTTTGTTTTTGTTTTTAAATTATGACTGTGAACCTGTTTGGGGGTGGCTTAAATGGAGCCGAAACGTGTATAAATATTCATATTAAAGCCAAAAAAACCAACCAACCAAAATCACTGGTAAATCTTATTTTGATGAAAACAAAAACAGGTCTTGCTCAAATCTGTGATGCATTCATATCCACCATCATTCCACTGAAAGCAATAATGCATATACAAGAAATTTAAACAAGGGACACAACACAAACATTACCCATTGCCATTATCCGATTGCCTTTTGTGATTGGTGCATATACTGTACAAGGAGCGGAGCATTTAATATTTTGGCCTTCATCTAAGGTTTATTATTTATTTATTTTATTTAAAAATTAAAATATGAGGTTAGGTCTGCAAAAGGTTAAGTGCCTGATTATGCAGAATCATATAGAAAAGTCCTGCAGGACAGAAAACTGATTAAACCAATCTAACACTACAGAGATTTAATCAGGCTGACTCAAAATGGCAAAGAGCCTATACGGTTTAAGAGGATATGACATCCTTAGCAGAAGGTTTTAATTTTCCTTTTAAAAAAGATTCCGATATTGAATTCTCGTAGGGTTTTAATTTTTTTAAGGGAATGACGTTTTTCAAATTCTGTTCAGGGCCAGTGTTAAGCTGGGCAAAGTGTGATTATGGTTTCTGAAATCCTTCAGTCTCTGATCCCATTCTGAGCTCTGTGTCTTACTGGCAATGGTGATGAATTTCAAAAATGGAAGGATTCAGAATGCAAACTCCCCCTGCTGGGACATATCACAGCCATTATGAGCCACTCCCAAGCATCTTGGTTTTCTGCTGGCAATAATAGCTCAAAGCATACTTAGAACATCTCATCACAAGAAGAGCCCTTGGCTTCAGTCAAAGCTTTCGGCTGTCATGTTGCATGTCCTTTCTCATGCGACCTGCTAAGTTTAGCAAACTGTGTGGGTGGAGGAGACTGGCAAATAAGAATATGCAGATAGTGAAGGAGCTATCCGAGACTGAGCTTTGGGAAACTTGGGAGAGGTCCAAGTTTTCCCCAAGAGTTTTCAGAACAGAAAACTTTCAGAACAGAAAGACTTAGCCCATCCTGAATTGAGATGCGATGAGTTTTATCCAATACAGTCGTACCTTGGATCCCAAACACCTTGTGAGTTGAAAATTTTGGCTCCCAAACACCACAAACCCAGAAGTGAGTGTTCTGGTTTGCGAACATTCTTTGGAACCTGAAAGTCTGCCGGGGCTTCCACGGCTTCCGATTGGCTGCAGGAGCTTCCTGCAGCCAATCGGAAGCCGCGGAAGTCGGACAGACTGCTGGAATGGATTCTGTTTGACTTCTGAGGTACCACTGTACTCTTTTGCATTGTTTGGTCTGTACCACTTTGGACCACAGGTGGAGGCTCGCATGACTGAATTCTATCCCACGTAAAGAAATAAAACCGTTCACAAGCAAACCTAGAAGACAGGAGAAAGACTGGATCAGAAACCTTTCCACTGATATTCTAGCTCCCTGGATCTTGCGAGTTATTTATTAATTCATTCTACAGAGAAGGATTTCTCCATGTGAGTCTTTACCTGCATTCTGAAGAGGTACAATCCAAGCACAAATTGACCATGCCAGGGGAAACCAGGCATGAGATACTACATGCACGCAATCTGACCCAAGGTCTCCTAGTGCTCAAGTTGTGATGCCTTCTTCCCTATCAATTCAATAATGAGCAGCCAGTTGGGTTCTGCTACATAGCTTGCCTGTTACTGGGATATGTGTGGAGGCAGGGCAGGCAAATGGCATGGTCAAGAGGTGTGCTGGCTGGAGAAGAAGAGAAGAAGAATTTGGATTTGACATCCCGCTTTATCACTACCCGAAGCAGTCTCAAAGCGGTTAACATTCTCCTTTCTCTTCCTCCCCCACAACAAACACTCTGTGAGGTGAGTGGGGCTGAGAGACTTCAGAGAAGTGTGATTAGCCCAAGGTCATCCAGCAGCTGCATGTGGAGGAGTGGAGACACGAACCCGGTTCCCCAGATTACGAGTCTATCGCTCTCAACCACTACACCACACCGGCTCCAGTGCTGGATTGGCTCTGCTGATGCTCCTGCACCACCCCAACCTTGCCAATGCCTCACACTGTACCACCACCACATCCTAGTGAACAGTAGACACTACTGCCAGGAAGTCAATTGTGTAGCAGTGCTGAACCCAGCTCGTTTTGTTCCTTAAAGCAGTGGAGGGCAACCTGTGGCCCTTCAGATATTGTGGGGTTACGGCTCATGTTAACCCTCATGCCTGACCATGCTAGCTGGGGCCGATGGAGGTTGGATTCCAACAACATCTGATGGGTCACAGGTTAAAAACCCCACCTTAAAGGAATTTAACTAGCATCCTGGGCTTAGAAACACATTAACAGGCTCCACAGAGAAGAATAAGAGTATGTCTGTTTCCTAAAACCCAACCAGCCAAGAGGCACGTTTCAGAATCCTGTCTTTAGACCATCTTTCTGGACTGTCAAGGGCAATCGCAGAAAAATCTTAAATTGACTCCAGAAAACCCAAACCACTTTTTTCTTTTTTTGCATTCCCCACCCCCCTTTCATTTTAGCTCTGAAAGATAGGAGCATTGATATGATAAGTTTGCAAGGTGGTATGAAAAATAAAGGGAGATTAAATCATTTATTTAGCAGGTACAAAAACTAATACATTTTGAGCCGGGATAGTTTAGTGGCAATCTATCCGCCCTCATAGAAGAATCTAAAAATCTTTGGCAATTCCAGAGTCTGCTTGGCCCTAACAAAGGTATTTGACAAAACACTGAAAAACCAAAAGAGATAATACTGGTACTGTTCCAGATGAATGGATGAAAGACAGCTACATTTT
The DNA here is from genome assembly GCF_964188305.1 of Podarcis bocagei. Lineage (NCBI taxonomy): Eukaryota > Metazoa > Chordata > Lepidosauria > Squamata > Lacertidae > Podarcis > Podarcis bocagei. The sequence continues at coordinate 89,222,576 of NC_138129.1, forward strand.
TGGATTTAATCCATGAATACATCCTCACCATGATGCTTTGTACAAAGCAACTGAAGCTGATCTCAGAATCTTTTTTCTGCCCTCTGTTAACTTTTTATTTTCAGACATCTCCCCACCCCCTAATCATGGCAACAGATAAGAAAAATGCAAACAGAGAAAATAAAACAGTGAATTAAAGAAATATAAACAGAGTAAGGTGAAAAATGCTCCAAGTATAATGAAGAAAAGTTTTTTTAGCATTAGTTTTACCATAATAAGAAAGTATAATTTGACAGTGGCAAAACTGATTAAGTGTATGTTGCAATTTCACAGGAGCACAGATAAAGACTTGATAGCTACCCTAGGTGAAGAATTCAGGTACTTGGGAATTTCAGCTTTCAATTTTTAAAAGTTTGTGTTTCTAGTCGTTACTGTTGCAAACATAATGTTTTTCAGATGCCCTGCTGAAATCCCAGAAGCCAAAGAATGCACTCGACAAGATTCACAGTGCTTCAGGTTGGGTAGGCTAAAGTCTTCTGCATAGCTACTTGCCATCACCATGACTAACAAAACCAGATTAAATCATGAAATTGCGCAAAATAGTAAAAATGGGAGAATGCACACACACACACAGATACAAACACCTAGAAGCATTCTGCTCCCCACCCCATGGACCGAACTCCATGCTGCAGATTTTTAGTTTTATTTCTTAGCACAAAGTACACAAAGTTCTGACCGTGGCTTGCTGATAACATTACACTTTAGAAGAAGTAGCATGTGAAACGTGGATCAAGCTCCATTCCAACCAAAATTGATCTTACCAACAGGAGCGACCTCCACTTTGGAATCAGCCTTGTTCTTTTCAGGCTAAATTCCATAATTTTGAACTCTCATAGTGACTTCCCAGTATAATAGGGAGTGTAATTTAGCTTCATTTGCCTGAGAACCTTAGAACCTTAGATACTCCCTTAGAAACCTCCCCTACCATCCACCTATGAACCTTTGGATCTTCCCCACCATAAGAACATGAGAAGAGCCTACTGGATCAGGCCAATGACCCATTTAGTCCAGCATCCTGTTCTCTAACCATATGCCTGTGGAAAACCAGGAAGCCGAACATGAGTGCAAGGGCAATCTTCCTTCCCACTGTTTCCAGAAATATCCCTTGATCCTAAACATATCTGGAGGCCCATATTTATCCTTAGTGCTTGGGGCAGAGAAGTGTCTTGAGGACCTTAGAACATTGAGTTTTTCAGGTTTATTAGGTAGTTAGCAGGGGTGCTAGAACTTATTGGGCATGAGACACTGGTTCAAAGAGCCCTGGGACATGTAGTTTCCATCAACGGTGTCTCCACATCACTTGGGAAGACAGGCAAACTAATGCCAGTGTACTGGAAGAAGCAAAGATCACCAGTGTCGAAGCGATGATTCTTCAACATCAACTACGTTGGACTGGTCATGTTGTGCAGATGCCTGATTATCATCTTCCAAAGCAACTACTCAACTCCAAACTTTAAAATAGTAAGCGTAATGTTGGTGGTCAACAAAAGAGGTTCAAAGACTCTCTCAAGGAAAATGTAAAAAAAAAAGTAGAATAAACACCAACAACTGGGAAACACTTGCCTGCAAGTGCTCCAATTGGAGAACAGCCTTTACCAAAGGTGTCATGGGCTTGGAAGATGCTCAAACTCAGGATGAAAGGGAGAAACGCACTAAGAGGAAGGTATGTTTGCCAAACCCTCACCATGATCAACTTCCACCCGGAAACCTATGTCCCCACTGTGGAAGGACATGTGGATCCAGAATTGGCCTCCACAGTCACTTACGGAGTCACTTTTAAAACCGTGTTTATGGAAGACAATCTTACTCGGCTACGAGTGATCGCCAAAGAAGAAGAAGAAGTTTCTAGAGTGTCGGACATCCTCCTTGTGGACTTAGGCATCCTGGGAATGATATGCCCCAGAGCTTCTTGTTGTGGACAAACATTGAGCAACATCTCTACCTGTCGCTGACTGACCCTTCACAGGAGCAGCCAGGAAGAAAGCCAGGTATACAAGGTATTATGGAAAAATAAAACTGCTACATCAGTTAAGGAGACGTGAGTGGGCAGAGCTGTCTGCTTGCCAAAGCATTAGAAAAGGCAAGGGAAGCAAAACAGAGTGACTGCTTTTGCTCTCCAGCTGCCTCTGACTGTTTTCACCACTTCAGAGAAGGGGAAGAAATTGGAGGGAAGTATGATGGCAAACAGATAAAAGTTTGATTCCATGTGTTTACACATCAATAGGTTCATGTGCGAAAACAATCCCAAGAAGCCTTAAGATCTGCTCTGTATTTTGACATGGTTTGAGAGCTAGATCTGTTCTATCTAGGGAAGGATGAATCTTTCAATTCACAGGTTCCCCTCCACCCAATCTTAAATTCAGTTCTCTCTATTTCCATAGCAATTTGCTATTTAAAAAAAATTCTCATGAAAATGTAACATTTTTTGTGGGAATTTTTTCTATTAAACATATTTTTTGCATACAATCTTGCCTAATATGCACATTTTTGCAAAGCTGTGGCCTCTAAGATATGGCCTTTTTGCATATTATTTGACTAATATTATTTGACTAATATTAATTTGCATATTATTTGTACATTCTTATCCACACTTTGTGTGTTTTGTATACATTGTTTGGTAAGAGAACTACATTGCAAAATTCAGGAACTTGCCAATTTTGAAGGATGACTATGTTTCAGTTTACATATACCATATTTTTCGCTCTATAGGACTCACCCGACCATAGGACACACCTAGTTTTAGAGGGGGAGAACAAGAAAAAAAAATCTCTCCTTCTCTGCGCAGCGCCCCTTCAGCGAAGCGGCAGGAGAAACGGAGCCCCTTCCATTTCTCCTCCCACTTCGCTGAAGGGGCGCTGTGCAGAGAGGGGAAGCTGTGCAGCACTTCTCCAGCGAAGCGAAGCCAGGAGAGTCTTGTTCTCCAGACTTCAGGGATAGCCGCCCAAAACCCCCGGAGGCTTCACATTGCTTTCGCTGAAGCCATGGAGCCTGCATTCGCTCCATAAGATGCACACACATTTCCCCTTAGTTTTTGGAGGGGGGAAAGTGCGTCTTATAGAGCGAAAAATACAGGTAGTTTCAGAAATTGCTAATTTTGTAGGTTCTCCTTTAAAAGTGAACTGAATCAGATTTCACCCCCAACCCTAGTTCTACCTACTGATGTATCAAAATTTCTCCTTGGTTTTACTTTTCAACTGTGTTCACAACAATGTATAAGAAAATAAATTGCACCCAAAAAATGATCAATGGAGAGAGAAAATACCTTTGGAATTCCCATGAATGGGCTGCAGGGCTTTGGTTGGACTTAGCTGACTTTCAAGCTGGCCAAGGGGCATATGTAGAAGTGTCCTTTCTTTCATTCTTGAAATAATTTCTTCAGTAGTGTGCACTCTGCAGCCTTCCCGGGTGTCTGCATTTCCTGAATACCACATTTGAGTTTGCTGTAGCATAGAAAAGAGGAGATACTGTTTCTTGTGTGCTTAACAAAGGCTGATCTCTCTCTCTCTCTCTCTCTCTCTCTCTCTCTCTCTCTCTCTCTCTCAACATATTTTTGAAGTTACAATGAAGACACTGATGCCACTTTCTGAGGATTGAGGGGCCCCGATGCAACTTCATGACATTGCACATGCAACGTCTTGTGGTGTCAGGACATTGAACGACATTGAACATGGGGCCCTCTGAACAGTGAGGGAGGCTGCCCCCTTAAAAAAAGGCAAAAGATCTGGTAGAAGATTCCTGTCCTCTGCTGACGTACATTTGTTGTTGTCTTAGTCATGTTCGACTCTCCATGACTCCATGAACCAGAGCATGCCTTGGAAACTCTCACTTTCTTCTCAAAGCATCTCCTTTTTTATGTCCATGGAGTTTTCTGGGCAAAATACTGGAGTGGTTCGCCAGTTCCTTCTCCAGGTGGATCACATTTAGTCTAAACTCTCGGCTATGACCTGTCCATCTTGGGTGGCCCTGCACGGCATAGCTCAGAGCTTCTCTGAGTTATTCAAGCCCCTTCACCACAACAAGGCGGTGATCCATGAAGGGGTGACATACATTACAGCCATACAAAAACCAGCAGATTATTCTGTGCAATTTCCCCTCAGTTCCATTGCACACACCATACACCTTCTTATTGTCCATACATTATCTTACTGTCCATTTAATTGGACACCAATTACTGCTGATAAATAGATAAAACAGAAGGAGAGCGGAACCAACATAATAAACCATTTAGGAGATAAAAATATATTTCTTCCCCGCAGGAGTTGTCAAAAAACGCATGCAGTTCCTGAATCAAGCTGTTCCAAGCTTCCTTCTTCTCAATTCAGACTCGGATGGTGGGCCAGGGGACATCTAGACTTCACTACAATCCAACGTGAAGGAGGAATGGTCCTCTGCTAGAGGGAATTCAATGCACTAAGGGCTTGGGTATGTGAATGAAGGTTGCATTGCCTCAATCCTGGGATTGTGAACCTTTCTTCTGATGTCCTGCACACCTTTAAAGGCATGTGAGGGGCCCACGGCTTGAGAAATGACTCATCTCAACAGCATAATGAAAATACCAAGATAAAACTCAACATGCTACTGTCAAAGTCAAGGGTGAGGGACCTCAAGCCTAAGGACTGGATGGAGTGGTGTGTCTGAATGTGTGTAGAAACCCCCGACTTTTGAAAGGCTGGCATGTAGGCTACTGCAGACAGGTACCGTATTTTTTGCTCTATAAGACTCACTTTTTCCCTCCTAAAAAGTAAGGGGAAATGTGTGTGCATCTTATGGAGCGAATGCAGGCTGCACAGCTATCCCAGAAGCCAGAACAGCAAGAGGGATCGCTGCTTTCGCTGCACAGGGATCCCCCTTGCTGTTCCGGCTTCTGGGATTCAGAATTTTTTTTTCTTGTTTTCCTCCTCCAAAAACTAGGTGCGTCTTATGGTCTGGTGCATCTTATAGGGTGAATAATACATTACGTGCCAGATAAATTGCTCCACCCACTTTTGCCTCTGGCCAAACCCAACACTGGCATGCGGCAATGATGCTAACTTGATAGCTCAGTTGGTTAGAGCGCGATGCTGATAACACCAAGGTTGCAAGTTTGATTCCTGGATGGGACAGCTGCATAGTCCTGCTTTATAGGGGGGTTGGACTAGATGACCACCGGGTCCCTTCCATTTCTACAATTCTATTAAGAAAGGCTGCCCCCAAGCTTTAAAAAAACCCTAGCCTGCTTTGAAGTTGCTATCCTTCAAAAATTACCTTGCTCCGTTTGAAAAACTGCCACTTTACTTCCATATTTCTCCCTGTTTGTTAGTATTTTTCTTTTTTGCTTTTTTAAAATAAAAAAAGTATTTCCACTGCTTTCTAGGACATCAGTGTGGATGTTAAATATTTTTTTAAAATAAAAAGAACGAAAACCTCTTTTGATCGGTAATTCCTCTGCTCTTCAAACCCAGTTTTCTATTGTCAAAATAAATCTCCCTTTTTCAGTTTTAAGGAACTGGCCCCACTTATTTCTAGAGGTAAAGTAATCACCAACCACTCTAAATGGCATCTCTAGATTACAGCAACTCAGAACATTTATCTGCAACGTAGTCAGCCTAACCTGAGAGAAGATAACTTGAAGGAGGCACCATTAACCAAAATGTCAGACCCAGATTTCACACACAGAAGCTGCACTGTCAGCATAGGGTATATTTGAATAAATAAATTCTCCTGTGTATAAGAAAGATAACAAAGTTTCCAGTAAATCTGCACTTACCAGCACTTGCAGGAGGATTAACTGAAAAAAACAACACACACAACCCAATGATTCTTAACTGTTCATGAAAGCACTGGCGGTAATCTTTTGATCTAGATCTTCCCAATTAGTTTTAGGAAGGTTATTATTTTCCTCTGAACCTGCTTGTTAAGAATATAAACTGTCTCTGTCGGGACTGTACAACTTGTGATTTAGCTTAAGAAACCAGAGGTTTGCCCTTGCATTCATTTTGATCACCACAAAAGAAGAAAAACAACCGTGTTTTCTCAGAAAGGTGCCAGATTTTATTGACACTTGGTGAACAGGGGGGCAGGATTAAGTGCGTGGTTCTGCGGCTCCTTTCATCCCATTTATTACCTACTTGTGATTAACAGATGAGGAGGGCTTCACTTCTGAAGTTACTTTGAGATATTCTGCAACAGCTGAAGGAGAATCTGAGGAAGAGCAAACCCACGTAAATGAAAACCAAGTGGAAATCCACTTGTAGCTACCACCAGCACTAACCATGGTTAACACTAACCAGCTTCTTTATAAACCATGGTCTGTTAGTCTCCTTCAAATGAATGCCTCAAATTCTAGTTTGTGGAGGAATCATGTCTTTAGAAAATTCAGTGTGTTTAAAGATAATTAAATGATTCCCCCCCCCCAACATAGGTTCAGATCAGCCTTCTCCCATATAGTACCCGCCAGATATTTTGATCACTCCCACCAAGCATGACCAGTGATTAGAGATTATGGGAAATGTGGTCCAATACATCTCATGGGCACTAGGTTGGGGACGGCTGGTTTAGACAGTTGTGTGTGTGGGGGGGCATGTGTGGTTCTTTCTGCTAACCTCTAATTAGCTGTGGTTGAAGGAGAAACAGCAGTGAGAAGTGTTTAGAATTTTGCTTTTTTACAAGAATTGCTTGGCATGTTAACTCTTCAGAATTTTCCCCCAAGAGAGCCTGCGCTTGTCCTTGTATCTGCCAATGAGATAGTGAATAATTACAGAGTGACCAGAGAGCTCCAAGAGAGGAAAAAATACATCTACACATAGTAATTAAAAAGCAAAATGTGATTAGACATTGGAGTGTATTCCAAGAAAAATGTGGTTGGGGCAGATAAGACAAGAGAGGAAAGATTCAAAAGCCTGGTTGAGAAAAAAATCTAATTAAAAGGAAGTGTTATCCCGGTGTTTTGATCTTCGATAGAGAGATGCAGGGTTATTAGTAGAAAATCATTCTGGCAAAAAACACTCTTCCACATGGGCATGAGAATGGGGTGCTTACGTGAATGCAATGGGGAGAATTTTCTCAAAACCATGTGTTGTCTCTGCAAGTTTAGAAATGTCTCTATTTTCAAGAATATATCCAATGGGCTGTTAGTGTATGTATGTACAGTGGTACCTTGGTTCTTAAACTTAGTCCGTTCCAAAACCAAGACATACATAGAAAGCAATGCAAAATGGATTAACCCATCCCAGACTTTTAAAAACAACCCCTAAAACAGCAATTTAACATGAATTTTACTATCTAACGAGACCAATGATCCATAAAATGAAAGCAATAAACAATGTACTGCAGTCACACAATCAATCAATCAATCAATGGCTGAACTGGGTTCCACACAGTCACAAAAACAAAACAAAAAAGCCGCAAAAACAAAAACGCAAAATAAATAGCAAAACCAAACAGACCACAGTGTAACGCTCAAAACAGAAGTGTGGCACTCAAATTGGAAACATATCACTGAAAACGGAGCACTTTTGGCTTCCAAAAAAAAAAGTTCGCAAACCGGAACACTTACTTCCGGATTTGCAGTGTTTGGCTTCCAAGTTGTTTGAGTACCAAGGTATTTGAGAACCCAGGAACCACTGTATGCATGCAAAAATGATAGCAACTGGCATCATTCTTATTCTTATCTTTATTAGCATGTCAAATTCATTTCCTCCTTAGGTAAGTGAAGTAGACATAACTATGCCTGGCAAGACAGCTTATTCTATAATAATACTACTACCCCTTCATGCTTTAATGAGACTTAAACATGTTGGTTGTTATGAGGCAGCATTGTGTTGTTGTTGTTTAGTTGTTCAGTCATGTCCGACTCTTCGTGACCCCATGAACCAGAGCACGTCAGGCACTTCTGTCTTCCATTTCCTCCCACAGTTTGGTCAAACTCATGCTGGTAGCTTCGAGAACACTGTCCAACCATCTCTTCCTCGGTCGTCCCCTTCTCCTTGTGCCCTCAATCTTTCCCAACATCAGGGTCTTTTCCAGGGAGTCTTCTCTTCTCATGAGGTGGCCAAAGTATTGGAACATCTGCTTCACGATCTGTACTTCCAGTGAGCACTCAGGGCTGATTTCCTTAAGAATGGAGAGGTTTGATCTTCTTGCAGTCCATGGGACTCTCAAGAGTCTCCTCCAACACCATAATTCAAAAGCATCAATTCTTCAGCGATCAGCCTTCTTTATGGTCCAGCTCTCACTTCCATACATGAGGCAGCGTATACCACAGTAACATCTCTGTCTTGCATGTCACTGTTAAAACATACCTACACAGGGTGCATTATGCAAAGTTTTCCAGAAGATCACCAAAACTTCTTACAGAAAATCCACACAACTACCCACTCCCACCCCATTTGTCTAAATTTATCTTTATAGCTCAAGGAATATGTAGAGGTAGAAGCTGCAATAATTGTATTGATTAGCAGACGAACCTGAGAGATCACAGATACTGCGTTTCAAAGCAACCCCCGGCTACCAACTCTTTTCATAACTTTGGTTGCTATGGTAGCTACAAAACAACACTTTTTTCTTCTTCCCTCCAATAAAAGGTGCCTTCCTATTTTCCTTCTGCATAGAGTTATTGGTATAACTTAAGTATTTGGAAGTAATCTTTTGAAAAGGCTTCTGAAGAAAGATAATAATGGCTGGTGTTTGTGTTTTCTGGCATTACCAAGTGAATAAGTTTGCTTTGAACTAGAATCCTCTCTAATCATTACTGGTGTTTCCATAACAACACGCAACAAGAATAGGCTGAAGGTGGCTTGCAGTATTATAAAATTAGCCGTTAAAAATTACCAACAATGTTCATGGATTAATAATAATACTTTAAAGCGCAGCATTAAAAACAGCTAAAAACGAATTAAAAATTGCAAAGTCTTAAAAGAGGCATCTCAGGTGTCAAAGGTCAGGGCAAAGAGGTGTTCCTTCGGAGGGTTGTTTAAAAGGCCAGTTGTGCTCTGCTCCCCTTTTCTTCCCATCTAGAGTTGCCTGCATTTCAGAGTGGGCACATTGCACAAGGTTGGGCCTTGGCAACAGCTGTCTCCCATCCTCCTCACCTGATCTCCACCAGTCACTATGAACTGCCTAAGGGAGGAGGCTGCCATAGAGAGGCCATGGGATTCGCTCTTGCAGCCACTACTGATGCCACCACTTGGGACAAGTGCCAGCTCATCCTCCTCCTCCTCCAGCTTGGCGTTGGTGCTTTTGGGGAAAATGGGGCATTCCGGGATCAAATCAGAAGCCGGGATGGCTTTCGTAATTCCAGGACTGCCCCTGGAAAATAGGGACACTTGGAGGGTGTCAGGCCAGGACTAGCCACCCGAGAAACAGTTTCTACGCAAATGCAATTCTGGTTCTAAACGTAGCATAAGGGGTCTCTATGGTATAGTGTATTTTAAAATGGGGTTTCAGAGTTTTTAGGGGTTTTTGAATGTTTTATGTAGTTTTGTAGTAGTTTTATGTAGTTTTTCAATTTCATTGTTCTGCATGGGACAATGACAATAAAGATATTGTATATTGTATCGTATATCGTATATCGGTATGATAATGTAATTAACAGGTGCCTGGGCAACATGTTTTTCAGGCCACTCTGTCATGCAGATAGGCAAACCGAGGGTTGGTAATGGATGTAGTCATCCTCGGATATTATCTGCTATTAGGATAATATTGTGTTTTCTGTCAATATTCATCCACCTTCAAATCAGCACACAAATCGCTTTGTGTGAATGCTATTAGGAAATAGCAATACTGCACTATAAAAGAAGGCTTGTTACTGCCTGCTTCGTGTTCCTTATGCTCAAATACAGTGCCTAGAATGAGGAAAGGTAATAATTTACCCTTCCAAGAGCATTAGAAAAAGTGCTGCGGGGAAATGGATGCAATTATTAGTAATTGCAAGAAGAGAGAGCTTTTGCAGTGCTTCCCCCGCCGCGAAGTTATGCTTTACTAGTTCCAGACTTAACCAGTTACTCCAGAACCATAAAACAGTCACCAAGGGAAGCTTCCCCCCCACCTCCTCTCATTCATTCTGTTCAAACCACAGCAAATGGCTTTGCAAGCTGCAGTTGTTCATTGCAGCCTGATAGAGAAGCTTACCTTAAACAGTTTTAGATCATTGTTCATAATCACGGGTAAATTACTTTTGCGTAAAAATCTTTGCAGCTGCACCTGCTTTCAGAAATAGTGGAGGAGGAGGGGGAGACCCATGGAAATCTGACTGTAAAGCTATGCACTTAAAATTTGCAGCAAAAAAAGGAGTAGCTCAGGCATGTTTCTAAGATTTTAATGTAACTATTAGCTTCCTTTTTCCACTGAGTTAGATCTTTAAGGAGACAAATGGAGGATCTGAAAAATTTTCATCGCCTACTGATCTCTGGCTGAATAAAATGTTGGGCACACCATGCATATTATTAGCCTATCTTGCAAAATACACATCGGTGTAAAAATAGGTGGGTCTGCTTCAGTATTGCAGAGATGCATGGGAAGAGAGCAAAGCTATTCCTCTTATTTTTCAGGGTAGCGATGCTCACCTGACCTCAAGTTGCCTGTGCCACAGCTGCACACCAGGATGGAGGGGCCAAGGTAATGTCAAGGTTGGTGTGGTGCAAATGCGCTGGCAGGAGTGCTGAATAGGCTCCGCTGTTGTGTTTGTGCCACACTGATCTCGCTGCTACCTTGTTCTTCCCCCTCTACATCCTGGTGTGTAGCAGCAAGGCAGGTGACCATAGATCAGGTGAGTGCCTCTGCCATCACCCCACCCACTAGTATATCTTTTCAAGGGAGGTAGGCTGAATTTCCCCAAGAGTAAATGACAGCCTGTCAACTCTGCCCTATTAAAACCCATCAGAGCCTCCCAGACTTGAGCCTAACCTTAACCAGGACAGTTAGTATAATATTCTGCTGTCTCTCTTTCACAGGCTTGTGTTAGCCTTCTGGACAGGCTCTCTGGGTTGAGAACTGGGGGCACCATACTTTGGTAGTTGTATCCTGACTTGGAGGGCCAATTCCAGGTGGTGGTTCTGGGTTAGTCTGCCTCTACCCCGTAACATGTATGATACAGGAGCCTATTTTATCCCTTTTATATTAACATCTACTGAAAGCCACTGAGAGAGGGCACCCAATGATTTGAGGTTGTGTGCCATAAATACCCAGTTTTAGCTGCTTTTTCCAGTCATGTGAGGCAGTAGAAAATGTGGAACTGTCCTCTCCTTTCAACCCCCCTTGCACTGTTCAGCTGACTGGGGAACAACTGGAAGTGGTGAACTGTTAGATTGGAAAACAAACAAAAGTTAATCTTTATCAGGAGTCCTCCACCCTTCTGCCTGCAGCTTGGCTGGTCACTGGAGCTGTGCCATGGTCGGCTCTGTGCTCCATGCTTTTTTCAACATTGGGGGGCCTGGCCCCTAACCCCAAAATATAGGGGGCCACCCAAAAGGGCTCAGCCCCCAGGAGCTGGTACCCCAGTCCTGGACCATGTAAGATTAGGCAGTGGGGGGAAAACAACCTAAGGGGCACAGGCTGAACACTTCTGAACAAGAAATTGTTTCTTGGAGACTATGTATACTGAGTGGAGAATGTGCATATTGACTGGAGAATGAAGTGGTAGTGATATGCACATTTCCCAAGGCCTGTTGGATATTATGTATATTGACCACAATTCCCTATTCATGGAAGGACTATGTGCCCATCCCCATAAGGCCTGGCTGGTTGTTGTGCACCTTAACCACTGAAATTACATTCCCTTTAACATATACATACGATACTTGTTTAAGAAAACAAGGTTGCTGAAGGTTGTTGCTTCTGGACTTCAGAACTGCAAAAGGCACCATGGATACAGTGCAATCAACAATGAAATCCTTATATAACAATACATAGAAAACAAGACCCCAAACTCTCCTTCTCTCTCTCTCTCTCTCTTTCTCTTTGTGTGTGTGTGTGTATAAAAGAATAATGTAAGCATAACGTATAAGAGAAGTCTTTTCCACATCCAGGTTCCTTCGGAAGAGTATTAACAACAGGTTCCTTCAGGGAATGCTTCCATTTTCTTCAAATGCATAACTGACCAGTAGAAGATCCATAGTCAAGACAGCTGCTTTCTTCTTGATAGGTTGCAAATAGGATATTTCACTCAATTATATTCGCCCACTCTTCTGAGGGTCAAACTAGCATCACCTTCCTACATTTGATATCAGGTGACACCATGTTGAATAGAAAGATGGGCTGTCAATTAGACAAGGGTTTTTGTGGAGCAATGCACCAGATCACATCACTACCTTCCTCCCTGCTTTTCCACAAGGGACTGCAAATATTCACCCCCCACACATCAAAGAAGCTGAGGAAGCATTCTCTTGAAACCCCATAGATCATGGCTTCTTCCATTTCCTGAAACACACAGACACACTGATATAATGATTTCATGAAATATTTGACAGTGTTCAATTGTGGACAAATAGGTCATCATTCTAGTCCTAGATCCAGCAGTGCCTTATGGGTAAAAATGGGGAAGGACTATTGCAAGCAAAATTTGAAGCCTTGTTGTTCACATATAATCTTCCTTTATATCCTGGCTATTAAACAGAGAGAGAGAGAAATGTGTCCTTGGGTGATAAAATGGCTCACTTCACACACACACACCCCAGTTGCAAGCCTTTGAGCATCTTTTAGTCACTTACTTCTAATTGCCTTCACAACCTTGGCATTTCCAATCAAGAGGTGCACAAAGCAAAGTTAACATATAAATAATTACCAATCAGCATTTGGCTTTGATGGGGGTACCTTTGGGTTAATGGAAAACAAATAACTATTTCTTCCTAGATATTCAAATCAAATTTCAATCAAAAACTCTCCCCCTACCCAGCTGCCACCCTCCATCCCGCCAAAAACAAAACAACAGCAGGTCAATATTATTGACAGAAGGTGCCTTTATTTTTACTCTCACCTTAGAAATGGATGTTAACAGGTGCACTTTCGGGAGTTTAAATGTTGAGGAACTTATTTCTGCTGCTCCTTCTCCAAAGATGATGGCATAAATATGGCTTTGCAAATGTGGTTAACCAGCACTTGTGCTTTAAGTAGAAGAAATCCTTTGGAATATAGTAAAGATAGTTCAGAGCAGACATTCACTGTGGAAAGCAAGGTTTCCTCCAAATCTGTGTTTTGGACTCAAACAAGTGTTTTGCCATTATGTTTTGGCCCATCCCTACTCTGACATGTTCAAATCTCATGCAAATCTGCCTTTCATGTACCATCATCTGAAATTGTCCTTAGGGACATACAGTTTCGACCCTGTGTTTCTGTTTGTTGAATGTCTCATATACATGCTAACTCCCCCCTCTTCCTTATTAGGCTTCTTGTGATTTAATTAATGATAGGGTGTTTTTATCATGGCCTGCTTTTCCAATTAAAGTATTTTATGACTTCATTAATCTATTAAAGAATTTCCCAGGAGGTAATTAATTAGATCTTTTCCCCTCGCTGGTATGACAACAAATTGAGTGGACACAATGGAGTGTATATTTAAATAATGTAACTGCACACATCATCTTAGAAAATAGTTATCTCCTTTTAATTGCTCTCTTGTAAAGAGGTTGGTTGGTTGCATCTAGTAACACAGACAGCCCAATAGGCTGAAAATTATTTTATAAAAGAGGGATACAAAATGAAATAATAATATGAACAAAAGTTATTATTAACAGCATAATTATTCTATAACATTTTAAAATCTGTAGCATTGCAGAATGTGGAATCAGGTTTTAATTTTTTACTGAGCAAATAAAATAGTAAAAAAGCTTTCGGGGAGCTGTACTAACTTTTGGAGAGCAGGGAGAGAAATAGCCATCTATAGCACAAAGATGCATCATTCTGCTTAAAGGAACCAAATTTTGATGCCTGTAATACAAGCATTAAGCATTTTTGCAGTCATTATATGCCTCATTCTTGGGCTCCATGATCACTGCAGACGGTGACAGCAGTCACAAAATGAAAAGACGCCTGCTTCTTGGGAGAAAAGCTATGACAAACCTAGACAGCATCTTAAAAAGCAGATACATCATCTTGCCGACAAAGGTCCGTATAGTTAAAGCTACGGTTTTCCCAGTAGTGATGTATGGAATTGAGAGTTGGAAGTGAGAGGATAAAATGGGTGTGTTGGAGGCAGAATTAACAGTGCCATTGAACAGAAGCAGTGACATCACCTTGCCAACAAGGGTCCGTATAGTTAAAGCTATGGTTTTCCCAGTAGTGATGTATGGAAGTGAGAGTTGGACCATAAAGAAGGCTGATCGCCAAAGAATTGATGCTTTTGAATTATGGTGCTGGAGGAGACTCTTGAGAGTCCCATGGACTGCAAGAAGGCCAAACCTATCCATTCTGAAGGAAATCAGCCCTGAGTGCTCACTGGAAGGACAGATTGTGAAGCTGAGGCTCCAATACTTTGGCCACCTCATGAGAAGAAAAGACTCTCTGCAAAAGACCCTGATGTTGGGAAAGATTGAGGGCACAAGGAGAAGGGGATGACAGAGGACAAGGTGGTTGAACAGTGTTCTCAAAGCTACTAACATGAGTTTGACCAAACTGCGGGAGGCAGTGGAAGACAGGAGTGCCTGGCGTGCTCTGCTCCATGGGGTCATGAAGAGTCGGACACGACTAAACGACTAAACAACTAAACAACCACAAAAATGTCTTTACAGCTGGGAGATGCTAGAAGCAAGGGGTTAGAGCATTCAAGAGGGGTCAGGAGGAGGAGGGTCTTAGAGGCTGAGAGTCACACTGTGAGCACAGATTCAGATGGAGGAGGGGTCGGAGGTTGGCCCTGCTACACAGTAGCAGGACAGTCCCAGTCCTGCTGGCTCGCCCCCCACACCATTCAAGGGGAGTCCTGCACATCACTGAGAAATGGACCAGACAGGTCCAGAAGAGGAGCTTTCCCCCTCAATCCAGCCTCGGGAGGGATCCAAAGTGAGAGGTTAGAGGAGGAAGGGCGGAGCTAGTGTTTGTTTTCAGCAATGTCTCAGCTGGATTAAGACGAACTAGAGGTCTCTGTTGTGTTGTGATTTTCTGTTAATAAAGAGCTAATTGCATTCTGTGTGCCTGCCCTGTGGTTGACCTGGCTCGTTGACAGCTTCTTGACAGCCATGTCCTCTGGAAACAAAATGGCTCCTCTCTCATATACTTCTCAGTATGGTATCAAGAAAAGCCTTTCTTTTGTTGAAGCCTTAACCAAAGTTTGGATTCTTGCTGGGACTGGCTGAAATGACTGGCAGAATCCGAGACCAGGGGAAGGAGACGGCGGAAGAAGATTGGAAGAAATTTAAAATTTATCTTAAGAAATATTGCAAAATTAATGAGTGCTAAAATGTTGTGGTTATAGCAAGTATGGGATTATAGCTGTAAAAGTTTAAGTAAAAGTAAAGAAAAGGAAAAAAATTAGATAAAATTAAGGGGGAGGATTTGCTGAAATAAATTTGGG
This sequence comes from Podarcis bocagei, assembly GCF_964188305.1. Classification (NCBI taxonomy): domain Eukaryota; kingdom Metazoa; phylum Chordata; class Lepidosauria; order Squamata; family Lacertidae; genus Podarcis; species Podarcis bocagei. Next base: position 89,238,093 of record NC_138129.1, read on the forward strand.
AATTGGAATGCAGAAAAGGGAGGTATGGGGAAGTCGGTGAAGTAAGTTTCAAGAAAAAAAGGATTTGAAATTATACATGTTTGTTTTTGTGTGTGTGTGTTTGTATTGTGTATTGTGTGTGGTTTTATAATTTGCGAAAATTCAATAAATATTATTTTTTAAAAAAACCAAAGTTTGGATTCTTGCAAGCTTCTGGATTACAGAGAAAGTGGTTTCTGCTGAGAACTGAATGCTTACTAACTGGAATGAGATCATCTATTGAGAGCACCTGTGTTATCTAGCTACGGATGGTAGCTCAAGGTCAGTATGGAGGCCTGTCTAATTAAAAGAAATCATGCATCTGTGAGATCACAACTACCAGAAAGTTCCAGCCAGCTGAGCTTTTGATTGACTGAAAAATTCTGGTTCAGCTGCAAAGCCTTTTTTAAAAGAATAAAGTTTGGGTAATTCCTTTGTTTGGTGTTTCACACCTTTCCCGATGTCAGGAAAACCTAAGTGTTGTATCCATTATCAGCATTAGTAGACCCAATGTTGTTTTTGTTCTTCAGGGAGTACTCAGGGGTACATAGTACCAGCAACCCCCTCTTTTTTTGGTTAAAAAGTGTGACACTTACTGTAACAACTTCATAGTGAATACTGGCACCTATTTTTCTAGGCTGGGGAGGGAACCCTGAAATGGATGGATTGAGGGAGTCGTGTCCATTAATTTCAATGGGTCTATTCAGAGTATGACCAATGTTTGGGACCATTTTCAATCACAGCTCTGGCATTCGTCACAGTTAGTGGGGAAAAGATCCAGGAAATTCATGGTCCTTATCTAAAGACAACTATGCAAATCTGGAAAAGTTGGCAGTTGTGACTGGCTCCGGGCTGCTCACCGCTCATCCCAAAATAATTTCATGAGAAAATACAGGCTACTGCTCTAAAAGCTAAAATGAGATCAGGAGAAAGGTGGGATATTATGCCTTACGGGTTTTTATAAAATGATAAACCTGTGTCATTAGAGAAGTTGTCTATAGACATGGGAAATACATCCCTGAGTTGGGTCCCAAAAATGCAACATTGATCCCTCATTTAGTTATTAAAACACAGACAACCAAACCACTAACAAAAGCAGAATAACACATACTGAGCAGGGGAAGTATTAGAAAGGGTATATGACATTGTTGGAGACTCAGTCAGTCTCTCTCACAGTCAGTTTCGGAACACGATCTTGAAAACAATATAGAGGATCCCACATCAAGTAATTTATGGTTAAACAAACCATTTCAATCAATATCAGCTAATGCCAGATATATATCTCTTAAAATTTTACATCAGTGGTATTGTATTGCTGAACAAACTGGCACATATTTTGTATACTGTAGATTCCAAGTGCTGAAGAAGCTGTCATGGTAAATGGACATACCTAAATATGTCTCCTGCTCACCTAGCAGTTCGAAAGCACGTCAAAAATGCAAGTAGATAAATAGGTACCGCTCTGGCGGGAAGGTAAACTGTGTTTCCATGCACTGCTCTGGTTCACCAGAAGCGGCTTAGTCCTGCTGGCCACATGACCTGGAAGCTGTCTGTGGACAAACGCCAGCTCCCTTGGCCTATAGAGTGAGATGAGCGCTGCAACCCCAGAGTCATCCGCGACTGGACTTAATGGTCAGGGGTAGCTTTACCTTTAAATATGTGGTGGACATTACCATATGTTTGTTAGTTTGTTAACAGACCTTCATTCATGCTGAAATGATAAAAATTTACAAAGCACAGATAGATTTCCCTCCAGAGTTGTTTATTTTATCAATATTTACAGGATCTAATAAGAATATAAGTTCTAAGTATTTGATAACAGACTTATTGGTGGCAGCTAGAGAAGCAATAGTACGACAACCTGGATAATGCGCCTTTGAAGACTAGGTATGGAAACATATGGTATCAGGGAAAGAAAATCACATTCTCCACACATTTGATGCAAGGAAAAGCACAACCACAGGATTTTAGACATTATTCAACATACAATGGACACTGGAGAATAGGAGACATTACCAGAAATGGCAAGAAGGGTGTAGCTGGGGAGGTATCTTCTTCCTTTAAGTGGGCATGGCCAAACTTGGCCCTCCAGATGTTTTGGGACTACAGTTCCCATCATCCCTGAACACTGATCCTGTTAGCTAGGGATGATGGGAGTTGTAGTCCCAAAACAGCTGGAGGGCCAAGTTTGGACATACCTGCTTTAAGTCAAAGGATTACATTCAACTAAGTACAGTCTTCAGCCTAGGCCAGGGGTCAGCAAACTTTTTCAGCAGGGGGCCGGTCCACTTTCCCTCAGACCTTGTGGGGGGGCCGGACTATATTTTGGGGAAAAAAATATGAACTAATTCCTATGCCCCACAATTAACCCAGAGATGCATTTTAAATAAAAGCACACATTCTACTCATGTAAAAACACCAGGCAGGCCCCACAAATAACCCAGAGATGCATTTTAAATAAAAGGACACATTCTACTCATGTAAAAACACACTGATTCCCGGACTGTCCGTGGGCCAGATTTAGAAGGTGAGTGGGCTGGATCCGGCCCCTGGGCCTTAGTTTGCCTACCCATGGCCTAGGCTGTAACCTGGCCAAGATGTGGAATGCACACATCAGGTGTGTTATTTGTGAAGCAGATGTTGAGCAAAGAATTCAGCACCCTCTAACACAAGAGGCATTTTGCACATGTGCAAGGAATTACACGCCCATTGTAATCTTGCCAAGAGCCAAGGATAACTTTACCTAAACATTTGGTACAAAATCCAGATAATCTATTATTTGTATTTAGACTAAGAATATATAAGGGGAAGAGTACACTAGAGGAAGTGGAGCCAAGTCTCGATTCAAGTTGCTTCTAAAAGAGGGTACACATTTCTCCCTCCCCCCCCCCATGTAAAATTGGAGGCTCAATTTAGTTTTGCTCTTTTGAGCAAAAAAGTTCCATTAATTATTGCTCGTTTATCTGCCTTACTAAACGCTGTAACTCTAATCTACTCAAGACATTTATCTAGCTTTAAATGCCCAAGCCATCATGTTCACTGCATGCAGGTCATTAAAATGTCATGGAAATGGAGCATTACTGCTGGAAAAGTAGTATTCAGAGACCAAAAGTAATGACATTTGAATGACAGTAAACCATTTATTACCAAAGCAAAAGACACTAACAACAGGGGGGAAAGACTGACTGCAATATATAATTTACAGCTTAATGTATGATATTACAGCCTTATTTGTAAAACAGAAGTTTTCTGAAAATGATCTGTGGTCACTTGGAATTCACGATGGGTCATGGAAGTGGCATCATAAATTGACCTCATTGGTTATGATGAGAAGGGTGAATATGCACAAGACCTACTGGAATCAATAAGAAGGTTAGCTGTGACTACAGATGGGAGCAAGATTCGGTTTGCTTCACATTTTAATGCAGAACTATGCAATCTGCATTTTCTGAAACAGTATCAAAACACGGCTATCCTTTGAAAGCCACACTTTTCTGAATTTTGTAATGCAGCTCTGCAGACGGTTAATTCTATTTATCCTTCTCCCCTAATTTTCCACTACATCCAGAGTCATTCTACACATTAGTGACAATGAGGAAGTGGAAATCTTGACTGTGCAAGTTCAGAATGCAACAGGGTCAGATTTTTTTTTTAATGCTTCCGCACTCTCCCGTCAAAATTGCAAATCAGTCCGTAGGGTCACCCCCAACCTCCTTCTTTGATGGTTTACTTACATACAGGAAAACAGGACAGGTGGGCTTTTGTGTGGTGAATGCATTCAAAAACATATGATCTCTGAACCTGGAGTTTAATTATTTTCCAGAACTCCACTAATGTGTAAGTTTGGTTTTGCTGAGTGCCATGGTCCCGACAGACCCTTCTCTCTCTACCCCTTCATCACTGCAGTACTTGATCTTGTTGACCTGCAAGGAAAAGCCCTGAAACAGACCAGGTTTTCTCTGCAGGAGTGCAGGAATTAATGTCAGAATGAGTGGGAATGAAAAGAGAGAGGGAAAGACAGGGTGCAGATTAAAGTACAGAGACAGTGATTCAATTTAGACTGAGCTATGAATAATTAGTCTCAGGAGCAAGCTAAGCAATAAAGATGTGGGTGTTCACCAGAATAAGAATAGATGAATTAGTCAGAAAAGTAATAACTCAGATAGTTTTTAAAATATGATAACAGTCAGGGAGTCTTCCATGGATGAAGAAATAGCAATTTTAGAGAGCAGCACGGAAAATTCACATTTAATTGCATTGTACAGACTGGTAGCAGTGGAGACAGTTCCAACAGTATTCGTAAAGGGAATATACTATTCTTTGCTAAAAGTGCTAACCCCAAAAAAGTGAGGAGAAAGCTTTATGTATTAACTAATGGTGCGGGGGGATTTATTTATCTCATTTACTTTATTGTAACAATTTAGCTCCCATCCTCTTTTTTAAAAATTCAAGTTAACCCCATACCAGCTAGCATTATTAACAATAAAATATTAAACACACAATACAAAATACAAGAGCAGAAGTAGAAAAAGAAGAGGATATTTTCACTAATGCATTTTTATGCACTCTACCCCAGTACATGCACTCTTGTGCACATTACTTGGTTGGAGCACTGCATTGTCAATGGGGAGACCTGTGAATTTAGAAAGCAGGCTGTGTTTTGGTTCAGTCATTGTTTCAGTTAGTACACATTTGATACAGGATGAATCAAATTCCTGCCCCAGCCCTATGCAGCTTGCATCATGTGGGGAAAATGACAAGGAGGCATGGAAGATATGTCACATGGGAATGCACGGAAGAGCTATTGCAGTTGATACCAAGCCACATCTGATTCATTCAGCAGAAGCCTTGAGGATGAGAGAAGGGAAGGATAAGAGGCCCGTTATTGTTGACACATAGCTCCACCAGCCTGGGATAAAGGCTGTCTTTAGCATATGTGCCGCCAGGGTGCAAAGATCCACCCAGCGCCCCCAAATTTAGTTTAGCCCCCAAACAATAAGGTAAAGGGACCATTAGGTCCAGTCGTGGCCGACTCTGGGGTTGCGGCGCTCATCTCGCTTTATTGGCACAGGGAGCCGGCGTACAGCTTCCGGGTCATGTGGCCAGCATGACTAAGCCGCTTCTGGCGAACCACAGCAGCGCACGGAAACGCCGTTTACCTTCCCACCAGAGTGGTACCTATTTATCTACTTGCACTTTGACGTGCTTTTGAACTGCTAGGTTGGCAGGGGCTGGGACCGAGCAATGGGAGCTCACCCCATTGCTGGAATTTGAACTGCCGACCTTCCAATCGGCAAGCCCTAGGCTCAGTGGTTTAACCCACACCACCACCCGTGTCCCTCTCCAAACAATATGTAACATAATATTTTGATGTAAGAGTTAATTTTGTGTGCATGGCCCCACTGAGAATGACAAGTGCCGCCATTGTGAATGACAAGTGCCACTGCTGGTGCAGCGCATCTTTGGTAAATGAGCATACAAAGTTGAAAGTCCTTTAGTGAAACAGTAGGTATACATTTCTGTAATACCTAGGTTTATATGTATATTTTTTTTTAGCTTGATCAAAATTATTTATTATTTCTAACAGGTAGATAGTTTAGAGCTTAGGCGGCTTCAGCGGTGGGCACCTGGAACGCCCCAGAATTCGGCGCCCGGGAGCCCCGCATCCCTTGCACCCCCGGGTAAAGACAGCCCTGCTTGGGACATTCCTACTGTAGCCCTGTGAATATGGCCTCCTGTAGTTTCTCCACAGGGAAGCACTCTTTGCTGCAGAGAGTGAAGATAATGACTTGATACTGTAAGCGAAAGAGAGAGAAAATTGAGTAAAGGACATAGAACTTTGAGGAGAAAGGAAAGGACAAAAAGCCATCATGAGAGAGAAACTCCAAGTTGGGACAGGGAAGGTGATAGCATCTACTTTATAACTTGCCTACTTCCATTCCCCAAGCTGCAGTAGCCCAACACCTAGTAAGACAGAGAGAGAAGGACTAGGGATGCTTGAGGAATTTCATCTTTGTGAATTCTGGAATGTATTGATCTGCAACTCCCTGGCTAATGTGAGAATAGAAAAGCAGCTATTTTTCGGCCTCCTCATTTCCTGAATGGTGCAACACAGTTCTCAGGCCAAACAGCATATCAAAACTGAAATGTGTGTTTAGAAATGCACATTAAAATGTCAATTTTGATGTGATTTGTTTGTTTGTTTGTTTGTTTGTTTAATCAATCCAGGATGGAATAGATTTACGAGTGAAAGTGTCATGATCTGTGTTCAGATATTCACCTTAACCTCTGAAGAGGCAATACTAATGGACAATGCAAGTACAGTGGTGCCTCGCAAGACGAAATTAATTTGTTCCGCAAGTCTCTTCGTCTTGCGGTTTTTTCGTCTTGCGATGCACGGTTTCCCATAGGAATGCATTGAAAATCAATTAATGCGTTCCTAGGGAAACCGCCTTCAGACCAGGTCCGGGGACAGTCTGTCCCCCGACCTCTTCTGAAGGCTGGGGGGGGGGGACAAGGGCTTTTCTTCCCACCCCCAGCATTTTAAAAAACCCTGGGACAGTGGAGGACTTCTCCGCTGTCCGGGCGATCTTAAAATGCTGGCGGGCGGCATTTTAAAATCGCCCCGGGACAGCGGAGGACTTCTCCGCTGTCCGGGGCAATTTAAAAGCCCCTGGGAAGGCAGGCAGGGGGGACAAAGACTTTCGCCCCCCGCCCGCCTTCAGAAGGTGTTCCCGCCCCCCCGCCCGGCTTCGCAGCAGCGCTACGAAGCCCGGCGGCTGGGGCAGGTGTTCCCCCCCCCGCCCGGCTTCGCAGCAGCGCTACGAAGCCCGGCGGCTGGGGCAGGTGTTCCCCCCCCCGCCCGGCTTCGCAGCAGCGCTACGAAGCCCGGCGGCTGGGGCAGGTGTTCCCCCCCGCCCGGCTTCGCAGCAGCGCTACGAAGCCAGGCGGCTGGGGCAGGTGTTCCCCCCCCGCCCGGCTTCGCAGCAGCGCTACGAAGCCCGGCGGCTGGGGCAGGTGTTCCCCCCCCCCGCCCGGCTTCGCAGCAGCGCTACGAAGCCCGGCGGCTGGGGCAGGTGTTCCCCCCCGCCCGGCTTCGCAGCAGCGCTACGAAGCCCGGCGGCTGGGGCAGGTGTTCCCCCCCCGCCCGGCTTCGCAGCAGCGCTACGAAGCCCGGCGGCTGGGGCAGGTGTTCCCCCCCGCCCGGCTTCGCAGCAGCGCTACGAAGCCAGGCGGCTGGGGCAGGTGTCCCCCCCCGCCCGGCTTCGCAGCAGCGCTACGAAGCCCGGCGGCTGGGGCAGGTGTCCCCCCCCTGCCCGGCTTCGCAGCAGCGCTACGAAGCCCGGCGGCTGGGGCAGGTGTCCCCCCCCGCTGGCTTCGCAGCAGCGCTACGAAGCCCGGCGGCTGGGGCAGGTGTCCCGGGGAGATTTTAAAATGCTGGGGGTCGGGAGCGAAGCGTTCGCTGCCGACCCCCAGCATTTTAAAATCTCCCCCTGTCCCGGGGAGATTTTAAAATGCTGGGGGTCGGGAGCGTTCGCTGCCGACCACCAGCGGGACACGGGGAGATTTTAAAATGCTGGGGGTCGGCAGCGAACGCTTCGCTCCCGCCCGCCAGCATTTTAAGATCGCCCGGGGCAGGCGGGGGGAAGGCAGGCGGGGGGGGGAGCAAAGACTTTTGCCCTCCGCCGGCCTTCAGAAGAGGTCCTCTTCTGAAGGCCGGCTGTGGGCGAAAGTCTTTCCTCCCGCCCGCCAGCATTTCCCTATGGGCTTTCGTCTTGCGATGCAAGTCCATAGGGAAATTCGTCTTGCGAAGCGCCTCCAAAACAGAAAACCCTTTCGTCTTGCGGGTTTTCCGTCTTGCGAGGCATTCGTCTTGCGGGGTACCACTGTATATTATTTAGCTTTCTCTAGGAAGGTATGGGGATTGTGTTATGATATGTAGGGTAGGTAGCATTGATGTTTAGTGAGGAAAGGTTGAATCTCAATTCATGATCCTAAGACCTGAAGGCCCAGGTCTGCAAGCTTTCTTGTAAACATGACCTCATTGAAGAAAATAAGATCTCTCAGAAGATTTTGAGCAAGGAGGTTTAGACTCTAAAGGGCGAAAGGTCAAGAGCTCCCCTAGATATTTTCCATCAGGAGCAACCACGAAAACTGCTTCCAATTTCACTTTAGGAAAGCTTTCTGCAGCAACCCAAGATAAGCCATTAAAGTGGAGCTGGTACCTCCGGTTTGGATTTCTTAGTACAGAAAGTATTGATCTGATGTGCAGAGATCTTTCCTATTCAAATTAATTCAAGAGGGTTCTGGAAGCTTCTCTATGTGAAAGAAACAAGCAGAAGGTTCATGATGTTTAGGTTATTCCTTCAGAGAAGCTGAGTACAGCTGGCTTAAACTGGTTCTCTTATCTCTTCTGTCCAGGTCATGCTAACTATAAAAGTAGGGCCAGAAGGAGCCTGGGTTTCACTTTTCTTTCTATCTCTTTTCCTTCTGGAGTGGTGTTCTGCACATAGTATGCTCAGTGTTAAGGTTTAGACTTATTATAAATTATTGTAAATTTAAGTCTGCTGCAACTGGATTTCTTAAGGACAGTGCCAATCCTGAATGTATTAGATTTGTGACCATTATGCTCATTTGCCTTCAGAAGCAGTAAAGCTCTGCTGGATGAAATATAATTGCTTCTGGTCTATTTTGGGGGGAATCCTGCAACGTGTTTAAGTTTTTACTCTGCTAACTACGCACTGGAGTTCTGCTCTGGATCAATATAGAGAGGAATTCCATGACAAGCACAAGTACCAATTGACAGGGCAAGTTCTCAGATTTAGTAAAAAAAATCTTTCTGTGCATGGAAGACACAAGATCAAGATCAGGTAGGGCAATTCTAATGGGACAAACTGCCCAATTGAAAGCTCTGTTGGTCTCACACTGACTATGGTGAAAGGTGAGGCAGGTACATGGAGTGAAAATAAGGGCTGATGTGGTTTGCCTGCCTGGTTTTTTTGGGGGGGGCATGTCAGAGGACCAGAATCCATCCCAACACATCCCCTTTCCTCCCTACCACTGCCAGAGCACCTAAACAACCACAAGAAGAAGGCACCTGAGATTAGAATTGCTTCTCCATCCATGAACAGTTCCACAATGTTCTATGGCCTTGGAATGTCCTCCCATAAACCCCATAGCATTATGCGCCAAGTCAATAACAGTTTTGCCAATGACTATAACTGCCCCCTTTACATATTTATGCACCTACATATTCTGTTGCCTTTTTGGCACTTAACTTCTCCCCTATCTAACGTAACAATGATCAATTATAAATGGTTTAACTACTGTACACTCGGCATAGAGGGGTGAACAAGTGGTAATTAACTTCCACGTATTTTCTTAATAATAGGCTCATTTGTCAATAAAGACACTAGGATGTTAACAGCAGAAAGTTATTAGCAAAAATTCGCTGCTGAAATTCTGCTCACCCTGCTGAAAAGCTGGCATCAACATTTTTGTGTGTCGATGCAGATTTCCACACCCGCACGACTCAGTGATTGATTTGTGCTAAGTGAGAGGTTTAAGAGACATCTTTGTTTGAGAAGTGATTTACAACTTGGTAGAATAGCAGATCCACATGGGATTCCCCAGTGTGATAAATCCACAAGAGTTTCCACATTTTAGACATGATCTATTGGTTAGATGCAGATCTAGAACACTCAAATCTCCAAATCCATCACCAGGAAAGTAATGCAGGAGATGTCTGCATACCTTAAAACGGCAATGTTAAAGAAACTTTTTACCTCCAGGGAACACTTTTCACATAAACCCATCTAGTCAGGAACTTCTGAGATTTTTCTGGGACATAGTTACCGGTGTCCTCTCAGTTCAGCTGGATCACTCAGAGGGATGAGCTGATCATGGTTGCATTTGTTGTATGACAGAGATGTATAAAATTACAGATGGTGTATACAATTATGTATGCTAAGTATGGAGAATGTGGACCGAGAGAAGCTTTTCTCCCTCATGATACCGGAAACCAGAGTCACTCTCTGAAGTTGAATGGTGATCGGTCAAAGAAATATAAAAAGAAGGTAATTCTCTACACAGTGGACAGTTAAACCATAGAATTATGAGGCTACTAGCCATGATGGCTGAAATAATTCCAGTATCCAAGGAGTATGCCTCTGAATATCAGTTACCAGAATGCTGCATCTGGTAGGCCTTTCACCTCATCCAGCAGGGCTCTTCTATAATGCAGATTAGTCTCAAAGCAGTAGAAGAGGAGGAGTTTGGATGTGATATCCCGCTTTATCACTACCCAAAGGAGTCTCAAAACGGCTAACATTCTCCTTTCCCTTCCTCCCCCACAACAAACACTCTGTGAGGTGACTGGGGCTGAGAGACTTCAGAGAAGTGTGACTAGCCCAAGGTCACCCACCAGCTGCATGTGGAGGAGCAGAGACGTGAACCCGGTTCCCCAGATTACAAGACTACCACTCTTAACCACTACACCACACCGGCTCAAAGGAACAGGGTGTGTCACAAAAACAATGTAGAGGTGGCAAGGCAACCCAGGTTGTGGTGAGGAGGCACCTTGCCCAAGGACTCTCCAAAATATGGAGTCACTAGTTACCGTTGGAGGAGCATTTCACTTGGCCCACATTTTTAAGCTGACCCAATTCATGTGGATCGGAATGTAATTATCATTGGCGTCTGCCTGGGCATCACCCGCAGTCAATCCCCAGCCAAGCAGCAAGGCATTGCCTCTCCAGCAGGGCCTTGGATTAGCCCATTTTCTATTGACTTTCTGGTGGGGAATCCCGCTCGGTATTTCTTCCGGCCAGGGAATTCCCATAACGGCCAGCCAACATGTGGACTTCTGCTGCTGAGGATGGTGGATGAGACGAAAGTCCACAACTGCCACCCACCTGAGAAGGGTGAGAAGCCTTTATCCTTCAGAATACACCCCTTTGTAAGTTTTGCGATACTGTTCTTGAGTCAAGTAACATACCAGTGAGTTAAAAATGTATGTTAAAGGGAAATAATTTTTAGAACGTCTCCTAACCGAATATTAAAAACATGATAAAACACCAAACATCACAAACTTCCCTAAACAGGGCTGCCTTCAGATATCTTCTAGAAGTCAGATAGTTGTTTATTTCCTCGACATCTGATGGGAGGACATTCCACAGGGTGGGCACCACTACTGAGAAGGCCCTCTGCCTGGTTCCCTGTAATCTCACTTCTCACAGTGAGGGAACCACCAGAAGGCCCTTGGAGCTGGACCTCAGTGTCTGGGCTGAATGATGGAGGTGGAGACGCTCCTTCAGGTATGCTGGGCTAAGGCTGTTTAGGGCTTTAAAGGTCCGCACCAACATTTTGAATTGTGCTGGGAAACGTACTGGGAACCAATGAAGGTCTTTCAGGACCAGCATTATATGGTATCGGCGGCCACTCTCAGTCACCAGTCTAGCTGCTGCTACATATTTTAAAATGAATGTGTGTGTGTGTGTGTGTCATAGAAAAGTTGTGGAAATGGGTGGAACAGACTTATGAGTGGGCATAGATGAAATTGGCATGGAGCAAAAATGGAGCAGAAATATGTCCAGTCTTACCAACACCGCAGTTGACACACAGAGTTAGCGCTGACAGCCCATAAACTAAATTAGCTCTCTTAAGCACAAGTACAATGGTACCTCGGGTTACAGATGCTTCAGGTTACAGACTCCGCTAACCCAGAAATAGTACCTCAGGTTAAGAACTTTGGTTCAGGATGAGAACAGAAATCGCATGGCTGCGGCGCAGTGGCAGTGGGAGGCCACATTAGCTAAAGTGGTACCTCAGGTTAAGAATGGTTTCAGGTTAAGAACGGACCTCCAGAACAATAGCTCTTAACCCGAGGTACCACTGTACTGTCCTTTTTTGGTAGCGGAGTGTGGACAAAATAGTCTCACTGGACTAGAATATATATTGAGATCTCCCAAAGATCGGGGGCTCTTTTGCTTAGCACACTAAAATCTTTTAAAAAGCTCACAGCATTTTGAAGATAATGAAATAAGTGTTTTCATACAGATGAGACAACAAGGGGAAGGGGCCATAAACCCATTTTTACACCCCTTTGCAGTGGAAGGGGAGCTGAGAAAATATACTTCAGCTATAAGCAATTTATATTATGCAAGCTCAGGAGAGGATTCATCTGATTAATAAAGAACACACAGAGTACACTAAAGAAGCAGAAAGACTCCGGATGTTCCACTAGTTATATAAGGATTAAGGATAACTAACAGAGTGTGAGTCTCCCTGAAGCTATATTAATCTTCTGCTGGCAACCAGTAAATAAATTTGCTTTTCCTGCACCAGTATTTACTCAGAGGCTTTGCAGGCTGTACGGCGCACATGACGGTTTGTATAAATGAGAGCAGAAATTGACCCCTTTTGTTCGCCTTACAAAGAAAATTGGCTGGAGCTGATCCATTGCTGGCTATAGTAAATAAAGCACCATAGGTCCTAGAGTCATATATTGAAGCTCCCGATGTGTCAGACTTTCTTTGCAGCATGTGCTGGTCTGCGCACCAGCCAATGTTTCTATTCTGGGATGTATTTTTTCCTTGTAACATTGATATTCCATGCTTCCTCCAAGATGTTCAGAGCGATGCACAGAGAGGCTCTTTCCTTTTGTCCTAGCAACAACTGTGGGAGGAGGTTAGGTTGAAGAAGTGGTCCAAGGTCACCGAGTGAGCTCCATAGCCCAGCATGGATTTAAAACCAGGTCTCTCTTGTCCCAGCTCCAACACTATTCACTGCATCATACTGGCTCATCGCTCCACCAAAGCCCTGCACATTCTGTAGAGCTGCTACCAAATCTATTTGCTCTCAAATTTGGAGGTCATGTTTGGGTGAGCCCATCAAGGAACTTCAAGAGAAGAAAGAAGCAATAAAGCTCAGCAGATTTTCTCAGTGCGGGCCACACAGTTGCTACCAGATTTAATCGAACACGAAATGTTGAGCAGAGGGACAAAGCTCCTTCTGGGGGGAAAAACAGCCAAGGAATTTTTTGGAAAGCAAAAATAATAGAAACTTCCGGGGAAGGTCTGTAGTGCAATAGTAGGTAAAGGTAAAGGGACCCCTGACCGTTAGGTCCAGTTGCAGACAACTCTGGGGTTACGGCACTCATCTCGCTTTACTGGCCGAGGGAGACGGCGTACGGCTTCCGAGTCATGTGGCCAGCATGACTAAGCCGCTTCTGGCGAACCAGAGCAGCGCACAGAAACACTGTTTACCTTCCTGCTGGAGCGGTACCTATTTATCTACCTGCACTTTGATGTGCTTTTGAACTGCTAGGTTGGCAGGAGCTTGAACCAAGCAATGGGAGCTCACCCTGTCATGGGGATTCGAACCGCCGACCTTCTGATCGGCAAGCCCTAGGCTCTGTGGTTTAGACCACAGCACCACCCGTGTCCCTGGCACCACCCACATCCCTGCAGTGGTAGAACATATAATTGCATGCAGAAGGCTATGGGTTCAATCCCTGTGATCTCCAGGTACAGCTGCCTGAAACCCCAAGGATCTGTGGCTGGTCAGTGTAAACAGTATTGAGGTAGATGAACCAGTGGTCAGACTCAGTATAAGGAAGCCTTTTGTCTTCCTTTCTTGCAATAACACTAGGGAACTTTTTCACCTCCCTTCTTCACATCCCCTTTGCTTCCCTGCTCTACTGTAAGAAGTGCCCATTTATTCCTACTCTCTGCTTCTGGTTCTTTGGAGTTATTGATCCATGAAAAGTGACATCATTTTATCCCACACCTGCTGCATTTATTCAGCAGCTTTGGTCGAAAAGTTTCATCGAAACATTTTTGCAAGTCAAAAGCATCATGTCGACTGCGGAACACCCACCCACCTGTTGGCTAACTTTCCCTCTCTCAGTCCAGCTACCCATTTTTCATTGGTTATACCTTTTCCAATATTGAACAGAGATTTGCAATCGTACCCACTTCCCACTTGTGTGTTCTGCTTACCCATGAGCAGATTATGAAAGCAGGACTAAAATGTGCAGTTACTGAGTGTAGAGGACATGCTTGTGTGGCCCAGATCAGGGAAACAATTGCAACTTGTTTTCTAAGAGGAACTAAAGTAGCCTCTCATTGATTTATGCTCAGAGCATTCAGTCTAATGCACATTCACTGTTCTTTTTATAAATGCAGGGGTAATGACATAATAAGTAGAAAACCATCAGTCATCAATATCATTAGCCACTTTACCACGCTAATGTTCAAGTTATTTTTAACTTTAAGAGTTGTTTTTGATATTGTGAAAAATTGCATGTAAGATGAATGATATGCACCTCTCACTCTTGAGGACTTTCACACAGTGGCGGAGCAAGCCGATTGGCCACCTGGGGCGGCGTGTGAGCCCTGTGCCCAAGGGTGGGGCCAGCAGCCCATGGGGGCCGGGCCAGCCGCCTGCAGGGGAGGGGCCAGTCACCCACGGGGCAGGGTGAGCCAGGGCAGGACGTTCCGCGGGGCCTCTGATGAGTCTGCCTGCCTCATCCCTCTCAGCTACCCTACAGCTGAGGGTGAGGGGGAGGGTGGACTGTTTGGGGCAGCGTGGAGCCTGCAGGTGCCCAAGCCACTCCCAGGAGAGACACATGGCTTGGGCACAATTTTGTCACCCCCCTCAGTGGTGACACCTGGGGTGGACTGCCCCCCCTTCCTCCACCCCTGCTTTCACTAAACCTTATGGAAATATACTCTTCCTTCTCTTGAAATTTCATCTCAATGATGTCGTCTAAATTCCCTTCTAATCTCACTTTAGGCCAGGGATGGGGGGTGGGGTGGGATCCTGTGGCCCTCAAGGTGTTGCTGGAACCGACACGTCAATGAGTATTCACTCTCTAACAGTTCAAACGTGCATGAATTTGAAGGCTTGCAAAGGAAAGAGCCACGGGAGCTGCCATGACTAGCAGGAATAGGAGGAGTTCGGGGGAGGGGGACAAGTGTGCCTGATCTCTCAAAGAAGCTGGTAGAATGGCTGCTGCTACCTAAAAGCTGAGAGGGAAGTGTCACAACAGAGCAGCTCCAAATTAAAGTTTCTGAACATTTCACTCCATTCTGTGAAGTGCTCTTTAGCCAGACATTTGATAGTTCTTTTATCTTTGTGTTCTTCTGGGCATCTTAAATGCTTTGGTTTTTTTGGGAGGCCAGTTCTCCTTTAAGGCAACTCATAGCCTTCTTGTATTTTTTAGTCGGGTAGGTGAGCTGAAAAATGACGCAAATATATTTCACATCTGGCAACCAATGTGCCCCTTTGGTTTCAGATTATACATGGGTAAAGGTAAAGGTAAAGGCTGACTCTGGGGTTGTGGCACTCATCTCGCTTTATTGGCTGAGGGAACCAGCGTATAGCTTCCAGGTCATGTGGCCAGCATGACTAAGCCGCTTCTGGCGAACCAGAGCAGTGCACGGAAATGCCGTTTACCTTCCCACAGGAGCAATACCTATTTATCTACTTGCACCTTGATGTGCTTTCGAACTGCTAGGTTGGCAGGAGCAGGGACCGAGCAACGGGAGCTCACCCCATTGCAGGGATTCAAACCGCCGACCTTCTGATCAGCAAGTCCTAGGCTCTGTGGTTTAACCCACAGCACCACCCATGTCCCTATGTACATGGGTAGGTGAGTCTAAAAAGCCAGGGACACAAATTTTCACAGCCCTTGAGTGGCTCTGGTGGCTCATTTACCAGAAGTGATGTATTTAGCGTTAACTCTGGAAGTGTATAAATTCTGATCAAACTAAGCCTTCTAGAGAAACATATACAGCAGGAGGCTTACTCTGGTCAGAATCGAGCTGTGCTCACTCTTCAGTCACAACTCTAGCTTCACTCATTGGCTAAAAACAGCAGTGAGGCTGCTTCATTTCACAGATATTGCCTGAAAGGGTGCCTGCACATTTTGCTTCCTAACTTTCCTTTGGAGGGCTATAGACTTAAAAAGAAAACTCATAGAGCAGGCCCCCTGCTGGCAGGGGCTGTGATGCAATTGCTTGAAAAGTTTAAATGACCTCTCCCCCAGGCTGGTTTTGATCTCCGATTTACCTTTCCTGTTCAGAATTGGCTGCTGAGCTACCTCTATATGAATTTTCATGTGACGTGTTCTTTGGGCCCCAGAGGCACAAACAGAGACTGCCTCTACACCTGCTGAAAGACAAACTGTTACACAGATTGAAGTTGGATAATTCTGCCCTCTGCCGCTGCCAATTGCAAGCCAGGAGTTCTGGTTTGTAGTGCTCCCTTTAATAAAGAAATCTCCTGTATGCAGACAACTAGCACATCAGAAACAAAGGTTTCATAGCCTGTGCTACTTTACAGCATGAAGATCACGAGCCGGAGAGAGCTGTTGACTGGCCCTTGTGAGAACTGAATGCTGAATGGGCCCTGCATCTGATCCAGCAGGACTTTCCTTTATGTTCTATTTTACAATATTTATTTTCTTTTGGTTAAAGCATGCAACACAACACAATATCGTGTTACCTGCCCAGCTCCACCAACAGCCTGATGTGGAACAGTCCAGAATGTTACCACTTCATTCTTTTCAATTTGTGAAATTGCGCAAAGATTTTGGAATGAGGCTACCTGAGAAGACAGTCAAATAGAATGATTAGAACTGAAACGATCTGTCTGTTAGCCCTTGCTTGAAGGCCAGCTGGGAACTATAGCATTATGTTGATGTATTTATCCTTGTTTTTCACCCTGATCTCTTGAAAGTTAAATAAGTAAAGAGTAAAGGGGTGGGGGGCGAGAGAGAATATCTGGCACCTCCGATTAAACACTCTTCTCCTCCACTGCATTAAATGCTCTGATTGCTCTTCTTGTATAATGAGTAACAAGGAATGAAGCTAAATCTCAAATGACTGCTTAGCAGCCTGCCACCTTGATCACCCTGCTCAAAAATTACTAGTCCGAATCTGATGTAGCCTAAGCACTGGACGTTCTGTTTGATTTTGCAATGCTCAAAGAAGTGAAATGAATTCATCCCAAGGGCAAACTACTGGAGCTTGTTTACAAACTTGATTGTCTGTCTTTGGGTAGGCATCCAATTGCAGTGAAGTCATTTTCCCCAGCTCCTGTTAACTTGTTAAATTGCCTGTTAGATTCATCAATTTCCCTTGTGCCATCACACAGAATGAAAGGTCTTTTCCACTCCGAAGAGCGTGCTTTAGAAACTTTTCTCAGTTTGAATTTTATGAAGCATTTATCTCCCACAGGAAAGAGCTAGAGTGGGATCCAATTTTTATAGATTTCAAAGCAAGTGCTGATTCATTTATCTTTCAGCGATATGGATGAGATTAAGAAAATCTGAGTCGGCCTTCATTAGGATGGGTTTGTCAAGAGATGTGGCTGGAAATTCCATTGGGAGGGGGGTGGCAGCAAAATTTGTGGATCTGAATCTGCCCATGTCAGAAACTGCCTGGACTAGACAAAAGGATCTGGCAGTGGTCCAAAAGTCTTCACTATTATTGTAGTTTGCACTGTTCATGCTCAGAAGTCTCCTGTGTTGATGTCAATTTGCACCATGTTGCCGCAAATATTCACAGCAACAGGATAGCATGGTGTACAGCTTCATTAAAGATGGCAGAGATGCTGGCAATGTTAAGTTACCTTCTAGAACTGAGTGCCTCAAATCACAACTCGTTTTGGATGCTCGGTGGAATCCGGACGAATAAAGCTGCTATGCCAACTATTTACAAAAATAATTCAAGCAGTTCGACCCAAGTCTAATTTCAAAGAAAAATCCAAGTGTGTGTGTGTGTGTGTGTGTGTGTGTGTGTGTGTGTGTGTAAGCCTCACATGATGATTGCAGAGTCTGGGTAGATTCATAGAGACAGAGGTGGTCCTTGAGGTATTGTGGTCCTGAGGTGCTGAAGACTTTATAGGTCAGCACTTTGAATTGGGCCCAGAAACTAATTGGTATCCAGTGCAGTCAGGCCAGGATCAGCGTAATCTGACCACTGGCCACTGGATTCTGCGCTAGCTGAAGTTTCCGAACTGTCTTCAGAGGCAGCCCTGCATACAATGCATTGCAGTAATTTAACCACGAGGTTACCAGAGCATAGACAACGGTAGTTAGGCTATCCCTGTCCAGATAGGGATATTCAGTGCTCCACTTTCAATCTGGCACAGACCATGACGGGTATGTGGCTCTAGAAATGTGTGTGTCCCTTGGGTGGGAAAAGTCCTCCCCCTATTCTATATCACCCAGTGCTCTCCAAATCTTGATGCCAGTACTGAAGGCATGCCTGTACTTCCCTCACCCATGACCCAGACACTACACCAAGTGTAAACTTGGGCTCTCTGCAGCTGACCTAAAAGACAATGCAAATAATAGCACACTACCCTCTAACAAACACTGCAGGCATTCCCATTATACTTGCTCTTGCGGTTCACATTTCAGCATCTTCCTCTCTGAAGCATTGTGACATGCTTTATCAAGACTGAAAGATAAAAGAACCATAGAGTCGTAGCAGCATACATGAAAAAAGGGAGAAGTTTAGACAGATAATTATCATCAGTTCTGATTTACAGTTCACTAGTTCAAATGCTGCAGGACATTTACCAAATCAGGGAGAGCAGTGGGAACGGATGGCTCTTTTTTATTTTTAATTCCCATCGGCTAATTTGTAATTTGACTGAACTAGACAGCTTCAACCTTTCAAGTACCATTAAAGTCAATAGGAGCCATCTGACAAATACTCTCCATAAGGCCTTCTAAAAGAGCGGGTGGCGCTGTGGTCTAAACCACTGAGCCTCTTGGACTTGCCGATCAGAAGGTCGGCGGTTTGAATCCGCGTGATGGGGTGAGCTCCCGTTGCTCTCCCAGCTTCTGGCAATGTAGCAGTTTCAAAGCACACCAGTGCAAGTAGATGATATTAGCAGTAGTAGTATTATGTACTACTACTATTATTATTATTATTATTATTAGTAGTAGTAGTAGTAGTAGTAGTAGTATGATATTGCTTTAAATGTATAGTGCTGATAGGGCCTAAGTGTGGTAGGATATATTTCACTAGGCATTCTCCATCTCGAAACCAAGTGTCTGAGAATGCAGTTGTGACCCCACATCTATCACACTTCAGAATGTCAGTGTTTGTCTTCTGAGTTAAATCAACATGCTGGGGTAAAAGGGAGTGTGGAGTTGGGGTGAATTTGTGGAGTGTGGAGTCTGATGTACTGTTACTATTTGTACTTTTTTTTTTTTTTAGAAAATGTATTTTACAAAGAATAAATTGTACTGGGGGAAAAGAGACCAATGGAATGGAATGGAATAACAGCAGTAAATATTGTGACTCCAATTAAAGTCACAGAATCATTGCCTTGTTAATTGGTTAACTCCCTTTAAAAGTGTGTGTGTGTGTGTGTCTTAGATAGGAGAGGTGGGTGTTGAAGATTGACTGGTTGTTTCACCATTGTTTTGCTGACTGTGGAAACTCCAAGCAGATGCAGAGTCCAAAGGAGTTTGTGAGGACCGGCAAGCAATGGACTGATAACTTATGGATTGCTACGAAGGAGTTTTGGAAGCTAGAAGACCCTCTCTAGGGCTCAAGGGAGAGAAACACATTGTATTGATATGCATAAATAATACTGCTTGTTAATAGCTGTCATCCTGCAAGTGCAGAGTCATCTTCAAAGACTTGTGCGTAGAGTCTACTTTATCACTGGGCTTTGAGGGTGAAACTGCTGCATCATTCTGCATGACTCAGAAAAATAGCTAACATGTAATTGCGTGGCGTACCTGGGAAATCAGGGTTCTACATTATGCAGGAAGTCTATGAGTTAAACAAGTCTCCCTGCCGCCATCAACTGCACTCTAATTCATAAAGGGTGGTGGTGATTGAGCTGAATTAACACAGGAGTTGAAGGCCTGAATGGGGCTTAATCTCTATTGCAGGTTCAGCCTCCCTTCCGCTCTCCCATTCCTGCTATACTATTTCATGCAGAGATATCTGTGCCCCTTCACTCAACTCGCTGCTCTCTTGGGAATGGGGAAACAAGGATGGTTGACTTAATTCATTTAATATTAATTCCCCATTTCTCTGCTGTCAGCATAATGCACAAGCCATTAAGCATATACACCAAGCTGCTCCCCTCCCCTCCATCAACGCTTTCTTTTGAAGTGCATTTGGATTGTGGAAAGACACTGGCTCGAAATCACTTGCTGCTGGTTAAACGTCCTGCAACTGGGTGACTGAATGAAAGGTGTCAAGGGTGTGTCCCAGGAGATGTTGGCAGAGGTGGCAGGACCCGGAGAGCACCCTGTTACCCTGAAGAGGTGTATAAAAGGGGGGATCTAGCAAATGTAGCTTCCCTGCCCTTTTTATTTTTCAGCCGGCTGTCTTAGTCGTCAGGCCTCCAAAGGTAAATTTGTGTATGCCAGCAATGTGTGCTCGTGTTTAATAAATCTGAGCATTCAAAGACCAGCTGTACAGCTCTCTCAGTGGCAAGTCTCCATATTTGCATTCATTTTGCTTGGCAGCTCATCAGAGCCTGAGTATAGCAAAACTGTCAAGGCAAGATATAAAGCATATTTATTTTGTTTAGCATTTGATGGGACTGGAAGGGAAAGGTTGTCCCATTAAAATTTACTTTTGATGATTTTCTTCAGGCTAACTGGTGTTTAATGCCTGAAACTGACCTACCCAATTTCGTGAGCCGGGGGGGGGGGGAGAAGGAATCAAACAAACAAACAGCCAGATACCAAACAAATTCAGAAAATAGCATATTAGCATTAGCATTTGAAAGAATTTAATTATTACACTGGGGGTTCGAATTCTAATAAGCAAAATGTGCAGGGTGCTCATCTGAAGTTACTGAAAGCCAAGAGAATAATCCATTTTGGGATGAAAAACATGGTGACGTCAAGAAGTGGAAATTGGATTCGCAGGAGCAAATTTTGCAAGCCAGTATTTGTGTGTATATATCACAGTGAATTAAAAAATATCCTGCTGGGATAGCTCAGTCGGTAGAGCATAATCTCAGGGTTGCGGGTTCAAGCACCACATTGGGCAAAAGATCCCTGCATTGCAGGGGGTTGGACTAGATTTCACCCAGGATCCCTTCCGATTCTATGATTCTATGAAAAGTCATTGTGTACATTATGAATACAAATTGCAGTGTAAGGTAAAGGTTAAGGGACCCCTGACCATTAGGTCCAGTCGTGACCAACTCTGGGGTTGCGGCGCTCATCTCGCTTTATTGGCCGAGGGAGCCGGTGTACAGCTTCCGGGTCATTTGGCCAGCATGACTAATCCGCTTCTGGCGAACCAGAGCAGCACACGGAAACGCCGTTTACCTTCCCGCCAGAGTTGTACCTATTTATCTACTTGCACTTTGACGTGCTTTCAAACTGCTAGGTTGGCAGGAGCAGGGACCGAGCAACAGGGACGCGGGTGTCGCTGTGGGTTAAACCACAGAGCCTAGGACTTGCCGATCAGAAGGTTGGCAGTTCGAATCCCCATGACGGGGTGAGCTCCCGTTGCTCGGTCCCTGCTCCTGCCAACAAATTGCACTGTACAATCTAGCTAAAGAGAGACATGACCGACTGCCAGAATGACACGTGACATTAGTCACATAGTGCTGCCTTTAAGTCCAAGGGAACAGTCGGGAGACCATGAGCTTGAGCAGATGAATGGTGGTGGGGTGGGGGCGGGGGCATGATTTGTAGCCCTTTGGAGCTTGGTGGTGGCTTTTTGTTTTTTTAAAAAAATTACTCATTCCTGTAACTGTTTCTCCTCTCTCACCCATAACTCCGCCTGATCCATCCATCTTCTGTAACTCATAGCCTTCAGAGGCAACTTTGGCTAATTACAGAAAAAAAGAGTCTCCATCCCCATCATTCAGCCCGGACACTGGGGTCCAGCTCCGAGGGCCTTCTGACAGTTCCCTCCCTGCAAGAAGTGAGGTTACAGGGAACCAGGCAGAGGGCCATCTTGGTGGTGGCACCCGCCCTGTGGAACACTCTCCCATCAGATGTCAAGGAAATAAACAACTATCTGACTTTAGAAGACATCTGAAGGCAGCCCTATTTAGGGAAGTTTTTAATGTTTGGTGTTTTATTGTGTTTTTAATATTCTGTTGGGAGCCATTCTGTGTGGCTGGGGAAACCCAGCCAGATGGGCAGGGTGTTGTTGTTGTTGTTGTTGTTGTTTTTTTTTTTTTAATAAACTTTATTACAATCACATATACTTGCGCATACAAAGAAAAAGTTGTAACATAAAGAAATACAATACACACAGCACATTAAAAACACATACATCTAAAGTAGTAGAAAAAAAAAACATTACGAAGAAGAAAATTCCAATCATACCCTTACACACATTTGACTTCCCTTAACCTCAGCTTTGGATTAAACATTCTACATTAATCTTCTGCAGTTATTTTGTTTGTCTTTACATGTCATAGGAGTTAAACATCGTCTACTGTTAAGTTGTTAATTCTCAAGTTAGTCTCAAGGTAACTTATAAATTTCGACCAATCTTCTGTCTTTTTAATAGAGTTATCCCGCCTAATATATTGTGTAAGTCTCGCCAATTCCAAATATTGGTACACTTTCACCTGCCACTCTCTCATTGTTGGAATTTCTGAGGATTTCCATTTCTTTGCTATTAAAATTCTCGCCGCAGTGGCGGCGTACTGGAAGAAAGTCTGATCTTTCTTTTTTATTTCCTCCCCAATCATCCCTAGAAGGAAAGCTTCAGGTTTCTTGGGAAAATTATACTTCAAAATTTTCTTTAACTCCTCGTAAATTTGTCCCCAGAAACCCTTCACCTCCTCACAGGTCCACCAAATATGAAAGAAAGTCCCCACCTTATCTTTACATCTCCAGCAAGTGTTATCTGCTGTTCTATACATTCTCCCTAATCTTACCGGGGTCAGATACCAGCGGTACATCATCTTGTACTGATTCTCACATAAATCAGCACATACGGTAAATCTCATACCTTTCTTCCATAATGTTTGCCATTTATCATAACCTATCTCATATCCTAGATCTTTATTCCATTTAATCATTACCTCTTTAATCAACACTTCCTTGTTTTCACTTTCCAGCAATTGCCTATACATTTTGGACAGTAATTTGCTATTACTCTCCATAATCTCCACTTGAAATCTAGATTTATTTTCTCCCATACCTATTCTCTTATGTTCCCTCCATATTGCACTAACTTGGTGTAGGTGAAACCAATCCTTAATTTTCTCTTTCAGTTCATCCTGTGATCTTAATTTCCACCCTTCTTCTGATTTAATTAATAAATCCTCGTACGTCCATCTTTTACCTATCATATTTAGTTTCTTTATTTTGATGATATCCACAGGTGAAAGCCACCAGGGGGTGTTTTGTTCAATCACATTTTTCTTCCTATTCCAGACTTCCATGAGTGGTCCTCTAACTATATGGTTATGAAATCCTCTATGGATTTTGTCTTTTCCCTGCCAGAGGTAGGCATGCCACCCAAATCTTAGATCGAACCCTTCCAGGTCTAATAGATCAGCGTCTTTCAGGGTGGCCCAGTCCTTTATCCAAAGTAGGCATGCGGCCTCATAGTAAAGCCTTAAGTTTGGTACACCAAAGCCCCCTCTTTCCCTGGAATCCATCAAGTATTTGAGTTTCACCCTAGGTTTCTTCTCTTGCCACATATATTTGGTCAGGGTTCTTTGCCAATTTTTAAAGCAGGTGGTACCTTTTATAACTGGTAGGTTCTGAAACAGAAATAACAGTCTCGGGAGGATACACATCTTAATCGATTCCATCCTCCCGGTCCAAGATAAATTCAGTCTACACCAGGTATTCATATCTTTCTTAATTTCCTTCCACAATTTATCATAGTTATCCTCTACCAAGTTAATATTCTTTGTGGACAACCAAATTCCCAAGTATTTCACCTTATTCGCTACTTTAATATCCACCTGTTGTTCTAGCTGTAATCTTTCTTGTGCTGTCAGATTCTTTATTAATAATTTAGTTTTCCCCCTATTTAACTTGAATCCGGATAATTTACCGAACTCTTCCAGAAGTTCTATCGCTCTGCTGGTGGTTTCAAATGGGTTCTCAAAAAAGAAAACCAGATCATCTGCGTAGGCTTTTAATTTGTACTCTTTATCTCCAATTCTTACTCCCTTAATGTTTGGGGTCGCTCTTATTTTGTTTGTTACTGTTTCTAACACCAAAATAAACAATAAAGGTGACAGAGGGCAGCCCTGCCTTGTGCCTTTCATAATCGGAAAATGTTTAGTCAAGTTATTATTAATGATCAACCTAGCCTGCTGCTCTGTATAAATCGCCCTGATGCCCTTCAAATAAGGACCCCTTATGCCCACCTTATCAAGTTTTTGTAGCAGAAATTCCCAAGATACGCGGTCAAAAGCTTTTTCCGCATCAACAAAAATAAGGGCCGCTGGCACATCTGGTCTTGTCTCCAAATACTCCATGATGTCTAATACATGCCGGACGTTGTCTCTCAGTTGTCTACCCGGTAAGAATCCCACTTGGTCTCTATGTATATATTTATTTAATAATTTTTTGAATCTACATGCCATGATGTCTGCAAAGATCTTATAATCACAGTTTAAAAGTGAAATTGGCCTATAGTTTTTTATATCTGTCTTTTCATTTTCAGTCTTGGGGATTAACGTAATATACGCCTCCTTCCAGGAACTAGGTATCCTCCCTTCTTGAAGAGTATTATTTATTACCTCCGTTAAAGCCGGCGCTAACAAATCTACCAGTTTTTTATAGTATTTTGCAGGTAGACCGTCCGGACCAGGGGACTTCCCGTTCTTCATCTTATTAATAGCATCCCGGACCTCTTTTTCAGACACCACATTGTTTAGTTGTGCACAGTCCTCTTCCGTAAAAAAATTCCTTTCTTCTTGGTCTAGATAGTTCTCTATTTCTACGCTGCTCTCTTCTCCTTTTTCATACAGCTTTTCAAAAAAGGTAACAAACCTATTTTCAATTTCCTCTGGGTCCTCTATCACCCTTTCATCTATAATAAGTTTATTGATCACATTTTGTTTCTTTCTTTTTCTGAGCTGCCATGCAAGTAATTTCCCCATTTTATTGGCCGACTCAAAATATTTCTGTCTCGTAAATTTAATTTTCTGTTCTACCTCTTGATTCAGAATAGCTGAGTATTGGGACTGCAGCACCCTCACCATTTGATTAGTCATTTCATCTGTCGGATCTAAAGCGAGTTTTCTTTCATGGTCCCTCAATTGGGCCAAAATGCCATCCTTCTTTTTCTCCCTTAATTTCTTTCTATAGCTATTTTGCTGTATTAGAAAGCCCCTTAGGACAGCCTTACCGGCATCCCATACCAACTCTATTGGAGTATCTCTATTCAGGTTCGTCTCCAAATATTCTCTCAGGGTTTTTTTTGCCATCTCCAGTACTTCCTCATTTTCAAATAAATATTCATTCATCCTCCACCTGAGCTGCCCTTTCAGTTCGTTTTTAATTTCCAAAGTCAGAGGGCAGTGATCTGACAGGGTCCTAGGTAATATCTCGCATCTCTTAACTCTCCATACCATAGCTCTAGTCACCCAAATCTGGTCAATCCTACCCCAGCTCTGGTGGGGCTCTGAATAATAAGTAAACTGTTTAGTGGTGGGGTTTCGATGTCTCCAGATGTCAACTAGGTCTAGGTTTCCCACTAACTCATTAAATGAGTTGGGGAGCTTCCCCCTATTTGCGTTCCTCTGGTTCTCGCTTCTGTCTATACTCGGTGTTGGGACCCCATTCCAATCTCCCAATAAAATTAACTTATAAGGTTCCAGTTCCAGCAGCATGCTTTCTAGTTTTCCAAAGAACTCAGTTCTTTTGGTATTTGGTGCATATACCGACACTACATTGATTCTTTCCCCTCGAAAATTTAATTGAATACCTAATATTCTACCTTCCTCATCTTTACAGATTTGTCTTGGTTCCCACCTTTCTTTAGCGTAGATTACCACTCCTTTTTTTTTATTTACATCCGAGTTTACAAATTCTACTCCCAGCTTTTTATTCACCAAGATGTGTCTATGTCTCTTTGCGATATGGGTTTCTTGAAAACAGATGACATCGTATTTCTTATTTCTCAAAGCTTTCTGAATTTTATTCCTTTTAATTTTCTCATTCAACCCATTCACGTTCCATGATAAAAGTTTTAAAGTGTCCAGTGTTGTCTTAGTTCTGCAACTACTTTACCTCAAAAAAAAACTCAAATTAAAAACCGACGCCTTTGTTTCCTAGGAGCCCCTCCTCTTCAACCGCCCCTTCTCCCACTGCGGCTTCTTCATCTTCATCTCCTAAGTTTGACCCCCTCTCTCCTTGGTCTTTCGCGCTCCCTTCCCTCTTTTCTTCCCTTTCTCGCCCATTCCCTTTCACCTCTTCATTACTTCGTACTCTATATTCTGTCCTTCCTAACTCTTTTTCATACCTTCTCAGGAACTTCTCTGTTTCTTGTATATCCGTTAATTTAAATTTCTTGTCTTTATAGAAGAAAGTAATCCCTTCCGGGAACTCCCATCTAAATTGTATTCCATTTCTCTTTAAAACAGCCACCACTTGTCTATAGCCCTCTCTTTTTCTTAATAATCTAATTGGAATCTCTTTGTAGATAATAATGGGCCTCCCTTCAATTCTAAGTTTGTTACGGTAGCTCGTCCTTAGAATTAAATTCCTCATTTCTAGGGAATTGAATATCACCAGGCAGTCTCCCAAGAATTTGTTGGTTTTTAAATGCTGTGGTCTCGACATTCTAAATGCACTATCAATCGTTAAAGCTATCTCTACCTCTTCCAAACACAGCCATTTAGAGAGCTCTTTAATCATTTTCTTTCTAACATCCTCATTTCTTTCTTCAACCACACCTCTAAATTTTAAGTGGAGCTGCTTTTGTCGCATGTCGGCCATAGCAAGGTTGTCCCAAATCTTCTCCTGTGCTTTATTTAGTTCACCCAACTCTTCCCTCATCCTCCCTGTTTCCCTTTTCTGTTCCCTCAGTTCTTTCTGTAGTTTCTTATTGGACTCCTCAATCATCTTAGATTTTACTGACAGGTCTTGAATTTTGGATGAGAGCTCTCCTACTGCTTCCTCTATTTTTTTGTCAATCAGGTCTTGCATATCTCCTAGCTTATTTTCCATATATGTTTCGTTTTGTTTAAATTCTTCCTTTATTTTAATCCATAAGCTATCTAAGTCTTTAATCTCCTCCTGACGCGATGCCTTTCTTTCCCCTGGGGTCCCGCCCATTTTCTTTAAGTCCTTCCCCTCCTTCCCCATCATTACTTATAGCACTCCTCCTTTCTTCACTGTTCTTCACTGTTTTCCCTATACTCCTATCCTTTCCTCCTTCCCCTCAAAGAACGTCCACCGGGGATAACGTATAATATATCTGGTCTAACTATACCGTGTACCCCTACATATAAGCACATAAACACATAAACACATATAAACACGTATAAACCCCGGGTAGAAGAGAAAAGAAGAAAACCGTGAGGAGGGTATCAGTCCAAAAGTATCAATTAGTCCGCTCCAGGTCTTGACCTTCTCTTTTACTTCTCTCCGTCCTCTCCCAGGCCTTTACCAACCCTCACCTGCGTCACACCCAACACCCAGTAGGAGGGTGGGGGGGGAGAGAGGGTGGGGAATAGAGAGAGGGGTGGGGTGGCTCTTAAGCACGTAGTTGTCCCGCACCACTTCTTACTCAGAACATTCAAAGTTTAGTCCTAGTTAGTTCTAGTTAGTTTACCTCCGGCGTTTCAGGAACTTCGAGCACTTTAAACTCAGACCCAGTCCTGAGAAGGGCTCTGTTCAGTTGGTTAAGCACAGTACCCAGTTTCCACCACCAAGAGCCAGCTTCTTACAATAACCTACAGTAGTGCCCTGGTCGGCTGTTGGCGTCACTGCATGGATTGTCTTTAATATATCTCGGGTCTTTAATATATCTCGGGTCGCCAATCTGATACCAGACCCTTGCCGCACCTCCCTTGTCGTGTTCTTGCCAACTTATCTTAATATATATCCACAGGGAGGTGAGTAGCGTTGAAAAAGTCAGAGAGGTTCTGCAACGTAACCAAAATAGGGCCTCTCCGGAGGGCTTGAAAGGCGTTAATCACAATCTATGTCCCAGACTTGGCGTTATGCTTGTTTAATAGAGTTTAATAGAGTTTAATAAAGTGGATAAAAAAATCGTTTTGGTCCGTATTTATTATCAATTCGGGTCTAACTCACTCAGTCAGACTGTTTACTAACCTCCTCACTCCTGCGACTCTCTTTCTGCGCCATCTTGCCTCCGCTGCCGAGGAAAATCCCGAAAGGCAAACAAAAAGTAAAAAAGTACCTAGACGTCTCCTGGCTTCTCATCAGCTGCTCGCTTAATTAGTTAGCACTTCAGGCAGAGAAAAAAAACCTTTTCATATGCCAGAGACTCCGTTCTTATCTCCAAGGGGTTCCAACGCTATCCGCAGTTGAAGCTCCGGGCGTTTCGCTGTGGAATCGGCACTTTCCAATTTGCGCTGGCGGTCACCGTTTTTTTTTTCTTGCTCTCTCTGTCCTTCCCAGAGGAGATAGGATGACCGCGTCCGCGCTGCAGGTTGCCTCTCCCCCAAGGGTTCCCCCCCTGAAGTTTCGGGGTACGCTACGCCCTTGCGTCTCCCCCACGTCTTCCACAGCGCCCAGAAAACCGCGAGCTAGCTTTCTGCGCTTCCTCACTGCTCGCGTCCGGAACTGCTCGCGTCCGGAAAATGAGGAAGTTGTTGTTGTTGTTGTTGTTGTTGTTGTTGTTGTTGTTGTTGTTGTTATACATGATGTGACTGTGTATTATATCTAGTTTGGTACGAACATTGCCTCTGGGATATGTGGCCCTCCCAGGTGATCACAATTATGTCCCACTGATTTTAATGGGACTTATTTGCTTCTAAGTAAGTTTGCAGGGCTGGATTAACCTTTAAGAAATAAGCACATGTGTAGGGCATCAAGGGAAGTGAGGCACCAGGGAAATTTTTCATAGCCGTTTTTACCATGGACCGTATGGTGCAGCTGAACCACACAGAACAACTGCTGGATGCCTTATCTCTACTAAGTATAGAAGCAGATGTGTTACATGAGATTAGTTTTGAGGATCTGATCAAAGATTTTGCAATTAGAAAAAGTAGGGGAGATTTCCCCCAAATAGAAATAAAGTGGAAGTATACAATAACAAACATTATTTCCCATCTTACTGTACATTTCGTTTCATTTCAAAAGATAAACTTTTATTTTATGGTTTATTATTGTTCATATTTTGAATTAGAATTCCAAAATCTTTTAAGTGCTCAGGGCCTAATTAAGCTCTTAAATAATTAATTAAGGTCTTAATCTGGCCCTGTAAGTATGGAACGTAGGAACATTGCAGTTGCCTTATACTAAATCAGACCATTGGTCTGGCTAGCTCAGTAGTACAGCTTTCTCCCGATTGAAGCGCAGAATGTTTGAGAACTGGAACATTTGCAGGGAAACCAAAATGCTTGTTTACAAAGCTATTGTAGTACCAACCTTACTGTATGCTTGTGAAATGTGGACCACTTATAAACGCCATTTCCAACTCCTCAAAAGATTCCATCAACAGTGTCTACAAAAAGAATTACACATCAACTGGAAGACAGGCAAACTAATGCCAGTGTACTGGAAGAAGAAAGGATTACCAGTGTTGAAGCCATGATTCTTCAACATCCACTTTGTTGGACTGGTCATGTTGTGTGGGTGGCAGATTATCATCTTCCAAAGCAACTACTCTATTCCAAACTTAAAAATGGAAAGCGTAATGCCGGTGGTCAACAAAAGAGATTTAAAGACTCTCTCAAGGCAAATCTAAACACTGACAACTAGGAAACACTGGCCTGTGAGCACTCCAGTTGGAGAACAGCCTTTACCAAAGATGTCATGGGTTTTGAAGACACTCAGGATGAATGGAAGAGACATGCTAAGAGGAAGGCACACTTGGCAAACCCTCACATGATCAACTCCCACTCGGAAACCTGTGGAAGGATGTATGGATCCAGAATTGGCCTCCACAGTCACTTACGGACTCACTGTTAAGACTGTGTTTATGGAAGACAATCTTACTCAGCTATGAGAGATCGCCAAAGAAGAAGAAGACAAAGATTGGCAGCAGCCCTCAAAATTTCCAGGGAGGGGAGTTTCCTAGCACTACTGGGAGATGCCAGGAATTGAATCTGGGAACCTTCTGCATGTTCTACTATCACCCGTCAGTTATAGCCCTTCCCCAATGGCTAGGACTGCACCTAGCCTAATTTGAGCAATACCCTAATTTGCCGTGTAGAAGTTGGTAGGCAAGAAAATAAAACATTCTGAAAGTGTTTTTCTAAGGAGCTTCAAAATGGATGCTTTCAAAACTACCAAACTTAGGTCCTTTTGTTTCCTGACACCAAAGTGTTTTTTTAAACAATCAGCATGGATATTCTTGGATCAAAATATAAGCAATTCCATGTGCATTTGAGCTGCAGCCATGAATTCCTGTTTGTTTTGCCTCGGAAGGATGAATACAGAAGCAGTAGACAAAATGGGGATTCATTACCACAGTGAGGGAGAAATTATCTTCTTAAAGGATCTAATTGGCCTTAACAATGAGCCCTTTCTGAAGACTATTTCCGGGGGGGGGGGGGAGGAGAGGGGGAGACAGCCAGAGGCACTTTTCTTTTTAACCATTTATAGCTTTCCTTGAATACATTCTCCACCCCATGTTTCAGCTTGAAGAAGCAACAGCAGCAGCAGCAGCCAAAATGCTTGGGATGAAGGCAGGAAAGCATTGCTTACTGAGTCCAGAAAATGGCCTTTTGATGAAGAGGAGACGAAAATGGAATAAATAAAGGGATTCTATGTACTCTGCAATGTTTCAGAGAGAGAAATAGGGCTGTGCTTGTGCAATTACAGTGTTCCCCATCTCTCACAAAGGATCCAGCTGTCTTTTTTCCTCTCACACATATACACATGTAAACAGAGGTGATATACACCCCATTCATTTAAAGCATACCACCCCACCCCCCAAGAGTCCTGGAAACTGTAGTTTTCCCTTTGCAGAGCTAAAATTCCCAGCACACTTCAACTGTGGGATTCTTGTTTGTGTGTGTTTTAAATGCAAGGTGTGTATGCAACCACAGACATGCATATAGGTGGCACCTACACACATTATTACACATTGCTGAAGTTTCTTCTCCACTTGATGTATTTATCCTGAAATAGCTTATACTGTACTGATACAGTGGTGCCCCGCAAGACAAATGCCTCGCAAGACAAAAAACCTGCTAGACGAAAGGGTTTTCCGTTTTTCGATGCGCTTCGCAAGACGAATTTCCCTATGGGCTTGCTTCGCAAAATGAAAAAGTCTTGCGAGTCTTGCGATTTTTTTCGCTTCCCCCCTTTTTCTAAGCCGCTAAGCCGCTAATAGCCTTTTAGCCGCTAAGCCGCTAAGCCTTTAATAGCCGCTAAACCGCTAATAGCGCTAATCTGCTAATCCACTAATAGGGTTGCTTTGCAAGATGAAAAAACCGCTAGATGAAGAGACTCGCGGAACGGATTAATTTCGTCTTGCGAGGCACCACTGTATCAAAGCACAGTGCATTGGCTAATTGACTACAACAAATTACTTTCTTTCTTTTTAGAAAACTTACAAATGCTTAACAGAAAGTGTGAAGGAAACATCATCATGGTTAGCGGCTCTGAACTCTTTTCAGGAAACATTGCCCGTGGACAAAATGATAGACACATTTTGCGTACACAACAACTAAATCAGTGCCCTTTGCCGGCAAGTGATATATAATGGGCAAATTAATATGCACAACCTTCTGCAAGTACTTGGAGACTAATTTATGTTTAACCTAATAAATTAGAATATGGAAAAGAGTAATAGTGGTCCATGGTTCACATTGATACACAACCCATGCTGACAATTCCCATTTACATCTTGTGGGTGATAAGGAAAGAGTAAATCTAGCAGGGTGTGTTTGGCATTTTTATGTAAACGCTAGTGCTGTGTTTACCCAATTTCTGAGAGCTGGCGCATTCTTTTTTGTCAGTTAAAACTGAAGACATTCTTTACTCCCACTTCCAAAACAGTTTGCTTTTCGAATACACACACATCACTTGCCATTTCTTGACTAGAGTGCCTCCATTTTCCAACACAATTCCTAACACAATCCCAATACAATCCCAACACAATCCAGTGATCATCCTAAGGGTCAGAATTGATTATTCAGGGACTGAAGTTACCATACCCTTCAACCATCCCTATTTGAGCAGAACTTCCCGGAATTACAGAAGCCACCCCAGCTTCTGATTGGATCCCGGAATCTCCCATCTTTTGGTCCGGCACTCTGGCATGAGTCCAGTGGCGTAGTGTGGGGGGTGCAGGGGGGGCCGGCCGCACCGGGCGCAACATCTGGGGGTTAGGGTTAGGGGGTGCAAATCCATGGGTTAGGGGGCGCAAATCCACGGGTTAGGGGGCGCAAATTACTTGCCTTGCCCCGGGTGCTGACAACCCATGCTACGCCACTGCATGAGTCAGCTGGCTTCCGCCAGAGCACAGGGCCAAAAGATGCTTGTTGGTTTGTCTCACGCCTTTGCGCAAATCAGCTAACTCACACCAGAGTGCCAGACGAAAAAACAAGCATCTTTTGGTCTTGCACTCATCAGCTGGCTCCTGCAAGAGCTTTGGACAAAAAAAAAAAAGCATCCCAATTTTCATTAGTGGGATGTTGGAGGGTATGAGTTACTTCCCTGAAAAGACTGTATGCTGCAGTACAGTGTCTTACCACATTGGGGGGAGTCTGTGCACAGGCACAGCAGCTCCTGAGAATCAGGGACTCATGCAGAGATTCAACAGTGTTGAGTCCTTTGACTGATTCTGCTGCATGTCTGAATGACTTAGTGCTGCAAACTCATTGAATGGAAAAAATGCAGAAATAATGATTTTTCCTACTCCTTGCAGAGGCATGAATTTTTCACAAGGAATTTTAATTTATTTTATCACTTAATGCATGCACGAATGATACCATGCTCAGAACAATATCTGGAAATTAGTCTTCTATTGGGAAGGAGCATGGGACTGTGCCTTGCTCCTAGTCATAGAATCATAGAATCATAGAGTTGGAAGAGACCACAAGGGCCATCGAGTCCAACCCCCTGCCAAGCAGGAAACACCATCAGAGCACTCCTGACATATGGTTGTCAAGCCTCTGCTTAAAGACCTCCAAAGTAGGAGACTCCACCACACTCCTTGGCAGCAAATTCCACTGTCGAACAGCTCTTACTGTCAGGAAGTTCTTCCTAATGTTTAGGTGGAATCTTCTTTCTTGTAGTTTGGATCCATTGCTCCGTGTCCGCTTCTCTGGAGCAGCAGAAAACAACCTTTCTCCCTCCTCTATGTGACATCATTTTATATATTTTAATATATATTTTATAGTCAGACCAGTAGTCCATATATCTTAGTAAAGTTTGCATTGTGCCAGGGAATGCTCTGAATCAGAGGACTGGGGAATGCAATCTCAGGCAGATCAGATCCTCTTTGAAGAGGAGTTGGAGGGGGAAGAACCGCCTCGCCCTGGTCTCCAGCAGTTTCAGAAACAGGGAGAGACACAAGACACCGAGCAGCTTAGAGAAGAGTTGCCTAGCTATGAGATAATGGAAAGAGAAACAGAAGGGAGGGAACAGCCAGCAGAGACATCATTAGAGAGTGTGGGAGACCCTCCCTCCCCAAGAACTAGGAGGTCTGACCGTATTAGAGAACAAAGAATGCAGAGAGGAGGAGGAACTTCCTGTTTGCGGCCAGGATGTCGCAAGCGACAGAAGGGGGAGGATTTAGAGTAGCCAACTGCTCTCCTTGTGGAGGGATGTGGATTGTTGCTTGCAAGCAGATGAGTGAATAAAAAGGTCTATAAAATATAAAGTGCTCATTAATTCTGGTCTTTGAATTTCCGAAGGGGGGGGGGAGTCTCCACACCTGACATATTGATTAGCAATGGCTCTTGAGGATGTCAGGCAAGCAACATTCCCAGACCTTCCTGGAGATGCCAAAGAGCAAACCTAAGACTTGCTGGTGCAAAACAAGAATGTCCTACCTCTGAGCAACAGAGAATGCCAGATTGTGAAAGCAGAATCTCTGCCATGGCATGAAAGTCACTCCTTTGTAAATTGATAGGCCATATAGAATCATAGAATTGTAGAGTTGGAAGGGACCATGGCCGTTCTCGAGTCCAACCCCCTGCAATGCAGGAATCTTTTGCCCAATGTGGGGGTTCAAACCCATGACCTAGAGATTAAGAGTCTCATGCTCTATCAACTGAAAAGCATTTCCGGATTGCAGCACTTCAGACTGCAAGCAGGGAGAGCACGTGTTTAAGAGCATGTGTTCAAGTGGGGAGAGCACATGTGGAGGAGGGGAGCTGCAGGAAGTGGCATTGTGTTCTAAACCACTGAGCCTCTTGGGCTTGCTGATCAGAAGGTTGGCGGTTCTAATCCATGCGACAGGGTGAGCTCTCGTTGCTCTGTCCCAGCTCCTGCCAACCTAGCAGTTCGAAAGCATGCCAGTGCAAGTAGATAAACAGGTACCGCTGTGGCAGGAAGGTAAATGGCATTTCTGTGCGCTCTGGTTTCCATCATGGTGTAGTGTTCTGTTGCGTCAGAAGTGGTTTAGTCCTGCTGGCCACAGGACCTGGAAAGCTGTCTGTGGACAAACACCGGCTCCCTTGGCCTGAAAGCGAGATGAGCACCACAACCCCATAGTCCCCTTTGACTGGACTTAACTGTCCAGGGGTCCTTTTTATTTTTTACTTTTACTTTGCTAATCTAGAAACCCCCTGTAGTGCTTTGCTGCACACTGAAATAGGCCTGTGGAGGGGTGGTGACAATGCTCATTAATTTAGAATTCCTGAATTCCCTAGCCCTTTGTACATTGAACAAAGCAGTATATGCAGAATGTTCTATGCAAGTGTTCTAAAGAAGGGGGAAAGATTGGCGGTAGAGCTTGCTACTCTCTGACTCATCATGCATGTCCATTCTGCATGCATATTATGAACAAGTTTTCAGTTTTCTGTAAGTTTATGGTTTTGTTCTGTTAATGGGATGCATTCAAATCATGTAGCCTTCCACCTGTACTTTGAAGTACTCTCATCCAGGAACAGTTTTATCACATCATCCGGTATTAAATCAGTTTAGCATATTTTAAATTCCACTCCAGTCAACTGGCTTCAGTTTTTAAAAGGCCCTAACTCATGTCAGATACCAGCCGAAACTATCACAAAATGAGTTTCTCCACATCAAACAGCCAGTTCATTTCTTTTTTGGAAAACAAAGTCATTTGCAAAAATGATCACCTGGCGAGAGATCAGAGTTTCAGTTTATAGTCTAATACTTGTTTCCATCCCTGCAACAGTGAAAGCTGGGTGTCTTTCTGTTATACTTACTAGTTCAAGCCATTTGTTACTGGCTCAGTGTCCCACCACCACTCCCCTGGCTCTGAGCATTCCTCCTCTGAGTTTTCCCCAGGGGCTTCTCCAGATGTAACCTGCCACCGCTCCGTGTCATCCATCCAGTCCCTGACACAAAGTAGGTTTTCTTTGCTTCTTTCACTGGTATTTGATAGACACAATCTTTCACTACTACTTGGTTTCTTCTAAATATCCAGACCATGCCTCTCCCACCAAGAAGCAAAGACTAAATCAAAGCTATGTCCTGCCCTATGTGTTGGACCGATGATATGTTGAGATACAACCATGGTTGCCATGGAGGTCATGAAGTCACAAGCCAGCCTTGTCAAGGTGGTCCCAGAGTGAGAATAGAAATTCACCAGGACCAAGCTATTGGGGTTTTCCAGCATCTCAAATGTAGATGGTCAACCTACAGTCTGAGTGTCACAAGTAGCAAAGGCCACAGAATTTTGTGGTGTTTCCTGTTCAGTGGCAGAAACGCCCATTAGCATGGATGCTATGCAGTGGAGTAGCGTGGGGGGTGCAGGGGGGTCCGGCCGCACCGGGCACAACATCGGGGGGGGCGCTCGCACTCGCAGCTCTCTGCCCCTACCTGGCTCACTCACTCTAGGGTGCGCAAATTACTTGCTTTGCCCCGGGTGCTGACAACCCACGCTACGCCACTGATGCTATGGCATGGAAGGAACACACACACACACTCAGGTAACAGAGAAAATAACAGCAAAAATAAAGCACCTTCAAAGCTAAATATTGAACTCCCCCCCAAAAAAAAACCCCATCAACCCCTAAATGAATGGTTGTCAAAAGATGTGACACACCACGCTAGTATGGCAGAAAAGGATGGCAAGTGTGTTGGGAAGATTTGGGGACAATCAAATAAACATTTAAACATTTCCCTTGTTGGTATGGTATGGTATGGTATGGTATGGTATGGTATGGTATGGTATGTATCAGTTTGTTTGTTTATTTATTTGCAGAATATGGAAATATCTTTTCAAAATGAAATCAAGAACATCAAGTGATACTGAGGGCAATTCTAGTTGTCATCCAGAATCACCATTTGAACAGAGTACAGTGGAACCTTGGTTCTTGAACGGCTTAGTTGACAAACAAATCGGCTCCCAGATGCCTTAAGTGTTCCAGTTTTCCAATGTTTTTCGGAAGCCAAACATCCGACGAAGCTTCCGCTTGAGTGCAGGAAGATCCTGCAGCCAATCCAATCGGAAGCCATGCCTTGGTTTTTGAACATTTCGGAGGTCGAACGGACTTCCGGAATGGATTATGTTCAAGATCCAAGGTACTACCGTACTAGAGAAGACTCATTTATAATTTTTGGAATACTTCACGTTCCTATGTAGTTGTATGGTTTATACTTTCTGGATGCCCCATGATCATACTTTAAAGCAGTTGTGATCTGTGTTATAAATCAAGCACTGCCGGGACTTGTTTCTTTTTGTTTTTCAATGTATTTCTTATGAATAAATTATTTGGTATGGTGTGAGCACATTTTTATTCTGAAAGTGTGGCCCAGGGGAAAAAGTTTGAGAACCACTGCCCCAAACAATACCCTACCCAATATGTGTACACACACACACACACACACACACACACACACACACAGTGTTCCCTTGAATTCATTCATCAGGTGTCCACAATTTCCATTGATTCCTAGGGGAACATTTCTATTCCGGGATGCTTCCAATCTCTCTTTTTCAATGGTTTCTTCCTGAAATAGGTGCAACCAACCAGCTAAAGAGAGACAAAGGAAAAACTGGTTTGTCTGATCTCTCCTGCTCTCTGATTCATCCAGTCTCCCTCCCTCCCGGCATGGTTTCCCTTAAATGGCTGATGCTGACTAGAAAGCACAAACAAGCAAGGAAGTGGGCCAATTCTGCATGTTCAGATATCTGAATCTGCAGAATGTATAGTGAGGTTTGGGCAGAATTTTTTACATTTAGATAAGTGAATTTTCATATAGTGGGAGGGCAGATAGTGGGACCTGCCTATGGAAGTGCAGACTGTTGCTACTGTACATGAAATTAATTTCATATCCTCATGTGAAAAGAAGTAACAATCTTAAGTGCTAAAAAAAAAAGAAAAACAAGCAAGCAAACACCCCAAATTAACTTTGGTCTACAAACAGATTTGGCAAAAGCCTTCCAGCTGAACTGGAACCAATCTATTGCTCTTAAGAGTGGAATATACTTCTTTTAAACATCTTTCATCAGAAATAAATTGAAGCGAACCATTTCAACCACCGTAAAAGGCCCTCCCAGGTGCTTGATTAGCAATTAAGGCCCAAGTATCAGCTGCCCATCATCACTAGGCAGCTGTGAACAATTACACTTTTAAAATAGTCTGAAGTGAAATCACATTGCAGGGCAAACACATTAGACAGCCATTAACACACTTGCTCCATGTAAACATAATAAGGATGCCTCGATTAGCATATTTACAGGGTATTATAGCACTTCTTTCCATCAGTCAATTCCCTGGAGAATCTAACACAATCAATCGTGCAACTGCATGGGCAAAATGGGGTTAATTTGATTCCAAAATCCTTGCCACCATGTTTTTAATACTTGGAACTAACAAGGCTGAGCAATTTTCAGAAAAGAAATGAAATCCAATGGGAACAGATTCCTAGATGTGTAATTCCTCTTCTTATTCTTAAGGCTTATTCTTATGACGCCACTTCACCCAAATGTTTTAAGGCGCACAATCCCCATGTGCATTTAGGTTGGGGTAGAGAAACTCTATCCCATGGGCCAAGCTGGACTGCCACATCTCCCCACTCAGCCCACAAAGACATTTTTTTTTTCTGAAAGTACACCCACCTCATGTCATATGTGACTTCAGGTGTGGGCAGGAAGATACATAACTACAGAAAATGATGTGTGGGGAGGTCAAACCTGCTTGGCTTGGGTTCACCAGCTGGTTCTGCTGGGAACTGGTTGATATGTCCCAGCCTTGCACAATGCAGCATTTAATCTGCCACATACACCTCAGCCAATATATAGGGAGTTCACTCCGGTTGGGTTCAGGTCCACTAGCCAGTTTTCAATGAGTTGCTTTTAGAGTATTTCCACTATTTCCTGGAAACTTTGCAGTTCCTCCCAGGTTTGCTGATGAATGTGGATGGTCTCACTTGGGCTACAAAAAGACCCACACTCACCTCTGAGCTTTGAGGGACTTTGAGAGGTGTTTGCCTATGCTAATCTTATACCTGGGTCTTGCCCTGACATGTATGCTTATGCTATGTGCAATAAACTTTGGTCTACAGCTATTTGCTCCAGTTGGTGACTGGACTCCTTCCTTTATTCCGCAGGGACCCGCGGGCTCTGCCCGACAAACTGGGTGACTGAGCAGCCTCACACCTAGATTTTTCCGTAACAGAATACATAAGAATATAATGTTCTATCTGTAATATTACTTTTGATCTATTCACTGTAAATTAAGCTGGCTACAACTGAGCAGCTGTACCAATATAACAGAGCATCCACACTATTATGTGGAAGTCATGATCCAAAAATCTGCTTCCATGAATGTAAAGCTTTTCTATTTACGTGTGAGATGCTTGCTTATCTGTGCTGATTTCCCTCTCCACACTGTATTATCCATCACTCTTGACGGTCGCCTGTTTCACAGGTCTATCTTTTGGGAGGGCTCAAGATGTTACAGCAGGAAAGGATTCAGCATTCGCTGAACATTCTTCTTAGTTTCCTAGTCTTCTAGGAGCTGATCATGGTCCTGAAGTGATTGACTAAAGTTGTTGTTGTTGTTGTTGTTTAGTCGTTTAGTCGTGTCCGACTCTTCGTGACCCCATGGACCAGAGCACGCCAGGCACTCCTGTCTTCCACTGCCTCCCGCAGTTTAGTTAAACTCATGCTATAGCTTTGAGAACATTATCCAACCATCTCGTCCTCTGTCGTCCCCTTCTCCTTGTGCCCTCCATCTTTCCCAACATCAGGGTCTT
This sequence comes from Podarcis bocagei, assembly GCF_964188305.1. Taxonomy (NCBI): domain Eukaryota; kingdom Metazoa; phylum Chordata; class Lepidosauria; order Squamata; family Lacertidae; genus Podarcis; species Podarcis bocagei. The sequence goes on from NC_138129.1 coordinate 89,277,586, forward strand.
TTCCAGGGAGTCTTCTCTTCTCATGAGGTGGCCAAAGTATTGGAGTCTCAGTTTCAGGATCTGTCCTTCCAGTGAGCACTCAGGGCTGATTTCCTTAAGAATGGATAGGTTTGATCTTCTTGCAGTCCATGGGACTCTCAAGAGTCTCCTCCAGCACCATAATTCAAAAGCATCAATTCTTCGGCAATCACCCTTCTTTATGGTCCAGCTCTCACTTCCATACATCATTGACTAAAGTAGTGGCTCCCAATTAGCAAAGTACTGTGGACTCCCTGTTTTACAAAAGTCAAGCCATGGACTCCTTACTTTTGATATCTCTATGGTAGTTTTTGTTATGTGAATGGTGCCATGGACTCACTGGGTGGGTTACACAGACCCCCACAGGTGCATGGATCACCAATTGGGAACCACTGGACTGAAGAGGTCCTGATGCGTACAACCTTCTATTGCGATCAATTTGATTTTAAGATATTGTGTTTGAGTTCATTGGGCAGCTGAGTTCAATCAATATTTGTGTTTTGACCATAACTGACTTGCAACAATATTTGTAGAATGATCGAAAGTCATTTCTTCTCTGCACTGAAACAAAACGTCAAATTTGTTAGTGTGAATCCATGCAGTTATGAGGAATTATCTGAGGAGGGAGAAGAACAAAATATATATGGCGAAGAAAGTATGCCTCTTGTATGATGGCATGCTGTCACCTGGGCTCCTGGCAGTGGTATTATTGCCATGTACTGCAATGGAAGGGGGGGGGTAGAATAGTGAGGTCAAGGTAGTTTGCCCTGGTAGAGCTAATACTATGTTGATCATCCTAAGATGATCAACACAGTATTAGCTCTACAAGAGAAAACTGCAAACTCTAAAGCACCATCATCAATAGTCCTACAAGTTTTTAAATTAACAAATTAGCATATGTAATGTAGGACATATAGCAGCTGTCAACTGCCGTGTTAACATACGTGCTGAAAGGAAGTCTTGAAATGTCAGATAGGTAGAAGGACTTATCCATGTTACACAGGTGTAGAGTATGTTCGTGTTCTTCTTTGGCGATCACTTGTAGCTGAGTAAGATTGTCTTCAATGAAAATGATTTTAACAGTGAGTCCATAAGTGACTGTGGAGGCAAATTCTGGATCCACACATCCTTCCACAGTGGAGACCTAGGTTTCCGGGCGGGAGTTGATCACGGTGAGGGTTTGCCAAACGTTCCTTCCTCTTAACACGTTTCTTCCTTTCGTCCTGAGTTTGAGCATCTTCAAAGTCCATGACACCTTTGGTAAAGGCTGTTCTCCAACTGGAGAGTCTTTAAACCTCTTTTGTTGACCACCAGCATTATGCTTTCCATTTTTAAGTTTAGAATAAAGTAGTTGGTTTGCAAGATTATAACCAGGCATCCGCACAACATGACCAGTCCAACTAAGTGGATGTTGAAGAAGACCAATGAAGAAGTCAATGTTGTACAGACCATAGCAAGGACCTATTTTTAGCCCTATCCTTGATGTTGGATCTTCTGTTTCAACACACGTGCATTGAATTGTTGTGTGGTTGCCTGTTGACCCTAATTGTGAGTCTAAAATGTTACTGAACAAAAGTTATGTGCCTTGTCTCTTTTCTTGGGTTGTAAAGAAAATCTTGAATAAAAACTATTTATAAATAAATAAATAAATGATCAAATGTTACTGGACAGCAATTCCCATGACCACTGACCATTGGCCATGCTGGCTAAGTAAGTTGGGAGCTGGAGTTCAGCTACATCTGAAAGGCCCACAGATTTTCTATCTCTGAGACGCAGGTAGAAATGGAAGGCTCTGTCAATTTTCGGTTTTCTCAGTTTCTCATTTTTTCAATCTTAAATTCAGTTCTCTACTTTGTAAGCATTGATTTAAAAAAATCCTCATAAAAGTTCTTCAGCATTTTAGTGCAACTTTCTTGTAATAAACACATTTTGTTAAGTGGTTTTACACATTTTTGTATGCAATTTCTCCTCATATAATGCATTTTTGCATATTTTCACCAATAGTTATTTTATGAGCATTTCCCTCTAATATACGTGCATTTTTTTTTTGTAAAAATCGGTTGGAAACCTGCATTGTGAAGTTCAGGTAAGTACAAGTTTTTTAAGATAGCAGTGTTTCTGTTGTCATATTGCTCTGGAAAGTGTGAATTTGACAGATGCAGCTATCAATGTGAACTGAATTGAATTCCTCCCATCCCTACAGGAAAACAGCCATGTTCAACATACCATTGATAAAAAGGGGGAAAGAAAAGAAGATCTGATGTCGGTGGTAAGTCTAAAAAGGTGACCCTGCTCTGTTCTGTACTTGTATATGCCTCGCACATGAGGAATGTGTACACGGGGCTAGCAAGGCAGATAGATAGGTCTTCCTTTCCTTCACAAACAATCTTTTGGCAGTTTTATGTTGGTCAAGTAATTGTAGGTTGAATTATGGGTTGCCTTTGTCAATGTATATTTGCATGCCTTGTTTCAACATGTGCTGAATGCGTGGAGCTCAGTCTAGATATATGTGCACGGTATCAGCACAATCCTATGCATATTTATCAAGGAGTAAATCACACCGTGTTCTATGAAGCTTCCTTCCATATCGGTACACAGAATTTCAGCCAATGGCAGTTTAGCTGCGTGACTTGACCATTGTCCCCTGCCTTTATGGAAGTTATACAAATATCTGCCTGAAGGTTGGTGGTTCAAATCCCCATGACGGAGTGAGCTCCCGTTGCTCGGTCCCTGCTCCTGCCAACCTAGCAGTTTGAAAGCATGCCAAAAAGTGCAAGTAGATTAATAGGTACCACTGTGGTAGGAAGGTAAACAGTGTTTCCGTGCGCTGCTCTGGTTTCAGTGTTCCATTGCACCAGAAGCGGCTTAGTCATGCTGGCCACATGACTCGGGAAAACTGTCTGCGGACAAACGCCGGCACCCTTGGCCTGTAAAGCAAGATGAGCGACTGGACATAACTGTCAGGGGTCCTTTACCTTTACCTTTAAGAAGCAAGCTACATAATGGTAATAGAAAAACAGTACTAACAGATTCAAATTGCATGGTATCCAGACAACCTTTTAAAGAAACGTACAGCATTAAATCGTAAGAAGTGTTTTATATGCAACTGGAAATATTTGGATACTGCTGAGAGTTGTTCTTAATTTAATATCAATAAAATACAGTACTTGTGACAGTAAGATTTCTGAAATCCCCAAGCTTCATTCTCTTGAATGTATTAAATCCTCATTAAACTACTTTGGCAGTGTAGGAAGGTCCTTAAAGTGGATGCAAATGAAATGGCATATGTAATTGCTGCAGGAGTGTTAAGGGGGCTTATGGCAAATGAGAAGCCCATGGTTTAAGCTAAATGTAAGAGTGGATTGCCGAGCTATCTTATAAAGAGCACCTGCTTCGGACCGAATCAAAGCTCTTTAAGTACAACTAAGTTTGCAGAGACTTGTCTTCCTTTCCCCCTGCTAATTAATGCAATTAATCTGACTTGCCAAAATGAGAAACACACCCATATTCCCACCCACCCACCCGCCCATCCCCACCAGAAATGGAGGGTCAAATTTCATCCTGCCGCCTGCGGGGAGGGTCTAAACAATTCTGTTCCAAGGCAAGTGTTCTTCGTGACAATGGCTGACCTGCAACTTCTACAAAACTCCTGTCCAACCCTCAAGATCCTGCATATGAGAGGTGGAAAGCTAGGAGAGAACATCTCAAATGGCCTGCTTGGTCAGACAACTTCCCTCTGACTCCAAGTTAAAACTACGGTCCTTTACTTTGCCTTGCCCCAACACCTCATTAATTAATTAAGTAAGTAAGTAATTGCCTTCTATACAATTGTCACAAGGCAACACACAATAAAAACTGCAAAAAAATAAAGAAAGTCCTTTAAAAGAACAGCAGATACATTAGAAATATGAGAAAGCAGATACGGCCGGGAAAGCTGGAAAAATGCCTTCAGTTGTAAAGTGCAGATTGTGGGCGCCCGTCATATATCGACAGGAATGCTGTTCTGCAATATTCTTAAATGCACTTAAATGTGCATCATTATCTCCTGACAATAATAATAATAATAACAATAATAATTTATTATTTGTACCCTGCCCATGGGGGACCAGTGAGGCTGTGATAGTTCAAAGGTGCCTTCTGTCTCAGCTCCTCTTGAGTGCTCCCTGATCTCAAGAATCAACATGAAAAATTTGGTTAGGTTTTCTTAAGAGGTGTCTCAATACATAGGGATCAGCAAGACTCTCTCTCTCTCTCTAATTGTCAGTTTGCATTTTTTAGTGCATAAAATATTGATCGGGTGTGTAGAGATCTTTCCTATTCTAATTAATTCAGGAGGGTTCGGGAAGCTTCTCTGTGTGAAAGAAACAAGCAGAAGGTTCCTGATGTTTGGGTTATTCCTTCAGAGAAGCTGAGTACAGCTGGCTTAAACTGGCTCTGTTATCCCTTTCTGTCAAGGTCATGCTGACTATAAAAGTGAGGCCAGAAGGAGCCTGGGTTTCACTCTCTCTTTCTATCTCTTTTCCTTCTGGTGTGGTGTTCTGTACATAGTATGCTTAGTATTAAGGTTTAGACTTATTATAGGTTATTGTAAGTTTAAGTTAAGTCTGCTGCAACTGGATTTCTTAAGGACAGTGCCAATCCTGAATGTATTAGATTTGTGACCATTATGCTCATTTGCCTTCAGTGGCAGTAAAGCTCTGCTGGGTGAGATATAATTGCCTCTGGTCTATTTTTGGGGGAATCCTACAACGTGTTATGTTTTTACTCTGCTAGCTATACATTGGAGTTCTGCTCTGGATCAACATTGAGTAGAATTTCATGACAATAATGCCAGCATATGCCAGTGCCTGCCGAGGCAGATTATTTTTTTCTAGTGCTGTGAAATCCTAGTTTGGTGGCTCTGAGTGCTGTGGTGATGAAGAGGCAGTTTTGAAGTCTGACAACCCCCAATGGCCCTTTGCCAAGGTCTTCTCTTTTTATCCCCCAAGATATTCCATTCTTCATTTTTCTCATACTAAGGAGTCGCAGGAACAAAGAATGAGCCCGGAGAAATCTGACGCCTCCAGCTGTTCCAGGAGGAAGCCTTAAGAAATGCCATGTTCTGACATTCCTTCTCCTTATACATATTATTAGACACTGTCCTTTTTATAACGTGTTGGGAAAATAATATCTTGGACAAATTTTAGGGAGAAATGGGGAGAGGTTTGACTGAGGTTTGACTGTGAGTTTCTAATTTAACTATAGGGTGGAGTCCACCCAGTGGACAACATAAATATGCAACTGTGAAGACTGCAGGTTTTATATCTGCTGCAACGGATGAGAGGAGAAAATTATTGAGAGAGATTACAGTCAGGGAGATCCAGAATTTTCTGTTAGCTTTCTGCTTTTATTCGTGTTGGGTTTTTCCTGCTTTTATTCATTTAGGTTTCACATAACTTTATTCAATTGCCATAGCTTAATTTTATCTAATTTATTTCATTTCATTTTAATATTTCTTTAAAAAGGGACAACGTTTCCATTTAATGTGGCATGTGATCTGTAGCGAAATCTGTCATTTTACACTTGTGCGTGTTGTAGTTTTATTTGGGTGTGGGGTAAGCTCTCTTGATGTTTTAAACATTTGTTTTGGTGATGTTCTGATTTCTAGATACACATATTTCATGCAGGTCGTGAGGAAGACAGCATCCTTCTCAACCAAATGTTATTTCATGAAGACTTTCCCACTCTAACTGGATGTAATTAATTTCCACACAATCATCCAAAAGTTAAAACCTACAAAACAGTTCAGCTCTGAAGTTTACATCCTGTTAATCCAAAATGTCCCGACAGCATAATTATCTGGAGCTGTTGTAGCATATCCTGCTACAACATTTTTCAAGTCACCTAGTTTCAGGAAATTATCCTCTTATTGTTTTTATATGTACAAAATATGTTTCATCCATGCACAAGAGATGTACTTCATTTTTTAATCAACAGGAATACAATAAATTGATGATAATACAATAATTAAAAAGATGTGAGTACAAGTCTGGAGTAACCTGAAACTAACAAAAGGATTCCCACTTCTATTTCATTCATAACAAAGAGCTGTTCTGAGTTGTGATAAACATGCAGTTTCAGTTTGAACAGCTAATGTTATCTGTTTCACTCACCTGTGTGACCTTGCTCTGAATAGATAGAAGAACATCATAATAACTATATTGTGAATGTTTCAAATCACACTTTATCTGCTGGGAAGTCACGCTTGAGAGCAAATTGCAAAATGGGCTCTGCGATCCAACAATGTAAAGCTCTATCTTTTTCGAATCTGAATTCCAGACCTTCAATTTCTCGTTGACAAATATGACATCTTCCTGCCTTGACACTTGTTGGGACATGTGAGCAGCCTTCTGCTTGCCCTACCATGAAAATGAATGGGGTCCTCTTGATCATCGCAAGTAAAAATCCAAACCCTTGAGGAAGGGTTTCAAAGTTCAAAAGACTGTCTTCAAAGTCTACTCTGATCTCCCTGCCTTCAAAGCCTACACTCTGATAACCTATGCCTTCAAAGTCTGATGTTTCCTAGTTGCTCCAGGGGATTGTGTGGATGAGAGTGGGTCCAATGGTCAAGAACATGGTTTCTGCACATGCTGTAGAGGAAACTGAGGGGCAGATGGGACTCGTCAAGGTAGCCCATCTAGGAGAAGGAAAACCTCCACTTACACCTCCGCCTCTTACACCTCTTACACCTTACACCTCTTACACCTCCACTGTTTTTCAGGCTATCTTTGGGAGAAGAAAATGCAAAGGAGTAAACCTTATAAAAATTCAGAGTGGAGTTCCTAAGACAGTTGGATGATGCCTTGTATACCTCCTTCCAGAAGTTCCTACAGCCAAGCTGGTGCCAAACATATTTCTCTGCTTTCCTTTGGATCACATCAGCAAGGTTGAGAGAAAGGTATTGCTGTCTGGGCATCCCAGGACTTCCATACACACTGTCTAGGCTTGTGCCTTGGGCAAGTCTCTTCTGTGCTGCTAACACAATGGTTTGACTTCACTCCCAGAGGCACACTCCACTGTCTCTTGAGACAAATGGATGCCAACATAAGCTGATTATTTGCATTTTCTTCTGATCAGAGATGTGCAAATATATCCCATCCCTCTGAAAATCTGAATTGACTTTTAAAGATTCTTTTAATTCTCTCTGAAATATTTCCATATTTCCCCCCTGACAAGAACCCTCAAATATCATCTTGGCAAAATAGAGTTGAACCTTTACTTATGGGGTACAAAGTGTAGAGACCCTTAAGTGCTGGAACCCACTTTGAGCATAACCCAGCAAAAGCTGATTTTTCAGCCTGAGCATGTGTTTGTTAACTGCCCTTGAAGTTGTGTATGAATTCTTCCTATTGCATGCTGTAAGTCTATATTTTTACCCCCTTGTTTATTACTTTTTTGACCTGGCTTCCATACAACAATGTTATCTGGTCTACAGCAGTCTCACCAGAAGAGTTTCCTTTCCACTCGAGATGATCTCGATTTTGATTTATGTTACTCTCTTCCATTCCTAGTGATGGGGAAAATTAGCATAGCCAAGATGGATCTTTTCTCAGCATGAGCTACCTTGTTTCATACCCATACATTATCATCCTGTCTGTCATTATGAACTCTTTTTTTTAATTTGTCCTTGGCACAACATTTTGTAGGTATTGGAAACAACCTAGGGGGATGTATGTCTCAAATAAGAAAGCAACACAGTCCCATTGCATTTTAGTAGCATTTTAATAATTTGTTGTTGTTTAGTCGTTTAGTCATGTCCAACTCTTTGTGACCCCATGGACCAGAGCACACCAGGCACTCCTGTCTTCCACTGCCTCCCGCAGCTTGGTCAAACTCATGTTAGTAGCTTCGAGAACACTGTTCAGCCATCTCTTCCTCGGTCGTCCCCTTCTCCTTGTGCCCTCAATCTTTCCCAACATCAGGGTATTTTCCAGGTAGTCTTCTCTTCTCATGAGGTGGCCACAGTACTGGAGCCTCAGCTTCAGGATCTGTCCTTCCAGTGAGCACTCAGGGCTGATTTCCTTAAGAATGGAGAGGTTCTTGCAGTCCATGGGGCTCTCAAGAGTCTCCTCCAGCACCATCATTCAAAAGCATCAATTCTTTGGCAATCAGCCTTCTTTATGGTCCAGCTCTCATTTCCATACATCACTACTGGGAAAACCATAGCTTTAACTATACAGACCTTTGTTGGCAAGGTGATGTCTCTGCTTTTTAAGCTGCTGTCTAGGTTTGTCATAGCTTTTCTCCCAAGAAACATGCGTCTTTTAATTTCATGGCTGCTGTCACCATCTGCAGTGATCATGGAGCCCAACAAAGTAAAATCTCTCACTGCCTCCATTTCTTCCCCTTCTATTTGCTAGGAGGTGATGGGACCAGTGGCCATGATCTTAGTTTTTTTGATGTTGAGCTTCAGACCATATTTTGTGTTCTCCTCTTTCACTGTCATTAAGATGTTCTTTAATTCCTCCTCAATTTTTGCCATCAAAGTTTGGTATATGTTAGTATCATAGTTGGGTTATAAGATTTGTGGGTGGATTGTCATAACGCTAAACTGGTTCATGGGGAAAAAAAGGTTGCTGATGTGTTCTCACCATCTGTTTGATGATGTAATGAATCAAGAATAGAATTGCTAAGTTCCATAGAAACCATAGCTTCCATGATCTTAATGGTAATATAAAACAACATTCAAAACCCATTTTAATGCTGATCATGACAGAAATCTAGTATTTCATGCTACTAGCCAAGTGATGGAAGGAAGGAGAAATACCAACAAAAGAAGAATGGCAGATGAAACTGATGGAGTTATGCGGAGATGGCGAAATTGACGGGGAAGATCCGAAACCAGGAAGATCAAGTATTTTCTAAACACTGGAGTAAATTTGTAATTTATCTGAAAGACTACTGTAAACAGTTAAAATCTTTGGCAGGGATGTAATGTCACTTGTAATGTGGAATTATTTATGATAATTAATCTAAATCAATCTACATCAATTTAATCTTAAACATGGAACCCAGGGAGGGAGGGAAGTCCGAAGGTTCAAAAGAACCTTGTATTTTAATGTTTGAAATGGCTATGTTTTATATGTAAAAAAATATCAAAAAATCCATATTTAAAAAGAAATATAGTATTTCGTTTAGCATCACCATTCTGCTAAAAGTGGGAGAGAGCACAGATGAGGCATAGTCATCAAACTAAGTCATTCAAACTAAGTTCTGCTCTGCAGAAACAGTGGAATCTGTGATTAAGCGAATTGCAAATATGGATGCTCCTTCTTTCCATATATCCAGGGTGGGGAACTTCAGGCCCAGGGGTGAAATGTGGCCCTTCAGTTTTCGCTATCTTGTCCTCGGAACTCTCCCCAGCCCATAGCCCTCACCGGTTTTGTTCAGTCCTCCTGATGAGTGCTTTTGCCTGGCTGATATGTGTCCTTGAATGCTGATAACACCTCTTTCCTTCCTGGATGGAGCAATATCGTTCTGTGTGTAGAAACCACTGGGTTTTGCATGGCTGGGCAGGGGCACCATCTGGGGGGCAGGGGCTGAGGGGCCCCCCATTTTTCAAAGAAGGGTGCTGGGCCCCCTCAATATTCTGTGGCAAATGTGCTCACACCACAGAAGCTTGTTCATAAGGGAATATGGCTCATGGGCCCCACCCTTGCCATGTTAAAAAAAATGCACCCTGGAATTTAATTCTGCTTGTCATGTTCCATGCTGTGTTAAAGTGGTATGCAAACAGTACCATGGAGAGCAAAGAGTTAATATTTGGAGCAGGGACCTTCTGTCTCCCCAGGGAAGTATGGGCTGAAGAACCCTAGTTCCTATTGTTGCTGTTCAGATGATTGATTTGTAGCAGGGGTCAGCAAACTTTTTCAGCAGGGGGCCAGTCTAATGTCCCTTAGACCTTGTGGGGGGCAAGACTATATTTTTTTTGGGGGGGGGAATGAATTCCTATGCCCCACAAATAACCCATGTACAGGTAAAGGTAAAGGGACCCCTGACCATTAGGTCCAGTCGTGACCGACTCTGGGGTTGCGGCACTCATCTCGCTTTATTGGCCGAGGGAGCCGGCGTACAGCTTCCGGGTCATGTGGCCAACATGACTAAGCCGCTTCTGGCGAACCAGAAGCAGCGCATGGAAACACCGTTTACCTTCCCGCCGCAGCGGTACCTATTTATCTACTTGCACTTTGACATGCTTTCAAACTGCTAAGTTGGCAGGAGCAGGGACCAAGCAACGGGAGCTCACCCCATCGCGGGGATTCGAACTGCCGACCTTCTGATCGGCAAGTCCTAGGCTCTGTGGTTTAACCCACAGTGCCACCCATGTAAAAACACGCTAATTCCCAGACCGTCCGCAGGCCAGATTTAGGAGGCAATCCGGCCCCTGGGCCTTAGTTTGCCTACCCATGATTTGTAGGTACAGCTCACACAGAGAGCTAACATGTGTTTTTCAGTGTTCTCCTCAGTATGGATGTGGCATAATACAACTATCAGTTGCTGCTGTTTCCCTGTGTCAATGCGAGGGACAATTGTATCAGTTACGTAATATTCACATAACCCGAATAGGTACATGAGTGCTCTCTTCCTGAGACATTTGAATGGAAGCACTGCTGAAAATAAGATGAAATGAAAGCATTGCATCCAAAACTGGAAGGGAAGGTGAGGAAAGCTGTTTTGGACAAAAAAAAATGGCTGCTATTGGACAGCAACTACCTCAGAATGAAGAGGTCAAAGAATGATTTACAACCATGATGCCTACCACTGTGTTCAAGTTGACACAGAAAAAAAGTTGTGAGCAGTATTGTTTTGTGTAGGGTTGTGTGTGTGTGTGTGTGTGTGTGTGTGTGTGTGTGTGTGCTTTAATGCCCATGGGAAACCGTGTCACTGTGTCACTGCAGATCAACTATGTTGGGAATTTTTATAATGCCTCTGAGGCAAAGTGTTGTCTCCTGTATGATCTGAGTACTCAGAAAGATAAATTCTTGGCAGAGAAATATGACCTACATGCCTACAGGCTAGTTAAATTCCAACCAAGTCCCATTTGAGATGGAGAACTGAAAAAATGAATTGACAAGCTCACCAACCAAGGTCTCTTGTCTGATTGCTACCAGCACTGCATTAATCTGCATGCTCAGTCAGGGAATGGATTTGGAGAATCACTTGGGAGAAAATTTTCAACCAAGTAGATTCAACATAATGTGAATAAGAGTGTGTCTGCTCCTCTCTTGTATATACTTTCCTGTCCAATAAGAGGGGGCAAAAGAGCCCTTCCTCCTGGTGAAGGAATTGTTGGAGAGACCTGCGGCTATACAGCGGTACCTCAGGTTAAGTACTTAATTTGTTCTGGAGGTCCATACTTAACCTGAAACTGTTCTTAACCTGAAGACCACTTTAGCTAATGGAGCTTCCTGCTGCTGCCGCGCCACCGGAGCACGATTTCTGTTCTCATCCTGAAGAAAAGTTCTTAACCTGAAGCACTATTTCTGAGTTAGCGGAGTCTGTAACCTGAAGCGTATGTAACCTGAAGCGCATGTAACCCGAGGTACCACTGTACAGAGCAGGGCTTTCTCGCACACTGTCTGTGCTACTCATTGCTTCACAAGGCTAACCAGCATCTATTCTTATTTTCTAACCACATTCAATGTTTGAAAAAAGTATTCCCCCCCTATGAAATGGAGCAGTTTTATTATAATCTCTCATTTTTTCTAACTGTCTGTATCTTCTGGGATCCAGCACCTTTTACCTCGATGTGGTTTACAACTTACCTTTGCACTTTTATTTTTGAACCCGGTCCGTGTGTTTATTTGTTTTGAAGATTTATACCTTCCTTTTCAATCAAATGATCCCAAAACACACAATCTAAACTACATAGAAGCCAGCAGCCCAAGAAACTTTATCCTTAATTCCTCATCCCCTTAATCTCTGCAGACTGCAGTCTTGTGGAAACTAGCAGTTCTTAGGAGGGGGTCGAAATCCGCCTTCATCCTTTTGCCTATCCTTCAATCCATTACTATTTCTCCGACTTTACAGAGAACTGAAAACAAGACATTGCAGGTGGCATCCATAGAAGACGGGATTCCCTTTGCGTGAGCAAAATGTAATTCTGGATGGAGATGGCAGTGTAGGGAATGAAGTCTTTTTCTTTTGGGACTGCTAAAGTAAGATGGGATATTAATTTTATAGAGAGCTGTTGAGCTGGCATGACAACATTCCGTGTGCTCTGTCAGTGTCATGTGCTAACTGATTTATGCTTTATTGCTGAGCATAGGGGAGAAAATGGACCATTGTATTATATAGGTTGATTTTATATATTGCTTACATTTTTATACTGCCTTTCTGCCAGTGTTGAGGGGACGCGGGTGGCACTGTGGGTAAAACCTCAGTGCCTAGGACTTGCCGATCGTATGGTCGGCTGTTCGAATCCCTACGGCGGGGTGAGCTCCCATCTTTCGGTCCCAGCTCCTGCCCACCTAGCAGTTCAAAAGCACCCCTAAGTGCAAGTAGATAAATAGGTACCACTTTATAGTGGGAAGGTAAACGGCGTTTCCGTGTGCTGCGCTGGTGCCGGCTCGCCAGAGCAGCTTCGTCACGCTGGCCACATGACCCGGAAGTGTCCTCAGACAGCGCTGGCTCCCAGCCTCTTAAGTGAGATGAGCGCACAACCCTAGAGTCGGACACAACTGGCCCGTACGGGCAGGGGTACCTTTACCTTTACCTCTGCCAGTGTAACTTACAATGAAAAGTACTAGAATAAACAAATGCTACAAGAAATATTCTCAGACCAACTTCAGTAGCTGATGGCATGAGCTCTCTCTTGCCTGGTTTTAATAGTCAATAATAGCAAGCAAGATTTGGGATTCCCCACCCATCAATGTGCGCTTATATAAGCCCCCCCCCCACTGCTGCCGCCATCCCCACATTCTTGGTTGTGCTGACTGAAAAATAAACCTGTTCAACTTTTGTTGGCAAAGAGCAAGGTAGCTAAGGAAAATCCAAACATGGAAATGATACATCAGTTTTGGTAGTATGACCATTTTCATACCCTCCAAAATTTCTCTGATGAAAATAGATACGGTATGGCCTGTGCCATAACAACAATAATAGTAATAAGAATAAATTTTATTATTTATACCCTGCCCATCTAACTGGGTTGTCCCAGCTGCTTTGGGCAGCTTCCAACATAATAAAACATTAAACATTTTTAAAACTTGCCTACACAGGGCTGCCTTCAGATGTGTTCTAAAGGTTGTATAGTTACTTAACTGCTTGGCTCCGGGGTCACATAACTCCATACTCTCCAACATTTCTCCCATGAAAATAGGGGCATCCTACCAAACCCTCCAACATTTCTCCAACGGAAATAGAGACATGCTAAGGAAAAGCAGGACATTCTGGGATCAACTCAGAAACCGGGACAGCTTTGTAGGTCTGCATTTTGGCTGGGGATATGGGCTGGGCTGCCTGCTATACTTATGTCTCACAGAGCACCCCCATATCCCATTTACCCTGATGTATCCCAGTCCCCCCCCCCGGCTGAGGGACTGGGAGGGGTACACGCCCAAGGCCTAAGCCAAGTTCTTCCTACATTCAGAAGTTTAATAAAGTTGTGGCCTAATTTTAATTCCATAACACACTGTCAGAGTCTTTATTCCTTCCTTATGATCCCTGGGGGCTGGGGCTGTCACGGCCTGGACACGCAATGGAAATATTAATTTTATTCTAGCATCAAACATCACTATTCATCAAGTTCCAAACAGGTGGGATGTTTCCATCCTCTGGTGAAAGATTGCATTGTTGTACAAACCCCAGTCAACATTGCACATTTAATAAAACCCAAGCATATCAGTAGGAAGTGGAAGCTAGAGACTTTCTCCTTGATATCTAGTTTTCTCTGTGTGTGATTTTTTTTGGTGTGTGTGCTAGAGAGGCTGAGCCATGTATGCGGCCAAAGTGAGACTGAACCTTTTAGAATGCCATCAACAGGACTGCACTGAGACTCTTTAATATTATTTAAGGCTAGCTGTCTAAACTTGCTGCAAAAAAACCACATTTTCTCCTGTAGTTTACAACTCATTTTACTGCAAATCAATATCATCTATTAAGATGTTAATAATCATGGATGTTTCCTCCCCCTTCTGTCTTTTTGCATATCTATCTATTTGAATGATAATTATCAAAAAAATGTATAGTTAACAGAAGATGCCCGGGGGGTGCATGATTTCTTCGGTGGTAATTTCTTTTCCTTTTTTCCCAGGACAAATGGGAATAGGATTTCCTAGGTCTGCATAAAATATAAATGAATTGCAATACTGTTATAAATAACAGAATTCTCAGAGGCCTCTCAACAAATTGCCTACAAAAAGCAATTCTTTGCAGCCAGTAAATTAGTAATATATGCTTATCTCCTGCTGTTTGTTTATTGGGCTACTAAGGTATTTTTAAAATGCCTTGGACAAGGGCATCTGAAAGCTCCCTTATTATTTGTGCAAAAAGTTTGGGAAGATATTGATAGAAAAAGGTTAAACTTACCTAGGCTTATGGCTTTTTTTCAGCTGGAAGTCGCTGGAGCTCAGTTCCAGCTCCTCTCAGGTGGGTGCTATTGCCATTCTAAGAGAACAAGGGAGGCATTCATGTTGAGTTTGGGTGAATTTTTTTCTAGAAAAATAGCACTGCCCAAGCTGTATTTGGATTTCACAATAAACCATGGTTTATACTAATGGGAATTAGCTTCAGGTTTGCATACATGCCCCTCCAGCACAGTTGTGAGGAGATTGGATACTTTTGCTTCCATTTTAGGTCACCCACATTTTTGTACCAAGTCTGAATCTTACACTGTGGTTACTTAACTTTAACCATGGTTGTTGAAACAAGCTGGCTTCATAAACCAAGTTTGGAATCTGGCATGCTTCTAACAAGCCATAGTTAAGATTAACAGCAGGTTTCGGCAATATAACAAGCTGCTAAAACTTTTGAATTCATCGTGGCTATTCCAGAGGAGGAGTGTGTGAGCTCAGGGGGAAATAGTTTATCTCACATCATCCAAACACAACTTCAGACACCATGTAAGTTGATTGGGGTACAGCACAGGACAGGTTTGCACACCTTGAATGTGTCTCATTCTCTTCTGACATTCATTCACACTTTCATCAGATATTTTTTCATTCCACTGCAATTGGTTTATCCTGAAGAAGTTTTTCTTCCATTTCATCACCCACTGATATGAAAATATACACATTTTAATGATATCATAGCACACAATAGACGCACATATCTCAGCCATCAACAGATACTTACAAATGAATTGCCTTACCTTTCAAAGTGTAATGAATTTCTAGTCTTTCGCAGCGAAAACAACCCAGTTTTGAGACACTTTAAAGACAAAGATATCTGTGGTGGAACTTCAAACCATGTCTACTCAGAAATAAGGCCAAGTAAGTAGGTTTAGGAGAAACTTTGCAGAAACTTTTCAGAAAAAAACTAAAGGAGTTTGTGCAGCATTGACCCATCTTTCTCTATCCATATCATTGCATCATTGCTGGAAGGTACCTGATGCAGGTTACACTAGAGGCAAGAGCTATTTGGGAATGTCAGAAACAGCACTGTTAGCAAGAGATCACATTACCTAACTGTTTGGGCAGTATTAAGTGAGCTAACAAGCAGTTGCAAGGAATATGCATCTACATTCTGATTGAAAAGCAGACTTTTTTTTCAGTGCAAGAGAAACGTTCCTCAAATTTTAATCCAGGGGGGAAAATTACAGATATAAAAATTTATCGTAATATAGGCAAATGTTTGTCTTGCCTTATTCAGCTAGTTTCCTTGCAGAAGTGAATTGTCCTGGAAAACATATCCTGGGATGCAATCATATCAGTGTCCAAGGACATCCTCAAAATGTGAGGCTTCATTGCATGACCAGGCAGCGACAGCCCCAGCCCCCAGGGATCATAAGGAATAAAGACTCTGGCAATGTGTTATGGAATTAAAATTAGGCCACAACTTTATTAAACTTCTGAACGTAGGAAGACCTTGGCTTAGGCCTTGGGCGTGTATCCCTCCCAGCCTCCCAGCCAGGGGAACTGGGGCTCATCAGGGTAAATGGGATATGGGGATGCTCTGCGAGAAGTAAGTGTAGCAGGCAGTCTGGCCCATATCCCCACACACAGGGTAGTTCACTGACGACCTTTCAGTGTATGGCCAGCAACATCCATATATATATAACCCCTTTAAAAGGGCGACCCTGGAATTGCAGGGGGACTCACCGCAGGGGGGGGGGGTGAGTCACTACTTCAACCCCCCCCCATATAGGGAAGAAAAGACTAAAGGATTCCACCCAAGGCCATAACCGCCAAAGTTGTGACAAACTGCTACGGGGAAGACAAAACCTGCCAATGCAGGGAAATTTCTTCCCGGTCCTTCAAGAGCAACCAGTCAAAGACCATAGCAGCACCTGCTAAACAGGAAGAAAAATTTAACCTGCACACAAGAAACATTTAACAAAGGGAGGGTAGGGCGGGTGAATCTCCAGAGCCGACTGCCTGGCTATTGTCGGCTCCACCCCCTATTTATAAATGGGGCTAGCCCCACCTCCCAGCAAGAAACTTGAGGCCGGGCGTGAACCTCCAAAAATTAACACTGAGAGGTAAGCCAGCCCCTGTTTGTCAGTAAGCTCCCTGGGAACTGTAGCACTGCACGCGATCCCGCAAAGGGCACCCACAATGTAAAGTGTGAGTGCTCATTATAGGAATAGGAACAAAAATTGAAATTCCAACTTCATTTCAGTCTGATCCTAACCCAGAAGTAAACATCACTAAATCCATAGGATCACACATTTTATTCTAGAGATAAACAGATATAAAAACCAAAACCACTGCCTACAATATGGGGAATAGAAAAATGTAACTGGGAAATGGATGATGTTGCAATTGTGTCAGGAATATCTAGGAAGATATAGATTGTGATTTATTTTGACGTATGTCAGTACCATAAAAATCCTCAAGAAAGAGAGACACTCATCATTCATGAAATGTCAAATTGCCAAAGGCAGTTTCTGGGAACTGAATTGCTCACGTGGAATAGGAATGAATGTTTACTTATGGCAGAATAAGACTCAAAATGTTTTCAACTCCTCAGCACCAAAAAAGTAGTAGTGGTATTGGTTTCAATAATAGACGCATGTAACTTCCTATCCAAACCTGTATTAAAAAATGAAATTCCAGTCAATGACATGTGTAGTTAGTTAATTCAACAAAGCATTAACTAACAAATTTTCTTGCACAGCATCAAATTCAGTTTAAAAATTACATTTCTCAAATACCTTAACAAATTCATTTAACGTATTTTATAACCACAATGATTGAAAGCAGGAAGCCTAACAGTGACTATTTAGAAATGAAATACAAAAGCAACTAATAGTAAAATCCTTCATGCATGACAACCAACTAAATGTGTTTTGACCATAATTGGTCTTCCTCTTTAATCATTCTTAATCATTAATAATTCTTCACACCAGTTTTCATGTCTTAATTAATTTCTATCCATCTTGCAGGTAACACCACTGTTCCACCATTATTATTTCATAGCATTTGACACATCAGGCTGAGAGGAAAATGCCCATTTTCATATGACTGAGGAAGATCAACTGTGGCTGCAATGTGTTTGACTGTCTCATCATACATGACAATTTTGTTGTTGGGTCGTTATTAAGCGAAATGATTTTGTGATTACAAAATGTTGTATGACTTCACACAGTGCTTGTCTTTCCCTTCTTTTCCGTATTTCATAAACCCTAACTCAACAATTGATCCTTTGCCAGTCTTTTCTACTTGGTTGGATTGTCTTGTGTGTGTCTCCCACCCCCGACCAATTGATTCAAACATCTCATCAATACTTAGATATCATGAGGACAGGCACAGAATGATTGTGCATGCAATAAGCATTAGCCCGGTATACTTAGAACACAAGAGCAAAATGCCTTTTCCTACTGAAGCTGAAGGAGGATCCTATAACAAGCCAATAGTTCTGGCTTTATGTTATACAGTGCTACCTCGGGTTAAGAACTTAATTCATTCTGGAGGTCCATTCTTAACCTGAAACTGTTCTTAACCTTAGGTACCACTTTAGCTAATGGGGCCTCCCGCTGCTGCCGCCGTGCTGCCACCACACAATTTCTGTTCTCATCATGAAGCTCTTAACCAGAGGTACTATTTCTGGGAGGAAGAACTAAGGGCAGAGGCTCCATCAGGCAAGGCCTCCTTCCACCTGCCTTGCCCCACCCTCTGCTTCTCAATGTGTATTGTATTGTTTTATGTACTGTGGCCTGCCATTGTTTTATTGATTATAGTTTAGATATTACTGTAACTGTTGAGTGGATTTCTGTTTAACTTTTATATGTTGATATTATTATTTTATACTATTCTAATGATTGTTGAATGTTACTTTTTTGATGGAGGTTGCCTACTTTAAAGATATGTTTTATTGCGTGTTGAGTCACAGTAGCCCCCCAATAATTCACACTTCACACATCAATTTTTGTTTAAGGTTTTTGGCATAATTTTGGCCACAACTTTATTCAAATACAAAAATGTGAGTGGTTGCTTAGGCACTGGTTCCGACTATCTGTCCTTGCCCTCAGGGACAGAGCTGGCCTTCCGGATACCAGCGGAAGCCAGCGTGGGAAACAAGTATTGGGTGAGAAATAAAGCTGGGCACCAGACCATTACTTCTCACCCTCATGTTCCTGTGGGGCTTGCACGGCCCAAGTCCGACTCCGGGGACAAGGACGAAAGAATGGCAAGCCCCTGGATTTCCTTTAACGGAATTCCCATTCGCATCATTTGGAGGGGTAGGCACTTACCCCTCCAAGCACCAATTTAACCAGTGCCTAACCGCCAACCTTACAAGTTGTGACGATTTGCTACGCAGTAGGCAAAAACCAAATGGCACCAGCCAATCAGCCAGATGGCAAAATTCCTACCGTGCCCCCGCACCAAGGCGAACGACACCATGACAGGCATAGCAAGGTCAAGCGATCAGCTTAAATAAAAAACCCCCCTATTAAAGGGAGGGAGGGCGGGTGATCCGATGCAAAACGGCCAAGAGGCCGTGCCAACGTCTGGCCCCTGTATATATAGACTCTGACCCCTCCTCCGAATTGGCAACAATCAAAACACCCCAGCAACCCAGTTTAACCATTTAAATGGCCGGGATTCAACTAAATTTGCCTAGTCACTGGAGGGTGGCCTGTTCCCAACCGCAACACGTGCTCTCTGCTAGGGAGAACACGCTTTGCGTGTTGAGTCACAGTAGCCCCCCAATAATTCACACTTCACACATCAATTTTTGTTTAAGGTTTTTGGCATAATTTTGGCCACAACTTTATTCAAATACAAAAATGTGAGTGGTTGCTTAGGCACTGGTTCCGACTATCTGTCCTTGCCCTCAGGGACAGAGCTGGCCTTCCGGATACCAGCGGAAGCCAGCGTGGGAAACAAGTATTGGGTGAGAAATAAAGCTGGGCACCAGACCATTACTTCTCACCCTCATGTTCCTGTGGGGCTTGCACGGCCCAAGTCCGACTCCGGGGACAAGGACGAAAGAATGGCAAGCCCCTGGATTTCCTTTAACGGAATTCCCATTCGCATCATTTGGAGGGGTAGGCACTTACCCCTCCAAGCACCAATTTAACCAGTGCCTAACCGCCATGGAGCCCTCAGCTCACCGCCAAACCACTCACAGCCCCAACCAAGACCTCAGCTTGGTCACCACCGCACCAATCCAAGCCTCATTCCCTGAAGCGGAAAGGTGCATGCCATCAGCTTGGAAAAAGGATGGCCTCTCAAAAAGAATCTCGGGGTGGGAAATTGCATCGCCACCAGCTCCAAAACTTTTTTGACCACAGCAGAATTGATGCGTTTTCGGGCCCTTTCAGTGGCAGCCGGGCAACGACTGCCCTTCCAAACGCAGCGTTGCAAAAGCTTTGACCAAAAATTTTTCGCTGTCGGCACCATTGCACGCAGCGTCTCCAGGTCACCCAAAATTGCAGCACGTAGTGACAAACAGTCCATGGGCACCAGGTCGTTCTCACCAAGCTGCACCACAATAGCAGCTGGCGGCCCCTCCAAGAGCAACTGCCTCCGGATACTTGGCAGGAACTCCGACCAGCACATCCCACGTCTGGACAGCCAAGACAAGCGAATATGTGGAGGAAAGCCGAAATCTGGACCCAATCCAGATTGCCGTGCTGCGACGCCAGCCCAATGGACGATACTGTGCCCCACAATCCAAACACAGGTCACCGCTAAACCTGATAAATAAGATGAAACAAGCAAAAATTGTAAGACACTAATAATGTTAACGAACATAATCTTTGAATGCATTCGATTTCCAACGACCTGTATTTTATTTCCACTGCCTTATTAACATGCTTTCCGGCCTTCTTGGTGGTACGTTTGTCTAGGCATTGGTTCCCGACTAGCTGCACCTGACCTCAGCAGGGCAGCACTGACGACTGGGCCCCACCATATCGTCAGTACCAGCAAACATTGTGGGGGAGCAATGAATCCCAAGGCAATCGCATCCCGCCAGGTGTCGTTCCCCATAGGGGAAAGATGCACCCCATCTGCCCTAAAGAGGGCAATAGCCTTGAAGAAAATTAGGAGGGTGCAATATTACAGAACCACCTAAAGCAAGGACCTATTTTATTTTATTTGTTATTTTATTCACTTTATTTATTTTATTCTATTATCCACCGCCTTATTAACATGCTTTCTGGCCTGCTCGGTGGTAGTTTGTCTAGGCATTGGTTCCCGACTAGCTGCACCTGACCTCAGCAGGGCAGCACTGACGACTGGGCCCCACCATATCGTCAGTTCCAATAAACAGCATGGGGGAGGAATGAACCAGGATCAGACTCAAGCTCACCCCAAATGCTCCCAGGGACTCTTGCATGGCCCTACCCCTCAAAAGGGGTCGACAAAAGCATGGCAAATCCTTGGATTCCCTTAATGGAACATCTTTGCGCATTGGAGGGGACAGGTGCTCCCACCCCCCCTCCAGACCACCTTGAACCAATGCCTTAAATTATTTTGAGTCCAGGGAGAGCTGCCATCAACTCAATCCAAGCCCTCTTGCATGCAGGAATGCAAACTTATGCTGGAGGAAGACAGCAAACATTCTCGCCCAGCTGTACCACCAGCACTGCGGGAGGACCTGCACAGGTCACACTCGACCGCACCAAAGGAAGGATCTCCTCCCAAAGCATTCCCCATCTGGACATCCAGTATATGTTCACATGGGCAGGAAGACTGAGATGATGCCCCAGTCCAAACCCGTCAACATGCTTGCCAGCCTAGTGTACAATGCTGTGGCCCAAATGTGCACAGCTGCTCCTATGAAAAAAGGAAACAACAGACAAGCATCAGCACAGACATCACTGTGACACTTCCTGATATAATCCTTGTCAGCGTCAGACTTCCAATGACTCGTATTCACAATCCTGTCTACTGACAGGCCCCCAGTGTGCAGCCTTTGCAGCAGCACCTAATCGTAAGGAATGAGGAGTGTTCAGCGGTAAGCAAGCCGCAGGCTCTAATAACTGGTGCACGACGTAAGCACATTGATGCCGGGCTAACGGGAACCCATTTTCATGCACTAGGAGCGGGCCAGCCCCCAGGGAATAAAAAGCCAAATATTCTGTTATCCATAACCGGGCAAGGGCCCTCCTCACCTGTGGCGGGAAGCCTGATTGTGGCACTCCTGCCCACTAAGTCTGTTTTAGAGTTACCAGCTCTAATGACAAGCTCCAAAGGATAAGGAAAAGTCCTGAAGCAATAAGCCTCCAGAATCTCGGCCCCGTGCTGGCTCCAACAACCATTTCCCCAACCCTCAGTGCGAAAATGCAATGGACTACTGAAAGGAGTCTCACCTTGATCTTTAACCCGCAGACAAGTTTTAACTTGTTGCAGATACTCCATAGGTAAAAATTGACCGACTTCCTGCCCACTGTCCTATGAGGTTGGAGCCTATTCCAACCTTCCAAGGCCCTGCGCACTGCAAACTTTATACAAGGGTCTCTGAAAAAATAAAGCTTCAATGAAACAGACATTGCAGCGGACTGAATTCGGATAGTTATAACCGCATGCCCAATCTGCAGCAGGTGGACCAAATACTGCAGGATCTGCTCAGAGGATGGGGGCAAATTCTTCCGAATGGCCAAGAACTGCCAGCTTAAGGCTAAGAAATCCATCCAGGCCTTCCCATAAGAGGTAAAAGCAGAAGGGGAAATGGAAGCTGCCGCTCTCTGAAATTACTAATTGTTGTCAAAATGCCACAAGACTGGAAAAGTCTGGCAATAGCTGAGTCTGGAGCCCAGGATCTGAAGCGCTTCATCTGAAAATCGGATAGTGTCAGCGTAATTTGGAGAGTAGAAAGCACAATATTAAACCTTAAGTGGCGCAGCTCGAAAGCATGCGCGGAGGGGCAGAGACTGTGCTACAGCATGAGGACTGTTTTGCCAAGACGCTCAACACCACCTGGTTATCAGACCAAAAGCAGATCCGATGGTCACTGAACTCCTCGGGCCACATGTGAACTGCTACTACAATGGGGAAAACTCAAGAAAAGTTATGTCACATGATTGCCTCACCACACCAGGCTTGAGGCCATAGCTTTGCACACCAGCAGCCCTTGAAATAAAAACGAAAGGGCAAAGATCCAGCAGCACCAGCATGAACCTGAAAATCCCTGAGCGGGTTCAAGGTATCCTGCCATGGCGAACTACTATTGCATACATTCAGGAATTGCTACCATCGCCTGATATCTGCCTTCACCACATTTGGTAGGCATACACAAAGGTAAGGGGACCTCTGTCAGCATCGCCCTTGAGCCAGTGCCACCAACTGGACTCATCCACTTCAGCCCCAACTGGGCTAGGCGAGCTGGGTAGCACTTCCAGAGACCACCTTCTGCACATGAACAGGTCAAAGTGCTGTGGACTCACAGCTTAGAGTTGTGAGCACCGGATTCACTCCAACAAAAAGACAGTCGTCGCACAGCAGAGTACAGCAGAGTCTGAGTATATAAACAACTCAGAGAGCAGCTCTGTAGAATATCTTCTTATTCTATCTACAACTATACAAACTATATACAGAGCTTAATAGGTCTAAGCATAAATAAATGCTGCACTGCACTGAGTATCTGCAGCTGCCCTTAGCAGCAACCTTATCTCTACACATGATCTCTAACACTCAGTCTCTCTCCCTCTCCGACACTGACTGACTGACTGACTTGGTGCTGGAGCAGAATAAGTAGAGACCAGAACACGCCTCCTCCTCTCTGGAGAATCAGCAGACTCCTCAGGAGATTCTTGGATATGGGAGGGGTGAAATCTAGGCAGCCTGGCCTAGTGGGAAGATTAGTTAAGTGACCCAGCAAGATCGGATCTGGTGAAGCATCACTTGCTACAGAGGAAGTATTACAAAATAACTTCCTTCAAGGCAGACAGCTTCTCCATAGCCAAGTGGTATGTTTTAGCAACGATATCCAACTGGATCCCTAAATAAAATGGGAATATGGGCAAAAGGTATTGAGCTATTGCTTGCCAGCTTCCAGCCCCCGCTTGGGCAGGGGGCATATTGTGCAGCCATCATGATATGTAAATTTACAGGGCCGACGCTGGCCAGAACCCCTAAAGAAGTCCCAACCAAGCTGCCACCAAGCCAGCTTCCTTTTCAGACACACACTCTGTGCAATGCAAAAAAAAAAACAAAAAACAAAAAAAACAACACACACTCCGTGCAGTGCACACACTCTCCATGCAATGCAACTACACACTCCGTGCAATGCAAAAAGCACGCTCTGTGCAATGCAACTACACACTCCGTACAATGCACACACAAAACCTCTGTGCAATGCAACTACACACTCCGTGCAATGCAAAACACACTCTCTGCAATGCACACACCTTTCATGCAATGCAACTACACTCCATGCAATGCAACTACACACTCTGTGCACTGCACCCTCTGTTCAATGCAACTACATACTCCGTGCAATGCACACACACTCCGTGCAATGCAAAAAACCAAAGCAAAACAAAAAACACTCTGTGCAATACAACTACACCCTCCATGCAATGCACACGCACTCCATGCAATGCAACTACACACTCCCTGCAATGCACACGCACTCCATGCAATGCAACTACACACTCCCTGCAATGCACACACCCTTCATGCAATGCAACTACACTCCATGCAATGCAACTACACACTCCGTGCACTGCACACCCTCTGTTCAATGCAACAACAAACTCTGTGCAATGCAACTACACCCTCCGTGAAATGCAACTACACACTCCGTGCAATGCAACAACACACTCCGTGCAATGCAACTACACACCCTCCGTGCAATGCAACTGCAAATCTCCTAGCAATGCAATGCAATTGCAGCCCGTGCAGCGCCGTGCTCTGCAACGCACAGAGCAAACTGCAATGCGGGCACGCAAAGGTGCTTTCTCCCAGTTGCATATTGCAAACATGGCGCCCATTACATCCCTCGCAGTGAGGTAACCACCAAAAGGACTTAAGTGTCCAGGTAGAGCATGGGGGAGCATGCAGCTGTCCCATACAGGGACCAATCCTGCAACCTAGGCATTACCGGCACTATGCGCTGACCCAGTGAAACCAATGCTTCATGGACCACATGGGGACACTATTCAGGCCGGAAACGCTTCCAGGCCATCGAATTCTAGGGCAAAGCCCTAGGATCACCTGCTAGGCCAGGCATAAATGTTTCCAGTGAAATAGCAGAGTTGAGGTAGCCCACAGCTTGTCCAGGTACCCCTGCTTGCCCTTTTAGAGGGAAGCACCCCTTCAAGAAACCCAAAGTTCTTTTATCACAAATGGGCCGAACTGCCCAGCAACAGAATAGCCCATAAGGAGCAGTTTGTTTTGTTTTGTTATAACAATGGCTAAGAGGGGGATATGAACTCCCAGGTCCTAGTCCTGCACTTTAGCCACTAAGCCACAATGGCTCATCTCAAAATGGCAGTCGCCTCTATCAGGGCAAAACAAACTTAAAGAAAATAAACTTGTTCAGAAACAGCATAGTTCAAGAGCATATACAGAGTGCTCATAGTCCTTGGAGGCACAGGGAGCCATAAAGCCAACCTTCGGGGATACTATAAACGAAAGTGATACCAGCTAAGCTGGGAACAGCCCTGACTAGCCCCACAATTTCAACAAGAGAAATGGGGGAAACCTTTTTGCGAAAGAAAGCCCCTAACGGGGGCTCTCTCACTATTGGGAAAGGCAAGCCACAGATACAGGGAGAATCTTCCTACAGGGCAGGGTAAGGGGTGGGGTGGGAAATTGAACAGGAAAAGGGGGGAATTAAATTATTTAAGGGACTAGAGAGGATTAAAAGAAAGGGGAAATAAAGAAATAAAGAAATGTAACCAGACAATGAGAAGATTGTCCCAGTGCTCCATGTGATCCGATGCAAAACGGCCAAGAGGCCGTGCCAACGTCTGGCCCCTGTATATATAGACTCTGACCCCTCCTCCGAATTGGCAACAATCAAAACACCCCAGCAACCCAGTTTAACCATTTAAATGGCCGGGATTCAACTAAATTTGCCTAGTCACTGGAGGGTGGCCTGTTCCCAACCGCAACACGTGCTCTCTGCTAGGGAGAACACGCTTTATCACATTTTTGTATTGCATTAGATTGTGATAAGATGCACATATTTTGTTTCTTCAGCTTGTAAACTGCCTTGAGTATTGTAAGATAGAAAGGCGGTATACAAATTAAAAATGATGATGATGATGATGATGATGATGGGTTAGCGAAGTCTGTAACCTGAAGCGTCTGTAACCCGACGTACCACTGTATTCATTGCTTACTTATAGTGTGAGCTATCACTGTTGTTGCTGCATTGGGTACACTGCAACGAACCTTGTCAATTCTTTTGAAGTGATTTGATGCCTAAGATGTGGGCACAGTTAAAGTTGGGTGAGCGCCCTTGGGAGGCTGCAGTCCTGAGAACTTCATTCAGGGCTGTGGGCCCATGATCAGGGCCGGATTTAGATTTGATGAAGCCATAAGCTACTGAAGGAAATGGGGCCCTTTATATGTCCAGCTGCCCTTTGTCAACAACAAATTGTCACTGTTTTTTGTGTTGAATATATGCTATATGGTAATATATGGACCTAATAGGTATCTAAAGCCATTTGCACATAACAAATAGGAGCCTACACAATGCAAAACACTGTTGCTGTATGTAGGTTTCATTTTATTTCTTTTTTATCTTATATTTTGGAAATGTACATCCAGTTTTTCCCCCTTTAAAAAAATTTTTGGACCCCCAAGAGAGTGGGGTCCTAAGCTATAGCTTGTTTAGCTTATATGTAAATCTGGCACTGCCCATGATGACATGGCAAGTGTTAAATAGTGGGAAAGATAGACTAAGGACACCGCTCTGTTAGATTCACAGCTCTTTATTACAGCAGTTAGAACTGCTCCTGGAGTCAGACTGCCTGCAGCCTAGCTAGCTGCTTTATATAATACTAAGTAACTCGTAACAGCAACAACTCCCAACTAGCTAACCAATCAGAGAGCGACAGTTCTCAATCCTTCATTTGCATACTGGGGACAAACTGTAACACCTGCTTGGAGTTGTGGGGCCTGAGGGGTGTGTGGAGCAGGAACGCCTCTTACTCACCTAAAAGGGTGGGGCTTAAGGGAGAGGATGGAGGATAAACCTGGTTCTTGGCAGGATTAGCTCACCTACAGTTTGATTCTGCACCTTGCTCCTCCCCCTCCCCCCAAAAATCAGTTTTGGGATTAAACATTTAAATAAATGTCACCCAGTTCACCCAACCATTTTGGGTCTTGCTTCTTTATTTGCCTTTGTGGTTGTAAGAATTTCTCTATAAAACATGGGTGCCTGGTGGGGATGTTGCAGTCCATGACATTTTGGAGGATATCCCCTGTGTTGGAGGTGCTCTTTCAGTTCATTGGTTCCTCACTGGTTATATTTGTTGGTACTGCAGATTGTGCTTGATTCTGAGAGATGATGTTCCTCTTGATATCTTTGGGATGGCAGGTCTTCCCATTTATATGCATCAGAGGGTTTGTTGCAAAGATCAGTAACTGTCTTATTTCAGACCCTCCAAGTGTCCCTATTTTCCAGGGATGTCCCTGATTTAGAGAAGCCATCCCGGTTTCTGATTTGATCCCAGAATGTCCTACTTTTCCTTAGGATGTCCCTATTTTCATTGGAGAAATGTTGGAGGGTATGGAGTTATCCAACCCCCGAGCCATCTGAAAGCAATTCTGTATAGGGAAGGGTTTTTTATGTTTAATTTTTAATTATGTTTTTATATATGTTGGAAGCTGCCCAGAAGGCGTAGCTAAAGTGATTGTAACCCTTAGTGAGATAATCACCAGACATTCTGGTGTTAAGGAATTCATTTACAGCCTAGATCCCATCATTTGTGATCTATTAGTATAAAGAGGTGTCATATCCAATGTAGCAAATATGGAATTGCAGTCGATGCGGCTACCATGTTGATAATGCGTATGCAACCCTCATCTTCTTGTAGGGGAAAAAATACCTGACACCACTGAGCTACAGAAAATACAACAGTTCTCAATATTTCCTCAGTGTTATCTAACCTTGGCTAGAGCATCCTTTGTTTCACATTGGAGCAAGTGAAGAAGGCAGAAACCAAAACATTTTAGCTTAGAACAATTAATCTCTGTTGTATAAGTAAGTGCAATCTATAATTTTAGTGATTATCTGCATTAAGTGATCGAGAGCAAAATTGCCCAAGCAACTATTTTGTGCTTTATAAACCACCTTTCTACATATTGCATGCAAAATACAAAGGGGAGGTGTTACAATGAATGTGGAAGCTATGCTCCTTGCAATTTGAAAACATTTTTGGTGGAGCAACCGTGCACCAGATAAAAAAAAGCTGGCCATTGCCCAGTCCTAATCCACTGTAAGGCTAGCCAGCATTTCAATATAAACAAGAAGAAGCATGCCTATCAGATAAGCTCCCACCGATGGAGAGTTTCGATAAAGAAGCAATCCATCTGCAACGCTCTTCACTTCTCCCTCTGCCAATTCTGTAATCAAAATTATTAGGCACTTGAACACAAATCAGGCACAAATTACCCACTACACAAAATAATCTGAAATGAAGCAATTACAAAGAACTAAAATAGTACCCTCTAACAATGCATTGCAACAGGAAACGAGAATGCTTTTTAATAAATAAATAAAAGTTTCGTTTACCAGGCATCAAAAACAAAGTAAGGCGGGGTTGGGTGGTTGGGGACCGAGATCTCCTCTCAGTCATCTCTCCTTTTGAGACAATAGGTTGTCAGAGATCTAACTGGGATTGCACCTCAATTGAGCGTCTTCTTTCCGTTGCACGTTTATGCTCGTGGAAAGCTGTCATTGCGACAAACACAGAGCTGCTCCCCATCCTGCTGCTCTCCTCTTCTTTTTGACAGGTAACATAGAGGAAAATATATTCATAACCTGCTGCACAATGCTGACTGTCACTGATGTAAGCAGAGAAATGCTCAGAGGCAGTGTAGTGAATAAGAGGGCTGGACACAAAAATAGCTTAACTGTAAAGTGTGATGGTGCCATTTTACCCAGTCGTAAAGGTAAAGGACCCCTGACAGTTAAGTCCAGTCACGAACGACTCTGGGGTTGCAGCACTCATCTCGCTTTACTGGCCGAGGTAGGTGGCATTTGTCTGCAGACAGTTTTTCTGGGTCATGTGGCTAGCATGACTAAGCCACTTCTGCTGAAACCAGAGCAGTGCACGAAGGTGCAGGAATCACAAGAGAGGCTTAGTGTCATGGAATTCTACTCAATACTGATCCAGAGAAGATTCCAGCTTATAGTTAGCAGAGTAAAAACTCAAACACGTTGCAGGATTCCCCCCAAAATAGACCAGAGGCAATTAATATTTAATCCAGCAGAGCTTTACAGCTACTGAAGGCAAATGAGCATAATGGTCACAAATCCAATACATTCAGGATTGGCACTGTCCACAAGAAATCCAGTTGCAGCAGACTTAACTTAAACTTACAGTAACTTATAATAAGACTAAACCTTAACACTAAGCATACAGGACACCACACCAGAAGGAGAGAGAGAGAGACGGAAAGTGAAAGTGAAACCTAAGCTCCTTCTGGCCTTGTTATTATAGTCAGCATGACCTTGAAGAAGAGATAAGAGCCAATTTAAGCCATCTGTCTCAGCTTCTCTGAAGGAATAACCCAAACACCATGAACCTTCTGCTTGTTTCTTTCACACAGAGGAGCTTCCAGGACCTTCTTGAATTAATTAGAATAGGAAATATCTCTACACATCAGATCAATACTTTCTGCACTAAGAAAAGCAAACTGACACTTAGTCTATGAAGACAGAGGGGAAACCATGGAAACCAGTCTTGAGCAGATGTTGCAAAATGGAATTAGGAGATTAGGGGTTGCTGAGACTGTCTGGGAAGGAAGAGAGAAGGAGCTGGACGTTCATTCAGAATCTGAACTTCAGGGATTCATTCATTTCACCCAATAAATATTTTCTCTTAGCAACATACCTTAAAAACAAAGGGGGTGGGTGGGTTACTCTTAAGCTGGTATATATCAATTGCTCCATGAGAGTTTTCAGTTTAATGGCACAACTGCAGACCATGGACAGAAACAAGCTCAGTGATAGCCTTGCGAAGGCAAAATTGCAATGGAAAATTAGCATGACCTGTGCAGAACTTCCCAACTTCTTAAAAAACCTGGGCAGCTATAAGTAGCATGAGGTTGGATCAAATACATATGTAAAAGGAAGGAAGCCAAGGACAAGCCAGACCAGCTTTGAGGTAAAAACATCACATTTACCGTATTTTTCGCCCCATAGGACGCACTTTTCCCCCTCCAAAAATGAAGGGGAAATGTGTGTGCGTCCTGTGGGGCGAATGCAGGCTTTCGCTTAAGCCTGGAGAGCGAGAGGGGTCGGTGCGCACCGACCCCTCTCGCTCTCCAGGCTTCGCGCAGATCTCCGCAAGCCATGGGAGCCCCTGCTGGGCTTCCATGGCTTGCGGAGAGTTGCCTGCAT
This sequence comes from Podarcis bocagei, assembly GCF_964188305.1. Lineage (NCBI taxonomy): Eukaryota > Metazoa > Chordata > Lepidosauria > Squamata > Lacertidae > Podarcis > Podarcis bocagei. The sequence continues at coordinate 89,307,775 of NC_138129.1, forward strand.
GCCGAAGGCTGGGCACGCGGAGCTCAGCACGCCCAGACTTCGCGCAGCTCTCCGCAAGGCGCGGGAGCCCTGCTTGCAGAGAGCTGCCTGCATGCCGAAGGCGAAAAAGACTTTGTGCAGCTCTCCGCAAGGCGCGGGAGCCCAGCGCCAGGCTCCCGCGCCTTGCGGAGAGTTGCCTGCATGCCAAAGGCTGGGCGCTGGGCTCCCACGGCTTGCGGAAAGTTGCCTGTTCTGGGGGCTGGGGTCGGGGGAAGCTCGGGCTTCCCCTGCCCCAGCCCCGTGCCTGGGGGGGGGAATATAAATGTTTTCCTTTATTCCCCCCCCCCCAAAAAAAAACCTAGGTGCGCCTTATGGGACGGTGCGTCCTTTAGGGCGAAAAATACGGTAATTTCAGTATGAACGTGTCATGTTGGCTGTCTAGCTGCAGGAAGGGGGAGACAACAAGTCTGGGGGTGGGGGAGAGAAATGGCCTCAGGGAGTGAGTGGTTGTTTGGGAAGATCCAACACTCTCTTCAGGGATCACTCTTAAAGGTGAATTGAAGGGGTGGAAGTAGATCTGTGAATTCTAACCAGTCTCTAGAAAGGTAAAGCAAAATGTGGAGATACACCCTATATCTTCAAAGCATATTTCTTCAAAGAATTCTGGGTACTGTAGTTTGCCACTTGCCGAGCTACAATTCACAGAATATCTTAATGAACGACCATGCCCAGAATTCTTTGAGGGGGGGAAATGAGCTAAAGTTGTGTATGTGCAGCCTTAATCTCAGTTTGAAAAAGACTTCCAAGAACTCAGCCGGAGTGGGCAATCCTACTTAAACTAACACCTTTTCTTTCTTATGTGGAGCTACATAAGATATAGTGCACCTGCCTATTATATCAGCAAGGCTAAGTCTATAATGCTAAAACCAATTTGTTCTTTATACTTCTTTGAGTGCAGGCAATTTTCTGTTCTTTGTGTTTGTTAATAAACTTGAACTCCTTGGTTAAGTAAATCTATGAGTTCTGATCTGAAGTGATTCTGACTAATTCTATGTTACCTTGAGTTAACAATGCCTCTTTCCTTTTTGGCTTGGTTAGTACTGCTGATATGTAACACCTTTAGCAGAGCTGGGTGGCTACAGAGCACAAACTGGCAGAGTTTCACTTGGTACCCACAGCTGGAAGTAAACATTTAGTTCCTCAAAACTATTATTTATTTATTACGTGTATATCCCACCATTCCTTCAAGGAGTTGAAGTTTACATACATGGTTTGCCCTCTCCCCATTTTATCCCCATAACAGTGCTGGGAGGTAGGTAAAAATAAGGTAAAGGACCCCTGGACGGTTAAGTCCAGTCAAAAGTGACTATGGGGTTGCAGTGCTCATCTCACTTTCAGGCTGAGGGAAGCAGCGTTTGCCCACCAACAGCTTTCTGGGTAATGTGGCCAGCATGACTAAACCGCTTCTGGCGCAATGGAACACAGTGACGGAAACCAGAGCGAACAGAAATGCTATTTATATTCCCACTGCAGCTGTACCTATTTATCTACTTGCACTGGTATGCTTTTGAACTGCTAGGTTGGCAGGAGCTGGGACAGAGCAATGGGAGCTCACCCCATCATGGGGATTCGAACCACCAGCTTTCTGATTGGCAAGCCCAATTGGCTCAGAGGTTTAGCTGTGAGGCACGTTAGGCTGAGAGACAGTGACTCATCCAAGGTCACCCAGTGAACTTCATGGGTGAGTTGAACCCTGGTCTCCCAGGTCCAACATTGTAAATACTTTGCCATGCTGTTCCTCCAATACATTAATAATAATAATAATAATAATAATAATAATAATAATAATAATAATAATATATTATTTGTATCCCACCCATCTGGCTAGATTTCCCTAGTCACTCTGGGCAGCTTCCAACAGAGATTCAAAAGGCAGAGGGCCTTTTCGGTAGTGGCACCCGCCCTGTGGAACGCCCTCCCATCAGATGTCAAAACGATAAACAACTACCTGACATTCAGAAGACATCTTAAGGCAGCCCTGTTCAGGGAAGTTTTTAATGTATGATATTTTAGTGTTTTTTTGGTTTCTATGGAAGCCGCCCAGAGTGGCTGGGGAAACCCAGCCAGATGGGCGGGGTACAAATAATAAATTATTATTATTATTATTATTATACATTAAAACATCAGTCATTAAAAACTTCCCTAAATAAAAACATACATAAGAACTTCCCTGCCCTGACACAGTAGGTTGCAGCCACTGTTGATTCTCTGTGTCTTTAAGCCACAGCAACTGATATTCATCTGAACTGGCTTTCCATATTGGTTGCTAGGTGCCAGGATAAGGAAACGGACTGGAGGAAGTGTGCCTCAGTTGCTTTGATTCACAGGTGCATAGAGTGCTGTTACACTCATGTTCTTCTTGAGGGCTTCCCATGGACAACTACAGTAGCTGGATGCTGTGATAACAGGATACTACACTACCTGGGGCCTTTGGGCTAATCCACCAGGTCTCTTAATGTTTTTATCATGACTCCCCAAAAGTCCATAGGGATGCTGCAGTAGGACAGGGGTGGTCTATTTGGTACTGTCTTGCCAAAGGCAAGGTGGTTCTTTTAAAATGAGATTCAGAAACAATACAGTGGTACCTCGGGTTAAGAACTTAATTCATTCTAGAGATCCGTTCTTAAACTGACACTGTTCTTAACCTGAGGTACCACTTTAGCTAATGGGGCCTCCCGCTGCTGCTGCACCACTGTTGTGCGATTTCTGTTCTCATCCTGAAGTAAAGTTCTTAACCCAAGGTACTATTTCTGGGTTAGCAGAGTCTGTAACCTGAAGCGTCTGTAACCTGAAGCGTCTGTAACCCGAGGAACCACTGTACAAAATACACAAGTGAGTGAGAAGATCAAAGATTTTATTCTAAAACAGCAAGCAATGTATACATTACCAAGCAAGCACTTCAATCTGCCACTTGGAAGCCCTCAAGAAGCAGCAAAGTGACTCTTCCAAGGTAGCCACAGTTTGCATGGCCCTGCAGCCGATCAGTCCATGCACGAACTTCAAAGAAATTCTGCCCAAACGGTCCAATTTTATAGTTAGCCTGTGTGGCTTGCCAGACTTGCTACGTGCAGATCATCCATTAACCATCCTCTCTCAATGCCTTACTTTCTCAAAACAATGTCTAACATCAAAGAAGGTACCCAGCATTATCCGCCACAATTGATTAAGGCAGCTGTTACGGGGTTTCACCTCCTCCCAAAGTTCTCAGGACGTTAAAGACTGTTCTCACACCAGCAAAAAACTTAAGAGCGAGGGAGGGGGAAGGAACAGAGGCAGGAAGGGTAACCGTGTCAGATCACTAACTCCTCCATACATTTTGTCTTCCAGATGCACTATGTTGGTTACCTGTGCAATAGAACTTTTGTGGGGTTTATAGAGCAGTGGGGGGGGGGAAGCATAGAATGGGCCTGTCCCTGGCTCTTTATGGTTAGGACTTGCTCCTGTGGCTAAAAGGTAAAGGGACCCCTGACTATTAGGTCCAGTCGTGGCTGACTCTGGGGTTGCGGCGCTCATCTCACTTTATTGGCCGAGGGAGCCAGCGTACAGCTTCCGGGTCATGTGGCCAGCATGACTAAGCCGCTTCTGGCGAACCAGAGCAGCACACGGAAATGCTGCTTACCTTCCCACCGGAGCGGTACCTATTTATCTACTTGCACCTTGATGTGCTTTCGAACTGCTAGGTTGGCAGGAGCAGGGATCGAGCAACGGGAGCTCACCCCGTTGCGGGGATTCGAACCGCCGACCTTCTGATCGGCAAGTCCTAGGCTCTGTGGTTTAACCCACAGCGCCACCCGCATCCCCTGCTCCTGTGGCTAGAGCTGGTGTAATCCATAAACCAACTGAGCTTCCATAGGAGAGAAAGGGAGGGGGGAATGGCAGAAGTGAAAAAAAGAACAAAAATACATTCTGGCAGGGAGACCCTGCTTTGGTATTTTAAGAGGCTAGCCTGCAGGCCCTATTACAATGAAACAACTGAAGCTCAATTCCCAGCAACACTTTTGTTAGGTCAGATATTCCAGTCACAGGAATTAGAACATGATATGCATAGCAGAAAGTGTCAGGTAGAATGACTGGTTTTCTAAGTGATTCCCCCTGTAGGGAGCAAACTTAACAACCAAGCAAAGAAATACTTCTGCAGTCTCCTCTACCCAGCCTAGTACAGGGTAGCAATGGTGGCACTGAATCAAAAGGCATTTCTGCACGATGATTACCAAGGCCTGACAAATATGGGCTTGCTATAGGAAAGCAAGCCATAAATGTTTTTTTTAAAAAAAATCATTTGCAAATGCTCATTCAGCTATGGGCAAAGCTCACTGTAATCCTATCACAAGCTGAGGGTGAAATGAAACCTTACAAGAAACGTAGGAGCCGCTGCCAAAAATGATAGTTTCATTTCAAGCTTCCCCTCACCTTTCTCTAATATGCGCTGTTAATTCATGGTGTTGTTTATTAAGCATCTTTATAACCCATCTCTCATCATGGTAGATCCCAGGGCAGGGTTTAAAATACAAGCTACATAAAGTAATGGAAACAGTTAAAGGTTATTTGGGATGTAAGAACAAAGGGGCAAGCATGGCTTCTTTGTTTCTCCGTGTAGATAGCTAGGACTACAGAACACTTTCCTATCAACTACATGCTTCCTTTACTAAACAAAAGCTTTCGTACTTTATACCAGATCTCAGTCTGAATACCTTTTGACTAAAGTTGTTCTCCAAGCAAGAATTCACTTAGCTAAAGTTAAGTTCTGCTGCAGCATATAAAAACTCTGTATGCTAAGATGTTGCTCTTAATACTACTTTGCTGCTGCTGTGTATTTTAAGAGTTTGTGCTGAATGTGTTTCTTAAAGGTTATTATGTTTTATGGTTCCAGGCATTCAATGATTGTTTTGATGGCTGTTTTACTGTTGCTTCCTGCCCAGAGGTCAAGTTAGAAATACTGGGTGGGCAATATCCAGCTACCTTGCCCTGTCAGTGCAAGAATTTCTGCTTGTGCAATGGTACGTTCCCCCTTCTTCTTCCCCTGCGTACATTGCACCCTTCCCAGATTTATTCCTAAGGCTTGGGAAACCCCCAGAACAGATTTAGGGGATGTGAACGGGGAATACAATGGGGTAGGGGGGAGTCCCAATGAGCAAGCAGAAACCTTGCAATGATGGTATGGTTACTTATCACTACTTTGGCTACAAACCATTTTAATTAATCAATCAACTGTGTGCATTTTAAATGTTGGAAACATGGGGAAAGGGATATTTCTGACATCAACGAGACAGGCACGTTTCCACCTGGCTACGCGTGACTACAGAAACCAAAGGAAGAATTAGACTGATTTTTTAAAAGCACCATCGTTACAAAGGTTAGATGCGAATCAGAATCATAATATTGGAAAGGAGAGAACTGGACTTTTCAAGGCTTAGCAGCTGTGATAAAAACTATCATCTAGATAATCCATTGTTAAACAGAGCAGCCTTTTTATGTTCTAATTGAGCATGGCCGTGTCGTAAAAAATAAATATACATTTCTAATGCTTTGACAAAGACACAGTTATCAGGGTTTTTGTGTGAAGAGCATGAAATCATTTTAATGATAATATGTACAGTTTATATTATAGGTGCTTAACGGACGATTGTTTGGAAATCTGTTCATGATGAAGGGGCCCTTTATACATTTATGGTGGATATGCCTAGTTATTATTATTATTATTATTATTAATCATACTAATTAACTTTATGCATCACTTTTCCTCTGAAGAGCTTGGAGTGGCTTACATGTAGCTCCCTGATGATCTCCAACCCAGGCAAGGCCACATCTGCTTAGTTTCAAGAATATTCAGGCCATGTTCTGAGTAGCATTAATACTGCTTAATAAACTCTTATTGGCCATGTGAGGGAGTCAAATATCTTGGAATTAGAATACCCTCATATTCCATTATAATTCTAGGATACCTGAAGGATTTGCACAAAGCCACAAAAACTGAATTAATAATTATATTATTGTCAGCTCAAATACTCCTAGGTAAATACTGAAAGAGTGACAGTGTCTCAGCAGTTTGAGAATAATTGAATAAGGCATTATAGTCTGCTTTAAACATTATCTATTGCATCGGGGGGAAGAGCACTGTAGTTCTTGTAACACATTAATGAGGGGGAAGAGCGCAGTTATGCTCATGTCCTGCTTGCAGGTATTTCCTTGACCATAGTGAGAACAGACTAAGGCCCGGGGGCTGGATACGGCCCAATCGCCTTCTAAATCCAGCTCGCAGACAGTCCGGGAATCAGTGTGTTTTTTACATGAGTAGAATGTGTCCTTTTATTTAAAATGCATCTCTGGGTTATTTGTGGGGCCTGCCTGGTGTTTTTAAATGAGTAGAATGTGTGTTTTTATTTAAAATGCATCTCTGGGTTATTTGTGAGGCATAGGAATTCGTTCACCCCCCAAAAAAAATATAGCCTGGCCCCCCACAAGGTCTGAGGGACAGTGGACCGGCCCCCTGCTGAAAAAGTTTGCTGACCCCTGGATAAGACACTGACCCTCTGGGATTGCTTTTGACCTTGCAATCAATGATAAAGCATATCAATTCCCATTAAGTCCTTGGTCCCCACCTCAACGCGGACCTTGTTCGCGCCCCTTTGATATGGTTGGTGGTATGGCGTTGGCCCAGTCAGAACGGTTGTGCAGGAAGTTGCCATGGTGGTCTGTTGCACTTTAGGGCAGGTAAGCCACACACCCCAAGAGCCAATTGGCAGCTCCAGTGGGCTTTAGGTTCTGTGGCAAGCACTCTGGCTTGAGCCCACTATTGAGGGAGCCATGGTCATGTAACATGTGCAAACAATGCGCACATGTTGTGGAGTGTGCTGACATGTCATGCACACGCCATGTGGATTGTGCAACTGATGTCTGCATGCCCCACAGTGCATGAGTGAGGTGAGGCAATCAGGTGGCGTGCATGCATGGGCGCCATACAATTTTGAGAGGGCCTGGCTCCCACCTTGAATATTTTTTGGGTGGCCTTGGCCCCCCACCCCCCTAGATGGCGCTCCATCAGGAGAAAATTCTCATCCTGGTCCACTCCAGAGCCTTAAACTAAACGGCCTCAGTCCAGTATATCTGAAGGAGCGTCTCCACCCCCATCGTTCTACCCGGACACTGAGGTCCAGCGCCGAGGGCCTTCTAGCAGTTCCCTCACTGTGAGAAGCCAAGCTACAGGAAACCAGGCAGAGGGCCTTCTCAGTAGTGGTGCCCACCCTGTGGAATGCCCTCCCATCAGATGTCAAAGAGAAAAACAACTACCAGACATCTGAAGGCAGCCCTGTTTAGGGAAGCTTTAATAGACTATTGTATTTTAGTATTCTGTTGGAAGCTACCCAGAGAGGCTGGGGAGGCCCAGGCAGATGGGTGGTGTATAAATAATAATAAAATAATAATAATAATAATAATAATAATAATAATAATAATCAGAGGCTTAGTCTCGTGTAGAGATGGGAAGACCTGGAAAACCCCCCAGAAAAAACGGAAAAATCCAGGTTTTTTTTCCTGGTTTCCCCCAAAGCCCCTTTTCCCAAAAATTTTGGAAAAAAACACGCACTTACCCCCCAATTTTTCTGGGGGAAAAATAGAAAAACTAGGGTTTCCTCCAATTTTTCCAGTCCCCCCCCCCGGACCTTCCCATCTCTAGTCTCATGTCTTTGGGAGTGCCATCACTGTCTTCCCTGCTCACCCTCTCTCCCTTCTGTGGACAGAAGTTAGCTACCAGCTGGTGGGCTGAGAAGGGATTTTATCTACAGCCTCGATGGGGACCAGGGCTGTGAGATTTTCGGCTTCCTCAGAGCAGCATTTGTCTTGTGGTTGTTTATGTACATTGACATTTGTAACAACTTGTCACTGGAGAAGTTGGTCTGCATCCATAGTATAAACAGGTTGGGGAAAACCCTTTCCCCACAGGAGGCGATCCCCTTAAGGGGGTCTTGGGATGTTGCGCCAAGGCCTAAGATCCATGTGATGTTGGCATAGTAAACACGGTCCCAGGTTGCTTGAGAAACCCTGGAACAGAGCTTCATGCAATGGGCCCCCCAGGGAACATGCAATTCCCATTAATGTTATCCCAGCATTTGGTTTGAGATGATAGAATTAGCCAGCAATCATTGGATCCCTGACCTATGCAAAAACCATTTGGAAAAACCTATGGCACACCATTTCGGGCCTGTGCATATCTGCTCAATCCCATAGACACCTCACTATGCACTGGATGCATTAATTCCCTATACATGATCACATAATTTCTGGCTGGTACAATACCTCCAGAGCAGTGTTTTATGAGAGCTCAGCAAGACAAATGATGTGATGCAAGATAGCACCTGTCTTTCAACAGATCCCTTAACTATTTTAAATACTTTCACTAAAATAAGAGGCTTCATAATTTATCACCTGCAATGTAAGCACCTTCACTTTAATGTTGGTTATAGCAGGAGGTAGTCAACTGAATCATTCATGTGTAAGTGTCATTATGAGCCTTATTACAGTGCTTAGTGTAATAAAAAGCTAGTCTGCAATTCATCTGTAAAATGTCTGTCCTTTGAATGTGCATAACATCTTTCTGTTTGCAAATAGATCTGTGTGGCTACCTCTGTGGTCTCCAAAAGCACGAATAGAATCAATGAAAATTTGGAGAAGCACCTTTTTGCCAGGTGGGCACAATTGCCCAATATTGTGCATTTTTGCAGGGATGTACAGCCTCATCCCACCCTTGGAACCATGCTATTCTTATTGAAACAATGGGCTTCTCTCAAAATTCATCTGTGGTCCCCCCCCAAGGGATCCCCAGATTGGTTTCAAATCTTGCTGCTGGCTTTTCACATTATTGTTCTATAACCATGTTAGTTTCTCTCCTGTAGCCTTTGTATATGAACAAAATTGTGTCCTCTTATGACATGAGAGCAGTGCTGGAAACACAGACTGCTTGACTCCAAGTCCCGTGGAAGCTCCAGTGCATGTGATGTTGTTGTTGTTTAGTCGTTTAGTCGTGTCCGACTCTTCGTGACCCCATGGACCAGAGCACGCCAGGCCCTCCTGTCTTCCACTGCCTCCCGCAGTTTGGTCAAACTCATGCTGGTAGCTTCGAGAACACTATCCAACCATCTCGTCCTCTGTCGTCCCCTTCTCCTTATGCCCTCCATCTTTCCCAACATCAGGGTCTTTTCCAGGGAGTCTTCTCTTCTCATGAGGTGGCCAAAGTATTGGAGTCTCAGCTTCAGGATCTGTTCTTCCAGTGAGCACTCAGGGCTGATTTCCTTCAGAATGGATCGGTTTGATCTTCTTGCAGTCCATGGGACTCTCAAGAGTCTCCTCCAGACCATAATTCAAAAGCATCAATTCTTCGGCGATCAGCCTTCTTTATGGTCCAGCTCTCGCTTCCATACATCACTACTGGGAAAACCATAGCTTTAACTATACGGACCTTTGTTGGCAAAGCGATGTCTCTGCTCTCAGTGTCTCCCAGTGATTGTACAGATCTGTAATTTTAGCAACACCTACACCCTCATTGCCATATTTCCTCATTGCATTTCCCCATATTTCCTCATTGCATAGACACAGCTGTCATGGACTCAGAAGTCAATAGAGAAGTTATTACTCATACCAGACTTCCATTGTTACGTGTGCTAATTGAAGTTGCTGAGGATGCATTTTTCTGTCTTGAAAGGATGCTTTCCTGGACATTTTTGAATTCTGATATGTATTTCAAAACCAGTATAGGTGACATACCTATGTAAAGAACTGGTATGGTTGGGGATGGGGACCCCTCACCGAGCATATTAATTATTTTAATGATATGGCCTAGGACCCTCATACCTACGGGACCGCCTCTCCAGGTATGTCCCACGGAGGACCATACAGTCTTCAAACAAAAACATCTTGAAGGTCCCAGGCCACAGAGAGGTTAGGCTGGCCTCAACCAGAGCCAGGGCTTTTTTGGCTGTGGCTCCAATCTGGTGGAACGCTCTGTCACAAGAGACTAGGGCCCTTCGGGATTTGATATCTTTCTGCAGGGCCTGCAAGACAGAGCTGTTCCACCAGGCCTTTGGCTAGGGCACAGCCTGACCCCCTCCTTTGGTAATTCTTCACAGAATCTCTAGCCCAATGGTTGCCATCAATTTGATTTGAACTGATTTTATAATGAATTGATTTTAGAATGCTGTATTATTTTACTGTTGTTAGCCGCTCTGAGCCCCGCTGCGGCTGGGGAGGGTGGGATATAAATAAAATTTTATTTTTATTATTTTATTTTTATTTTTGTTGTTGTTTTGAGGCTGATTTCTTGTCTCATTGATTGTTGCAACCTTCCCATGCTGCTGTCCTACTTTGCACACATGAAATGTAACAATAGGTTGTATATTTCGCTTCTACAAATTTTGTGTTGTGGTTATAACCTCAAGAACTGCATAATATATACATATTTAAATGCACCTACACTTTGGAATGCCCTGCCTATTGACATCAGGCAAGTGCCTTCATTGTGTTCTTTTTCTTTCTTTTCTTTTTGGTGCTTGCTTAAAACATTTAGAAGTAACATATGGAAGTTACATGAGTTTTATCTCTGCAGCCTTCGCAGGTGCCTGCACTTCAGTTAAAGCTCAGGAGGAGGCATCATAAGGTACTGTAATGCCTCCAATGTGGTTTTTGTCAGTCTGAAAGTTCAGGCAGCTGGGAAGGCTGCAGAGTGCTGGAGAAAATGTTTAATGGAAAGAAACCACTTCACAAGAGCAAGGTAAGCTGAAACACCTGCACCCACTGAAATTCTTGCCCCCCACCCCCATGCCCCCCATGCCCAACAGGATAATTATATGCATTGAGTACAAATGTCTGAAGTCATGCAAAAACACTCAGAAGCTGTCTTCAAACCATGGTGGTGTTTGCATGGTGAAACTTTGAGCCATGTGCATCTCAAACTCTGTACATCTATACACACATGCACACTGCCAGAGTATTGCAATAGGGCTTACAACTTTCTTCAATCAGTATGCTCCTCCAAATAGTCTATTTCTGTTCCTGTCTATTGGTTTTCGGTATCACAGCCTCTTCAGACAAATGACCTCAGCCACAGGGAACATCTGCTTTGGATTGCCTTTTCTATCTCTACTCTAACCTTAACTGCCAGGGCCTGACAGCTGAGGAAAGAGAATGAACAGAGTGGGACCAACTATAGGATCAACAACTGCCATGAATCTGCCCTACTCCTTATGGCCCAGCAGAAAGTCTTCTTAAATACTATATCTGGAGGACTGGAAGTAGACAGGAAAATATTGTCTTGCTTCCATCCAACACATGCAGGCAGAAGCTCTTACTTGTACAAAATAAAGATACATTTATTTAGACTAGTAATGGTACAGAGCTCAGGAAACATGATTCAAGAGATCAAGAACAAGGCAGAAGTTCAGAACTGTGCAGAAGTGGCTAAGATGTCCCAACAAGTTTTCACACCCTTCCCACCTAGCTCCTTAAGCTGCAGGGCTTGTGGAGAACAGCTTGTTTCTATCTACTTGTGTGAAATTTCATCTACTATTCTCACCCCCCAAATGGTTAGAAGTTAGTATAGTATATAGAGCTCCCATCATCTCCAGCCAACATAGTGAATGAAAGGAGCTGTAGCCCAGAATTTAGAGGGCATCACATTGGTTCCCAATGTTAGTAAGCAGAACACTGTAAGATGCCTGTGGACTGCAATATCCAAGCACTGGCCATTTGTGAAGCCTGTTGAAAAAAAGATATATTTCTCTCATCTGCTGCTTTGTAGTCCTGGAGCACTTAGCAATAGCATTCAGAAGAATTTGCAAGACCGGAAGGAATCTGAAACTCTAAAGGCACTCAAACAGAAGCAAGATGGAATTGAAAGTACATTTCACTTCCTTAAACTTCTGTGATGTCTTCCACTTTTCTGGGGGAGTTGCCTCCTCCTACCCAGTCCTGCTCTGAGAAATAAACACCACCAGCTCGTGCGAAAACAGTGCAACACCTAATTAACTTAAGTGACAAACATAAGTTTTTGAGTTTAAATCCAGCTCTTCAAGTTAATTAATCAGAGATCGTCAGTGCCAGGTCCATAGGGACTTGCAGTTTCTTTCCATACCCACACGGTTGCCAATTATTAGCCCACACTACAATTCCAATATAACCATAGTTAGAGTGGAATTATGACATTTCTCTTCCAATTAACAGAATCTTATCATTTGCAAAATGTCATTTCTTCAGTGTTACTGCCTCTCCATGCTTAGCCTGTGCAAATACCCTCAGGATCCGAACAGCTTCTGGAGGACTTTAGGCATGTCTCTTTGTCTATACCAGGATAGGGTACTCTGCTGAGTGTTTCTTTGGTTCCTCTGCTGCTAGACTTCAGGCAAATTCTGAGTTTATCTTCAGTAGACAGGTGTACATTCTCAAGCATGGGATAAACACGCCAGAGGTAGATTTACCATGATGTAATGTGACCCTGCTCGTGGAAGGTTCAAGGTGAATATAAAGAGTAAAACCATACCATCTGAGTAAAGCAACTGTCAACGCCAGATGAATGCACATATACTCTTCAAATACATGAAGATCTGCCACATTGTTGTTGTTTAGTCATTTAGTTGTGTCTGACTCTTTGTGACCCCATGGACCAGAGCACGCCAGGCACTCCTGTCTTCCACTGCCTCCCACAGTTTGGTCAAACTCATGCTGGTAGCTTCAGGAACACTATCCAACCATCTCGTCCTCGGTCGTCCCCTTCTCCTTGTGTCCTCAATCTTTCCCAACATCAGGGTCTTTTCCAGGGAGTCTTCTCTTCTCATGAGGTGGCCAAAGTATTGGAGTTTCAGCTTCAGGATCTGTCCTTCCAGTGAGCACTCAGGGCTGATTTCCTTAAGAATGGAGAGGTTTGATCTTCTTGCAGTCCATGGGACTCTCAAGAGTCTCCTCCAGCACCATAATTCAAAAGCATCAATTCTTTGGCAATCAGCCTTCTTTATGGTCCAGCTTTCACTTCCATACATCACTACTGGGAAAACCATAGCTTTTACTATACAGACCTTTGTTGGCAAGGTGATGTCTCTACTTTTAAAGATGCTGTCTAGGTTTGTCATTGCTTTTCTTCCAAGAAGCAGGCGTCTTTTAATTTCGTGGCTGCTGTCACCATCTGCAGTGATCATGGAGCCCAAGAAAGTAAAATCTCTCACTGCCTCCATTTCTTTCCCTTCTATTTGCCAGGAGGTGATGGGACCAGTGGCCATGATCTTCGTTTTTTGATGTTGAGCTTCAGACCATATTTTGCGCTCTCCTCTTTCACCCACATTAAAAGGTTCTTTAATTCCTCCTCACTTTCTGCCATCAAGGTTGTGTCATCTGCATATCTGAGGTATGCCCACATACAAGTGGGCAAAGACTTATTCTATGCCAATCCAGAGGACAGGGTGGCATATGATGAGCTTAAGTTACAAGATTGTAGATTTTAGTTGAACATTAAGAGAAGCGGCTTCAGAGTAAGAACAGTTTGACTCTTAATCTCAGGGCCATGGGTTTGAACCCAAAATTGGGCAAAAGATTCCTGCATTGCAGGGGGTTGGACTAAATGATCCTTGTGGTTCTTTCCAACTCTTGTGATTCTATATTTCTCCCTCTCTGGAGATCCTCAAGCAGAAACTAGACCACAGGTGGTCAACATGGTGCCCTCAATACATTATGGACTACAAATTTCATCCTCCCTGATCATTGGCCATGCTGCCTGGTGCTTATGGGAGTTGTGGTCCAGGTAATACACCCTGCTGGCTTCTCCTAGGTTAGGCAGTCATCTGTTGGGGATGCTCAAACTCTGGATTTCTTCCAGCAAGCGGGGGAATGGTCCATGGAGCCCTCTCCATAATGCTATGGTCATTAAATCGATGATTTCTAACATGTCTTACAGTATCCTTTTAGTAGAAATTAGATAATAAAATATAAACAATATATGCATCAACATTAGCACAATAAATTATGATACTGAACTGAGCCTACTGTAAATATTTAAAACTGATAATCCTGACTAGAAAGCCAATTTGCAAAACTCATTGGTAAAAAGCAAAGATGAAGGGCTTAAGTATAAAAGCAGACACTCTGGTCTGGGAAAATGTACGCATCAATTCAAAAGACTACTATTAAAAGGAATAGTTAATTCAACTTCTCGGAGTAAATCAAAAAATTCCATAAACTTGTAAATTTTTAGTGTTGATTTATTACATTATCATTGTGCCTTTCTTCCAAGGATGGCAGGTTTCCCCACTCTTCATATCTTATCCTCACAAATACCTTTTGAGGTATGTTAGGGTGAAAGATCATAGCTGGCACAGGAGGCTTTGTAGTTGACTTTGGTTTTGAATCAAGTATCCCCTCATCTAGACTGACCCTAATTTCTATACCACATGGCATCATGTGTTGCTAAGATGTTCACCAGTCAAGGGTCTTGTTATTGCAAGGCGAATAATCATCAAAGACCATTGGTCCTTGCTGGTGCTCTCTCTCAACACTACTATCGACTTGCTTGTTTCTTGTTGTCTTTTTCCTTGGATCCATAGGAGCTGAGAGATGGAGCAACAGCAGTGAGAAAGAGGATCAGCAGCTGCCACTGCCAACTCACTCTCCTGCCCGCCAGCCTTCTCCCTGGAAAGTGAACTTGGCAACACATCAGTAGCAGCAGCCATTGGCATTGCCAAGCACTGAGGAGTTGGTTTCACCAAGGAAGGAGTCTCCCTCAAGAGGCTACACAATTTGGAGTTGTCACTGCCAACCAACAAGAACTGCACCATATGACTCGTGTTCATGTAGCTCAGCAGTTGCTATTAAACCCTTGCAGGCGTGTAAGGGCATCCATCCAAGAATGTGGCAAAACAGTGTTATTAAAGTCAATTTAGGCTGCAATTCTAACCCCGGTTCACTGGGAGCCAACCCCATTTACAGTGGTATCTTGGTTCTCAAACGCCTTGGTTCTCAAATGCCAAAAACCCGGAAGTAAGTGTTTCGGTTTTCGAGCATTTTTTGAAATGCGGACATCAGCTATTGTTTTCAGGGCACCTGCACTAATCAGAATCTGTGCCTTGGTTTTTGAACATTTCAGAAGTCAAACAGGCTTTTGTTTTTGCTACTTATTTTGTGTTTTTGTTTTTGAGGCTTTTTCAGTTAATTTGTTTTTGTGACTGTGTGGAACCCAGTTCAGCTACTGATTGATTGCGGAAATAGATAAAAGCCCCCCAACCAAACAATGACTATCATCAGTGTAGGTGAGAAAAAAAAATAATTTCATTTTTTATCATCTACAGTACTGTCTTATTTATTTTTATAGTACTGTACATTGATTATTGCTTTCATTTTATGGCTCAATGGTCTTGTTAGATAGTAAAATTCATGTTAAATTGCTGTTTTAGGGGTTGTTTTTATAAGCCTGGAATGGATTAATCTGTTTTGCATTACTTTCTATGGGAAAGCGCATCTTGGTTTTGGAACGCTTTGGTTTTGGAACGGACTTCCAGAACGGATTAAGTTTGAGAACCAAGGTACCACTGTAATTCAATAGGATTTACTTACTTCTGAGTGGACATGGTTAGGATTGCCTTGTTAATCAAACTGTGCTTTTGGATTGCCTTATTTAGGTTTGGTCTGTTAGTGCAATACCAGGCCATCGTCAGCCAACCGCCACTAATTTTTGATGACTCATATTGTAGATGTTTCATCCAAATACAAGAAAGCAGGTACAGGAATTGAGACTGTACAGCAAAACAGACTATTCAAGGACAGCTGTCCAGAGTTAGAGTTTTAAAGCAGAGCAGGGGAGGGAAGCACACTGATTTAAGAATTTTCTTACCCCCTGCGATGTTCTTGAACTGAAGCCCTGCAGAGAAAACCTGAGCGAAGAGAATCATTGCGTGAACTCATCCAATGAATTTTCTTCACTGGAGCTGTTCTCTCCATGAGTTCTGCATCCGAGCCAAACTAGAAGTGCTAAAATTTAGCAGACTTTCATCCACACACGCTCAGTCGCACAAGCAAAATCCACACAGCGGGACGCTTGCATTAAAATCTTTAAAAGCTATTTCCTTTCTTTTCTCAAATCCTGGTTATTAGGAAATTAATTCCAGTTGAGTTTATAGGTTAGCTGAAGGGGAAAGAAAACTAAGAGTCCCCCTAAATATCTTTTATATATATATCTGAAACTTCTGTGGATGCCAAGCCATGGGGAACCACACAAAAATAAGATGAACTCTCTTTAAAAGAAAACAGTTCAGGCATTGTGCTTGAAATGTGTTATGTGGAGTAATGCATCTTATAAATAGAATCAGGACACTGTTGTTCCTGAAAGGATTTACTATACATATAATATATCAGGAAATAGGTCTATGAAGCAGTGGAAAGCATTATTGTACCATCCTCACAAGCACTGATCCATCTGTGATGGGATAAACATTACGGAAAAGGCTAGGAGATCTGAGCATGAGGTGCTAATAGGCTGGATATTTACCAAAGCTCATTTTTCTGTCCTCTGGAGAAGCCAGCTGCTAAACAGAGATAAAGCCTGAAATTCCTCCATAATTGTTCAGACTCTGTGTCTGGTGACAGCTGTGAGTTTAGTGGATCCTTGCTACTAAGCCAAAACGAAACCGAGGAACATATTCTCCACTCTGGTTTGAGAATTTTAGGCTGCGATCCTATGCACGCCTTAGTGATGGGGGGCATTCTTCTGAGTAGACGTGTATATGATTGCTCAGTTAAGAGTGCTTGGCGCAAGATGCTTTCATGTTATGAAACATAATTTCAGCATCTTGTGTGCAGGTGCCTTTAACTCCCATCAGCCCTAGGCAGCAAAACCAGTGGTCAGGGTTGGTGGGAGTTGGGTCCCACAACATCTGGGGGTGGAACCACATTGGCAGTCCCCGCCTTGTGTGCACAGAAGCACTCTGCATCCCTATATCTTTGCATCTTTGGCTCCTGACCCAACATTTCTTCGTCTCTTCCATCATCATGTGCTATACGTCATGTCATTATGCCCAGGTTGTCAAACAAACACCGATGGATAGATTGGCAGGCCAAAGTTTCAAAGAGCCACTTCTGTGCTGCCACTTAGCACAATGACATTGGTCTCCTAAAAAATGAAGTTTTCTGCCTTAAAAACAAAAGCTACAGAAAAAGAGGAATAATGGATCTACAAGAGAATGCATGCAAAACTGGCATAGAACAGGAAAAAGATCTTTTACCCCCCACAAAGCAGCAGAGGTCCTTCTCGCAATGGAACACCTTCCCATCAGAAGGGAACTTTTAAAAGAAATCTGAAGGCAGCCCTGTATCAGGAAGTTTATAATGTTTGACATTTTATTATTTTTCATATTTTGCTGGAAACTGCCCGGAGTGGCTGGGGAAACTCAGCCAGATGGGTGGGGTATGTATGTATGTATGTATGTATGTATGTATGTATGTATGTATTTATTTATTTATTTATTATTATTATTATTATTATTATTATTATTATTATTATTATTATTATTTCTCCCTTGCTTTTGCACAGAACGGGATGTGGGTGGCGCTGTGGTCTATACCACTGAGCCTCTTGGGCTTGCCGATCAGAAGGTCGGCAGTTTGAATCCCTGTGAGAGAGTGAGCTCCCGTTGCTCTGTACCAGCTCCTGCCCCCCTAACAGTTGGAAAGCACACCAGAGCAAGTAGATAAATAGGTACCACTGCAGTGGGAAGGTAAACAGTGTTTCCGTGTGCTCTGGTTTCCGTTATGGTGCCCCTTTGTGCCAGAAGCGGTTAAGTCCTGCTGGCCACATGATCTGGAAAGCTGTCCATAGACAAATACCGGCTTCCTTGGCCTGAAAGCAAGATGAGTCCCCAAACCCCATAGTTGCCTTTGCCTGGACTTAACCGTCCAGGGGTCCTTTACCTTTACCTTCCAATGGGCCATTTTACATGACCTTGCTCCAGTGGCGTAGCGTGTGGGGTGCAGGGGGGGCCGGCCGCACCGGGCGCAACATCTGGGGTTAGGGCAAATCCACGGGTTAGGGGGCGCAAATCCACGGGTTAGGGGGCGCAAATTACTTGCCTTGCCCCGGGTGCTGACAACCCACGCTACGCCACTGCCTTGCTCAGAGAGAGAGAGAGAGAGAGAGAGAGAGAGAGAGAGAGAGAGAGAGAGAGAGAGAGATGGAGCAATACCATTAAGAGAGGGTGTTTTACCTGCTCTCACCTCATCTTAATGTAAGCCCTGGGTCCCACCAAAAATTACTGGGAACTTACCCCAACCCCACTGAACGTAGGGAAAACCTTTGTCACCTACATCCCTCCCCCAAAGTGCCAAAGAAGAGAAAGGCAAATGATTAATCCCAGCTCTTTCCACACTGTAAGAAACAGCAGTGTTAGTAATAATAT
This sequence comes from Podarcis bocagei, assembly GCF_964188305.1. Taxonomy (NCBI): domain Eukaryota; kingdom Metazoa; phylum Chordata; class Lepidosauria; order Squamata; family Lacertidae; genus Podarcis; species Podarcis bocagei. The sequence goes on from NC_138129.1 coordinate 89,326,227, forward strand.
GTAATGTCAGCAGCATGTGTTGTAAACATAAAAGACCAATTAATATCACCAGTTTTAGAAATCAAAAGTAATGTCAGCACCACATTTTAAATGTAAAAGATATGGTTGCTGCTTTTTAAGAAAAACATGCACAGTACTTGCTTTCCACTTCATTCCCTAACCTACATCTCAAATATGAATAATTAAGTGTTTTAAAAAGGGATATCAAGTACATTTGAATGAACTCACAGAAAGCTGATCTACGAATTTTTATTGCTCAAATGTTTCCATAACAGAGAAGCATAAACATTATCGCAAAAGCCATTTTCTTATTGATTGACAGTAATTTCAGTGCCTGCCCGATTCTCCATTATGAAACATTAAACCTTGCAAAGTATTCATAATGAAATGATAACATTCCATCTGTCTGCAACGAGGATGTTAAGCGATAAAACGCAAGACTTTTATTGTTAGCTGCATTGTTAACACTGTGATTCACAAACCACTTACCTTCACTGAGTGTTGCAAGGAAGAGGCGATAAAGGATGCACAGCAAACTCCCACATATCCAAGTATCACAAGGGGATGGGAGAAAAATATTGCTTGGGAGAGAGGCACGAGTTTACCAATCACATGACATCCCTTCAAATTTCTATACCCATCCAGCTCAGCTCTTGAGTACATGAACCGCTCTTATGCCACATTTTAACCCAGTTACCCTCTCAGACTTCCTCCAGTTCCTCTAGTTTCTGTCTTGTGTTCATTGCTTTCCCAGTTCTTGACTTCATCAACTCCCTTTGTTCTTACTGGTTTATTCCCTTGTTTATTTGCTTTAGGACATAAGAAGAGTCTCCCTGCAAGATCAGGCCAAAGCCAACATCTAAGCCAGAGTGGTGAACCAGGTACCTATGGGAAGCCCAAATCAGGATGTGATAGCAACAGCCCTCCTCCCCACATGTGATCCCCAATTTCTGGCATTCAAAGGCATACTGCCTTGTCCCCTATGAATTTGTCCAGTCCTCTTTTAAACCCATCCATGGTTTGGCATGAGATCAACTTCTGATCATTGGATTGGTATCCAAACTAAAGTAGCTGAAACATACCGTAAATTTCGCTCCAAAACACGCACTTTTTTGCTCCGAGAAAGTAAGGGAAAATGCCTGTGCGTGTTAAGGAGCGAATGCACGGATCAGAGCCATGGCTGCCGTCAGTCAGGCAAAGCGGGAGCCACTTACACGCTCTACGAGGCTCTCACTTTGCTTTCTTTAAAGCGACCTGGAGCCAGGAAGGAGGGAGGGAAGGAGAGCCATAGCAGCAAAGCCGGCAGCAGCCGCTTACACGGGAGGAGGGACAGACGCTAGCAAAGGTCTGTGCGCTCTCTAAACAGAGCAATGAGGCTGCAGAGAGACGGCAGTAAAGATAAATTTTAAGCAACCAGCAGCAAAATAAAACCAACCTCGAGCTCTGAGCCAGCGCAATGAAAACCAGGAAGTAAAAAAAAAGGCTGGGGAGGGAATGAGGGAGAGGGGAAAACTTCGCAAATCCCCGCGTCTCAGCTGATCGGCTGGGATGGAGCAGCTTGTTTTCAGGCAGGATAGATTTGAGCATTGTCTGGGTCCTAGTGCCCCTACCGCTTTTTTGTGCTCCATTCTATTGCTGCTGGTGGCTGCTTATCATTCAGGCTGCAAGGAGGAGCACTTTTACACAGCTAATGGCGAATCCCCTGCAATCCAAGTCCTCCTCACTTGCTCAAATCTATTCCGCCTCAAAACAAGGAGCGGAAGGAAAAGGCTGCAAACTGTTAAATGGAAAAAAACCCAGGCACAGGGCAAATACCTTAAGTATACCTTTAAAGCAACAGTGCTCTTTCCCTCCCTCCTCCCCGCGGAAAAGCTCCTTGTCCCTTGAGTTCTTTTCCTTCCCTCCCCACTTAAAACGTGGTTACAAAGCACGGATCCACATGGATCCTCAGGATTTTTGCATTGGGCTACCCCAAACTCACTGTCAGATCACATGTCTGTGGCCACAGCATGAACCATAAAAATCATACATCCACTGTTTCATTTAGAATATTTTTTCCTCGTTTTCCTCCTCTAAAAACTACATGCGTGTTATGGTCAGATGCGTGTTATAGAGCGAAAAATACGGTAGTTCCCAATTAAATCAGTGACTCGTTAAGTCAGGGTCAGCAAACTTTTTCAGCAGGGGGCCAGTCCACTGTCCCTCAGATCTTGTGGGGGGCCAGACTATATTTTTTTGGGGGGGGGAATGAACGAATTTCTATGCCCCACAAATAATCCAGAGATGCATTTTAAATAAAAGCACATTCTATTCATGTAAAAACACCAGGCAGGCCCCACAAATAACCCAGAGATGCATTTAAAATAAAAGCGCACATTCTAAAACATGCTGATTCCTGGACTGTCTGTGGGCTGGATTTAGAAGGCGATTGGGCTGGATCTGGCCCCCAGGCCTTAGTTTGCCTCCCCATGCATTAAGTCATGAGCAACTTATCTCATTCATCTCCAGAGCTTTTATTCAGCTGGAACTTGCCAGAACTCAGTTCTGGCACCTTTCAAGTGGATACCATTGCCATTATAAGAGAACAAGTGAGGCGTTGGGGTAAGTTCCAGCACATCTTTTTCTAGAAAAATAGCACTGTTCATTTCAATGGGACCTATTTTCAACTAAGATCGCCTGGATCCAGCCCACTGCATTTTGATTATGCCAAAGCCCAATAATTAGCTGCTATTTATTCCCTGTTTCCTTTGGTTGAGCAGTTTCCTTCCTACTTTACTTGTATGCAAGTTGAAAAAAAGAAAATTAATGACAAAAGTATGAATTACAGGTAAATATGCTATGCTGCAGAATTCAAATACACTCTGAAGGCACTGAAGAGGTTTCTCAGGAAGGTAAAGGAAAAGAAAACAAAGTTTCTGTTTCAATTTTAACTGGTGATTTCTAGTGCTGCTTGAAATTTTGAACTCTCTGGAAGATGCAAAGAAACTATTACATTTCTGCAATCATAAAACCAACACTGACAAGAGAAACAGCTGAGACATAAAAAGATGCTGTATAAGTCTGTTTTCCAGCAGACAATTTAATACCTCTTCAGCAACTTTTGGATACAATTAATGCACTCTGCCTAATGCATGAACCTTTTCAAAAGTCAAATGGTTATTTCAGTTTGAATGCACTCAAAAGCCTCTGTGCCGTAGCAAGATAAATTCAACTTTATAACTGGAAAGAAGGCTTTTCACTGTGTTATAGATTTGAAGATCATAGCGACATTTATAAGAGAGAGACAGAAATGCACATTTCCTGACAAGTTGCCTAAAGTAGCAATAAGCAAAACTTTTCTTCTTATTTCCATAGCTTATACTATCTCACTGAAAATGCAGTTAACTCAGATTCTAGTCAGGGGTACAGTGGCAACCAATTCCTTCCCATCTTCCCTCCCACCAAGCATATTCCAGCTACCTCTCTGACACACAAAGCACGAAGACACTCCAGTTTCCACAGTGCCTGATGTCTGACCATCTGCTACACAGGGCTGGTGTGACCATTGGGCAGAGGGAAGCAACCGCCTCAGGCAGCAGTTGCTAAGGGACACCAGCAGCACTGCATCCTTGCTTGTTCCTCTCCGTTGGAGGAAAACATCTTGGGCCAGCTCTGCTGCTACATAGGAATGCAGGAAGCTGCCCTATATTGAGTCAATTTACTGATCCGTCTAGCTCAGTTATGCCTACACCAGTGATCAGCAACCTTTTTCAGCAGGGGGCCGGTCACAAACTATATTTTAGGGGAGGGGATATGAACAAATTCCTATGCCCCACAAATAGCCCAGAGATGCATTTTAAATAAAAGGGCACATTCTGCTCATGTAAAAACAGGCTGATTCCTGGACCGTCCGCGAGCTGGATTGAGAACATTTATCCGATGAAAATAAGGATGTCCTATTCAATAATAATAATAATAATAATAATAATAATAATAATAATAATAATACAGTAGCACCTCGGCTTACGTAGTCCTCTGGTTACATAATCTTCACGTTACAAAAGCGGCAAACCCGGAAGTATCGGACCGGGTTTCGCCACACACGTATGCGCAGAAGCAGTCTACCGCTGTGTGCTTGCACAGAACAGTGATCCTTGGGTTGTAGAAACCTCGGGATCCGGCCAGACCTCCGCAACGGATCCCATTCACAACTGGAAGTACCACTGTATTTATTACAGTGGTGCCCCGCAAGACGAAATTAATTTGTTCCGCAATTTTTGTCGTCTAGCGAATTTTTCGTCTTGCGAATCACGAAATCCCATAGGAATGCATTGAAAATCAATTAATGCGTTCCTATGGTCAAAAAAAGTCGAAACAAAGCCAAATTTGGTACAACAACAGTTTATTAACTGCTCTTTAAAGTCACACATACTGTAAAGAGCAGTTCAAAAATTGAAGGGAAAATAAATTAACTTTATAAACAAAACATGTCTTTGTTTTTAGACAAAGGAAACAAAGCCGCGAGACGTTTTCGTCTTGCGAAGCAAGCCCATAGGGAAATTTCGTCTTGCGAGGCAAATCGAAAATGGAAAAACCTTTTGTCTAGCGAGTTTTTTGTCTTGCGAGGCATTCGTCTTGCGAGGTACCACTGTATTTATACCCCACCCACCCCATACCTCAACCCAGCCTGTGTTGCCCAAGCTACTCAGGGCATCTTCCAACATATATAAAAACACAATAAAACATTAAACATTTTAAAAACTTACCTGTACTTCAGGTGCTTTCTAAAGGTTGTATAGATTCTTATCTCCTTGGCTTCCGGGGGGGGGGCGTGTCGCATAACTCCATACCCTCCAATATTTCTCTGATGAAAACAGGGACATCCTAAAGAAAAGCAGAACATTCTGGGATCAAATCTGGAACTGGGACAGCTTCTGTAAATCCAGGACTGTCCCTCATAGGATTTCAGACAGGGGTCTCCAAGCCCTACTCAAAAATGTCAGTGATTTAACCTGTTGTATCACTGAGCTTTGTTCCATAGCATGTAGCAGCATTGGGGTTAGGTGTCAGAGAGAGAGAGAGAGAGAGAGAGAGAGAGAGAGAGAGAGAGCGCCTTTTTTTCCTGCTTCAGTGATTGGTCCCTGCCTTTCCTGTCTCAGCCAAAACGTGCTGCTGCTCCAGTTATGGGAAGAGCAAAGAAGAGATTTCCCCACCACAGGAGAACGAGGAAGGTGTGTAGATGGGTCCACAGGAGAGAAGTTTGGGGATACATGGAGTCAAGTGGGTGGGAATGAGAGAGGCAGACCGGAGGCAAAAGGATGAAGGAGAACAGACTGATATTATTCTCCAGGTTTTAATCAAATCTGAGCTACAGAACAATTTGGGATATTTGTCACAATCCTTGCTTCTTATTTACAAGTGATCGCTGTTAGCAGAACTTCAGCCTACTTCACATAAGGCCAGCGGTTCATAATCTCACTGTGGCTGATTAGCAATTATTGGTATATTGGATATGAAATCACTTGAATGTTCTGAAATGTTAAAGGAATAGAAACGTTAAGCGTTATAGATAAAGTGAACTGTAGGAAAGAAGCAAGCTTCTGGAAATGAGTTTGCATGTTGGGGGCGGAAGTATTTTAGTTCCCAATGGGACCGTGCCTTAAAGGTCTTCGGAGCTGCCATAACTCCCACCACCATTGCTACTTATGGTATCTTAATGAAAGGTGTCAATTCACCCAAATGTTATCTCTCTGCGATAAAGTCTATATTTACAAACTGGATTCCAGCAGGGAAGTATTTAGCACATATGTCTCTCAAAGACCCTGGTGGGTAGTAAATCTATTTCCTCTTCTGTAGAGCTCCAGCTACACCAAGCTAATAGTTGTTTTTAAAGAGAAACAAGGGAGGGGAAAAAAGGGAGATACCACTGTTTATATAGGGTATACCAGAAGCATTTTTTTTTGGTACAGTTGATTAGAAGATTGCCACCAAAAGAGGAGCAGGAAAGTATGCACAAAAAGCCCAAATTCTTTCTGCAGAGAAAAGCATTATCTCATTAGACTCAACTATTCAAAACAGGCTCGGCTCAGCTCAGCTTGTAGACATGTAATGCAATGTTAACACTCCACCTGACTGCAGAGCATTGGGACCAGCTGTCAATAAACAGGAATGGCTGGGGAAACAGGTGTTTCAATGGTGGAATGGAAGTAGTCCTTACATGCTGAGTAGTACACACAAAACTCACATATTATTCCCTTGAAGTTTATAATGTTGTGGGGTTTATTTTTTTTTTTTTGTTACCATCAGAAGGCTAGAATCTCCTGTGAAAACTCTAGCCACCATATTCTACTTCAGAGATATAATAAACACACCTACTTTGGTGTAAGTCCCTATCATGGTCTGGATCATGGGCGATTGAATTCCCGACAGGGGATGTCAGGCCCTGGGGCAAGATGGTGGGGTGGGAGCAGGAATGGGGGTCCAGAAGCCAGGAAGCCAAGAGTCCGAGGGTCAATAAGCAAGGAGTCAAGAAGTCAAAGGTCCGAGGATCAAGAAGCAGGGAGTCAAGAAGCCGAGGTTCAAGGATCAGGAAGCAAGAAGCCAAGCACAGCAAGGCAGGAAGCATGTTGCTATGGCAAAGAGCTGAAGGGAAAAGCTGACCTTATATCCCTTCCCAGCTCTTGCCACCAGGTGCTGTGAGTTACCAATCGGCCTCACCTGTGAGGCTGCGCCTTGCCTCTTCAGAACAAACTTAGGAAGGCCCCAGTCCTGCAGGGTCCTATTGGTCACAGGGCCTGTCTCCTGCACACACACCTGACAGTCCCAGTGTATTTGGTGGAGTATTTCTGAATAGACAAACTTTGCCATAACTTCAAAATAAAAAAGGGAGCAGAAATGTCTTGTGGCAGCACCTCTATGAGATTCATGACTGGCAAGACTGATGATCAGGTTACCCCCCAATATTTAGCAGAGCTGTAAAGAGTTATGGTTAATCACTGGAAGAAGAGACAGATGTTGTCAACTATTGACATTTTTATCATGTGCAGTGGCACCAATGTAGCCCTAGTAGTGTCATTAAAATGGTTGGGGGTTTGCTTAAATTGCCCTCAGTTGCATACCCTCCAACATGCTGTTGTGGAAAACTGGGACCTCTTCTGGGTCACGATCCTGGATGGAATCACTCATGAGTAAATGGATGTAATCACTCATGAGTAAATGGATGTAATCACTCAAGTTAAAGGAAGTAACAACAACAAGGAAGGGGAAATGGTGCTGAAAAAAATAGAAACCAATTGAAGAGCCAGTCTACTTGTAGGACTGCAGTCTAACCCAAATTGTAGAATAAATTGTGCTTCAAAGAAATGTAATCTGAATCCTGAAATAATGTTCATAGGGGGAGGGCTGATTCGTGTTTATATTTATACCTTAACCAATATTACTATTGTAAGACAGTAATGACCGCTCCCCACATCAAATGGGGTGCACCTTTTGCATAGTCACGCGCAGCCCCCCGGATCCCAGTGCTGCTCCCGGTGGTCCGAGCTGGCTTCACCCTCCCCAGGCTGGATATCTGGAGGTCTCCGCCTACCTCTGTTCTGTTGGAAGCCACCCAGAGTAGCTGGGGAAACCCAGCCAGATGGACAGGGTATAAATAATAAATCATCATCGTCGTTATTATTATTATTATTATTATTATTATTATTATTATTATTATTATTATTATTATTATTATTATTATACCTCAGCCAATCACCCAATCCCACCTGGGGAGGCGTTGCCAGGAGATTGGCCAGGTAAGGGGAGGGACCGCCCTGCCCACACAACAGAAGGTGAATCTTACCTGCAAAGCGTCAGTTGGCTCCAGAGCTTCTCCCACCCTGCCCTCCCTCAGTTAAGTCTTCTTCTCCACAAGTACGCAGGTGCTGCAACGTCGCTGTTGAAGGGCCAGAAAGGAATTTTCCTGTATTGGCAGGTTTTGCCTTCCCCATAGTAAAACATCACAACTTTGGCAGTTTCAGGCCTTGGGCGGAATCCTTTAGTCTATCTTCCTAAATGGGGGGGGGGGGTGAAATGGTGACCCACGCCCCCTTGCTGCAGTGATCTCAGGATTCCCCATTAAAGGGGTCTTGAGGGGGGAGGCATTGGCCATACGCTGAGAGGTTGTCATTGCTCTCCCCTGTGACGGTGGCGAAACGGGGGGAGGGCTCTCTGCTTGAACATATGTTCTCCGGAGCCAGCCCAATTCCCACACATTCTGGATAACCCCGATGTCTCCCAGATTCCCGGCTGGGGACTGGGAAGGATAAATGCCCAGTGCCTGAGCCAAGGTCTCCCTACCTCTGAAACTTAATAAAGTTGTGGCCAATTTTAATCCCATAGCACGTTGTCTTGAGTCATTATTCTTCTCGGGGGTTGCCTGGGGTTGGAGGGACTCCACCTGTCCACGCAAAAAAATAATCCAATCTTCACCCAGTTTAGGATGATGGGGTGGAGTTAGAGAAATTATCTGTCCAGCAAACCACTAGTTGTGACCATGAAACCTGGAGACTCTCGATGTTACATTACTTCGCACCCCTCTCTCCCCATCATCTCTGAAATGGTGGCATTCGCACAGTTTCAACAAATTACTGTATTTGCACTTCTTTCACTACAAATCAACACAAGGGTAACAAAAGAGCTCTCTTCTCCATTCAGTTTCTCCTGCATCTACTTTTTAAATAATAATTAAAAAATCACAGTAACAGGGTCATTTTCCAATGCTATAATTCTTACCTCCTTGAACGTTGAAGTGTTACTGCCTTGTGAATCTTTTGTGAGAGAAAAAGTGTGTGTGTGTGTGTGTGTGACTACCCTTTCTTTTGCAATACGAATGAGCACAAAGCACTTATAGAGTCAATCCAGAAAAGTGAAGAATCACTTGGTTTTTTATACAAGATGCTGGAAAAAATACAATGGTCTTTCTACACTGTCCTCTGTTCCCTATTGTACTGGCTCATATTCACGATGGTGTGAATATAGGACGCACGGCATCATATATAATTTCACTGATGGAAGCAAGAAATAAAATGTAAGCAAAGAAAGCCAACAAGGTGATAAAATGGACCAGAAGAAGATTGTGCAGAAGGGAGGAAATAATGGAAAGGTTCGTTTTTACACCAGTCTTTAAAACTGGATACCCCTTTTCTTCTCACAGAGCTGTTATTCTCAGAGTGGTTAATAGTCAAACCCTCTTCCCATGGAACTCTTGGAATTGTGAGGGGAAAAGGAGTCTCATAACAACTCTCAGCACTTAGCTAACTACAATTCACAAGATCCTTTGGCGGAAGCCATGACTTAAAATATTATTTAAAATGTATACTGCAGATGGGGCTCTAGACATGACCAGTTCAGGACCTAAGATTCCAGGCCTGCAAAAACATCCCTGGGAGTAAGCCCCAGGGACTTACTAAACATACTTAGGATGGTGGTGTTATACTTGTACCCAAAGTACAGAACAAGTTGGAAGCAATTCTAGCTACCTTTAAAAGCCCTGAGCAGCCCAAAGGTCTGCACTCTCAAGTGTACTTGGGTATGGAAGAGAAACTTAGCTTCTTGGGGCTAAACTGGGGCTAGATCTAGACACATCAAAGAAGTGTTTCAGTTATAGTTAAAGGTTTCCGGGCGGGAGTTGATCATGGTGAGGGTTTGCCAAGCGTGCCTTCCTCTTAACACGTTTCTTCCTTTCGTCCTGAGTTCGAGTGTCTTCAACGCCCATGACACCTTTGGTAAAGGCTGTTCTCCAATTGGAGCACTCGCAGGCCAGTGTTTCCCAGTTGTCAGTGTTTATACAACATTTTTTAAGATTTGCCTTGAGAGAGTCTTTGAACCTCTTTTGTTGACCAACAGCATTACGCTTTCCATTTTTATGTTCGGAATAGAGTAGTTGCTTTGGAAGACGATAATCAGGCATCACACAATATGACCAGTCCAATGAAGTGGATGTTGAAGAATCATTGCTTCGACACTGGTGATCTTTGCTTCTTCCAGTACCCTGGCATTAGTTTGCCTGTCTTCCGAAGTGATGCGTAAAAATTTTCGGAGACACTGTTGATGGAATCTTTTGAGGAGTTGGAGATGGCGTTTCTAAGTGGTCCATGTTTCAGAAATTGGGCTTAGCAAAAATGGAACTCCACCGCGCCATCTAGTGTCACAGTGTTAGAAGGCATAAACAACACATATAAAGCGCTTTTTCTTTGCCAGTGTAGCTGAGTCCTAGATGTGATGTTAATTGTGCAAATGCAATTAATTTTCACACTTCTTGCAATGTAAATAGCCTTCAAGGAAGCCTGAGTTGCCCTGGAACTGTGGGAGGGCAAGAAGGGGAAGGTTGTCTTGACACAAATTTTCCTTTGCAAAGCTGCTACTTGTGTCTGGAGGCAAGCTCCCATTGGCACCAATGGAGGTTTCAGTTCAAATGTAAATGGAAGCTTCAGATGAGCAGTTTGGCAGGACTGTGACACCAAAGGAAAGATTCCAGCTTCATTTCCCCACACCCATAATCCAAAGGCTGCTTGGCCTTTTCCTCAGCTGTATAAAAAAAAACATGCAGGTCCAGTGCATTCATCCAGTTAATAAGGTGTTTACTTTGGCAGTTATTTCATCTGTAAAAGAGCAACCCTCTGTTACTGGGAGCAGGGCTTTCATTGTGGTGGAGTCAATACTGAATGGTGACTGCCACCACTCACTGAACTACTTTCAAGTTAACCATAATTGTTTGGGGCTAAGTTACATTTCTTTTCCAGCAAGCTTTTGTGGTGGAACCCTCAGAGCTGTATTTTAAGGTTGTTGTTGTTTAGTCATTCAGTCGTGTCCGACTCTTCGTGACCCCATGAACCAGAACACGCCAGGCACTCCTGTCTTCGTCTGCCTCCTGTAGTTTGGTCTAACTCATGTTGGTAGCTTCGAGAACACTGTTGAACCATCTCGTCCTCTGTCGTCCCCTTCTCCTTGTGCTCTCAGTCTTTCCCAACATCAAGGTCTTTTCCAGGGAGTCTTCTCTTCTCATGAGGTGGCCAAAGTATTGGAGTCTCAGCTTCAGGACCTGTCCTTCCAGTGAGCACTCAGGGCTGATTTCCTTCAGAATGGAGAGGTTTGATCTTCTTGCAGTCCATGGGACTCTCAAGAGTCTCCTCCAGCACCATAATTCAAAAGCATCAATTCTTCGGCGATCAGCCTTCTTTATGGTCCAGCTCTCACTTCCATACATCACTACTGGGAAAACCATAGCTTTAACTATACAGAGATACAGAGGCCTGTGTTACTTGGGTGAGATTACAACCAATTATAATTTCATTTTAAATTTCAGCGTGACATTTGTGAGAACTGGGTCCTTCAAGTGGAACTGTTGTTCTACAAACAAAGATATGGTTCAAGGACATCATCCAAAACAACAACAGAAGTACTGCACATTGTTCTTGTTTTATAATTGTTTGATGCCACAGGATTACTTTTTTTGTACTTAGCACTTAGCAGAGAAAAATAAAAATAAATAAAACAGGCTAATATTTGTCGGGAGATAATTAATTCTGAGGGACTCACACTGCAACTCATTAAAAGGGAGCAGATTGATGGCATCTGTTGTAACATTAAAGCAGATATCCCCAAAGCAAAGCTTTTATACTTTGATCCTTTTCTCCCCCAATCAACCACTGCAAGAGGGGGGAAATGAAGGATGACATCTACACCAAAGAGATGCCATGAAAAATAAACACTTTGAGTCCAAAATATGAGCAGGTGGTTCATACACTCTCTGTATTCTCCCTTCATAATTTAAAAATGGTTTACCTTCCCTCGTAGCATGAAGATGAGCAAGGAGAGCAATTTTTCATGTAAATGCTCCAATTAGGTCTCCGAATAATTCAGGAGGATAATCCATTGTGGATTATCATCATCTCCCTGCCCTCAATAATCTGTGCAAGGAGCTACTAGTGCAGGTTTCTGTTTTGCCAATAGGTTTGGAGGAGAAATTTGAACTGGGTCATATTTAAAAGGTAGGCCTAAGAAATCCAAAACTTTTGAAATGATATATGAACCAAAAGGTGGCCATCCTTTGAAATTCACACTTTTCTGAATTTTGCAGTGCAGTTCACCAGCAAAGTAATGTGTATAAATAAGTGTAAACTAGGGCAAAGTGTGCATAAACATGCATCTATTAGTGAAAATAAAATTCAAAATATGCATTACATTTGCTTTGCGTGTGGAGGTCCCCAAGCCACGCCTCAAAATAATTCACAAATCACACGTAATTTTTGTTTAAGGTTTTTGGCACTACTTTATTAAGTTGGCCACAACTTTATTAAAATACAAAATCTGTGAGTGGTTGCTTAGGCATTGGTTATGACTATCTGTCCCCCCGCCTGGGACAGAACTGACTTTCCGAACTCCATCGGAAGCCAGTGAAGGGAAAACAATATTGGGGATCAGTTGAGCTGAGTGACAGTCCCTCACCGCTCACCCAACCAGCTCCCCAAGGCTTGCCGGTCCTGGTCCCATTTCAGGGATTGGACGAAATCGCGGCAGGCCCCAGGATTCCTTTAACAGAATTCCCTTCCACACCACCACTGGAGGGCAGGCCCAGCCTATTCTGACCCCTCCTCCACCATTTTTTATAACCAATGCCTAACCACAACCTTACAAGTTGTGACGAATTGCTAAGTAGTAGGCAAAAACCAAATGGCACCAGCCAATCAGCCAAATGGCAAAATTCCTACTAGGCCTCTGCCCCAACGGCAGACGACCCCATGACAGGCATAGCAAGGTCAGCCGGAACACAGGGCAGGCAGGTGATCCGATGCACACTGCGAAAGAGAAAGTAGAAGCAGTGAACCCCACTATTTAAAGCCTATGGTCCCACCCACACAATTTGCTACATGCAATTTGCCCCAGCAATCCAGTCAGCCAATCACTGCGCCAGGCCATAACCATTAACCTGCCTGGCAACAGAGGGCTGGCCTGGCGGCCCCCACCGCAACCCGTGCTCTCTTTTTAGGGAGAACACGCTTTGCTCAAATGTGTGTTTGTGCGGCATACAAAACCTGTTTACTGTGAGAAAGTCACATTAAAATGCTGGTGAATACTTCTTTAAAGTTAATTGCTGCAGAAAAGTGGAGAACCGCATTTAATATTGGGAAACTGAGTAACCGACAGAACTGAAACTGCAGGTCCATACATCCCTGTTTGCCGGTTTTAGTTTTGTTCCTCTAGGACAGTCTTCATTAAGCTGGTGCCCCTCAGATGTTCTAGACTACAACTCCCATCCGCTGCAGACAGCATGGAATTGTAGACCAAAACATATGGAGGGCACCAGTTCGCCAAAGCTCTCCTAGCATCTGCCCAAGGTCAGATTTACCTCTTCTGACATGCAAAACGAATGTTACATCAGATTTTGGTTTACTTGGCTTACTGCAACTATTGAAAGCAAGGCATAATGTGAACCTTTGTGGGGAAGAAACAGGTTGATGATCAAATCATTTGTTGTTTAGTCGTTTAGTATTCATGACCCCATGGACCAGAGCATGCCAGGTACTCCTGTCTTCCACTGCCTCCCGCAGTTTGGTCAAACTCATGCTGGTAGCTTCGAGAACACTATCCAACCATCTCGTCCTCTGTTGTCCCCTTCTCCTTGTGCCCTCCATCTTTCCCCACATCAGGGTCTTTTCCAGGGAGTCTTCTCTTCTCATGAGGTGGCCAAAGTATTGGAGTTTCAGCTTCAGGATCTGTACTTCCAGTGAGCACTCAGGGCTGATTTCCTTAAGAATGGATAGGTTTGATCTTCTTGCAGTCCATGGGACTCTCATGAGTCTCCTCCAGCACCATAATTCAAAAGCATCAATTCTTCGGTGATCAGCCTTCTTTATGGTCCAGCACTCACTTCCATACATCACTACTGAGAAAACCATAGCAAGCTCTTTGCCTTTCTGGTGCAACTGGAGTCCATCTCCATGCCCAGTAGTCAGGCATGATGGGAATATAGTCTGGCAACAACTGGAGGGGGGGTTTCAGAGGTTCCCGATTCCTGGTTTAACCCTTCCGCAACAAGCTGTGACCATGATAAACATTGCTTTCCATAGCCTGATGTGGCTAGGAGGCTTAGAAGAAGAGGTGCTGTTGTGAGAATGGATGTTAGGGGGAAAAAGCCAAAGTATTTGCATGCTTTTCAGGGAAACAACAGAGTACCTTGTTTTTCTGGTTTGTTTCTGGAGAAAATTTAACAGCATTTTACCCGTCAAAGTTGAATAGTCCCCCACCCCCATTTTGGACAGCTTTGCTCATGAGTGACCTAGAAAGATAAACTAAGAACACTTCATTTTCCATTAGCTGAAGCCCAGCTTTTATTATGTGCTGCATGTTGCTGGTTTCTTTGTCAAGGTTATCAGCTCTTCGAAACAATGGCGTGGCAAACCGTTTAATTGCCTTTTCCCCACAACCTGCTCAAGTTGAAGAGTTTGAAGTGGGCTTTGTGCAGTTCCAGAACTCCATTTAAATCCAAGTCTAATTAAAGCATTATGTGAATAAAACACAGGTTGTCCTTGTCAAAGCTTGATTAAGGTGACCATAGAATGACCTTAAGTACCGGTAACCAGTGATGTAAATGTATTCTAAAACTTCTGTCACAGTTGCCTGAAGGAGGTGGTCTGAGACTTATAGAATAAGCATTAGAGAAAAAATAGGTGAGACAAATCCAGAAAATGCCAAAATCAGGTCTGGCTCCAGGTTTTGGAGAGCCTGGGGTAAGATGCCAGTGATAGACTATACTCCTTAAGCAACAAAGCCTGTGATAATGCCATATATCCAGCAGTATGTTTCCGAGCGTAATTCAAAGTGTTGGTGCTGACCTTTAAATGACCTTGGCCCAGTATACCTGAAGGAACATCTCCACCTCCATCATTCAGCCCGGACACTGAGGTCCAGCTCTGAGAGCCTTCTGGCGGTTCCCTCACTGCAAGAAGTGAGGTTACAGGGAACCAGACAGAGGTCTTTCTTTGTAGTGGCACACGCCCTGTGGAACATCGTCCCATCAGATGTCAAGGAGACAAACAACTATCTGACTTTTAGAAGACATCTGAAGGCATCCCTGTTTAGGGAAGTTTTTAATGTTTTATCACATCTTTAATATTCTGTTAGGAGCAGCCCAGAGTGGCTGGGGAAACCCAGCCAGATGAGCAGGGTAAAATAATGTTATTATTATTATTATTATAAAGGCAGAATTTAGAGAAAGGAGTTGGCCTTTAATTACAGATATAATGGAGAATACTCTATTCCAAAAAGTATTTAACATGGGGGCATTCCCTCCAAACATGAATAAATGCACCAAGCTTTCAACAGCTCTTCCAACATAAAGGGGGGGGGGGGAGAGGGATAAATTTTTGCCAGCCTGCTATCACCAGTGACACTCCATGCTCACTAAGGGAGCCAACAGGTTAAAAGAGGGTTGGAATAGGAAGCAGTGAAGATGAGGAGGTAGAGCAGTCATCCTAGTTGCTGCCCAAATGGAGAAGGCAGGTGACTGAACACTTCTCCACCTCAACTTTTCATTGCTGTTGCTGCTTCTCCACTGAAGCACGTGGTAATGATGGTGAGAAGAAGCAACAGCAGAGAACTGTGACTGATGGTGGGTCCTCACAACATGTGGAGGCCTGGCTGCTGCCCAAGGATGCTCTTGGCAGTCATGTCTATCCCCATGACTATAACATATTAGTGTGTCTCTGTGTGATGGATTCCTTTCAGCATTATTTCTGTCTCTTTGGCAGCTGATAATGTTGGGATCTAGGGACGTGGGTGGTGCTGTGGTCTAAACCACTGAGCCTAGGTCTTGCCGATCGGAAGGTCGGCGGTTTGAATCCCTGCGATGGGGTGAACTCCCATTGCTCGGTCCCAGCTCCTGCCAACCTAGCAGTTTGAAAACAAGCCCAAAGTGCAAGTAGATAAATACGTACCACTCCAGAGGGAAGGTAAATGGCATTTCCGTGTGCTGCTCTGGTTTTGCCAGAAGCGGCTTAGTCATGCTGGCCACATGACCCAGAAAAACTGTCTGCGGACAAACGTCGTCTCCCTCGGGCAGTAAAGCGAGATGAGAGCTACAATCCCAGAATTGTTCGTGACTGAACTTAACTGTCAGGGGTCCTTTACCTTTTTAATGTTCGAGATGAGAGCCACAATCCCAGAATTGTTCGTGACTGAACTTAACTGTCAGGGGTCCTTTACCTTTTTAATGTTTGGATTTAGGCAAAATTCTGCAGCAAACCCAAAGCCCACATAAAATAAGGAAATGATGGTAGTGCAAACATGCATTAAGAAAATCTGTGCTCTAGTGGACAGGATTATATTTAGTCCTCCCCATTCCATGCTGCTTCTCTCTAACTTTTTATAACTCCTCCAAGGTACAGGGCACCACCACCACACTGTTGCATCTGAGCCAAACTGAGTTGTGCACTCATGCAATGATTAGGGCATTTCCTCACACCATATAACACTACAGCTCAGAGCAGTGTGCTGATCGATTGGTCCTTTGCAGAAAGGAAGAGCTGCTTTTGACATTGCTTCAGTCCCTCCATGGCAACGTATTGTACAGGAAAGGGCCATAGCTCCAAAGTATGGCACATGACTTTTATGTGAAAATCCGAAGTTCAATCGCTGGCCTTTCAATACATTTTTATTAATTTTAACATACAAATTATAAACTGTACCACTCAAATTATTACAAATACACTTTTCTTTGGACTTCCATCAGCACCTCCGATAATCTTCCGTCTTAACCTCTTTTTATGCATTACTTAATTTTATATTGTCTTTACCTCTCTTAACTTATCATCTCCCCTTTTCAATTTTTACAATATTTCCAACAATACTCCTCACAGAACTTCTTGCAAACCTACAAACGTCGTCTGATCATCACAAATACTTTTCATATAGTTCGTAAATTTACTCCAGTCTTCGGTAAATTTCTGGTCCTGCAGGTTTCGAATCCTTCCTGTTAATTTGTCTGATTCTGCATAGTCCATCAACTTCATCCTTCATTCTTCAATCGTTGGCAATTCTTCTTGCTTCCATTTCTGGGCTAATAGTATTCTAGCTGCTGTTACTGAATATAAAAAAGCTTACATTCTTTTCTATTTATATCACTTCCCACCATTCCCAATAGAAATGCTTCTGGTTTCTTTGTAAATGTATATTTCAACATTTTTTTCAACTTGTTATATATAATTTCCCAAAAGCATTTCAGCTTTTTACATTCCCACCACATATGATAAAATGTTCCTTCTTTTTCTTTACATTTCCAACATTTATTGCTAGTTTCATAAATTTTTGCTAGCTTAACAGGAGTGATATACCATCTATACATCACATTTTCTTTTAATGCATTACATGCAGTAAACTTTAAACCTTCTTTCCATAATTTCACCCAGTCACTCAATTGTATGTTATATCCAAAATCTTTAGCCCAGTGAATCATAACCGACTTAACCTCCTCATCTTTCAAATGCCATTCCAGCAGCAACTATCGCTGGCCTTTCAAGGCAGAGCTGGGAAAGTGGCCTCTGTCTGAAAGACAGGAGAGCTGCAGGCAGTGAGTGTAAGAAATACTGAACTAGATGGACCAATACTCTGATTTGGTTTAAGGCAACTCCCTATATTCCTAAAGAACCTAAGAGTGGGAACCAGTTATTCCATTCCAGTGATACTTCCCTGTGTTCTCGATTCAAGGCTTAAGGCCTCCATCCACAGCTGGAATGCTTCTCTGGATCAATACAGGAGAATTTGCTCCATTTGCATCCCATATCCAATGCTTCCATCTGACAACATGATGCTTCTGTAGCTCAGCTGCATGAGGTGGCCAAAACCAGGGCCGGATTTAGGTTTGATGAGGCCCTAAGCTACTGAAGGTAGTGGGGCCCTTTATATGTCCAGCTGTCCTTTGCCAACAACAAATTGTCACTGTTTCTTGTGCTATATGGTAATTTATGGACCTAATAGGTATCTAAAGCCATTTGCACATAACAAAATATGTATTTTATCAAAGTGATTGTTGAACTGAAATACAATTAAGAAAAACCCTACACAACACAAAACACGGTTGCTGAATGTGTTGTTGTTGTTGTTGTTTAGTCATTTAGTCTTGTCTGTCTCGTCATGACCCCATGGACCAGAGCACACCAGGCACTCCTGTCTTCCACTGCCTCTCACAGTTTGGTCAAACTGCTGGTAGCTTCGAGAGCACTATCCAACTATCTCGTCCTCTGTCGTCCCCTTCTCCTTGTGCCCTCCATCTTTCCCAACATCAGGGAGTCTTCTCTTCTCATGAGGTGGCCAAAGTATTGGAGCCTCAGCTTCACGATCTTGAATGTAGGTTTTATTTTATTTATTTTATTTATCTTATATTTTGGAAATGTACATCCAGGGTTTTTTCTCCTTTAATTTTTTTTGAGGCCCCCAAGAGAGTGGGGTCCTAAGCTATAGCTTGTTTAGCTTATATGTAAATCCAGCACTGACCAAAACCCTAACCTAATCCACAAGTCAGTTGCCTACATGTTTAGCACACAAATAATTTCTCTCATTCTCTCTCTCATTGAAAGGCAAGGGTTTAAAGCTATAAAAACAAAATGGTGACCTCAAATAACCATTCTTGTGCAAAGCTTTCTTCATGGAAGGCCACCTGCTCCCCCCCCCCTTTTAAATGTCTCAAATACTAGAATAGAAATAGCACATAAGAACTGCAATAGCTTTTCAAAAATAGTCATTATGGAAAAGGTTGCCCATCCTACTGCAAAGCTTTCCATTCAAGGGAATGTACTAACCTCAAGTGCCATACATAATTGCCTACCACACTGCCTGTAGTTTAAGTGTAGGCTACTGATTGGGAGTACAAAGGAAGCCCATCAAAACAGAATTCAGTAGAACAACCATTAACTCAGTGCTGTGGATGAACGCCTCTGCAGATCTTGGAGAGAAGGAAGATTAAAGGTTGGCAACCATAGTAAGGTGCTAGAATGAGAACCATTAAGAGACATCTAACACAGCCCCACCAAGAGAGGGAAGAATCAAGGACAACAAGTGTTCACCACTGATTAAACTGAAGTAGGACAGAAGATGTTAAGCAATCATCATCATAACAGCTACTGCTGGGGAACTGTTGAAAGCTCTTAGTGAATTAGGAAGCAGCTTCTTGTTCATTCTCATTTACTGATTCATTCAGGGATGGTTAGAATCATAGAGTTGGAAGGGACCCTGAGAGTCCAATCCCCTTCAGTGCAGGAATCTCAACTCTTCTTCTCTTTCTTCTCTTCTTCTTCGGCAATCACTTGTAGCCGAGTAAGATTGTCTTCCATAAACACATTTTTGGGGTTTGGGATGGGTTTTTGGAAGACGCCTGTGCGTGAATTCATTTGGTGTGTGTGTGGATCAGTGCACGGACCTCCAGAACAAATTAAGTTCGTAACCAGAGGTACCACTGTATATTTTTTAAGTGCATTTACTCAGAAATAAACCCGTCTGACTGCAAGGGAGGGAGGGTGTCCTGTTTTAAGATTTACATCACTGTTCATCAGCTGATCTTTGTCCTGTGATTAGCTTTCTCTGAGACCAAGACTTCTTTGGTAAGTGTTGAATTTCCTAGCCAGGTTAATTGGCAGTGGTAGGGGGCGCCATGTTGTGGTACACCTCATGCGCCAAAATGTCTTGGGCTGGTCCTGCTTTGGTACATTAGCTTATGATCTGGGTAGGGGGCAAAGGTTAGTGAGCATTATTTCTTCAGGACACCGTTTCTCCATGCTAAAACTGAGGAGGGGGAAAGAAGCGGAAGAAATTAAAACTAACTCCCATGTCCTACTGTTATAAGGGAGAGAATAAAGTTTGGCAATCATCAGGGTTTTTCTTCTTCTTCTTTTCCCTCGGAGAGAACAAAGTGAGAAGCAATTATGTTGCTTGGGCTACAACATTAACTTAAATTAACAGGGAAAACATTTAAAAAGCTAATCTAAGTTCCATAAATGCTTTGCCATCTTGCAAATATAAAACTGAAGTGGGTGGATGGGGGAAATAAAGTGCTCCCCCCCCCCACTTAGTGTAATAATCCTCTTCAGTTAAAGACAGATAAAAGGGGTGTGGGAGAATGTACAACGGTGCCATCAAGAGGATTCAAAACTTGGCTGTGTAACATTTTAATCACACATGTGCACACTCACATACACACCAGGAGGAGGATAGCTTACAGTTTTCTCTAAACTAAGAATTACATGGATTATTCAATGGATACGTTTCAGTCCTATTAGAATCTGGAAGGGACCCCAAGGGTCATCAAGTCCAACCCCCTGCAATGCAGCAATCTTTTGCCCAACGTGGGGTTTGGACCCATGACCCTGAGATTAAGTGTCTCGTGTTCAACCAACATACCAGAGCATGTACCACTCTTCCCAGACAATGCATGGACAGGTAAGAAGGCAAAAGGTAAAGGACCCCTGGATGGTTAAGTCCAGTCAAAGGCAACTATGGGTTTACGGCGCTCATCCTGCTTTCAGGCCGAGGGAGATCGGGTCCTCCCTTAAAGAGGGCACATGTTGCGGTGAGACCTTGCAACCAAACTCTGTGTTGTGGGTAGGTATGATTGGATAGCCACAACACCCAGTTGGTAAGTCCCTTGATGCTGGGTTTAATTAGGCCAATGGGATGCAGGCTAAACAGATCAAGGGACCTATATATACCCATGCATGTGACCCAGAGCTTCCTCTTTAGGTGCGTGCATTGGAACACCTGTCCACGTCTCCCTACTTTTAGGGCTGTGCGCTTGACCTTGCTATGCCATTGTGTGTCGTCTGTTGTTGGGACAGGGGCACAGCAGGAATTTTCCCCACTTGGCTGATTGGCTGGTGCCATTTTGGGTGTTGCCTGCCACATAGCAAATAGTCACAACTCGTAAGGTTGCGGATAGGGTCTGGTTCAGGTGATAGGGATGGGGGAACGCTCTCACCATCCCTATGTGAAGGGTATTCCGTTAAAGGAATCCAAGGATTCAATGGTTTGGTCAACCTGTGAGGGGGTTGTGCCTGCGGCTGAGTCTAGGGGGACATCTGGGTGGTGGACATAGCCTGTTCCCGGCTTTCCACCTATCCAGGTGTTCACCCTAGGCTGACCTATGCTGGTGCCCTGGATCAGCGCGACCTGCAACGGTGCAGGGAGCTAGTTGAACCAGAGCCTATGCAACCACTCACTTGCTGTAATCAGTAAAGTTGTGGCCTAAATTCTGCAAAAAAACAAACCAAAATTTGAGTCTTGTCTGAATTTATTTAAGGGGGAGGTTGAAAGGTCTGAACACGCAACTGGCCTTTGTTCACAGACAGCTTTCTGAGTCATGTGGCCAGCAGGACTAAACCACTTCTGGCGCCATGGAACACCATGATAGAAGCACGGAAACACTGTTTACCTTCCCACCACAGCGGTACCTATTTATCTACTTGCACTGGTGTGCTTTTGAACTGCTACGTTGGCAGAAGCCGGGACCAAGCAACGTGAGCTCACCTCGTCATGGGGATTCAAACAGCCAACCTTCTGATTGGCAAGCCCAAGGGGCTCAGTGGTTTAGACCACAGTGCCACCCGCACCCTATGGGCAGGTAGAGAATAGGATGAGAATAGGATGAGAATTCTCGGTGATAATGGGCAATGGGAAAGCCACAATTGTTTCTCTTTTGTAGCTGCACTGCAGAAGATCTAGTATACAAGTGTACATTTGACTATGGAAATGTGTGATGTGGACATCGGCATAAGTCAAAATTGCTGCTTCTCTTTATTTATATAGCAGGGAAACAATGCAAGAGACATGAAGTCACATGGCTTCCTTCACATGGGGAACTGTCACAACAGGCAAACCTGCAAAAATCCTCAACAACAAGCAATTTACTATCCCAGCAGTTAGGCTTCCCTCCCCTTTTTGTCTTGTTTATTACTGAAGCAATTTGCATCAGGATGAGAGCCCTTTCCATCAGTTCATATTTTTGTTTCTCCTGCTGCTTGATCCTGCCAGGAAAGCCTAATTTTCTCGCATTGATACCTGCCTGTTGCCATAGAAAAGAGATAATGTCTCAGATTTGACACTGCAACTTTATGACTGCATAGAAAAGATATGTCTTAGTGCTGAATAGCCTTGCTTTGAAACAGGAATCTGATAGTTTTGCCTTGAAACAATATCTGATAGTTAAGGGGGGAAGAAAAATCAGGGTGTTGTTTGAAAATTAAGCCAATTATCCATATAGGCAATAATACTCATACTCCAAAGTCGTCTTCTTCTTCTTCTTCTTCTTCTTGCATACCATAGAAGCACAGTGCAAATACATGCAGGTTTACTCGGGAGTAGGGATGGGGGAGAACATTGAGTCTGTTTGCATTTTGATGAGAAACCACCTAATTCACACTTCTCAATCCAATATGCTGTGTGAGTGCCTCTCTAAATAACTGTAGCATAATGAATAAATAACTTGCTGATAGCCCTTATTCAGCCCAATTCCATGGCTACAATAAGTTATTACATCCTTTTCTGTGACTCCTGTGCTTGTCCATCCTTCAGCTTCCAGATAATGGGACCACTGCTGTCTAAGCATGCTATGGACCAGAGTATGGAAACCCTATAGGGAAAAATTTCTTAATGCAAACGAGGGAATGAGCTGCAACTATCAGGACACAACACTTCCTGGCACCTCTTTGCACTCTTGCAGTTGGTCTAAAACTGCTTGCTTATTTGTTTCCCCTGATTATTTTGAGTCTCCAATGAAAGTGGTTTGATTACCTAGCACTTGTGAATATGTTTGAAAAGGGTACAGTTCTGTTCCAAGACTTCAGGCTATGCAGTTGACATACACGCTGTCTCACCAACACAACAATTAGAGATCCAATTGACTAATTTTTTCCCCTGTGCCAACTTCCCCCTGCAAGTTAATTGTGTGGTGCTTTTCTTTTTGTAACATTGCAATAATTTAATAATTGCTTTCAAAGCAATTATCTTTCCTAAGGGGAAAACAAAGCACAGCAAAAAAGAAAGAAATCACAGATTGTAAACTGCAGCTTGGCTTTTTACAATGGTCTGCTTGAGGATTCACAAGGCCAATTTGCAAGGGGGTTGTCACTTGATCAGTTTGCAATCTTCCCTTCTTAGTCAATACGTTTGTACTCTTCAGTCACATAAGGGGTAGAGCAGGAATGATCATGCTGCCCCTACCCCTTCTACCATGCCAGTTGCTGCTTCCCTCAATGAAATGAGGGCTATTGTTTGTAGCGGGGAGCCTGCCATCCTGACTGTGCCCTACTTGGGCAGAGAAGGCTCCCCTCTACAGGCATTCCACTCCTCATGCATGGAGGTTGGTGCAGACTGCAGTGAGGCTGTGACAAAGGGGAGAAGACCAATGGGCTCATCGCAGCAGTAGTTGGCAGCTGAGGTCAGTGAGACTTAGCTGTTGTCCACATGGCTGCAGCATATTGAGAGTGGCAGCAAGGTTGGTGCAGTGCAAACATACTGGTGGACCTAATCCATCACTCCTACCAGTGTTTTTGCATCATCCCAACTTTGCCACCATTTTGTCCTTCCTCCAAGTAGGCTTCATCAAAGCAGGCAATGGGTGGTCAGGTGCCCGGCTCATCCCCATTAGACAGGCCGAAGCCACAAAGTCAGGCAGCAGAAGCCCCCCAGATAGCACCCCTATGGGTGCCCTATCACCTTTGCCACCAGTGCAGAAGTGGCACTGATTTCCAGTGAGATCTCGCAGAGGCAGAGGGGCAGCATGGCAGCACTTCCTGTTTCATCTCAAGTGTCAAAATGGGGCACACCACTCTGCCCTTTCGTCATTATCTTATGAAGGGGATAATGACTGGAAATGGCTACTGACATGGTTCAATCAGCGGCCATTGGGAAGGAAGTGCAAAACTGTGCTATCTTCACAGATATTTCTGCTTTCAAAGAAACTGACCATACACGTTTGGTACATTATAACTGTTCCATAACCTTTTAACTTGGAACTCACCCTTCTTTAGAAGAGGCCATCCATAAAACACAATAGCCAACATCGCATAACAGCAATACTCTGTAGATTTCTGATCTCAGCAGACAATATCACAACCTTCAACAGCCTATAAAAAGTTGAAAACCTCCAAGTGCCTAAAACTGTACAAAGTTGATATCAGCCTTAACTAAAGAGGAAGTGCTATTCCAAACCAGGTTGCTATTACTGAGAAGCACCTCTGGTGGGTGACTGAGAAACCTTGTCAATATCATCAGAATAATTTGAAGTTTCTTTCAAAAATACTACATGTATTTTTTGCAAATGAGATTTTTTGCTAACATTATTCAGTATTTTTGGCTTCCCACAAATACCACCAACATTCCAGCTGAGAGCTCCTTGGATTTTCTTCAGATTTGGAGGAGACAGGACAAAATTTCAGTAGCAATTCTTTCTAATTGGGCATCAGTGAGACCACTCATTGATCTTTGAGCTATCAAATATCAGATTTTAGAATGTTGTATTATTTTATTGTTGTTAGCCTCCCTGAGCCCGGCTTTGGCTGGGGAGGGCGGGATATAAATAAATAAATAAATAATAATAATAATAATAATAATAATAATAATAATAATTCTCTTTGAATGAAACTTGATGGCACCTTAGAAATGTGAAAAAAAACCACTGGGAAGTTTTAATATTATCTTAACTCTCCCCCTGCCCCCATCTGAATCCCAGGTAATGTTTTGGAGAAAGCTGGTGGAAATCTGAAGTTCAGCTTAGTGAGGAGACTGAAGTTGCCAAAATTTCTTTTCTTGATCGTCAATCTCAGGGGGTTGTTAAACAAGAAGAAGCTTTAGGATTCAGACAGTGTTTTCTCCTCTACTGACTGCTGAAGATGGACCGGTGGAGCTTTGATTTATGTTCTCAGTGCTCAAGACAAATGCGGACAGCTCCAAAGTTGTACAGTCCTAGTTACGGTTGAAAGAAACTGGGAGGGGAAATGGCAAAAGTGTTTAAAGGCCGAATGCTTCCAGTAACAATGGACCCAAGGAATAAAATTTAACAAGGGGTCTCCCCCCCCCTTTCTTTTTTTGCTGACAGATTGTTTTCGTCTACAATAGATGTTTTCTTGGCACAGGTAGTGAGAGATGAAAAAATGCCGTGAGCCAAACAAGCTAAAGTGGTCAAGTCAATTACTGAGCTTTCCCATCCTCCAGCCATAATTCCTGTATCTCTTCTTCCAGTCAGCATCTGCCACTTAAAAATGAAGTGTTCCAATTTGACCTGGAAGATGGATTTCGAATCCAAAAAGTCCCCATGCTTCAGGCTGTTGTGCTGCTATAGAGCAATTCCTCAGGGAATTAAGTCACAGTCCCTGTCTCTACTGCACTCCCTTCTGGGACTCGGAATGGCTGGTAATGTTACTGTAGGGAACACATTGTTAGCTTTTTGCTGTCTTCCTGATGGCTTCCTCTTCGCCAGGATACACTACACCCCAACAATGGGACCTTGGGTGTGGTGAGAATCAGGAGGAAGGGATCCATGACTCTTGTGTAATAAATGATGCTAGTAATTTGGACATAGGTACTGATTCTTGCTACTGCAATTCAGTAGAAAGAAATGCAGATTTGAAATCTTATGGGACACTTCATGTTTTTGAAGCCACCATGTTAAGATTTGAAATCCAGAATCATGTGAGCAGAACCGGTCACCTGCCACTCTCTGTGGGAGTATGACTTTTTGAACCATGATGAGATGGGATGAAGCCATGGAAAAAAACTGTTGTAATTATTATATATAGCACTTCATGAGAAACTCAGGATATGTTCTCCATATAATTCTTATTGCCATGTACAGTGGTACCTCGGTTTTCAAACTTAATCCATTCTGGAAGTCTATTCCAAAACCAAAGCGTTCCAAAACCAAGGCACACTTTCCCATAGAAAGTAATGCAAAATGGATTAATCCATTCCAGACTTTTAAAAACAACCCCTAAAATAGAATTTAAACATGGATTTTACTACTTCTGTTGTTGTTCTGTTAATGGTTCTCTTGGCTTTGCAGCTTTTATTCATTTCCACAGTCACACAATCAACCAATCAATCAGTAGCTGAACTGGGTTCGACACAGTCACAAAAACAAATTAACTGAAAAAGCCACACAAACAAAAACACACAAAAAAGCAAAAGCACCAAATATAAGCTCCAAATATCTAATTGGAAGTGGGGGACTCAAATCAGAAATGGAACCCTCAAACAGGAAGAGGAACTCTCCAATCGGAAGTGGAGGACTAAAAACAGAGCACTTTCGGCTTCTGAAAAAAAGTTCGCAAACTGGAACAGTCACGTCCGGGTTTGCAGCATTCAGGTTCCAAGTTGTTCAAGAACTAAGCTGTTCGAAAACCAAGGTACCACTGTATATGTTTCCTAAATAAACTAATTTTGGAGGAAAGGTCTGCTAGTGTAAACTAAGCATGATCTGAGAGGATAGAGAGGGCTAGTGCATATGAAGAGATTGACTGTGTATTTTAGCTTCAAAATTATGAGTATTAAGATGTTGATCCTGCCACAAAACATTTCCTTGAAAACACTGTAAATAGATTCCAAATATTCAAATATTTGCATGCCATCGCAGAGATGGAAAATTGTGAATTAAGGCATTAAATTACACTTTGAATTTAACTGAAGGATCTCCCCTCTGTTATATTATGTGTGGGGAGCTAAACTCTCTCATTCCCACAGAGCTCTCAAAAGAGAAGGGACATCATTTTGCAACAGTGCCAAGTTTGCATTGTGATGGGAATGCTTTCAATACCTGTTGACAAGCCAAGTCATTGTATCTCTTCAACCCCCCTGTTCATATTTCTTTAACTTGGATCATTACCTTCCCTACCCATAATACATTTTGCTTGCTTCATGCATCCCTAATAAGAAGCCTTCATGTATTTTCGGGTATGGCTGGGGTCCCTTTTTAATTGTGCATTGTTTGTTTTTACAGTGAATAGGTTGAAGTAAATGAGGCTTGAAGTGAAGAAACAGCTTGAAAGGCATCTGCTAATTTATCATCTCAGGTGTTAGCAGATACTATTAAGAGTCCAAATGGATGGTTAAAGTACCAGATGTACTCACCCAGAGTTTTAAAGTCAAATACCCTTCAAATTCTTCCACCATGAAAATCTAATCTAGGGAACAGTGTTCCTTTAGCAGAAATCCATGCACTCAAACAAACCATTAAGGCTGTGAGCAGCACCTGTTTATGCAGACTGCAAATTGCTCGAGCTAATAAAATGAGGGGGGGGCATGTTCTCTGAAATACTCTAATCTCTTCTAAAAGGTCCAGGTATGATCTACAGTGGGAGTGGGCAGCCCTATGGATGTTGCTTAATTATGTCTCTCAATGCGCTCTATGTGGGGCTACCTTTGAAGGTGACCCAGAAACTACAACTAGTACAGAATGCGGCAGCTAGATTGGTGACTGGGAGCGGCCGCCGAGACCATATAACACCGGTCTTGAAAGACCTACACTGGCTCCCAGTACATTTCTGAGCACAATTCAAAGTGTTGGTGCTGACCTTTAAAGCCCTAAACAGCCTCGGTCCATTTAGGACCGAGCGTGAAGGAGTGTCTCCACCTCCATCGTTCTGCCCGGACACTGAGGTCTAGCACCGAGGACCTTCTGGCGCTTCCCTCGCTGTGAGAAGCCATGTTACAGGGAACCAGGCAGAGGGCCTTCTTGGTAGTGGCACCCGCCCTGTGTAACGCCCTCCCACCAGATGTCAAAGAGAAAAATAACTACCAAACTTTTAGAAGACATCTGAAGGCAGCCCTGTTTAGGGAAGCTTTTAATGTTTAATAGGTTATTGTATTTTAGTGTTTTATTGGAAGCCGCCCAGAGTGGCCGGGGAAACCCAGCCAGATGGGCGGGGTATAAATAATAAATTATTATTATTATTATTATTATTATTATTATTATTATTATTAGCCCTAACTGGCATGGCTGATGGTCAATACTGAGAATGAGTTGCAGTCAGACAACATCCAGAAGGGCAAAAGCTCCCCATTCTTGCTTCACTGTGTATAAACAAGAAATGGCAATGTATAGTCCACATATGGGATATTCATAAACTCCTTCAGAAATATCAGTAGTCATCAAAACTCTTTTTGCTTAAAAAAGATTCACCTCAGCAAGAACCCAATGTCAGGGCCTGGCTGGGCCTTGAGAAACCAGGGCACATTTAGGTCTGGAGCCACAGTCCTTGCAAGATGAAGCTGGAAGAAGTTCCTGTACTGTTGACATAGCAAGGACAGAAGAATAGGGCCCTAATGTTTATACTAAGTCTGACCATTCAAGAAGCTTAATATTGCCTACCAATCACAACATGGTATGTTGGATACCCCTCTTTCAATTGTTGCATGAAGAGGACTCTGATGCTAAACACACTGTGCACAAGCAGTCCATGGATAAGTCCCTGGTGCCTCCTAATTCAAAAATTCACACTAGGCAACCATTTGTGACAATTTAGGACCACCATAGGAAATTCCACTATTATTCTTATTGTACTGTTTCTTTTCTGCCACTGGATATTCTGCTTGACACAGTGACTTCCTGGTAATGGTGTGAGAACCAATTCAGTGTAGTATTTCAGAAATTGGATGGGCAGAAAGAAGAATTTTCAATCTCCTCACTGAGTAACCTCGACAAGCTTGTGAAGAATCTCAGAGTTCCCCCTCAAAAAAGTTTGTAAATATTTGCCCTAGAATAAGAAATCTGCAAGCAAAACAAAACAAAACAAAAAAATCCTATAAAAGAATTCCAGCTGTTGGAAAGATGGCTATGCACACATACACACATAAAGTCATATATTGCATGTAACTGGAAGTCTCCAAAGCAGAGATCTAAACAGCAGTGATTAATTGGGGGGGGGGTGGCAAAGTATGGCTATTATACAAAATATTTTGTTGCTTGCTACCACAATCTCTGTGCAGTGCAAGATTTCAAGAGTTCCCAGGAACTCACTCAGGGTTCATGTTTCCTTTTGGAAATGAGGCATAGCAGAGACTGTGGTGTCTTTATGATATATGGCTTATTTGCACACACATGTAACCTGAGCCTACAATGGTGGGCTTCACAGTATTAACACTCCTTTTTTTAATAATTTTTATTAAGTTTTCCATTATACAAATTCACTAAATCAAACAATTTTCACAAATTTCAACTTTTTGGACTTCCATCAGCTTCTCTGCCAATCATCCATATTTTCCCATTTTTACACATTTTCTAGATTTAATATTGCATTTTAATATTACTCTTACTGTCCTATTTCTGTTTAACAATACTCCTCTAACTTTCACAAAGCCTCTTTAAATCCCACTAGCGTTGTTTGTTCGTCACATATACTTTTCAGATATTCTGCAAATT
The DNA here is from genome assembly GCF_964188305.1 of Podarcis bocagei. Lineage (NCBI taxonomy): Eukaryota > Metazoa > Chordata > Lepidosauria > Squamata > Lacertidae > Podarcis > Podarcis bocagei. The sequence continues at coordinate 89,355,640 of NC_138129.1, forward strand.
TCCCCCAGTCCTCAATGAACCTGTGGTCCCGTTGATATCTTATCTTTCCAGTTAATTTATCCAATTCTGCATAGTCTATGAGTTTCATCCTCCATTCTTCAAGAGCCGGTAATTCCCCCTGTTTCCATTTTTGGGCCATTAATATTCTTGCTGCTGTTACTGCGTATTGAAAAAGTTTATCGTCACTTCTATTTATCTCTCTTCCTGTAATTCCTAACAGGAAGGCTTCCGGTTTCTTTACAAATGTATATTTCAACATTTTCTTCAACTCATTGAAGAGAAACTCATTTCCCAGAAACCCTTCACTTTCTTACACTCCCACCACATATGATAGATTTTCTTTACATTTCCAGCACTTATTACATGTTTTAAACATTTTTGCTAACTTAATCGGTGTAATATACCATCTATATACCATTCTCATAATATTTTCCTTTAACGCAATACATGCTGTAAATTTTATATTTTCATTCCATACTTTCTGCCAGTCATCCAATTGTATATTATATCCAAAATCTCTGGCCCAGTGTATCATAACCGACTTTACTTCCTCATCCATCGTTTGCCATTCCAACAACATTTTATACATTTTTGACAATATTTTATAATCATTATTTATTATCTCTGTTTGTAATTTCGATTCTTTTTCTGCATATACACTCTCTTTAAAATCCTTTTTAAACATTTCATTTACCTGAAAATAGTGCAACCAATCAAACACATATTCTTTTACTTGTTCATATGGCTTCATTTTCCATTTTCCTCCTTCTTTAATTATTAATTCTCCATATGTAATCCAATTCCCTCTCATATTAATTTTCTTTACACTCATAACCTCTAATGGAGACAACCAGTGAGGGACTTTAGGTTCTAATACATTTTTATACCTATCCCATATTTCTATCAAAGATCTCCAGAGTATATGATTCTCAAAACCCTTATGACTTTTCTTCTTCTCCAACCATAAATACGTGTGCCATCCAAATCTGTTATCAAATCATTCTAGGTCTAACAATTTATTATTTTTTAATTTTATCCATGCCTTCAACCAACAGAGACAAGACGCTTCGTAATATAATTTCAAGTCTGGCAGGGCAAAGCCTCCTCTTTCCTTCACATCCGTTAATAACTTAAATAGTATTCTTGGCTTTTTACCCTGCCAAATATATCTTGAAATTACTCTTTGCCACTCTTTAAAGATCATAGTCCCCTTGATTATAGGAATCATTTGAAATAAAAATAACATCTTTGGTAGTACACTCATTTTAATCGTTGAAATTCTACCCCAGAAAGAGAGTTTCATCCTTCCCCATACCTCCAGATCTTTTTTGATTCCATTCCACACCGGTGTATAATTATTTTGAAATAAATCAATATTTTTTGAAGTTAACCATATTCCCAAATATTTTACCTTCTTTGCCACTTCAATTCCTGTTTCTTGTTGCATTGTTTCTATTGCATTGTGGTCCATATTTTTTACCATTACTTTAGTTTTTTTTCTTATTTAATATAAAACCAGCCACCTTACCAAATTGATCAATTTCCTCCAGCACTTCATTTAAACTTTTTAATGGATCTTCTATCGTTATTACCAGATCATCAGCAAAGGCTTTAACTTTATATTCATTCTGACCTACTCTCACCCCTTTTATTAATTCATTTTGTCTAATTGAACTCAAAAGGACTTCCAGGACCATTATGAATAACAGTGGAGAAAGAGTGCATCCCTGTCTTGTACCTTTCAATATCTTCACTTCTTCCGTAATTACATTATTCACAATCAATTTTGCTCTTTGTTCTGTATAAATCGCCCTTATTCCATTATAAAAGTCTTTTCCTACCTCCATATACTCTAAATTTTTTAACATAAATTCTCAAGATATATTATCAAAGGCCTTTTCCGCATCTACAAACATCAGTATAGCTTGTTTCTCATTCCTGGCATTCAGATACTCCAAAGTATTAATTATATTTCTAACATTATCTTTCATCTGTCTGCCAGGAAGGAAACCCGCTTGATCTTCATGAATAAATTCTTGCAAAACCTTTTTCAATCTTTTTGCTAATATTCCAGAGAAAATTTTATAGTCTGTATTCAACAATGAAATCGGCCTATAATTCTTGACTTGTGTTAAATCGGAATCTTGCTTGGGCATAAGTGTGATAAAGGCTTCTTTCCAAGTTTCCGGGATATCCTTTTCCTTCAAAATATTATTCATAACTTCTTTCAGTGGTACCGTCAGGATATGCCTCAAATCTTTGTAATAACTTGATGTAAATTCATCTGGTCCTGGAGCTTTCCCTTTTTAAAAATCTTTTATGGCTTCTATTATTTCCTCAATCTCAATTGGGACGTTGAGTCTGTCTTTCTTTTCTGTAGGGATCTTTTGCACCTTTTTATTTTATCTTTCTATTTTCTTCATATTATTCTTTTCTCTATTCCTATACAAATGACTGTAAAAGTCCAAGAATCCTTTTCTGATACCTTTTAGGTTTTCTATCTCTTCTCCATCTATAATAATTTTACTGATTGTATTTTGTTCCTTTCTTTTCTTGATTTGCCAAGCAAGCCATTTGCCTGATTTGTTAGCAAACTCAAAGTTCCTTTGTCTTAACTTTTTAATATTCCACTCCACCTCCTTGTTTATTATCATTGCAAATTGTGTTTGCAAAACTTTAATGTTTTGTTTTATTTTTGAATTATTAGGTTTCTTAATTAAATTTTGTTCATTGTCCATTATTTGTTTTAAGATTTCCTTCTTTCTTTTCTCTCTCTGCTTGTTTTGGATTGTGTTCTGTTGAATGAAGAATCCTCTCATTACCGCCTTGCTTGCGTCCCAAACTGTACTCATCTTTATACCTTTGTTACAATTGTCCGTAAAATAGTCCAACAACTTCTTTTGTGCTTCTTGTATGATTTTTTTGGTCATCTAAAAGGTAATCATTGATTCTCCATCTGAATGATCTTTCTTCATAACCTTTAATCTCCAATTTTATTGGACTGTGATCTGAAATTACTCTTGGTTGGATTTCAATCTGAAGAATTCTTGGAGTTAATTCATTTGAGACCCAAATTTGATCTATTCTTGACATTGACCGATTTGGATCCGAATAAAATGTGAACTGTTTCTCCAATGGGTGTCTAAGTCTCCAAATATCAATTAGATTCAAACAGAATTCAAACAGAATTGGATTCAAACAGAAATCTCCCCATATACTCTGACTCTGTCTCTAGCTTTGCTGCCTTTAACAGCCTGCAACCTTTTTTTCCTTCTAGGTCACATCATAACCAGCTCTCCTTGAAACTCTCGCTTTGTCTTCTAACTAACTCTGAGTTGTGGGGCAGCGGCTCCCATTTGCCATATGGCATGGAGCCCCCTCTCTTTGACTTTCCTAATGGCTCATTATTTTCTTTTTGTTATCCTAATGGGCCATCACCCTATGCAATTTCCTCCTCATGAAATAGGTCTGGCTTGTATTTTAACATTAGCTGGATCCGGGGTTCAGTTTCTGGCACCCAGATACTTGTCATTCAGGGGGGTCTGGTACCCAAAAACTCATAACACTATTATCGGAGCATCAAAGCTGAATGGACCACAAGGCGGGTGGTAGTCAAATTGCCAGCTTTTAATTGTTGTTGTTGTGGGAGCACAGAGGACCAGATTGGTCTCATAAGATGGTAGCTAAGCCAATGTAAGATCTAGTGAATCTGAATGTTGGAAGATTTAGGAAAGATGGAAGAAAGTACTTATTCACACAGCAAATAGTCAGGCTATGGAACATAGCTTGCCCAGGAGTCAGTGATGGCCAACAATTTGGATGACTTTAAAAGAGGATCAGACCGATTCATGGAGACCTGGTTGGCCGCTCTGAGAATAAGTTGCCATTGGACTAGTCGAGCAAAATATTCTTATGTTCTTGGCCATCCCCCCTTCAGGGGTTTATTCAGGCTACCACAGGCAGGGATACTGCTGGTGGTAGTTTCAACCCATCAGCACTCTGAGTAAACACAGTGGAGATTTCTGCAGAAGATGGAGACCCTGTGCTAGTGGAATCTGGCACAGCTGACCAATTCCCAAGTACAGGGAAATGCCTGCAGTATCCTATTGTGCTATGGATTGCTCTGTTGCACTCATGTATAGGGTTACAGTCTTCATTATCTTCTTGTATTGCTATATGTATTCCTTTTTGTTGCCCGATTTGTTTCAACCTTAATTTAATTCAAAAATAAAATAAAATTCCGTAGAAAAGGGGAAGGGGGACAGATTTCATTTTGAGCAATCATTCCCTTAGGCTTAGAGTGTCCTTGAACAATTGGCTTATAAAGTTATGTATTTTATTTTATTTCTTTACCCTATCTTGCTTGAATAGGCTTCTCTGTTTAATCTGATAATCTGAGCTGGTTTTGCAATGATGTATTTGTTCATGCAAGCCAATTTTTGCTCCGGTCCTTAGTTTTTCTTCCCTTTCCTGAAGCTGAAAGCAAGCTTTGTTCAACCCAGTGCTTCTAAAAATTTCTTTCTTTCTTTCTTTCTTTCTTTCTTTCTTTCTTTCTTTCTTTCTTTCTTTCCTTCCTTCCTTCCTTCCTTCCTTCCTTCCTTCCTTCCTAATGGAAGGAGAATAATTTTCTGGCATATGATTTCAGAAAGGCAGAAGAGATGGCGAGAAATGATTGGAAGGAAAAATACACTTCAAATGAAAGTGTGAACAAAAAGAGGGCGGAAAAATCTTCACTGCCTAGATGTAGCTGACTGCTCAAATCCATTGTGTAGTATCTATTCAAGAAAGGTTCTTTAGCTAATACAACTGAAATTGTATCCTTCATTAAATCTGCATTTTCAGTGGGCTGGAATATTTCATCTGATCAGTATTTACATAACGTCCCTGAGATCCCAAGACCAGCTGATTAGCCACTGGGTGATACTTCCCCTCATGTTAACATTACTCATAAATGATACCTTATTTCCTGACAACCGTAAATACATTCCTGAATGCCATGTCTTGGGCAATTACAAATTTGAAATCAGAATGGAAATTTCTTTACTTCACTTTAGATTCTTCTCTGATACCCTGACTAACGAACCAAGCAGACACCATGTACATTGCATGAATTAAATGAATATGCATGATTTTAAAAGTATGAGTCACAGTTTATGAGAAGCATCCAAATGGAAAGGTTGGGATGGGGGTGTTTAATCTCAACCACCCAATGTAGCCCTCTCCCATAGCCCTCAAGCAATGATTTGTATCAGTGTCCACGGGCAGTGTTTCCTCCCAAAGAAATTAGCAGCTTACACAAGATCAGAAAGGTCATTCAGCCACCCAGTCATCCTAACAGAGAGTACACATAACGGCTGACATTTCTACTCATCTACCTAGAATTGATAATTTTGAATTATGGTGCTGGAGGAGACTCTTGAGAGTCCCATGGACTGCAAGAAGATCAAACCTCTCCATTCTTAAGGAAATCAGCCCTGAGTGCTCACTGGAAGGACAGATCATGAAGCTGAGGCTCCAATACTTTGGCCACCTCATGAGAAGAGAATACTCCCTGGAAAAGACCCAGATGTAGGGAAAGATGGAGGGCACAAGGAGAAGGGGACGACAGAGGATGAGATGGTTGGACAGTGTTCTCAAAGCTACCAGCATGAGTTTGACCAAACTGCGGGAGGCAGTGCAAGACAGAAGTGCCTGGCGTGCTCTGGTCCATGGGGTCACAAAGAGTCGGACACAACTAATTGACTAAACTACAACAACACCTAGATGAGTACTACCTACATAATTACTAGCCAATATTTTCTGGATTTCTTGACTGATGGACTGAGGAAGAGCAGAGATCCCATTATACTGCTCCCTCATGTTATGGACTCTTTGGGCAGTCATCACAAAAGACCAAATGACCAGCAAGCTCTGGTGGAGACAACATTTGTTGGGTTTCATCATACATCCATGTGTGCAGAGAGAGATACAAAACTGATTGTTCAGGCTGAATTTAGCTTACAACCCATTAATAAATCACCTGTATTCTATATAATAGAATTAGTGCTTGCTGGTCAGGAAGGTCTGCCATCTGCCCTAAGGAAAGGAGAAGAAGTTAATAGCTTTATGTTTCGGTTACCCTGAGTCAACAGAGGGAATAATTTTGTCCAACTGTGGTAGATAGCTGATGCTTCTAATGTAAAGTACACACACACACACACACACACACACACACACACACACCATTAGGATAAATCTCAAGAACCATGAGTAGAAGGGAAATTGTCACTTGCACTGTGCCATAAACATTTATATAAGTGCTAACAAAACAGTTATGGGAATGATGTAATAATTAGTTCCTTCCTAGCTTCCCATTTTGGCCACCTCATGAGAAGAGAAGACTCCCTGGAAAAGACCCTGATGTTGGGAAAGATTGAGGGCAGACGAAGAAGGGGACGACAGAGGACAAGATGGTTGAACAGTGTTCTCGAAGCTACCAGCATGAGTCTGACCAAACTGCGGGAGGCAGTGGAAGACAGGAGTGCCTGGTGTGCTCTGGTCCATGGGGTCATGAAGAGTCGGACACAACTAAAGAACTAAACAACAACAAAGCTTCCCACCTGCAGAAGAAATCTAGTACAAGGGTTAAAACTGCCCATTGTGAGTGAAAGTTAGCTTTGCATGCAGGAAAGTATCTCTAGATCCAACCAGATGTATTTGTGGAGTTGTTCTATTTATCTGTTTCTATGATTATCATCAAATATTTGTGTGTGTGTGGTATTGTGTGCATGGGCGTACTTTGGTAATATGTTGCCCTGAGTGAGGACAAAATCTCCCCTCCCTCCAAAAAAATCTTATTTTCACAATTATTCCTTTTGGCACAGTCACTTCTTAAATGGACCTTCTCCCTAGGTAGAAATATAGGTGGTATTATTATTATTTTGTGCCCCCTTGGCTCGGCACCCTGTTCGGGGGAAACTGCCCACACCACCTTAAATTGTGTGAGTCTGTGGTTACTGGCTGATTACATTGTCTGCTAGCTATCAATTTGTCATTTTTGCCCCCCTGAACCCACTTACACTCCCACAACCAATGTTTATAAGTGCTGAATTTGATGGTCTCTTTTGAGTGTTGAAAAGTGGGGTGAATTTTTTAAAGCCCCCTTACTGCCTCTTCATCACATTTTATGCATTCCTTGCTTGTGTTACTGGAAAGGCTAAAATAAATGTTTATCACACACTTTATTTACACTATCCTTCATTTCCCTCAATGCATTTGTCATAAACATACGGAATCATTATTTCTCAACGGGGGGGGGGGGTAGGGTACGCCCATCTTCATATTTACGTTCCATTAAGCTGTTTCAGATAAGTCAATTCAAACCAAGTGACAATAATATGACAAATTGCTATTTGATGAAGTGAATCAGAAGACTGAGTGAATAATAAGAGATTTCTCACCACCACCGATACCTCCACTGACATTCTGTTACAACAGAGCAAACACAAAGCACCACAGGAATCTAGAAAACTGCCTACATACTGAGTCATACCACTGATCCAACTAGCTCAATGCGGGTGGTGCTGTGGTCTAAATCACTGAGCCTCTTGGGCTTGCCAATCAGAAGGTCGGTGGTTCAAATCCCTGCGACGGGGTGAGCTCCCGTTGCTCTGTCCCAGCTCCTGCCAACCTAGCAGTTCGAAAGCACACCAGTGCAAGTAGATAAATAGGTACAGCTGCTGCAGTGGGAAGGTAAATGGCGTTTGCGTCCATTCTGGTTTTTGTCACAGTGTCCTGTTGCGCCAGAAGCAGTTTAGTCATGACCCGGAAAGCTGTCTGTGGACACATGCCAACTCCCTCAGCCTGAAAGCGAGATGAGCGCTGCAACCCCATAGTCGCCTTTGACTGGACTTAACCATCCAGGGGTCCTTTACCTTTTCAATACAGGCTCTCCAGGGTTTCAGACAGGGCTCTCTCCCGGCCAACATGGATGTGGCAAAGGCTGAAACTGGGACCTTCTACAGTTCTTCCCCATTTAGATTGCACATCAAACTGCAGAAACAGGAGGCCTACCATCACAGAACTATAGAGTTGTATGGGCCCCAAGTGTCCTCTATAATAATATAATAATAATAATTTATTATTTGTACCCTGCCCATCTGGCTGGGTTTCCCCAGCCACTCTGGGCAGCTTCCAACAAAGATGAAAAATACACTAAAATGTCACATATTAAAAACTTCCCTGAACAGGGCTGCCTTCAGATGTCTTCTGAATGTCAGGTAGTTGTTTATCGCTTTGACATCTGACGGGAGGGCGTTCCACAGGGCGGGCGCCACTACCGAGAAGGTCCTATGCTTGGTTCCCTGTAACCTGGCCTCTCGCAGTGAGGGAACCACCAGAAGGCCCTCGGAGCTGGACCTCTATAGTCCAACCCTCTGCAATGCAGCACTCTTTCGCCCAATGTGGGGCTCAAACCCTGAGGTTAATAGTCTCATGCTCTACCAACTGAGCTATTCCATGTATAACCACATTAATCTGAAATGGCAGCTATCAGCCTAATGGACCTGTCGGATTTCCAGCATCCCTTTAAATTCATCCGCTGAAAACCTGAAAATGCCCCTTTGTAGCTGATGTGTCTCAATTGTGTGTGTGTGTGTGTGTGTTGTCATTTATTTATATTTTAGCAGCCCTAAAAACACCATGGTTGAACTCTTTCAGATGTGTGTGTTTCTCGCTTGAAGACTTGGGAAAATTTGAAGATGAAGTTCATCCGTCAATGACTGCACTAGGTAGTGATCACTTGCATGTATTGACAAGACACCTCAGCTTGATACCTGAAGAAAAGCTTCCAGGTAATATCGAATGCAATGCCTTCAAATGGAGGCAGGTCTCCTTATTCAGCTGAACTGGCAGCTAATTTGCATGCTTTGGAAAAGTAGATGAGCTGTGTATTAGAAGCCAGGGTGAAGCCTGAGGCGCTTGCAGAGAGAGCTTAACATCCCATAAACACAAATGGGATCGGATGTTAGCTCTGAGATACTTTTCTTGTATGTTAAGCATGCTACCAGTGGAAACAAATGAGCTCTCTTAATTTACAGGGCAGTAGCAATGCCCCAAAATGCCGTGGTACCTTGGTTCTCAAACTTAACCCATTCCGCAAATCTGTTCCAAAACCAAAGCGTTCCAAAACCAAGGTGCACTTTACCATAGAAAGTAAGACAAAATGGATTAATCTGTTCCAGACTCTTAAAAACAACCCCTAAAACAGCAATTTAATGTGAATTTTACTCTCTAACGAGACCATTGATCCATAAAATGAAAGCAATAAACAATGTACTGCAGTCACACAATCAATCTATCAGCAGCTGAACTGGATTCCACACAGTCACAAAAACAAACAAAAAAGAGCTGCAAAAACAAAAATGCAAAATAAATAGCAAAAACAGACAGAGCTCATCATAACACTCAAAATGGAAGTGTGGCATTCAAATTGGAAGCGTAACACTCAAAATGGAGCACGTTCGGCTTCTGAAAACAGTTCGCAAACTGGAACACTTACTTCCGGGTTTGCAGTGTTTGGGTTCCAAGTTGTTTGAGTACCAAGGTATTTAAGAACCAAGGTACCACTATAAAGTAATTCTTGAAGTGTACATCCTACGTAGAGAGCTTTCCTAACTGGTAGAACAGGCTTCCTCATCCTCGGCCCTCCAGATGTTTTGAGACTACAGTTCCCATCATCCCTGACCACTGGTCCTGCTAATTAGGGATCATGGGAGTTGTAGGCCAAAAAAACATCTGGAGGGCCAAGGCTGAGGAAGCCTGTGGTAGAATCTAATTCACTTTGTTGTGAGAAAAAGAAAAAAGATGTATTGGCTGCTGATGGACTACTTGTGATGCACCTGCAGGAGGAAAGAGCAGAGCGGCCCACATAGTTTTAGACAGTTTCGTTCCCATTGCTTTCATAATGTCAGGTCGAGGGGTAAATGAGGTATGACTGCTCCTCAGCCACAGTTGAATGAGGACTTCTGCAATCAATGCGCAGGGCCATTCACATCCATCACTGCGCCTTCTGGGTGCATTGTTAGAAGGCCAGTCATCCATGGCCCCAGTGGGCTTGTTGCTGGCATGCAAACATTGTGCACGTAATGGACAATGTTTATGGTAAATGCATTTAGATGTGTTGAACTATGTTTGGAAGACTTACAAGGATAGGTTTATTGGCTTGCTTTTGCTTTTAGCTTATTGTGTATTTTGTGTTTTTAAAATTGTGATTTTATGTTGTAACTACCCTGAGCCCTGTGGGTATATGGTGGTATACAAATTTAATAATAATAATAATAATAATAATAATAATAATAATAATAATAATAATACGGGCTCATATCTCGTGCCATGCAGATCAAGATCCGTGCTCATGGCATTTTCCTGAAACAAATATTTTGCCGTCAAATATTAAAACAGACCAGAACCAAAATAAATCACCTGGATGTTGATACCCACTTTTTATATGCATTTCAGTCAGTCAGTCAGTCAGTTTTATTGCATATAGCCAAAGGCCTTTACAATGGACGACAGAGAATAAAAGGAAAAGTTTCATCTAAAATCATATAATGTAACCTGTAGCAGTTTACAATTTAAAATAAATTTACAACATTAAGATGTAAGATTGGAGTGCATTCACATAGCTGGAACAGAGCTTATTGGCAGCCAGCACAAATTTGGCTACCAGGTGCGTAATGTATACAGTGCTTTTTGGGGGGAGGGGGCATTGCAGGGGTATGCATACCCCTAAACATTTTGTGAATCTAAGTTTGGCCTCATTGAGGTATTTCAATATGAGTAGGAAAATGAGAGTGCCCCTAAACATTTTTTAAGGAAAAAAAAACACTGAATGTATATATGTTTATTTGCTAGGAGTTCAGCTGTCACTTCCTGTGTGGATTGATCTGAAAGCCAATTAAGAATTTTCCTCTGGGCATTGTACACGGGGGCAGATCAGCAGATAGTGTGTAATGTCCTCTACCTGATTGCATCCATATATAAATTTGCAATCCATATGGGGAATTCCGCGATATCTCCCCTCTATATATGCTGAGAGCATCTGTTGGAATCTTAGTTCTACAAAGGCCCTGCGTAGTTGTGGGAAGGTCAGAGTCTCAAGGTAACGGGGCCTTGAGTGATTGGTCTTAATTGGGGGGTACCAAGTAGAGTAATGGGTGGTTATGATGGATGCTCTGTGTTGGTTGGCATCCTGATCAAAAATCAAATTTCTAAGGTCATGTGAGCTAAGGACTAAGTAGTTCTCCATTTGAAGATTATAAACCCTAAGCTTGTCTTGGCACCTTTGTGCCTAGGCCCCTGTCCTTAGTTGCTCTAACCAGCAGAGCTTAGCAAGAGTATGATCCTTGAAAGCATTGAGCCTGTGCCAGTATCTCAGATAGGCTAGATCAATTCTGGCAGCTAGCAAGGGAAGGACCAACTTGGCTCTGAGGTGGGCTGCCGGTGTCCCACATGGAAGCCCCAAAATTTGCCTCATAAATTTATTTTGTAGGAGCTATATTTCAGATTTAACACCAGTTCCCCATATCTCAACCCCGTACAGAAGGCAGAAGGCAGAGGCAAACTCGGCCCTCCAGATGTTCTGGGACTACAACTCCCATGATCCCTGACAACTGGTCCTGTTAGCTAGGGATCATGGGAGTTGTAGTCCCAAAAACATCTGAAAGGCTGAGTTTGCCTACACCTGCCGTAGAGCATTTGGCCATTGATTTTAGAGACAAAGATCTTAATAGCTGGGTTGATTAATTGCCCTCCCTTTGAATGGAAGAACCTATATAGCTTGCGGAGTAGAATGGCCAGATATTAGCTTTAATTGCTTCTAGACAGTTTCCATCATGTCTTCCCACCAATAAGTAATCCTAGTTATTTAAATCTGGGTACTTGCTCTAGGCTGTGACCATCTACAGTCCACCTAGACTTGGTAGTCCTCTTGCCAAGTAGAGTGATCATGGTTTTTATCATAGTTAATTTGTAGAGGGAGGTATTCGTGTTGGTTCCATCAGCCCTTTTACAAGAAAAATAGCACTGGTTGCAGTTCAACAACACAGGGTTCGCCATATCTGCTTCAGATAGTATCCAAGAGTTCAAAATTCAATGCTAGTATCTTATCCTCAAACATTTAACTTTAAGTAAAATCATGTGGCATTTTACTTCACAGATATTCTGCCATAGCTAGCCTAGCACTATTTGATGCTACTTCTGACTGAAGCAGAAAATGCATTAAAATTGCAATTGACTGGTGCAACTATTATGGCTGTTTGAATTCCTTCTTAAGAAAGACACTCTCATAAACAAACTCGATAGAAGTGAAAACACTTCTTGAAAGAAGGAGTATTATCTTTATAGTAAAAATAGCTGAGAGCTAGGGAACAATGCAACAAATCAATAACAGGATTCATGGGATGTTTAATGGACCTTATGTTATTCTGATTTTAAAAAATATGCTATAAATGTGTTTAATGGAGCTTTGCAACTCTCTGATGATTTATTCAAAGCTTCATTTTCCCCCTATCTTTTTTTAAAAAGAAGGTTAAATACTAAATGCAATAGTTAACACAAAGTCAACTGCAAAACTTTTGTGGCCTTACATGATTGGGAACAACCGAACTTCCATCTCTTCATGCACTTACGAAACAACTTGGAGAACAAAGGCAGTTTGTCCTTTTCCCAAGTGCACTAATAATACTGGAGACAGGAAGAGCCTTTTGGTCCAGAGAGTTCATATGTGCAGGCACATCACCCACTTTCACCACATTTAGGAGCCTAGGATGCTGCTCAAACTCAGCATGCTCAAAAATGACTGGCATCAGCTCTCCAGGTTTTCCAACAAATGGCTTCCTCAGCCCTTCTTGAGGAAGCTGAGAAGTGAGTAAACTTGAGACATTTTGCACACAAAACATGAACTTGTATCATCAAGCTACAACCCTTCCTTGATCTCTGAATACAAGGGGTTCACTGTTATCATTTGACATTGATGCCAAAATCCAGCATCACCTGAGCTCTACAGTGCAGCTTTCTCCCAATTGAAGTGCAGAGTGTTTGAGGACCTGGGCATTTACAGGGAAACCAAAGTACTTGTTTACACAGCTATTGCACTACCAACCTTATTGTATGCTTATGAAACATGGACCACTTATAAACGCCATCTCCAACTCCTCGAAAGATTCCATCAATGGTGTCTCCGAAATTTTTTACACATCCCTTGGGAAGACAGGTGAACTAATACCAGTGTACTGGAAGAAGCAAAGATCACCAGTGTTGAAGCAATGATTTTTCAACATCAACTTCGTTGGACTGGTCATGTTGTGCAGATGGCTGATGACCATCTTCCAAAGCAACTACTCTATTCCCAACTTAAAAATGGAAAGCGTAATGCTGGTGGTCAACAAAAGAGGTTTAAAGACTGTTTCAAGGCAAATCTTTAAAAATGTAGTATAAACACCAACAATTGGGAAACACTTGCCTGCGAGTGCTCCAGTTGGAGAACAGCCTTTACCAAAGGTGTCTTGGACTTTGAAGACACTTGAACTCAGGACGAAAGGAAGAAGCACGCTAAGAGGAAAGCACGTTTGGCAAACCCTCACCACGATCAACTCCTGCCTGGAAACCAGTGTCCTCACCGTGGAAGGATGTGTGGATCCAGAATTGGCCTCCACAGTCACTTACAGACTCATTGCAGTATTCAGTAAGATATTTTTTTAACATGTCCCATTTCCTAATAAATGCTTGATCAGTATTACCTCTCAATTTGTCTGTCATTTTTGCCAACTTGGCGTACTCTAACAACTAGGTTTGCCACTCCAGCTTTGTTGGGATTTTCTCTCCTTTCCAATTTGTGGTGATTAATATTCTTGCGGCAACTGTAGCATACAAGAATATTTCTCTTGCATTTTTAGGTATATCTGGGCCTAGTATCCCCAGGAGAAAAGCCTCTGGGTTGTTTTTTTTAAAGAAGGATACCTTAAACATTCTTTTTAGTTCATTATAGATTACATTCCAGAATTCCATAATTTTGCTACTTTTCCACCATATTGCATCATCACTGACCATTGACCATGCTGGCTAGAACTGATGGGAGTTGGAATTTATAACATGAAATCAGATGAATAGCAGTGGGACCAGAATGATAACAAGATGAGCTATTCGTGTTTGGTCCAGGATGCCATGTCATAATGCTAGGACTCTACAACATTTGCAGCACTGCCATTTCTTACAAAATTTTCCAACTTACGCAGTAGTGCTTTAGAAATCCAGATATGTACAAAATGGTGACCTATTTAAACCAGCTGAGAATCTGTCCCATAGATATCATGTTTGCTAGAACACAGATGAGTAAATCTTTTCCCAAAGAGGATATATTATCTCAGCTCAGGCACTGCATTGGTGGTTTTTAAAAAAATCCCCAGTTTTAAGTGCTGGTCTTATAAATACTGCATATTCTAGTTCATAAGGGAGGGAGTCAAGAGAAATATATAACTATTTTACCAGAATGTCAGGTAGGACTTAATCTATCCTGCAAGCAAAAAAGTAATATATGTTATCTAACTCTCACAGACCTAAAATCTATAGTTTTGGTATTTCTCTAACTGCAAATGGATATTGCATCAGCTTCTTGGCACAAAATTAAATCATGTTTTTAAGTACTTAGAAGTTATTGATATTTATTTGGTGGGTTTTAGCACAATAATTTATCCAGTAATATAAGGAAGATGAAATTCAAATGAAATTGGATTCTGTCAAATTTGCACAAGATTTTTTAAAATATATATATATGAGAGAGGTTAAACATTAGGAGTGGGAGAAAGTATTCTTCAAAAAAAGCAGCATTCTCTGCCCCCTTAATAAAATTGAATTTTATCATAAAATGGTTGTCTTCCAATGTACCTGTTTGTGGTTCTGGCCAAGACTGACAAGGTTTTAGAACTTTCCCACAGTGCTCTAGTTTCTTCTTAGGCAACTGTTTTTCTCATGAGTGTTCTACACAAAAACATGTTATATTTATCTGATGTTGGACGTGTGAGTTTATTTTGTAATTTAATTTTTTATTAAATTTTTCAAACATTTTCACAATAATCTCCATATCAAACAGTTGCATATTCATAAATTGACTTCCCACTCCTGCAGTATTTTTACTCAGACCTTTTCTATTGCATTATATGGCCGTGTGAGTTTTAAGCTTTGCAGATAAACATCCTTTGTTTGACCCTCTTAGCAAAAATGTAACAAAACTTTATCATGCCTTCTTTTTACATTTATGGGAAGTGGAACAAATTCAGCCTAAACCAATAATACGGTAAATTTCAAGTGAATTAATCTGGGTATGTTTTTTAGTTTCTGCAGGTCTAGAGAGGTAGGAAGACAATTCCCCCCCCCCCTTTTGCCCTGTATTGATTGCATGCAGCACTGTTCTGTCCCACCTCGGTTCAAAAGGTACATTATTTGTCTCCCTGTTCGCTGTGGTGAAATTGTGTAACTTGCATTATTTACGTCACTAATTATGTTGTCCATTACATCATTCAACGCTATTCATTTCAATGCAAGGGAAACACAATGCAAATGGGGGTGGGGACATAATAAATTATGTGCATAGCTGTCAACCGTCCCTTATTTGGCGGGAAAGTCCCTTATCCCAGTGCCGTGTCCCACTGCTGTCCCTTATTGATGATGTCCCTTAAATTTCCTGGGTTTCAAAGGAAGCAGCTCCTCTCCCTCCCTCCCTGACCGCCAGAGAGGAGGGAGGCTCCAACTATGTTGCTTGGCTGCATTGCTCACCCAGTAAGGAGTCTAAGAATGACTGGGGGGAGGAGCTTGCATGCCTTGTGCCGATCAAATCGGCCGCGTTGCCTGGGGATTCGCCTTTGCTCAGCACTTCCCAGCGGAGAGGTGACGGTGGTTTTCCTTGCTGCATCCCCTTTGCCAGGTTGCTGCACTGTGGGGACCACTGCTTGAGGCTTCGTTTGGCTGCTGGCTGGGCTTTCTGCCTTTGGCTCAGAAGTTGAACATACCTGTGCTCGCAAAATCCCTTATTTTGGCTGTTGATCCCTTATTTTCGAGGCTGCAGGTCCCTTATTTTCAAATCTGTAAGTTGACAGCTATGATTATGTGTCATTTGTAGATTGAAATCAACAGAAGCAGCAAATTCCGATCATTCTGGGTGTGGGATGGGAAAGCAAACATTGGCAATTTCTGATTCAAAAACTTCACTCTTGTGGTTTATCACCACAACAGCTACTCACTTTGGCTTTTAGTAAAGCAAACAGTCTAATTTGTCAGCGCCTAAATGATATCGAGCGTCAGAACAACTTGGCCACAATAAGGACATTTTACCCATGGTATGACTATTTTCCACCTTCCCATTTCGACTCTCTAGCACCCTATCTGCATAACCTAGCAATTCTAAAATATAGACGTGCTCTTACTCTCGCAAGATTGTACGTATTGCCCTCGGCTGTACTTGAGGGACGATTCCAGCAGATCCCACACAAAAAACGCTTATGTCCCTGTGGAGATGGCAGTACTGATTCTGTGGTGCATGTCCTTCTGGCTCACACTCTTCATAAAGACTTGAGGAATGAGATTATCACCCCTCTTTTATTGTCCATTCCGGGTCGCCCAACCACTGCTTCAGTGTCCTTTCTCTTGGCAGATCAAGATGAGCAGTTGACAGCAAAGGTTGCAAGGTTTTTAGCTGGGGCAATCGGAATAAGATCCACTACAGTGGTACCTCGGGTTACATACGCTTCAGGTTACATGCACTTCAGGTTACAGACTCTGCTAACCCAGAAATAGTGCTTCAGGTTAAGAACTTTGCTTCAGGATAAGAACAGAAATCGTGCTCTGGCGGCGCGGTGGCATCAGGAGGCCCCATTAGCTAAAGTGGTGCTTCAGGTTAAGAACAGTTTCAGGTTAAGAACGGACCTCCGGAACGAATTAAGTACTTAACCCGAGGTACCACTGTATTTGACAATTGATTCGAAACCCTAAAACGGATTTGTTATGTACTGAAGTTCTCACCCTGGGCCAGCAGGGGGATACTGTAGATAGTTTTTACTCAGGTCCACATATGCAAATAAGGGATCGAAAGTGATGTTCAGTGATTGGATAGTTACAGAAAGTTGTTACAGTTACATTGTACTGGAGCTCTATATAAGCAGGCTAACTGAACCCTTCAGTTCAGTTCTGTTCTGGCCTGTGAATAAACAAGAGCTGTTTGAAGAATCGCTATGTCGTCTGATATGTTCACCCACAACTTAACTGTATTTTATATCATTGACTTTTTATTTCTATTCTTTGTTTATCATATTGTTGTTTTATTGCTACAGCCGATGACTGATGCAAATAAAGATTCATTCATTCATTCATTCATTCATTCATTCATTCATTCAATGGCAGTTTCTGATTCAGTGTCTGTTATTGTTGGAATTCTCCAGCAGTTTTACACGATGGTGGAGCAGACATGGGAGACCAGTTTTAAATCCTTGTAAGAGAGAAATGAGAGGCAGATTTATTTACACGTGCAATACCTGCCGTTGTCTTGGCTTTTTCTTTCACCCCCCTGGGCAGATTTGCTTCCCCCACTTGCCTGTTCCTGCCATCATGTTTGCTGACATTTATGCAACCCAATCTGTGGCATGGCAGGACACATTAAACTACTGTGCTATTCGTGTAAGTAGTACTCCAGTCATGGACATCAGGATTGCAAATTGGAGAGCATGCAGGTATAGCCGGAATGCAATTATGTGTTGACATTACACGTCTCCTAGGAGAAAAACAAAACAGGGTCCGCAAGAAAGCTGAGAGAGGACGCTGTGTTTTAGAAATGGCAAACAGATTCATGGAATTTCTGCTCCACTGTAGACATAGCATGGAGATTTGCAAAACAACAAATGCCCCATGGGAGGAAAATGTGAAACATACAAGAAAACGTTCCTCTTTCCCACCATTGATTATGCCTATAGACTTGGTAGTTATGAACAATATAGTGTATCCCCCCCCTTTGTGCTTCTTTTGCAAACATACATAATATGAGAGCTTTGGTTAAGTGCTGGAGGCAATCGGCAGCATAATTTAAATGGTTATTGTAAATTTCCCTATCTGGATATTGAAAGGATATGAATAATTGCAGAAGTTCTCATTTCTGTCATTTCAGCTCATTCACATTTGCCTTCCCCCCATGGAATAATTTCTGGTCTAAGTTTAAAGCATTTTCTTTCTCTTTTTCATAAAGTCATCTGAGAATGTAATTCTATGCTCATGTCCACCGTGTAG
This sequence comes from Podarcis bocagei, assembly GCF_964188305.1. Classification (NCBI taxonomy): domain Eukaryota; kingdom Metazoa; phylum Chordata; class Lepidosauria; order Squamata; family Lacertidae; genus Podarcis; species Podarcis bocagei. The sequence continues at coordinate 89,373,946 of NC_138129.1, forward strand.
CTTCCTTCCTGCGTAAGTTTGTTGAAATCATAATCAATTAATTCCATGTTTGCTCTCCTAAGTTTTCCTGTACGTTAGTGTTTGTCTTGAGGGGGGATGATCTGAAACTGCTCACTTTCCAAGATGGCTGAAAAACAACTTCTTCTTCTTTGACAATTTTGTCATCACCCCCTTGTGTATTTACATTGCCCTCATAATCCACGGCCACTGTTTTTCCTCAGTGTCCTCAGTGGTGCCATACCGCCAAATCTGATAGGCTACAATATTTATCGATTTATTTGGAAGATTGGTCGACTGCCCAATCAACAAAACTCCTCTAGGCAGTTCACGCACAGTTCAATCAATTAAAGCACGGAACAAAATAAAACATTAATTAAAACATTAAAAGTAATTGGTTCAATTTCCTGTCTAAAAGCCACCACAAGCAGTACAGCAGCATTTAAAACCCAGCAGAAACGATCTGTTTAAAAGGGCAAATAATGTTTTTAAAATGTTATAGCATGATTTCGGGGGTGGGGGACCTTTTGTGTACTGCCCTGAGACCTGGGGGTACAGGGCGATATAACAAATTTTATTATTTATTTAATTAATGGATTATTATTATTATTATTATTACTAATATTATTTCAGTCCCAGAGCCATATTCATTTCCGGGGCACTTTCTAGGGTGGATGGGGCAGAGGCAAAAGTGGTTGCAGCAATGAATGTCAATCTTACATTTGTACAGTAGGCTAGATGATGATGTTGATGATGAAAATTTATATACCGCCCTATATCCGCAGGTCTCAGGATGGTTCATAAGATAAAAGCACAATATAAAAACACACTCTCTACACACACTCTCACAGACTCTTGTCTATCCTTACCTGGAGGTGGCAGGGGATGGTGCCCCCCTCAGTATGGGGGGAGGCTAAGTCCCCTGCCTCAAAATATTGAGGGGGCTGAAGCCCCTTACATCCCCTATATCTGGAGCCCCCAGGCTAGAGGGTACCAGAGCATAAACAAAAACATAATACACTGTCCCTGACGAGACTGGGGTACATCTGGGCCAACAGTAGGAGCTGATAGAAGGCATTTGAGCCTCAACTGACAGTAATGGATCAAGACGTACCCCTAAGCTTGGTATCTGTTCCTTCATATAAAATGTAACCCCATCCAGAGCAGACTACATCCCATTCAGTTGGTCTTGGGAACCATCCTGTAATGGTGTTTCAGTCTTGTCTGGGTTAAGCTTCAGTTTATTGTCTTTCATCCAGTCCATTAATGAGCCCAGACATCTGTTTAGCCCATCCACTGCCACACCTGCAGATGCAAAGGGAATAGTCACCAGCACATTGTCCTCAGCAGATATGTTCTCCCTTTCCCATTCAACATGTGGCACCGACTCTGAATAGCATCTAGTTGGAGCTGTATGCATGGAGTCCCAGCTGTTGCACGTGCATAGGTTTGCCCTAGATAAGTTTTTATTCGGACATTTCTCCACTGTCACTCCTCTCACTAGTTCTTGGAAATTCTGGGCATAATTACCCCTCACCTCAATCTTTCGCGGTCTTCTGTTTCTCAAGTAAATGGTGCTTCCTGCTTGCCACATAGATGGAAACCATTAAAACTGGACCAGCAAGCTTCTCCCTGCTGGGCCATTGTCAAAAATTTTCTGAAAGGGTTTCTCTGATTGGCCTCAAAACTCAGCTACATCTCCCTGACAATCCTTAAGAAAGTGGAAGGCAAGCTTTCCAAGAAGATTACAAGATGAGACAAAATGTTTGTTCACTATGTTTCTGACCCAGCAACACTTCCCAGCATGAGAAAGAAAGTCTCCATATTATTTGATATAAGTATAAGCCTCTCATTATTTTGCTCCCTGTTCTGTGTTGCAGGTTCCATATTCTTCAAAAAAGAACAGAAGTCTTTTCATTATCACTTTTTCTGGATATTTTTTTCTTTAGCTGGATACTTTCCTTAAAAAAAGAGAGACCCAACCCAAAGTATGGTTTTTACTTTCAATAGCAAGTTCTGTCATGACTTTCGAGACCCATACTGTTGTTGTTTAATTGTCCTGCTAGGTTTGTCTTCACTGACATTAAAAAAAAAAGTGCAGAAGTCTCTCTCTCAGAAAAGCAGGACCTTGAAGCCACACAGCTAACCCTCAGTAGCTAGCTTAGAAGACAATGGAGGATTCTCTGTCATGAAAAATAATTGCTAGGATTTTATTTTATTTTATTTTTGAGAGAGAGGGGGGGGGAGAGAGGTGGAAGAGTGGAAGAAAAGCTACTAACTGAAGAATGTAAGGCAGGCAGAGATATTTGTTAAATACCAGAAGTACAACTGAGTCAAAACTACTCATCCATTTTCATGTTTGTTGTTGCCAAAGATGAAAATCAAGCAACAAAGTAGGTAATAAAGTCAGTACTTTTGCACATCTTTAAGGAGAAAGCATTTTTAGAGAGCTCTCTCATGTTAGCATGAGATACTGCAATGCTGTTGATAGATAAACCTCAAGCACCATGGGAACGGAAGTGCCGAAAGAAAGAAAAAAGAAACTATGGAGGGAGCTTGTAGCTATTTCTATAAAGAACAACCATTTTCAAAAGTAATATCAATATTTCAAAAGAAGCACTGGTCATTTGCCAGAAAGTTTGGTCGATTTGGAAAAGGGTGGTTTTTCATATACTTAATATTGAACACTGCAACAATTCCATTCAGCCCCAGTGAAAACCCCTGTCTAGGAAATTGTTTCAGTGGTTCTTGCAGTTGGCTTAAAAAGCTGAACCTCAATAGGAGGGAGTGGCTACTTTTCTCAAGCCAACTAACTTTATTTTGTACTCTTGAAACTTTTGGTACCAAGTTCTGGGGTGGTTTTTTGTTTTTGTTTTTTGTATGGGTTTTGTTGCACTATAGTGCAAGAGTGCCCCTACAGACAATAATAATGCAATAGCATTGGGGAAGCACCACAAACAAACAAACAATGAAGTGGACTGATGTTTGTATAATCCAATATAAAGGTAAAGTAAAGGTACCCCTGACCATTAGGTCCAGTATAAACCCACCACTAATGTACTATTATTTTGTCAATGAGTGGCTGGGGAAAACCAACCAGATGGGTGGGGTATAAATTGTCAGGAGTTCAGTCTACACTCGAGTAGGACCCTGGCAGAGACACATGCCCGACTGGCATGTTCTCTCCCTCCTGGTCGATAGTTTGGGAGCCCAAACATCACAGCAACTGATGCCAACTGACACCGGCACACTTAGGGATCCGCAGAGTTTGCACATCATGCGTGACAGACCTCAGCAACTCAGCATTTTGACTAATCTACTTTATTTACATATAAACACACACGGAGCACTGCAACATGGCCCCCTCTCTCTCTAGCATCTGACAGCAAAGAGAAAAAAACCAAAGGATAATAGTCCCACTTCACGGAACACAGTTACACAAACATCCTGTCTCCGTCACTTCCCACTCTGTGGAGTCAAAACATCATGTGCAAGACAACAATCCTAGGACTGCAATCACGGAGCAGGAATTCTAACATAAATAACTTATTCTTATTCTTAGATCTTGCAGAAACCAGCCACAAAAACACTAGGCTGGAGAGGGCCTTGCCTTTTGAAGGCTACAGGGGACATGATTTAATAATAATAATTTTAATAATTTTAATAATTTAACCCCACCCAACTTGCTGGGTTTCACCAGTCACTCTCCTCATTTGGCTAAAATCGGAGAAGGAAGTTTCATTCAAGACCTCTTTACCATCCTCTCTATAATTCTTA